>NC_140580.1:85622771-86822771 GCF_964204655.1 Triturus cristatus | reverse complement strand
AGACGCCCCCTTCTTTTTCAACGAACGTAACAATAACATGACGTTATCGGCAATTACTTATTTCTAAATGTTTTCCACCTCACCCACAGTGATTGGTATAAGGCGTCCCCCCCCTTCCCCGATGCGAGCTTAAGAAGTCGGATAATCATTCTAAACGAAGTATGTTTTCAATTCCTGTTACGTAAATATATCACACGTAACAAGTTGTTTTCTTTAATATATGATTAAGTACCATCACATTACCACAGGTTTTTGGTGTTGGCATGTCCATATACCCACTCGTATATGCTACCACATTGCAAAATGACCGAACTTTTACAAAGCGGTCGTTTCAGATGGCGATTATCATGCGCGTACAATAACGATGAGCTCCCATGAAAGTATGTGTATGAAGGTGTGTGTTGGCAATTTTTAAATTAAAAAGCGAGTATATTTCGCACATCGCGAACTGGTCTCTCATAAATTTGTTGGCCTAATAAACCCAGCATTCAGCTACAGAAAAATATATCACGCTCTTTTCCTAAGGAATCAGTAGGAATGCAAATGTGTGAGCGCATGTGCTGGTTTTTCAATCAATAAGCCAGTAAATTCCGTGGAATGTGGACTATTTGGTTATAGCAACAGAAAAATATATCACCCTTTTTTCCAGCTAGTACAATTCCACAGTATGGAGATGTGTTTACATGAAGAACTCTCGAGTTGTTTTATTTTCATTTATGCTTTTATCTTTTCAGATACCAAAGAAACGCTATTTCTAACTAATAAAGGTCAATGTACCTTTAATCGCCTTCCACTATTTTTGGAGGTCTTGAATTCAAGCAAATAGGCATACAATTCAATTAATTTTCGAGTATAGTAGGGACATATTTAGGTCCTGATGAGTAAAGCAGTGGGGACTGCTTACGAAACATGGTGACCCAGTAGGGAGTATTTAATTGATATACACCCCCTACGTAACCCCATTTTTAACATTCTCAGCTAGGGAATTGAATAAAGTTTGTTTTTTCCACTAGCCAGAGGATTTTTAATTTTTGTATTCACTCACTAACCCTACCACACTCACTATTACTTAACACATAGTTAGTCTACACATAGTTAATTCCTTCACCTAACAGTACTCCCATATACTTATTGGTCGTAGCACGCCCCGCCCCGTAGAGGGACGGGAAGACCCCTATGATGAAGCATGACACCATGGAATTCATAGTGTCTGAGGGGTATTTTAAAAACACTTAGTGCCTTTCATGACATCTCATGAGGCACTGCTTTATTATTCACTATTTAAAAAGCAACAAAATATATAAAAATAAATTTCTATATCACTATTGGGTAGTATCTACAAAATAGACAGCATCTCTCACTTTTCAGAGTACCTGATAAAGGCCTTTAAGGAAGGACTCAAAAGAATAATTCCCCCCAGCGTACCACCTTCACCTGTGTGGAATTTAAACATCGTTCTCACAAGACTAATGGGGCCTCCATATGAACCTCTACATAAATGTGAGCTACAATTCTTAACATGGAAAATTGCTTTCCTCGTAGCCATTACTTCTCTGCGAAGAGTTAGTGAACTACAAGCACTAACCATTCAAGAACCCTTTCTCCAGATGGATCTTAATAAAGTTGTTCTCCGTACTAATCCCAAATTCCTCCCTGAAGTCATTTCACCCTACCCTCTCAATCAATCTGTAGAGCTGCCTGTATTCTTCTCGCAGCCACAAACAGTCGCAGAAAGAGCTCTTCACACCTTAGATGTCAAAAGAGCACTACTATACTACATAGAACAAAACCCTTTCGTAAGACCAAACAACTATTTGTGTCCTTCTCACCAACACACAAGGGCAACCCCATATCAAAATCTGGGATAGCTAGGTGGATTCTCAAATGCATACAGATTTGTTACCACAAAGCAAAACATATATTATCTGTTCCTCCTAAAGCCCACTCTACACGATAGATAGGGGCTTCAATGGCATTTTTAGGAAACATTCCATTAGATGAAATCTGCAGAGCAGCTACATGGTCTACACCGCACACATTCACAAAACACTATTGTGTAGATGTGCAAACTAAACAACTGGCTAGCGTGGGCCGGGCTGTACTCAAAACACTATTTCAAACTACTGCAACAGATACTGGTGGTTGCCGCTAGGAGTGGATACTGCTTTATAATCTATGCACAGTGTGTAATCTGCAGCTCATATGCCTTGAACGGAATATGCTACTTACCAGTATGCATCTGTTCTTGGCATGTAGAGCTGCAGGTCTACACATGCCCACCCGCCTCCCCGGCTACCTTTATCTGTTCCAGTATTATCTTACTTAGATACACCACACATGGGCATCTTTTCTGTTTCTTACTAAGCTCCATCATTTCCCTGCTGGTGAAAAACAATCTGAGGATGGAGCCGATGCCCATGCGCACTGTGATCCAAAGGAGGAGTCACATACCTCGTGACTTCCAAAGACTTTCCAAGACAAAAACAAGTGCAAACATCCGGGCCCAACACCAGATGGCGAAATATGCACAGTGTGTAGATCTGCAGTGCTACATGCCAAGAACAGATGCATACTGGTAAGTAGCATATTCCTTCTTCTTGTAAATTCGATGGCTTAACTGATGAACGTATACGTGATCAGTTCATGTTTGGATGCAATATGGAGAAAGTCAGGGAAGAATTATGGTCACGTGATGAGCCTCACTTAGATGAGGTTCTCATAGTAGCCAAAAGGATTGAACATTCGATGAAATGTGTTGCAGTTTTGAAGAAAGATTCCATGAAAGAGTTCAAGGTTCAAGAAATTAAGAACAAAGGTAAAGTGAGTTATGGATCTAAAGATAGGAGTTACAAAGGAGCCTCATCAAACAAAGAAAAAATAAATGAAAAATGGACCAATAGTAAGTGTTTCAGGTGCGGTAAAATGGGACATTTGGCTGATAATATAAAGTGTCCAGATTTAGGTTTAACATGTCCTAAATGCAAAAAGAAAGGTCACTTTGCCTCAATGTGTAATAGTAAGGTGATACCTAAGGTTAAAGAAGTTGACGTTAATGATTGTGAATACGATGAATCCAACTCTGAAGATTATGAATGTGGTCAGATCGGTGTACAGGTGGTAAGTGGAGAAAAGAAGAAGAATTGTCCATATGATGAAATCTTAGTTGAAGGAGCAAAAACTAGGGTTTTATTCGATTCAGGAGCGAAAATTACAATTGTTTCATGTGGATTTTATATGAATAATTTGAAAGGTAAAGTTAAACTTTTGAAGCCAGACATAAGGCCAGTGGCTTATGGGGGAGAGCCCATCAAACTTAATGGGTATTTCACAGGTCTGATCGAGTACAAAAAGAAATTGGTTCAGGTAAAATTTACGTATCAAAAAAAGGTGATAGCATCATCAGTTGAATCCATCAAGGTGACCTTGGAGTCTTCCTTGACCCCAATGCTGATCCTCCCATTCAACTAAGAAGTGACATAAATTCCATTATGAATAAAGAAAGTGGGGATTTGGTTGATGATCTTAAGCAAGAGTATCCCAATGTTTTTAGTAAAAATCTGGGGTGTCTCAAAGGATACAAGCATAAAATTATACTTAAAAAAGATGCTATTCCTGTATGTTGCAAAGTGAGGAATGTTCCTCTTTCAGTAAGGGAGGATATGCAAAAAGAAATTGAAAAATTCAAAGATTGGGGAATCATAGAAGAGGTTGAAGGGACTGAATGGTTGGCTCCGGTAGTGGCAGCACGCACACCCAATGGGGATTTGAGACTCTGCATTGACTTGAGACAATTAAACAAATGTGTAGCGATTGACAAATATCCTTTGCCAAACATAAACAAATTATTGTCTCTGTTGGATGGAGCCAAAGTTTTTAGTACAATAGATGTTACCTCGGCGTATCACCAGATAGAATTGGAAGAGTCATGTAGGGATTTAACTTCATTCATAACACCTTTCGGCACATATAGATTTATAAGTATGCCCTTTAGATTAGTATCAGCCTCTTTAGTGTTTCAGAGAGTAATGGAAAATATTCTTCATGGTTTATCAGGTGTCTATGTTTACCAAGATGACATATTAATCTATGGGGATGATAACTGTCAACGTGACTCATTTGAAACTAGCTTTGGGGAGACTTTCCGATCATAATTTAACAATTAAGGCTGAAAAATATAAATTTAGAATAAACTCAATAGATTACTTAGGTCCCAACATTACTAGTGATGGTGTGAAACCTAAAGCTGATCTAATGAATACAATTCAAGAGATGAGTTCACCGTCCAACAAAAGTGAACTCATGACATTTTTAGGGGTAGTTGAATACTATTTGAAATTCGTAAAGAACTTTGCTAATTGCGCAGCAAATATGAGATACTTATTAAAGAAAGGCGTGAATTTCAAATGGACTGAATGTTGTGACAAGGAGTTCATTGATATCAAAGGAAAACTTAAAGCAGCACCTTCTCTTGTTAGTTTTAACCCTATGATCAAACCGATACTCATCACTGATGCAAGTGAAAAGGGTCTGGGAGCTGTTTTGCAACAGAAGGGTTCCTATGGGATGCAAACCATTATGTGTTTGTCATGAAGTCTCAAAGATCCTGAAACTAGATATTCAGTTGTGGAACAAGAGTCCCTTGCAGTATTTTGGGCTATAAAAAAATTGAAAAAGTTCCTTAGGGGTGTTGATTTCGAAGTGAGAACTGATCATAAGCCCCTGGTGGAGATATTTAGTAAAAAGGGCCTCAATGCCATATCCAGCAGAATAACAAAGTGGGTGATAGGGCTACAAGAATATAATTTCATGATAAAATACATACCAGGAGTTGAAAATAACGTAGCAGATGTACTGTCACGTCTCATACCCAACAATTTGTCTGATGAAAATGATTGGGAGGATTCTGATGAATTGGTGTGTCTCATTGATCAACAGATCATTAGTGAAAAAAGATGGTGTGATGAAATGGCACTGGATGTGGTTCTAAATGAAGTTTTAGATCTGATTAAGAAGGGTTGGAACAGCAACAAGGAAGGATCTGAGAGTACTAACAAATATTGGGCAGTGCGTAATGAATTATCAGTGGACAATAATCTGTTATTTCGGGGAACAAGGTTAGTTCCTCCCTGCAGTCTTAGGAAAGAATTAATAGATCTAGTCCATTCCTCACAAGCTGGTCATACAAAATGTAAGGAACGATTGAGAATGTCATATTGGTAGCCAGGCATGGACATAGAAGTGGAACGTGCAATACGTGATTGTATCCCATGCACATTGAGTGACAAGTCGAAGAGCACTCGTGTCCAGCCAATGGTCTTAAGGAGACGTCCTTTAAATCCTTGACACAATATTGCTTTAGACATTCTTGGTCCAATTCATAGTAATGGCTCTCAAACTTTTGTATTGGTTGTAATTGACATGTTCTCACGATGGCCTGAAGTTTTCTTTTTATCAAGCATTGATACAGGTCACATAATTAAATGTTTAAAAGACTTGTTTTCTAAAGAAGGAATACCTGAATCCTTATTAACAGATAATGGAGTTCAGCTAGTGTCGGAAGAGATGAAAAACTTTTTAGCATCTAAAGGTATTGTACTCAAGATGTGTTCTCTCTATCATCCAGAGGCCAGTGGAATGGTGTAGAGATTTAACAGAGTGATTAAAGAGACAATTGCTTTAGCTAAATCTATGTCTCTGAATTGGAAAGATGAAGTATTAAAGAAAATTGAGGAGTACAGATGGTCTTCCCATTCCACCACTGGTAAGACACCTTTTCTTTTATTCAGAGGCAGAGTTCCAAATACCAATGTTGAACCTACATGGGTTAATAAGTATGAGTTGAGTAAAGGCAAGGAAAAAAAATGTGACAATGACATAATTCTAAAAAGAGAAGAAGAAAAGGGAAAACAGGAAATTTTATTTTGATGCTAAGAAAGCTGTAAGAACAACAAAAGTGTTGGTTGGGGATTTGGTAATGATAAAACGTCCTGGCTTGATGGGAAATTCTGTTGCAAAGTTCATGAAACCTATAAGAGTCATTAAGGTATTTAAGAATGCTATAAAGACACAAGATCATAGAATTTGGAACTTGAATAGAGTAGTGGTTGTAAAAGGAAGAGTAAATGATAGTCATGAGAAAAGTGAAGATGGTATCTATCGAAGAGAAACTGGAAATGATAAAAATCGTTCTTCGTCCAGAATTTGTAGACAACCATCTTATCTTTCTGATTATGTATAAACTTATGTACATTTGTTTTTTTGTGTAAAGAAGGGAGGTGTGTAGTATGTCAATGCACTGACATACATTTAATCTGCCTTATGTTGTTATTAGATGTCAGGTTAGGAATGTAAGTGGTGTCATCTGTGATGTCACTGTATTCTATGTGAGGAGATTTGGAAGTAAACTTGTTCAGTTGCTGTTGATGCCTGCTGCTGCATGGATGGGATCTCTATGGAATAAACCTAAGATGAAACAGCCTTCCTGTGTCCTGATGTCATTTAACAGGAATGCTTCACATACTCTTTTTTTTTTTTTTTATATGACGTTTTACTAAGAATGAACTTGTTTCATGGTATCGTAGTGTTATGATTAATACAGAGTATATACCAGGTTTTGTAAATAAACCCACTAGGATTAACTTTGGGACCACTCTGGTAAATCCCATTCACTCTGTAATGACTGTGACCCTTTACACAGTGTATGATGTATAGACTATGTATGTGTGTATATGTTGTAGTCTCAAGGTGGTGAGTTGCCATCTTTTGAACAACCGCTTTGCCCTACTGGCTGTCCCTGCACCGCTCATTCATCTCCATGTACAGGCCAGTGTAGCTCAGGGTTTTATGTGTCTGGCTTGGGTAAACATGGTATAATAGAGCAGAGATGAGCTGTGTGTGCTTACCTCTATCAGTTTGAGGATGTTCCAAAGTTAAGCTTGAGGCTTACTAAAAGCAATGTGGGGAAAAAAGGCTAAAATCATGGCTGCTTGTTCTGATCGGTGAAAATACATGTTCTCTGCCTTTCCTGAATTATATAGTTGGCTCTGGCAAGAAAGTGTAAGAAAGTGTCTGATTCAGCAGTCGCTTTCGTTGAGTTTTATGAGAGAGACTTCTAACCGCAAACTCCTTATCTCCACGCCAACAGTTGTGGATCTGGAGAACTACCTTGATCACTTTGACCAACCTGTTTCTCTGCATTTTTCGAGCCATTTTTCCCCAAAAAATGTTAATGCTCTAGGGGCATGTCCCCTCAGAAACCTTTGGTGAATGTCACATGTGTCTATGGTGCTTGCGGTCGGGCCACAATTCAAAATCCTGCTCAGACTGGCTTTATATGCATCTAAAGGTGATTCTGGAGAGGTCGTTGAAGCTTCTTGCAGCACAGCAATGCAAAACTCCATGATGTTCCTGCCCTCAGGGATGGTCATAGTCCTTTGAGTGATCTCTAGCCCACTTCCTGGGCTGTTCCCGTGACCGTTCGTCCTCCCAAGTTGACGTTGTCATCCGGTCGAAAAAGGAAAAAGTCAAAGCGTCGCTCAACTTCACTGTGCCCTTCCACGTCCTCTGAATGAGCATGGGCGGTGCCCGTTCCTCTAGGGCCTGCTCCCTCACACGTCCCACAGAGAACATGCTGACTCCTCTGTACCTCCCACAGTTTCTATGAGCTACTCCTACTCAGCATTAGGAGTTCTGTGAGGCCATGGCCTATATCTTGGGCCACCAAGGAGGCGAGAGGTGGCACACCTGGGTTCCCGTCAGGGAGCCCTCAACTTATGCTGGTTGGGCCTTCTGGATCTGCCCCTGGATCTGGATTGACTCCGGTCCAGTGCTCCATTTCCGCTCTGCTACTCTCAACGGGTCTTGGTCCCTCGACTCTGTTGCATTAATTCCCAATGCTGCTCAACAATGGTGAATCTATTGTCCTTGCCGACTCCGAGGTGGCGCCCCATCGACCTAGTCTGAACCAGGGCTGCCACAGTTCATGCAAAAACACATTTTGAGTTCCGGCTTTTTCCTTTGGAGAGCTTGAGGAGGACGCTAAGGCCGAGGCCTTTGACCCCAATGATCACCTCGCCAAATCCTTGCCGAAGGAAAACTATATTGAGGAGTTGGGGGGGGTGGGGGGGGGGGGGTGACGTCAGAGGGCTGGACACTCCACCAGATGCCGATTAGTCTCCCCACCTAAGCCAGCCTCTCTCTCTCTATCTCGCTCGCTCTCTCTATCTCGCTCGCTCGCTCTCTCTCTATCTCGCTCGCTCGCTCTCTCTCTATCTCGCTCGCTCGCTCTCTCTCTATCTCGCTCGCTCGCTCTCTATCTCGCTCGCTCGCTCTCTATCTCGCTCGCTCTCTATCTCGCTCGCTCTCTATCTCTATCTCGCTCGCTCTCTATCTCTATCTCGCTCGCTCGCTCTCTATCTCGCTCGCTCGCTCTCTTCCTGTCTCTCTCTTCCTCTCGCTCTCTCGCGGTCTTCTCCTCCCCCCCTCCTCTGTGCCTGAGAACTGTACTCGCTTGAGAGTTGTGCATGAAGGAGCGGAGTGGCCTATTCTTACTCCTGCAGAGGTTCCTGAACATTGCAGGTGAATGGCAGGGCATAGCAGAAGGCGGAGCAATAATACAAACTCTGCCTGATCGATGGATTCAGATCAGATCGAAACACAAGATTTGGCACAAGTCCTAACGGAAAATTATTCCCCTACAATTAATGATTTGGTCAGGGCTTTAACAACAATCCAAGAAGAAGTCCAAACCCTAAAACAGGACAATACAGAGTTCACAAATACTAAATGTTACTGAGACTGCCTATTCCGGGTCCGCTGGCCCCCAAACCCATTTTTGGGCACCCTGCCGAACATTGTTTTTATAAATCCGTGCCACAGAGAGAGCTTGGTAGCTCAAGCCTCTACTTCCCATTGCGCACTCCCTGCCGCTCCCCTGGGCAAGGAATCTTAGAGGCTGGGCAGTTGGAGCAAAAAAATATTTTCTTTCGCCAGTCTTGTATTGAGATCCATTAACACTGCATGCTTATTGGGACGTTTTCCCCACTCTCTGTGGGAAGTTGTGGCACAAGTGCTGCCACAGGTCCTGGGGGAGGCCCGGATCATCCTCTCACAAGCAGAATTAGACGGGAGAGATGCAGCAAAGTTCTCTATTAAATGTGGTTTAGCCATGACCAACTCGCTAGTCAGATCATTTCTTCAACGGTGGCTTAGACACCATGCCTTGATGAGAAAATCTGGCTTTTCAAGCGATGTCTTGTCACACCTGAAGTGGGCCAGGAAAAACCACCCGGGCCACTAGGAAGGGAATGTAGAAATATCCCCTAAGCCAGGGGGGGCTCAACCGTATCTCAGGGAGGACTTGAACATAACCAACCAGGGGACTTTAAAGATGAAAATACCTCACTTTGATCAAAGGTATCTCTGTATTCACGGTGGGTATAGGTTAAAAAAGTATTAGGGGGGGATCACCAGGATATTATGTTCCTAAGACCCTCACTTAGCTGTCGACATGTTTCAGCCCCTATTTATGGCCTACAATGGACTACCACTGTCAGTTAACACATACCAACACAGTCCGTTACAAGCGAGGAGTATCTAAATTTGACTTACTCCTAGGTTGAGTAAGGCCGTGGTACCCGTTTTTGGGTTACCACGCAGCTTCTCAGTAGGGCGGGGAACCGTGCCGCTGTAGTCACACAGTAGTCAAGAGTAGAACGCCTGTAAGCCACCTATTCGTGCACTGCTCTCTCCTGGCTTTAAAGGAATGTCCAGGCTTTGCTCATGGGCATGCCCTTTGATGGCACTGGTCACTTCGGAGACAAGGCAGACTGGGCGCTGGAGCGTTTTCAGGACTCGCGGGCTATAGCCAAGTCCTGCCATCCATCATCCCCAGTCTGCCTTTCGCGGTTACGGAAGGAGCATTTAACCATGCCAGCCTTTTCCCAGGCACGAGCTATGCAAGTTCCACAACCCCTGCACGGGCAAGAGCATGGTTCATACTGACCACGTGGGTCAGGTAGCCAGAGGTCCGGCCAAACCATCACCCTCCGGCAGCTTCAGCCTTCAAAACCATGGGCGTCCAGTTGGTGGAAGGATCAGCCATCACTTCAATCACTGCAAAACATTTAATCAGACAGGTGAGTTCTCCAGATCAACCAAAGTGGCTACTCCCTCCCTTTCGAGACCTCCCCTCCCTCCCTGCCTCCATCCTGTGACCGGCTGATGGAGGATCATTTACTTTTAGTTCAGGAGGAAGTTATGGCTCTCTAAACCAAGGGAGCCATAGAGAAGTGTCTGGCACCAGAAGTAGGCTGTGTTCGCTATTTTCGATACTTTCTGGTCCCTTCGTCCTATACTAAACCTACGAGCCCTCAACTACTTCCTCAAAAAGGAGAAATTGAAGATTCTCACATTAGCTCCGGTTCTGTCTGCCCTGGACCCAGGAGACTGGGTGGTCGCGTTGGATTTGCAGGATGCCTATTTTCACATCCCCGTTCTGCTTGCCCACCAGCCCTTTCTGCGGTTTACGGTAGGTCACAAGCACTTTCAGTTCACCGTGCTCCTCTTTGGCCTTACTAGGACCCCTCAGGTGCTCACCAAGGTGATTGTGGTGGTTGCAGCTCATCTGCACAGATCAGGTATATCAGTCTTCCCCCTATCCCAACGACTGGCTGCTAAAGGGGGGCTCACCCCAGGCTGTCATCTTCCACCTCCAGACTACGGCGAACATCCAGCATTCGCTGGGGTTTACTCTCAATGTGCCCAAGTCACACCTGACTCCCTCTCTGACGCTCCCTTTCATCAGAGCCGTTCTGGACACACTGCAGTTTTGTTCCTATCCTCCCGAGCAGTGAGCCCAGGATATTCAGGCTACGATACCGATCTTTCAGCCTCTATCCTGGATTTCCGTGAGAATCTTCTGAGGCTGTTGGACCTCATGTCTTCCTACTAGTAAGACATGCCAAATGGCATATGTGATCTGCAGTGGGACCTGAATTCCAATGGGCACGGAATCGGGGAAATCTCTCCGACACCATCCAGATCTCGGAGGGAACTGCATGAGACCTGCAGTGGTGTCTTACGAACCGCAGTTGGGTCAGAGGCAGACACCTCTCCCTTCCCAAACCAGATATTGCAGTAGTGACAGATGCGCCACTCCTGGGATGGGGCGACCATCCGGGAGAGGTGGAGATCAGAGGACTCCGGTCTCCGGCGGAATACGGACTCCACATGACCACACTGGGGCCCTGAGTGATCCGATTGGTATGGAAAGACCATATACCCTCCATCAAGGGAAGGCTAGTTAAAGTGTTGATAAACAGCACCACTGCTATGTGGTATTGCAACAAACAGGGCTGGGGACACTTTGTCAAGAGGCGCTTTGTCTCTGAAATGGCTGGACCAGCAGGACATTTCCCTGGTGTTTCAACACCTGGCAGGTTAGCTGAAGCCAGGGCGGACAAACTCAGCCATTGATGCCTAGTGGGTCACGAGTGGCTTCTCCATCCGGAGGTGAAGCAAGTCTCTTTCAGCAGTGGGAAAAGCCTTGGTTAGATCTGTTCGTCTCTACCCAGAATGCTCAATGTCAGCAGTTTTGCATGCTGGAGTATCCGAGGCGGCTCTCGCTCAGAGACGCGTTTCATCTTGAGTGGTGCTCAGGTCTCCTGTATACCTTTCTGCTCTTACCCCTCCAGCCCAGAGTTCTCAAGAAGATCAGGAATGCCCAGGCCCAAGTCATGCTTGTGGCTCCGGACTGGGCATGGAGAGTCTGGTATCCCAAACGTCTGCAAATGAGTATCGATCCTCCGATCGGCCTACCCCTTCGGATGATCTTCTGTCGCAGCAGCAGGTAAGGGTCCTCCACCCAAACCTGTCAACTCTTTGCCTTCTTGCGTGGAGATTGAGCAGCAGCAGTTAATAGCTTTCAACCTTCCTCCCGAAGTTTGTAATGTTATTCTGGCAGCCAGGCGTCCCTCCACCAAAACGGTTTATGCCTGCGGATCTCAGAAATGTGTAATATAATGTAGAGAAAAGTCTATTGACCCTCTTTCTGCATCCTTTTTTGATGTTTTGCTTTTTATTTTAACCCTTGCCCAGCAGGGCTCTGCTCTGGGCTCCATGAAAGGGTATCTTTCTGCTTTGTCTGCTTTCCTGAGGCTGCCAAACCAACCCTCTTTATTTAAATCACCCATTGCACATAGATTCCTGAAAGGCCTTGTACATATGTTCCCACTTTCCCCCTTCATTATGCCTCAGTGGAACTTAATGTGGTTCTCTCTTTCCTGATGATTGCTCTTTTCAAGCCCCTGGCTAATTGGTCCCTCAGCTGCTCACCATCAAAACTGCGGCTGCCCGCGGTCCCCGCAGGGGGCCACCCTAAGCGGGCGGCCACCCTTAGTCCCGTTTGGGCACTTCCCCACCCCCACTAACACGGGGGACTATAGGAGGAGTCCCCTGGCCAGACACGTCACTTCCGGCACGAAGAGGAGGGGGAGGTATTTATGCCTCCCCCGGCCATCTTGGCGTCCTCTTTGCGCCGGACACGCCGTCTTGTTGGTCGCTGTTCCCTCGCTGGTCACGAGTGTCCATGGTGTTGGATTTCGCTGGGGCGCGTCGCGCCGTTTGTCAGGGATTTCTCGATGGTGAGTCCGGGGCATACCGCGGCAATCTCAATTCCGGTGGTAGACAACGATGTCGGAGGTTCGGAGCGGCTGTGCTTCGGTAGCGCTATTTTTACAAATTGTCCTGCTCCGAGCGTTTTGGGGGCACTCTTGGCTGGAAAAGTGTTGTTTAACCCAGTGAATATTGTTTGAGGACACGGTGAGCAGCACGGGCCAGGAGATGCAGCTCCTAGGTGTGGTGATTGTGCGGACATTTGGGCTTATGGTTCTGCCCGGTCAGTTTGGGGCATGCCTGGGCCGGCTCGGGATTGGGGAACAGTATAAGCGGGGCGGCCTGGAGCAGTGAAGGGGTCGCTGCAGGCGGGTGGTGTGTGTTCCCTGCGCTCACGTTTTTTTTGGTAAGGTGCCTTTGGGTGCATTGTGGCTGCTGGTATTACAGCGCGCTGCGCTAGCATTATTTTAAATAATATCCCGTTTTTGTATTTTGGTTCTAATTATTTTGTATTGCCCTGTTTTTAACCTCCATCGTGTTCTGGCCCTATACTTGCACTATAATTGTGCCCCCACCGCGTTTTGGACGGATTATTTCACCTTCTGGTTGCCTGCTTGTGGCGCCGGTCGCCATCTTGGGGGGGGACTTCTGAATCACGCGCCACTTGCCTGAGCGTTCTAGCGCTTTGCAGGAGTTCAGGTGAGCTTCTATTTAAGGCGAGCATTTCCGCTGCTCTGCCTTTGGTAAGGTGCCTTTGGGTGCATTGTGGCTGCTGGTATTACAGCGCGCTGCGCTAGCATTATTTTAAATAATATCCCGTTTTTGTATTTTGGTTCTAATTATTTTGTATTGCCCTGTTTTTAACCTCCATCGTGTTCTGGCCCTATACTTGCACTATAATTGTGCCCCCACCGCGTTTTGGACGGATTATTTCACCTTCTGGTTGCCTGCTTGTGGCGCCGGTCGCCATCTTGGGGGGGGACTTCTGAATCACGCGCCACTTGCCTGAGCGTTCTAGCGCTTTGCAGGAGTTCAGGTGAGCTTCTATTTAAGGCGAGCATTTCCGCTGCTCTGCCTTTGGTAAGGTGCCTTTGGGTGCATTGTGGCTGCTGGTATTACAGCGCGCTGCGCTAGCATTATTTTAAATAATATCCCGTTTTTGTATTTTGGTTCTAATTATTTTGTATTGCCCTGTTTTTAACCTCCATCGTGTTCTGGCCCTATACTTGCACTATAATTGTGCCCCCACCGCGTTTTGGACGGATTATTTCACCTTCTGGTTGCCTGCTTGTGGCGCCGGTCGCCATCTTGGGGGGGGACTTCTGAATCACGCGCCACTTGCCTGAGCGTTCTAGCGCTTTGCAGGAGTTCAGGTGAGCTTCTATTTAAAGCTCACCTAACCCGCGCAGCGGTGACGCGCAGCGGTAGCGCCTGACTCGCGCCGGAGTCAAGCCAGAGTCCTGCCCGTCTGCGCCCGTCCGCGTCCCGGAGGCGTTTTGGCGGCGGGTGGGGCCCTGGTCACCGAGACTGAGCTCTCTGGGCGCCCTTTAGATGCGGTACTCCTCTATGGAGCTGCGCTCCTTACATGTCAGGGAGAGCTGCTGCCGCACTGTTTTTCCGGCCCGCCATAGGGGCAAGCTGCGATGTCCGGGTTGTGGCTGGCATCCTACCCGGGTTCTGTCATCTACCCCGCCTCTTGACATCGCTGGCGCTGAGTACGCCTGCATGCTGTTGAACACCAGGTCGGCTAGCTGCCATGCGCAACACATCTTCGAGCTCCTCGAGACTGAGAGGCCACTCTGTCTTATGTTGACGGAGACCTGGTGGGGTGAAGCGTCTAATCCCGATGTGGCTATGGCCATTCCGCCTGATTTTGATATCTTCAGGAAGGACAGAGCAAAGGGCAGGGGTGGCGGGGTCGCATTGGTGGTAAAGAAGGGCACACCTTGTACCATCTTGCCTACTGAGGACATCTGCGGCTCAGAATCGCTGGCTTTTTCTATCGCGCTAGCGCCGCACCAATCAGTGAAGGGACTGCTAGTTTACCGCCCCCCCGGTCCGCTTGGGACGTTCTTTGCTGACCTCGATTTGGTGGTGGCGGGTCTAGCCCTGAGTGCAGAACACTGCTTAGTGGCTGGGGACTTTAACATCCGGATGGATGATCCATCTGACCCCGCCGCTATTAAGCTCTTGGAGGCTATGACGCCGCTGGGCCTGACCCCACATCTACAGGGTCCGACCCACGAGAAGGGGCATACCCTAGACCAGGTTTTCTCGACTTCCCCGCTGGTAGTGAAAGAGATTCTCCCGGTCCTGTGGTCGGATCATTGGCTTGCCAAATTTGTAATCAGTGGCAAGCTTAGGGCGTCGAACCTTGTCTCACAGCAGAGGGGACGAGCCTGTAGAGCATTTAGCAGGGTGACCCCTGAGATGCTGGCCCAGGCTGCTGCGACTCACCCTTGCCCTCTGTCTGGCGAGTTAGAAAGCGACTTGGAGGCCCTGCAAAAGTGGCTCACGGAGAGGCTGAATGACCTGGCCCCTGTTCTGCCCCCCCGCTCGACATCTAAGCGGGTCTCGGCCCCTTGGTTTACCACGGCTCTGTGGGCTACGCGGCAGCAGTGCAAGGTAGCCGAAAGGGCCTGGCGGGCACATTATGACAGCAAGGACAGGTCCGCCTACAAGGCTGTGGTTAAAGCTTACCACCGCGATATCCGCCTCGAAAAGAAAGCCTATTTCGCGGGGAGAATCGAAGCAGCTTCGAACTCCAGTAAGGAGATTTTTACTATCGTTCGAGAATTCATCTCACCTCGGACCACCGCCTCGGAAGAGGGCCCTGTAGAATCCTGGGCAGTAGATCTGGCGTGCTTCTTTACAGGCAAGATCAAACTCATCCAGGACTCCTTTCCTTCGAGTGTACCGGTCACGTTGCCGGTGCCAGAGGCGGGTATGCCCCCCCCAGTCATGCAGGGCGCCATATTGGCTGAGTTTCCATCTCTACCAGCCTCCGCCTCCCTTGCGCTCATGGGCAATTTAAAATCTGGGTCTCCGCTTGACCCCTGCCCAGCTAAGCTTCTGGGTAAATTGGCGGAGGTGGTTAATCCGCTGGCTCACCCTCTTCTCAACCTGTCGCTGAGTTCGGGAGAGGTGCCGCCATCATGGAAGCAGGCAATGGTCATCCCGTTGCTTAAAAAGCCGGGACTTGACCCGAAAGCCCCAGCCAATTACAGGCCTATCTCGCTGCTGCCGGCTTTTGTAAAAATCTTGGAAAAGCACGTTCAGTCGGTGCTCTCCAATTTTTTGGAGTCTCATGAGATCTTGCACGACTCCCAGTCAGGCTTCCGCTCAAACCGCAGCACCGAGACCGCGCTCCTTGAGGTTTCGGAAACCATCAAAGGGGTGCTGGATTCCGGGGGCAAAGTCATGCTGGTGTTGTTGGACCTGTCGGCGGCCTTTGACACCGTCCCCCATGAGGGCCTGCTCGCAAGACTCTTTGAGATTGGCCTGCGGGGGACGGTGCTCAAATGGTTTTCTTCCTTCTTGGCCGGCCGCCGGCAAACGATCTGGACATCATCTGACACCGCTGTTATGCCGCCTTTGGGAGTCGGGGTCCCTCAGGGCTCTATATTGAGCCCGACCCTCTTTAATATCTATATGACCCCTTTGGCGGCGGTGGCGGAGTTTTTTGGTGCCCGGATCGTGTCGTATGCCGACGACACTCAGCTCCTCTTCTCATGTGAGAGGGGTGCTGACTTTGACGGGGAGAGTATCCAGAATTGCCTTGGGGCTGTGTTCGCATGGTTCCAACTGCACAGCCTCAAGTGCAATTCTGATAAATCGGAGGTACTCTTCTTCGGGTGCGATTCGGAGCCCAGCTGGCAGGCCTGGTGGCCCATCGACATGTTCCCTCCGTCCGGCTCTTCTCCCATGGCTAAAAACCTGGGGGTTAAGATGGACAAGGGGCTGACGATGAAAGCCCAGATTCTGGGGGTAACCGGCACCTGTTTCGGCCTGCTAAAAATGTTGCGGAAGTTTCTGCCTCTCTTGTCCGAGGAGCACAGGAGGCTGACGGTGCAGGCCCTGATAGGCTCCAGGTTGGATTATGCCAACAGCCTGTACCTGGGCCTGCCAGAGTATTTGCTGCAGAGGCTTCAAGTGGCACAGAACGCGGCGGCCAGGGCCATCTTTGGCCTAAGTAGACGCATCAGCGCCTCTGGGTTGTTGGTGACGCTACACTGGCTACCCATCCGCAAACGGATTGCCTTTAAGGCTCTGACTTTGGCCTATAAGGCTCTCCATGCGGTGGGAGCTAAACATCTTCAAAAGAGACTCGCTTTTTATCATCCTACTCGCGCGTTGAGGTCGGAATCTTTACTTCTTGCGGCTGTTCCGCGTGTGAAGAGGGCTCGCCTAGGGGGCCGCTCCTTCAGTCTGCTGGCCCCTCAGATGTGGAATTCCTTACCGCTCCCTTTGCGGGGGGCGACTACTCTTCTTGATTTTAGGAAAGGCCTCAAAACCTGGCTGTTTTCTCAATAGGTTTGCTTGTAGCCCCGTTTCTTTTGTGGACTTTTGAACTGTTTTCTCTGTGTTGTGTTATTTTGTAACCTGTTCACCTTACCTAAAGCGCCGGGATTCTCTTTTTGAGTAACCGTTGCGCTATACAAAAAAATAAATAACATAACATAACATAACGTGCGATGGGCTGTTGTGTCGGGCTTACAGGAAGCCATGGCTCAGAGGCTGTGGCAGGGGTCCTTGGGCCCCTGCCAGCATGCATGTGTGGCGAGATTTGTCTATACGGTTGCTCCAGGAGCGTAAATTATTCAGCCATCGTTTGTTTTATCGCGAGGCGAGTCGCCCCGTCACAGACTGGCCCCTGGACTGCTGGTTTCGGTCCGCCTGGGGCCCGTATGGGTCAGAGTGCCTGTGACCGGGTGTGCGGCGTGGTCATGGGCGGGAGCACTGGCATTAGTCTCCCACCAAGTGAGGGGTGAGTCGGGTACCCCCCCCCCCAAGCCTCTGCGGGGAGGTGCTGCCCAGCCATGGCTGACTTGTGATGCCGGCGGGGGGGGGGGGGGAATTGAGCTCCCCTAGTACTGTCTGGCTCCCTCTGTTTCGCGGCGCTGAAAAGGTTAGATCTAGGGGTTGGATCTACGGGCGCCTCTGCTCATGTCCTACTACGGTTATGCTACTTTGGTGTTTGGGGCCTGGGAATGTTACAATGTCCTTCGGTTCCACGCCACACTCTGGGTGCAGGCAGCGGTAGCGGGCTACGAGAAAATATTGGCCGCCTGAGGTGTAAGGAGGTAGCGTTGCGGATAGAGCGGTGGACTTCCACGCTGGGGAACCAGGTTCGAGCCTGGGCAACGGCGCTCAGCATCCTGCGATTTTGGGCAGATCGCGTAATCTCCCCGTGCCCGACAAAACTGAATGTGTTCATCTGTAATGGTGCTCATGAGCGCTCTGATACCTGATATTTTCTTGTAAAGTTTGCCCGGGATTCCACGCTGTTTGTCATGCCTTTGGTCACGCGGTGTAGTGTTTGAGTTCCGTTGCCAGAGGCGATTCGCGCCTCATTATGTTCCCATTTTCACAGATGTTGTCGCAGTTTCACTAGTTTCTACCACGTGTATATGGTGATTTGCCCCTGGGGAGGCCTCACGCTGGCCGTGCGTCAGGCAGGATGCAGCGCAGCCAAGTATTCGTCATGGTCGAGAGGGAGGGGGGTTCTCCGATGTCGCTGCTTTGGGCGCTGAGCGCGTTTCAGGAAAACAAGGGTGGTTATTTCTTGCGGTATGGTGGAGTATGCTGCCCGGGCAACAGCGGCAGCAGTAGCGAGGAAGTAGTCCTCACTCTCACGCAGCCAGCCATCAAGGGGTCAGCCATCAAGGGGTCATGCTAGGGTGGTGACTCATGGTTTTGGCAAGGTCGGGCACCGAGGTAGTAACCACGGTGCTGTGGCGGTTTTCTCAGTAACCATTATGATTAAAGCTTGCACGGTCGAGTACAAGAAGAAATCTATACATCGTTGTTGATTTGTGAAAGTGTTTATACATCGTGGTTCCCAACCTGTAACTCATGATAGGCTTATCGGTGGGAAAGGGTGGAGCGATTGTCATTTAATGAAAGGAATGACGCTGGGAATGGCGCCCCTTTTGAGAAACGACGACTACTCACCCCCCCCCCTCCCGCACCCCCTCTGCCCTCCATGCTGTGTGGGGCCGATGTGTTACAATGACAAAAAGGCGAAGCCAATTAACGAAATACAGTATGTTAACTTTTTTCCCCTCTTTTGCACTAACTTGCCCAACTCTAATTTACTGATCTCTGTTTATTGTTTACTTTGACAGGTACCTGGCACGGTTATGCCTTTGCCCTGCAAACTCGGTTTCTGTGCTCACGGTGTTTGCATCTTTTCAGATCTGGTTAGCTGGTTCTGAGATGGGTGGGTGTGATTTATGTTTCGGTCAGCACCGAAAGGGAGATCACTAATTACTCGTATGGTTGATTTATCAGACCGATAATCAGAAACCTGAGTAGGAGTACAGGGTGAGTTAGCCAGGATGCAGTTCTCTGTGTATTTTAACTGCGAGGGAGACGGCGCAGACTCTGGGCCCTAGGGGGCATATGCGGTGCCCTTCGTGCCTTTGGGAATTTGCATGTTTCCCTGCGAGGCCCGTTTTTTTTTTTTTAGCTGTGCATTTTGGATGCAGGTTTACATTCGCGGTTGAGAACCACCCCCCCCCCCCCCCGTTGTCTTACTTCCCATTCTAGGAGCCCTCGCTGATATGGCGAGTGAGTATTTTAAAAGTGGTGCATTCTTGGGGAGGGAAACTTATTCTAGACTGGCTATGGTTTGATTGAATGTACAGTCCATCAAGTTGGCTGCTCCATAGGGATTGATGGTGTGCCATCGTCACGAATGGGACCACCATGTTTTGTGCCAGGCATGCTTGACTGTGGGTTGCGAGGAAGAGGATGCGGCTTGGGGGTCCCTGCGGCGCCAGTCCTGGCATCGGTTGGACATCTGATGTTGCTCGGCGAACCGGTCTCTCCCTGCATTGAAGAGGAACGGCCGTGTGCTTGCGAACGTGGAGAGAACCTCACAGGAAGTTTGTCAGTCGCCCACGGTTTGAACTGTCATGACGAGTGGGGACCAGGTTTGAGTCCCAACGCCGGTTAGCCACTTTTAACTGGGGCATACAAATGCGGGTTCCCTTTGCACAAAGTCAGTCGGGCCTTGGGCCCTGTTGTTGCGTGCGTTAGTTTGTTGCTGCACAGGTCGTGTTGCGATGTACGGGCGCGGCAGGTTGCCCTCACTGGCTTCGCCATGCTGGAAAGGAGTGCCAACCACAAGTGACGACAATTTTGTATTACGTTGCTCTCCCGGTTCACTCGAATCTAGGGGACTATTGTGCCTCGGGGACTTAAGCGGGAGTTATGTCATTCTAGGCTGGAATTGTGGAGATCTAGCGCCGAAGCCACATCTTTGCCTAGCAAGCGCGACTTTGGTGCAGGAAACCAGGGTCAGAGCCTCTAGTCGCGTCCTGTGATATTGTGAAATCCTTAATCTCCCCGTGCCTGAATAGGTAATATAGATACTGTCCTCATGGGCAGCCGCCGACTCTGGGGCAGGAAACCAGGTTTCTAGCCTCGAGGCTGCGTCCTATGATCATGGCCAAATCACTTTATCTCCCTGGCCTGAGTATGTAATGTAAATACGGTGCTCATGTGCAGCTGCTCACTTTGGTGCAGGTAACATGAATGCGAGCATTGTGGAGCGTCCTGTGATCCTGGGCAAATCACGTAATCTTCCCCGTGCCTGAATATGTAATGTAAATGCAGTACTCATTTTGCCACGTGATTTGCAGCGGTGCCTGAGCTTGCGCGCCACCTGCGGCTTGATTCAATACTTTATACAGGGAGTTTGGGCTGCACAGTAAGGATGCCTTGCCGACTGAGGGTCTAATATAGAACCTGTTGCTTCTAGTACACTCGCTCTATGTTTGCCCATGTTGCATATGGTACGCCACCGGTTGGCACTGTGGCTGTTGGTAACAGCACTAAGTCTGAAAGAAGTGGAAGTATGGAGGAGATATGGTGGAATTTATTTCCGTTGTCGTGTGCTGCACTGTTTGACTAATTTTAGGCCATAGATGAGCATGTCCATTTAACAACGGTCCCACAGTGTCGATGTCAGCACAGTATCCTTCACATGTTTGAGCAGCCTCGACATGAACCATGCTTCGCAGACACCTTCACACAAGCACACAATTTGTTTAAGTTCGTTATAGGGCCACTCAATGCGAATACAGTTAGGGCTACAGACTGAGTGGGAGTTCTTTCCCATGATGGGGTTGACTTATGGAGCCATTGAAAGAATTAGAACTATACCGGCAGATCGCATCACAGTCCCCGCTGCCCTGACATGTTTCTGAAAGGGGCTTGGGTAGGTTGGTTATGCGCCGTATCATTGATTGCTTTTGCTCCCAAGGAAGTGTCATTTATAGTCTTTGAATGTCACCCACAGTGGCGCGGAAATTATGAAAATGTCGCACATAGCAATCTGAAACCTTGGCAGCTATGGATGGAGGCGGCTAGCTCTCGTTTGGCTATGCAACTGAGCTATAATTGTGGCCTAGTAACCTTATGCAAATAGAAGTATGGACTATGACAATGTTTAGGCTTGTTGTAAGTTAGTGCTCCTTTGTAGGAAATACAGGGATGCATTGACATAGCGGCAAAATACCAGGCAAAGGCACGGGGCTCTGAGGCGTTTAAAACATGGGATCCTGAAGTTTGAGGTCAGGAGTGCGTTTACTTGTTATCAATCGCACTTGTGGCGTGCGCGCATCAGCAAGGCGCGACGGGCACGTTTTGTTATGGTTATGTAGAGCCAGCTTTTCCCAGGTACCAAGACTGGGGATGCAAGCCCACCCGGGGCATCAGTTGGTCATTGTTTTCTGCCCTCACCACCCCCTAGGACCCGTGCATGTTTGGAGGCCTAGGTGTGGCACGCCAGAGAGGTCTACTTCCTCGTAGTGTTATGGTTTGCGAAGTACGCGGGAACTGTACTTCTCCCCTCAGCGGGCTTCAAACTGTAGAGGGTTCTTGGATGTGGCACAGCTGTGTTCGGCGGTCCTTTTGTTCGCCTATATTGATCTGCGGTACTAACTTTGTATTATGCCTGGGGCAGGGATGCAAGTTGCACGTTCTTTCACCTTTACCAGAGTCGCATGTCGGCTCCCCGGGTTTACGTCTGGGTTGTAGTATTGTGGGGTGTACTGGATTGGGGCCGGTCTTCAGGGAAGGCCACCTTTGGCATGATGTCGATGTTTTCTGGCGTTTTCTTAATTGGCGTCAATGCTTCAGACCGTTATTCCGTCCCACGAGTCCTCGTCGTGCCCCCAGTAAGTCGGAAGTTATTGAGGAGTTGGAAATATGGCAATTAGCATTGGGACGATCGTCTAATCCTGTGTGTCTTGCAAGTCCAGGTTCAGCAGCATAGGTACTAGTGCTGAATTCCCGGAAAATGTAATTTGTTGCCCTCAAATATGCAAGAACTGGTTGACATGTCGCCTATGTCATTGAATTGGATGCCAGCTGCACTGCATAGCAACTGATGATAGGGCATGGATGTATGTGGCACAGTTGATACTGGTGCAAGAGAATCATTGTTTTACTGTAGGAAACAGGGAGGTTATGCCCAGGTTCTGTCTTTCTTTGCCACCGGTTACCAGCCCATTGGTCGGGAAATATAATTTTACACTCACTCTGGGCGATTACAACGCATAAGAGGTGCCGCCAAATGTTGTTGAGACGGCATAGGGCAATTGGCTACAAGGGCCTTTAGGAACAACATCTGCTGGCACCATATAGAATCAGGTATCATGTACACTTGGGGGCGTTTCTAGCGCTAAAAGAAACCTGAGACAACCCAGTAAAGTTTCAGTGCATGGCCTCATTTGGTTGGGCAATTTCATTTGGAAAGCATTAAACCAGTCAGCCCTGGGTATTAGGCAGGCGTACGATTAGCTAAAATGTTTGTTCAAGCTGGGGGAGAGCCTAGCGACCATAATCAATGGGGGAACCAGGAAAACATTTACAAACCTATGATGTAGATTTCCTGGGGAATTATAGATGGACAAGCTCCAGGGATAAGGCCCGGAGGTTTCACCCCGCGAGGGACCATCACT
This sequence comes from Triturus cristatus, assembly GCF_964204655.1. Lineage (NCBI taxonomy): Eukaryota > Metazoa > Chordata > Amphibia > Caudata > Salamandridae > Triturus > Triturus cristatus. Next base: position 86,799,966 of record NC_140580.1, on the reverse strand, counting down.
AATTCCGAGCAAACAGGCGAGGAGCATACCAATCCCCCAGCAAGTGTGGCACAAGAACGGGTACACATGATTGTGTGCCCTCATGTCGCCCGGTCTGAGCAATCCAGGTCACACCGCAGAGGGCAAAGTCAAGGCTTCGGCCCCTGATGGACTATGTTTTAATTGGGCTCGCAATATTGTCGTGCTTGCGCGGCGTTAGAGAACAAATAATGGCAAGATGGTATAGACCATTTGGCATTCCCAATATCCAGACAGGGACGGGGACTTGCGCATATTGGTCACCGCCGGTTCCAACAGACTAGTCGGCCCCACGGGTTATCCTTACATGGGTTTAAACCAGAAGACTGGACGGGGCATCTTATGCGACCTGTGGACAAAATAAGTTGATACCCCTTGCAACGGCAAAATACCTACGGGAACACTTGCACACTGCAAAAATACACAAGCGTCAGGCTACAACAAGCACCATACACAGACATCTGGGAAAGGGTGTAAGGCGGGCCTGATAACTCTTACTTCTACCTGCATTGGCCCTTCTGGCAGGAGTGATTGTCAAAATGTATTGCACTTCAGCCAGTCCATGTTAACACCCATCCGTCAAAGCCAATTGTTTAAGGTCATCTGGGGCCGCATATACACAGCCCAGCGTCAGGTCCCTGGGGTTGCCAGTGTCGTGAATTACTTAATTCTACTGAGCAGGAAGTGTGACCGGGGGTTACACTAGCAGAATTTGGGAGGGTAATTCTCCACCTAAGGGGGTGGCTGGCTGAATTTGATGGACTAGTTCAAACGTTTTGCAGCGTCTACAAGTGGGCGAGTGTCAATTACCTGTGCATAGTTCGACCAGACACTCAGTTATCATAATAATTTGAATACTCACTGTAGTTGCGAGCGGGAGTTTCCCCTCAATGTTGGCAACCGCTCACAATTTTAGCAGTAAGGTTGCTTGGGAAGTCTGGGTGCAGCCACCACAGATAAAACTGAACAGGCACCAGTCTGGCAGGAAAGGAGGGATGGTGAATTGATTGCCCACTTACCAGTGTAACTATTGCAGGGAGGTAATGGAGGTGACTCAAGGGACACAGGTGGTATGATAGCAACCCAAGACTTTCAGCTTATGCTGAGTGGAGGTTCCTTATCACCCTCTGAGGGGTGTCAAGTGGCAAACCCAGTGACTATGTCTCATAGTCCATGGCGGGACAGTCATCATTTGACTCTGGAAACCTTAGATTCTAAGAGTATCACTGGTAATATACACACGATTCCGTGGTCCCGTGGGATATGTAGTTCCACCCTTTCGGGTAGAATGCAACAGAACTGCACATTGCCACTATTTAGAGCGTGACAGATGCAACAATTTGTTCCCTGCCAAAGCAAACCAAGTTCTTATGACCAAAGGTGTGTTCTTATGTGTGTCCTGTGAGGCCATCACATCCTTGCAGGGCATGCAAGGCACTGGTCCATTCCCAGAGAAGCATGCACCGCTCCATGCGCAAATTCGCAGGGCAAGGGGCTTTGGCTTCATCAGGCATGAGCCATGCCGGGCGAACCCCAAAGCTTATTTTGACAAAGTTGGGGTGCACTTGGCACAGGTGGGCTTGGATCTGTTACTACAGGACATGAATATGGCCCGGGAAGTTGCAGGTGGCAGTGAGAAAGGAACTGTTTTGGTGGGGGGGCTCTTTAGGCGACGGTGGCCGCCTCCAGAGCTGTGGCGGAGTTACAGGGCGATCTGGAAGCATATGGGTACAGAAAAGTTACCTCTGCAAGAGCACAATAGGAGTGCCAGAGCCAAATCACAGGAACCTCGTCTGGAGGGTCCTGGAACAACTACGTCGGCGCCCCGTTAGTCCTTCGGGCGGTTGTGGGCCTGAACAACCGGGGGTTTGCCTTGCTACGCTCCGCCCTGAAAGGGGCGTGAGTAATAAGGGACCAATGTGTCACATGATCCAGTAAGGGGATCACCTGTGATCCAGTAAGGGGATCACCCCCCATAAGGGTAGCGCTGATGGGTTTCTCCACAGTGCGTGGCTCATCAGGCGGGCAGGGCAGCATAGGTTTATACAGCTGCCTGCCCTTGGATCGCCCGTAAGATAACCCACCATATTGCATACTTTTGTATGGAATAAACCTGCAGCAATATTTTTCCCAAACAAAATCTGTGTATTTATTTATGCATGCATACTCTGTTGTGGTAGGGGTGGGGCCTGGTGCCATAATGGGTCTATGCGGCTGCCCGCGGCCCCCGCAGGGGGCCACCCTAGGCGGGCGGCCACCCTTAGTCCCATTTGGGCACTTCCCCACCCCCACTAACACGGGGGACTATAGGAGGAGTCCCCTGGCCAGACACGTCACTTCCGGCACGAAGAGGAGGGGGAGGTATTTATGCCTCCCCCGGCCATCTTGGCGTCCTCTTTGCGCCGGACACGCCGTCTCCCACCCTACCGCTTACCCGGCGTGGGGTTGGCAGGCGAAGTACATAGGATGTTGTAATGTTTTTCTTTGTCGTTGCAGGCGGAGTTACAGGGCGATCTGAAAGCATATGGGTACAGAAAAGTTACCTCTGCAAGAGCACAATAGGGGTGCCAGAGCCAAATCACAGGAACCTTGTATGGAGGGTCCTGGAACAACTACGTCGGTGCCCCGTTAGTCCTTCGGGCGGTTGTGGGCCTGAACAACCGGGGGTTTGCCTTGCTACGCTCCGCCCTGAAAGGGGCGTGAGTAATAAGGGACCAATGTGTCACATGATCCAGTAAGGGGATCACCCGTGATCCAGTAAGGGGATCACCCCCCATAAGGGTAGCGCTGATGGGTTTCTCCACAGTGTGTGGCTCATCAGGCGGGCAGGGCAGCATATGTTTATACAGCTGCCTGCCCTTGGATCGCCCGTAAGATAACCCACCATATTGCATACTTTTGTATGGAATAAACCTGCAGCAATATTTTTCCCAAACAAAAGTTGTGTTGTGTATTTATTTATGCATGCATACTCTGTTGTGGTAGGGGTGGGGCCTGGTGCCATAATGGGACTAAGCCTTTTTAGTGGCAATTACATCTGCCAGAAGGATGAGTGAGCTGTTGGCTTTATAGTCCAAGCCTCCTTTCTTGACTATCTTCCCTGACTAGTTGATGCTTCACAGCTGGGCCTCTTTACTCGGGGCCGGACTGGTGATACCGGGCAATCCCCCGGTAGGCTGGAGGGGGTGGGGGCCTGATTTGCGACAGGGGGCCGGTTCTGTTTTGCTGGGGCCGATTTGGACCGACCGGGAGTCAGACCAAAACTTACATTAAGCACAACCAGGCTGCCTGCCTGTCTGAGCATAACGATTCTCATGCTGGTGCTCCGTCCGTGTCCGCCGATTTCAATTTCATTTATTTAAGGCAGCAGGCAGGCTACTATGAATGATCAGGCCGCCGTCATTATAATTTATTGAAAACCGTCTGACCATGATGACGTAGGTTAGGTAGACGCGCGCAGATGTCACCGCCTCTGCGTCTGCTCGCCACAGTTTTACAGTTAGTTCAGCCTTAGTTAGGGTGGGGTCTGCTGCCTGGTGGTGAATTATGCTTATGCGCATTGGGGAGAAAAGTGCGCGTGACTTTGAGGCGAGGTCGAGGCAGGCATCTCAGAGGCCAGAGACAGGGACTGGGAAAGAGAGGCACGCACCCCATAATTTAATTCCTCCTGTCTGTCTGCCGCTCGCAATCAATCAATCAATCAATCATGGAATTTATATCGCGCACTACTCACCCGGAAGGGTCCCAAGGCGCTTGGGGTAGGGGGTCTGCTACTGCTCGAACAGCCAGGTCTTGAGCTGTTTCCTGAAGGCGAAGTGGTCCTGGGTCAGCCGCAGGTGGACGGGCAGGGAGTTCCATGTCTTGGCCGCTAGGTAGGAGAAGGATCTTCCTCCGGCGGTGGCTCTCTGGATGCGAGGGACGACGGCGAGGGCGAGGTTTGCGGATCGTAGTTGTCGGGTGGGCGTGTAGAAGGTCAGGCGGTCGTTGAGGTACCTCGGGCCCAGGTCGTGGAGGGATTTGTGTGCGTGGGTGAGGAGTCTGAACGTGATCCTCTTGTTGACAGGGAGACAGTGCAGGTCTCTCAGGTGGCTCGAGATGTGGCTGCGTCGGGGGGCGTCCAGGATGAGACGGGCGGAGGCGTTCTGGATACGCTGAAGTCTTTTCAGAAGCTTGGCTGTTGTACCGGCGTAGAGGGTGTTTCCGTAGTCTAGTCTGCTGGTGACGAGGGCCTGGGTGACAGTCTTCCTGGTCTCGGTCGGGATCCATCTGAAGATCTTGCGGAGCATGCAGAGGTTGTGGAACCAAGATGAGGAGACAGCGTTGACTTGTCTGGTCATCGATAGGGAGGAGTCCAGGATGACGCCCAGGTTGCGTGCGTGGTCCGTTGGCTTGGGTGCGGTGCCCAGGGCCGGGGGCCACCAGGAGTCATCCAATGCGGAGGGCGACGGTCCCAGGATGAGGACTTCTGTCTTGTCCGTGTTCAACTTCAGGCGGCTGATGTTCATCCATTCGGCGACATCTTTCATCCCTTCGTGTAGGTCGGCTTTGGCGGTGTCGGGGTCTCTGGTGAGGGAGAGAATCAGCTGGGTGTCATCGGCGTAGGAAATGATGTTGAGGTTGTGTTGGCGTGCGATGGCAGCGAGGGGTTTCATGTAGATGTTGAAGAGAGTGGGGCTGAGCGACGATCCTTGCGGGACGCCGCAGATGACTTCGGTGGCCTCAGAGCGGAACGGAGGGAGGCGTACTCTCTGTGTTCTGCCGGAGAGGAATGAGATGATCCATTCCAGAGCAATCCCCTGGATGCCGGTGTCATTGAGGCGTTGGACTAGGGTGCGGTGGCAGACAGTGTCAAATGCTGCGGAGAGGTCAAGGAGGATGAGTGCCGCTGTTTCACCTTTGTCGAGCAGGGCTCGGATGTCGTCGGTGGCTGCGATGAGGGCGGTCTCGGTGCTGTGGTTGGCTCTGAATCCGGATTGCGATGGGTCGTGGGATCCGTTTGTCTCGAGGAAGGCGGCCAGCTGCTTGTTGACGACCTTCTCGATGACTTTGGCAGGGAATGGAAGGAGCAAGATTGGGCGGAAGTTCTTGAGGTCGGTCGGGTCTGCTGTTGGTTTTTTCAGTAGTGCGCTGAGCTCGGCATGCTTCCAGCTCTCCGGGAAGGTGGCTGTGTCGAAGGAGGCGTTGATGATGTCTCGGAGGTGAGGTGCGATGGTAGAGGCGGCCTTGTTGAAGACATGGTGGGGGCATGGGTCGGTCGGAGATCCGGAGTGGATGGTGTTCATCATGCGTGTCGTGTCTTCGGAGGTCACTTTGGTCCACGTCTGGAGGATAGGGGCGGGGTGTGTAGGTTCGGTCGATGGGTGCGGGGGTGGAGCGCCGAAACTGTTGTGGATGTCGGCGATCTTGCGGTGGAAGTACGAGGCGAGGGAGTCGCAGAGGTCCTGCGAGGGAGTGATGTCGTTGTTGCCGGTGCTGGGGTTGGAGAACTCCTTAACGATGTTGAAGAGCTCCTTGCTGTCATGGGCGTTCTTGTCCAGTCGTTCCTTCAAAGATTTCTTCTTGGTGGTGCGGATGAGCTGATGACGTCTGCGGGTGGCGAGTTTGAGGGCGGTCATGTTGTCGGTGGTCTTGTCGAGGCGCCAGGCCTTCTCGAGGGTGCGGCAGGCCTTCTTGGAGTCCTTGAGTTTGTCGGTGAACCAGGGGGCCTTCTTGCTTCTGGGCCTGGTGAGTGGGTTCTTCAGTGGGGCGAGGTCGTTGGCACAGGAGGTCAGCCATTGCGTGAGGTCGAGGGCTGCTGTGTTAGGGTCCGTTGTCCTGACCGGTGGGTTCTGGCTGAGGGAGGTGGAGAGCTGGTCGACGGTGATCTTGCTCCAGTTTCTGTGGGGAGCCTGCTTCGGGTGGTGGTGGACCGTGTTCTTCTTGAAGCTGAAGTGGACGCAGCTGTGGTCAGTCCAGTGGAGTCCGGTGCAGTGGCTGAAGGTGACGTGCTTGCTGGATGAGAAGAGGGGGTCGAGCGTGTGGCCGGCGTAGTGGGTGGGGGTGTTGACCAGTTGTTGGAGTCCGAGGTTGGCGAGGTTGTCCAGCAGGGTGGTCGTGTTGCGGTCGTTGTTGTTCTCCAGGTGGAAGTTGAGGTCCCCGAGGAGGATGTAGTCGGCGGAGGGGAGGGCGTGAGGGCTGATGAAGTCTGTGATGTCTTCGCAGAACTGTGCGCGTGGTCCCGGGGGTCTGTAGATGAGGGTGCCTCTGAGGGTAGTCTTGGGGTCGGTGTGGATCTGGAAGTGCAGGTATTCGGCGGTGTTGAATGCGTCGGTGGAGTCAGTCGAGATGCGAATGGTGTCTTTGTGTACGATAGCGATCCCTCCTCCGGTCTGGTTGACGCGATCCCTCCTGATGATCTTGTAGTCGTCCGGGATGGCTATGGCGATGTCGGGGGCTGAGGAGGCGTTCATCCAGGTTTCCGTGAGGAAGGCGACGTCTGGAAATGCGGTGTCGAGGAGGTTCCAGAGTTCCACGGCGTGTCTGTGGACGGAGCGGGTGTTGATCAGGATGCACTTGAGGTGGTTGCTGTTGTCCGTCTTGGTGGGCGTGGTGCTTGTTTGGAGGCAGGAGAAGTTGCAGGATCGGCAGACGAAGGGTCCATGGGTGTGTCGCGGGGACGCTCGGTAGCACCCGGGGGCTCGGGCGGTTTTGAGTGCGATGAGCGTAGCGAAGTCGTAGGTCCTGCGGGCGGGCGCGGGGGCCAGGGGGTCTGGCGCTGGGCGCGGTCCGGGCGCGGACGGGCGCATACGGGCTTACCTTTGGCGCACCTTCGGCGCTCAGTCGGTGCGCCCGCTGCGCGCGTCCGCTGCGCGGTCGCTGAGGGGGCGTCATAAATAAGGAGCCGGGAGGGAGGGTCAGCCAGGAGGCGGGAGCGGGGTGGCCAATGGGCAGGGAGGGGACGCGGGACTGCACGCGGGAGCAGGAAGGAGGAGACCGGGGCAGCAACGGCGGGAAAAGCGGAGGGGGCGTGACCTGGTCAGCGGCGGCGGTCAGCGGGCGTGAAGGGGAAGCTGCGGCAGGCAGAGAGCGGCAGGCGGTACCTGCGAGGTCGCAGGCTGAAGGCGGCGGCGTGGAGGAGGTGAGTGGTGGTCTCCAACCAGCGCTAGGCGCTAGGCAGCGGCAGGCAGCGCTAGGCAGCGCTAGGCAGCGGCAGGCAGGTAGGCGGCAGAGCAGTGGAGTGGGAGCGACCGGCTGTGGGGGCACAGGGGGTCACCGCAGGTGACTCTGTCTATTTTACGACTTTAAAATTGCATGCAATCTTGTCCTGATCCTCCTGCTCCTGATGATCGGATTCATGGGTGGTGGCACTGTGCCTGTGAGCGTCGCAACCGGGCCAGAATTAAAAGCAAAAGGGGCCTAAGGAAGGGGCAAGGGCCTAGGCCTCGGCCCGGTTCCACAGCGCAGTGGCTTTGTTGCGGAGCGAGGGTGGTGGCTGGCCTCAGGCTCAGCTTTTCTCTAGTCTAGGCCACACTCTAGTACGTCTTTAGCATAGTTTCTAGGATTGCTGCTGCAGTGTGTCGTGTAACAAACACATGCAGAAAGTTGTGGCAAAATGTGCCGATTCAAGCATGCTAAAGTGTGCATGCTAACATTATCAGACTTCAATTACTGTACTGTACATGCGACTATTTCATTTGAGTGCCTCGCATTTGCTGCCACCTGGTTGTTGTTGGTTGGACGCTCTGCTGCTGCCCTAGGAGGGGCTCTGATTGCCGCCTGCTGCTGCATGTGGCGTTGCTCTCGTGGGGAGAAGGCACCGCGAAGGGACTCCGGATACCAGGAGCCCGTGCGCTATAGCACCTGTGCTCAGCCCCGCCCCCCCGCCACAGACCCTTCAAAAAACCTCGCGGAACCCGCTGGCGCGGGTCCCGCTTCGCATTTGCTGCCACCTGGTTGTTGTTGGTTGGACGCTCTGCTGCTGCCCTAGGAGGGGCTCTGATTGCCGCCGCCTGCTGCTGCGTGTGGCGTTGCTCTCGTGGGGAGAAGGCACCGCGAAGGGACTCCGGATACCAGGAGCCCGTGCGCTATAGCACCTGTGCTCAGCCCCGCCCCCCCGCCACAGACCCTTCAAAAAACCTCGCGGAACCCGCTGGCGCGGGTCCCGCTTCGCATTTGCTGCCACCTGGTTGTTGTTGGTTGGACGCTCTGCCGCTGCCCTAGGAGGGGCTCTGATTGCCGCCTGCTGCTGCGTGTGGCGTTGCTCTCGTGGGGAGAAGGCACCGCGAAGGGACTCCGGATACCAGGAGCCCGTGCGCTATAGCACCTGTGCTCAGCCCCGCCCCCCCGCCACAGACTCATGACGCCCCTTTAAATACGTGACGGCAACCGCTACGCGGGACGCGAGCGGGACGCGCCGGACTAAGCCCGGACTAAGCCCGGACTAAGCCCGGACTAAGCCCGGACAAAGGGCGGACAGTCTGAGACAGTCCGGGACAGGAGCGGGTAGGAGGGGGCCATTATCTTCGGTTATTTACCGGTTAATTAACGTATGCTGATAATTAGTGTGTCATTCTGTGTATAATTTTATTGGTTGTGCAAAAAGTTGCTACTTACAATGCCCAAAGCTAAACCAACGGCTGCGTCGTCCACTATGGATAATTATTTAGTAAAGATGGTGGACAAAATCAATCAGGAAAGGAGAAAGTCCATAGGACGATCGGGGCCACAAAGTATAGGCCCTTCTTCCCCTACTGAGCTAGCATCTCAGTCAACCTCCATCCTAAATGTAAGTGTCCATACGAATTTATCGAACAGCCCCATTTTGGGTGATCTCATTGATACTACAAGTGACACCACTGATACTATTACGCCCACCATTGAATTAGCATCAGGCGTGGATCTGCCTCTAGATCCAAAAACCCCAAATGCGCAGGCCCCCAGGACACAAAGATCATTACGTTCCTGCAGGACTAATAGTAAAACCAACCAGCCCAAACGAGGGGGGAATCGCCCTGTTAAAAGAACCGACCCCTCATCGTCTATTATTCAGCATGACCCAATTAAGTCACAGGATGGCCCCACGATTAGTTTGGATAAGGGGCAACTAGACTTTTTGCTTAATGCTCTAGAGGCCAAGCTTGACCTCCTTGTTAAACCCCTACTGACCAAACTTGCTACAATTACTGATGAAGTAGCCAGACTGGGTGGTTTAGTGGATACCCTCTTAAGTTCAGTAAGCACCATAAAGGCAGTATCTGTAGTTGACAAAGAGTTGGCATCCGTTGTGGCGTCCTCCAATCACCACATATCTGACACAATGACGATTGATAGCAATAATGTTAGCTCCGAGAACGATTGTGTAGCTATCCCTGCTGTACCTGTTGTACCTAATTCCTTTTTGCAGTTGCCAGCTCAAGTTAAATCCACTTTTAACTCAGTATCGAGGAAAAATATGGGCCCCAACTTAAGTCATAATAGTTTTAGCAGACCTCAGCCGGATTTACCACCGTCCTGTGCACCATTTGTAGCAGTATTAACAAATGTCCCCCCATTTAATACATCTGGAAGCAACCACGGCTCTGTTGAATCGCATTCATCTTTAAAGAACAAAACCGTGGATTGGCTCCATAGGCAGTGCGGTTTTCCAGTTGCACTTTCGGGGGATATTCTAAGCACTAGAAGAACGAATTGGGTGGGGAAATCACCCAAGACTTGTGGAGGGGATTGTATAGTTATCAACTTTCGAAACCCCCAACTTACATCTACAGTGCTGATTAAAGCTGCCTCTCTTCCCGCACGGGATGAAGGAATATCCTTACGCCCTTTGGGGTTCTTTTATAGAGATTTCAAAATTCAATCAGACGCTGAGTGTTATCAAGGGAGGTTTAGTGGCATGAATATGTGCGATGGCCCTATTATCCCTACGTTTAACAGATTTCAGCCTCTGAGTGGCCTTGACTGTAATGACTGACTGGGGCTACCATCGGTGGTTTCTGGGTCTGCGATTGTCTCTTTGGGAAGAGGAAACTGTAGTCCGATCAAGGGGGCTTACGAATTATTTGAGACCATTTGCTTAAAAGACCCCAATGTTAATCTAATTGATGTCTTAGTGGACAGCAGAATTGTAAGGCCGATCAATGGTGTTGGGGACAGGATTGATCATATTACATCTACCACATTAGACAATAGAGGCCGGTGCTCTATTGCATGTTGGAATGTTGCTGGTCTCTCACAAAAGGATACCTGTCTAGGATGGTCTGATTTTATTAATAATTTTAGTATCATTTGTTTTCAGGAAACCTGGAGTCTGGTACCCATTAATTATTCAGGTTTTGTTTCTTACCACTTGCCGGCTGTGGCTTCCACTTCGGGCAGAGCAAAGGGAGGGCTTTTGACTATGATCTCTGTAGAGGTGCCACTTATTGTAAAGAAACATGTAACCATCGGGGCCCACTCCCAGGTTTTATGGCTTTTTCAGGAGCTGGGTAGAAATATCCTTTTAATCAACTTTTATAATAATTTATTTATTTTTATTTATTTTCGCGATTTCTAAAGCGCCTGGTGACCCGTAGGCATCCCCGCGCTATTAAACCTGTCGCTGTCCAAAGAGGGGGGAGGAAAAGTTTTAATTGGGAAACAAGAATGTTTTGAGTTTCCTACGGAACACTATGTGGGAGGGTTCCAAATGTAGGCTGAGGGGGAGTAGGTTCCAGGCTATGGAGGCTTTTACCGAGAAGCGGCGTCCGCCAGAACGAGCCTTCCTGAATTTGGGCACCGTAGCAAGATGTTCGGCGTCGGAGCGAAGGGATCTTGAGGACTTATATGGGGTAACCATATGTCTGAGTGCGTCAGGGCCAGCTCCGTTCATAAGCTTGTGGGTGGTACATAGGGCCTTGAACTCTACTCTCTGGCGAACAGGGAGCCAGTGTAGGGCTTTGAGGGCGGGCTTAGCCGACACTCTAGGGGAAAGGTTCATGATGAGCCTGGCCGCCGCATTCTGAGTACGTTGGAGTTTGGACAAGGAGTACTCAGGGGCCCCCAGATAAATGGCATTGCTATAATCGAGCCGTGCCAAAACAAGGCCCTGGACAAGTAATTTCCTGGATGGAAGAGGAAGAAGAGGCAGGATTTTACGAACGGACCGTAGTAGACCGAAACAGGTGCCTGCTGTCTTGGTTGCCTGCGATTTCATAGTGAGATCCGGTTCTAACCAAACTCCTAGAGTCTTAATTTCATTTTTAGGGGATGGGATTTCACCGAAGGTGTCGGGCCAGGACGTGGGCGGCAAGGTTATCCGTTTATTGCCAAGGAGCATAATCTCGGTCTTTGCGCCGTTTAGCTTCAAGGCCGAGTCACACATCCAGGTATGAATGTCCTGGAGACAGTGGAGCAGACTGTCCGGATGGTTATCCAGGTGGGACAGGGATACGACAAGTTGGGTGTCGTCAGCGTAGTTAATTATTTTTATACCGTAGGGGGCTACTACGTCTTCCAGGGGCGCCATGTAAACATTAAAAAGAGTTGGGCTGAGCGACGACCCCTGGGGAACTCCGTTCTTCAGTGGAAGAGGATCTGACCGGGAGTTGCCGTCCCACACCTGGAAGGATCGATGGGATAGGAAGGATTCGATCCATGCTCGCGCCGTACCCACAATTCCTGCCTTGGCCAGGCGATGTAAAAGGACACGGTGATCCACCGTATCGAAAGCGGCGCTAAGATCCAGGAGGATCACTGCCACTGAGCCCCCTGAGTCTAGGATACACCTTGCCTCCTCGATGACGGCGAGGAGTGCAGTGTCCGTGCCATGGCCAGGTCGGAACCCAGTTTGGGATTGGCGCAGGATGCTGTGGGTTTCGAGAAATTGGGATATCTGAGCATTGACTAATTTTTCAGCCATCTTACTGATGCAGGGGAGCAGTGAGATCGGTCTATAATTGGACATGTCGTCCGGATTTAGTTGGGGCTTTTTGAGCAAAGCCTTTACGACTGCGTTCTTCCAGTTGGGGGGGACCGTTCCACTAGCTAGGGAGGAGTTGATCAGATCCCTGATGATGGGGGCTATGGTGGAGGACACCTTTTTTAGGAATCTTACCGGGGCTGGGTCAAGGGGGGAGCCACTTTTCATTTTAACAAGCGTGGCCGTCACCTCGGGGAGGGAGACTGTTCTGAAAATTTCCAGCTGTGGGCCATTATTTTCGTCCGCTGTGGCAAGGATAGGAGGGCTGATGGTAGGAAGGGAGTCAAGTATCCGTAGAATTTTAGAGTCAAAGTATTTAGCTAGATCCTTGCTTCTGTCTGTGGCGGGGGAATGAGGGGGAGGTGCTGTTGGGATGTTTAATAATTCCTTGACAATCTGATAGGATTCTTTGGCTGAGTTGGTCGAAGTTTTTATTCTGTTGTCGTAGAATAGCGATTTAGCTGATTTCAGGGCAATCTTGTATTGTCTAACCGCGTTGCGATAGGTATCTTTGTTGCTGTGGAGCCAATCTTTCCTCCAAGCTCTCTCAGCCTTTTTACATACTTTGCGCAGGACTGTAAGATCAGCATTGTACCAGGGGGCATGTCCCTTGGTTTTTATTTTCACCTCTCGGTTTTTGATGGGAATAAGGCTGTCAAGGGAGGAGGAGATCCAGTCTCTGAACTGAGTATCCGCCGTGGTGGAGTCGACTGCCAAAGTGGGGGTAGAAGCGTCGAGCGCCAAGGCCCAGTTGTCGGTCGAAAGTCTGGCCCAGGCTCTATCTTTGGTGAAGGTTGGAGGGTTATGGGGTTTCTTGAAGGCCCCCGGGAGATGAGTCAAAACAAGGAAGTGGTCTGTCCACGGGAGGGGAATGGATTTGGTGAACTGGAGGGAAGGGATGTTCGAGAGTACAGGGTCGAGAAGGTGACCTTTCACGTGCGTGGCTCCTGCATTAGTTAGGGAAAAGCCAAGGGCGCCAAGTTCACTGATTAAATCGGACGACCCGGTGTCGGTTGCGTCATCGAAATGAATGTTGAGGTCACCTGTAATCAGGAAGTTGGAAGTGTGGTGGGCCAGGGAGGAGACGGATTCCAAGAAAGCGGAGGAAAAAGGGCCGAAGTGACCAGGGGGTCTGTAGACCAAAAGGCCTGACAGGGAGTAGGTCGGCGAGAGCGTCAGCGTGAACAGACAGCTCTCCGACTCCTTACTCTGGATCTCTGTAGAGCGGCAGGAGAAGTGGTCTCGGTAGACGATGGCTATCCCACCACCTCGGCCTACCGGGCGGGGTTGGGACATGATGAGAAAGCCCGGGGGGAGGGCCGTGACTATGTCAGCGTTAGAGTAGCTAGTGATCCAGGTTTCGGTGAGGAATAGTATATCCAGGTCATGGTCGACAATTAAGTGATTAATGAGTAGGGCATGTTTGGGAAGCGATCTACAGTTCAGTGTCGCTAATTTGAGGCCCGGGGGAGAGACAGCCAACCTGGGAAGGAGCAGGTTTCCAGGTTTGCAGGTGTTACAGCCGACGAAGGGGACATTTGGGTCATGTAAGTCATGACAGTTGTTGTTTTTCGAATGTCTGAGGATTAGGAGATCACGCCGAGAGTAGAATCTCCTAGTGGCGGTAGGATCCGGCATGGGGGCTGGCCCTAGGCCCGGTCGTGCGCGGACGGGCGCAGACGGGCTTGCCCTAGGCGCGCCTTCGGCGCGCAAACGGCGCTCCCGCTGCGCTCGTCCGCTGCGCTGGGGGGGTCGGCACATTTGTGCTGGTTGAGAGGGCGTGGCCTTGCAGGGGGCGTGGCTACACCTTTTGCCGCGCTGGCGGTGATGGCGTTTGCTCGAGTCTGAGCTCTGGCTGGCGCTAGGAATCGGCGCTAAAGCACAGGTAAGCCTGGATGGCTTTTGTGAGTTTAAAATAGGTGAAAGTGATAACAAATTTTAAAAGTAGAGCGAAGAAATTACAAAATACCTCCGGCTTTCCGCCTCAGAGGAGTTCAGGTTAAATGTGTTTGATAACACCAGACATGAGGTGGTTTTTGCTTTAGAGTCCGCTCTGGCGGATATAGTAACGGGTAATAACGTTATGTTTGATTTTATTTGGTTAGGGGATTTTAACACAGTTGTTTGTCCACCTCCTGTTCATAGGGCATGTGGTTTTATTAACTGTTGCGGGGAAGGTGTCTGTCACTTTCCCCACAATACATATGGAGAATCACTTAATAAAATCCTGGTGACCTATGATATGGAACCGTTGGAGAATTTGACGGGGGACTCTGGTGAAATCATCCCCACATTTACGGGCCGGAATGCAAATACTGTGATTGATTTCATTTGCATTTCATCCAGCCTTAACCAGTGGTGTACAGCCCCTCTGATAGTGGAAAACCTTATCAGCGATCATAATTGTTTAACTATGGAAGCTGTACTATGGAAGGCGAAAAGGGGCCCTAAACCTAACATCCCAATGGCACTAGAATTAGGTGGAAAGGGGACAAAGCAGATATCTTGTCCAACTCCATTATTAATAGCTGTTTAAATGATATTACTGTTATTTTAGAGAATAAAGAAGCAATGGAGGTAACTATCCCTAAGTTTATTAATATTAACACTACTATTGATGCCAAATTTACAGTGTACCTAAAGGGAAAATCATGTAGGTCAAGAGGATGGTTCGACCATACTAGTACCAATGCACTTAAGGGTCTCAAGGAGGCGCTTGCTGCTAAACCTAGAGACATAAATTTGGTAAGGGAATTCAGAGCCAGTTATCGGTCTGCAATTAATAACAGGAAGGCCGAATTAAGGCTAGAGGCTTGGGATAAGTTAGAACAAGCGGCTGAAACCTCAGATTCCTCCCTTTTCTGGGCTACTGTTAACAGTCCATTCCTTAAAAACGAGGAGATGCCTGAGTTGACTGCTAACGTCAGCGTGGAAAGCTGGGTCTCCCATTTTTCAATGATTTTCGAGTCGAACATAAGCTTGGATGTAGACCGAGACGACTGGTCTGCCATTCCCTTAGATATTTCCATTACTGAGGTCCAGAATAGTATCTCTGCCAGTAAGGGAGGTAAGGCCCAGGGGCCGGACGGGGTGCCCATTGATGTCTACAAAAAAGAACCAGAGATCTGGGGCCCGTTATTAACAACTGTGTTCAATGCAGCAGTCTGCCTCGGTGTCCCACCCTCATGGGAGGAATCTATTATAGTACCAATATACAAGAAGGGGGAGAGAAGTGATGCCAAGAACTACCGCCCAATCTCCCTTCTTGATTCCTCCGTGAAAATCATGAGTAGGGTGCTCTTGGTTAGACTCGAAGAATGGGCTGATTCTAATAATATCCTGGCCAACTCTCAATATGGTTTTAGGAAGGGACGGGGAACAGTAGAACAGTGCCTCAATCTTGAACTTCTAATAGGGAAATATACGAAGGCCAAGAAAGGATCTCTTTATCTCTGCTTTGCAGATTTGAGCAGTGCCTTCGATATGGTGAACCATAAGATCTTATGGGAGAAACTCCTGGAAATGGGTGCACCAGAGGGCATTGTTCATTTCTTGGCCCGGCTTTATGCCAATCTTAGATCGAGCGTACGTTATGGCTCGGCTGGGGAGTGTACCCCTAAGTTCCCTATTAGACGTGGTATCAGGCAGGGATGTGTACTCGCCCCCCTGCTTTTTACACTTTTTATTAACGAGGTCGATTCGGTCTTAAAGACTGTTGCGGCTGATACCCCTAAAACCCCTGATTTCCATATTCCTGTTTTACTTTATGCAGACGATGCCGTTATTTTATCTAGGACTCCCATCGGTCTGCAACGTCTAATGGACAGATTCTCTCTGTTCATTAAGGACAGGAAGTTGAAGATCAATAAATCAAAAGCCTTTGTCATGGAGTGTGGCAATAGTTGTAAGAAGCCACATTCTTTTTTCATTGAAGGACAAAAGGTTTTAACAGTGGACACTTTCAACTACCTAGGAATCACCTTTTCTAAATCAGGTAGTTGGTCCAATGAGATTAATTATGTAAGGGGTAGAATGGCGAAAAGTGCCCATGGGGTATTTCAGTTCGCTTTTAAATTAGGGGATAAACGGCTCATGGATATGCTGAAAATCTACCAAATGAGGTGCCTTTCTATTACTTTTTATGGTGCCGGTATTTGGGGGCATGCACCGAGTAGTAGTCTTCAAGTGGAGGAAAATACCTTTCTTAAAAGACTTTTAAGTCTACCCACTTCGGCTTCTACCGATCTGGTGCATAGGGAGTTTGGGATCCAACATCTCACAGACCATGTAGCCCTTAGACCGCTTATGCTTTGGCGTGCAATATGGATAAAGGAAGAGACATCTTTAAACAGAGCTATTATTGAAGATTGTCTCTCCACCGATAAGCATCTATTGATTCCATGGGTAAAATTTGTCTCAGAAAGTTTTTCCGAAATTTATGATCTTAATGTATTAGAGGATCATCATGCAGCCTCTTGTTTTACCAAAAATGAGTTGAAATCTACTTTTATGAACCACAGGAATGAGAAGCGAGGGAGGACCAGTGGTAATTTAACAACCTGTCGTTTTTATGGAAGTTTTAGTGAAACGATAGGGTTTCAACCGTATCTGAGTTTTGTTTCTAGACCCTCCCATCGATTTGTTCTGACAAGACTCCGTTTTGGTATTGTTCATCATCTGGTCGCATTTCCAAGCATTAAGAAACACCCAACAGGTTCTTGCCCATGTGACAATATTACCGCACAAAGTACTGTACACTTCTTACTGTTCTGCTCATTTTACGGAAACATCCGATCAGCTTTTTTAAAACCTGTTTTTAGGAAATATGGAGTTAGGACTGTAAAAGACACTATGAATCTGTTATTTAACCCGTCACCTGATGTATGTTTTTTCACTGCCACCTTCCTTCTACGGGCTATTAAAGCGAGGCCTAATCTGTCATTTTAAACTGTTTTAAAGTATTTATATGTTTGATTGTTAAAATGATGAAGTTTTTATGTATGCTTGTGCTTTTATGGACTTTGTTTTTAAGCTCCGAATAAAGCCTTATGAACTGAACTGAACTGAGTGCCTCATAATGCATGCAAAGAATGTTAGACAGTGTTCTCATTTGCACCTCTGCAACAGCATGCCTGCATACTACATGCCTGTTTACCAGTTCTACATAGCGGCTAGCCTACTAGACTGTCTGCCCTCCTCTGATTGTTGACTCGACGGCCATCCCGACCTCGGCCGCAGCCCGATCGATCCTCCATGTAATAACCAGCCATGAGCCATCACCCCTCCGAGGTCGAAACATGCTACATACATGATGCATCAGGCCTGACATGCATGCAACCTGGAATCCAGGAGGAGGACCTCGGAGTCGGACCCGGTCCCGGACCTCGAGGGGAGAATGTGATGGCTAAGTTTGCGCTGTCGCCCGTGATTGATTTCCCATTCCCACGCCTCACCGTGCCCGGTTCTAGCGGGTGGGCCAGGCCCACCCAAACATGACCCTTGGCCGTCCCAAGTCACGGTAGAAATGCCAATGCAAAATACACCTGTTAACGTCTCCTGTGTCATTGCTGAACCTTGCAGTGTTTTCCAGTCCCTGCTTACCGGAGTTGCGTGATTGGGCCAGGCTTTGGGTCTCAAAGGAGACCCAATCAGGCATCTCCTTTTAGAAAGCTGGTCTTTGTCTCCTCTTACGAATGCAGGTTCATTAGGGGCATGGAGAGGGGAGTAAATCTGCCTCTCTTCGGGGCACGGATGGCGTAATTTAGATTTCCATATGCTCTATGTCGGCTGCAGAAATATGTTTTACTACGGTCTGGAACGCCATCCTGTTGCGCCTGATCCGATCATGCTGGGGGGGGAGGGGGCGTTTGATTTTAGAGATCAAAGAAGGTACATACTGGTGTGTGTGGGTGGGGGCATAACTACATGGGGGTGAGTTGGATAGGCTGACACATTTCCACAAAAGAAAAACTGCTCATTCACATTTTTTAAGTTCTGCAAAGGCTCGAACATGACCCATCAATAAAACTTAATGTTAAAGATATTTGTTTTCATTTAAACAATTCTTTTTCTGATTTTGTTAACTTCAATTATCATTCGCATATAAATATGCAACTGTGAACACATTTAGAAGTGCATTTTCTTATTTTTTTGCTGTTTTAAGTGTGAATGGGGAAACAATATCGGCCTTGGGTGATTTTACAAATTGTTCTGCCAGTGAGGCCTGCGTAAGACAGGCAATACAGCAAACCTATGTGTCGGATGTAACACCTCTAAATGTTTGAATTTTGAGCTGCAGGATATAAACTGTGAGGCTTTGATCTGTTTTACAGAGATTTAATATTTTGGGAGTGTGTTAGAGATGTTGGTGTGAAGAGTGATAGGACCGGTACCCTGGTAAGCAGAAGACAAGACATACCAGGGTGCAGCTGGTGCATAGGCACCGGGTTCAGGGTAAGAAGGAGCCACAGAACCCTGATTACTGCAGTATTTCACAGTTTAAATAGGGGGCCCATTTTTTTCATTGCACTAGGACCCGTAACACACTGGCAGATACCGGAGATGAAGACTCTTCGAAGTGAGGGTTTTAAAGTTTTTGTTTTCTTCGAGATTCATATTACAGGCAAACACTGTAACGTCTTCCTCAACTATTGGAGGTCTTGTGATGTGGGAACACAGTGCACCTTTTTAAGACTACAGTGGGATCGGCAGACTGGTGTTGTAGGATCACCTGGACCCTAATGGAGACAGATCATTCCAAGTGGTGTAACATAAAATGATGAGGCCCCCATGCAGAATGTGATGAGGGACCCCTGACCCTCTCATATCTCACAGAGATTAATTGGATTAGTGATGAAAAGGGTCCCCTGAAGGTTTGGAGGCTCATCTGTACCACATGGGCTACAGGGGCCTGCATTACACCCTTGATCATTCCATTGAAAGCTATAATCAAAGTAGACATATGCAGAACTCAGGAGCTCTGGGACACCACACTCACAATTTAAATTCCAAAATGAAAATTGGAATTTATCAATGAAAAGATTGACATACTTTGATAAGTAGAACAGACCAATTCTAATCAGCTCCTTTGGACTTTTATTGGTGGAAATGCACAGATCATTAATGGAGTATCAATGGTTGCCATTCGTAGGTAATTGTATGTTTGGGATGATTGTTCGAGTCTCGAAGAAGGAGTGTAGCTCCTACTTAGGGGCATAGGGTTTGATCCCCTGCAGTATGTGGCAACCAACTCTTGTGAAAGAGGCAAACATCCTAAAGGTGATGTAGGCTGACCTGTGAGCCATGTGCAGGCCTGGTGCTTGTGGTGATGATTTCAATGGCATCTTGAATCTCATAGGATAGGAGTTCTTCTGAGCTAGTCCATGGTTAATGTGTAGATTTCTGTTATGTTAACCTACTCTTGCTCCTTTTACTCAGTAGTCTGAGATGGTAAAAATGTGGTTTTAACATTTCCATGTAATATTGTGTCCTCGAACTCCCGTGCACAGGACATGAGGATTGTAACTAGGCCTGGGCAGTAAATTCCGTTCCGCTCGCGGAATTTGCGGAATTTGCGTAATTTCGCGTTCCGCGGAGAACGCGAAATTGCTCAAAAGTGTGCTTTCCGCGATTTCGTGACATTTTTGCTTGTTCGCGTTCTCAGAATGCGTGTTCGCGAGATATTTCTCCCCGAGCACGCAAACAGCAATTGTGAACAGGAAAAAAGCATCGCGAACAAGCAATTCCGCGTGTTCGCGGAATTTCTGCGTGTTCGCGGAGATTTTTTACCGTTTCGCGGAGATTTGCGTAACGCATTTACGCAAATTCCGCCCACCCCTAATTGTAACCCTGACAGTTGAAGATTTGAGTTCCAATTCCAGAAGCTCTCTCTAGGCCCCATTCCGTTTAGGAAGTTTTCTCCCATGGAAATATGAAGAAATCGGAAGCCATCGTCTGTGTATGGTGACAACTTCTCTCCTTGTAACCAGACATTGCTTCCAATCCTACACTTTAAACTCACAAATCATTGCTATTCGTTGTTTGTCTCATTCATTTGGTAGAAGCAAACTAAGACTACAACACACAAACTGCTTACAACCCTTTAGCACTACCCACTTCTAAACCCTAAAATTACCCTTAACTCAATTTACCACTACCCACCCCTAAAGCTATCCTTACCCCCTAATAAACTTACTTAATTTATTTATAGTTATCATGTGTGGTAAAGGCTTATGCATGATAAAAGCATGTGTGGTAAAGGCTTCACTATAAAGGCTTTGCTTGGTAAAGACAGTGGTGTAGATGTGTTTTCCCAAGAAATATGAGCCGTTTTTGTGATAAAAGCTACCTTCACTATAATGACTATAGGTATCAGACTACAGGCTGCAATTGAGTACTTACGGCACATATAACCCACCTGAAAAGGGATACCTTACCACAGAGTGTATTATATTGTTTGACACTTGGGAAAAGGAGGGTCATATTAGTAATGCATTACATTTACAATGACAACCTGTATCTGCTGCAAGCATTAAGCCGTCCCTCTGTCGTTCTTGGGTGGATGCAGAGTGTATATATGCTGGCTGCCTTTATCCCCCTCAACCCTTTTATGCGTTGGATTGCTACTCTGTTGATGCTCGATGAATCTACCTTCTTATATCAAGCTCATGTCTATGCTGTACTTTCTTCTTTCTCCTGCATGGAGCCTAGATAAATCTCCTCTGGCTGCCTGTAACTGGTGCACTCCTTTGGATCACTTGTCATCACTGCTGGTTGAGATCAAGATTATTTGCCATGGCTGGCATGTACACAGTACATGCCTGCTGGGTGCTCACCTAATCTGGGGGATAATACAGAGATGTACCAGGACTATTGTTATCGAGACCAAGTCGTTTATCACACATCTGTTGTAGCTAGGTGGATCCTAATATGATGTTCTCAATACGATATTGTAAATTTTATACATTCCATCTCTCACTCCTTCCTGCTATTATGCATCAAGTTAATTGCTACCAAGTAAGTTTCACAGGTCAGTGCGTGACTAAATAGACTAGTCACACTTTTTTCTTAAAATTCTGGGACTTGTAGTTCTAGTTGTATACTAAATTAAATAAGAATACAAGTCCCAAAATTCTAATTGAAAAACAAAACTGGACTTGCCTTGCTAACATGAACCTGTAAAGAATGTCTATGGGTACATATGACTGGGTGGGTAACCTGGTGCTCTTTAAGGTCATCATCTACTATTTACTGTGCTTTGAAAGTTGATACAATTGAATATGTAATGAAAAATGTGCTTTAAAATTCACCATTTTGGTCTGTGTTTTTCCAAAATTTTCTTGGGGAATGAACACCCCGCAACCCCTCTAGTAGCGGTAGTGGATATCTGTCAGGCAGCAACATAGGCATCCCTGCACACGTTTCCATGCATTTCGGCCTGGACAGTCAGGTCCACAGGGACGGCCATTTTGCCCATTCTGCCCTGCAGGACTCTTTAGTCTGAAATTTGTCTGCAGTCCCTCCTCCAGGAATGATTTTGCTGGGGTATCTAATCAAAGGTAAGGACTCTGCGGCTAGATGGCTCTGTCAGATGAACAAGATACTTACCTTCGGTAACGCCTTATCTGGTAGAGACAGTATCTACATGCAGATTGCTTACTAACCTACCCATCCTCCCCGCACTCTGCATAGGTTTCTAGGGTCAAGGCTGATCATTTTCAGGGCCCTAGTTTTCATACACACCAATGTTGGGGCACTTCATAGCTCTGTGCTTCTGGCGTGGAAAGTCATGAAAAGTAACAGACGTAAGCCTGCTGAGGTGCCGCCTATATAGGCGACGCGGACATCACATCTGCCATGGCCGCCACCTCACGGAGCTGACCAATGCCACCTACAGGCGCGCAGGGGTACTGCTTGATCCAGTCTGATGCCTGGGGAATTGAGAGGTAAGGAATCTGCAGCTAGGTATTGTCTCCACCAGATAAGGCGTTACCGAAGGTAACTAATTTGTTTTTTTCAGTGAGATTGTCGACCCCCACCCCGATAAATGCTCAGAATTTTTTGATCTTGTGGTAAAAGTAGACCATCGATTAAATGAAAGAAATGGAGAACATTCCTGGGGTGATCCCAACCTACTCGTACTCAAAACTGAGAAAAAAAAAACCCCGAGAAAATCGAGGCACCAGAACCCATGCAAATAAGAGGGCTCCATCCTTCAGGAATGCAATTCGAGAAAGAGTGAAGAAGAAAACTGACTTTTACTTGTATTGCGAAATATCGGAGCATTTTGCAAAAGACTGCAAAGCTCAACCGAAAGTACCTAAAAGAACCTTGCTGTGGTGGAGCTTGAAGCTTCCCTATCAGAAAATGAACTGACTTCTCAAGGAAAGAGATCGACTTAAAGGAACATTCTCAGACCGTGATCTTGCAACACCTAGTAAACACTGTGTCTAGCATCCCCAGACATCTTACCATACCGGTGAGCCTAGTGATTCCAACCTAGGTAAGGAAATGTTCCCCAAACTACTGGATTCAGGAGCCACAGGATGCTTTCTTGACCTATCGTTAGCAGCAGATTGAGGAGTCCCCAAAGTAAAAAATTTGTTATAGGAACCTGTACGGGCTGTCAAAGGATCAGCTTGTTCTTTGAGGCATATTGTATTTCAAACAGAACCCTTGATAATGGCCTGTGCAAACGGACAGAACAAAACCTTCATGTTTGACTTGATTGACACCCAATGTTTTGGCGCAAATCTTGGGAGTCCCTTGACTGCAGCAGCACAACCCTAAGATTGATTGGGTCCTTCATAAAGTTATCTTGGATTCCAGATATTATTTAACCTCCTGCTTGTCAGGAGACTTTGAATTTTATATCACCCCTGCTTTGCGGTGTAGAGTCGATAAAGCCAGACCTTTCCTTGCCCAAGTGGTATGGACATTTTGAAGATATCTTTAATTAACAGAAAGCCTGTCAGTTGCCCCGCCAAAGGGCGTATGACTGTCTCATAGACCTTACCATAGGGACCCAATTACTCTGTAGCAGGATATATTTCTGTCTGGACTGGAAATAAAACATTTGTCTATATCAAGATGATTTGCAGGAAAAAGGTTGTTTGTACCATATGTAGTTGTAGATACACATGCTATGCATACGCCTGCCATCTAGTGTTGAGCTTGGATGTGTTCAACTTGTTTTCCTTCGAAGAAGTCTTTTAAATCACAAGGTACTGTGACTCCTCCTATAACTGGTATTGCGTTAGACCATCGGTTCCATTGTTAGATTGTTTTCTTCTGCCATCTGGTTTGAGCGTCTCGCTCTGAGTGTAGTCCATGTGGCATTCGTTGTCAGAGCCTTCTGGTACTTCCACTCTCACAGGCACAAAATAATTGCTTTTGCAGGTTCTGTCTCGGTTCTGTCAGATTCGTTCATTGATATTTGTTGTTGCTTCAGCCCTCTTGGCCCTTCTCTTTGGTTGCCTGCTTCGAGAATGTACAGGCCATGATGGAAAGGACCCCCTACCAATATTGCCCACAGTACCATTCTAAATACTCGTGGCACGATCACCACATAGCCTGCAGCTCTGCATGTCATGGAGCTTGATGTGGCCTCCTGCTCCTCTTTCCTCACATTCTGGTCCAAGAAGACCTTCTGGTACCAACGCACCTAATGACTTGCTAAGAGCAAAACGGTACAGCGGCAAGATGACGATACCCCCGACATCTTCAATGCAGATAATGAAGAACAAGCGGGTGCCTCCGAATCTGCAGGGCAACCAGCCTGTTTCAGTCTGGAGCCAAGCTCTCCTTTGTACTCCAAGGGCGTCGACTAGCCATCCTCATTGACGCAACGTCAGAGGACTCCTGACTGTGAGTGCTGTTGCATCACTCACATTAACAGGTAAACCACCACCCTTCAGTGGGACGGGCGTCAAGTCCACCACAGCCCCAACAGATTTCCAGGCTGGCTGCTGCATCCTAGCCCGGGTTGACACAGACACAAGGCCTTGGAGCTTCTTCCGTGCCGGCAGAGCCATCAACACCTTTCAGTTCTTCTGCCCTGGCGCAACCTTTTTTTTTTGTTAACAGAGTTTTACATAGCAAACAGTTTCCCCAGCACACGTAAACAGTAATGTATTGGTTAGAATTGCATATTGTGAGCTTCAAGTAAAACAAAGTGCGATGATTCTCGTCATTTTCTTTCTTTTATTCTTTTGTTCATCCAACAGCCGACACGTGTTTTGTCGCAAATGGGCAATACACCCGTGACTTTATCAAGGCTATGTTCTCCTTGTAATCAACTTTGATTTGCGGTGATAATTCCAACCCACAAATTGGGGGTTCCTAAGAAGACGACGTCTGCAGTCATTCAGTTTAAGGGGATCCAATTGCGTGCCAAAAATCCTCAGTATCTCTTCCGATATGTTGTATATCCTGGGTCACGACGTCGCTTCCCGCATGGGTATACAACATATCGGAAGAATTACTGAGGATTTTTGGGACGCAATTGGATCCCCTTAAACTGAATGACTGCAGACGTCGTCTTCTTAGGAACCCCCAATTTGTGGGTTGGAATTATCACCGCAATCAAAGTTGATTACAAGGAGAACATAGCCTTGATAAAGTCACAGGTGTATTGCCCATTTGCGACAAAACACGTGTCGGCTGTTGGATGAACAAAGGAATAAAAGAAAGAAAATGACAAGAATCATCGCACTTTATTTTACTTGATGCTCACAACGTGCAATTCTAACCAATACATTACTGTTTACGTGTGCTGGGGACACTGTTTGCTTAACCAATTGGCACAGGCCGATAACTTGGGGGGATCAGTGGTGCTCCTCACCTTTCAGCACCGTTGCTAATAAAGACAACTCTTTGTTTATTTTAGATGGTATTCTCCTAAGTGGCGCCATCATTCCTATACTCCAAACCACTACCCTTTTCTCGTATTGAGTTTTATATAGCGCAAACTTCACCTGAATCGGGTATCAGAGCGATTTACATAGCACCAGTTGCATTACATGAGGACACATTCATTTTTGTTAGGCACGGGGAGATTAAGTGATTTACCCAGAATCACAGGCTGTTCAGCGTCATTGCCGAGACTCGAACCCAGTTCCCCAGATTCGAGAACGACCGCCCTAGCCGTGAGGCCAACTCCTCTCCCCTTGACATTTCGAGTCGAAATACACCTTGATGCAGTGACAGGATATGAAGTTGAAAAAGACACCAATGTCGGGAACAGCTTCAGAGTCGAAGCACCTATCACTGCAGACTCGATCATCCAAGGCGCCTTCTTCAACAGACTTCGAGGACATTGAGGCTCACATCTTACAGGGCCCCCAGGAGGAGTTAGACAGTAGCTGGAGAAGAATTTCTGTTCCTCAAATGGGTAAAATTGTTGCTAAACCCCCACCAAAGGTGTAGGGACAGTCTTCCTCGCAAAAGGAGGAGCAGCTTGAAGTGGAGCCGCCACCTCCTCCCAAGCCCAAGAAACAATGACTTAGGGGCACCAGCCTGCTGCCTTCTCAACCTTCTCCGCCTAAATCACCTTCTGCCCCTCCACCTCATGGGTCATCTCCACCATCTTCACCATGGGGTCCTAACATTCCTCATACGGGGAGGGTAGCCCGATAGATCCTGTGGAGCAATATGATGCCCCATGTGACCCAGAGCCCGGGATTCTCCTTGGGATGATTATGTAGTCGTTCCTACAGGTGACAATGACCCTGACCTCTATCCCGCAAAGCCTTTCCCTCCGGATGATACTACTTTGTATCATGAGGCCATTTACTGGACGATGGACTTACATACCATCACTGAGGATGACATTTCAGTGAAGACGCTCTCCCACACACAGCGCTCAACTGAATACCTCCAATGCTCAAGAGCATGTTCAAATCCACCCATAAGATGTTTAAATACCGGGTTAAGGCTAGAGTAGTCACACTCGAGGTTAATAGAAAGTGAAAGTCCTCCCCTATGCATCCCTCTTATATTAGAGGGCAGCTTCTACCGGACTGTGGTGGTGCACTTCGCCCATAAAAGAGCAATTGCCCAAGGTACTGGGGATGCCCAGCCACCAGATATGGAAAGCAGGGAAATGGATGCGGAAGGCAAGAGAGCGACCACACATTGGTGCATCCCAAATCGGTAGGCCTATTTTAAAGGTACAACTGAGCTCAGTGGGGTGAGTTGGGGGAACTTAATCCAACATATCCTGGACCAATATAGGCAAAGGGGTCAGGAACCTGTGGCTGAGGGCCAGACTATCTCCAAAAGCCCCATCAGGTCTTCCTCCAGGTGTGATAACTCTAGCATCCTAATCTACCATCATGGATGACTCCGTGTCTCTGGCTTTAAGCATGAAGTCCAACAGCATCTGATTAACACGCATTTTATTTGGGCCTCAATTTGATCATATGCTTGAGAAAATAAAAAGCGGACACAAACAATGCCAATGCCCTCCAGACCCCATCACTATGAAGGTCCTTAAGCCACACCCAATTTCGGGGTGGCTCCAAGACTACTTCTCTGGAGGCCTATGCCAACTAACAGAGGCAACACCAGCAGCAGCAAGCCTCCCATGGGAATAACTCAAAGGGCAGTGGTAGAGGTGAGGCGGCAAAGAGAGCCACTCTCTCTTCCGTCCTCTGATCACACCCCACCTGCAGGGGTCCACATACAGGGGTTCATCACTCAGTGGCAACACATCACCTCTGACCAATGGGTTCTGTACATCATGCAACAAAGCTATTGTTTTAAACTCATTGCTCCACCAACAAACATTCCCCCCCACAAATACTCGACCACCAGCTCCTCCTCTTCCAGGAAGAGATTAATACACTGCTGCTTTAAGGGGCTATAGAGCCTGTCCCATGGCAAAGAGGTATACTCCCTGTACTTTCTTATCCCAAAGAAAGATGGGACACTCCGCCCATCATCTATTTCAGGCCCTACACCAAATACATCCTGTCAGACCACTTCCACATGATAAAGCTCCAAGATGTCATCCCATTACTGCAGCAAGGTGACTTCATGACCTTCCTCGACCTGAAGGACACCTTTTTCCAAATCCCAATCCATCCTGCTTACTGCTGCTACACCAGATTCATGGTCAGTGGACAGCACATTCAGTTCAAAGTTCTGCACTTCGGGGTAACTACAGCCCCCAAAGTCTATACCAAATGCCCTGCAGGGTTAGTCGCTCACCTCAGAAGGAGGGGCACCCACTTATTTCCATACCACAATGACTAGCTGGTAAAGAGTGCAATCAGGGACCAGTGTCCGGTCTGCACTCAGATAACCTTAGATCTCCTTTTTTTAATTTTTTTAAAGAATTTTTATTGTTTTCACAACAGTTAAAACAGTAAGACACTTCAATAGACCTTGCGCACATATCATTTGACATATCATCACCCAAATGAACAATCCTGTAGCCAACCCCATTTCTTCATTGCCGATACAGCCAATGGCACCCCACCTCCCCACAGTCCTGCAGGCCACCTCAACAATCCGAATCAGAGGAGTCTTCATCTGAAAGCGGTGGCGGGTCGCATATTCCTCCCCTAAATTTGTTCCATGCCCCCATACCTTGTCCCACTTGCGAGGGCATCCCCGCCTGATAAATACTGAACGCTCAGCGAACATGGCTACATCCATATCTCTCCTCCATGCGGTCAGCAACGGCACCCCCACCGCTCCCCATTTTTGGGCTATGTTCCTTTTGGCCGTCATTATCCCCAGCGTTACCCAGCTCTGCGCCTGACGATTGAGATCATTGGGTTCCCACACATTTAACAGACAACGCCGAGGCTCCGGCACCAACGATATCCCGCACGCCTGCGACATTGTCCGCATCACTCGCTTCCAGAAATCTTGGATGACAGGACACTCCCAAATAGTGTGATAAAAAGTTCCTTCCTCCCCACAACCTCGCAAGCAGAAGGGGTGTAGTGCTCTGCCCATCTTATGTAGTAAGCACCTGGTGTAGTATGAGCGATGCAAAATACGAAGCTGCACCAGCCGCAGTCTCGAAGGTATACCCGCCTCGTGCGGCTAGGCCAACGCCTCGCGCCATTCCGGGTCATCAAAGTCACCGACCTCATCGGCCCACCTCTCCCGCAAGGGCCCCATAGTGTCCGGCAGGTTGTTGATAAGTTTGCGGTATGTGAAGGACGTAGCCTTCTTTGGCATGTATTCCGTTAACAACCTGTCCTCCAACGGGGACGCCTTAGATCTCCTTTTTGACTATAGCTTTAGTATCAGCGAGGGGAATTCCCACCTCCAATCACTTCAGATACACCCCTTTTAAGGGCAATTTTAAATTCAGTCACCAGGAAAGCTTTTCCTAGCCCTGCAATGGTCCAAGCCTTCCAGCATCTGCTGCCTCTTTTGCAGCCAAATCGTCAGTTAACAGTCAGGGAAGTGGTGTGTCTCCTCAGTTCGATGACCTCTTTCAACGCTCTACACGCACAATTGTATATGTTCGCTCTGGGAGTGCCTAAGTGCTCGTTGGTCACAAGCGGGGGTTTCTGGGAGGATCTAGTGTTGATTTGGACTAGCACCCATTGCTTTCTGCAGGCCCTTTTAAAAACCATCCCACAAGTGACCATTATAATAATAATAGCATTTATAGAGCGCAATAGCTACCTCGAGCAGAGGTGTCCCGGCTCTATCCACGGACGCCTCCCTCACAGGTTGGGGTAGGGCATAGCTACTGGATATGACTGTCCAGGGTCTTCGGGCACCCCTTAAGCAGTCCTTCCATATCAGTCACCTGGAGGTGCTGGTAGTCCAGTACTACCTCAAAGCTTTTTACTGCCACATATGTCACAAAACAGTCTTGATCAGAACAGACCACATGACTGCCTTGTATGAGTATCTGGCATTAGGCGATGCAGCACAGTGTTCACCTGCTAGGGGAGCACTTTCCGGTAGTGGACAGTGAGTTTACAGATCTGCTCAGCAGGATGCAACAAGTCCACGAGCTGGAACTCTTTCCCCCATCCACCCCCAAGTGCTACTCCTGTACTTCCAGCTTTGGGGGTTTTCCCTGACGTAGATCTCTATGCAACCATAGGAAATACCAAATGCCCAAGCTTTACCTCCAGGTTGCCACACCCGCAATCCATATGCAATGCACTGTGGATGAACTTGTCTGGGACATTTACTTATGCTTTTCTGCCTCTCCCATACATGATCTGTAGGTTACGATAACCTCTCTCAACCTCATACTGGTAGCTCCCTCGTGGGCCTGGCAGCCATGGCTCACAACCCTTTTTAAGCTGTCAATAGTCCCACACGAGAAGCTTCCTAATAGGCCGGGCCTTCTCCCTCAGCATCAGGGTACAGTCAGGCATCCTAACCCCAGGCAGCTTAACCTAGCAATCACACTCCTGAAGTCTTCAAGTTTGGGTATCTCAATTAGTCTGCTGATTGCATGTCAATACTTGATGAGGTTTGTCATCCTACCACCCAAGCCTGCTATGCGGAAAAGTGGAAGAGGTATTTGTTCTGCTTCCTGCTGAAGCACATTGATCCCTTTCAGCCAGCAGTACCCGGACTATAGTTGCTATCTTTTACATTTACAAGGTTTAGGCCGGCATTAGAAGTCCATTCGATTACATTTAGCTGCGGTTTCCTCATCCTTGCAAAACAGAGAACAGTCTTGCCTGTACAGAATCCCTGTCAATAAATTCTTTAGGAAGGGACTGCAAACGGAGTATTCCGCATAGGCAGCCACCAGCCCCTTCCTGGAACCGCATTGTAAGCCTCACTAGACTCATGAGACCACCATTCAAGCCCCTTCACTTGTGCCTTCTCCAGTTCCTCTTGTGGAAGATAGCGTTTCTAGTCTCTATTACTTCCCTTAGACGGTCTGTAAGATTCAAGCCTTAACCCTGGAAGATCCCTTATTCAAGGTTCATGCAGATAGTGTAGTCCTCAAGACTAATCTGAAGTTTTTGCTTTAGTGGTTTCCCCTTTCCACTTTAACCAAGCCATTGAACTGCTGGTGGTCTTTCCACACACAGACTTGGTATCTGAGAGAGCTCTGCACATGCTATATGTTTAGAGAGCCCTCATGTACTACATTAGTAGGACGAAAGCTTTCTGCACCACTCCGCAGCTGTTTTTTGCCCACAGTAAACCACACAAAGGTATGGCTATTTCTAAAGCAGTATTTGGCACTCTAGCTAGTCAGATGTATTCGGGCCTGCTATGTTAAAGCCAAACGTCAACTCTTTGTTCCACTCAGGCCCCATTCTGTACGAAAGAAGGCTGCTTCTATGGCTTTTCTGGGAAACATGCCATTAGGTGACATCTGTAAGGCAGTTACTTGGTCCACACCACACATGTTCACTAAGTATCACTGTATGGATATCGTAGATTGTCAGCAGGCCCGGGTGGGCAAGGCTGTACAACTTACACTTTTTCAACCCTATGCACCATCCTCTGGTGAGCTATCCCTTTAGGGGACAACAGCTTTACAGTCTATGCAAAGCATGTGTATTTACAGCCACAAATTGAAAATGTTACTTATCCTGCAAGCATTTGTTCGTGGGATGTAGTGCTGTAGATTCACTTGTGCTTACCCTCCACCCCAGATGCCTTCGGCTGTTGAGGATATATATATATATATATATATATATATATATATATATATATATATATGTGTATATATATATTTAGATGTGTATATATATTTATTTAGATGTGTATATATATTTATTTAGATGTGTATATATATTTATTTAGATGTGTATATATATTTATTTAGATGTATATATATACTCTACATTCTTTACTTTTCATACACACTCTTTCATAGTCATCACATGTAATTTTCTGTTTCATCTCCATCCTCACCCGCCATGCGGGATAACAATATAACAATGAAGACAATGATCACCGGCAATACCAGTCATAGGAGTCACTATACCTCATGGCTTGAAAGACTTCCTTGAAGAAAAATAAGTTATACTCATATGGGCCCAACACTAGATGGTAGGAGTATGCAAAGCATGTGAAACTACAGCACTACATGCCATGAACAGACGCTTGCAAGGAAAGTAACATTTCCCTTATCTTTCATTCTTCCTCACCAGTCTACTCCTCGCTGTCCTTCGCCCTCAAAAGACCTACAAATTGCAGGCATCTGTTGATTATTGTATCCTTAACAAGGCCAGCATTCAAAATATGTATCCTTTACCCTTGATTCCGGTGTTTTTGGATCAAGTACACCATTCCAATGTATTTACCAAGTTGGACTTGTGAGGGGCTTACCGCTTGATCAGTGTCCACAAGTGCGGCGCGAGGAAGACCGTATATTGAACTAAATTCAGTCTATTTTAGTTTACTGTCATGCCCTTCGGGCTGAAAATTGTTCAGCAGCATTCCAGTTTTTATTTTTTTTATTAATGAGATCTTTCAGGAATTCCTTGACATAATAGTTAGTCTATTTAGACAACTTACTTATTTAATCTCAGAATGAACCAGACCTTGTGAACCATGTAAGGGCATTTTTATAATGCCTCCTATGAGCACCCTCTTTATACCAAATTCGGGAACTGCTCCTTCCATACATCTCGTGTAGAATTCCTCAGCTACATCCTGTCACCAACCAGGATCACTAAGCACAAGAAAAAAGTACAAGCAGTCCTTGATTAGACATTCCAACCTCTGTAAAAGAATTGCAAAGTTTATTGCGCTTTACTAACTCTTACAGTTGTTATATTACCAATATCTCGAATACAGTTACACCCATCACCAACTTACTGAAGAGCATACTCTTCAGATGGTCAGAAGAAGCTTTAAAGGCCTTTGAGGTGCTCAAAGAAAAATTTATTTCAGCCCCGGTTCTACACCATCCGGATCCACCCCAGCCGTTCTTTGGTGATACTGATGCCTCTCAAGGAGCCCTAGGCGGAGACCTCTCTCAACAGGATTCCATGATAGGCATCTTCATTCAATCAACTTTTTCCCCCAAAACTGTTTCTGATAGAACAAAATTACACTATTGCAGAGAGAGTGTTGTTGGCTATAAAGAGGTATTTCTCGGAATTAAGACAATACCTTCTGGGGGCCCGACCTATTATAACAATATATACCTACCATAGAAATCTGCATAAAGAGCTGGTTGATCTCTTTATCCAGAACATTTTAAGACTCTGTGGTTTGCCAACTGCAGTTTTCTCCAATCGCGCACCCCAGTTTGTATCTACATTTTGGTGAGGGTTCTCTGCATTTGTAGATATGGAACTCCATTTGTCCTGGACCTATCACCCACAATGTGATGGACAGATAGAGCGTACCAATCAATCACTGGAACAGATTGTTTGCTGTTGATTTACTGCTCACACAAGTGAAGGTTTTTTGGTTAGCTGAAATGGAAAACCCAAATAAAGTCACTGGGACATGGGTATTAGACAGTACACAGAGAAAATGGTCCCGGTGAATAGTTGCATATATGAAAAGGGAAACAATATATCTTTGAAGAATTTAGAAGCAAAGGATGAAAGAAACGTGTTACGTTCAATGTACAGTGTTATTTAATCACACTGGACAAACAATGATTTATAGCATTAATTAACACAGTTTAAAAAACACAGTGCCCCAGGGAGGGGAGGGGGGGATGGTGAGGGCGATGTGATTAGAGGTGAGGCTGTGGGAGTGAATGTAATAAAGTGTAATTCACAAAATATATTATTTACAAAGCAAGAGGGCTCATATTTAGAGCCACGTTATTCACATAAATATCAAAACGTTAGATAGCCATGTTGTATAGCAGAAAACACAGTGATGAATCGCTGTTGGTAAAACTGGCTAGTGTGTCAGATGTCGAAGTTTTGAACCCAAGAGAATGGTAGGTTGTTGTGTCCCTTACGGCGGGGTCTTCCTCAGGACAGGAGTGTAGTAGGAGGGGCAAGGATGGGGTGGTTACCTAGGGATAGAGAATAGGTCGACTTAGCATATAGGAAGAATGATGCTTAAACACAAGGGCCTAGGCCCAATGATTTACCATAAAGGGGCCCGTTATTGTGCCTAGGAGGGGAGAATAAGGGCGCGTAGGCTCCAAAGTGGCGAGCGAGAGCATCAACCTGCAGAAATAATTAACAGGTTCCGTAATATAGCAAGGACCAAATGGTCAAATCAAAGTCAATGGGCCTATCCACTTACTTAAAAGGGTATTAATCCCTGTATTGGTGAAAAGAGGCCATTCATGAAAAATCAGCAGGGTCTCGGAAAACGTTCAATCCTCATGTATGTAAGAAATCGGGCAAAAGAAACTCCGTTGCATAGCGTCTCTAAGAAATGGGGAATTTAGAAGATACGGTTGAGTACACCGATTCTAAACAGTCGCTGCGAGTGCATAAAATTATCAGTCACATAATTAGGTATGGTGTAAGTACTATAGAGGGCGGGCGCCGCTTAGAAAGGGAGTGCCTCGGTGGTGGCGTGGCAACAGAGTGCTGAATGCTGCTGGTCAGGTTTGCAAGCACGCAACATACAATAAACTGTGTTTGCTACTGTGGGGCCTATCGCTGCTAAGAGGAAAGAAAGAAATTCCACGATCGAATTCGGGGAAACGGAGGACTGAATCTAGAAAAATTAACAGTAAGCGCATGTAAATCGCCCAGCAGATGCTAGGTAGGTGTAATGGGTAAAAATAGCTTTTTGCCTACTACGGATGGCGTGCGCGAGGGGAAAGCTTACCGCTGCTCGAAAATCAACTCGCTCCGTGAAGTGGAACCGGAGCATTATAATGTCAGCCGTTTAAGTACACTAGTTGAAACGGTCGGTTGAACACGTGTACGTGGCAGACTGCAGGCGCTGACTCACGTTAGAATATGTAAGGGAAGAAAGACTAAGAATATGTGTGCCTTGTACAAAGAATGCTGCAAACATAAATATTGACAGAGCATAAATGAAAACTTTTAACAATGGTAATTGCTGTTTTTTCACTGGTGCGGATACACGCGGATCGGCGTTTAAATCACTACCATTCGGTTACAACTTATTATGTTTGTGCCGTTGAAGTCAGAAAATATGAAACCCTGAGATGCCATGTTCAAGTATCTTTAATTGTGATAGTCTTTGGTAGGTGTACAGTCACCTATCATTGAGATTTCTTTGTAAACCTCATTGTGTTTTTATGAACATTGGCCACTACAAATTTACGACTTGCAGATCCTGACTATATTGCCTTGAGAAAGTCTTAGGATAAGACGAAACACGTGTTGGCTATTATGTGCTGGGAATATTTGATCAAAATAAAGGAATACTTCTATCAACAAGAATAAAGAAACACGGAATTGCTAAAGATCTAACCGTCTCGGATCAATGTTTTGAATCTATGTTATTGGGTCTTGTTCGTTTGGAAGAAAAAAAAGAAAAAAATAGTTTTGGGCTTCCATGTTTCGATCTACTTGATCTCTACTGTTTATAGATCAATATTATATGTTAAGGTGTGCCGTAGGAACCCTATTTCTGTCATGATGAGTTATTGCACAAAATTCTTTTTGTTTTATTAGAGTCTTTTGGTGGTAGACTCTTTTAGGGTAGATTGAGCACCCAATGGTATGATATATACACGCCTAAATGAATGAATAATTTAACTTTCTATTGAATGTGCGGATATTTCCCTTTTGGGAACACTACCACCTCCCTTTTCAAGTGCGCCTACTGTGGATGGCGTGCGTGAGGGGAAAGCTTACCGCTGCTCGAAAATTGTCTCGCTTCGTGAAGTGGAACCGGAGCACTAATGTCAGCTGTTTAAGTACACTGGTTGAAACCGGTCGGCTGAACACGTGTACGTGGCAGACTGCAGGCGCTGACTCACGTTAGAATATGTAAGGGAAAGAAGACTAAGAATATGTGTGCCTTGTACAAAGAGTGCTGCAAACATAAATATTGACAGAGCATAAATGAAAACTTTTAACAATGGTAATTGCCGATGGCTGAAATGGCAATTAAAATAAATAAAGCTGTAGTATCTACAAACATTCTGTATCACAGCAGAAGTGACGCATATAGCACTCTTAGAACAAAACAAAACACAGCCAGAAATGGAAAAGGCCTATGTTATAGCTTATATGGTTACATATTGCTATATAATGACAACTGTTCACGTTATACACGTTGTGCCTATATTAGACAAAGGAAATAAAATAAAAAAGCCAACATAGGTTAACTCCATTAAATCATATGAACAGATTGCGATCGGGGCACAGGAGTTGAATCACAATATGAAAGAGACCGGTACGTTTCATGGAAATAATCACACTACATATTATGTGCAGATCACATGAGGACATAGATGTTGGATCATTTTACGAAACAGACAGATATGCATGTGTTGGGGATATACATCGTGTATGCAGATCTCAGTTACCGTACACGTTTTGCCTACATTAGACAAAGGATAGAAATGCCATCATAGGTTAACTACATACAATCATATGAATAGATTGCGATCAGGGTACAGGAATTAAATCATAATATGAAAGACAGATACGTTTCAAGGATATAGTCACACTAAATATTATGTGCAGATTACATGAGGACACAGATGTTGGATCCATATATGAAAGAGATAGAAATGCATATGTTGGGGGTATAAATAGTGTGTGCAGTTCTCAGTTACCATGGATCAATGTGATCATTCTCCTATAAGACACGCTAATTGTGCGTGGTTAACTTCGGATTCATTCAGACCATTCTGGATGGTGTCCAGAAGGGGCATCCATTTACATTCCCTTACATCCAGGATAGCTCCAATGTCGACACCCTTAGGGCCAAGGGAGGCCTTCTCCAGAACCAACCAACGTAGTTTGTCTGGGTTGTGATCTGCATTTCTAAAGTGTTCAACCAAAGGAGCACCCTGGACTCGACATCTGATTCGACTGCAGTGCTGAAGGATCCGGTCCTTAACTTTCTGTTGCGTTTGACCTATATATAAAAGGTCACAGGGGCATGTGATGCAATATATAACATTGGTAGTGTTGCAGTTCGTGAGGGACTTCAAGGTAAGGAAAGAGCGCACTAGGTGGTCCTTCATAATTTTAGCTTTCTTGAAGGAATGCATGGGGAGGCTGGTTTGGTCAATGTCCTCTGATATCAAGCCCCAGTATTTGTTGATTGATTGCATGGCTTTGCATAGAAAAGTAGTGACACACATCATTCTTTGTATGGTTTCTTCTGCTTTGTTTTTGGGTGTCAGCAGGTTCTCGTGAGGGCTGTACCATGCCCTTTTCTGTGCTCTTCTTAGCTTCCTTGGGTATCCTCTCTCCATCAGTCGTTGGCTTTCGGCACCGGATTGTGCAAAATAATCCATCTTCTTTGAACAATTCCTACGGATCCGTAAGAACTGTCCGAAGGGTAGATTGTCTCAGAGTCCTCGTGGGTGGTAACTGTTATACCTTAGGAAGGAGTTTCTCTCAGCCAGTTTACGATACAGAGTTGTGTATAGATGATTATCTTCACTCTTGATTGTTATGTCCAAGAAATTGATTTCATTGAGATTGGATTGTATAATGAACTGAATGTCTACACTTCTTTCATTGAGCCAGGATTGGAAGCTGCTCAATTCCATAGAGTACCCAGTCCAAATCATCTGTATATCATCTATATACCGTCTCCAAAAGGACACCTTCATGATGAAGGGTTTGAGTTGACTGAATACAAAAGGTCTTTCAAAGTGGTCCATGTAAATAATGGGTAAATCAGGGGCAAATGCAGCCCCCATTGCTGCACCTTTGGTTTGGTAATAGAAATGGCCATTAAAGAAGAAGAAATTCCTCATCATTGCTAAGCATAATAAGTCAATGATGAATGCAGTAGGTACTGGCATGGGTGCAGGTCGTTGGTCTAGTGCTTCAGCCATTACATCCAGAGCAGCTTGTTGGGGTATGCTGGTGTATAAAGATACAATGTCACAAGTCACCAGTAGTTGATTGTTGGGATTGAAGGGACAATGGTCAATCAAGTTTATGGTTTGCATTGTGTCCCTCAGGTAGGCACGAGTCGTCTCCGCTATGGGTTTGAGGAAATGGTCTATGTATCTACATAGTGGCTCTAGCATGGATCCACATCCCGAGACTATGGGACATCCAGGTGGTTGAAGTGGGTCCTTGTGGATCTTAGTTAAAGTGTACAAGGTAGGGAGCCTTCGGTGTTTTTGTTTAAGGTACTGGAACTCAAGGTTTGTCAGAAAGCCTTGTTCGAGGCCATATGTGGTAAGGGTGAGTATATCCTTAGCGAGGTCCTTTGAAGGATCTGATCTTAGCCTTGTGTAGCTCACTCCATCCTGTAGCTGGTTTAGAATCTCTGTCTTGTAGTTTGTGAAATCTTGTACCACAATGCCACCGCTCTTGTCCGTTGGTTTGATCATGATTTCCTTGTTGTTTTTTAAGGCCACCAATGCTTCCTTTTCCGCGATGTTGTACTTCGTATGCTTGTACTCCTTCAGTATCCTGGATACGTCCCTCAACACGATGCTCTCATACGCTAAGATTTTATTCGTCATTTTATGGCCTGGTGGTACAAAGGTAGAAGGAATACGTAGTCCTGTCTGTGAGGTTGCTAGAGATGGAGGGGAAATCCTGGAAAAATATCTTAGACGGAATTTTCTGAAAAAGCAATGTAGTTCTGTTTTGAGGGCAAATTTGTTGAGCCGTGCTGTGGGCACGAAAGAGACCTTTGCTAAGGACACTTGTTTCATCTTCTCTCAGAGTGTAGGAGGAAATGTTGATTACAGGGTTCTGTGGTCTTATCACCATCTGTAGGTCCTCCGCCGGGTCTCGATTTCCCCGTGATTCTCGGGTTGGAAACTGACCTGTTTCTGTGTTTTGCATGTCCTCTCTCCCAATTGCCACTGGTTGATGTCTGTCCTCTCTATATTCCTCTGGACCATGATTCCCCTCTGCCTCTGGGCGGTCTCCATTGGCCTTCCCCTAAAAAAGGCTGATCGGGTCCTTGGCGTTGATGCCAGTTCTCCCGATAGCTGTAATCTCCACTAGGTCCAGGCTGTTTGTTATCGCTATCTGT
The DNA here is from genome assembly GCF_964204655.1 of Triturus cristatus. NCBI lineage: Eukaryota > Metazoa > Chordata > Amphibia > Caudata > Salamandridae > Triturus > Triturus cristatus. Next base: position 86,761,967 of record NC_140580.1, on the reverse strand, counting down.
GCTGTATGATGAATCTGATAACGTGGTGTAGTTTCTACGTCCCTGATATCCCCCTCTGCCTCTGTTGTTGAAACGCCCTTGACTGTCTTGCTTGTAGTAGTCCTCTTGGAGATACGGGTATGTATTTTTCTTTTCGTAATAACAAATGTCCTTAGCTAGTTTCTCCAGTTTCTTAGTCTGGGCGTTGATCTCGAAGTCTTTCAGTGTTTTGCCTAAATGTTCGACAGCATCTTTGGCGTTAGTGAGTGTAAAGTCCCCAGCGAGCACTAGACCAACGACCTGCACCCTTGCCAGTACCTACTGCATTCATCATTGACTTATTACGTTTAGCAATGATGAGGAATTTCTTCTTCTTTAATGGTCATTTCTGTTACCAAACCAAAGGTGTAGCCATGGGGGCTGCATCTGCCCCTGATTTAGCCATTATTTACATGGTCCACTTTGAAAGATCTTTTGTATTCAGTCAACTCAACCCCTACATCATGAAGGTGTCCTTTTGGAGACGGTATATAGATGACATACTGATGATTTGGATTGTGAACTCTATGGAATTGAGCAGCTTCCACTCCTGGTTCAATGAAAGAAGTGTAGACATTCATTTCATCATACAATCCGATTCCAATGAAATTGATTTCTTGGACATCACAATCAAGAGTGAAGATAATCATCTATGCACAACTCTGTATCGTAAACTGGCTGAGAGAAACTCCTTGCTAAGGTATAACAGTTACCATCCACGAGGACTCGGAGACAATCTACCCTTCAGACAGTTCTTACGGATCCATAGGAATTGTTCAAAGAAGATGGATTATTTTTGCGCAATCCGGTGACCTAAGCCAACGACTGATGGAGAGAGGATACCCAAGGAAGCTGATAAGAAGAGCGCAGAAAAGGGCATGGTACAGCCCTTGCGAGATCCTGCTGACACCCAAAAACAAAGCAGAGGGAACCATACAAAGAATGATATGTGTCACTACTTTTTCTACGCAAAGCCATGCAATCAAGAAGGTGATCAACAAATACTGGGGCTTGATATCAGAGGACATTGACCAAACCAGCCTCCCATGCATTCCTTCAAGAAAGCTAAAAGTATCAAGGACCACCTAGTGCGCTCTTTCCTAGAGACCCCCGAGGTGCCATCGATCCAATCAATGTGGAATCTGCCACCGCCACTTGGGCATTTCAAATGCGGACAATGTAAGGCATGCCAAACAACAACGCAAACTAAAGAGTTTACATACAAGCACCACACAATTACCTTGAAGTCCCTCACGAACTGCAACACTACCAATGTTATTTATTGCATCAAATGCCCCTGTGACCTTTTATATATAGGTCAAACGCAACAGAAAGTGAAGGCCCGGATCCTTCAGCACTGCAGTCGAATCAGATGTGGGGTCCAGGGAGCTCCTTTGGTTGAACACTTGAGAAATGCAGATCACAACCCAGACGAACTACGTTTGTTGGTTCTTGAGAAGGCCTCCCTTGGCCCTAGGGATGGTGACATTGGAGCTATCCTTGATGTTGGAATGTAAATGGATGTCCCTTCTGGACACCATCCAGAATGGTCTGAACGAATCCGAAGTTAGCCACGCACAACTAGCGTGTCTTACAGGAGAATGATCACATTGATCCATGGTAACTGAGAACTGCACACACTATTTATACACCCAACATATGCATTTCTGTTTCTTTCATATAAGGATCCAACATCTGTGTCCTCATGTAATCTGCACATAATATTTAGTGTGACTATATCCTTGAAACGTATCTGTCTTTCATATTATGATTTACCTCCTGAACCCTGATCACAATCTATTCATATGATTGTATGTAGTTAACCTATGAGGGCATTTTTATCCTTTGTCTAATGTAGGCAAAACGTGTACGGTAACTGAGATCTGCACACACGATGTATATCCCCAACACATGCATATCTGTCTGTTTCGTACAATGATCCAACATCTATGTCCTCATGTGATCTGCACATAATATTTAGTGTGATTATTTCCTTGAAACGTATGTCTCTTTCATATTAGGATTCAACTCCTGTGCCCCGATCGCAATCTGTTCATTTGATTTCATGGAGTTAACCTATGTTGGCATTTTTATTTTTTATCCTTTGTCTAATATAGGCACAACGTGTATAACGTGAACAGTTGTCATTATATAGCAATATGTAACCATAGAAGCTATAACATATGACTTTTACATTTCTGGCTGTGTTTTGTTTTGTTCTAAGAGTGCTATATGCGTCACTTCTGGTGTTATATAGATTGTTTGTAGATACTACAGCTTTGTTTATTTATTTTAGTTTCCCTTTCAGCCATCGGCAATTACCAGTGTTAAAAGTTTTCATTTATGCTCTGTCAATATTTATGTTTGCAGCATTCTTTGTAGAAGGCACACATATTCTTAGTCTTTCTTCCCTTACATATTCTAACGTGAGTCAGCGCCTGCAGTCTGCCACGTACACGCGTTCAACCGACCGGTTTCAACCAGTGTACTTAAACAGCTGACATTAGTGCTCCGGTTCCACTTAACGGAGCGAGACGAATTTCGAGCAACGGTAAGCTTTCCCCTCGCGCACGCCATCCGTAGTAGGCGCAAAGCTATTTTTACCAATTACACCTAGCTAGCATCTGCTGGGCCATTTACACGCGCTTCCTGTTAATTTTTGTGGATTCAGTCCTCCGTTTCCCCGAATTCGATCGTGGAATTTCTTTCCTTCCTCTTAGCAGCGATAGGCCCCACAGTAGCGCACACAGTTTATTGTATGTTGCGTGCTTGCAAACCTGACCAGCAGCATTCAGCCCTCTGTTACCATGCCTCCATCAAGGCACTCCCTTTCTAAGTGGCGCCCGCCCTCTATAGTACTTAAACCATACCTAATTATGTGACTGATAATTTTATGCACTCGCAACTGTCGTACTTTGCAATTTGGGACCGCGTAGGAGGCAGGGCCCTACCCCTGTCTATCCCGGTATTAGCGAACCGCGAATGGTCAATGCGGTATGTACGAGTGCTTTGTATAACGTTTTAGCTATGAATGCACTGTGTATACGTTATTATACATTGACTTCGTGGGTTCCATCTTAGAGCGGTGGCCATCTTATGGTTGCCCTCACATAGGCTACATATCATGAAGCAAATACGGGCCTTTAGAGCACATGTGCCTTGCTTTGACTTCTCTGTGACCTGGGCAGCTTGGCCCCGCTGCCCTAGGTCAGTCCGGTCTCACGAGCTCCCCTCCCTTCGCTCCACTTGTGATTAGCATCAGGGCTTGACACACCATAAAGCCTTTTCATCCCACACGAGCCTCCAGCTAATCTCTTTCACACCTGACTGTTCCTGCTTTATGGCTTGTTTTCCAAACAGGAGATGCTCGTGTTTATTGGGGCCTGTTGATATCTGATGTGGGATCTGAGCCTTGCTTGGTAAATAATTGTGGGCTGGCTTAACTGGAATGTGGGATGGTCATCATGACTCTGCCTTTTCGTTTGGAATGTATACCTTTATATGGCCATATCGTAAACCAAGGAATGTGTGCCTGAAGCATGATATTTTGTATTTAAGGAGAAGCCCGTTTCTGTAACTTTTAGCAGTCTCCTGAGAACATACACGCTGTTGTACTTCTAGGATACCTGTAATTGGTCTGCAGCCAATAAACTGATCTTTGACTTCACCCAGAAGACTCTGTGTTTCTGTAGGTCTGAAACAGGAAGAACCCGAAGTCATAGGGTGTGTTCCCCTGCACCGCTGGGCTTAAAATTCCCAGTACTTCAGTTGGCGCCCAACTCGGGACGATTTCAGCGGTACCGGTCCAAGCCAGAGGTTCGTGAGGAGCTTCGTGTGGAAATTCTGGAGGAAGGCCGCCACTTCATCGACCCCTGCATGTCGACGTGGTCCGAAAGTCTTTTCTGCGAGGTTCTCCGCGTCCCGACGGCTACGAAGGACTGCTGCCCTGATTAATCGCCCTGTTTTGGACCCTTGACGATTTTGGTAGAGCGAAACAATCGAGAGAGTCTTCTGGTGACGCCATTGATCATCGATATTCAGTTAAGTATAAGTGGAGCGTCTCCCAGTTTGTTTGGTATCCTTTGGGATTTTTGGTATCCTTCGGGATTATTTTGATTTGGAGTTTGCAAACCCCAAAGCCAGAGGACTCGTGTATTCACGAGACTATCGTAATCGATAATCCTTTGAAGTTTGGAACTAGACTAGTGAGCGAAGATGCCTGGTTCTAGTGTATTTGGAAGATTATTTTGTTTGGGTTGTGGAAGGGATTTCCAGTTAGAGGATTCATGTCCGGTTCCTCCAATTGGAACTCCAACTTATGAGCTTTATGTAAAACATGGCGTGGGCCCCATTGCATATAATGAAGTATGGATCCGATACACCAGAAAGGACGGTGTTTTAAAATGGTCCCAAAATGGTAGTTTAGATACGGATATCTTAGATAATTTGGAAATGAAATTGTTTAAAAAGAAAGCCCGGCCGGCGATGTTTGATTCTTTCCGCCTATGGCGAAAGGAAGCCAAACAGAAGGAAATTAAGCTAGCGAAAAGAAATAAGAGAGAAAGAGGTATGTCAATGATGCAAGCAGCTGTGCAATTTAAAGATAATGAGGAGGAACAAATGAATGAACAGCTACACAGACAGCGCAAACTAGGGATTGATAAATGATACCCTGTTTTGTCACCCCTTGTGCAAAATGAGACGAAAGAGAAAGATTCCTTAATGTCCCATTTATTAAGTTCGCCACCCCCATATGCGCAAAATGCCACAGCACCTCCACAGCTTGTAAATGCGCAGCCTCCAGTAAATATGCCGCAAGCCTTCCCGCAGCCGCCAGCTCCTCTTCAGCTGGCTCCTATCCCTGCAGTGCAGCCCTCTCAAGGGCCGCCAGTTTTGTTACCTGTTACCCCCGCGCTTCCTGCGACTTTGCCTAGCACGCCAGCGGCTTCCCCTGGCGCTCCTTGTCACACTACCCAGGTACCTGTATCTGAATCCATTTTTCTTCCCTCTGTCTATCCCCCTGTTTTCGCCTCAACTTCTCCTTCAGCACGACAACGACTAGCTAATGTAGTTACTAGTTTAATGTCGCCTCTCTTTGGGTCATCTAGTGCGACTCCTGGCTTACAGCGTAAGCAATTGCTTAGTCAGCTGCCTGGTCCCGACGAGAAAGAGGTGTTAGATCATCTGGCGCGTAGGTGGATTGGTTTCCCTTCACTCTATGATGTGGAATCAGTCGTTAACGTTTTTCACCAATGGGATGCCCCAAAACAGAGGTATGTCTTTGATAAGATGTGTGAATTCCTCTGTGAGGAATTGGAGGATAATGGTGCAAACCCAAACCCACAGGAATTGTGTCGAGTGCGATTTGATTTTGAAACCGGTATAATTGTGGGCCCCAATGTAGATAAAGCAGTTGCGACTTTACTGTCCCTCAGAAATGGGGATTGTCAGCAATCATTGTTCGAACAGGAACTCCCTGTGGGGAAAAAGGTAAAAGCACGCCAATATCCGATGCGTGAGGTTCCCCCAGTTTGGAGACCTGCTGATACAAATGCTAATCCACCTGTCTTAGCACATTTTCAACGTGTTTGGGTGCATGTCACATGGAAGCGATCTGAGGTGTTAGCGCTTAAGCAGACATTGCCTGACCCCCGTAAAAACCCTACAGGATATTATAAGGAGTTATCCCAAACTGCAGAATCGTGTGTCATGAATTTGGCTAGAGGACAAATGGAGGGACAGGAGAGGCCGTTTTCCACTCACAAAGGAATGGGAGGTCCAATAGGAACAGGGGCCCCTGGTACAATAATAACAAAAGATGTTCCTATAGTTACTCAGAGAAGAAGGAGACAGAGTAGTGTAAACGCAAAGGCTTCAGGAGGATAAAACACACCGTACAGTCAGTGTGGAAAATCCTTATGTCGGATTTAAATGCCCTCACACACCCTTGCAGGTGTCATGCTTCATCATTTGGGCTGCTCCTCGTCGGGCCGGCCGTGCAATGCCCGACGGGCTCCCTAAAAAGGGGCTCTTTGGCGGAGATCTTCAATCCAACTGCCGTATAGATGAAGTGCGGGTATGGGGCCAAATAAATGTAGATAAAGATAAGTGATATTAAAATAGGGTAAGGAATGCCTATTTGAGGTAAATTTTATTCAGATGGCTTCCTACCTTAGTTAAAAACGTGTATACAGAGCACTTGTGTGAGTGTAATGACTCCTATTCAAGTGGTATGTATATTGCAATACTGGGTCAACATGTTTCTCGCAATGAGTAATTTATACTCGCGATTCTTCAGGACCTATGGGGGGTATGTTAACTCTAAACTATCTACATTACACAACCTAGTTGGTTGGGATTAATGATCAATCTATGTATTGAATACCTGTTGGTACCGGGAGCTACCCTAGTCAGTCAATATCCAGGTATCAACAGTACTCGGTGGGTTGTACACGAATGTGACTTCCTCTAGATTAAGAGGGCGTCTTCCTTTCGAGTACCGTGTCACGACCTACCCTCTCCACCGAGTCTGTCTCCTTCTTCTCTGAGGAACTATAGGAACATCTTTTGTTATTCATGAATTTGGCTGACATAGATATGTTATTCGGGAATGTTGTTCCACAGCCTTTATGGGGATCCATCCGTAATACGGATCATGCTGCAGAGCTAGGGGGTACAGGGGCTAATATCGTTGCTGCAGACGCTAGAAAAGTTGGTGGCGCAAAGCCTGACCCTTTGGAGGCAGAACTCCCTGGTAGAATTATCACATACATGAAAACTATAATGCCCGCGATGCGCGTAAATTGGGATAAACTATCCGCATGTAAGCAGAAGAAAGATGAGACAGTGTCTGATTTCTTTACCAGGTTTGAAGAAACGTTTATCGACCACAGTGGTCAAGACATGAGCACTGAAGGTGGCCAACGGTTATTTGTTGATAAATTTGTGCAGAATCTACTTCCCGAGTTGTGTAAGAAATTAAAAGACTCAGAAAGTTCCTGGGCTGTTTCCTCTTCAGCGCAAATACTGGCTACTGCAAAGTATTATGAAAATAGAGATAAAGATGAGAAAGATAGAACAGATAAGAAAACGAAAGAACTGAAAACGAAGGTCCTCTTGCAGCAGGCTTATCCACCACGTGGAGGACAGAATAATTATAGGCAAACACAAGGTATCTATCAGCAACCCCAACAATTTCAGAATAATCAGCAAATGAATGGGTATTATCAACCACGAATCCCTGTAGGTCCCAACCAATGTTCATATTGCAAAGAGGAAGGTCATTTTAAATATAGTTGCCCTAAATTAATGCAGCGTAACAGTAATGCGTATGGCGCAAGAGGTAGAGGTGGTCAGCAAGCTCCTAGAGGCAGAGGGCGTGGGAATGCTCCCCAGAACGCGCGTCCTCTTCCGCCTCAAAATACCATAAACAGCTTTGATCAGCAAGCCAACGCGACTGGTAATACAGCTCAGTACTACAATAATGATTATTATGCAGAAGACGACAATGTAGAAGATAATGATTACTAGGACAGCCGTAGACAGAGAGAGGGAGTTGTTACAGTGCCAGTGGATCAGAGCGGACCTTATGTTAAAGTAACTACAGCAAATGTAACGGAGCCCTTTCTGCTGGATACTGGTGCTGCAAAGAGTTCAATTATGCATTCAAAACTCCCTGGCGCGCCTTTGTCTGGCGAAATGAATGTTTCAGTAGGTTTTTCTGGCGCTGCAGTTAGGAACCCGATTTCTAGTCCTATGTCACTTTCTGTTGGTCCTTGTGAGCTAAAAGCACCCCTCATCCTAACGACAGGTTGTGGTGAAAATTTGCTAGGCTTAGATTTGCTAAAAAGATTGCATGCAACACTATATTGTTCTCCCTCAGGAGTACAACTTATATTAGGTAAGAAAGTGATTTCCCCGATGTATTTGTCTAAGAATGCAATGCCACCTGAATTATCATCCCTTCCGGATGTCCTTTGGGCTACTGGTCCCAATGATGTGGTTCTTTTGGAAATACCGCCATACGTGATCACTTTAAAAGCCAATGTCAGATTGCCACGTATTCCCCAGTACAAGATCTCCAATGAAGGTCAGAAAGCACTGTTAGCAATTGTCACTGATTTGATTAAAAAGGGTGTAATTGAAGAGACAAGAGGCAACGTTTGCAATAGTCCTGTTTTACCTGTCTTAAAACGAACGGACCCTTCACAACCACCTGTTTACAGATTTGTGATTGATCTTAGAGAGGTTAATAAGATTGTTGTGCCACAGTTTCCAGTTGTCCCTGATATAACTGCTTTGTTAACTATTATTCCAGCCTCCGCTGCATGGTTCTCAGTGATCGATCTAAAGAATGCTTTCTTTAGCATCCCAATTGCAGAGGAGAGCAGAGACATTTTTGGCTTTAGTTTAGGAGGTCGAAGCTTCCGCTTTAAACGCGCTCCCCAGGGCTACTGTGAAAGTCCATCAATATACAGTCAAGCTTTAAAAACGCAGCTTGATGCACTGGTTTTACCCAGTGGCGCTATCCTTATTCAGTATGTTGACGATTTGCTAATCGCCGCGGATACTGAAAAGATTTGCAAAGAAGCTACATTGTCATTGTTGCGTCATTTGTCTGCCTTCCATCACAAAGTGTCTCTCTCAAAGCTGCAATATTGTCGACAAGAAGTGACCTACTTAGGTCATCTCTTATCGAAGGAGGGAAGGAAACTGACCCCAGAAAGAATTCAGGCCATTGCACAATTAAGTGTGCCAAGAACACAGAGAGAAGTGCGTGCTTTCTTGGGCATTACTTCATACTGTAGGCATTGGATTCCCAATTTTTCCTTGTTGGCAAAACCTTTGTTAGCATTAACATGTAAAGACACACCGAATCCTATCCCATGGTCTGAAGAGTGTCAGAAAAGTTTTTGGGAATTTCGTAATGCATTATGTTCAGCTCCTGTGTTGGGTACCCCTGACTACATCAAGCCTTTTACATTGTATGTTCATGAAAAAGATGGTTGCGCATTATCAGTGTTAACACAGCCTTTTGGCGACAGACCGCGTCCATGCGCATATTGTTCGTCAACCTTGGACCCGGTAGCGAGGGCATTGCCAAGTTGTCTGAGAGCTACAGCCGCCGCAGCTATGTCTATTCGACAGTCTGCTGGCCTAGTAATGGATAATACATTGATTGTTATGGTTCCACATGCTGTGGACACATTGTTAAACAGGACCAAGACACAACACTTAACTAGTGCGCGATTATCCGGATATGAGCTGACACTGTTAGCAAATCATATACACATAAAGAGATGCAACACGTTGAATCCAGCTACATTATTGCCGATTCCAGCAGACCTAGATGAGATTGAGCAATATGATTGTCTGTTCAGAACCGAAGAAGAGACGAAAGGGAGAGTAGATCTTAAAGATACTCCCCTGACTGAGTGTGATGGTACCTTATGGGTGGATGGTTCGTGTTTCAAGGTTCCAAATGGTGATACGACTGCTGCATATGCTATCACGACTTTGCACACGATTGTTGAAACTGCACGTGTGCCACAAAATTCGGCTCAAGCAGCAGAATTGATTGCCCTTACAAGAGCATGCGTGTTGTCTGAAGGAATGAAAGTGAACATATATACGGATAGCCAGTACGCCTTTGGCGTGGCGCACAGTTTTGGGCGATTGTGAAAAGAACGTGGGTACCTGACTTCACATGGAGCTAAGATTCAGAATGGCAAGTTGGTGAATGATCTCCTTGAGTCACTGACCCTACCGTTGCGAGTCTCGATTATGAAATGCAGTGCGCACAAGAGAATCACTGATGATGTTGGTCGTGGTAATGCGTTTGCTAATGAAGTCGCGAAAGAAACAGCAAAAGATGTAAAGACTCGAATGTATGTTGCAGGCCCTGCAAGATGGGTTGGTGATGTTGGAATGTGTGAAAACACAATAGAGAGTGTGAAGTCCCTTCAAGCTGAAGCCACAGAGAAAGAGTTGAGCAAGTGGAGAGAAAGTACGGGTAAGTTGGATGAGAATGGTTGTTGGATTGATTTGTCAGAACATAGGCGATGGTTGTTACCTGATGCGTATGTGCTTCCAGTGGTTACTATGGCACATGGAATGGCACATATCAGTATGAAAGGAATCTGTAAGTTGTTGGCTCCAGTATGGCAGAATGCTGGAATTCCCAAGTGTGCAGAGAATGTAGTCAAGAATTGTATGGTATGCTTGAAGTACAACCCTGGTAGGGGAACCCCAACTCCAGCTGGTCATTTTGCGCCTCCATCATATCCATTTGAAGTTTTGCAGCTAGATTTTATCCACATGAAAAGGTGCAACAACCTGAAATATGTATTGGTGGTTGTCTGTGCTTTTTCAAAATGGATAGAGGCATATCCCCTGAAAGACAACACTGCTCTATCCACAGCCAAAGCCCTTGTGAAGGAATTTTTCCCTAGGTTTGGAATGCCAAGAATGGTGTGGAGTGATAATGGGAGTGAATTTGTGGGCCAAGTAATGAAGAATGTGTGTGAGGGATTAGGGATTAAGCAGAAGTTCCACGCTGCAAATCACCCCCAATCAGCTGGATTAGTAGAGCGCTACAATGGCGCTCTAAAACTCAAGCTGGCCAAAATCCAAGCGAGCTCCGGTCTTAAATGGCCTGACGCTCTGCCTCTAGCACTCCTGTCCACCAGAATGACCGTACACTCACGAGTGGGACTTAGCCCATACGAGATTATTTTTGGCCGCCCGGCCAATGTATGGGGTGTGCCAAGACCGACAAAATTCAGCGAAATCGAACATCCAGTACTGCTTGATTATTTGTACGAATTGATGGCTAAATTGCGTGTTTTACACCAACAGGTGCATGATACTCTCCCCCAGGCCTCTGAGGCTCCAGGACACCCTATCGACCCTGGCACATGGGTGCTCATCAAGAATTTCCAGCGCAAAAGCAACGATGAGCCCCGTTGGATTGGCCCTCACCTCGTACTTCTGTCTACAAGATCAGCTGTTCGAGTAAAGGGGAAAAAGAACTGGATCCACGGCGCCCACATCAAAAGGATCCCTTTGCCTCTGCCGTATGACCAGTGGGTCCAGGAGGGTATCGCTGACTCTGAAACAGACACTGTACCTCGTTTTGTGCCGTTCAGTGATGCACGCGTAAGAGGCACAGCTTCAGCACAGGAAAGTGACGATATTTTACAAGAAGCTGTGCCACAGTCAATTCGATTGGACACCACAGAGCCTGAACTCTTGTTTCAAGATCAGACAGTACCTGGCCGTTTTCACTATAACTTAAGACCAAGGCCTATGAACAAATAAATATTCTTTCCCTTACCTTTTTGTTTTTTGATATCATAGCTCTCCCATCTGAAGGACTTTCTTGATTTTTGTTTTTCGAACCACCATCCGGGTTCAGCCGCAGGGTCGCGGTGCCAAGACTTTGGGGTACAGGCCGAAGACGTTAGGTCAACGGTTCTGGTTGGTCTAGGGCGTTCCCTGGACTGACAGGCGTACTCCTTAGCAGAAGATACTCACCCGCCGCGAGCGGCACGATTAGAGGATGGAGTTTTTCAAGATGGATAGACCCGGTGAGGAAATGAACTTTAAAGCAAGAATGTGTAAAATAATGAAGAGCAAACGTTTTGTATTTTTATGTCTGTTTGTATTATGTAGTATGGTAGTGTTTACTGTAGGATTTGTATTGTTCTCCTCTCAAGAGCCCATTGCAACCACTGAACAGCCTATACCTCCTCCTACTGTCTCCTCACACTCTTTTCACCCTCTGCCTGAACATGAACAAGCTAGACGGTCTGAGTTTGTAAACAACTCGTTTATTCAGCTCCTGCACCAGCACCAACTAGTCATGAATACAACCAATTGCTGGGTGTGTGGTTTAATGCCACATACCATTAATAAGGGTATTCCTTATCTAGTACTGCCGTTTAGTTACAATGGATCGTCATGGGCATTCCAGACCATGTTTCTCTTTGCTCTAGATGCGTACTCCCCGCGACAACCGCGTTCCATCAGACCTAGCACAAATAATAAAGCTTTAATGAAAGGAGTTGCCGATATGAGTAGAGATATCGACGCATACTCATCTATACCCAAGGAGGAATTGAGAGCTTATGTAGGGTGGAACGCGACGGGGTATAGTATTAGTCTGGGTGAAAGACAGCGAAAAATCTCATCCCCAATCTGGGTCGTACCCCACATAGGTCGGTTCTGTTTACAAGGTAATGGTCAGAATCCAAGAGCTCAACTGGGAAGAAGTGACTGTACTGAAACGTACACTTTTCCGTCACAGTTTTCCCCTGCGTTTTTGGCTGCCAAGGGTACATATTTTGTCTGCAGTGACCGAGCATATACATGGTTGCCCCCTTATTTCTCGGGCACATGTTATATTGCAAATTTGCTACCGCCAACATTCACTGCTGCCTCCGACTATCACAAGACCAGAGTTGTGAGAGGCGTGATTAGTAAGGAGGATACTGCCGGTCAGGAAGCGGGAGACTTCTTTTTGGGTTTCCTGCTGTTTTGGGGACCTATGGTCAATAGTAGGAACCTGAGACAACTGACTTGTGTGGTTGAATCCACTGTTAATGTTACGGCTGGTGCCCTTGGTAATTTAACAGCTGAGCTCCAAGCGGATCGCCTCATGACTTTGCAGAACCGTATGGTTCTAGACGTCATACTTGCAGACCGCGGTGGGGTATGTAAGGTCATCCAATCCAGTTGTTGCATTTTCATACCAGATACCGCTCCAACAGTTTATCAAGCCATCTCCAAACTGCATAAAATATCTGAATCCATACACGTGGATAAAGGAGATTGGTCACTAGTGGGGTGGTTCTGGGAACTGATATCTGCCTGGGGTTGGAAGATTCTGATGGTCATTGGAATGATCTTAGCCATCCTTTTCCTGTTCTGTCTGTGCATACAGTGTGCTCCTGCGATATGTGGCCTCTGTGCTACATTATGTGTAAGGAAACCTGTATCGAGGTAAGTAATAGGATGATGCTACAGCAACATCTCCATGACTTCGTGAATATTGACCTAGACTCGGATTGAAATGAGTATAGTTATTGCCTATGTAAGGGCAAAAGGAGGGTCTGTCGTACTTTGCAATTTGGGACCGCGTAGGAGGCAGGGCCCTACCCCTGTCTAACCCGGTATTAGCGAACCGCGAATGGTCAATGTGGTATGTACGAGTGCTTTGTATAACGTTTTAGCTATGAATGCACTGTGTATATGTTATTATACATTGACTTCGTGGGTTCCATCTTAGAGCGGTGGCCATCTTATGGTTGCCCTCACATAGGCTACATATCATGAAGCAAATATGGGCCTTTAGAGCACATGTGCCTTCCTTTGACTTCTCTGTGACCTGGGCAGCTTGGCCCCGCTGCCCCAGGTCAGTCCAGTCTCACGAGCTCCCCGTCCTTCGCTCCACCTGTGATTAGCATCAGGGCTTGACACACCATAAAGCCTTTTCATCCCACACGAGCCTCCAGCTAATCTCTTTCACACCTGACTGTTCCTGCTTTATGGCTTGTTTTCCAAACAGGAGATGCTCGTGTTTATTGGGGCCTGTTGATATCTGATGTGGGATCTGAGCCTTGCTGGGTAAATAATTGTGGGCTGGCTTAACTGGAATGTGGGATGGTCATCATGACTCTGCCTTTTCGTTTGTAATGTATACCTTTATATGGCCATATCGTAAACCAAGGAATGTGTGCCTGAAGCATGATATTTTGTATTTAAGGAGAAGCCCGTTTCTGTAACTTTTAGCAGTCTCCTGAGAACATACACGCTGTTGTACTTCTAGGATACCTGTAATTGGTCGGCAGCCAATAAACTGATCTTTGACTTCACCCAGAAGACTCTGTGTTTCTGTAGGTCTGAAACAGGAAGAACCCGAAGTCATAGGGTGTGTTCCCCTGCACCGCTGGGCTTAAAATTTCCAGTACTTCACAACGACTGTTTAGAATCGGTGTACTCAACCGGATCTTCTAAATTCCCCATTTCTTAGAGACGCTATACAACGGAGTTTCTTTTGTCCGATTTCTTACATGCATGAGGATTAAACGTTTTCCGAGACCCAGCTGATGTTTCATGAATGGCCTCTTTTCACCACTACAGGGATTAATACCCTTTTAAGTAAGTACTTTGGACAGACCCACTGACTTTGATTTGGTCCTTGCTATATTACTGAACCTGTTCATTATTTCTGCAGGTTGATGCTCTCGCTCACCACTTTGGAGCCTACGTGCCCTTATTCTCCCCTCCTGGGCACAATAACGGGCCTCTTTATGGTAAATCATTGGGCCTAGGCCCTTGTTAGGTCTCGCCTATGCAGCGCGCATGCGCTGCATAGGAAGGAGACCTTTAGCAATTGTTACAGCTTTTCAGCCAAAAATGTGCACGTGTTGCATTGCCTTCAATGGCAACGTGTGCACGTTTAGCAATTCCTTGCGGGAGCGAGCTTTGACAAATGGTTCCTGCTCGCTCCCGCAAGGGAAACCGGCGCAGGCCCCCGCCTCTCTCCCTGCTGCCACGCCAGGCACGCACACGCTCAAGCTTGTTTATTTATTTGAACAAAAAGAAGCTGGTAGGACTGGAGGCAAATCGTTGGGAGGAGTACATAAACTAGCTTGCTTATTATGTAACATTGTGTGTATATAAGCAGATACTGCAATCAATGTCCTTTTCTGACGATTTCTCAAACCTTATTGGTATTAAAGACTAGAAATGTATTTCATTATTCTTAAATATGTTTTCAATGAAAGCCAACTCCCCTTTGCTCACGATTTTGTAAAACAAATTACAAAGTGAGACCCACAAAAGACTGACTTCCTTTGCATATCTGCCCAGATTTCTGTTTTCAAACCCTTGGTAAAGAGCACGTTTTATTTGAGGAGACATTATTTTCTTATGAACAGGTCTTGTCAGAGCACTTAGTGTTGGAAGGTGGGAACCTTGCAGAGCACCGAGGAACACGCTGTCCCTGTCCCCTTGGAGTGACAGGCACCCAGTGTACTGTCTAATGAGTGCCCGAGAAATGTCTAATTTGATATATGGAGCGCGCATTTAAATAATCATTTGTGCATGGAGGTGGTTTGCTTTCCACGGCAGATTTGTATTTACGTAGAATTTTTAAGGTATTATTCTTGTGTTAATCTATATAATTGTGTCGGTGATGTAAGGACAGAGAAGTGGGTCGTGATTTCTTCCCTCCTTATGATTGCATCCCCAGGCTGCATAATCTATGGCTACGTACCCAGTTGTCAGTGTCAATTCGAAGACTGTCAGTACAGTCATACTCGTCCTCTGAATTCTTCGTAGCATCAAGCGATGCGAGACGGTAGCCCACTGCTGGCCGGAACCAATGTTTTCTGACAGACTAGTCATTAACGTGTTTGTCAGTATTGTCGGCAAGCAAGTGACGTCAGACGCCTACATCTGGCCCATTGCAGCTCATTCAAACCTATGCCATGAAAGCAATTTACAATAGCAGGCACACTAACATGTATGCAGCAAGACCCTCTTTTTTATTGTCATGTATGTATGTGTGTCAGAGAACATGGGGACTCTGCCTCTTTCCATGCTATGGTTTTCAGGTCAGCAGTAGGATTGTTAATGTAGAACATGTTGATTCTCTAAATGCCTCAACAT
This sequence comes from Triturus cristatus, assembly GCF_964204655.1. Lineage (NCBI taxonomy): Eukaryota > Metazoa > Chordata > Amphibia > Caudata > Salamandridae > Triturus > Triturus cristatus. Next base: position 86,746,274 of record NC_140580.1, on the reverse strand, counting down.
ATGAGTATTACCCATCATGACTAATAGGGAGCATTATTGATTACTGGTTAAGCTTGAGGTACTTATGAACACACAATATCCCCTGTTTTTATTCTATTGGTATTTTATGGACTGACTTTGCTGGGCCTCTGTTAGTGCCTACGGTTCTAACATTCTGGGTTTACAAGATTAATACCCGCCATCTTCTTGTGGTTAGTATGTATTTGCACCATGGCTTCCTATGATATAGTCCCTGCCAAGATCATATTCTGTAGACACCTTCTTAAAAAGGGATCAGCATATTCAAGAGAGAAATCAGTTCTTTTGCTACACTGGTGATCAAGAGCGTGACAGAAAAATAAAATACCCTGAATACTTCTGAGTGAGTGGATGAGGTAAATGAACCCCTCATTCATTCGGGAGATTGTGTCCACTGAGGGAAGGGAATTCTGAAATTGCACTCCTTCCTTTTCTCCATCCTTCTTCTGGCCTTTTGCCCTTCCTTTTAACCTCCTCCTTTCTGTCTTTTTATAACTCGTTTCCTTCCTTCTTGAGGTCATTTTGGTACCTTTTCCATCCACCCATCCGTCAATCCATCTATTCAGCCATCCATCCATTGTACCTTCTTTCTTTCATCCTGTCACTCTATTTTCTCCTCCAGCCATCCATTCATTTTTCTCTCCGGTCACCCTATATACACCCACTATCCATACTTAATATTATCCATCCCTCCATCCTGCTCTCCAGTCATCCAACTCTGCCTCCATCTCGCTATCCGTTGATGTTCTCTACATCCTTACTCCCAATCAGCTCTACAGTCATCCATCCACCCTATCTCAATCTTTCTGGACATACCTCCTTCTCTTCACCCCCCCCCCCCCCCCCCCCCACCCCACCTCCCTGCTTTCCTTCCACTGCCAGAGGTCATACTACAAGAGCTTTTTAGAAGCCAAATCTCCATTCAGTCAAAGGAGTCATAAACAATGTAAGCCTTTCACATTACAGAGGGATTGCCCAGTGACACTGCCCCTCCACCCCCTCAATCCAGGGGCTGAAGTGGGGGGTAATGAAGCCCCAGATGATGTACAATTGCTGTCAGCACACTATTCTGTACAAGCGGGAAGAAGGCTGCAGAGATTGACATTGCAGGGCTGGTGATAATGCGCGGTCTCTCATCCTCCCAGTACCTGGGTCAAATGTCTCATTTGACAATTACCAGCAGTGAGACCCTAATCTCTGTGTGGGAAACGACTTGACACTTGTAAGAAATTCAAGCACACTGGTGGTGCACCAACCTACAAGACCAATAGTAGTGGCTTAATGAAAATGACGAGGGTCACCTACAATTCCTACTACTACCGGTGTAACTGTCCACAACCAGCAGGGCGTGGGGACCCACCCCCATTTCACATCCAGCAGAACAAAGAACAAGCATTGGCAAAGCCACTAGGTCTTGACTATGTTAGCATGTTTTGGCTTTGCTAATGATTTTTAGTTATGTTGCAAATGGCTGAAAGTAATGTAAACAAGCATTGGCATAGCCAATAGGTCGCGCCTTTGGGACCTTATAAGTGTTTAGCCATGCAACGGTTGATGTTGTTGCCCAAAGGATATTGAGCTGCATAACTAAATACTTATAAGGTCCCAAAAGCGAGACCTATTGGCTATGCCAATGCTTGTTTTTAAGCATCCTTCTTCCTATATGCTAAATTGTATTTTCTTATGGACACCTATTCTCTATCCCCAGGTAACCACCCCCTCCTTGCCACTCCTACTACACTCCTGTCCTGAGGAAGACCCTGCCGTAAGGGACACAACAACCTACCATTCTCTTAGGTCAAAACGTCGACATCTGACACACTAGCCAGTTTGACCAACAGCGATTCATCACTGTGTTTTGTGCTATACAACATGGCTATCTAATGTTATGATATTATGTGAATAACGTGGCTCTAAATATGCGCCCTCTTGCTTTGTAAATAATATATTTTGTGAATTATACTTTATTACATTCACTCCCACAGCCTCACCTCTAATCACATCACCCTCACCATCCCACCTCCCCTCCCTGGGGCACTGAGTGTTTTTTAAACTGTGTTAATTAATGCTATAAATCATTATTTGTCCAGTGTGATTAAATAACATTGAACGTAACACGTTTCTTTCATCCTTTGCTTCTAAATTCTTCAAAGATATATGGTTTCCCTTTTCACATATGCAACTATTCACCGGGACCATTTTCTCTATGTACTGTCACACAAGTGAAGGGGCAAGACACTTCCTTAGACTGAATTTATATACAAAAATAGTACTCACAGGAACTGGGTATTCCCCTTTCTTTTGTGTAATTGCCTTTCACCCCAGGATTTTAACCTTGTTACTCTCTTGTCCAGACATTCCTATACTCTCAGTCAATGATCACCATTCTGGCCTAACATGAACACTCATGAATTTGAAGCAGAATTTGTCCCGTTACCACGCAGGTATTGAAGAACAGGCGGATAAATATTGTTCCCCCCCATCTGGCCTGTCAAGAAATTCTGGTATGGCTGTCAATCAAGAATCTGCCATTGGAGGGAGTCTGTAAATTCCACCCCAGATTTACCAGTCCCTTGCCGATTGCAAAACATCGAGCCACTGTATCTGTCAAATTTGCATTACCCAAGGAATACCAAAACCACCTGGTATTTTCTGGCTTCCTGCTGCATCCTTACCATCCCTGCACAAGGCCGTGAAAGCCACCATCCCAATTAAAGTGCATAATCAATGTTAATATGTAGTACACAAGATACTCACTGCTAAGCGTGTATGTGGAACCCTATATTACTTGATTGACTGGAAAGGCTGTGGTCCAGAAGAACACTCTTGGGAACCACTATCTGTGGTCTATGCCCAAGATTGCTTCGCCACATTTACCTGCTGCATCACACTAAACCAAGCCCTCTTCCTTGACCTTTGGAGGGGAGGCAAATCTCTTACACCTGTGCCATTTGTGCGTTCTGCCACTCAAAATTATTCAGTCACATTGCCCCCTCAATCATGTTGTCTGCCGTTGAAAAGGCCTCCATTTATTCCTTATTATTATGTGTGCCATTTTTGGGAGAGCTTCTTGGTTATCCCCTTGTGGTCCCTCTTATGCTTTTCCGTGGACTGTGGCCTTGTTAGGATTACCATCTGTGCAAGGAGAATGATAGAGTTTTCACAGATCCCGTGAGATCTCGACCACGTCACGTGACTGGCAGCCATCGTGGCTTCGGCCAGAATAAATTCAATGCCCCAGCCACGAGGCAGATGCTCGACTTTGTTGTTGTGGTAAGGAGTAAGTTCCTCTCACTTGAAGTTACTTGCAAGAAGTCCTGCTCAGTGTTCTGACATCATCTTCTGTAAACACAGCACTCACAACTAGGCGAGACTTTGCACCTGCAAAAGAAAATATTCAACAGGTTAGTGTTTCTGTTTTGAATGAGACTCAAAACACTTCTCAGTGAAATCAGTCTACAACTCTTCAAGGTCAACAAAACAACAAAGGCCTCAACATAGGTTGTAGATTCGGACAACCACTTCAAACCTAAGACTGTTAGAACCTTAACATGGTGATAATTATTGTTACTTCAATAAACCTTTGTTACGAGGTTGTGAGGCGAGAACAGCCTTTGAGCATTTCTGAAAGGAAGAACTTCATTCTTCAGTGATAGGATAATTGGATAGACTTGGGGTTTATCTCCTGCAGGGGTTTCTGAGCATTGCAAGTGAGTGGTAGAGCATAACATCACTGATATTGTTCTTAAGGCTTGGTTGAATCCCTGTTCTGGGAGCACAGTCAATTGTCAGGTTGCTGTCAGCCCTGTCTTTCCCCAGGGAATCCTACATTCCTCATGCTGCACCCTACCCCCAAGAGATTGGTGGCGCAAGCATCAACAGTGGGTCATACCAAATGCCTTCCCTACTACCCCCCCCCCCCTGATAGGGAATCCAAACAGAACTTCTTTTCTTCCACCATCCTGGCCTTGCGGTCAGTCAGCACCACTTGCCTTTTATGCAGATATTCCCATGCTCTGTGGAACTAGGTGACACAGGTGCTGCCCATGGTCGTGTGGAGCTTTGAGCAATCCTGACACAAGCAATGCTTGATGGCATGGATGCAACAAGATTCCCCATCCAATGTGGATTGAACACCACAAACTCAGCAGGGCAATAGGTTCCACTGTGGCTCTTAAATCCCATGGTTGGTTGTGGTCAACAGGCTTTTTTTTGGTTGTCCAGGTGAGCCTCGGGGACATGCCCTTTGATGGGTCTCCCCTGTTTGGCAAAAAGCAGATGTAGGGCTGGAGCGCTTTAAGGTTAACAGGATCACAGCTTGCTCCTTTGGGTTGATAATTGCACCTCTCTAACTGCATTCCTCCTTTCGTCCCTCCTGTGACAAATGTAGGGGACTCCAAACACACTAGTACCAACCATAGCCTGCAAGGCCAGCTGGCTTCTCAACACTTTCGTGGCCATGGCAGAGGCTGCCACAGACCTTGCGGGGAGCAAGGGCACCTTACTACCCAGTGCTTCACACCTCCCAGCCTTTTTAGTGTGAGCTCCTTGATGCACGGTCATCTGGTGGGTGACAGACTACAGCACTCTCTCCCGGAATGGTAGTCTGATAACTCCAATAAGTGGGTGCTAGTAATCGTTCAGCAGGGCTACTCCGGCCTTTTTTCAACGGCTGATGAAGGACCACCGTCTTTGTTAAGCCAGGAAGTGTAGGCTTTTTTGGACAAGGAAGCCATCGGCATGTAGATTCTTAGTCACTATACCACATCACTACCAATGTGCCTAAATCCAGACTAACTCATAGTGCTTTACCTGCCCTCCTAACCTTCCAGAGCGCCAGGTATGTTAGCACCCCAGATCACAACACTTTGGATCCTCTCATGGGTTGCGGTAACAGGTCATCACCTTTCGTTCTCTCTCTTATACGTGTCCACAGTAAACAGAAAAGAGACATGAAGAATGCTTACAATACTTATTGAAAACTATTGTGCTCTATCATGTAACAACTGTGGTGCAGTTAGAAAACGTGCAAGGCAGCAATGTGATTAGCATGATTATTAAACTTTGCACAATAAAAAGCCTTGTCATAGTGAATGACAAATCTGCCTAGGCCTACCCTCACTATGGAAGCACAGGGATATGTTAAAGCTCTCTGGGATTAGTGCCGGACCCCATACCTGACAGTCATAATCAGCTGGTCTACATCTCAAGTGCAGCTCTCTCACCTCAGGACCTTTTCTCTGCAAGCATCTCTCCTCTCAAATTTCAGAACTACAAGTCTTGGTTTATATAATAAAAATTGCCTTGTTCGAAAATAGCAGCTGGATTTCTCTTTTATGTCTAGGTGTTGGTGTCCTACCACAGAGAAAAACAGGGCTCAATGTAGTTTGACTTTGTACGAAATGTTCAGACTGAACCCCAGCAGAAGAGCTGAATAACAAAACATGTGCAGCCTATTTCGAAAATAATAGTGTGGCACAAAAACAAGCATGTTACTTTGTAACATGTGCAAAGCAAAGGTGGCCTACTACGTGTGCAGTTAAGCTAACATAGGGGAGAAAATACAGTGAGCCCTCCAGGGAACTCACAACACTTCCGCTACCTTCTAGTGCCGAAAAAGGGCATAGGCCTCTGCTGTATTCTAAACCTGCACCCTTTCAACGCATTCCTGAAAAAAGAGACGTTCAAGATAAACACCCTTGCCCAGATCCTGTCTGCCCTAGTCTCTGGACAGTGGATGGTAGCACTAGACTTCATAATACTTATTTTTTATTCATATCTCAATCGTGCAGTTCTACAGATTTTACCTATGTTTCTTTGTGGGTCAGGAGCATTTCTAGTTTGAAGTGCTTCTCTTTGGCCTCACCAGTGCCCCTCAGGATGGTACTGGTGGCTGCTCATCTTTGGAGGTTAGGTGTTCCATTCTTCGCCTACCTCAACGACTGGCTGTTGAAGCCGGGCTCGCCCCAGTTGTCACTGACCTTCAGACGACGGCAAACGTTTTTAATTTGTTGAGGTTCTATCCCGTAGTCACAATTGACTGCTTTTCAGATGCTTCCTTTCATCTGAGCTATTCTGGACACAGAGCAGTTTTGTGCCATTCCTCCAGTTTGATCATTACCTTGCAAGAGCTTGCATGATTTCCTCCACTGTATCCTGTTTCCCCTTTGTCTCTGCTGCAGTTTGATTTTAGCAGACACGTTTTAAATGTATTTAATTAATATTTGATTTATGCTAAAATAGACAAACTTAAAAACCAAATTAAATACTTATATTTATTCATAGTTCACTTGAATGAATGTTTTCACAGTTCCTTAAAACATGTCAATAAAAGACACGGTGCCAAGGCCTGCGGCAACTGCGCATCGATTAACCTGAAGGCCCTAAGGGAACATACGGGAAAAGACTATGACCAAGCATAAAAAGACATGTAACATGATTGTTGCAAGTCTTTTGTTCCCAGAGTTGTTGGAGCTGCTCTAGACGTTGGTTTTCGTCGTGCTCCAAGCCCTCAGGTAAGTGTAAAAAACACAAGTCAAAACGAATTCCACTCCCTCGCGCCACTCTCATTCGTTGAAACAGGGGTGGGGGTGGCACCACCCTAATTGATATCACTCCCAAAGTTGGGAGACTTCGAACCCAAAGTTGGGAGACTTTGAAGCCGATTCCACAGCTACTTCCAGCATAAACTGAGTTTCTGGAGCCTTCAGCCAAGCTGCTTCAGATCGAAGAGTTCAGCACAGCCATAATCTGGATTTTCAATTTCTGCTGACTTCTCCTGGTGTGGGTTCGGGCCCCAAGGAGCTGAAAGCCCTTTCAACTGGAATACCTCCGGTTTTTAGTGCATGTTCTGACTGTTGCAGGCGCCATGGCTCCAGGCAGGGCCTGGGTGCGTTGAGACTGATGTCAAGTTTGCCTGCTGAAACGCCGTGACAGAGGTGAGGATGATGTTTTTTGAGGGGCACTTGCAGACTTTTGACGCACTGGTTGACGATTTCAAACTTCCCAGGGGACAGTTCCTATGGTATAGACAGCTCCTCACGGACTGCCGCAGGCAGTGGCGTGCGATTGACACGGAACCCCCCACACACCCAGTCATCCATGCGATCCTACAGATGGGGCCTGGACGCCACTTAGTCACTTGGATCTATAAAGCCATACGGACTCTAACGCAGCCCACACTTGCACCCCCTCGGAGAATACTGGGAGACCGACTTCCACAGACCACTACATGACAGGGAATGGGCCAGGGCCCTTGAGCACACCAAGAAGGTTTCCCGCAATTACCGCTTTAAGAATATACAATTGCACATCCTGCATAGGACATACCTCACTCCCGAAAAACTACAGAAATATTTCCCTGACAGCTCGTTTACTTGCCCCAGATGCCTGGATCCCACTGCCTCTTTCATACACATGTTCTGGGAGTGTCCGACACTTCACAGTTATTGGCACGCAATCCTTCGCACGGTTACGGGGTTACAGGACTTATACACATGGGAAGCTAGCACCATGGGTATCCATAGGCGGCACAAGCATAAGAAAGTGGAGAGGCTGTTTGCTTCCCTGGTGCTCCTTCTGGCCAAACGGTGCATCACCATGCACTGGAAGACGCCGGAGGGGCCTCCTTTAGCGGCATGGGTGGGCGCAGTCAAAAAGTGGGGTAAGGCGGAGGAAGCATTACTCAGAGCGGAGGAAGCCCAAGGATGTCGCAAACACCCGATTTCTATGCCCTGGGCCATGCTAATGCATTCCTTCGCGCAGGAGACCATAACGGTGGCGGGCCCACGAACGATTGGTCCCCCAAGGGCCCCTATGGCCCATGAGCCCACCCAGGGAGATGTACAAGGGGTCCAGGTGCCCGGCGGGTCATGAGTGGGAACTGCGACTGTTCCTTCATTATGCCTCCACGCAGGCAGTGATCAGCGCTCCCGCCTCACACCCCCCCCCCGCGCCCGTGAAACCCCAACAATATACCCTGCAATGGTACAGCTCTCAGGCGCAAGATAACTACTGCTCAACATCCACGACATTGTACACCCCCCCAGTTCACATATCCCCAGTTTGTTGATGGTTAACGCGTGGCTGCAATCCCATAGCCTTTACGGTAAAATACAAAGGGGAGTAGGCACACTTAGTGGCCCCTGCAGAGCGCGGCGACCACCACGTGAGCTAGTTGGGTATACCTAGGCACAGGCCCCAGAAGCCTGACTGCAGCTCATAGACAGAGTGGAGACCCACATACCCTAGGCTCACACGCTCCGAAGTCCACACAGGGCGCGATTGAGCGCTCCTGTTTGTAGGCCTATATCAAATCGCATTACCAGATGTGCTATTGTATGTACTGTTTTTATAAATGCCAATAAAAAGTGTTTTTTAAAAAAAAAAAAGTTCGCCTGCTGAAGTAGCGGCCCCAATTGTCCTTTCTGATGCACGCCCAAGGTCGCGCCTGAGGTGCCTTTTCCCCCACTTGACTTATAGAAGAGTAGACAACATTCCCTCCATGACCTTTTTGGGACTGACTCTGATAAGTTATGACTCTGTGTAGGAAAATAGGGTTCTGTTGCAGTACCTCCCCACTTTTGGCATGGTATATGATGCAACTTTGACTGAGTTTGTGCTGGGTCCCAGCTAACCAGGCCCCAGTACCTGTGTTCTTTTCCCTAAACTGTACCATTGTTTCCACAATTGGCACACATACAAGTCCCTTGTAAAAGGTACCACTGGTGCCAAGGGCCTTGTGACCAGAGAGTCTGCAGCATGTATTGTCACCCTCAGATACCCCTCACCAAACACATGCACACTTCCATTGCAGACTGTGTGTTTAGGTGAAGCTAAAACTGAAGAGTTGACATGGCACACATTCCTGTGTGCCGTGCCTACAAACCACTACCTGTGGCATAGGTAAGTCACCTCTGTAGTAGGCCTCGCAACCCTAAGGCAGTGTGCACTATACCACATGTGAGGGCATAGCTGCATGAGCAATATGTCTCTTCAGAGTTTTAGTCCAATCATCGACATTGTAAATGCAGTGAAGCCATACTGAGTACATGGGCTGGGAATTTGTCATTAGGAACTCCACAGCTCCATGATGGCTCTACTAAATGCTAGGAAGTTTAATATCAAATTTCTCAGCATAATAACCTCACACTGATGCCAGTGTTGGATATATTGTAAAATGCACTCACAGGACATCTTAGTGATGCCCCCTGAAAAACAACCACCTCTCTGGTGTACAGCTGACTTGTCTGCACCAGCCTGCCACACTCAGACATTTTTCTGACTTCCTGAGGTGGGAGCCCTTGTGCTTTCGTGGGTCAGGAAAAAAGCCTGCTTGGTGTGGAGGTGCTTCTCACCCACCTCCAAGCAGGAACAGCATTTAGGGTGGTTATCCTCAAAGGCTCCCTTCCCTTTGTTATGCTGACCAGGGCCTCTCCAGCTAGTAGAGACGTCTGCCCCCTTGACCGAGCCCCACTTTTGGCAGCAAGGTCAGCTGGAAAATTAGTAGCCCGGAGAGAGGTGTGTCCCTTCTCAGCCAGTACCACCCCTAAGGTGTCCCTAGCTGAAGTGACACCCTTCTGAGAAAATCCTCCATGTGGGAAGGATTTTAGCCAATAGGATCAGGGAATGCTCTCCCCCCGAGGGTGTAGTCACCCTAAAAATAAGTAGCCCATTGGCTACTGCCCGGCAGTGCCTGTAATGCCCCTAAATTCAGTATTTGGTATATTGATCCTCCAATTCCTGCGACCTAAGAACAAAAGGATGAAGAAGACGCCATACAGCCGCTCCTGAAGACGACTACTGATTTGGCCCCAGCCCTAACGGGCCATCTTCTGCTCAAAGACCTTGTGAAAAAGATGATGCCTGTTCTGTGATCAGTGACTTCCAAAACCCAAGGAAGACTGCCCACGCTACAACAAAGATCAGATCTCCCTAGGTCAGCGGTCCTGTCCAGAAGAATCGAACTACAAGAATTCCGGATCCAGCTGGAACCACGATCCCTGCCCACTGTGCACCTGACGCCCACTGCCTGAGTGGCTCACCTGTCCAGTGAAGTTACCCCAGCGATCCTGACCTCGAATCCAGCACTGACTGACCTTTCCTGGACTCCACAAAGACACCTGCAGTCTCATCTTGAAGGGTCACCGTTGACAGCGACCGGCTCCGGTAAAAGAAAATCAGATCTAAAGGGCACCCCTGGATCCCCAGCCCCCCGACTTTGGAGAGCCCAGCCGACTGTGCCCAGGCCTCCTCCTTTCAGCCTCCTGTTCCTAGCCTGCAGCCTCTCTGTGTGACTGAGATTCCCCATTGAAAAGCATTTGGCGCCCAATGCTGATTTGCACCCGGCCGTCCCTGTGCCGCTGGTGTTGAAGTACCTACCTTGATCTGACCCTTGCCAAGTGATAATCCCAACCCCTGAAGACTGGACGTGTAAGTAGAGTACTTACCTGAAAATGCATATACCTGTTTTCCTTCCATAGTGCATTACATTTTTTTGCCTATCACACTGAAATGAAATGACACTAAATGTCTCTTTTGCATTTTCTACGTTGGCTACTGTTTGATTCACATTACCAAAGTATTTTGATGTTACTGTAAAGTATTTGATTGCCTTTCCAAAACAATATCTACTGCATTTGAAAAGTATCACTTACTTGCCGCTGAGTTCCTCTTGGTTACAAAAATAAAATAATAAAGTAATAACTTGTTATAGAAGCAATTGGTCTTGGATTCAGTCTTTGAGTGTGTGTAATAATTTCTTGCCTCAGTGTGTACAACAAATGCTTAAAACAGCCTTCTGATAAGCCTAACTGCTCGACCACACTACCACAAATAGAGCTTTTATCTACTTACGCCTCTAGGGATCCAGTGGACTCACTATACCTTATTTTGGTATAGTATATACAGACCAAACACAAGGAGATGATGGATGGAGCGCGGAAACTTTTCAGACACTCACCCCCAGTCACAGATCTGGGTTGAATCCATCATCGTTCTTTAGCTCACTTCGCCACCCCAGTTCAGACCCGGCTATATGTAAATCAGTCTTGACCCTGTCCTCATGGGAACAGTCCAGCCCGAGCTGCCAAGCCAAGTCTTCCCTGGACCGAAACCAAGCATCCTGGGACTGGTTTCAGTGTAACACCCCTCATCAGCCAGGCTAGCTTGAATCCAGTGGCAAAGTGAGCAAGGGACCCACGTCTGGGCATACCCTGCCACATTAGGGTGAACAAAGCTAACACAGAGTTGAGACTGATTTACAGATAGCCAGGTCTGAACTGGTGGATCAAAGTGAGCTAAAGAACGATGATGGATTCAAACCAGATCTGTGACTGGGGGTGAGTGTCTGAAAAGTTTCAGCGCTCCGTCCAACATCTCCTTGTGTTTGCTTTGTTCGCCCTAAGTTTGCAGGTTATGCCCAGATGTGGGTCCCTTGCTCACTTTTCCATTGGATACAAGCTAGCCCGGCTGATGAGGGGTGTTACCCCGAAACCGGTCCCAGGATGCTTGTTTATGATCCAGGGAAGACATGGCTTGGCAGTACGGGCTGGACTGTTCCCATGACGCACAGCGTCAAGACTGATTTGCATATAGCCAGGACTAGCTTGAATCCAGTGGCAAAGTGAGCAAGGGACCCACATCTGGGCAAAACCTGCAAACTTAGGGCGAACAAAGCAAACACAGGGTTGAGACTGATTTACAGATAGCCAGGTCTGAACTGGTGTGGCAAAGTGAGCTAAAGAACAATGATGGATTCCACCCAGATCTGTGGCTCGGGGCGAGTCTCTGAAACATTTCAGGGCTCTATCCATCATCTTGTGTTTACATAGTATATACAGAGCCAGCTTCCTACACCGGGAAGATGAATTAACTCAGCCCTACCAAGATGACAATTGATACAAGGACTTACAGAAGGCTAGTAGCTTTAATACCTACATGGTGACAAGTCTTTTTTTCTCCTCCGCTCCAGCCATAGATAAAAATAACGCCGCCTAGACCATGGTAATGTATAAGGCCGTCAAAGGTCTTAACCTCCAGCTCCCCACATTAGAGGCGAAAAATAATATCTTAATGGAAGTCCTCCAACCGCTGCGAAAGCCTTCCAAGCACCTTCATTTCTTTAAAGAGGCTTTGACGGATACTTTATTGGACGCTTGGCCCAAAACTTGCACAGGCCACCGAGTCAATAGACAAAATGCCAGAAGCCATCGCTCTGCTGTTGCCAACCCGGCTTTTCTTTTGCAGCATCCCTCAACAGAAAGCCTAGTGCAAGCTTCCACTAGCAGCTCTAATCCCACTCCACTCACCTGATAAGGAACATAATTGAGTGGAAATATGCAGAAAATGTGTTTTTTCCTTTACCAGCTTGGCCCTCCAATCTGTTTACACCAGTTGTTCGTTGGGATGCTATTCACACGCCCTTTGGGATTCAGTGGCCCAAGTCCTCCCTGGTATGCCCGAAGATCTTCATGTTAGACTGCAATCGGTTGAGATCACAGGCCTATGGTCTCCAGCGGAGTCCCATCTCCAAATCAACCTTCTGGAGCTGACAGCCATCAACTTGCTGGTGAAAGCCATTCTGCCATCCATCAAGGGAAGGCTAGTATAGGTGTGTACACGGACAACACCACTGCCATGTGGTGGCAATGCAACAAACAGGGTGGGGTGAGGTGCCAGGAGACCTTGTGCCTCTGGACCTCCAGGGAATCTTCTTGGCGGCAAATCAGCTGGCGGGTTCATTAAACGCTGGGGTGAACCTAGTGCATCGTCAGTGGCAGTTACACCGAAAGGTGGTGCAAAGTCATTTCCGCGAATGGCGCGATTTGTTTGCCACTGCCGAGAACGCGCATTGCCAGCACATCTGCGTGTTGGAGTTTCCAAGGTGTCCCTTGCTCAGAGAAGCATTCCACCTCGAGTGAAACACGGTACTCCGCTGATTCCACTCCTACCTGAGTTCTCTAGATTGGGACAGACCCGGCCCAAGTCATCTAAGTGGCTCTGGACTGCGCACAGAGAGTATGGTATCCATAACTCTTGGGCTTGAGCATCTGTTCTCTGATAGGGCTTCACCTCCTGGAGGATCTGCTGTCACAGCAGGAAGGCCGGGTTCTCTACCCCATCACTCGCAACCTCCACCTTTATGCATGAAGATTGATTGATGACAGCTGAACACCTTTGACCTTCCTCCGTATTAGTTGATGTCATCTTGTCAGCCAGGCATCCCTCAACGAAAATCACATACTCCTGTCGTTAGGACACCTTTGTGGATTGTTGTTGCACACACCAGCCCTCCTCCTGGCCTAGACTGTCAGATGTTTTCTTATTTCTTCCGTCTCTCACCCAGCAAGACCTTGCTGTGGGCAGAGTTAAAGGTTACCTTTCAGCCATCTCTGCCATCTTACGGTGCTTGATCAGCCCTGTCTGTTTAAATCACCTGTCGTGATGCACTTCTTTAAAGAGCTTAGAGGAAAGGGCCACTTTTTGACTTGGTCACCCCCACTTTTTGATCAGTTACTGATATTGTTGATTGGTAGCGCACTCAGTCCCTGCTAACCAAACTCCAGTGCCAGTGGTATTTCCCTAAAAATAAGACAAATGCTAAATTGTAACCCAATTGGCAAGAACATCAGCACTCTTGTAAGTCCCTTGTACCCAGGGCATGGGTACTAAAGAGGGTCCCTAAGGGCTGCAGCATGTATTATGCCACCCAAAGGGACCCACACACAAACTGTATGCAGACTGCCATTGCAGGATGCGTGAAATGGTGCAAGCCATTCCGAAAACATGACATTGCCCACTCCCTGTGTGCAGTGCCCAAGTACACTGCATGTACTATATATGTCACCCCTACAGCAGGCCTTAGACCCCTAAGGCAGGGTGTGTTATATTACATGTGAGGGCACATCTACTTGAGCAGACATGCCCCTGTGATGTCTAGCTCCACTGCTAGAAATGCAAGTGATTGGGAGCCATGGTAAAGGTGTGTACTGGACACTATTCATTACGAGTTACCCAGCTACATAATGGCTTAACTGAAAATACTGATTTTGGTATCAAACATCATGTCTTAACCCATTTGGTGCGTCAGACGGCCGGAAGCTGCGTGCGTGCACCAGAGGGATTCCCTTTTCCGCCCCAACAGCCTCGGGAGCTTCCCCAGCTCCTGAGGCTGTGTTTGGTTTCTGTGCAATGACGATCAGTGCGCACCTCGCACTGACGTAATTGCACAGAACTGAAAATGAAATGAGCACTTTCTACGTGCTCAGGGGCTATCTCAGCCCCCAAGCATGTAGAAAGTCAGGCGAGATCATTGGAAAGGGGAGAATCTCCCCTCTCCAATGGTTCTCCTCCCTAGTGGATCTCTGCTTGAGGACTGCCCCAGGACTTTTTTTCATGACATTTAGGGGTGGGGGCTGCCCAAGATGGGTGTTTCAATGCGCCCACCCCCAACAAAATTGGGGGCAGTAAACCTCAATCTTCCCCCCCCCCCCCCCGGGAGAGCAGAAAGCCTACTAGATGTAATTTTTTTTTTAAATTGGATTTAGGGGTGGGGGCTGCCCGAGATGGGCATGCCAATGCCCCCACTCCCCACAAAATTCCACAGTCTTTCTGTCTCCCCCTGGGAGGCAGACTGGGGCAGTAGCCCCCGATCTGCCTCCCTCCGGGGGGCAGAAAGCCCACTAGATGCCAAGGATTCTTTTTTTTATTGTTTTAAAAAACAAAATCCGCAGTCTTTCTGCTCCCGTAGGCAGATGGGAGCTATAGCACTTGATCTGCCACCCGGGGGGAGGGGGTAGAAAGCCCACTAGGCACCAGATATTTCTTTTTATATGTAGGGATGGGGGCTGCCCAAAATGGGTATGCCAGTGCCCCCAGCCCCCCCAAATAAATTGCTGTCCAATGCAGAATCGGCTAAAAGCATATATTTTTTTTAATGTAGCGCTTAGAGTTCGCTGTGCTATACCCTTCATTCCTATGTTTTTGGCCCTTCCCAGTCACAGGCCCTTGGCCCACCCACACAAGTGAGCTATCATTTTACTCGGGAGAACAAGGGGAACGCTGGGTGGTAGGACGTTCTTGCCGTCATGGTGATCCCACACAAAAATGTGTGGAAAAAGTGTTTTTATTTCAGCTAAATTTGAGGTTTGCAGGGGATTCTGGGTAGTGAAACATTGGGGAATCCGCGCAATCCATCCCTCCCTGAACTCCCCAAGGTGTCTAGTTTTCAGAAATGTGTGGGTTTGGTAGGTTTCCCCAAATGGCCACAAGCCCGGGGCCAAAAACCAGGTGCCAAAAAACAGATGCCCCCGTACCCCCCCCGCCCCAATACGTTTTGGGCCCTTGCCCTTCGCAGGTACTTGACCCACCCAGAACTGGATGAGAGCCAGACAATTACCCCATCCTGGATTCCCTGGTTGTCTAGTTTAAAAAAATGTATTGGTTTGCTAGGTTTCCTACATGCCGGCTGAGCTAGGGTTCAGAATCTACAACTAGGCACTTTGCAAAAAAAAGGGTCAGTTTTCACTGTAAAAATATGGTGTTTCCATGTTGCATCTTGGGCCGTTTCCTGTCACGGGCGCTAGGCCTACCCACTTAAGTGAGGTACAATTTTTTGTCTGGAGACTTAGGGGAACAAAGAATTGTAGAGCATCTGTTAATACCTATTGACTTTCAATGCATTTCTGCCTTCCAAATGTAAGACAATGTGTAAAAAAGAAGTCACTTTGAAACATGTCCTATAATTCACATGCTAGTACGAGTACCCACAATTTCGGCAATGTGCAAATAGCTACTGTTTCTAAACTCTATCACCCTTATGCATCAAGCCAAAATCCAGTCGGTAAAATACCGATTCGGTAATAGCTCCCGGTATTGTGTTAAAAATACCCAATCCCAATGCATCAACCCAAAACCCGAGCAAATAACGAATCGCTAAATAAATAACCTCGGACATACCGAATCGCTAATACCCAAAATGCTAATTTACCGAATCGCTAAATACCGAATTCGCAATTACCGAAATCACTATTAGCTCCCGGAAATTGCCAATAGCAAATAACGAATCGCACCCCAATGCAACAAAACTCGCTAATAACGAAAATCCCAAAAATCGCTATTTTGCCAGAGCTAAATAAGGGGAATCAAAACCTGGAGGTAAAGTCACAAAAAAAAAAAAAAAAAAAAAAAATCCTACATGTGCAAATGATTGAGGCAATCACTAAACCCTTAAATTTGGCCCAGGAGACCCTGTTGGCTCCCACAAAATGGCTGCCCTCTACGTGCTTGCAAGGAGGATGCGGATCAATGCAGCAGGACAGCGCAGGAGAAGGGTCCAGGAGCGAGTGTTCAGACTGCGCATAACCCTGCTCGGCCAGAATGAGGACGAGGTGTACCAGAAATATCGCCTCAATCGCGCTATGATCATGCGCCTGATTGCAGACCTGGAACCATTACTGCAGCACCAGACCCACCGGACAAATGCAATCCCTGCGCACGTTCAGGTACTATGCAGCCTGCACCTACTGGCCTCAGGGAGTTTCCAGGGGGTAATTGCGGTTGCCGGAGGTGTCTCGCAAAGCGCACTGTCACGCTTCTTCCAAAAATTCCTAGATGCCATGCTGACAATGCTCCACAGACACATCAGCTTCCCCACAACCCCACAGCAGTTGGACCGCACCAAACAGGCATTCTACCAGGTGGCACAATTTCCACATGTGATTGGATGCATCGACTGCACGCATATCCCCATATGCCCTCCGTCAGCCAATGAGTACCTTTTCAGGAACCGCAAGTCATACCACTCGATCAACGTGCAGGTTGTGTGCGATGCCAACAACATCATAACGGACCTAGTGGCACAATTCCCAGGGAGCACACACGACTCATACATCTTCCGCAACAGTGGAATGCACAGGCGACTACTCAATGGCGAATTTGGAGAGGGACTCCTGTTAGGTAAGTAGAACTACGCTTCCCCACACCAACACCACACATGTATGTACATCACCAATGCTAAGTCTATGCTTCTATCTTCTAGGTGACAGTGCTTACGCCCTGCGGGAATACATACTAACCCCATACCTAAATCCAGCAACCCCGCAGGAACATCGCTACAACGCTGCACACATCAGCACGAGGAATGTGATAGAGCGGACTTTTGGGATTCTCAAGAGCCGCTTCCGTATCCTCCACAAGACTGGCGGCGCAATGCTATACCAACCAGACACATGCTGTCGAATAATTGCTGTATGTGCAATGCTGCACAACATTGCCACCAGAAGGGGGATACCCATGGAGGTGGACAGGGATGACGACCCCCAGGCTGACCAACCACCCGCCCAACGACGACCGGCACACATCCCTAACACAGCAGAGGGCCATAGGAGGCGGACAGACATAACGCAAAATCATTTTTGACCCTGGGTAAAATGAGACATTACAAGTTGGTGTTGGGTGCAACTGTTTAATGCACAGTAGCACAGAGGATTGTGCAACAGAACTAGCATTGTGAATCATGCTCCGATTGCATAAATGTAAATAAAAGGTTCCTTAAAGTCAGGCCTGTGCAAACAGAATAATTGGATGGCCATGGTTGCTCCACCATGGACCTGCAGCATGTCCAAATTTCTAGTGCCGCTTGCCACGTACACCAAGCCTCCGCTCAGGTGCATCCAAACCCTCACCACGGCCTGTCCCCGTGGAGGCACGCGAACTTCGGCGCCTGGTGCTGGCCTCTGCCAGTGACACGCTGCTGACACTGGAGGCAGCCTCACTGGTGTCATCCCCTCCCAATGCTGCAGCACTGCATGTGCTGCTCTGAAGTTGTTCCACAGCAGTGGTGATGTGTCCCAGTGACTTGGCAACATCACCGCAGAAGTGCCCAAGGTCCACCTGCAGGGAGACTGTGCGGCGTGCCAACACAGCGGTGCAGTTGCTGTGCCGTTGTATGGCCTTGGTAGCGGCGGCAGAACGCAACATTAGCTGCCGGTTACTCCTCCTCTGGGACTCATGGCCCTCCCTGATGGCACGGGTGAGCTCACGTACCTCCTCCCTGAGCTGAGCATTGCCATCAGCAACTGCAGTGGTCTGGTCCCTGACCGCCGTGCCCATGTCCCTGACCGCGGAGCCCATGTCGGTGACTGCTGCAGTCATGGCGCGCATCTCCCTCGCTAGGCGCACGATGTTGCAGCTGATGCTAGCCACATGTCTTCCCTGCAGGTTCTGTGTGCGCAGCATCCTCTCCTCAATTGCAGAGGTTGTTGGGACATCCTGGTCAGCTGAGGAGACGGAACTGCGACGGGCCCTGTGACGCCGTGCGTGTCTTGAGCCTCCATGTGGTGCAGCAGGTGGTGTGGATGTGCGCTGCGTGGGTGCCAATTGCGGGGGGGGGTTGCCATCTCCTGCAAGGGCGCAACTTGGTGCCTGTGCCTCTGCGGTATTGTGGCTGCACTGGCTGCAGGCTGGCTTGCTGGTGCCGTTGCTTGTGGCGCAGGTGGTGGTGCCTTGGCTTGTGGCACTGGTGCTGGTGCCGATGATTGTGGCGCTGGTGGAGGTTGTGCTGGTGGGGTGGCAGGTGTTGGCGGTGCGTGCGCATCCTGCACAGTCTCCTGGTCTGACTCCACGGGTGTCTCAGATATGATCAGCTGGTCGCTGTCGTCAGAGTCCCCAGGTGATGCATCTGTGTGTGAAACAGTGCATGATTAGTGGGATGATTACACCTACATAGTGTTGTACCCATCAATGTCCCTCTGTGGTCCAACAAATGAACAGTCTACAGCCATGTACAAAATATGTGTTGTGTGAGGATTTACGCCTGTGCCTGCACTCTGGGCTGACTAGACTACAACTCCCAAGATGCAGTAGTGTCATGTGTGGAACTGTCTGTGCCAGAGCTGCAGACACAGTGAGATTGGGCTGGGGGCATGGGTATGGATTTACGCTATGCTGGGTGTGGCACAGGCACGCATCTTACCTTGGGCACTTGTGGCTGCGCCGGACGTGTCCATCTGGATCACCCCCACGACGGCTTCCCGCTCTATCGTCCCTTCCACAAGGTCCTCCAGGGCTGTGTTGGATGGTGCAGTGCTTGTTCCGCCTCCAGTCCTTCTTGCCTCCCGGAGCCTCTCAGCAATCCTCTCTTTTGCGCGCTTCCGGAGGTCATACCACCGTTTTTTGAGATCGTCGATGCTGCGGCTAGTGACGCCAACCGCATTGACCCTCTCACGGATGCGCTGCCAGATGCGCCGCTTCTCGGTCTCAGGCACCTTGAGGGACAGCTTGCCAAAGAGGCGGTCGTGTTTGCTGGCCACTCCCTCGATGAGGTACTCCAGCTCCCTGTCTGAAAACTTCTTCTTGCGCTTGCGTGCAGATTCAGCGCTGGATGGCACTTCCTGCGACATGATGGATGTGTGCTGTGACTGGCAGAATCTGTGTGGCCTCACTCTGCACAGCCTGTCCTTCTTTCCAGCTCCTGTCTGCTCCTCTGTCGAGGCTATGTGGGTGGGGCAGCAGTATTTCCTGGTTGGTGATGTCATCAGCCTGTTCCCGGTGCGACGCGGCAATTTGCGATTTCGCTATTACCGATTCGGTAATTGCTAATTCGGTATTACCGAACTCGCTATTAGCCAAATCGGTATTACCGAACTCGCTATTTGCTAGTGGGGCCGTTTGCGTGCCCCGCTATTAAGGAATCGGTAAATTTAGCGATTTTTAAGGAATCGCTAAATTTTACCGAATCTGTTGATGCATGCCAATTACCGATTCCTTAATGGCGATTCCTTATTTTTCGCTATTAAGGAATCGGTATTACTTTGGTTGATGCATATGCCCCTATATTTTGTTCCCATTTCGGAAATACATAGGTGTCTTTCATACCTATTTTTCACTCTTTATATTTGACTAAATGAATTTCTATATACCCATTATACAATCAAAAACCGTTGCAAGATGCTGTTCAGTTAATGGTTTTGAGTTCCTCGGGTTCTTGGTGAACCTACAAGTCCGATCTATCCCCACAACCAGAAGGGTCCAGCGGATGTAACGGTATATTGCTTTCAAAAATCTGTTTTACTTAGAAGAATTTACAGGTGAAAACGTTGGCACAAATGGCTGTTTTATGTAACTCATTTTCAATTTTTCTTATTTTCAACTGTTAGTTTCTATAAAAAAAATCTTGAAGGATCTACACAAATGATGCCTTGCTGAATTCTGAATTTTGTCTACTTTTCTGAAATGTATAGCTTTTCAGGATGCATTATTGCTTTTATGCCCATTTCTACCACTAACTGGAAGGAGGTTGAAAGCACAAAAAAGCAAAAATAGGCTTTGTCCCAGTAAAATGCCAAAACTGTGTAAAACTTTTTTTTTTTAAACAATTTTTATTTTCCAGAAGGAACCCCACCACTCCCCCCGTCAGACAGGAATATTCGCCCAAATTCATTACATATTTACATCGAGTATCAAACAAAGATTTAGTCTATTGAAATCAAAATAACAATTACAATATCATCTTCTTAACATATAATTCTATTCAAAACTGCTTCACTGGGGAGGATAATCTCCCTCTACCTACTCACAGCTTTGAGATGGACTTCATTCAAGCAGGGGAGTCCATATCTTCACGCCTCTTCTACGTAATTTACTGCCCTTTGTTTATATATAGCCATTTCCTGATTAAAAATTGCCAGCATCCTGGCTAGCCATTGCTGGAAAGATGGGGCATTAGAGTCCAGCCAGGCGGAAGTGATACACATTCTTAATACTGCCATAGCAATAAAAATCAATTCATGTCCTGTTTTTGCATCATTAGGATCCGCAACCCCTAATAAAATGACATCATTGGTCAAAATTATTTTAGTTTGAAGCACCTCAGTCAGAAATTTTCCGATATCTTTCTTCAATTTTGTTAACTCATCACAAGCAGCAAAAATATGAATACCATCTGCTTTAAACAGTTGCATCTTTGGCAGAATGTTCCCTTACAGCTCCCCCATTTATCAATTTTATCAGGGGTGTAGTACAAAAAAAACACATGTTTTAAAAAACTGTGCTTGTAATTTCGTGGACATTAAAATAGTTTGTGACGTCACATGTGCATAATTAAGTTCCTCATTTGAAATCCCTACTTTCTATTTCCACTTCTGAGAAATTTTATCCAGATCATCTGGTAGTGCAGCATTGATAAATGTATATATTTCCCCAATCGTGCTTATTTTATTCTGGAGTAATTTTTCCACAATTCCAACTTTCTCAAATTGAACCTTCCCCCCTCCCACCTTCCATGACAAAAAATCTCTAATTTGGAGGTACTTAAAGTCCCGCCAGTCTAAATTAAAATACTTTTTTAGTTCTTCAAATGATTGTATCCCTGTGGAGGTGAAGAAACAGCCTATCTGAACAATTCCCGCCTTCTTCCATTTTCGCATACAAGCTCCTCTAAAAATCTCCGGAAGAATTTGATTGTTGGTTAAAGGGGTATAAAAAGAAATTCTACCAATCCCAAACAATCTTCTTATTGCACTCCATGCTTTAAACCCACTATAAAGAGTTTTGAACCTGACTTTTTTATAATAGCTGTCATGTAGTTGACGCCATAGATGTTAACAAGTTAAAAAAATAGATGGTATAGCATCTGGCTGTACATCCTCCCTTACATTCTGTAGTAACTCCCTGCTATAGAGCAATACAGAGGCCCAATAATATGCTTTAAATTCGGAAGTGCCAGCCCGCCCCCGCCCCTGTCCCTAGATAGGGTAAGAAATTTGTAAGCACGTCGCGGTTGCGAATAAGCCCAAATGAATCTAGAGAACATTTGCTCTATGGATTTAAACCACTGTGTCGTAAATTCTAGACATATTGCTCTGAACAGGTATAAAATCTTTGGAAAAAAATACCATCTGAATGACATTAGCTGTGCCTATAATAGAAAGATGCAAATTATCAAGGCGTTGGAGATCTTTTTGCGTCATATCCATAAGTGGTTCTATGTTAAACTTGACCACATTATCTAGTTTTGATGATATACAAACACCTAAATATATGGCCTTTTCTACTACGGGTATATCATTCATTTTTGCTTTGTCATACAAAACAATCTGTGTCTTATTTTGGTTGAGAGCATAACCAGAGATTTGTCCAATGCGCCTAGCCTCACTTCAATAGCTATCATGGCAGTGTTTGGGTCATACGTTACCAACGCTATGTCATCCGCATAAGCTAAGGGTTTTGGTGGAATTATTCCGTGACCATATAGGTGCTATTTCGATGTTCTCTTCCAATCTACGAATAAAGGGATCAAAATAGTTCGCAAATAAAAGCGGAGAGCAGGTGCAACCCTGCCTTGTGTCTCGGGATATTGTAAATGCCTTTGATAACATGCCATTAACCCTCACTGCTGCTATTGGTTCAACATATAGTCTTTTCACTGCCTAAATATACCCATCCTTAATTCCATGGCAGCCCACAAATATTGCCAGGAGACCCTATCAAAGGCTTTTTCGGCATCTAGTAAAACCAAAGCCATAGGGTCTCCTGCAACATCCGTAGTATCAAATAGAGTAATAACTCTTTGAATATGTTTTATAGTGGACCTCCCTGGAACACATCCATGTTGACGTTTGGAAATCACTTTATGAATATTAGCTGCAATTCTATTGACCCCAATTGATCTGGAGGTTTATTCTTTTTTGGAAATATTACAATTTTCGCTCTTGACCAGGAGCTCGGAGGTTGACCACCATTAAAAATGTGTACCATAAGGTTGGAAAGGATAGTTTTTACTTGATCTATAATGCAATCCTCTAGACGTTCCTGGTCCTCAACATAAACATTTTCACCTGATACATAATCTAAATACCCTTCAATATCTTGCAACCCACACACCACATCTACTGCATATAAATCTTGATAAAATCTCCCAAAAGCTTCTTTTATGAGTTCAGGGTCAGTTATTTGGCCCAGCATAGGATGGTTAATCTCTCGAATCAGATTTAGAGAGGTCTGTTGTCATGTACGCACAGCAAGTTGGTGACCAATTTGTTCATTTACTTCATAAACCACTTCTTTTTGTGCTGTAGCTTTTTTACAGCCTTATCAGTAAATATATTAATAAGCGCCGCATTGGCAATTGCAACCTGTCTTTGTATTCCCTCTAGATCCTTATTTGTTGTAACCGCCCTCACCAATTCCTCTTTTGCAGTCCTCAGATTGTCCAGTAATATCTTCATAGATTCTCTAGCTTGTTTGTTAGCATTTAGGGAATATCATAATATTTCACCCCTGACTCCAGCCTTTAAGGCATCCCACACTATTTCAATTGTGGTGCTCCCTACGTTATCTTCCAGGAAGTTCGGAATCCATTTTCTCATATGTGTACAATATTCTCTATCTAAAAGCAGGGACCTCTCGAATGTCCAGGACCTAATGTTGGGATTGACCGTTTCTACTTCTAGGTTACATATTAATGGATTATGATCCAACGGGACATGTGGCAATTTCTCTATTAAATATTTCATTTTTAAAGAATTGGAAATGAACATAATCTAATCAGTCAGTCAGTCAATAGCTTTATTTCGATATAAAATCATAAAAGCATCACAATACTGAACAATTTTAGGATAAAAATATGGTTCATCGCGTCATAATAGTAAAAATGTGACAATACAATTATCCCCCAAAAGTTAAAACTAAAACTATTTATTGCTTTGAAAAATTCATTTTGATTAATACGATTTAAGATAATAAAAATAGTTAAAATTGAGATAATTAATATTCGTTATCAAGGGCGAAGTATGACATTGCAGATTTCAATTATCCTTTATTCATGCTCTATGGTAATCCTTGTTGGTTTTAGGACGCCCTTCGTATAGCCCTGAGCCTGATTAGCCATGCTCTAATCTAATCTAGTGTGGGTTAAGTGTGGATTAGAAAAATGTGTACCCTGGGTCTATTGAATTTGCAGCCTGCCAACCATCCACTAATCCATGTGTGTGACACATGTTCTTTAATGCCTTGAATACTTTGGGCTTCCTCCCCACATATCGCCATCCCTCTTCCACAGACCAGTCGCTAGGAAAACTAATATTAAAATCACCACAGACCATCAGTGGTAGAGTCCAATGGGTGAGTTCACTTGAAATATAATCCAGCACCGCCGGGTCATCACTGTTACTTCCATATATTGAGCAGAGTGTTAGTTTCAGCCTGACCCCATATTGGCATTCAGTAATTGCGCAGCGTCCAAATTGATCAGATTTAGATTGGTTAAACAACAGCCCACTACCTTTAGCTAAAATTGCAACTCTCGGGCCCTAGAACCTTGTGACATTGCACTTATCACCCTAAACCCTAGTGTTTTTAAAACATGTTTTTGAGGACCCTCTATATGTGTTTCTTGAAGACATGCAATATTAACTCCCAACGCTTGTAACCTTACCGCCATTTTTTGTCTTTTTTTTTTTAAATCGTTCAGACCACATATATTAATAGACACAACCTTTAACACCACCATACAATTAAATACTTGATTCCAAATATAACTCCACCTCCAACAATCAGTATAGAAATGTTATCCCCAGACATCCCTATTCTTCTTGCATAGATGATTATACCACAATACCCAGCCTGTAGCAAATTACGTAAGTTTCTCATATCCCTTTGAATCACCTGTCTGACAATCTTCCCCCACCCTCTCCCACCCCTCCTCCCCCCACCAATTTCTAGGCAACTAGGCTCAAGCATGAGCTTGTGTGAGGACGTCTGAGTTCATCCACCTCTCCACCTCTCTACCCTCTCTCCTACAATTGCAACTACATCCGAAATAGAGCTGCCATTCTCTGGAATTCTTTGCTGGCCCATATTCGAGGGCTCACTAACTATCTTCATTTTAGGAAAGCCATCAAAACATTTCTTTTTCCTTCTCTGTAGGCCCCCTGTGCCTTCGGTGCGTGTTATTTTCTTGCTGCTCAGCGCCGGGACGACTCTTAGCTGGGGCAGCTGTTGCGCTTTATAAAATCCTAACATAACATAACATACCTTGATCCCGTGTTTATCCAAAAAGCTATCTGCTGTATTTATTTAAACTATTCTAGTTTTGCGATTACTCACAGCTTTCATATTTTGGATCCCCAAGACTCTGTTACAATATCATCCAACATTTTTTGGCCTTGTATTTCTGTACTGAAGTTGAAATTCTGCCCCTTGTAAATCACCTTGAGCCTAGCTTAATTTTGGAGAAATACCAACGCTCCCGCCTTTTGAAATGGGGTCATTAATTGCCTAAGCCGCCATCTACGCTCCACCGTTGAGTGAGCAAAATCCGGCTTCACAAAAAGGCAAAGCCATTAAACCGTCTCTTGGCATTAGGTCTAGCTATATCGTAGACAGCCTGTCTAAGTAAAAACTTGCCAAAATATACCAATATTGCCTGGGGTAGTACTTTTGCTTCGGACGCATGTTTGGCTTGAGTTAGTGGAAATCGATGAGCCCTTTGCACTTTTTTCTCCCAATCCCAAGATGATAGTTCCGGTAGGGATTCTTTAAACATCTTGACAACAAATTTCCTCATGTTACCTTCGAGGTTGTCGGGCACCCCAAGCAACCGCAGATTATTCAGGTGCTTCAGTTTCCACATAACGTCTTTGATAGTATTATCCTGAAAGTTGGAGTGTCCCTAAAGGGTTTCCACTGTTTTTTCCAAAACCTCTGTGCGTGATTCCACCATACTCATCGGTTTTGCGATATCTGAGCAGATCTTCCCTACTTTCCGTACAGATCCTTGTAAATTGTTTGTGGCTTGCCTTGCTTGTCGATTGTCTGCTTTGACATCATCTTGAAAGGATCTCAAGGATTGTCAATTAGACCAAGGGATGAGTCGGGGGGGCCCGCTCTTACTTCGATCCGGTTCTCCTCCTTGGGCAATTGAGAGCTTCCTTTCTTCATTTTGCATCTCTGGGGACAGTATTGATGAAGCGGAGTAGTCCCACCCCATCTCATTGACTCTCTCTTGTGTTTAGGGGGTGTTTCATCGGGCACTACCCCCTGATGTCCTTTTGATTTTTTTCTTGGCTGTAGTGGGCTTTCCTGCTGGGGTGCTGTCATCTGAAGATGATGAACCCCACTCGTCCTCACCGCTATTAGATATATTAATATCTGACATCTCAGATTCTTCAGTGAGGGAAAGTCATTTGTCTCCTGTTACATCCAGGGGTAGCTCACATAGTTCAATAAGCCCTTTAACCACTGCACTCTGGGAGGGGGGGGGCAATAGGTTGCCGTGAATATCTGAGGCATCTGGAATCCCATCTTTGTCAGCCAAATTATAGCCTAATGTAGACTCTTGTTCATCTGTTATATACTTCGCTGTCCCACTTGGGTTACCAGCCAATTTCTCTTCTTCTGAGCCCTCTATCATAACGATATTTACCTCCGTCGTCTGTGCTACCCCTAACGGTGAGTTATCACTTAATGTTTTATCTGTTTCAGTCTCTGGGCTCCCCATAGCATTTTTTCCACCCAATTGGCATGCGTTCTTTGCATCACCTATAGTCAGCCCTAGCTGATGCCAGTTTCGGATTTATGAAGGCATGCACCTACATTTGTAAGTGGGATACTTCGAGGTGCCCGATGTATTCCTACTTGTTACTTAGTGTGTTGGCTGACTGGCATCTACTAGCTTCCCATCACAGACGAGTTTCTGACCCCCTGCAGGTGAGAGCCCGCGCACTCAGAGGTCAGGAACAATGCCTACCCGGCAGAAGGTGACCACACTTCCTCAAGCAGGATGTCTATGGAATTTAGCATATTAAGGCCAGAGGCTTCAAAACCTCTGCCGCCTTTGATTGCGACCATTGATTCCCTAGGCCTGGGAAATGCCACCCCCTGCCCTGAGGCCCATTTGGCACTGAAGCAGGCTGGAAATTAGATATTCAGCAAGCGTGTTGCCCTTGCAGGCTAGGCACTCCCACAAGGTGGGCCACCTGAAGTAGACAGCCAGAGGAGGGTTTCACCATCTTGATTTTGGTGAAAATAGACAATTCTTGGTCAGGGTTATGCCCACTTCCTTCAGGAGGTGGCCTATAGGGACTGTAGTCTCCTCAGTAGTAGGAAGTCCATTGGCTACTACCCTATACTCTACAGCAGACAGACAGATTCCTCTACTTGGGAGCAGAAGTAGGACAAATAAGAGCCGCCACTGCTGGAACTGAGGACCTACACCATACTTGGCACAAAACCCTACCTGGCGGCATCCTCTCTAATACTTGGAGGAATGTCCAGTACTTCACCAACCATCTGACATCTCCTTTTGGGTGGAGGAGCCATAACCCTGCAACCACAGGTATCAACCTCACTTGTCCGGTATAGTGTTTTCTTGACTATCTGGCCCTTCAAGTTAGCCGCACATCAGGAAGAAGTCTTCGTGGCTCTAGGAGTTCAGCCCCATCTTTGCAATGTTTCGAGACGCTAGAACCTCCAGGAGCCCATCTGCACCAATACCCTGAGTACCAGAGCACCTGCTCCAGCCAAGGTGTGTGTGTGTACAGTCAGGATACCACTGATGCGGAAAACCTACTTGCACGGTGAGGGACTTCAGGAACAATGCGATTCACAACCAGAGTGGCCCTACTGTCTTCCCCCCCCCCCCCCCCCTCCTTTGCAGAAGCAACCGACAACCATGAGAGCCTTGACCTTCACTGGCCAGACCAGCCAAGACCCTCTGCACCCGAGCTCCACACCCTGGAGCCATAACTACTGACTGCGTCCTCCAGGCCTAAGGTTCCTCACAAATTGAGCACCCCTTCGGGTTCTCCTGGACTTATCCCCAAGTTCCCCCTTGCAGCTTCTTTGGTTTAGGTACTATGGACTTCAACCATGTAGTGCTTGAGGCTACCATCTCAACCAGCACCTCTGCACCCGTACACCCCAGGGCAGGTAAAGCCAAACTGCAGGTGGTTCTTTGGACCATGGCCCCTAAGCACTTTAAATACTAAAGGGCACCCTCTCAGACTGCAAGTGTATGTTTGCTGTGTGCATTTTTCCTCCTGTAGGATAACATTACAGTGTTCGAGGCTCATATCGCAAAAAAATGTATTTGAACATTTGTACTGTTTTCTTGTAAAATCGATAACTCCGAAATGTACTTACCTGATTCTGAAGATTTTAGTGTCTAGATTTGTGTAAAAATCTGTAATTTCTTTTTGAGTGTATGTTTCATTCATTGACTTGGTTGGTACAACAAATGCTTAACAGTCCTATCTGGCAAGCCTAATCTGCTCGACCACACTATCACAAATAGAGCACTTGGGATTATTACAGTAAGCTCTGTAAACCAATAAGGGCTGTCTGGACTTTTTGCATGGTCTGCCCTTATATTGCCCCACTACATAAAAAAACAGCTTCATACAGGGCTGCAATATATGCTTCCCCCTTCTCTGTTTGTGATGCTCCAATAGGACTTCAATCTCATCCCTGCTTCTCAGATGTGCACTCCATTCGAGAGGCTCCACAACTGTCCCTTACGACTTCTCACCATCAAAACTGTGTTCCTGGTTGCCATCATCTCTACACGGCATGTGAGTGAGCTTCAGGCTCTATGTGTTTTTTTTGTGGTTTTTTTTTGTTTATTAGCATTTGTAATTGTGTACAAACAAAAACAACCATAACATTGCGGTCACAGTACAACAGCATCCTTCATCCAAGTTTGTCTGTTCCTTTCCTAATCAGAGGTCTCCCACACCCACCGCCCTTCAGCACATACAATAATCGCGATTAATTCTGTTGATGCAGTTGCAAATACTGGGTTAGGTACGCCCAGTAGTCTCTTGGCTTCGACCCGGCAGGAAGTTCTTCTTCATAAGTCCTCAGGGTATCTCTACAGTACGTTAAGTCCGCAAGCCATTCCTTCGGCTTCGGGACCCGCCTGCCATTCCAACAGAGCGAGACCCTCCTTTTGGCCATTAGCAACGCAATCACACAGAATCTGCGTTTTAGGGCCCGAAATTCAGGCAGCAGCCCCAACAAACAGGTTTTGGCCTCGCAGCGCACCTCACCGCCCACCACAGCCCCCAGCAACTGCGTCACCTGTACCCAGTATTCCCCAACTGCCCCGCACGACCACGCCAAATGAATGAAATCCGCCCCGTCAGCCCCACAGCGCTCACATCTAGAATCCCCCCGCAGCCCATAACGGTGCAGCCTGGCCGGTGTGTAGTATGTCTGGTGTAGGTATTTGAAATGTAGAATGCGGAGATTGCCATTAGGTGTCAGCATGCCAGTCAATGTACAGGCAGTAGTCCATTCATCCTCTGTTAGCGGAGTGTCCAAACAGCTATTCCACTTCTCCATGGAAGCGTTCGTGGTCGCCGCTATGTCCACCTGCATCTTCATATACAGTGTAGATACCAGGTGCTTGTTCGCAGGTGTGGTGATCAGCCACTGCAACGCGGTCAACCCCGGAGGCTCCGGGTATGTTGGGTACAGTTGCTTCACAGCTCTTTGCAGCCTATGATAATTAAATCGAAACAATGCAGACATGTTACTAATGAATGTCAATTGTTCTAGCGTTTTAAAAGTCCCATCTTCGTACAAATCCCCCATGGTGTCGATGCCCACTTGGCGCAGCAATTCCAACCCCACGTTTTCTTGCGTGACCGAGATTGCCGGATGCCATTGGAGCCGGAGCGCCGGGGCATACAGTGGTAATTTATTAGCTTTTCTGCCCATGGTATGCCATGCTTTGTTCGTGGCATCAATGGTGTTAATGTCTTTCTTGTGTAAGGGAGGCCTACGATGGGTGATAATCGCCTCGAGTGGAACTGGCAGAGCATCCCCCTCCTCGATCGCAGTGTGGGTGAGAAATGGGACTCTGTGGTACCAAAAATGTGCATACTGCGCTTGCGCACAGAGGTAGTAAAGGTAGAAGTCAGGGACCCCGAACCCTCCTCGACTGTATGGCAATATTAGTGTCCGCAGCTCAACCCTAGCTGTCTTTCCTGCCCAGATAAGCCGGAGGACTATCGAGGTAATACGTCGGAATACCTCTGCTGGAGGGTGGATGGGGATGTTAGTGAACAGATAGAGTAGCTTCTGCAGTACCACCATTTTGACGATAGCAATGCGATCAGCCAGCGATAGTGGCAGTTGGATCCATCTCCCCACTTTCTCCTCTAGTGCGTCGATCACCATCCCGTAGTTAGTCCTGATCACAGTTTCTGGGTCCCTGTGGTACCACACACCCAGATATTTTATCGGGTCCATCTTCCACTCCAGAGGGTAGTCCATGGGGTGTGGTTGCGTGCTGTCCGTCAAGGGAATAATCATGGACTTGGCCCAGTTTATAGTGACACCGGATTGACGCGCAAATTTTATATACTCCCTCAATAGCTGATTCAGATTGGCCTGTGGGTCCCTCACATAGAGCAGCATATCGTCGGCGTACAACGATATGTGTAGCGGCCGCTGCGGAAACTGCAGGGCCGAGTAGTGATGCCCCTGTCTTATTTTACACGCAAGGGGCTCCAACGCCAGCGCAAACAAGAGAGGGGACAGGGGGCATCCCTGCCTCGTCCCCCTCCGAATGTCAATGGAGTCTGAGATGTATTTATTCACCCGAACCCGTGCCACAGGTGCATCATATAATAATTGTATCCATTGGAGGAACATAGGCGGGAAGCCCATCCGCCGCAGCACCGTATTCATATAGGTCCATTCCAAAGAATCAAAGGCTTTGGCTGCGTCCTAGAAGACCGCCGCCGCCTTCGTCTCAGGCGTTAGATAGTGTGAGAGCGCAAACAATGTCCGAGTATTGTGCGCAGTGGAGCGCGCTGGTATGAATCCAGATTGGTCGGGCAGGATCAGTCTGGGCATCAAAGGGTTAAGTCGGGCAGCAAGCAGTTTGGCCAATATCTTGTTGTCCACGTTTATAAGGGACAGTGGTCTGTATGAGTCGCAGAGCTCCGGGTCCTTCTGTGGTTTGGGAAGCGCTAACAGTAACGCTTCCCGTAGGGTTGGCGGCAGGTGTTGCTGCTCGTGAGCATTACCATACATCTCCACCAGATAGGGGGCCAGTTGGTCAACAAATGCCTTATAAAATTCACAAGTGAATCCATCGGGGCCCGGAGTCTTACCATTCGGCAGCGACTTAATTACTTCAGTGACTTCCTCTACCGTGATGGGCTGGGAGAGGTATTCGCGGTGCGCGTCCGATAGCCACGCTATCGCCACGTCCTCGAGGTAGTCTATGTAACGCCCTGAACGTCTCAGGATCGTTTAACAGACACGACAATGAGGACGCAACCACTTGTGAAGGGTTAGTTCTTTTAATGAAGGCAAATAAAATACAAAGAACAAACAAAGGTTATAGTCACTGGAATCCTCCAGGCTAAGTACGTTACCAGCCCACAGCACGGATGGTCCTAACCGTCCTCTGCATATACGCCGATCCCGGCGTATGCCAACAGAGAGCAGAAATGAAATGGCCGACAATGCCAATCGGTAGGCTGTGAGGGGCACGAAGAGTGTTGGGGAGAATCGAGGAGTCAGGGAAACACCCAGCCGGGGTCTCTACCTGAAGGGAGCAGCCGCTCAACCTCTTCCTCAGACTGCACCGGGACGCGGAGTCACCTCCTGGTGATGCGTCACCGATACCCCAATCACAAGCAAGAAGACTGAACCGAGAGCAGCCGCTCGATCGATCCTGTGGACTTCCGAGTCTGTAACGCGGCAAACACCTCCTGGTGTGCGTTACAGCTGGCAGTCCCTGTGTCTCTGGTCGGGCTGGGAGTTACGACTCCAACCAGCAAAAGCGCCACTGCGCTTGGACTCAGCCGAGTCAAAAAGCGAAGCTCAATGGTTGACCGGTAGAGCTTCCGGGTCCTTCACAGGTGACGATGGGGCAAGACACGGCCCAGGGAGTAACGACTCGACCTACCTCCGTTCTTGCCTTACTGGAGCACCACTCCGGAACACTGCTCTTCACGAAGCAGGTACGTCGGTGTAAACACAATATCCGACAGCCTTGTACCTCCCGGTTCCTCCCTTTATAGGGCGTGTTTTCCTTGAGTTATGTAACAGCTCTCCTGTTTACATAAGGGCGTGTTTCCCTTGAGTTATGTAACAGCTCTCCTGTTTACATAAGGGCGTGTTTCCCTTGAGTTATGTAACAGCTCTCCTGTTTACATAAGGGCGTGTTTCCCTTGAGTTATGTAACAGCTCTCCTGTTTACATAAGGGCGTGTTTCCCTTGTATGACAGGAATTCTTGACAGTACATCCTCCCTCTCAGCGGCTCCCCACGGGTCCAGCGCTGGCAGGAAAACGCCGATGGAACAAGGAGACCAAGCGCGGAGCATGAACCCCTTCAGCTGGTTCCCATGAATGCTCCTCCGGGCCATAGCCTTTCCACGCAACCAGGTACCACAGCTTCCCCCTGCGCCATTTGGACGCCCGTATGCCCGACACTTCATACTCCACCTCCGACTCCACGCATACCGGCCTAGGTGTCCCAGACGGCTTGGAGGGTGCTGGTTTGAGCAATGATACATGAAAGACAGGGTGTATCCGCAATGACTGGGGCAAGCACACCTTCACGTTCACGGGACCCATACACTTGGTAATTCGATAGGGGCCCATGTACTTGGGATGGAACACACTGTTCTTTCGAAACCTCATGTTTCTTGTGGATATCCAGACGTAGTCTCCAGTGCGGTACAGTGGCCCGGGCCTTCTCTTCCTATCTGCAGCAGCCTTGTATCTTCTCTTGGCCTCTATTAGGACAGCCCTTGAGCGCATCAACGTGTCTTTTATGTGTGCCACCCTGTCCGCTGTGGCGGGAATCCTGTCCTCTCTGAACGGATGTAGAAATGGCAAGAACCTGGGATGTTGGCCATAGTTGCTATAGAACGGAGATGACTGTGTGGAGCTGTGAGTGGCGTTGTTATAGGCTATCTCTGCAACCCATAGCAAGTCGACCCATTCTTCCCTGCCCTGGTCCACAAAACATCGCAGATACTGTTTGAGCGTTTGGTTCAGGCGCTCGGTTTGGCCGTCCGTTTGAGGGTGGTAGCTGGTGGACAGGGCGGTCTTAACATGCAGCGCAGTGCACCAAGTCTTCCAGAATTGCGCAGTAAACTGCGACCCCCGGTCCGACACGATCACCCCAGGTAATCCATGCAGTCGTACCACATTCTTTAGGAGTAGTGACGCCAATTCCCCGGCCGTAGGGACTCTCTTGCAGGGGATGAAGTGCCCCATTTTCGTCAAGTAATCCACCACCACCAGTATTGCCGTCATCCCCTGGTCTACCGGTAGGCCCACCACGAAGTCCAGTGATATGCTATCCCATGGTCTATCCGGGGTCGGAAGTGGATGTAAGAGCCCTTGGGTTCGGCCATGGTCGGCCTTCATGGTAGCACACGTAGGACACTCCTGTCCCCACCTCCTGACATCCACTCTCATGGTTGGCCACCAGAAATGCCGTCCCATGCTAGCCACCGTTTTTTCAAAGCCCAAATGACCTGCGCATGGAGAGTCATGGCACCAGATGAATGCTTGTTTCCTTAGCCTAGGCGTGGGTATCAATAGGCACCTGCCCTTCAGGGGTATCCCGTCCTTCAGCTGCCATTCTCTGTGACTGAGGAGCCACCTCCGCCATGCGAATGACCTGATCCCTCTCTTTATTCCCCTCAGGAAAGTATCCGGTTGGATAACCCCCAATACCATCCTCGGGGAAATGATGGAACGCTCGGTTGCAGGCAATGGTTCCTTAACTGCAGATTGACGGGACAGGGCGTCCGCCTTCCGGTTTTCCGTCCCCGGCCGATATGTGATGCGGAAGTTGAACCCCGCAAAGAAGATCATCCACCGCAGCTGCCTGGGAGAAAGGTGTCTAGTGGCCGTCATGAACTGTAGGTTCCGATGGTCCGTGTACACCGATACCACATGTCTTGCCCCCATCAACCAATGCCTCCATTCGGTGAAGGCGTCCTTGATTGCGAGAAGCTCCTTCTCCGCAATATGGTAGTTGCGTTCGGCGTCGTTGAGTTTGCGGGACATGTACGCAATGGGATGAAGCACCCCTGTGTCGTGGTTGCGTTGGGACAAGATAGCCCCCAGCGCCACATCCGACGCGTCCGCTTCCACCACGTAGGGGAGATCCGGATCTGGGTGAGCCAACACCGGCGCCTTACCAAAGGCGCTTTTCAGGGCCTCAAAGGCTTTGTTCGCTTCAGGGGACCAGACAAACTCCTTGGACTTCCTCAGTAGCTGTGTGATTGGGGCCACCACTCCTGAAAATCCATCTATAAACCGCCTGTAAAAGTTGGCGAAGCCAATGAAACTTTGGACGTCCTTCACGCTTTGGGGCACCGGCCATTCTTTCACCGCCTTGATCTTTCGTTCTGCCATCTCCTGTCCCTCTGGACTCAGCATCACTCCGAGGAATTCCACGGATGTGACGTGGAAGTCACACTTGCTGAGTTTACAAAACAGCATGTTTTCCCTCAGCTTTTGGAGCACAGCTTTGACGTGGTGTACGTGCTCCTCCACACTGGACGAATAGATGAGGATGTCGTCGATATATACGACCACGTAGATATCCAACTCCTCTCTGAATACCTCATTCAAAAAGTACTGAAAGGCTGCCGGGGCGTTGCACAGACCGAACGGCATGACGAGGTACTCAAAAAGGCCGAACCTGGTCTTAAAGGCGGTCTTCCACTCGTCTCCGTCCCTCATGCGCACCAGATGGTATGCCCCTTTCAAATCCAACTTGGTGTAGATACGAGCTTTCTTGACCTGTTCCAGAAGTACACTGATGAGAGGCAAGGGGTACCGATTTTTTATGGTTATCGCATTCAATGCCCTAAAGTCCACACAGGCTCTCAGCTCCCCATTAGCCTTCGGGATGAAGAAGAGTGGCGAGGCGGCCGGAGACTTGGACGGGCGGATGAATCCTAGCTTGAGGAGTTTATCCAGGTACCCCCGGAGATGCACGTTTTCAGGCTCCGTCAGGGCATACAGCCTGCCGCTGGGAACGCTGGCCCCTGGCACCAGGTCGATCTGGCAGTCAAACTGTCTATGTGGTGGTAGCACTTCCGCCTTCACCTCATCAAATACATCCTCAAAACTGTGATAAGCCTGGGGGAGAGCCACATCTTTTTCTGCCGCTGTAGCCACCGTCTGACTCCCGCTCTCATCTGCGTCAAGGGATTCCGTTCTTATTCCACAATGCAGGATGCAATACGGTGACGTCATTTCGATGCGATGTGTTGGCCAATCCACAAAGGGGTTGTGTTTCTGTAGCCACGGCAATCCCAATATGACGCCATATTGGGGCGCTCGGATGATGTTAAAATCGATTTGTTCCAAATGGTTCCTCCCATATCTCATCGGAAGGACCCCCGTGTGCTGTCCGATGGGCCCCGTCACCAATCGCCTTCCGTCTACCGCATAGACGTCTTCGGGTACTGCTTTGGGAAGAAGCACTAACCCTAGCCTGCATGCCTCGTTGTGGTCCATAAACATGCCAGTGGCCCCTGAATCCACCATGGCCACAACGGGTATCCACTGGTCATGCACTCCCACGTGCACCGTGATAAACAGGTGTCGTTGTCCCTTAGTGACCGAGTTGGAAAGTGAAGGGATGGATGAGTGACTCCGAGATGCCCCTTCTCTGGTCTTGGAGTCCTCTAGTTTTCCGCCGGTATGTCCACCACGGCTGTTACCGACCGGTTGGCCCGATAACGTGACGTCTTCGGTTTGGCAGGGCATTCACGTACGTAGTGGCCTTTTTTGCCACAATATAGGCACAATCCTTGTTTACGGCGTGACTCTTTCTCCGTGGCTGTGAGGCTCGCTCGTATTGCGCTGATGTCCATGGGTTCTCCCTTGGATGCGGTGGAAGTTTCAGGACTTCCCACCGTCACATAGGATGGAAGGGATTTTCCTTTTCTCCCATGATCCCCCTTTCTTTCACTTAGCCTATGTTCCAGCCCTAATACCAGGTTGATAAGGCCCTCACATGTCTTGGGTTGAGGGTCAATATGAGCCACGGCGTCCTTGAGCTCATCGCACAGCCCTTGATGGAAGAGCGCCGTCTGTTTAGCAACAGGCCACTTGGTTTCCGCAACCAGCCTTCGGAACGCGTTGAGATACTGCACCAGGTCGTTGGATCCCTGTCTCAACTCAAGCATTTCACGGTCCGACGTGTACGAGTCAGCCCTTCTGTCGAATACCTTCAGGAATTCCTCGCGAAAAGCACCCCAATCACATAAGAGGGGGTCGTCCCTGCTCACCAGAGGTACGGCCCATTGTGCCGCGTTTCCAGCCAAATAGGATATAAGGAAAGCCACACGAGCCTGACTCGTGGGGAACGCCTTTGGTTTGCACGATAAATGTAGCGCCACTTGTGTGAGGAATACCTGCACTGTGTTAGGATCCCCACTGTACCTCTCTGGTGTTGCCAAGGGGATGGCTACCGGCATTTCCACTACTACCGCAGGGGTCTGGTTCGTGAGGGAGGTGCTGGGCGTGAGCGGGTCCAATTGGATAGCATCCAGTCTGGCTTTTACATCGGCTGTTTCTTGCCTAGAGGCAGCCACTTCAACTTGCATGGCCGCTAAAGCAGCCAGCACATCATCAAGTGTTGCCATGTCTGTTATCGACCGGGAGACAGTTAGTGTTATTAAGGTCGGATATTTTGTAACGCCCTGAACGTCTCAGGATCGTTTAACAGACACGACAATGAGGACGCAACCACTTGTGAAGGGTTAGTTCTTTTAATGAAGGCAAATAAAATACAAAGAACAAACAAAGGTTATAGTCACTGGAATCCTCCAGGCTAAGTACGTTACCAGCCCACAGCACGGATGGTCCTAACCGTCCTCTGCATATACGCCGATCCCGGCGTATGCCAACAGAGGGCAGAAATGAAATGGCCGACAATGCCAATCGGTAGGCTGTGAGGGGCACGAAGAGTGTTGGGGAGAATCGAGGAGTCAGGGAAACACCCAGCCGGGGTCTCTACCTGAAGGGAGCAGCCGCTCAACCTCTTCCTCAGACTGCACCGGGACGCGGAGTCACCTCCTGGTGATGCGTCACCGATACCCCAATCACAAGCAAGAAGACTGAACCGAGAGCAGCCGCTCGATCGATCCTGTGGACTTCCGAGTCTGTAACGCGGCAAACACCTCCTGGTGTGCGTTACAGCTGGCAGTCCCTGTGTCTCTGGTCGGGCTGGGAGTTACGACTCCAACCAGCAAAAGCGCCACTGCGCTTGGACTCAGCCGAGTCAAAAAGCGAAGCTCAATGGTTGACCGGTAGAGCTTCCGGGTCCTTCACAGGTGACGATGGGGCAAGACACGGCCCAGGGAGTAACGACTCGACCTACCTCCGTTCTTGCCTTACTGGAGCACCACTCCGGAACACTGCTCTTCACGAAGCAGGTACGTCGGTGTAAACACAATATCCGACAGCCTTGTACCTCCCGGTTCCTCCCTTTATAGGGCGTGTTTTCCTTGAGTTATGTAACAGCTCTCCTGTTTACATAAGGGCGTGTTTCCCTTGAGTTATGTAACAGCTCTCCTGTTTACATAAGGGCGTGTTTCCCTTGAGTTATGTAACAGCTCTCCTGTTTACATAAGGGCGTGTTTCCCTTGAGTTATGTAACAGCTCTCCTGTTTACATAAGGGCGTGTTTCCCTTGTATGACAGGAATTCTTGACAGTCTACGATTTCGGCCGTAGTGGCCGTTGGCCTGGATGCATACAGCGCTCCGTACGCGGCCACAAACTCACCCAGTATTGCTTGTTCACCATATTTCCTCTCCCCCTGGTGCCCACGAATCACCTGTATGTTCTGCGGGGCACGTCCCTCGCATATGTTAGCTGCCAAACGCCTGCCCGGTCTACCGCCCTCCCCATATGCCCTCGCCACCTGTCGTTTCGTTGTATATTTAATTTCATCTTCTGCGAAGCCCTGAAACTCGGACAGTGTTTTTCGAATTTCCCCTAGTATCTGAACATTTTGTGTGCTCTCATATTCCCGTTCTAGAATTCGTAGCTTGTCCTCCCTGGCTCGGAGCTGCTGTTGTATGTCTTTAAGGATACCTGCGTTAGTGCTTATGCAGACGCCTCGTATGGTGGCCTTGCAGGCCTCCCACAGCACGCCCGGGTCGGTCGCAGAAGGCGCATTATTATCAAAATACTCCTGTATCGCCTGCCCGATGGTATCGGCATAAATGGGGTCTATGAGCGCTTTAGCATTAAATCTCCAACTGAAAGGAGGTGGCGTATAGTTCGGGAGCTCCAGAGAAAGGAGCACCGGGCTGTGATCTGATAGTGTTCTGGGTAAATGTCTAACCTCCCGCGTCCATAATGCAATATCCCCAGTCACCAGCCAGTAATCAATGCGGGACCAGCTGCCGTGCGCCGTAGCTACATGGGTGGCCTCCAGTCCCTCCGGGTACCTACTTCTCCAGATATCAGTGAGCCCCCTGTCCACTATTAGGTCCTGGAGGACACGCAGTGCGCGTCTGTGAGGTTCCGTCGACACTCCAGATCGATCTACGTCATCACAGAGCGCAAGATTAAAGTCTCCACCCCAGATCACGTGAGGGGCTTGCAAATCACGCAATTTACCCCACAGTAAGTGATAGAACTGCGGGTCATCCACATTCGGCCCATATACATTCACCACAGCGAGCCTCTGTCCCCGCAGGAGACCAGTTAGAATGACAAACCGCCCCATGTCATCTGCCTCAACCTCATCTATCGTATACTTCAGCCCCTTTCTAACCAGCACCATTACCCCCATGCGTATGAGGAGTAGGAGGAATGATGTACCGATTCAGCCCATCTCCGTCCCACGCTTACTTGACGTGTCGGCGCACAGTGAGTCTCCTGTATGAGTGCAATGTCTATGTGCAGCCTGTCTAGGTATGCCAGTGTTTGCCTAATTTTCTTGGGGTTGCCAAGCCCCCGCACATTCCACGTTAGCAGTCGGATACACCCCGCCCCTAACCTGTTCTCAGCCATTGCCCAGTATCGACATGATTGCACCAGTCACCCCCACATTTAGTGAGCGCGCCCCAATAGTTGTCGCAGCGGGTAAGGGCCCCAGTATTCCTCTTCAATGGTACTTGGAGTTCAGCGATGCGTCTCATGTGCAGTGACCAACATATCAACTTCCCAACCACAGCCCACCTCCCCCCACCCACTTCAGCACCCCAACCATGCCAAAGACATACCCCACAATTAAGGTCAAACATTAAATGAACTGAATTCGGGGATCACCCTCTTCGGGGGACCACCTAGAACACACCTCTCCATCCAACTCAATGGATGTGGACGGGGACACAGTACGATTTGGAGCCCGATAAGCCCCATATCAGTGCAGGCATCCTAACGGCCCTCCCCAGGGCCCATCGCAACCACAGTAATTGTCCACTCCAACCAAATCACAACATCATCTTCCTGCTAGCTGACGGACAGTGACCAGTCCCCCGTTTACCACCCCTCCCATATCTGTCATTTATGCCCGCGACCCAGCCCTAACTGTCAGAGTCCATTTCTCCAGCTACTCATCTATCTAGTTCTCACCCAGGCCCATGAATTACACGCTACCTCCTTATAGAGCGTCTACTTCCACCACTAGGCGGGCCCCATCTTTTTATAGCATTATCCCCTCATAGGCCCATAGTCAGAAGCCATCACTGTCCCATCAGAGCTGAAGTAGCAGTAAAGTTACCATTCATCAGCAGGGCACGGGTCAGGGTATCCCTGTTCGTGGCGGTTGCACGCGCTGTCCTTGACAGACCAGAGGTATCACTGTCGTCCATGTCGACCCCCACAGGCCTCCTCGTCAGGGCCGCAAGAACGTCTCTTGGTGTGCAGCGCCTTCGCCGTCCTTCCTGTAGCTCTCTTTTACAATCCACTAGTCAGTGTCCGCAGCCTGATCAACCCTCTGCCTCTCTTTGCGCTTGGCTCCGATTTTTTTGATGAGTTCGTGTGCCTCCCGAGGTGTATGACACAGCGTCGCACGTCCCCCATGCGTTATGCGAAGCCTGGCGGGATAGAGCATGGCATAATCAACACCCAGGTCACGCAGTTTCTTTTTGACCGGATTGAACTCCTTCCGCGCCTGTTGGACTGTGATTGTGAAGTTCGGGTAGAATTCCAGAGTGTTTCCCTGGTGCGTGATCTGTTTTTTTTCCCGCGCTATTCTGAGGATGGCATCACGGTCTCTGTAGTTTAGGACCCTGGCGACTATAGGACGCGGGGGCGCCCCAGGCTTCGGTCTCGGGGCCAGTGACCTATGTGCTTGCTCACTCAGGAACATCGGGGACAGGTGTTCCGCGCCCACAATGCCACGAACCAGCTCCTCAACATAGGTTTCCATCCGGCCAGTGTTGGTGGACTCCGGAACCCCAGTGATTCTCACGTTATTTCGTCTCGACCGCGCTTCCAAATCCTCCGTCTTGCTTTTTAGCGCCTCCAGCAGCTTCTCGGCTTCTGCACACTTTTGGGCCGTGGTTTGCGAGACATCTTCCACCGCCCCAATGCGGGTCTCCGCCTCCGTCAGCCGCTCGCCGTACCCCTCCAGCTTTGCCGCCATGTTGTCAACTCGCAACGTGATGGTGTCCAGTTTACCATGGATGTCCTGCAGGCTTTGCTGGATGGCCCTCAGAGCTTCCACCATGCCTTGAGGAGGCGACTCTCCGGCGTCCATTGCTGCGTCTGTTATCGCTGCGGCGCCTTTGGTCTGACGCTTGGTTTCAAATGGGAGTTTGGTTTGCGTCTTTTCCGGTTTTCCCATCTTGTCTGTGTCCTCCGCTAGTCCCCTAGGGACCTAGCTCGCAGATTCACCAGTCGACACTGGCCCCCCCGCAAGTGTGATGTAGGTTAGCTTAGCAGGACAGCAGGTGCACAACTCTCCTTAGCTCCTCGGGCAATCACCTCTTCACCTCCGCGCCTCACACCTCGCGCACTCCACCGCTGTTACCCAGTGCCGATGGTATCCGTGTGATGCCCAGCTCTCTCCGCCTGATCGACGAGCACATGTGGCCGGCTTCGCACGTGGAGCGCGATGTGTATTGCCCGCGGTCGCAGCTGGTCACCTGCAGCCCAGGGAGTTGGCTAGCGGCAGGGCATTGCGTGCAGACAGGGGCGGCCGGCACCTCGTGCTCAGGACGCTGCAGACATCCGCGTGTAGCGGCAGCCGACCGAGCCGGCGAACTTGGTCCGGCAGCCCCAGCAGTCGCGGTATTTCACGTGTCCCTCGTCAGCGA
Source organism: Triturus cristatus (assembly GCF_964204655.1). Lineage (NCBI taxonomy): Eukaryota > Metazoa > Chordata > Amphibia > Caudata > Salamandridae > Triturus > Triturus cristatus. The sequence continues at coordinate 86,704,981 of NC_140580.1, read as the reverse complement.
CCGCGGCACGGCGCCAATTATCTCCAGTTATGCAATTGCGCCGCGGCCAGAAGGTCAGCACTCACCCCCGTAGCAGGCAGGCAGGCGGGCAGCACGCAGCGGTCCTTCGATCCGACCTCACTCCTCTTTTAGACGCCAGCATTGATCCCAGCGCGGGGCTTTTTTTTCCGGTCTTGGCCGCTATCGCGCTTCGCAATCCCTGCCTGAGTCTCCAGGTCCTCCGTGTCAGTCTAGTTCGCGGGATCTGCATGCAGCGCCGCGATCGCACCCTCCGCAGGCATCCAACTTTGAAGGTACAGCGGCCGCCAGCAGCACCGTGTCTCCATACTCCTGGGCGCCGCCATCTTGTCAGCCGTTAGTCGCGCTCACAGCAGAGTGCTTAAGTTCATAATTCTGGGGCTATCAAGCCGTTCGAGCGGTCCTTGTACTTCCCACCTGTGGAGGCCGGTTTCCGATCAGCGCGGTATCATTTTCAGGCTGCAGCGCGCCTCCGTTCATGCCTGTTGTGCCATTTATTTCCCCCGTCCGGCGGAGCTGTCTCAAGAGGCAGCCATTCCGCTGTGCGCCCTCTAGCGCCCCTCAGACTCTATGTGTTCATCCTCCATGCACCACCTTCTTCCCCAATAAGCTGAATCTGCGAACTAGGGCATCCTTATTACAGAAAGATGTGATGCTGTTCCACGTCAGCCAAAACCTCCCACTGCTGGCATTCTGTGTTCTGCCTCATCCCTCTAAGGAGGAGGACAGACTCCATCGCTTGGACCCCAAGAGAGCTTCTACATCGATCACACCAAAGGAAAGGCAAAGCTAAGATCTGCTATGCATTGGTAAAGAAGCAGTCTCCAGATGGCCTGCAAGCCTATTCCACCAGGGCTAAAGCTGCTACCACTGATTTAGCATGCGTAGTCCCTGTCCTAGACACTTGCCAGGCAGCTATGTGGGCGTCTCTCCATACGTTAATGAACCACTATTGTTTGGACAGCCAGGTACGCCAAGAGGTGAACTTTGCCCGCTCGGTCCTGCACGATTTTCTGGCTTGAGACCATCCACAGCCCACCTCCATTATGTACAGAGTTGGTATTTATTCAAGAATTGAGTAATTTGAGACTATCTAGCCGCTGATTCCTCACCAACCCACCCATTCTCCCCGTTCTGTTTGGACTCATCTGTTAATAAGATCCTAATACTAAGATTTTACACACCAACGAGCAGTGTCCTTTTGGGGACTCTGCATTTGTTGGTGTGAACAGTCTGAAAGGCAGCTGATGTCTGCTTGCAGACGTGGTGCTTGTATAGGCCCCGCACGCCATCCCTGAAGTTTAATGGCATCAGAGAGGAGCCACAAGGGGCCACCTTCGGGTGCGCAAAAGAATTCCTGAAAAGTTTCCGCATCCAGTCTGAGGCCTGGGGAATATTCAAAAGGTTAGCAATCTGCTGCTAGATAGTCTCTACCAGAAAGGGCGTCACCGAAGGTCAGTAACTTGTTCATCTATTTCTAATGTCCTAAGTGGAAGATCTTCATTCAGCAAATCTTTGCCAATTGTCTGGAGAACAGAGGAGCAAGCTGGTGTGCAATATACCCACCACTAACCTTTCACCTGCTACAATCAAATCTTAAAGGAGTTGAAAGCATGTTAGTAGCATGTGTGGCTGTAGACACACATGCTCTGCATACTTCTGCCATCTAATATTGGGTTCGGGTGTTTGCAACTTATTTTTTTTCCGAAAAGGTATTTTGAGTCATGAGTTCTTGGTGGCTTCTCTGGTCGTGAATGCAGACGGGCAACATCTCCATTGTCAGATTGTTTTTCTCGGCTCTCGAGTTTAGACGTATCAGTGTTGCTTCTGGCAATTTTGACATTTCCCATCGCTGCCCCAAGGCAACATCCCTGATTGAAAGAATTAAATAGAAACCGGCACCCTCCGACCCCTTTTCCATCAGAGGCTGATCCCACCGGACTCTCTGGTTGTCACCACCACCAGGAAAAGGGCAGCAGCCCAGGCCATGGGTGACACTCAGCCTCCTGACAAATAGATGAAGTGGATTGATGCTGCAGGTAAGGGAGTAGCAGTGGGTGCAGCCACACACTTGTTCATCGCCAATCTGGTAGGCCTTTTCTCCCCGGATGATAGAGTTCATTGGAAGGTGATGAAGGGCCTCCTCCAACATGTCCCTGACCAGTAATGCAAAAGAGGGGAAGAATCAGTTGAGCAGAAAGCCATCTCCAAAACTGCCATCAGGTCCACCTTGGATTAATTGCACATGGCAGACAAAGGAATGATCACCTGAGTGATTCTCTGGTACCACTTCTGGCGTTGTGTGTTCGACTTTAAGATGGAGGAGCAGCAGCATCTTGGCCACCTGCCTTTTGATGAGAGCACTTATTCTGACATCAGATTGACAGAATGCTAGAGAAATAAAAAAGGAAACTAAAACCTCCAGGGCGATGGGTTCCCCCCAGATATATTCTGGCAGGGGTTCCATTCTGTAGCAGCAGGCAAGATGCAGGTCCAAAGCCACTTCCCCAGAGCCAGCCCAGTCCTACCAGTAGCAGCAACAGGGCTATCAACAGCAGGGTAGCATAGGTTATGCACAGGGATTCTTCAAAGGGAACAGCTCCTAGGTCTGGTGCAGAGGCACTCCCAGTAAGGGACTCCCTACTTCCAAAATCTGACTTGCCTTGTCATCCCGCCCCCCTCCCCACCCCCTCTGATCACCCTACACTTGTCGGAGGGAGTCTTCAGGGATTTCTTACCCATTGGAAGGAGATCACCACAGATTGATAGGTTCTGTCCATCATCGAGCGTGGCCGCTGCTTGGAGCTTACTTCAACCCCACCAAACATCCCACAAACTCAGCCCAGAACATCTCAGTTTACTATAAGAGGAGGGTCAAACGCTCTTACTTAAGGGAGACATTGAGCCAGTGCCCCTACCACACCAGGGCAAAGGCATCTATTCCTTATACTTCCTCATTCTTAACAAGAATGGCTCTTTCCGTCCAATCCTTGACCTCTGGCTCCTCAAAAGATATATCCTGTCGGAATATTTTCACATGGTCACTTTACAGAATGTTATCCTCCTGCTGCAGCAAGCCAACTTCCTGGCCACAATAGACTTTAAGGATGCCTGCTTTCATATACCAATTAGTCAGGCTCATCAGTATTACCTGCATTTCATGTCATGTGGTAAACACTGCTGTAAGAAATGGGATTATTGGTTGACTGGGTTGTGAGCCCTGGTCAAGCAACAACCACAATCCTTGTCTGGGTAAGGTCAGCCAACCCTAAATTACCTTTGATCATCCTCTGGTAGTCTGGCACAGAGCAGTCAAGCTTAACTTAAAGCAGTGGTCTTCAAACTGGGGAGCGGGCCCTCTCCAGGTGGGCCTCAAGTGATCGCAAGGGGGCTTCAGGCTCTGGCCAAAGGAAGCATGATGCTGATGACAGTGAATTGTTTTAAGCTGAAATAAAGTAGGCGGCAGTATGAGGCTCTGTAATGGGCCATCACTAATATCTTTTGTCATTTATATCCTAGCTGGTAGTATGTGTCAAAAGGTAAGGGACTCCAAATAGTTCTCAAAACACCCACCCCCATTTCTAATAGTCGTACTGCAGATACTTTTCCACGTTAGTAAGGCCTGTCTGACCTGAATAGTATGTTTGGCAATCATGTATTTGATTGCATTGTTAAAACAGTAACAGAACGTAACTGCAAATTTTAAATAAGTCAAAAAAGATCAGCACGACCCAACTCATATGTACAAATAATATCCACAGCTGTGTTGCCAGGTTTCACATTAAATCTTCATTCAAACTTAATGCACAGACACCATTTCATTTTACTTTAAAATGTTCTTTTTATTCACATCTTCTCTTTCTTCTTTTAATTAAAGCGTTTCTTCAGAAGAAGACAAAAATAGCCAGTGTTTCGTCTTCTACATGAGACTTCTTCAGGGCTACAGAAATAAAGACAGTATATATACATTAAAAACATCTATGCCACAAGACATTTTTCTTCCTGCATATAATATCATGAATCCATTTACATTGTAATATATATCCTCTGTGCACTATACAGCTGATATTTCTCATCAAAAGACTACTCGTTACAGATCGGGATAGACTATATTGTGTTTCTTCGATTCAATCTTACATTATCCATGAGCAGTTAATACACAATTCAGTAATTGTTTCTCTAAACACATCTTTTCCACATTAACATTGGTATGTACCTTATTGATTAGGGTTCCTGGTATGAATCGACGCACCCAATAACCGCTCTAGTCTATTAGTTTGTCCTAAATCCGTCTTCCCCCATGATTCAGTAATCGGATCTATGACACAAAAATTGTTTGATTGAGCACTGAGTTCACTCATAAATCTGATCTATTAAAGGCGATCTGTCTTCCCCCTTGCTTTGGTAATCGTATCTATGTTGCATACATTATTATGAAGCATTTATAGCTTATCCCTATCTATGATAGTCCTGGTATAGCACTTGACTCTTCCTTACAGTCCTGTCTATTTACGCTCCCTATCCGTTATGCGGTTCCCTCTGTTACTGCAACCAAAACGGACTTGTTAATGTTTAGAAATGTGTGCTTCCCAAGTACTCAAAACCTCAATTTCCCACAGGTGGGATGCTGCATACCTATATGTTGCAACAAGCTACCTAATCCGATTATCTAAAACAAATGCCATTCATGCTGCACCCTAGGATGTAACAGAACTATGCAGTGTATGCGTGCTACAGTTCATTTGAAAACTACAAAGAACAGTACCACCGTATTGAATTTAGTGGTCGTAGTAATTTAATTCACCTTGAAAAAAGTGTCATGGACATTTCAAACATGTCGTACATGAAAGAACACCGGTTCAAGACATACATAATCACAAGAATGAATACAAAATGAAAAACATGTGAATGCACAAACATAACAATTGATAGGCAAACCTATCCTTCATTTCTAGTTAAAAAGAATGGCGTTCAACACATTTATACACTAGTCAAAATGTGAATCTTGCCATTACAAGCTAGTTTGGAGCAAAAGGAACAACTGGCTGATTGCCATGTTTGTTGGCTGCTTGTAGTCTATACAACTTAATGACTTATCCAACTAACTGGGGCAACATTAAGTTGTTGACTACCTTTCAGTGTGAACGATTATCTGTAAGGACTACGTATACGACAGTGCATTTCGGCACATCACATAGTCGAACTAAGAAAAGAGTGGTTAATAACAAAAGACCACATTGCCCATATATTCCCAACATCGGTCTATTTAAACCATAACTGGTCAGTGACAAAAGACCACATTGACCATATATTTCTAACATCGTTCAGTTCACCTTTCATTTTGTAAATGACCCAAACCGCAATTTAATTTGCATTGAATGCTGCATGTCGTAGACCCACAATACATTATAACAAACCCCTTAATCAGTTTAAAAGATAATTCGCCACTGGTATTTGAACCCATATCGACGGCAGTGCATTAATATCTTTCAATATAGTCGTGGCACCTAGATGTTGGTAGAGTCCCAACTGATGAGTAACCAAACCCCAAATTCTTAACAGATTTTATACGTGTACGGCGTGTTCTGATCGGCGGCGTCTACAAAGTTTAGTGGCAAATACATCCAGAAACTTTCCCAGTTAATGTATGCGGCTTCACTCCCATCAGTCCTACCTCTGGGTATGTTCCAACTCCACCCGATAGCCCCATATTGTACATAACACACTTTGGTCGCGTCATCTTAGGTGTACTACATACTGCCGATCAAACACAAGTCATACTTAACCTGTGAAGTAAAAGCATCTCAAGGCACCTCAATGGCTCCCATTGGATGAGTAACTATCAAACATACAGTCTATATTGATTGAGATGCCCCTACCGCAATTAAATTACAGCTACATATGACTTCCACATCTTTTTGTGCTGATCTCTTTTGATATAGTGTCGAGTTTGACTCCGTTATGGAAGGTTAGGGGTATGATCTTCCTGATCGTTGCACTGCCTACATTTGGACATTTAAGAAGTCACAGCAAGCCTGTGCACACGTAAACAGTATCTAGAACTCAATTTCTATGTCATATCTGGTCACAAAGGAAATGTAAAACAACACATGAATACAGTAAAAACAAAACGGGTAATCAGAAGTTGTATTTTTCTTTCTTTTATTCCAGAACGGTTATCCAGTCAACACGTGTTTTGTCTGGGGAGGTACCCCACGACTTCTTCAGGGCTAAAAAGATGTACAATAACCTGAACATACCAAAATGGTCATTGGTTATACGAACACAATAACAACAATTGATGAGAACCCTGAGTGAAAAAAAAATCACCTGCTACAACACCTAGTGGTAGAGATCATACAGTACATTGGTGTGTGCTGAACACCATGCAGTTGAGTCATAAGCAGTGGTGAACACAATAGGTATGAAATATGATGAAAGCCTTATATCGATGGTAGGTGGGAAAAGGAGAACATAACGACAAATCAGTGGGAAAAAAACAACGTAAAGGAAAAAGAGAAGGAAAGAAAGAGGAGGAAGATGGAGGGAGACCAACGACAGGGCGAAAAGAGAAGCCTTCCTTCCCATAGTACCAGTGTGTATTCGAATCAGTTGGGTCATGCTGATAACGCAAAAGAGAAAACATGCCAGCCGATACCAGGGAAGATTAGTCCCTGAAATAATTGGTAGAGATGTGCAAGTTAAGACAAAAAATGATCATGAATGTGTAAGGGGCACACTGAGGGACCATGACCCTTGGTGGACTAAGATAGCCAACAGAGAAAGATCTCTGGAACGGGTATAGGAAGCATGCAAAAGATGATGTATAAGTAAGTGAGACGGTCCTACCTTCTGGCAAAGCAAGATGAATTGGAGATCTGAATAAAATTTATATAAAAGATGGGGGTTGAGGAATGTGTAAATGCAGCAGAAAATGCATATAAATGGTGAAAGATGAAAGTGAGAAGAGTATCTCACCTCTCTGCCCGTTGTACTTCCATCCTGGCTGGCATGGAGACAGTAGATATTCTTAAAGACGCAGTCCTGGTAAGGGACATCGGGCTGGAGCTAGGAGTCGTAGCTTCTGATGAGAATGTTTAGGTCCTGATATCAAAATGACTGTGACTTGCCCCATGCAGCCGAAAAGGTATATAAATGGTGATAGAGGGTCGTGAGAAAGTGAGAAGAGAATCTCACCTCTCTGCCAATTGTACTTCCGTCCCGGCTGGCGTGAAGACAGTAAATATTCTTAAAGATGCAGTCCTGGTAAGGGACATTGGACTGGAGCTAGGAGTTGTAGCTTCTGATGAGAATGTTTAGGTCCTGATATAGGAATTCGGAAACTGGACTTGGTATCAGGGATAGTGCTGGAAACGAATGCCAATAAGTGAGCAGATACATGACAAAGTTTCTCATAGTGTGGGTAGAGATCACCTTGTAAGGTGAAGGTATTATAAATAGGTACACATGTGTGAAAGTAAAGTATCCATTGTCACAACTTAGTGTGGCAAAAGTTATGACTGAGACGATAGACAAATCCCATTCAGGATTCCGTGTCGGAGTAATATACCTAGTGGCCATGCCCCGTAACGAGCACGTAATCTCGGACAGACAGTGACCAAAAAGGAGCCCAGCAAGTTAAAATGAATCCCGGCCCCATGTGCATAAGTACAATGCTTGAGAGAGTGCCTCCAATAACATAGATTTCAGAAAACAATTACCTGTATATAAAAGCTGCAGACAATATCGTGTTACCGAAAAAAGACACAATCAATATCTTATCCCTACAAGAAAGAAAGACACTCTGGTAATGATATCTCCTACACAGTACACCTAAGTACCGACTTTAGTATCTTAAGAAATACTTCCAAGACTCCAGAAGACTGTGAGTTGGTAACATGACGTACAAGTAAGGTGAAATCCTGGTGGGTCCTAAAATGTAATCAGACCAACCTTTACGCGTCAGGGTAGAGTATCAGGATAGAAGCAAAAGCCTACAAGGTTGGGCAATGGCAGCCCCTGTGAGCACAGACTGAGCTGGTTCACGATGCAAGGTTTTGAGGTGATCGTGAAGGTAAAAGCTGTGCACCATGAAGAGAAACGTGTTACAGTGTAAAGCGTAGGAAGAATAGTAGAAAAGACCACTCAACTCATAGTCTCTAAGTGTATCATATAGAAATTCACAGGATGTGGGCATGGTTGACTTCTAAATACAAACATCATAATTCTGACCGAATGTTTAGTATGTATTTGGGTCATCACAGCACTGGCACAAGACCTGGAGAGATTCCTGATAGAGGAGACCATACAAGCATGATACATGTAATACGTCTAGATAGTCGCTATAGACAATATACGCATAAACACAATAATTAGAGAGCATTGTCATGGAAGTCCACCATAAATGCATCATACATGTTATCAATCAATCATAGCATTTGTAAAGCGCACTACTTACCCGTGAGGGTCTCAAGGCGCTGGGGGGTGGGGAATGCTGCTACTGCTCGAAAAGCCAGGTCTTGAGGAGTCTTCTGAAGGTCAGCAGGTCTTGGGTCTGCCGTAGGTGGATGGGGAGGGTGTTCCAGGTCTTGGCGGCGAGGTGGGAGAACGATCTGCTGCCGGCAGTCACTCTTCGGATGCGGGGGACCGTGGCGAGGGCGGGGTCGGCGGAGTGGAGCTGGCGGGTGGGGGTGTAGAGGCTGAGTCATCTGTTGAGGTACGCTGGTCCGGTGCTGTGGAGTGCCTTGTGTGTGTGGGTGATGAGCTTGAAGGTTATCCTCTTGTTGATGGGGAGCCAGTGCAGGTCTCTCAGGTGGGGTGTGATGTGGGTGCGGGAGGGATGTCGAGGATCAGGCGTGCAGCGGCGTTCTGGATGCGTTGAAGCCGTTTCAGGAGTTTGGCCGAGGCTCCTGCGTAGAGGGCGTTTCCATAGTCCAACCTGCTGCTGACGAGGGCCTGGGTGACCGTTTTTCTCGTTTCGGTGGGGATCCACTTGTAGATCTTACGGAGCATGCGGAGGGTGTTGAAGCAGGAGGAAGAGACGGCGTTGACCTGCTTAGTCATGGAGAGGGTGGAGTTATGCGTGTAAATGATTGCTATACATAGTTAATGGCACATTGCTCGCTGTGCTCACAAAGGGGCTACCCTATGGCTATAGATGAATCCCCACGTGTGAATCATAGTGCAGACGACAATAAAGATTGATATTCATTTATGTCCTCCTTGGAGGGACCACACATGAGGAGGGTTAATCTCCCAAGAAATATTGCATCTCGTGGTCGGTATTCAAACCACATTTTACCGCTTTAAGTCGCATGATCCAAGTAGCCTCAGTGCGACGAAGTAACAACTCCCTTTTGCCCTCTCTCTGATTGGGTGGGATTGATTCAATCCCAAAAAATGAGAATTGCTTGTGGGGTCCTTTTGCCTTGCACTCCATGGCATGTACTGCCACTGGATACCTCTCATCACATTGTTTCAGTGCCCTGGCATGTTCACTGATTCGTTCTATAAGCATTTTAATGGTGCTGCCCACATATTGTTTATCACATTTACACACAATGATGTACACCACATATTTGGAGACGCAGTTAATGTTGTGTCTAATCACAAACTCTCGTCCGTCGGGTCCAACGAACACTTTTTTGTTGTGTAACACCCACCTACACACTCCACACGAGCCACATTTGTGGAAACCCCGTGAGTGTTGTGTGATCCAATTGCTATCACACCTGGCTGTCGGGACGGTAGGGCTTAGAATTGTTCTTAGTGTCCTCCCTCTTCTATATGTGATTTGTGGTCTCTGAGTAGTGAAACCCTCCAGTGATTTGTCTGCTCTGAGGATACTCCAATGCTTCTTCATGCTCTTCACTAAGCTGCTCGTTAATTCATTATGGTTAGTGATCAATCTGACTGGTTGGTTGGATGATATCTTACTACTTCTGTCTTTGAGTGTCTCTCTTCTGGGTAGTTTCAGGACTCGTTGTTCTGCTTTATTCAGGTGAAACGGGTTATAGCATCTTGCTCTGAATCTGGTTTTCATGCAGTTTAGACAGGAGAGGAACCCCGTCTCTTCGCTGCAGTTCCTACTTGCTTCAGTAAACTCTCCATAGGGGATGGCCCTGATCTGATGGGGTAAATGCGAGCTAGCCACGTGCAAGACAGCATTGCATGCCGTAGGCTTCCAATGCAGTTTACTGTGTAATCTCCCATTGTTAATCATCAAGATCATCATATGTAGGGAAAATTTGAGCCCTTAGGCCCCTGGCATTCTGTTGAGTCTGGGGTATTGCGTAAGTGTTACCCATCCCACTATTTGCTGTTTTCATTTTTCTTTAGATTCTCAAGTGTTATTAATTTTTCCCTTAGTCCCTAATTTCGTGACGGGTTCCCACTTTTCATAGTTGCGGCCACTGTGTCGCCTTTAGCTAGACTTTGCAAGAGTTGTGGATCAGAAGGTTGGAACTATTGAATGAAGACAAATTATTATTGTGTGTATACGCCGAGGCTGCCCCTACCACTGTCACATTTTCAGGAAACAGAAGAGTAAAGGGTTTATTGGGGTGTGGTAGGAAGTGGCGCCAACATATGGTATGTGTATTGTTTTTCTCATACCACGTAGGACAGTGCCACTGGTGAGGGATAACCCCTGATCCCCCTAGGAGATAGACCAAAGGTCATATAGAAATAACAGCAAGGCTGTGCACACGTAAACAGTATCTAGAACTCAATTTCTATGTCGTATGTGATCGCAAAGGAAATGTAAAACAACACATGAATACAGTAACAACAAAACAGGTAATCATAAGTTGTTCTTTTATTTTAGAACGGTTGCCCAGCCAACACGTTTCGTCTGGGGGGGGTACACCACGACTTCTTCAGGGCTGAAAAGATGTACAATAGATCATCATATAACCTGAACATACCAAAATGGTCATTGGTTATATGAACATCATAACAACAATTGGTTAAAACCCTGAGTGACAAACAACATGACCTGCTACAACACCTAGTGGTAGAGATCATAGAGTACATTGGTGTGTGCTGAACACCATGCAGTTGGGTCATAAGCAGTGGTGAACACAATAGGTATGAAATATGTTGAAACAGTTATACCGATGGTCGGTGGGAAAAGGAGAACAGAACGACAAATCAGTGAAAAAAAGAGAAGGTAAAGGAAAAAGAGAAGGAAAGAAAGAGGAGGGAGATGGAGGGAGACCAACGACAGGGCAAAAAGAGAAGCCTTCCTTCCCATAGTACCAGTGTGTATTCGAATCAGTTGGGTCCTGCTGATAACGCAAAAGAGAAAACATGCCAGCCGATACCAGGGAAGATTAGTCCCTGTAGTAATTGGTAGAGATGTGCAAGTTAAGACAAAAAATGATCATGAATGTGTAAGGGGCACACTGAGGGACCATGACCCTTGGTGGACTAAGATAGCCAACAGAGAAAGATCTCTGGAACGGGTATAGGAAGCATGCAAAAGATGATGTACAAGTAAGTGAGACGGTCCTACCTTCTGGCAAAGCAAGATGAATTGAAGATCTGAATAAAATATATATAAAAGAGTGGGGTTGAGGAATGTGTAAATTCAGCCGAAAAGGCATATAAATGTTGAAAGATGAAAGTGAGAAGAGTATCTCACCTCTCTGCCCGTTGTACTTCCATCCTGGCTGGCGTGAGGACAGTAGATATTCTTAAAGACGCAGTCCTGGTAAGGGACATCGGGCTGCAGCTAGGAGTCGTAGCTTCTGATGAGAATGTTTAGGTCCTGATATCAGAATGACTGTGACTTGCCCCATAGAAATTGAGTTCTAGATACTGTTTATGTGTGCACAAGCTTGCTGTAATTTCTGTATGACCTTTGGTCTATCTCCTAGGGGGTCCAGGGGTTATCCCTCAGCTGTGGCACCATCCTACATGGTATGAGAAAAACAATACGCACACCTTACGTTGGTGCTACTTCTTACCACACCCCAATAAAGCCTTTTCTCTTGTGTTTCCATTTAAGAAGTCACTAGATGTGATAGGTGTGGTTTGCTGTATCTCAACCCTTTTTTTTTGTAAATCACTGCATACATTTTAATTTATATTTAAACATTGGCAATTTGATAGAATTATGAAAAATTCTGAGTGATGCCGCAATTATATTTTTTATTACCACAGGGTGGCAGGGGGCGCCGCAGTAAGAAGTTTGAAGACCACTGACTTGGAGGCAATGTGAAAAGTATTTGTGCAATACTTCAAACAGTAATAAAGTGAAAACACCACACAAAAAGGTTCCCATACCAGATTAGGCAAATTGCGCCATTGTTAATAAATAAAACAAGACCACAACAGCAAAAATCTAGTCAGTAGAACTGGGAATATGTGATTTTAAAGATTCCAGTGAAAATAGCTACAAAAAGCAGAAAGCTCAAACTGTGGTTATCTGATCGCTCCGATCCGGGACAAAGTCACAAGTCCAGCGTCGAGGATGCATTGCACATCTAGGCTGAAGCATTGGTTCCAAGGAGCTGCGATGCAGAGACCGGCATCATTATCGAGGCTGCTGTTGATGGGAGATGCAAGGTCCTGCACTGGGGATGCGTCATGCAGCAATATAGGTCTTTGCGAATTTTCTGATCCATGTAGTAGCAGTGATACATGGGTTGTGCCGCAGAGGCTGATGCGTCAGTTCTGCTGCATCCACAGAGCCTGTCTAGCACCTTAGGCCCACATCCAGCGCTCCAGGCCTGGGGTGGCACCATTTGACAGGGCAGATTCACAGATGTCAACGTCCAGGTGCAGGGGTGTTGGAAGCCTCTTATGACCCTGAGGCTTCAGATCAAGAGGTCAGCCAACTAACCCTTGGAGTCACTCTGGTGTTCTGGGTTCAAGAGATGCAGGTCCAGTCCTCACCCAGGCAAGAGGGCAGCAGGACAGCCCAGCAAAGCAGCAGTACCTTCCGGACAGCAGTCTCGCAGAGTGGCAGTCCTTTCAGCAGAACTGCAGTCCTTCCTGGCAGAGTATCCACAGGTCCAGAAGTGAACTAAAGAGTTGGAGTCTGAGGTCCAGTATTTATACCCAGTTGTGCCTTTGAATTAGGGAGAATCTTGTAGAAGTAGGCCTTTGAAGTGCACAGGTGCCCTGCCTTGCTGATCCTGGCTTACTACATGGGGTATGCAGCCCTTTGTGTGGAGGCATGACACAGCCTATTCAAGTGTAAGTGGGACTGTGCCCAGCTTCTCTCTCCCATCCTGCCAGTAATTGCCCATCAAGGACACCTGAGCCCTCTACTGTTTGTGACTATCTAGGAGGAATACACAAAGCCAAACTGTCAACTACACCCAGTCATGTGACCCTGAGACAGGCTGCAGGCACAAAATGACAAAGGCAGGAAAATGACAACTTTCCAAAAGTGGCATTTTCAAAATTGTAAATAAAAATCCGACTTCACCATAAGTTAGGATTTTACATTGCAATTCCAAAGACACCAAACATGAACTTGTTACCTGTTACCTTTTGAACAGTACAACTTATTAAATATAATAAAGTACCTTCAAAGTTATCCTACAGGAGAGGTAGTCCTTGCAGTGTTGAAAAACAAACGTAAGAGTATATCACTACTAAAACATGTAAGAATTAAAAGTATATGTCCTACTTTTTTTTTTTTGTAAATACCCTGCCTTCTGGGCTGTCCAGGGCCTACCCTAGGGCTTACTTATATGTATGAAAATGGAATGTTTGGGCCTCGCAAAAGGTTTATTTTGTCAGTTTGAAATGGCAGTTTAAAACTGCACACACAATCGCAGGCTTCAATGGAAGGCCTGTGACATGTTTAAAGTTGTACTTAGGTGAGTAATACAATAAATACTGCGAGCCGACTGGTAGCTTTTAATTCACAGACCGTGTGCACAGGTATTGCCATTTTACTAAGGACTTACAAATACATTAAATATGCCAACTGGTTATAATCCAATTCTATCATGTTTGGAAGAGAGGGCACAGAATTTTAGCACTGGTTAGCTGTGGCAAAGTGCACAGAGTCCTAAGGCCAGCAAAATTAATTCAGCAAAAATAGGAGGGGCGAAGGCAAAAATATCTAGGAATTACCCTGCAAAAACAGTCTAACAACGATCAATTCAAGGTTTTATCCTTTGCATCACCACAGCCCCAGCTGTCTCCATCAAGTGCTTAGCTGCTCGCTTCAGGAGGAAAGGAACTCCATCTTCCACTACCTAGACGATTGGCTGATCAAGAGTGCAAGCAGACAAGAATGTCTAGCCCATATCAAGGCCGCAATTTCTCTTCCTTACAGGCTGTGGTTCACAGTGAACAGCACTTTGTCACACATGGAAACCCTCCAAGTTCAACCATTCCTAGGGTTACTCCTAAACACAGTTGTGGACAAAGCTTACTCCAGCACCCCAAGGGTGCAGGCATTCCAATAGTTTCTGCCTTTTTTTCAACCACTTCCAGTTTACATGGTAATGTGCCTTATGGAAATAATGGTCTCATGCATTTCCGTATTGCCCCATGCATAGCTCCATATGTGCCCACTTCAGGAGTGCCTGTTAGGCTATGGTCACAAGTATAGGGTCGGTTGGAAGATCTAGAGTTGATTAGGACCAGTACCCATCCCTCTCTGCAGTGGTGGATCAGCAATATTCTGTTACAGGGCAGACACCTTTACAGATCTAGCTCTCCTGAGACCTTCTAGAACCTAGTCAAATCCCGGTTGGGAACACCTTGGTGTTCCCCCACCACGGACGCATCTCCAGCCAGCTGGGAAGCCCATCTCGACAACCTGACTGTCCAGGGTCTTTGGCCTCATTATTTAGGTCCCCACATCAAGCCCTTGGAGCTGTTAGCCATTCATCCAGCCCTCAAAGCCTTTCTTCAACAGATTCAAGGCAAGGTAGTTCTTGTGCATACAGACGTGATCGCCATGTTCTACCTACAAAAACCATGTTCTACCAACACAATCCCCTCAGCTGTCACCCCTAGCAGCGAACCAGATGCTAGGTGATCAACCAGCAAGGACATTTTTTTTTTTTTGCAACAAAATTTGTATTTGTTTCAAACAGAGATGACAATTCATTGTACAGTGGAGGCCACCTAAACCCCATCCCGTTCTGCACTCCAATCAATCGCTCACTAAGTCTAGGACCAAGCCAATTCCAGGCCAGCGTCCCAGATTCTGAATGTCCATCTTATCTGACAATGAAAAATTTCCTAGTAACCATGACGGAAAGTTTCAATTCTATTAAGGACGCGGAGGCGAGGATTATGCTGTAACTTCCTTTATTCCTACAGCCAGCAGTATTCAACTCCAACAATAACAAAAAAACTAGCACTCTCAAGGTGCTCTGGGTAGTTCATAGTATCCACCAATCAGCATGCCTCGTCATCCCCGAAGGCGTGTGCTTCCCGGGTCAACTCCTCTTTCGAGACTGCGCCCAGAACCAATGTCCAACTCGTCACTCGTTCTTGACTCCATCAGATCCTGAAAGAAAGAACCAGAGGCCCATGACTCTGTTCTCTAGTCCGAGATAAACAACCATGCAATAAACACAGAAGCAGGATGACTCAAGGCATGCGGTTGAAACACTGAAAAGAGAATACTTATACCATACGAGGCCTCGCTCACCCAAAGAAAGGCAAGCTACGAAACTCAGTCCCGGGCGGGAACAGGAGGTCACCAGAGCCCTGGGTGGGAATAATCCTCGCCTCCGCGTCCTTAATAGAATTGAAACTTTCCGTCATGGTTACTAGGAAATTTTTCATTCTATGTCAGGACCGGAGGCGAGGATTATGCTCGTTCAAAGCTTATCCACCACCAGCGAGGCCATATCCATGACTGGTTTAAAATAGAATCTCTTAAACATCGAATCCGATGACCAGTCTGCCGCGTTCAGGATATCCTCCAACCTGGCACCCAGGGAGAAGGCCTTTGACGCCATGGCGCCTCGCACAGAATGGGCTCCAAACTGCGAGACATTTATGCCCGCCTCCTGCATCACCCATCTGATCCAACGTGCTATCGTTGGTGGTGAAACCGCTTTGAAGGGCTTACGTAGTGAAAGCAACAATTGACGTTCGCCCGGTGGGCGAGTCTCCTCAGTCATATTCTCGTACTCCTTAAGACATCTAACCACACAGAGCTTAGGGGAATGATCAAAAACTGGATAAGAAATGATCCTAGAATCCGACTTTGTCCTCCTGACGACATGGAAGGTAACTCCCTGAGGTGTATACACTCTACCTGAAATGTCCAGAGCTCTAACATCTGAGACTCTGCGACATGAAACCAGGCATAAAAGCATCGCCAATTTTGCTGACAATTCTTTCCTGGACAGGTATCTATTGGCCTGCCAAGACCTGAACAGACGAAGGACTTTGTTAACGTCCCACAGAGAAGAATACCTGGGTTCTGGAGGGAGCGTCAAGCGAATGCCTCTCAGCAACTTACAAACCATTGGATGCTCTCCCACGGGATGACCCTGGACCGGCATATGCCCTGCAGAAATCGCTGAGCGATAAGAATTAATTGTTCCGTAGGCAAGGCCTTGCAACGCTAGGGACGCCAAGAAGTTTAGGATAGCTACCACATCGCACTCCATGGGATTCTGGTTGTTCCGAACACACCAACCGACCCATCTAGCCCAGGCCGACTTATATCGTTTGTTGGTGCTGTCCGCCCATGCCGCCCCCAACAGCTTCTGAGCGTCCTGCCCTAATCCGCCGACTCTCCAGCGATGCCTGAAATCCACCATGCCATGAGGGGCATCCTCCCTTGCTGGAGGAGGGGATGGGGAAGACCTTGGCGATCCCTCAGAAGAAAGGGATCTCGGGGTAGTAGGATTGGAGAATCCCAAGAAAGTTCCAGAAGAACTGGAAACCACACTTGAGACCTCCAATACGGGGTAATCAAGACTACTCTTGTCCGCTGCCTGCGAACCTGAGTCGTGAGTCGCATGATGATTGCGAATGGGGTAAAAGCATAGCCCGCTTCCACGGACCAATCCTGCAGGAAGGCATCCGTGGCCGCCGCCAAAGGGTCCGGCTTCCAACTGTAAAACTTCGGCAGTTGGTGGTCCAACCTGGACGCAAACAGATCCACTGAAAACGGACCCCACGTGTTGCAGAGGCGCTGAAAGACCTCCGGTTGAAGTTGCCACAGGCTCATATCCGTCCAACTTCTGGAGCACCGATCTGCCACCACATTGGCTACTCCCGGAAGGTACTCCGCCGACACCGAGATATTGTGGGACAGGCAAAACGTCCACAGATCCTTGGCCAGATCTGCCAATGCCTTGGACTTTGTCCCCCCCAGGTGGTTGATGTAACGCACCGCCGAGACGTTGTCCATTTTTAACAGGACATTGCACGAGACCTTGTCCTTGGTCCAACAGCGAATGGCGAAAGAGCCGGCCATCAATTCCAGGCAATTGATGTGCAACCGGCCTTCCTCTGCAGACCATTTTCCTCCTGTAGAGGAGTCCCCGCAGCGAGCCCCCCAACCCAGCTTGCTGGCGTCGGACTCTATAACCAAATCGGGGTCGCAACCAAAAATGGCCCTGCCATTCCAGGCCTCCATATGGTCTAGCCACCATCTCATCTCCCTGCGCACCTCTTCCGTGAGCGGGACTTGGTCCGAGTACTGAAGCCCTCTGCGGAGGTGCGACGCTTTGAGACGCTGAAGAGCTCTGTAATGGAGCGGACCGGGAAAAATCGCCTGAATTGACGAGGACAAGAGGCCCAGCACTGCAATAACTCCGTAGTCTCGAAGAGACGATTGAGACGATTGGACAACTGCTCTGGGCACTGTTCCAGCAACAGGATGTCGTCCAAGTAGACGATGAACCGCAAGCCCCTCCCCCGCAACGTCTCCACCACCGGCTTGAGGACCTTCGTGAAGCACCACGGTGCTGACGACAGGCAGAAGGGGAGGGTCGCGAACTCGTAGACCTGATCTCTCCACACGAACTGAAGGAAACGCCGGTGGGGGGGAAACACTGGCACCGTCAGATACGCGTCCTTTAGGTCCAAGCGTACCATCCAATCCCCAGGCTGCAGTAAATTGTGCAGCAAATGGATCCCTTCCATCTTGAAATGGCGGTAAACCAGCCACTGGTTGAATTCCTTGAGGTTGATGACGGGGCACTGACCGCCATCCGTCTTGTCCACCACAAACATGTTGCTGAGAAAACCTCGCGGATGTAACAGAGCAGGGACTATTGCTCTTTTCCGCAAAAGATCCGCCACCTCCTTGTCCACGAGAGTGGCTTTGTCCTGTGCGAAAAACAGCGGTCGGGGTCGAACGTCCTGCACAGGAGTTCTGTAAAACTCTACCTGAAAGCCCTTTACAGTCTGCAACACCCAGGCGTCCGAGGTAATAGTTCTCCAGTTGCTCTCGAAAAGAGCCAACCTGCCCCCCACCCCGAATTGTGACAGAGGAAAGGCACTCACCTGAACCGGCCAGCTGCTGACCTCGGCCCCTGCCTCCTCTGTCTCGGGAGCCCCGGCGGGACTGGAAGAACTCTTGCCGTCCTGTATCTGTGGCCTTCTCTCCGCCTCTCTGCGGGCCTTGCGTGTAAAACTTGCTGGCTGAGCGGCCCCTGCCACGACGGGCACTGACAAAAACACGCGGGCGGAACACCTTCTTTATTGAAGTTTGCGCCCTATCCAGAGATGTAAAAGTAGAGACAAATGTCGTCAACTCCTTGATAAAAGGCTCCCCGAACAAACCGCCATCTGCCACTGTACCCGCCTCCGAAGAGGCTAGGTCACCCAGCTTGGGGTCCACTTTGAGTAGGAAGGATCTGCGCCTCTCAGTAGAGAGGGCGCAGTTTGCGTTTCCTAAGAAAACGATCGCCCGTTGAGCCCAATTAGAAATGCGTTCAGGGGACAAGGCAGACCCCGAAGATTTGGCTTCCTCCGCCAACTCCAGTATCTTCGTGAGGGGGCCAGTGAGGTCCAGGAGCTTGTCCTGGCAATTTTTCCAGGACCTGTCGATACCCTTTTTGGGGTCTCTAATGTACTTCTGCAGAAAAGTCGCCATCTTCTGGTCGACCTCAGGAGTGATGGCCACCTTGCCCAGTAGGACCGGCCGGGGACACTCAGCCCTAAGGCTGGCTCTCACCTCCTTCTCCAGAGGTTTACGAAGCCGACTGGCCACGAATGCCGTCACCCTAGGGGATGGAAGCCAAGCGGATGAACGGGGATGTACCAGATCCTCAGGGACCAACATGTCCGTGGGTCCCTCGGGTTGAGCAGAAAGGCCTGGTGGGGGAACGCTAGAATACCCTGAGGTAGACAGACCTGCTTCGTCCGGGGAGTCCTCCTCCGAATCCTCATCCTCATCCTCGTCCGCAGCGAACTGTGATTCCTCCGGGGGTTCCGAGAACAAATCTTGCTCCAGACGCCAAGATTTGGCCAGAAACGCTGTTTTCAGGTGCTCAAACGCCCCTGGGTCGGGCCCTTTGACCAGCTTCCGCTTCTCAGCACGTTGGGGTGGCTCGGCGTGGAGAGCATGGGCATATTTCATAATGCGGTGCTCAAAAGGCCCCATTGCCGCTTCTACAGCCCTATGAATGGACGTATCGACCGCCTCACAAAACTCATCATCCAAAGGAATGACTTGGAGGGTCTCTTCTTCTGCGTACTCTGCCTCCATTGTGCAGTAGGAACTTGTGTCCGCAACTACAATCCCCGTGGTACAGGGCCAGAACTCAGGTGTTAAGTGCGCGAAGCACTATTTTGTGCCGCCCAGCGGCTGGTCAGAGAAAGGGGCGACTCACCCTGTGCTCACCGGGTGTCTAAAGTCTGGGCCTGCCCCTTACCACAGCAAGCGAGCTGATGAGGATGCCTTCTGCCCGCAACTGCCTCACGACAAATGTCTGACCCCAAAGGGTGTCCCGCTGTGATATTCAATGCCACTCAAGCAATTATCAACCTGATATCAGGTGTCAAAGGTCCCAGACTCTCCGCCGCGTTAACTGCGTCTAACAATCGCGGGCGCGCTCAAACTCGCTGGTCCCCGGCACAGGAAGCGATCCGGACCAGCGAGACGACATATGCACCCCCCAGCGATGACACACTGCGAGCGGGAAATGGGGCCGCGAGCGGAGCTCACCGCGAACGCTCCCGCGACCCCTACTGAATAATTTACAAGCGCGTCTCAGCGCCGGCAAAGAATGCGTCCGTGAAGGAGATGAAAAAGACAGCCGCCTGACAGAATCGTGGCTCGTGCCCTCCCCTACCGCGCCCGTCACATAAATAAGGCGGCGCGAGAGGAAACACACGCGTGCGAAAACAGGGAAACTCTCCCTACAAACGTAAATATTAGCACCAAACCACAGGCAGCAATCGTCAAGCATTAAAACATTATAAGCGCCTAAAGCACAATACAATATTAACAATAAGACACCATAATCTTGAGAGAAAAGAGAGCAAACCATTCCACAATGGTCTGGATTTTACTTTCCAATGGTTGAACCTGACCTTCACCTATCAGGTGGTCCAAGTATACAACCTTGCTGTGCCCTATCTGGCACTTGGTGGCCTTGCTAGGGAGGACTGCCTTTTGCAGGGCCTCTAGAACATTTCTGAGGTGGACCAGGTGATCTTCCCAGATAGAGCTAAAGACAGCTATATCATCTAGATATGCTGCACTATAGGCTTCCAGACCGATTAATACTTTATTCACCAGCCTCTAAAATGTGGCAGGCGCATTCTTCAGGCCAAAGGGAATCACAATAAATTGATAATGGCCACTAGGGGTTGAGAATGCTGTTTTTGGCTTGCCATCCTCAGCTAGTCCGATTTGCCAGTAGCCAGCTGTCAGGTCAAATGTACTCGGAAACTTGGCTGAGGCCAAATTATCAGAGTTCATCTGCCTTGGGAATTGGATGGGCACCTGTCCTAGTGACTGCATTGAGGCCTCTGTAGTCTACACAAAACCTCATCTCTCTTTTTCCACCCTTGGTGTGAGGTTTAGACTCAAGGGCTACTGGACTAGCCTAGGGACTATATGATGGCTCAATAACCACCAATTCCAGCATCTTTTGGACCTCTGTCCTGATGCAATCCCCGACATGGTCAGGTTGTCTGTAGAGTTTACTCTTAACAGGCAGACTGTCACCTGTGTCCACTTCATGGGTACAGCTTAAACACACCAAAAGGAGTAGGGGGTGATAAAATATCTCTGGGTGTGGTGGCGTGTGCTATGTGTCCAAATACTGCCCTCACTCACACAGTTGTGTGACATGCTTCATCATAGGGCTACTTCAAAACGCCCCTGCGCAACCCACGCCTGGGGTTGCGCAATAGGAAAGGGGAAGACAAGACACAACACAAAAGAGAAAAATATAAATTGACTGGGACCACCGGAAGTGGAAGTGCAGTGTGAATAAAACTAGCTCAGAGGTGTCGCTATGCGTAAAATGTATTCCTGGACCCTCCGGCCAGGATTAAAAATGCAATGGATGGTGGTGACTGGAAGAGATTATGAGCTCCTTACACCCCTCCTTACTGTCAATTTCTCGACATGTTTCGGCCGTTACTTTGTGCCCACAGTGCAGGGTCACGCCGGCCATCGTCAGGACGTTACCGGTCCCAGGATCCACCATCCTTCGCATTTTTAATCCTGGCCGGAGGGTCCAGGAATAAATTCCATGGGTTGCGCAGGGGTGTTTTGAAGCAGCCCTACCTAAGATGAAGCATGTCACACAACTGTGTGAGTGAGGACAGTATTTGGACACATAGCATGCGCCACCACACCCAGAGATTTTTTATCACCCTCTACTCCTTTTGATGCGTTTAAGCTGTTCCTTGGGGGACCGGAGTAGAGGGGTCACCCCTTCTCGTTTGTGTTGAAGAACACTTCATGGGTACACCAGGTGGTTTGACTCGGTGTCAGGGAGAACATATGTCTGTACTGATTGAGGAATTGCCTGCAATCAGCTGGCTGCTGGTCAGGGAGGCTGCCTGGCACGGCTACTCCATCTACTGACCCATCATCAGGGTTCTGAGAGAGGATATCAGGGAGAGGGTCACTCTCTTCCTCCTGTCCCCCATCAGTTGCCATAAGCTAGCCCATGTCAGCCCTGTCCACAAAAGGTTTCAAGTGGTTCACATGAAGTACCCTATGGGGACTTCTGGGAGTACCTAGGTCCACCAAGTAGGTGACTTCACCCGGGGGACGGAGCTTGTCTGGCTCGAAGATGGCAGCTGCTTGAGCGAGCTCTGCGAGCCACCTAATCTATCCTGCATGAATCCTGTCATTTCTTTGCACTAGATACCTACAAATAGAAGTCGCTGAATGCGCTGAGAGTGCTCTTTATGCGGAGTCCTGTATTGCTGTGCACTGCGAGGCTAAAGGTCGGCATTCGGAAAGAAGACTTGCGGCCTACTGTGAGAGTGTGGTGAGGCCTACTGCTGCGGAGATCCAGTGGGACCCGAGGAGATGCCGACATATCCTGAAGCCTGCTGCGAGGCTCCGTGGAGCTGTGGGAAGCGCGGCTGATCAGACTGTAGTGTAGTTCCTATATCCCTGATAGGCTCTGCGCATTGGAATAATAGTTTTGACATAGGACTGAGGTCAGTATGTCTCTATCGAGTACATTAAACTTAATTACTTGTGTGTGCCAGCTAACTCAGAGGTCACTAGAAAACTTCTCGAATGATCAAGAAGGGATTAGTTTCTGACAACCGCATAAGCATGACAACTTTTGCTTCCCTTAGAATCGGAACAATCTCAGAATCGTGGAAACAATAGATAACAGTTTCACTCAGTCAATCGTGCATGCTTCGTTTCTACAGAGTTACACAGAAATAGATAGACGGGCGTTTCAATAAAAAGGGTTTATTGAACTGTCTTATTTCTAGTGCAAGAGATATGAACTGCTACAATCGTAAGGCAGAATGCGAGGTAAAATATGTACAGCGTTAGCAGTAAGATAAAATAATACTGCAAAAGCATGGTTTGTAGCTATGACAGATATTCATAAAAATACATACATAAATAACACAGGCTAAAATGTTAATACTCATCTGATGCTTCTAGCTAGCTCTACCCCAGTGTACCTAACCTATGTGTAGTACAAGGTAAGAAGTAGGTGCTGTTTGTCTATAGTCTAGTTTAGCTATAGTTTGCCAAGATTTGCCAAAAGTCCCTCTAGGTTCTAGTCCACTCCATACCTTATAATGAGTGAGGTTGGAATCTCTTTCTGAGTCTCGATCTCTTAACACCCCGCAAGGGGAGTCAGAAACACTGGAGCTGGATTCTCTGCGAGGAGGATGACAGCGTCTGGTCAGTGCGTCAGGCGGGAACTTGACTTCCTTCCGAACTTGCCATGGCGAGCCGCGTCGTGCAAATAGGCAGCCGAACCGTGGTTTGCCATGGTAAGTGAAGGTATATTTATACCTTGAAGGTGTTTTAAGAATGCCAGTATTGACTTAAAAGTCGGGCAGAAGAACGTCATGAATGAACCCCTAAGGAATAGATGTTCATGCATAATAAATGAGTTCTTGGAGAAATCAATATCCAAGCAAAGGGAAGTCCTATAGGCTTAAGAGTCTGGTTTTCTGAAAACTCGTTGTGACGTAGATGAACGGATGTAGGTAGCCATGCCTGTATTTGGTTAGCATGGATAATACCTATATAAGGGTAGGATTTCTGTGCCTAAATATGGGCAATGCGAATTGTGCCTATATAAGGACATAAATCGGGAAATCTATATACGGTATCTAAATCGACACACAACACCCGCTCCACTTTCGTATGAACGACATTACTGAATCCTAAACATGCTAAACATATCTAAAATATAGTTAAATATAGATGGCTAAGAACATGTTTAAAAATACATCGTAAAATGCATAAAAACTGTTGCCATGCATAAAAATGCATTGGTACTGTACATATTAAAGCAATGTTTTCATTCCAAGCATATATTTACATTGAATGCCAAATGTATGAACATACATATATATATATACACATTATGAAATGGCTCGTAAATACAGAAGAAAAAAGGCCGAAACCATTTCATGCTAAGTTACATGAATCAATTGGTATTGACAAGGTGACATATTGTCTCTGAAAGTGTATCAAAGAATTCTGTTCTCTATGAATAGTTCTACTACAATCTAATTACTGTGCTATAAAAAGAAAAATTCAAATTTGGAGAAAAAAAAATTAATCATAGGAAAAAGTTCCAAGTTCAGTCTTTGTTTTGAAAAATGAACACCAAATTCAGAGTCTTCCCGGTACACTGTGTGCTGAATCAAAAGGCAGTGTATGGGGATGGAGAAAACATGAAATCTCCTAACCCTGTAGACAAAAAGTCATCTACCGTTGTAGGTGAAAGTTAGATTACCTCGTTTAGAAGACTAACCACACATAGATGAGAAGCATTGCCGTCAGCATTGGTCGCATCAGCAATGTTTGTATCGGATGTTACCTACGTGCCTGTTGTTTCCTCTCGTACCTACGTGCCTGTTGTTTCCTCTCGTACCTCAGCAGTAGCAATTTGCGTCTGTGAGATCTCAATGAATCCCATCATCAGGATTGGTAGCCGCTGGGGACAACACACAGCATGCGCCGTTACCGGTTCCAGCAGAGTATCGATATCCGTTGGCATGACTGATGGAAGTGTTAGACAGATGTCTAGCACGCATTCTTCACCGCAAAGCAGGCAGCGTAGAACAGATAAGATGCAATCGTGCCAGATTGGTCTGAATGACAGAAACCATGTTGTATTTAATTCTCGTAGACGAGGTAAACCCAAAATTTGGACGCTGCGCTCACGACACTTCATTTCCAATAGAACTCTCTCTATGGTGCTTCGAGTGACGCTGATGATTTGGTTTGCCATATCGGAGCAGTAGGAGCAAAAATAGGATCCCTGCAATGAGTCCAAAAAGTAGTGGCAGTCTGCCAAACACAGAGTGCACGAAGTTGGGATTATTCTGAGGAATGCTTAAAAAGGTGCTAACAGTCCTGAACACACGGTCTTAAATACATGTACAATACCGCTTGTATCAGACATGTTTAAGATACGTTCCAATATTTCTGAGAAATGTATAGGGCAGTTTGCTATTCAAAAGGGCATGTATCTCAGCAGAGGTCCTTGCGACTTGTAGATCATAGGTTTCTTTGGCCGAAGTCAGTGGCACAGTTTTTTGTAAAAGAATGGCTTTCATTCTGCTTAGAGTATCAATTTGTATAGAAGAGATGTTCAGTGAAGGCCATAGAGGCGACTACCTGACTGTCTGAATTTGTGGAAACAAAACTTGCATACAGCAAGGGACCCTGGATGTAACCGTTACTAGATATGGGATACCTGGCAACATGCCACAGCAGCTGTGATCATTCAACATGAGGTAACTTCCATTTGAAAGTAGTCCAAAAATTGGAGTAATCACTGCAGCTGGTGAGCCTTGCAGGTGACAGGATAAGTTTGCAGTGGAACCATTGCAGGCCCCGTGTAAATTAATACCCTGACAAAGGAGAGAACCGCTTAGTGCGTTTTCACAGTTTGTACCGCTAAGAAACAGTTCAGGCCCCCTCTCCAACATCTATGTGTGTAAGGTAAATCCCAAGATGTCTTGATGTATTCTTTACCCAACCTTTCATATTTGCCTGCTGGTATATGTTTTAGGCAATATTGAAAATGGAAAGTTGTAACAGGCAGAGTAATTTTACCATGTATGATCCACTCAGTAGCTGGTTTTTCTGCCACCGTGAATGGTAATTTTTCCAGTTTTTCAATGCTCAGCACCGTATAGTCTGCTCCCCTTTGTGCCAGTCTGATCTGTTTATCAGTGAGATTGAATTCTGAAAACATTGATGTAGTGTTGATTAAACGCCAAGGCACATAGTCTGAACGCAAGTTTAGAACAATGTTTCCATTGGTTATACATAAATACATTTCTAGGTGATGCAGTTTTATGCAAGAAATGATGACCATAATGGTTATAACAATACATTTGTTCATAGTCTGATGAACCCTCTAAATATTCATGATTTGTGAATACTGCAGACATCTCTAGATCAGACATCATGTTATTAACAGTCTCGAAGTCCCAATCATCAGAAAAGGTACTAGAGGTAATAAAGTCACTTAATAAAATTTTAAATAAGTGTGGAATCTTCAAATGTTACACAACGGGCCAGAAATGTCATATTCAGTTCTGTCCCAAACTATACCCTCTGGTATAGGAACGGCTGTGATGTTCATCTGCTGACAAGTCTATTGCTTCATGATGGGATGATTTGTGTGGCTGGAGAAGAAAGTTCACTCTTTTATTTGCTGTGTCCATTTGAATATATTTTCCATGTATCAGCATGCCCAGAGTTAATACCAGAGCTAACCAAAGTAGAAAGAAGAATATTCCCAAAACAATCCATAGTTTAATCCAGGGTGAAACCAGATAAGTTTTTTTCAGGAAATGAAAAAAGTCTGTTGCTTGTTTTTTGAAAGTTCTTTGTACTGGCGTCGTTTCAGGTTCGCTGGGATCCTCAGAAAACATATCAAAGTTCATGAAATAGCCAGAGGCGGTTCTGTCAATGGTTGGAATTGCATCAGGATTCGTCGAAATTGCTGGAACCAGTTGATCACTTGTTACTTCGTTGTAGACATGTGTATCAGGACGAACTGTTATTTGGGTCTCAAGAGGGACGAGTTCCATAGCTTTGTTGCTTAGTCCTTTATTTCTCACTGTCGAATCTTTAAAGGTGATTAGTCTCTCAGTTTGAACCTCTTGGATCGTAGCTAGCGGAGTGCACCTGCTACATTGTCGGAGTCCACTTGGCCTACTGCTTAGTATTGGCCATATAGTGTGGTTTGATCAGGTCGATGGACACAAATCTTTTCTCCTTTTTACCAGCAAGGGGCGGCAGTAGTACTGTTCTCGATCCATGGATTGGTAGGACAGGTACTGGTTGTCTGTAAGAAGGCCCAAATTCCTTCTTTTTTTTTTCTTTGAAAATCTATTTTATTGACTTTTTATGCACAAGCAGAAATAAATAAAATCCATCAATAATAGACAGTTTAACATGCTTTTGAAATAGGAATACCCCCACATTATTTGGCAATTTGCAGCCCCAGAAGCAGGAGAGGTTGTGGGACCTGAGAGTGGGAGAAGCAAAGTAGTGAAAACAGTGTGATAAAGATTGACTCATGTCTATAAAACTGTCCAAAAAAAAAAAAAATGAAACTTACAAGAACTAAATAAAACACCTAACAACTGCCAGGGGTCCACGTGCTCCTATATGAGAGATAAAATATATAACGATTCTCCAGATAGAGACGGGGTGGGGAGAAAGGGGGGAGTAGAGGGATGGAGCCAAGCGGAGGTGGGTGGGCAGGGGGGGCACAACGCCCCACCCTAAGTGGGAGGGGGGAAGTGGGATCCCCCACTGACAAGCGCCTAGAACAACCTAGACCGTGGACTCCGGCGAGTCGGTTCCCTCAGAACGGTCAGATACATGTCGGGCCTCCCAGGCTTTAAGGAAATCTCCCCATGGTTCCGCATACAGTCGATGCCGTTTGGTAATCCTGTCTTCCGCAATCAGGGCCCGCTCCTCTGCTCTAGCCCAACGTGAGACATCCGCCTCCCATAAGGTCACCAGAGGGGGATGCGCAGATCTCCAACCAAGCGCTATCCGTCGTTTAGCTAAAAGGAAGGCCAGATCAACAAACCTGTGTCCTAACTTACGGGCTTTAGGTCTCGGGAAAAGGCCCAACAGGTAAACCTCAGGAGCACACACCAACGTACGGGACAGCACCCTATTAACGATGTCCAGTATTCCAACCCAATAAGCAGAAAGCCACGGGCAGGACCAAATCATGTGGTCAAAGTCCGCATCTTCCAACAGACACCTGGCGCAGGACATATCCACTCTACTATAAACCACATTCAGCCTGTGCGGGGTAAGATATGTTCGATGGAGTATATTAAATTGAAGGACTTTAAAGGCCGTATTCAGGGTCCCTTCCCATCGCTCTCTAAGGCTTGATAAAGAACCCGGACTCAACTCCAATATTGCAAGGTAGAGCCAGCGCACCAGGTGCTCCGCTGAATCCAACGTCACCACCCCATGGAGGGCCGAGTGGGTTTCTGGTTCCTCCGTGCCGTCTCCCCGCAGTGCTCACATTGTCCCTCGTATTTTATGGTAGTTTAAGAATTGCCCTGCCGGGAGTTCGTGATAGTCTAAAAAGTCATCCAGAGGGAGCAGTTTCCCATCCCTGTAGCAGTCTCCCAACTGTCAACACGCCGGCTTCCTCCCAACCTGCCAATTGGCGCTGTGAAAACGGGGGACCCATCCCAGTCTGAGGAAGACACACCAGCGGAAGACTAGGGGTGTATAACAATCTAGTTCTGGAACGCGACGTACACCGATACCAGCATCGCACTGCCACGGAAAGCAACACGCCCGTGTGGAGAAGTTTCTGGCGTCTGCCGAGAAGCCTGGGAAGGAGCTCTGTACAGTACCTGCGAGAAGCGACAGTGTGGCCAAGTCTCTGACATCAAGCCATCTGGCTAGCCACTGCAATTGCCCCGCGAGATAATAGGCTTCAAAGTCGGGACCCCCAGACCACCATCCACACACGGGAGCCTCAGCATCTGCAAGGACACCCTATTGCGGCCACCATCCCACACCAGGTCTCCCAAGAGCCCATCTAATAGTTTAAACCAGGATCCCGTTATCAGCACTGGGAGGTTAACAAAGTAATATAGTAGGCGGGGCAGGACCACCATTTTAGATGACGCCACCCGTGCCATAATTGGCAACTTAGCAGTGCGCCAAAAGGCCACATGCCCCCGAAGTGCCCGCAGGGCGCCCCCGAGATTCCCTTCAAATAAATCGGCAGTGCATGATAGACCCTTATCCCCAAATATTTCAACGATATCGGTGCCCATTCCACAGTGGTCAGTAAGGACAGGGGTCTGTCCACGGAGGGTTGCAGCGGGAACACAAAGGTTTTCTTCCCATTGATGCGCAGGCCTGAATAAATGGCAAATTCCTCCAGGATGGTCAATATAGGGCGGACCCCCTGTGCACCATCACGAAGATAAATCAAGACATCATCTGCATATAGCGAGATAATGTGGCGGGCCCCGCCCAAGGATATCCCCAAAGCCGCTTCCTCCCTCTGGATCCGCGCCGCCAGGGGTTCCATTGCCAGCGCAAAGAGCAATTGCAACAGGGGGCATCCCTGCCTGGTCCCCCTGTAAATAGGGTAGGAAGTCGAAACAGTCGTCTCCGTGCGCACTCTGGCAGAAGGCTCCCCATAGAGGAGGCGGACCCACTGCAGCCATTCCTCTCCCAACTGCATCTTGCCCATAACCGCACACACACACCCATCCCATGCCATTCCCCCCCTAAGGCCTGCCCCAAAAAGGAGGCAGCCTGGTCTTCCTTTGAGACGTACACTGAAGACGACCTAGGCAAGATTCTCAACAACCTGAAACCGGCCAACCATTTCACCTACCCCCTCCCGGCTAATGCAGTCAAAGCCCTTTCACCTTGGCTTCTTCCACTCTGGACCAAAATCATTAACAGCTCACTCCAACAAGGCTGCATCCCGGACTCCCTCAAAGTAGGCCAAGTCTCACCTATCCTAAAGAAACCCACTGCTGACCCTACTGACCTTAACAACTACCGTCCCATTTCCAATATCCCCACCTTGGCCAAATTGCTGGAAAAATGTGTAAACCGACAACTGACCAATCACATAGATCACTTCAACCTACTAAATAAACACCAATCAGGCTTCAGAGCGGGTCACAGCACTGAATCGGCCATGACACACATTCTTGATGATGTGCTACAAATCCTTGATCAGAATGGTTCGTGCTTACTCATCTTACTAGACCTCTCATCAGCCTTTGATACGGTCAAACACCAGAAACTATTAGATCTCCTGGAGCATAGGATGGGTCTGTCTGGCACAGTGCTAAAATGGTTTACTTCCTTCCTGCATAACCGTACACAAAAATTCAAGGTTAACAACGCGCTCTCCAATGCCTCCCCTGTATCTCTTGGGGTGCCGCAAGGGTCCGCACTCTCACCGTCCTTATTCAACTTGTTCATGGAACCGCTCACTGAAATCCTGCAAACATCCACTGTTCAATTTCATATGTATGCGGACGACACACAACTATACCTCAAGATCAACTCCATAGAGGACATTAATTTGCTCAACTCCACACTCATGATCACCCAGTCTTGGTTATCAGAAAGTCATCTCAAACTCAACGCATTAAAAACAGAATTCCTCCTCATAGCACCCCGGCCAAGATCCCTTTAATGCATGACCTGATCAAACAGCTCTCCGCGTTCAACGTACAACCAACTATCGTGGATTCTGCAAAATCCTTGGGGATCACTCTCGACAACAACCTCATGATGCAAAAACACATCAGTAACGCCACAAAGA
This sequence comes from Triturus cristatus, assembly GCF_964204655.1. Lineage (NCBI taxonomy): Eukaryota > Metazoa > Chordata > Amphibia > Caudata > Salamandridae > Triturus > Triturus cristatus. The sequence continues at coordinate 86,674,529 of NC_140580.1, read as the reverse complement.
GAGCTAATTTCCAGATAAGCACCCTAAGGAAGCTGAAACCCTTCCTGCCACTCGAGGACCTCAAGTTGGCAGTACAAGCGCTAGTTCTCCCTTGTGTGGATTACGGAAGTGTCTCCCTGTGTGGACTACCAAAAGCTGCAACAGCGCCCTTAAGAGCGTCTATCAACGCCGCGGCAAGACTCATCACTGGCTCGAAAAGATCTGCACACATTACCCCGGACTTAAAATCCTTGAATTGGCTTCCATTTGAAGCTAGAATCCACTTAAAAGTGGCGTGCATGACTCATAAAGCCTTACACCACAACTCTCCCAGCTACCTCGCGCAGAAACTGACAATCTCTGGTGGTCTACGGACTTCCAGGAGTGCCGAAAACCTTTTACTGAAACCTCAAAGGTTCAACAAAAAGAAAACATATAATCGATCCTTCTCTGGGATGGCGCCCAAAATTTGGAACACTCTTCCCCCCGAAACCAGACGGAATGCCTCCGCCGCTTTCAAAAAAGAAGTCAAAGCGCTTCTCATGGCAAAATTTACATGAGCACTTTCTCCTCAGAACTGAGTTCTCTAGTTCCGGTCATATTTGACAGCACCATGCTGTAATTCCTCCTACTATATTTGATCTCATTATGGTTTTATATGATTGTTCACTGCATATTTCTGTTTTGTTCTTCTTACAGCCAGTGTTATGTAAAGCGCTCTTATATCCGCAAGGATCTTGTTCGCGCTCTATAAAACTTTCTAAATAAATAAATAAAATAAATAAATAAACCGCCCACAAAAAGTCCCAATGGAGGGTGTCGAATGCTTTTTCAAAGTCAATTGCCACCACCACTGCAACCGGATCGTCGCGTAGGTCCGAGTGAAACATAATGTGGTACAACCGTCTGAGGTTATTGGACGTTGAGCAGGAGGTAATAAAACCATTTTGGTCAACATGGACCAGGTGACGCATATGGGGGAGGGATCTCAGGGCCAATGCCTTGCTCGGTATTTTAAAATCCATGTTCAACATGGAGAGATGACGGAACTCAGTCAGGGGAGCATGCTCAGTCTTTGTATTGGGCAAAGGGATAACGAGCGCCTCGCGTAGCGTGGGTGGTAACTGCTTAGCCTGGAAGGCAGAGGCATAAACACGTTCAAGCTGCGGGGCCAGTTTGTCAATATAAGTGCTATAAAATTGGTCCGGTACGCCATTCCTCTCCCAACTGCATCTTGCCCATAACCGCCCACAAAAAGTCCCAATGGAGGGTGTCGAATGCTTTTTCAAAGTCAATTGCCACCACCACTGCAACCGGATCGTCGCGTAGGTCCGAGTGAAACATAATGTGGTACAACCGTCTGAGGTTATTGGACGTTGAGCAGGAGGTAATAAAACCATTTTGGTCAACATGGACCAGGTGACGCATATGGGGGAGGGATCTCAGGGCCAGTGCCTTGCTCGGTATTTGAAAATCCATGTTCAACATGGAGAGATGACGGAACTCAGTCAGGGGAGCATGCTCAGTCTTTGTATTGGGCAAAGGGATAACGAGCGCCTCGCGTAGCGTGGGTGGTAACTGCTTAGCCTGGAAGGCAGAGGCATAAACACGTTCAAGCTGCGGGGCCAGTATGTCAATATAAGTGCTATAAAATTGGTCCGGTACGCCATTCCTCTCTCAACTGCATCTTGCCCATAACCGCCCACAAAAAGTCCCAATGGAGGGTGTCGAATGCTTTTTCAAAGTCAATTGCCACCACCACTGCAACCGGATAGTCGCGTAGGTCCGAGTGAAACATAATGTGGTACAACCGTCTGAGGTTATTGGACGTTGAGCAGGAGGTAATAAAACCATTTTGGTCAACATGAACCAGGTGACGCATATGGGGGAGGGATCTCAGGGCCAATACCTTGCTCGGTATTTTAAAATCCATGTTCAACATGGAGAGATGACGGAACTCAGTCAGGGGAGCATGCTCAGTCTTTGTCTTGGGCAAAGGGATAACGAGCGCCTCACGTAGCGTGGGTGGTAACTGCTTAGCCTGGAAGGCAGAGGAATAAACACGTTCAAGCTGCGGGGCCAGTATGTCAATATAAGTGCTATTAAATTGGTCCGGTACGCCGTCAGGCCCAGGTGTTTTACCTCGGGCCATATTCAAGGCCCAAATTCCTTCTTGTCCGCGATCTTTTCTCTGACTAGATCACCAAGCTTTGGGATCCAGACAGGCTTTTCTGGAATGGTTGGTTTTCCCCAGTCCAGTGGTGGTTGGCTTCAGGAAAACGTTGCTTTGTTTCTATCTTAGTTCATTTAAGTCCTGTAAAACAGCCAAATGATCTTTGCTATCAAACTTTTTCATTTTCCACCACTGTGCCTTTCATGTCAAGGTCCGGAATCAACATTCTAGTTCCAAATAGGACTTCATATGGAGTGACACTCCCCAGAGAACTTCTTGGCAAATTGTTTAATTAGCGTTGGACCCCATAAAGATGTTTGACCCACCCATCACCCGAACCTAATACCCTAGCTGTTATAGACTGCTTTATGTCCCAGTTTTTACTTTCCACAACAGAATTTCCCTCAGGATGGAATGGAGAAGAATACCGCAATGCTACGCCCAAACTGACCATGGCTTATTTGTTAGCTCGGGAGCTAAACGCAGGACCCCGGTCAGAATGTAGTGTGCCAATTGCGTATGTGCCAATAAAGACTCGCAAATCTTTTATAACAGTTCGAGCGTCAGCCGAGCGCTGAGGCCACATCCAATGGAGCCTTGAACACAAATCCACTGTGACCATGATATATTTATAGTTACCATCCCTTTGTAAGTGACCGCAGTGGTCCAAGTAAACACATGCTAATGGTTTATCTGAAATTAACAGGGGCATCTGCGCAGGACGGTTCACAGTAGAGACTTTCATCTTCTGGCATATTTCGCAGTCCAAAAGATAATTCCTGGTCTGTTTCCTAATGCCTGGCCACCAGTATCTCTGTTTTAATAACGATACTGTGGCGGAAACATCTGCATGGGCATAGGCGATCCCTTCATGTGCTGCTAGGATTAGTCCTAATCTATGTTCCATGTTTGGTATTACCCTATCCCCCACTCCAGGGATTCGAGCAAATGAAACATTGTTCGCATCAATTATATATGAGTATTGAGTGGAAACCTTTAAGGTAACACTGCACCGCTGGCTTTGCTTGAAGCATTGACAGCCAGTATTATTTCACTGTCTATTTTCGTTTTTGAACGAGTGATTGCAGCTACGGAAGCCGTTTGCACAGACCCTTTCGCGGCTTCATCAGCCAATGAATTCCATTCAACGTGAACGCCATCACGTTGATGACTCAGCGTGTGTATCACGTGAGTGTTTTGTAGTCCGTTTCGCAACTGAACTACTTGTTCCCAAAGCGTTTTATGCTTGATTGTGCGACCTTTTGCATCTTTGAAACCATTTTGAAGCCAATTCTGTAAATATTAATTGTATGATTGAACACAATAAAAAGAATTGCACACTATGAGTGTGGGGAATTCGCGATCCGTATTTTCAAGTGCCATTTTAAATGCTTGTAGTTCAGCACGCTGAGCTGTACAATCTCCTAGAGATTGCGTTTTTGTGACCATTGGTCTGAATTTGCCATCGAGCATACGACCTTTTACGATCATGCATGCTGCACTATAAGCTTGCTTACCCTCCGTAGCGGGTTGTGCAGATCCATCAGTATAAATTATAAATTTGTACTGGTCAAGAGGGAGAATTTTAGTAGGCAGAGGAAATTTGTGTTCGTATTGCAGGAATGCTTGTTTTTTTAAATAAAGATCAAAAACATATTCAACATCAGTTGCAGCAAGAGAATTAACCCACTGTATCCATCTTGGATGTAAAGCTTTAGCATTCGGAATACTCGCTTTTGTAACTGCCTCAAAGGCTGGTACAGGGGTTACGACCATAATGCGTTTCCCCTGTGCTAGGGCTCTTTCTTTTGCTATAGCGGTTTGAACTGCTGTCAGAATTTTTTCTGTCGATATAAATGTCATTTCTGCTTGCGTATACAAATGTGATTTGTATGCAATTGGTACTTTTTCAAAAACCAAAGGAAATGATGGACGGAGTGTTGAACATTGCAAGCACTCACCCCCAGTCAACTGATCTGGGTTTAATCCATCACCGTTCTTTAGCCCACTCTGCCACCCCAGTTCAGACATGGCAAAATATGCAAATCAGTCTGACCCTGTGCCTCATGGGAACAGTCCAGCCCGAACTGCCAAGCCATGTCTTCCCTGGACCGGAAACAAGCTTCCTAGGACCGGTTTCTGGCATTTCAGCCGTCTTCAGCCAGGCTTGCTTGAATCCAGTGGCAAAGTGAGCAAGGGACTCACGTCTGAGCATACCCTGCCAACTTATGGCGAACAAAGCAAAAACCAAAGGAAATGATGGACGGAGAGTTGAACACAATTGGTACTTTTTCACCTTCATTAAAAATTAAGTAGGTGAATACGCATTGACCCGGAATTATTCGGATCACTAAGTTGCGTACGTTTATGCGTGTTTGTAAGTGTTTTGTTGCTAACATGTCAGCTTGAAGTGAACGCAGGACATCGGTGTGTTCCTGTGTCCAATGTGTGATTTTAAAATCAGGTTTGATTAATTCGTAGAGAGGTTTAACCCTTTCTGCGTAGTTTAGAACGTATGTTCTTCCAAAATTTAGGACACCTAGAATCGACTGTAAGTTTTTCATTGTTTTTGGAGGTTAGAGCAGCGCACACTTTTCTAAAAAGTTGGCTGCCAGGCTTTTGCCTTCACTTGATAGTTCATATCCTAGGAAAAGGACGTTGAGATGAGCAATTCTCGATTTTTTTAAAATGTAATTTATAACCTTCAGAGGTGAAGCCCAGTATAATGGTATTCATCCTGTTCAAGTGCCTGTTCAGGTCATCGTCTGTCAGATAGATATCATCGGCATATGACAATGCCTTGTCATCATAAATTTGTAGTAACTCTGTTACCCTTGCTGAGAATAACCCTGGACTATTCTTGAATCCCTGAGGGAGACGCCAGAATTGACGATGGGTCTCCATTATTGAGAAAGCTGTCAAATACCTACTTTCAGGTGCTATGTTTTGACAAAAGAAACCGTTAGAAATATCTACTGTGGTTTTATATTTTTTACGCACAATGTTATTCATTAATGCTGTACTATATGCATTTTGTACTGCAAATGTTTTACAACAAGAGTTTAGGTGTCTATAATCCAAAACTAGACGATATGTATTGTCTGGTTTGAAAACAGGAAACAAAGTATTGTTCATTGATGAGGTGCATGTTTCAATCACCCCTTGGTATTCAAGTTGATCTAAGATCTCCCTGGCCTGTTTTTTAGCTTCTTGCTTAATTGGATACTGCCTTTGTGCAGTTGGTTTATTTTTTAACTGGATCTTATGGTGAGGTGAGTCCTCATCCCATACTACTTGATTTTTGTATAATGCTGGGGCTTGGGCCACTGCCCATTTCCTGGCATAAGTATATTTCAAATGTACTGGAACATGGTTAGAGAAGGCTGGCATAATGATGTCTTCGCCATGTGGGCGCACTCTGAAAAATTCTGGTGGCTAGTCCCGTTCTGCTAGAAGTATATCATAACCCTTTGAAAGTTGCTCCCAAAAGAGTGCTTTCACTTTTCTTGGTATGTCTCCCTCCATCCGGAGTGTTATTTCATATAACCTTTGTGGAGAACTAACCCTGGTGTCTGCAGTTTCAACTCAAATGTCTTCATTCAGGTCCACTGTCTCCAGATCCCTTCAGGTTCTGGCGAGCTATTGATACTTCTGCTGCACTGTCCAACATTGTCTGAGCCCATTCTCCGTTCTTGGGTTGTGTTCTCAGAATCCTCAGCATGTCTGATCTTCAGACCTGCTACTTTCTTCTTGGAGAATTTAGGTTTTGGTTTGTTTTTCTGGGTGTGTTGATCGTCTTTGGACTTCACGCGTTCCCCTTTTTTTCAGATCTTACCGTCCTCTTCTTTCCGATGTCTGTGACGATATCTGAAAGGTATGAGAGGAACGTGTATCAGTATCTTGATACCTGTCAGGTTTTCTTAAATTATCCCTACTCCTGAGGTTATACCTCCTTTCAGAGGGCTCCTTTTTAGGAGACTTACCTCTGGATTGAGAATCTTTCTCTTTTGAATGTTATTTGTTATTTTCCCACTTCTTTTTAGAAGAGGCAGGATTGTTTTTAGTAAAGGCCTTTTCAGAACTTTCAGACAGTTGTGGTTTAACTGTGTAATTCTATTACATTTTGTATCTGATTAAGTAATTCTACGTCTGACATTGCTTCAATGTCCGGATGAGGTGTGTAGCCGGCTAAAATTGGCCATGTTGCTCCTGGTCTACCTAGTGGACCGAGCCTGGTAATGTGATTGTAATGTTTTAGGGCGCCTTTAAACCAGAGATCATGCTCCTGGTATGTGAGTGGAATTTCAATATCCTCGAAAGGAATATATTCCTCAGGTGGTTCATCTTCTTTGTAGAAGTGAAACGTTTTAGTTACTGAATTTGATTCTTGGAATACTATCCATGAATAGAATACCTCTGTCTGGTGAGATTCATGTGCCTCTATCACAAAAACTGCTCTACCACCTCTTGGTGTTAGGCCATGTTTTATAAGTTTTAGAGTGATGGCTCTCCTTAAATTTGGAGCAATGATTTTCGCATTTTCATCGGTTTCATCAAAACCTGTATAATCAAAAGCTGCTGCGACATCGTCGGGTACCGCTCCACCAGTTCCGGTGTTATTATCCTCGTTTTGGGACATTTGTTTAACCTCTTCAGTGCCCATGACGAGATAGTCTCGTGATGGAGCACGGTTGCGCTGTGCCCATGACGAGACTATCTTGTCATGAACCCCACCCACTAGTGCAACGCCCGGCACAGGAGGGGGAAAGGGCGTGGCACTGAAGGGGTTAATGAAAATTGCAGAGCAAGTTTCAAGGGAACAAAGATAAGGTGCATAATATTTTGGAACACTGTATCCTTCAACGTTGAACAAACCAAACAGTTAATACATAGGATTTTTGTCCTACTAAGCTATGGCTGATATTATCCCTACCCACTCCAGACGTCTTATGGAGTATTATGAGTAGGAGTCTCTGAGAAAAGCACGACTGAGTTACTTCAGTATCTAGCGTTAAATTAGTGCCTTACCAAACCGTTGGGCGCCATGTAGTGTAGTTCCTATATCCCTGATAGGCCCTGCGCATTGGAATAATATACACTATAGTTTTGACATAGGACTGAGGTCAGTATGTCTCTATCGAGTACATTAAACTTAATTACTTGTGTGTGCCACCTAACTCAGAGGTCACTAGAAAACTTCTCGAAAGATCAAGAAGGGATTAGTTTCTGACAACCGCATAAACATGACAACTTTTGTTTCCCTTAGAATCGGAACAATCTCAGAATCGCGGAAACAATAGATAACAGTTTCACTCAGTCAATCGTGCATGCTTCTTTTCTACAGAGTTACACAGAAATAGATAGACGGACGTTTCAATAAAAAGGGTTTATTGAACAGTCTTATTTCTCGTGCAAGAGATATGAACTGCTACAATCGTAAGACAGAATGCGAAGTAAAATATGTACAGCGTTAGCAGTAACATAAAATAATACTGCAATAGCATGGTTTGTAGCTATGACAGATATTTATAAAGATACATACATAAATAACACAGGCTAAAATGTTAATACTCATCTGATGCTTCTAGCTAGTTCTACCCCAGCGTACTTAACGTAAGTGTAGTACGAGGTAAGAAGCAGGTGCTGTTTATCTATAGTCTAGTTTAGCTATAGTTTACCAAGATTTGCCAAAAGTCCCTCTAGGTTCTAGTCCGCTCCATACCTTATAATGAGTGAGGTTGGAATCTCTTTCCGAGTCTCGATCTCTAACACCCCGCAAGGAGAGTCAGAAACACTGGAGCTGGATTCTCTGTGAGGAGGATGACAGTGTCTGGTCAGTGCGTCAGGTGGGGACTTGACTTCCTTCCGAACTTGCCGTGGCAAGCCGCGTCGTGCAAGTAGGCAGCCGAACCGTGGTTTGCCATAGTAAGTGAATGTATATTTATACCTTGAAGGTGTTTTAGGAATGTCAGTATTGACGTAAAAGTCGGGCAGAAGAACGTCATGAATGAACCCCTAAGGAATAGATGTTCATGCATAATAAATGAGTTCTTGGAGAAATCAATATCCAAGGAAGGGGAAGTCCTAAATGCTTAAGAGTCTGGTTTTCCAAGAACTCGTTGTGACGTAGATGACCGGATGTAGGTAGCCATGCCTGTATTTGGTTAGCATGGATAATGCCTAAATAAGGGTAGGATTTCTATGCCTAAATATAGGCTATGCGAAATGTGCCTATATAAGGACATAAATCGGGAAATCTATATACGGTATCTAAATCGACACACAACAGGACTGACTGAAGCGATAGGAAGCGGTGCCTTGTGACTTGAGATGGCTCTCGGGGTGCGCAGTCAGGCCCTACAACGATAAAGGCCCGAGACCTGACTAGGCAAGAAAATCGGGCCCACCTGCTGCTCTGCCGGGTGATTCGGCTCAAGGTAGGCCCGAGGATATCCCCTCAACAGACATCACTGCATCGGATGGGAGGTTACTGGGCCCTCGGCAGAATTGACCCTGTTCAATGCGGACCTGAGAAGGCAGCTGCCAGTGGGGGGCGCTGCACGTTATTGACTGCAAAGAGGGTAGCAGGGCCATTTTTTAAGCAAAGCGGAATGTGGACATATCCGGCCCTGCGTGAAGGGGAACTGCATAAAGTGCTCGAGGGGTGTGTAATACTACCGGGCCATTGGAGAAGTAAGGCAGAGCGGACCAGGAGAACCAAGCGCTCCCAGGGCATAGACTGCAAAGCACGACTACTGACGTGTTGGGCACGAAGTGAGAGGTGCCGCCTTGCATCTCTGCCACATACTCGCAGAGACCTCTCATTTGGACCTGAGGAAGCTAGAGATTGGTGCTCCACTGGACAGGTTGCGGGAGCTATGGGCAAAGTAGACAAGTCACAGCCTAAGCTGCAATTCGAGCAGCCAAAGTCACGTCATAAAGATGATGACGCAGGCCAAGTGGCTATGGAGCAGTTAAATGAAACCGAGGAGCCTGAGGGAGATATCCGCCAGATATTGTCTGCAATGCGGAAGAGCCTATCCACCTTTGATGGGAAAATTGATTCCCTGGCTTACAGGATGGATCGGATGTCAGAGCGCATTGATAAACACATTGAGTGCCTCGACATGACGGAGTATCAAAGATCGAAGGTGCCCAAATGGAGACCGACGCTGCACAAAATCAGATGGGTAAGCTATTCACGGCCCTGCAAGATAAGGCGGAGAATTTGGAGGCAAGGTCAAGGCACAGCAATATTCGAAATACGGGGCTGCCTGAAACAACGGTGATGGGGAATATGGAGACCTTTGTCAAAAAGCTGCTGGTGACCCTTCTGGGATGGGACATGTTTTCCGATATGTTTATCGTTGAGCGAGCCCATCAATTCTTGGGGCCTGGGCCTCAGCCTGGCACCCCTCCTAGACCTGTGATTGCTATGCTATTGAATTGCAAGGACAGAGACGCTGGGCTGAAACGTGCTAGGGACCTGCAAGAATTGCAGTTTGAGGGCCAAGAAGCGACCGGCGGAGGAGCAACCGGAGGGGTCAGGAGGCGACTTGGAGGAGTAGACAGATTGGGCTGGTGAGCTGGCCTATTGAAGCTATCTACAAGCATGTAGGCTGCATATTATACTTTGACTGGGATGCCTAAGAGATGATCGTAGCTACCCGGAAGACAGCCAGCGGTGACTATGGGATATAATCATCACGGGTTAATGGAACGCTTATTGGGGCAAGAGTGCTGCTGTTATTTGCCGTAAGTTTACTTTGATCCTGATACTAGACTCATATGACTGTGGGCTGCATCCAACCTTATTCTAGTGGCATCCAAAATACTGGTTTGGACAGGAAATGCTTAATAGAAAAAGATGGATACTCTTACTCACTGTTTTGGAACGCACTTAAGGGTATAGCCGGTAACATTCGCCTCACCACATGGTATTAGACCGTAATAGCTGGTTTGATGTTGTAATTTTTCCTAGAATTAAATGGTGTTTTGGGAGGGAGGGACGATATCGTTCATGCCATGTTGGGGTCTGCATGACTTGGGAGGGGGGGGGGGGTTATGTCGCTGATCTTAATGACTATGTAGGGTGCGTTCAGTGTGTATTTAACGTTCAAGAACTGAGGGGTCGCCTAGATGAGATTTCGTGGAGCAGGATATAAGTGGACACCACAGCTATGATAGGGGTGCATCGCCATGATAGGTTATAGTGGCAGCACAGAATGTTTGCTCACCTGGAATATAAGGGGACTAAATGATTTCAGAGAGCTGTGAAGAGTAACTGCATACCTAGTGAGGCACGAGATTGACATTGCGCTCTTACAAGAGTCACATCTCCCGGTAGGCAGTAGTATGCTTACACGCAAGTGCCTGCACGGCCACTTCCATGTAGCGGAGTTTATGTCCCATGCCAGGGGAGTACTCACCTGGGTCAACCCAAAATCAGGAATTACACTAGTGGTTCTTGAAGCTGACCCAGTCGGTAGATATGTGACCGCAAGATGCACTGGAAAGGGCGTTGATTGGTACATAGTCAACGTGTACAGACCTAATTATGACTGCCCACAGTTTTATCAGGAGTTGTCAGACCATATTAGAGCAAAGGTGGATTTACCGATCCTGTGGAGGGGTGATTTAAATTGTGTCTTGGAACCCTTTGTTGGACCACTCTGGAGGTCCGGCTCAACATCCGTCTGATGCAGCCAGAGATATATGTGATATAGCTGTTCAATTGGATCTGTTAGACGCCTGGAGGGAGCGATCACCGGGTGTGGGAGTTTTACCCATTATTCAGCCCCGCACAATTTACACACAAGAACAGATTACTGGTTCGTATTGAGACCTTTGTTTCAACAGGTGCAAGACTGCAGGATAATCCCCCGTTCTCTCTCTGACCATTCCCCAATGCTGCTAGATATTGAAAGCTCGAAAAAGAAGCCAGCCCCCTTCACATGGGGCAATTCCCTCCATACTCCTTGATGGATAGCGTCTTTAGATCTGAGTTAGCTGAAGCCATAGAAGGTTTTTTTGACACAAATATTGGGTCTGTTCAACGGCACTCCATAGTTTGGAAAACATTTAAATTGTTCATCAGAGGGGTGGCTATGTCCAAGCACTCCGGAGTCCATCGCTCTATCTGACAGCATCTGGTAGACCTGGAAAAGCAGTAGGCAGAACTAGAGAAGGAAGTCCGAGAAGGTGGCAATGTTGTGGCAGCTGATGACTTACAGGAAATGCTTGCAGAGTATCATGAGGTTGCGAACAGTGAAATAAAACACTTAGGGAAGTATGCCATAGCTAGGACGTACGAGGAGGGAGAGCTTCCGGGCGCAGTGTTGGCTGCCTTGCTGCGCGACAGAAGGGATACGGGGAATGTAACAGAGTTACGAGCTGCAGATGGGGCACTATGGACTGACCCTATGGAGATTGCGGGGAGATTTAGCCAATATTATTCACAATTGTACCGTACGATAATGAGTTCAGATGCAACAGCAATCTCATAGTACTTTGAGCATATTCAGTTGCCATGGTTGTCTAATGAACATAGGGAGCATTTAATGAACCCGTTAGAATCTAATGATGTGCTCGCGGTCTTGAATGTGATGCCGGTCAGGGGCACTTCTGGGTTGGATGGCCTTACTGTAGCATTTTATAAAGAATTCAAGGAGCGTCTGATACCACATTTGATTATGCTATTCGAGGAGATGGGCGAAGATGGTTGGATGCCCCCTCAATGAGAGAAGCACTTATAGTCACTATATTAAAGCCTGGCAAACCCCCGAACGAATGTTCTTCTTTTAGGTCCTTATTGCTACTTAATGTTGACACTAAAGTCTCTGAGATGATCTTGGCCAATCTGCTTGCCCCGTTGGTACCATTAATGGTGGGCCCAGAGCAGTCAGGTTTTATCCCAGAGCACAACTTGTCATACAAGAATGGTCTTTGGCGCAATAAAACACATTAAGCCTGAGGTTAAAGCGGCAGCGGTCTTTCTAGATACAGAAAAGGCCTTTGATTCCATAGAATGCAATTTTATGCATGCAGTACTGAGACGCATGGGAGTAGGGGAAATCTTCCTCAGTTTGGTGGGGGTGCTCTACAGTTCTCCTGCGGCTCGGATACGAATTGGTGACATAGTCACATCCCCTATTAGAATATCGAGAGGCACTCGGCAAGGATGCCCGCTGTCCCCTTTGCTTTATGCCTTAGCTTCTGAGCCCCTTGCATGTGCTTTAAGGGAATATCACGGCGCTAGAGGGATTAGATTTCCACAATATAACCCCATTATATCAGTGTAAGCAGATGACTTGCTTGTTGTATGTTAGGGATCCGGAGATCAAGCTGACCTCGTTCTTAGATGAGGTCGTGCGGTTAGCGGGCATATCCGGACTTAAAATCAACATGGCCAAGTCGACAATCTTCCCTCTGTCTCCTGCTATTACACCTGTTGGCCTGGACTACCCTCTGCAGTGGACATCGGACCCGATCCGGTATCTAGGCATACAAGTACATACGGATTCGGCCTTGGTGATCAGCGAAAACTACGGGAGGGCAATCACCAGACTAGGGGAAGCCGTGGATAGGTGGATCCGACTCCTCCTGTCCTTGTTAGGACGCATATCTTTAATGAAGTTGTTGGTACTTCCCAGATTTTTGTTCTTGTTTCTGAACATCCCGATCATGTTACCTGTGCACATTTTTAAGATAATTCGCTCACTACTGATGAGATTGGCTTGGGCAGGGAAACAGCTGCGTGTTAAGTGGGACGTTCTCACACTACCACATTCTATGGGAGGACTGGGGGCTCCGGACCTGGAGCTATATTATAGAACGGCACAGGGATCTCATGCTTTCCACTGACTCCATGAGGAAATGCGTCCTCCTCATTTACTAATCGAAAAAGTGGCTGCAGCTCCTGATTCATTGGCATTGGTGCTGTTTCAGGCCCCACTCAGAAGGGCTGGTGTCCTGGACTCTGTTAATTCGGTGGCACGTGCGTGGCTAAATCTGCTGAAAAGATAGGCGGGTACGATTTTATATTCTCCCTTGACCACGATTGAGTGGTGTAACAGGCTGCTGTTAAGCGAAGAGAAGGGGGTGGTACAGGCTCACCAAAGTGGGGAACTTGTTGTCAGAGGGCAAGGCGCGGAATTGGGATGAGTTTGAAATTGAAGGCCGGAAATATACCCCTCTTGCCCGCTTTCAATTTTATATAGTGAGACACGAGCCGCGAGAATTGCTGGGAGACGAAATGTTGGGGCCGCCAGAGCTGGGGGTACTCTCTCACCTATTGCGCTGTACGACCCCCAGAAGGATCGTTCCTATTGCTTACAATATAATGCAGGATTATAGAAGAAATCACTATACTAAGGCTAGATTGGAATGACAAACTGATCGATTCAGAGACACTTGAAGACACTGTTTGGTGGTACTGTTGTGAGGTTACACAACAAGTGTCTCTGAATGGCAGACATCTAAACAGAATTTACTCTCTGCCAGTATGACTGTTTTGTTATGGCTTACGGGAATCTGGAGACTGTGGAAGATGTGGAGCTGCCTCAGCAAGGTTTCTACATATTGCCTGGATGTGCCCAGGGATAGCGAATTTCTGGGAGCAGATCTTCAAAACGTTGAACGAAATCACAGGTTTAGCGCTTGAGATGAACCCACTGCTGGCGCTGATGGGAAATACTGGGAAGCTGCCGAAAGAGACGCAAAAACTCATAGGTATGGGATTGTTGCTTGCCAAGCGAAGGATTGCTATGCGATGGCTGTGGGGACCTGTGCCTACGGTAACTGATTGGTCCAATGATATGGTATACTGTAACACACAATCTGAATTGTATAATGATTTGTTAGCACCCCAGAGCCGCCCTAGAAGCTTCTGGGGGCTATACCAGCAGTACTTAGTTGGAAAAGAAACAGGGGAGGCTGAGGGTGTAGACCCTATTTAAATAAGGCAAGATGAATGATGCACTGCAAAATAACTGAGGACCCTTTCAAATGCAGACCTGTTATGTAAGTCAACGCTAGTGAAGCTAACTGTTATGAAGGGAGCGGGCAGGGAGACGTGGACTTTGGGCTAGAAATGTGGCTATGCACCGACGAAGATACCATAAATCTGTATCATATGAAGGGAGACTGCTCTGTAATGGGTCATGATGTGTACACACTGTAACTGCAAATGGTCATTGTATATACATGCCTTATTGTTTTCAATAATTTGTTTTACAAAAAATAAATTAAAAAGTGGGTGACCTCACCCTTTTGCTCAGGTATAGTGTGGGGCCCACTCCACTTGTTTTGGAGAGCTGATGGGGCCACAGGCTCCAACAACCACACTTTCTGGCCTGGCTGGTAAACAGTCAAGCCAGCCTTTTGGTCATGCCAAGCTTTTTGAAGTTCTTGGCTCGCCTCCAGGTTTTTTCTGGCCTTCATGTACTCAGCCATGCTAGAACGCAAGTCAAGGACATAGTACATAATGTCCTGTTTAGGAGGTTTAAGAAGTTGCTCCTAACCTTCCCTCACTAGACACAATGGACCCCTAACTGGATGTCCAAACAACAGCTCAAATAGGCGGTAGCCAACCCCCCTTTTGAGAAACCTCTCTGTAGACAAAGAGAAGGCAGAGTAGTAAGACATCCCATTTTCGCCTAAGCTTTTCTGGGAGTCCCATGATCATACCCTTGAGGGTCTTGTAGAACCTTTCAACAAGCCAATTGCACTATGGATTGTAGGGTGTGGTAAACTTGTAGTTTACTCAACACTCTTTCCAAATCGCAGTAATATAACTAGACATGAAGTTTGAATCTGTCTGTTAAAACCTCCTTATTGAAGCCCACCCTGGAAAAGATTCCCAGGAGGGACCTGGCCACTACAGGAGCTGTGGTGGTTCTAAGGGGAATACCTTCTGGGTACCTAGTGGCATGGTCCACCACCACTAGTATATAACTGTGCCCAGATGGAGTTGGAAGGTTCAAGGGACCAACAATGTTAATCCCTACCCTTTTAAAGGGGACCCCAACCTCTGGAAGTGGAATTAAGGGGGGCTTTGTGGTGCCACCTGACTTACCACTGGCTTGGCAAGTGGCACAGAAGCGACAAAACTCCTTAGCGTCATCAGACATGTGGGGCCAGTGAAAGTGAGGGACAAGCCTGTCCCAAGTCTTGCTTTGCCCTAAGTGTCCTGCAAGAGGAATTTTAGGTGCCAGGGAGAGGAGGAAACCTCTGAACCTCTGGGGAATGTCAAACCTCCCGGTGGCACCAGGCTTGGGGTATCTACCCTCGTAGTACAACAGCCCATCTTTCCAATAGATCCTAAGGGACCCACTGATATTACATGCTTCCTAAATAGCAGCTTGCTTTCTGAGGGGTTCAAGAGAAGGGTAGGACTGCTGCTCCAAACTCAAGTCTGCCCTGGAAGGGCCCCCTGTCCAAAAGAACTCTGCCTGGTCAGGCCCAAGCTCCTCTGGGACAGTTCCTTCAAATGAGCTGAGATCATCTCCCTCAGGAGCCTTATCTTCACTGGGAGATTGTGAGGAGGGCAATACCTTACCCTTCCTTTTCCTTCTCTTGGGAAGCACCTGGTCCATTCTTTCAGGATCCAGTGTTTTTTTCAGTGTTGAGCTGAGCCCTGGTGACAGCAAACAAATTGGCAGAGATGTCCATCATCTCTGCATGAGCCCTGAACTCCACTTCAGCCCAGGCTGAAGTTTCTAGATCATTGCCCAACAAGCAATCTACAGGTAGGTCTGGAGATACCACAACCTTCTTAGGTCCAGTTACTCCTCACCAGCAGAGATTCATAACTGCCAAGAAATGGTCAAGCCTGACATTGCTAGCATTGGTAACTTGGTACATTTGTCCAAGTATGATCTGATAAGGGGATTCAAGTTTCTCTGTCACCATAGTGACACTGGCCCCTGTGTCCCTGTAAGCCATTGCTTCTTTTCCATTTATCAAAAGCTGTTGTCTGTACTTGCCCAAGTTAGTGGAATTGACTAGTAAGGTGGCAAGATTCATGCCACCATCACAGACTAGAACAGCCTGAGCAGGAGTTCTGACTAGATCAGAACCCAAGGTAAACCCCACTATTCCCTTGGTTGCGGTGCTAGGGGGAGCAGGTGCCTTAGGGGCAGTGGTAGTTGTAGTCTCCTTGGCGTTTGGACAATCACCATCCCTTGTCCAATGGGTCTTCACTTTACAAAGGTAGCACCAAGGTTTCTTTTTGCCTTTCTTTGAATTTTGGGGCTCACCCCCAGATGCAGGTTTTTGGGGCCCTTGTGGATACTCTTTTTATCTTTACCTTTGTACCCAACCTTATCCCGGTCTTTAGAAGAATCTTGCTTCTTCTGGCCACCTCCTTTACCATGGTTTTTCTGTTTAACCCTGGTTCGAATCTGCCTTCTTTCCCAATTCTTGGGGAGCGGTCAGATCAGAGTCTACCAGGTACTGCTGTAAAAGCTGGTTCTGACAATTATTAAGGATGTGCTCCCTCATAATCAAATTGTGCAATCCCTCATAGTCCTGTACCTTGCTTCCATGAATGCAGACTTCCAGAGCCTTTTAGCACTGTCTACAAAATCTACCCAGTCCTGGGTATGTGCCTTCTGGGCGTCTCAGAACTTAATCCTATACTGTTTAGTGGTTAAGCCAAATCCATCTATGAGAGCACTCTTCAGTTCTGAGTAATTGTCAGCATCCTCTTCTTTAACAGCGAGGAGCTTATCTCTACCTTTGTTAGCAAAGGAGAGCCTCAGGATAGCCTCCCACTGCTCTTGAGGGACCCTCTGAACTTTACAGGCCCTCTCCGAAGCAGTGATCCATTTATGGATATCATCCCCCTCCTTGGGAGGAAGTACTATCCTGCTCAGGTTTCTATTGCCAAAAGGCGTTTCTCTGATTCTAGGGACACCGTTGCTGCCACCATGGGACTATAAACCCAATTTCTTCCTAGCCTCTGGACTTCTAAGGACTCTTGTCAAGGGCCAACTGATCTCTCCTGAGCCTAAGCCTTGCGTTCTCAAGTTCAAGCATTTGGCACTCCCTTTTCAAAGAGCTGCCCCTCTTACTAGATATGAAAGTCCCTAAGGAATGTCCTGAAGCATTGGATTCTCTAGAGGAGGATCTAGACCTCCATAGTCTACTCTGGACCCAGGAAGAACAAAGAGTCACTCCTCTGTTACATCTGCACTATGCTGTGATGGGTTAGAGTTTGGCAGGTTGGAATCATTTGACTCCTGCCCATACTTCGAATTGAGATCATCAGGAAGAGCTCATGATGCTCCCCATTCAGGAGTATCCCCACCCACATGTTCCTGTTCTTCTGTCCTCACAGGACGGATATCATCCTGATGCTGCAGCTCCAAGAGCAGCTTAATGGTGGGGTTGCCACCTGTCTTTATCTTTCTAAGACTACTCAGGGTCCTTAGTTCCTGGAACATTAGACCACTGTACTTAGCAGACTGAGGGACATTAGTATCCCCAATTAAAGACATGGTTCTAGGTGTAGTGACGTGTTGCACCTACTTAACCTAGTGGAAACTAAACTCTCTGAGGTTGGAGAAAGGGTTGTGCTAGACCCTTAACTACCCAACTCTAAGTTCAGTAGCACTTACCTATTCTAAGCTGTGTTATATGTGCCTAATATTAGTGATGTTGTTTTCAATTAATTCACACCAAGATTATTGGGTAAAACAATGCAGGCTTGAATCCCAACCGCTGCACACCAATGTGAGAAGCTGGTTTGGTATATGGTGTACACTTATGTAAGTGGGCACATTGCAGCAATCCAGACAACCCTTATGGTGATTTTAGTGCTCTTAGACAACCTTGGATAGCTAAGTGGTAGCTGTGGAGAGCTGTCTTCAGGCTTAGTCCAGAAGGATTGTAAATCAGCTTGTTTACAGAACATAATCTTATACGTCTAGATTAAGTGAAAAAGAACCACACAGTGTATTTATAAAAATATGTATTTACTATAAGACACTCACTAACACATACAGATATCTCCTAGCCGGAGATATGCACATGCACACAATACTTTTCAATAGAAACAGGTAAGTAGCACATAATACACAGTGGTTACCAGGGGGAGACCAAACCATATACTAAAATAGTGGTATGTGAACCACAACTCGAGTCAAGACTATTCCCAGAAGACGTAGAAGTGCCGGGCACCCAAGGAACCACCCAATGTAAGTAACCAGGAGACCCACAGAGGCTGTGTGCAGAGTAGGAACACGACCGCGGGATCAATGCAAGTCAATGGGTAAGTCGCGGTTGCAATTTTAAAGAAGAAGGACCCTTCCTTGTGGACCCTGAATAAAACCAGTGGAAGACAGAAGGTCGGAGAGGCACCTCACCCGTGGATATCCTAGGAACCAGGATACCTGCACCAGGGAAGCCGGGTACTTAGGTGTGAAGTGGCTTTGGAAACCGCTGTCGAACCCAATGGAGAACTTCAGGAAGATGCCGCTGCTGGGGAAGGGGAAAGTGTCCGTGGAACCGAAAGGTTGGATTCAAGTCGAGAATTATCTGCAAGCAGATGGTACAGAGTCTATGGCACTCAGGAGTGACCAGGAGGCATGGAAGATGAACATTAAACCCTTTCTGGGAGGTGGCCAGTGTCCAATCTGGGATGCACCTAAGTACTTACCATACCTGAACACTTTCGTGTGTTAAAGAATCTTGATGTTAGATACCCATTAGGCTATCATGCATCTATCTGCTCCAACCAGGATAAATCACTTGGTTTTCGCTTCCATGGTATAGAGGTTGTTAAGTTTGACTCTCGGGGTGGTAATAGGGAGTTAAGACTACGCCAATGTGAGGCCTGATGGATTCTTAAACTACGAGCGGTGGAATGTGGGATCAATGTTGATCATGAGTTACACTATTTTCTTCATGACTAAATATATATTGTGCTGTGCTCCACTGTTTTCTTGATTACAGCAACATGTTTTATTCCCATTTATCTGTATATGAGTTCGAGTATATGCACTTACTGACTGTAATAACTTGGAGGCATTACTGTATTTTTCTGCATTCATCTTGCCTTTTTTTGATGTAAACTTTTATGGTTTCCTGGATGACTGTGTTTAATCCAATGTACTTTTTTATGTAACAGAGTCTGGTCCATCAACTCACTTCTTGGGACTCTGGTCTCTCTTTCTCAAAAAACACAATCTCTTCGACCACTGTTCTACAGCCCAAGTAACTCCCTCTCCCTTACTTAATGAGAGTGTCATCATTTACCTCTTACTTCTATCTGTGAATCTGTTTAACTTTTACCTTTTTCCTTCTTTTCTTTCGTTCTTTTGGCTTTATTGGAACAAGTAAGAACGGTGTATGACTACTGATGTTATAGCAACAGTTTTATACTGCTGCTGATAGCACATAATGGACGCTTTTTGAACTTACCTATGTGTCGTGAAAGAAGCCCTGGCTTTCCTCTTTGCCCAATAGAGATACTATATTCGTTTTCGGCACTATGCAGTATTTAGTAGCTTGCGTTTGGGATATAGGATCGGTCGATTCTCTATCCGATAAGTCCAGTACTGATCACAATTTTGATAGAGTTACATTCGAGAACTAAGAAACATACACGTTGTTGATATCGACTTAACTAAGATGGCGGCGATAATATGCGGCATCAATATACAAGAAATCAACTTAATAGGCTGACTTTTGATTTGGAATTAGTCTTATGATTTTGGGCTTTGTAGGTTGTATTTGGAATTGATATTGTTAAGGGTTTTTAATATCACGGTACACACCTTGATTGATGTACATGGGGGTTTTGCACTTTATAAGATGGCGGCCAGTATAGACGCCAAAAACGATTGGTCCTTCTTTTAATCATCTGACGGAATCGCAACTGTCGACCGGCGCGCATACGTATAAATTTGAAACCAGGAGAGAGCTCGGCTTGACACACAAGAATAATACTGATGACGACCGGAGTACTCTCCCCTTTTCTTCTTCCTTCTTTTAGGTAAGTTCTCGCTCAAAACTGAAGGCTGTCGCTGGTGCACATGCTAGCATTGTCTAGAAATATGAAGAAACACGTACGACCATTCGGTCTCTTTCGCTTTTACGTTGCCAACTATAAGGCTGCATTTTAAATCGGTAATGGAGTGTTGACACAGTGTGGTTTATATGACATGTTTGCTACTAATTGTGATTACAATAGACTGCGCTGATTATTAGCTAAATAAAAGACCCTGATATATTGTTGTCTGTGAATTCCCGTCTTAGATAAATGAGAGCTAAGAAGCATTTTGAAACGTAAAGTGTGATTTTATAACACGTATCGGACAACAGAACCTATACTGTGTCTCGTAGGTTATCCTCTAGACATACTGATACGAACATATTTCTTAGTTGTGTTGGACGGACCGTTGATGGTACTGACTTGTGGTAGATGTGCCTGACCTTTATTCGGTCTTTTATCTTCAGATGCACAAATTATCCCCATCATCTTATGCTTTGATCGGGACTGCAATTCGTTTAAGGTAATCTTTGTTTAATGATCTTTTAATATGACTAATACTCATTTTTGGAGTGACTTTTATAAAAATACCGTATGTTACAGGTTATTCGTTGAATAATATAGGCTGATATTTGGCCTTTTTTAGTCGCCCACAGCTTTATTGATGTACTTAAATAGTTTTGGAGTATTATGCTTTTATATAAAGGTTCTTTCTCGTTCAAAATGATATTCAGGGAAGCCGTACGTGTTTGATTAAGGTTATGACCTGATTTGTGGGGAATTAGACACAAGCTGATGTCTTTTCTCATGCTTTTTCCCCTTAGACTCTTATATACACACGAATGAAAGTGTATGGAACAGAATATATTATAGGTGTGGTGGAATAAACAAAAATATATATTTTGTTTGGGATTCGTTCTTATGGTGAGTAACCCTTTAGGGAGATCCTATGGACGTTATTGGGATATACTTCACTGTTTGTGGTACATTAGGATAGCTTCATCTCCTTTTAATTTCACAATGATATAAATTAATCAAACTTTTAGTTTAGAGTCTCTTTTCCTTTTCAAGTTGATCCTCTGTTGTTTTTTCTTTTTGGTTTCTTGGTGCTGGGTAGCACCTTAATTATTTGGTTAGCTTTCACTGGGTGGATACTTTCATTTTTTCTTTACTTACGGTCACTTACTTCCCTCTATCTGAGTCACACTTGCACTATTAGCTTGGCCTTTTCTGCACTCAGATTTTGTGAAAATATTATTTATGAGTGACAAATGTCCTGAATAGAACTATCTTTATTGTTATTATTGTAGCCCTGAGGAAGTCGCCGGGCAACTCACCCGAGATGAAACACGTGTTGGCTACTGATTTCACTTTGGCGTTTTTATTGATGCCAATATGTCACTATGGATTGACTTCATATGAGTGTGTGGAGAAGATTTGAGAAAGAACAAAGAAGATTAAGGAAATAAAAGAAGAAAACCGTTTGTTGACTTATTGGACTCTAAATCATTTTTTCTATAATTGTTATTGAGAATTGTTGTTTATAGGCTTAACTGCCTGGCTCCTGCTCGGGAACGTCTTTCTGTATTTCAGTTTTTTCCTTCTGTGACGGAGGAACATTGGGGCATAGGTGGCTGTTCCCCTTGATGTCCCCTAGAGCTTCTTTCAGATATTGACTTATACTACAGACAGGATTTTGGATGTGCGCAAGGCTATAACCCTGCCACGGTTTGAAGTTACATACTTACCATACCAGTTTAGGGGAGAAAGCACAGAGACTGGGGTCCTGATTAGCAGGATTCCAATCAAACTAGTCAGAACCAGCACTACATCAAGTAAAAGTGTGGGTAACCATAAAAGCAGTTCCTACTTTCCTACAGCTTAGCTTCAGGTAGTATCAGTTGCTGCTTAGCAACCAAGTACAGCTTGGAAGTGAATTTAATGACTGTCCATTATGTGGTGATCTGCAAACTGGGAAGGCGGGTAATAAAGTACAGGGACAAAGTAAAACATAATAGGAGGTTGTGTATCAAACTGAAGCTCGCCCCGGTCCCCAGGTCCCCGTCCCTCCTATGTTTTGCACGCTTGAGGCAATTGCAGTGTATGCTCTGAGACATCCGCTAAGTGTTACATGAGCATGCCCACCAGTTATATCTTCACAGCTGCGGTCATTGTAGGCTCCTCAAACCCCCCCAGGCTCCTGCCCTGCAGTGTCACTATTGTTTGAGACTGGCGTGCCTGCCTCAGTGGTATGGGCATTGTGCAGCTCCACTAATATTGCATCCCAGCTTGAAGCAAGCGGGGTCTTGTGGATCCCTAATATGTCCTCTCATTGCAGCGCTATACTTTCCACCTTAGCCCATAGCTATAAAGAATGTTTCTAGGCTAGCGCATGTGTAGGCTTAGGAGACCTCCATCGTCTATTAATCAGTCACTTGGCTACAGCCAGTCCTAAGTCTAGAAAGCGGGAAGACACTATGTTTTTTACTTCTCCTATAGATGTGTAGGATATAAGTCTCCCAGTCGAAGGTAATGTCATGCGGACAGGGCGTCTGCCACCGCATACTAATACATTCAAAAGTAGGGGCATCCCCACAGCATATGTAGCAGGTCTGCGTCAATGAGGTGACAAAGAGGGCAGGCAGTGTCGATTCGGTGGAAGTATCTGTTAAATTTGGCTGATGTAAGATATGCTCTCTTTGTGATGTAGTATTGTATTTGGAGAAGGCGCACATTTTGGGGAATGCACGTGGGACTCTCTAAACCAGCGACCCATTTGGGGTCTGACAATGAACAAGCCAGGTCTCCCTCCCAACGGAGTCTCAGGGATACTAACGTGATTGCAGTGTGTTGCCTAAGGGAAGAGGCAAACCATTTGTAAGGTGTCTGCCACGCCCTATCACATACAGGTATTGGATCGTGTGGTGTGTTGAGGGTTCGTTGGTTATGTCCCCCCATTTTGCTGTGAGTGTTGCCAGGAGTGACTGATGTAGCAATTATCGGCCTTGATGTAACCCGCCTTCTTCGAATAATGTGGCATATGGTATTAGAATGCCCTCTCAATATAGGTCCCCTACGTCCGGGATCCCTGTTCCCCACCAGACACGCATTTTGGTTGCAGAGGTTATGACATGTCCCCTGGGTGTGCTTCGGAGCGGTAATGCCGTTGCGTACAGTATCGTGGACCGAGTGATGTATAAGCACCTGCGATAACATCTGTATGCCACATTGAGTAGCAGAGGCTCTCTTGCCTTAACACATGGGTGAAATAGATGGGTCAGGGCGGCTAGGGACCAGGGTGGTTGTGCGGTCACCATGTCACAGAGTTGCCGTTCAGCTAGCCATCTGGCCACCCATTGCAGCTGTGCAGCCAGGTAATATTGCTCTATGTATGGTGCCGCTAGGCCCACCCCCCCGATCTGTAGGGAGATAAAGCTTTCTGATAGCTACACAATAGCGGGAGTTGCCCCAATGAGGTCTCTGATTATCTTTTCGATAGTGTGAAAGAATGGTCGGGGGATGTATACTGGTACATTTGCAAAATAGTATAGGAGACGTGATAGGATCACCATTTTAGTGTGGGCCACACAGCCTGTCACTGACAGTGGAAGCGTGTTCCAAAAGGACTCTTGGGAGCGTATGGTGACCAGTGCCCTGCCTAAATTGCCATCTCGTAGGTTAGCTTGCTGTCAGTAAAAACCTATGGCGAGGTAGCGAAAGATTTCAGTTTGCCACAGCACGCGTACCCCATTGAGCATATATGTCGGGTTCTGGCGTAAAGGGGTATAAGCAGGACTTCGCCGTGTTGACCCTCAGTCCCGATAGAGCCACAAACTCTCTCTTGATACATGCCAGTGATGAGGGGATTGATCGAAGATCCCCGATTTACACCAGGAAATCATCCACGTATAGTGAGATTGTGTGCAATCCATCGCAGAGGGATACCCCCAACCACTCCAGCCCGGATGGCCTCTGCCAAAGGCACTATGGCTAAAGAGCAGAGAAGGGGGGATAATGGCCATCCCTGCCTGGTTACTGGCCCTACTTCAATTGGCTCAGATATGTAGGGGCCTGTCCTCACCCGTACTGTTGGCTTCCTGTACAGCAGTTTAACCATGCTGATAAATTGTTCGCTGTGACCATATTTAGATAGTGCGGCAAACAAAAATTCCCACTCCAGGGAGTCATACGTTTATCTCTAGGTCTAATATTAGACATCCCGAGTGTGGCTAGTGGTGTGGTGCATATCTAGCGACTCTGAAGAAGCGCCTCAAATTTAGGGAGGTGCGTCCAGAGGGTACAAACCCTTTCTGATCAGTATGGACTTTCAATAGAGGAACTATGCTTGCCTCACACATCGATGGAGGGGGTTTTGATTCTTCCAACGCTGTATTGTAGAGGAAGTGTAGATGTGGGGTAAGTGCCTCAGCATATGTTTTATAATACTCAGCGGGGAGCCAGTCTGTTCCAGGGGTCTTGCCCGTCGCTAAGAATGTGATAGCGTCTCTAATTTTGTTAGGGGTAATTGGCTTTTCAACTGCTGTGCGTTGCTCAGGAGTTATCTGAGGGAGTTTTACTAATGTCAGAAAAACATTCAGTTGGACGCAGTCACAGCAACCTGATGATTTGTAAAATGCTGCATAGTGTCTCGTTATTGCTGCGTGTACTTCCTGTTGCATGTATACCATGTGTCCTCTTGCGATACGGAGTGTGTGTATGGGTTGGCGAGCCTTTCCTGGTGCAGCAACCATGCTAGCATTCAGCCTGCTCTGTCAGATGCTGCGTGTGTGTGTGCGGAGTGTGCCACGTAATTGTGGCACCGGAGGCTTTCCAATAGTTCTGTGTGCTCACAACGCAATTCGTCTAGTAGCCGTGTGTCCCCAATATGCAAGGCTGCATCAGTTTCATGTCTAAGGAGTTGGCATTCTAAACTATCAATGGACTCGCTCAGTTGTTTGTGGATATTCCAGTTGATCCTTAGACTATGCCGTCTAACGGTCACTTTAAAGCCGTCCCATTCCAAAAGTATGTCCTCAGTAGAACTACTGTTTTTCTCAAAGTATTCCACCGTTGTGACCCCTAGGGACAACCGGAAGGCTTGATCTTCCAGCCCCACCGGTTGAAGATGCCTGGTATGTATGGGGCGTGGGCAAACCTCACACTTGATCCACAGAAGTTGAGGGTTGTGATCGGAGTGTGTGCGCCCCAGGTATGATATCTCACCGACTAGAGAAAGCAAGGAGGGGGACCCTACAATGCTATCTTGTCGGACGTGCAGATCATGGACTGGGGAGTAGAAGGATATACGTGCATCTAGGTTGCGAATACGCCATGTATTGGTCAGGGCCCCGTGGGCTAGCCATGTCATCAACGCCTGTGCGTTTGATGTGGCCGAGGTGCGTGTCAGGTATGGGAATGACCAGCCCAGCATCACGTCCAGTACTGAGTTAAAGTTGCCACCAAGTAACCAAGGGATTCCACACCAGTGAGCTAGGACCTCAGTCAGTTTTTCAGAAATGAGGATTGCTCTACGTTAGGGGCATAGATGGAGCCTATGCGAAGGTTTTGGCCATTAAGTCTGCCCCTCGTCAGTACGTATATGCCCTCTGCGTCCATTTCTAGTTCCTCTACCAAATTAGGAACCTCTGCCTTTACCCAAACCATGGCCCCTCCGGCATGGGAGGAGTACTTAGTGCTATATACTTGCCCTCGCCAGTGCCGGTGCACATGTTTCACCTCCACTCGACTTAGGTGAGTCTCCTGTGGAGAGGGCGATGCTGGTGGATATACGTTGTAAATAGGGGTAAATGGAATATCTACCCCCAGGGGTATGCATACCTCTCATGTTCCATGCGACAATGTTTGTATGCGCCACGACCTTGGGTGGATGTGTCCGAATTCGTATGGGGGCGTGCAAATGTAATGGGGGACCAGGTGATTGGTTGGTGCTCCTTGGGTTCGCAAAAAAAAGATTGAAGATTGAAATACAACTTTTGTAACGTCACGAGAGCGAACTCACAATGGGAGTTTGCCCAAACACTCTAGCCCAACCTTGGCACTGCAAGTAGTTGTTGTCAATTTACCCCTTTAAGTTGTCTCTGTTGTACCAAGTATGAGCCGTTTGGGCTACTATTAGTGTGTGGACCACCAAGCAGGGGTATATGCCCTGCCCCGGCCCTCCCCCATCTCGATTTGCCCAGGAGAGAGGCATGCCAGCCAAGCATTGTGTTTTGTGTGGGGCGCCCGGATAGTGGCCACTCCCTGCTTTATGTAACGAAGAGTGAGAGACAGTCCAAATCGCTGCTACCTAGGGCTCAGTTAAATTATATAGTCTGATGTTTGAGATGCAACATCTGGCAGCTGGGGAGAGTCCGGGACTCCAGTCCAGGTAGGGATGGAGCCATCTTCACTGTTAGATCTGATGGCTTCTGCCTCCTGATCAGAGCACTGAGTTGTGGCTCAAAGCGTCGCTGCCATGTGAAGTGCCTCCCATCGCCATCAACATTTGTTCCAGGTCAGGGACTGCTGATGTCAGGACACGGCAGTCTGTGGCTCCACCTCTACTCCTGCATTGACCTTTCTTATTTCGCTTTGGTGCTGGTGGTTCTTTAGATGATGTAGGTCTAGTGGCCATTCCAGCACCCTCCAACCAATCCCACACATCTGAGGGCGTATCGAAAAACCATGTGGTGCCATTCCACTACTCGCAATCAGGCCGGGAACAGCAAGGAGTAGCATATGTTTAACTCCTGGAGCTGGCACTTTACAGTTAAGAAGGAGCTCCGTCCCTTCTGCACTTGAACTGTATAGTCGAGGAACAACATGACCTGAGCATTTTAGATTTTGAAATCGTCTAGTTTGCAGGCTTCTTGTAGGATAGAGTCTCTGCCCCTTTAATTCAGCAGTCTCAACAGAAGTGGTTGTGGACTAGCTCCAGGTGGGGGTTTACAAGCTGGCAACCTGTGCGCTCACTCCACCGCAAACTGAGAGGAAAAAAAAACCATCCAGGAGCAAATCTGTCAGCCATCGTTCGACATAGGCCACTGGGTCCTGACCTTCCGTCCCCTACTGTAAGCCCACCACACTAACGTTGTTATGACGGGAGCGCCCTTCTGCTTCTTCAAGTTAATCTTCTAGGACATTCACCCGGTCTAGCAAGTCTTGTAGCGCCGTATGGGTATCGGATATTGGTTGCAGATTTATCAGTGCTAGTTAATTTGCGTGGACCTTCTCCACTAGTTTATGATGGTCAGCCCTAAAGAGTGTGAAATCAGACGTAACTTTGTTGATCTTGGATTCTAGGGACATGCGTGTTTGGTCTAGTGCTGTCCCAATTTTCTCGACTGCTGCTAGGACTGAGTCTAATTTAGTGGAGGCTCCCGGAATCCGCCGTTTTCTCCTTTTGGTGTCTAACCTTGATATCTTATTTGAGCGTAGGTGACCCATTGCGAGCTTCTGCGCTCAAGGCACATGTGGGTTATCACAGCTGCATTAGTGATTAGCGCCAAATGTATCAACGCACTTCTGGCGTCGTGCGTGACTATAGTTGGTAGGTGACCGTTATTCCTCCAGTCTCCGGGGTGTGCTGTGAGACTAGTTGCCAACAGTGCCTGAACTGTGTGATGGGGTATGTACTGCAGGTGGAGTGTGACCTGCCTTTATCTATTGGTCCATTGTGGCCAGAGCCCACTATACAAGTATCCTTGCTAACTGTTCTCTATTACGAGCGCCATAGCATACCACAGAATCGTAGGTTCACATGGCAGGCCGGGCCTCGGACCCCTCTAGTGTTTTGCAGTAGGGGGATGGCCCCCAACATGTGGTTATCCCCTTATCTGCGCAGAAGGTGCTCGTGGCAGGCGATCTAGGCCTGACCAGACACCGGCTACCCTCAGCATAACCAGGGCTAATGCTCTGCAGCGCAATGTCAGGTGTACCACCGCTCACCAGGCCAACCCACACCATGTGATCTGTAGGTGTCCCTGTCAGGCGGTTAACAAATTAGGTGGGTCTTCTCAAGTCCACAAGGTAGGTGGGGTATTCCTCGTGTTGTGCCAGTGCCTCTGTGCTTCCCATGGGCCCTTGGGATGGGGCCTAGGCCCGATCAGACCTCCGAGCCCCACCCGTTAGTCCCAGCAAGCAGTGTGACAGCAGGGGTTCACCATGTCAAAGACTCCGGGCTGCAGTGCGTGGTCTCCCACTGGTCGGCCCCTCTGTGTCTGGTAGGTCGCAGCCCTAGCGGACACCTTCACCACCTTTGTGCGGTCACGGAGAGGGGCTGGTCTGCAGCCCAATAATTGGATGTCGCCTCCGCACTGTGCTGAGTTTGAGTGCAGGGACCACTGCCTCCGCAGCCCAGAGTCGCCGCGAGCCTCATTATGGAGCACAGGGCTGAGGCAACAACACCGCCCGCGAGGCCTCTGTGTGGGTGGTCCCGATTCAGGGGCAGCGGCCTTGCCTCGGCCACTGCTCCGTTCCAACATCACCAGTGTTGGCCCCCACAGCGTATGCTGCCTCCATAGTGATGTGTGCAAGAAGATGCCCGCAGCCATCCACTAGGCCGCGGGTAGGCAGCGGCAGGTTTCACGAGGAAGCCCACCTTGCTGGCAGGCCTCGATCTGTCTGGTGCGGGCCGCAACTCCTCTCCAGGACTGCCCTAGAGGGGCTAAACTGCCGCCACGTCTCCCATAGGAGCCCAGAACAGGGAGACCCAGGAGGGCTTCCACACCCGCTGGTGGTCAAAGAATGCACAGATGCACAGGATTAAACAGGATAAAAAAAGGGAAGGACACGGTGCAATATCAATTTGCGTCTGCCATCTTGGCTAGCTAGCCACGCCCTCCCTGTAATTAAGGCTTTTATAGAAGGCTTTAAACATGTCATTCCACCAAATGTACCTCCAGCCCCAGCTTAGAATCTCAATATTGTCCTTACCAGACTTATGTGGCCCCCTTTTGTGCCACTACCTTCATGCCTTCTGCAGGTTCTTTCTCTGAAAGTTTCCTTCCTGGTAGCCATAAGGTCTCTTAGAAATATATGCGCACTACAGGCCATCACACTGCAGGAACCTTTTTCCAGGTCCACACTGACAGAGTGGTTAGAACCAATCCTAAATTCTTACCTAAGGTGATCTCCCCCTTCCATCTTAACGAGACAATTGAGCTCCAAGCCTTTTTTCCATGACCTGACTCAGTAGCTGAAAGAGCAGTCCACACACGTGATGTCAAGCGTGCTCTTGAGTATTATACAGATAGGATCAAGACCTTTCGCAAAATACAACAAATCTTTGTAGCCTTCTAACAGGCTCATAAAGGACATGCAATCGCCAAGTGGATTATTAAATGAATCCAAACCTGTTATACTAAAGTTAAAAGGCCCCCATGCTTTTTGCCTCCTGGTATTTGCTTTTTCTCTGTGCATTCCCCAGAGACAGCCATAAACATTGGGCATGAAACTGGAACGAAAGACCTCTGCCATTAGCTAGATAGATTGGGGGAAGAGGTTTTGACATTTGGCCTCTAGGAAGCCAGATAATAGCCACATTAAAGGTTAAGATCTGCATTCCAAAGCCTCATGGCAGACAGGATTGAAATTTAGAGGAAACGTCTGAACCACCCCCTGCTTCAAAGGCAGACTACAGTATAACTACTGGTGCCTTACTTCAGCAGGGCAGAGACACACTTGTGGGGACGTGGGACCAGACATCCTGGACTGCATGGTGCACCCTGCTAGAGGAATCTGTTGTGCACAAGGAGGAAACTTCCATTGGAAAGGACCGTGCAGCCTGTCTGAATAGGGGCTGGCCTGAGCTGACTACCTGCTGCTGTGCGGTGCCCTGAAGTGTGCTCTCCAAGGGCTTGTTGGCTTGCCCCCTGTTCTTTGTGGAGGTCTCAGGGACATCAAAGGCCTCCCGTGTGGGACCTAAACTGCCTACGTATTCCACCTAAGGAGCGATGCCCTCTCAAGCACCTACTTCATCTGCTGGATCCTGACTGCAGCGCAGTGTGAGCATGGAACTAAGTATTGAGCCTAGATACCGGTATGCCTTGTGCGGAGTCCCCAAACCATGCCCGCATCTAAGGAGTGTGGCCCCTGCATTGTGGGGCCTCAGCACGCACAAGCATCTTGTTGCTGGTGAGCTGATTCACCGGTTATGGGGCTCAGCGTAGCTCACTTCATCGTCCGTGCCACATCTCTCTTGTGCAGCATGCCAACTACATGTTCTTTGTGTGTCTTCCCCTACCTTCGCTATGGAGCAGTGTGCTTCCTATGCTGTGGTGGTGAGAAGGACGGCCAAGGTCATTGACCCCGAGCTCCCTTTGGTGGCAGTCGGGACTAACCTCCCAGCAGAGGTGCTTCAGCCTGCGGCTTCCATTTCAGAAGCCTTTTTACCCTTTAATGAAGCCCTCAATGGTGTCCTTCTGGGTACCTGGTCCACGCCCATCCTCAAGAGGCGCATTCCCTTCTGCACCCCCAGATAGGGAATTCAAGAAGCTGGAACAACTTGGGAAGAGGATATTTTCTTCCTCCAGCTTGGCATTGAGGTCGGTGATTATCGCTTGCCTCTTGGGACGACTCTCCCATACCATCTGGGATATGGTTGCGCAGAGGCTGCCTCAGTGCCCTTAGGAGGCCCGTGATGTTCTCTCCCAGGCAGTTGCGGTTGGGAGAGACGCAGCCAAATTCACCATATGTTGTGGACTGGACACCACCGACTTACTGGGCAGAATGGTTGCCTCGTCATTAGCACTAAAATGCTACGCCTGGTTGAGGACTTCTAGCCTTTCGAGGGATGTCCAATGTTCTTTGATGAACATGCCCTTCAATGGCACTTGTCTTTTCGACAACAAGGCAGACTCAGCGCTTCAGCACTTCAAGGAATCTCGAGCTACGGTCAGAGCCTTGGGCCTCACTGCTACCTCCTGTCCACTTCAGTCTGCCTTTCGTGGCTATGGAAGGGGCGCCCAGCCACATCCTGTCCAGCCCAGCCACTGAGTCATGCAAGCTGTCCAGCTTCTGCGTGGCCGCAGACATGAGACCCAGCGTTAACGAGGGTCAGGGAGCCAGTGGGTGGACTGGTCCACTCTTTCCGCCCTGCCAATGCCTTCAAACCCTCCTAGTCTGGCGTTTCAGGCCCATTAATGGCCAGTTAAAGGCAGGATTCGCCATCACCTCCTTCACTGGCAATCCATCACGTCTGGCAGGTGGGTCCTGCAGATCGTCCGAAGGGGCTACTCACTCTCCTTCGATACTGCCCCTCACCCCATGCCACCCTTCTACAACCATATGTCGGAGGATCATTTGGCGCTTCTCCACGAAGAGTTTATGGCTTTCCTAGCCAAGGGAGCCATAGAGAGGGTCCCTGTGCCAGAAGTAGGACGTGGTTGTCATTTACGCTAATTTCTGGTGCCCAAGAAGGACAAAGGCTTGCGTCCTATCTTAGACCTCAGTTTCTTTCTCTGGAAGGAGAAGTTTGTGATGCTCACTTTGGCCTAAGTCCTTTCTGCCCTCAACCTAGGAGATTGGATGGTAGCGTTGGACTTGCAGGACACTTATTTCTATATGCCCGTCCTGCCTGCCCGCAGATGTTACTTACAGTTCATGGTGGGCCATGACCACTTTCAGTTTACCGTGCTCCCGTTTGGACTTACCAGTACTCCTCGGGTGTTCACAAAGGTGATGGTGGTGGTTGCAGCTTATCTGCGCAGATACGGGGTACCAGTCTTCCCCCTATATCGATGACTGGCTGTTGAAGGAGAGTTTGCTTCAGGCTGTCTTCTCCCACCTCCAGACTAAGGCGGACCTCCTGCACTCGCTGGGGTTCACTATCAACGTGCTGAAGTCACACGTGACTCCCTCTGAGACACTTCCTTTCATCAGGGCGGTTCTAGACACATTGCAGTTTCTGGCCTATCCTCCCAGGCAGCGAGTTAGGGATATTTGGGCTATGATACCGATGTTTCAGCCTCTATCCCGGATTTCAGTGAGACTGACTCTAAGGGTGCTGGGCCTCCGGCATCTTGTATCCAGCTGGTGGATAATGCTAGATGGCATATGTGGGCTCTGCAATGGGACCTGAAGTTTCAGTGGGCGCAGCAACAGGGGAATCTTCCCAACTTCGTCCAGATCTTGGAGGGAGCTGCTCAGCAACTGCAGTGGTGGCTAACGAACCAAGATTGGGTCAGAGACAGATCCCTCTTCCTTCCCCAACCAGATCTAACTGTTGTGGCAGATGGGATGGAGCGACCACCTGGGAGAGGTGAAGATCAGAGGCATCACGTCTCCGGCGGAGTCCGGTCTCTATGTTAATCTCCTGGAGCTCCGGTCGTTCAGACTGGCACCAAAGGCATTTTTCCCTCTATCAAAGGGGAAGTGGTGCAGGAGTTCACGGACAACACCACCACCATGTTCTACTGCAACAAACGGGGCGGGTAGGGTTGTGGATCCCTTGTCAGGAGGCTATCCGCCTCTGGACATGGCTGGAACATCAGGGCATAACCCTGGTTTCAACACCTGGTGGGTTCTCTGAACGCCAGATCAGACAAACTCAGCCGTCAGTGCCTGGTTGATCGTGAATGGCGTCTCCATCCGGAGGTGGTGCAAGGTCTCTTTCAGCAGTGGGGAGACTCTTGGTTGATCTGTTCACCTCTGAAGATAACGTGCAATGTCAGCAGTATTGCGCATTGGAGTTTCCAAGATGGTGCTCGCTCAGCGATACTTTTCGTCGCCAGTGGAGCTTCTGCGTCCTCTATGCCTTTCCGCCTATACCACTTCTGCCCAGAGTGCTCAAGAAGATCAAGCATGACCGAGACCAAGCCATACTTGTGGCTCCGGATTGGGCACAAAGAGTCTGGCATTCTGACCTTCTGAACATGATTGATTGATCTACTGATCAGACAGCCTCTTCGGGAGGATCTTCTGTCGCAGCAGCAGGGGACCATTCTTCACCTGAACCTGTCCAGCCTCTACCTCCTTGTCTGGAGGTTGAGCGGTGGCAGTTGACAGCTTTCGACCTCCCTCCCGAAGTCTATGATGTCATCTTGCCAGCCAGGCATCCCTCCACTAAATCAGTATATGCCTGTAGATGGAAACAAAATTGTGGCATGGTGCGCTGCAAAGGCTGTTGATCCCCTTTCTGCCCCTCATTCAGAGGTTCTTTGTACATATTCTCTTTGGCCCAGCAGGGCTCTACTGTGGGCGCCCTTAATGGTAATCTTGCAGTTATCTCTGCCTTTTTGAGACTGCGGACTCAGCCTTCCTTGTTCAAGTCTCCCATTGTAAATAGGTTCCTTAACGGCCCTACTCATTTGTTTCCTCCGTCCCTTTTCAAAATGACCCAGTGGGATTTGAATTTAGTCTTGACTTTCCTTATGTGCGCTCCCTTCGAGCCTCTTCATAATTTCCCTCTTAGGCTTCTCACTCTTAAAACTGCTTTCCCTATTGTCATCACCTCTGCTCGCACAATTAGAGACTTTCAGGCACAATCTTCTAAGGCTCATCTGTCTGTCCATCAGGATAAAGTTGTGCTTCGAACAAAAGCTTTGTTCATCCCTAAAGTGGTCACACCCTTTCATGTGGGAGAATCCATCACTTTGCCTATCTTTTACCCACTCCTGCATCCCCCCAAAGAGGAGGGGAGCCTCCACCGATTGGATCCAAAACATGCGTTGTCTTTTTACCTTGACAGTCCAAAGACTTCCAGGCAGATGATCAACTCTTCATTGGCTATGTGGGCGCCAAAAAGGTTGGGCTGTGCAAAAACAGTCCATCTCTCGATGGTTGTCCTCTGCATTAAAATATGCTATGCATTGACAAAAACATAACCTCCTGTGGGGTTGCCTGCTCACTCCACTAGAGCAACAACTGCAACCACTGCATTAGCACGTGGAATCCCAGTCCTTGACATCTGTCAGGCAGCCACGTTGGCATCCCTGCACACATGTACCAGACACTACTGCCTGGACAGCCAAGTCCGGAGGGACAGGTACTTTGCCGGTTCGGTCCTCCAGGTGTAATCTTGGTTCGCAGACCCTCCTCCTGGGTGCTATTGCTGGGACATTTATTCTGAGGTAAGGAATCTACAACTTATAGTCTCTATCCAATGAACAAGTTACTTACCTTCAGTAACAGTGTATCTGGTAGAGACATATACTAGTT
Source organism: Triturus cristatus (assembly GCF_964204655.1). Classification (NCBI taxonomy): domain Eukaryota; kingdom Metazoa; phylum Chordata; class Amphibia; order Caudata; family Salamandridae; genus Triturus; species Triturus cristatus. Next base: position 86,640,225 of record NC_140580.1, on the reverse strand, counting down.
GTAGAATCCTTACTGCCCCACCCATCCTCACCCCTCTGCGAACTGGTTTCTAGGAATAGGGACTCCCCTAAAGAGCCCTAGTTTTAACACACCAGTGGTCATTGTCTTTCATGGCTCTGTGCTTCTGGCTTGGAAAGTCGTGTTAAGAACTGACGTCCGCGTGCATGGGTGGCATCTATATAGGTCCTGTGATGTCATTTTGGCGCCCACGATGCTGACGACGGACACGGAGCTGACCGAAGCCACCTACTGACTCGCAGGGGTACTGCTGTTGAAACATCTCCGGATCCAGACTGACGCCTGGGGAAAATTCTAAGGTGAGGAATCTGCAACTACTATATGTCTCTGCCAGATGTATTGTTACCGAAGCCCCAGTTCTTTATGATTGATGTCATTGATTGATGTAATTGACAGCAAAGATGGGAAGTGCAAGCAGTCTCCATAGAAATCTGTTTTCTTCTTGCTGGATTACCTTACAGTTGGAAAAACCCCATTACTCTGCACCATACATAGAATTTGAATGGCACTGATATTTAAAAAAATTTAACAATATGTCTATAAATCCACCACCTAGGGATTGGGGAAGAGTGCATTGGGACCCCTTAGCTGAAGAAAATGTTGTTTTGCGATGAGAGATGTTAAAAGAGCATTACCATTTGGCGGAGAACTAAATACCCAGATAATGGAAGGAGCTTGTACTGGTCAGAGCGTTGGAGCCAATTGGCAGGATGGATAGGGGCCTGCACTGGGGGCACAAGACATGATGTGGGACTCGGCAAAATTGGTTTGCATGTCGAGGGAGGCCATGAAGTTGGTAAAGGTGTGTACCAGGGGATGCGGTGCCTTAGGTGTGTGTGCTATGAGCACTGCGTCCTCCGCGTACAAGAGGGCTGGGAGTGGGTTACCCCTAATTACTGAGACGTCCTGCGTTGCATCTTAAAGTGAGAGATGGCGATCATTCAATACTCAAAATGAATAAAAGAGGGGCTAACACACATCCCTACCTGACTTCACGCTGAATTTGTATTTCTCCTCTGACTTCTCCCTGTCGACGAATGCAGATTCTAGCCTTCGTTCTCTCATGTAAATGGACCAAAACAGTGTCAAGCCCATAAGAAATAAGAATGTGCCATAATTTCCCTCGGTTTACACAGTCGAATGCCGAAATCAGATCCATGAATGCTAGGTATAGCGAAGATCTTTTAGCCACTAAATATTTATCTAGCACCAGGTCGAGAATAAGGCATTGCTCGATAGTCCCTAATTTATGTCTGAAGCTGTGTGACAGCTATGTAGTATAGATTTGGTGTCGATCCACTCAGTAATTTAATTATATATAACCCAGCCCAGTATTTTAGCTGTGTTGTCCTGGTGGGAAATTGGCCTGTAGCATGTGGGAGATGAGCTTTAACCCATTTTCAATATAGGGGAACGATGACAGAGGATTTCCATGAGGCGGGTAGGGTAGTATGGGCAAGACCATTGAATATAATCATAAGGAGCAGGCCCAAAAGGATACATTATGTTTGATTAAATTGATGAGGACACCGTCAGGACCCGGTGCCTTGTCACCCAAGTTCTGATGGATTTTTGCCTCAACTTAAGGCAGAGTTGTGTAAACACATGCCACTAACATTTGGCCAACTTGAAAAGTGGCATCCTAGATGTAGAGCAGCATAAATTCCATTGAAATGTTCATCCCAATTGCTACTGGTGATATGACAAGAAATCATGGTGAAGGGCCTGAAACTGGATTTGAGTTCTGTAACAGTAGCCCAAAATGACTTATTACAGCCCTGTTGGGATGTTTGTAAGAGTGTATCCCAGCAAGAGCTTGCAACTTCCTGATGATGTGTTTTTATGGCTTTTTTTGTATTGCTTGAGCAAGTCACACACCAAATAATGATCCCTGGGTTTGGTAGTTAATTGAGCCGAAGATCCTTATTAGCTTTAGAGCAGGTGGTGTTAAACCACCTGGAAATATTAGGGGAGGGTTTAACTGGTTTTATTGAACCCTTCCTAATTTTGTGGCATAATTTAACGAAAGCCTCCACCACCTGTGAGCCGTGGGCTTCCTCAGACAGGCAGGCGAGCACCAACGCCTAATTAGCCTGGATTATGGGGTGTAAGTATTTTGCACTGTTTTGCATTTTCCAGGCTACTCTTAGTTTGTATGATGAGGATTGGAAATTGCAAAAAACTGTGCGCCTCGCAAGTTCCTCCCTGTGGTGTGACATTATTTTAATTTCTATTGGGTTGTGGTCAGTGACTTTTATGGGGACTACCATGCCATTTAGAAGCTGACTGGGCTTGTTATCCGTAACAAAAATATAATCTATTATGGAAGGGCATCCTCTACCTTTCTGGGGGTATCACTATGATTTGAGGTTACAATGGCCAGAGCGTTTTCCATGTTTAGTGTAGCGAGCTGAATAAGCAGGTCACTGTCACGAAGGTCAGTGTGAGAAATAATGGTCAAAGGAGATGATTTGAGCTGGGTTGCTAATAGACTGGAGATGTGTACAATAAAATCACCAGCCAGGGAGAGATAAAATCAACGTCCTCTTGAAGCCATGTTGTCCCTTAGACTATGTATGAAGGTGAATAAAGACGGTAACCTAGTGTTTAGAATACTTGAGATGTCATTATTGTAAAAGTTGATGATGTGCAAGCAAATGGATGACCTAACAACTATTTCTTGAAAACTATCTTCATGTGTTTCAATGGCTTTGACAGTACTCGTTATAGTAGTTTTGATGCAGATGGCCAGAACCCCTGAGGCACGCCTCCTATATGAGGGCATTTCTAAATTTGAGAAGCACTGATACCCATCAATTAGTGTAGGTTGCGTCTCCCATGTTTCCTGTAGTAAGATAATGTCATACCTCCTCACAAGTTTCTGCCACTCAGCTATGTGAATCTTGGAACTGAGGCCGGCCACATTCTAGCTTAGAATTCTAACTGCAGTGTTATGTGCGTTGGCAGATAGCACTAGGGGAACAGATGTTAAATCCTAAAACTTTGGTGGGGAACTGAAGGTGAGGGCTAAGATAGGCTTACATGAGATAGTAGTTGTAGTAGTTGGTTTAAATATGGCATTTCCACACTTCTTATTAGCTTTTTTATGTTTGGTATCAGTTCCTAACTGTCAGTCTACACATTTAAGATGCAGAGAATGTATTATGCCACAGGAACGGGTTGAAAATATGATGCATTTGACGAGAAAGACCATGTACGGGGCAGTGGGCCTATTGAAATAGACTAAGGGCAGTGTAGAGATAGCAGATTCACTGTGTGCAGGCAGTTCCTTGGATATAATTTTCTTAACGTTTGAGTGCCTTCTAAAATTAACCACCACACAGTCCCACTGAATATTCTTGTTGTTGTTGTGCTTCATTTCCAGGACGATATGGCGAACCCAACCTGTTGTTCATTATGACCAGAATGTCTGATGTGACTTGGAGCAACTTGCACCTGAAGTATATCACTTCCCATAGGGTGCAGGAACAGCTGCACCTCCCATTGAGCAAGTGTTACGTCTTACCCTCAGTGCGGTGAATCAACTGCCCTCTCCTCACCCAGCCTGACGGATTTGTGTTTCCAGGTAGTATCACCCGGATCGGGCCTGGGTGATGAGAGTAAGTGACTGGGCTGAGGAATACTTCAGAGAGCGATCAGAAGCAGATCGAAAGACTGCGTGACCCCCTGTGCTTCCCAGAACTGGGCTGGTGCCAGAAAGCAAATTGAGGGACCTCTTGATTGATTTGGGATAGCCTCTAGCCTGTTTAAAGTGGGTGAACTTGCCGTGTGGTGGCCAACCCTCCATTTGTAAACTGTTGCATGGTTACTCCAGCTTCTCTCCTGGGCCCCTGACTGAATGTTACTCCAACCGTAAACTGGTATAGTAAGGGGTGGTGGGTTTTAACTCTAACCTGCGGGCAGAGTAGTGGAGTGGGGGTAACTGAGAGGTAGAAGAGGGATTGTGCCACGGGATCCGCATTCATATTATCAACTTACCTGCCAGATATTATTTGTACTGCATTATGGTGCTTAGTGCATGTGTATACGAATGTGATTCATACGGACTAGCCAATATTCTTTGCCCCGCGTTACGGTGCTGTGTGAGTGTAGCAGTGTGTGCTGCATGAGAACAGCCTGCTAATAGTTGCACCGCGCAGCAGTGTTGTTTTACTTGCTTGTTTCATCACCTATCGAATACTCAGTTTTGACTCATGTGGCCTTGGCCCACAGTGCTACTGAAACGTCTTATAAACTCCTGCGTGTATACATTCCTGATATCGTTGTGAACTAGGGTGCACCCTAGACAGTCTGGACTTTAATTGTTATTTGCCTGGGTGGGCCCAGTTCTGACAACGTAACACACTTCCACTCTACGCCCTTCCACTTTACTCCCTCCACGGCAATCCAGGACATTCACCACCACTCCACTGTACTCTAATCTACTTCACTCTATGCCACTCCATTCTATTACACTCTACTCCACTCTATACTACTCCACGCCACAACACTCTACTCCACTCTACTCCACGCCACTTTACTTCACTTTACTCCACTCAACTCTGCTCAACTCCACTCTGCACCACTCCATCCTACACCATTTCACACTACTCCATGATACTCCACCACTCCATGATACTCCACCCCACTCCACTCTATGCCACCCCACTCTCCGACATTCCACTCTTCTCTATGCCACTAGCAGCCATGCTGAACAGCAGCCACGCTCATGTACAACATGGCTAAAATACACTGGCAAAGCCAAAAGCCTTGCATAGGCGAGATTTATTGGCTTTGCCAATGCTTGATAGCTTAGCACGAGCAACAAAGCCTCCTGTAGAGAAATTTGAATGTGCGTAAGTCACAGTGGTAACAATATAAAAAACAATGTTGCAGTCAAGAAATAAACAGAAATTGAGTTTGAAAAAGGTAGAATGTCATAATTCAAATGATCCCAAAATGAAGAAAATAAATAGGATGTAGTTAAAGTAAAATTCCATACGAAACATTAAGAGGTTAACATCATTGCAAGTCAGTGGGAAGCTGCTGATCTGTACCTAAGCACTCTCCAGGGCGGCCTCTGTCTGAGGTTGCCCCGAGGGAACGAGGTCTGGGAAAGGTTGGTTGTGTCCCTGCCAATAGTTTCACCGTCATACTTCGAATAATTCTGGAGATTAAAAATCTCCAGCTAGGCAAGCTGGAAACTGTAGCCGAATAGAGCTCTCCAGTGCCGAATACTTATTTTTCATTGTTTGCAGTAGCCTCACATTTTGTGGTCACAACCTCCAAGTGGGACAGATGCAAAGATGCAAAATGACCGCTTGCAAGGTTGTGTTGTTTTCAGGCACCGGTTTTCTGCTCATCAAAATTCCCAATTTATACAAAAAGTCCTGTAACTTCTTCCATGGTGTTCCACATGAATCCAGTCTTTCGGGAAATGCTGCTAGCCGAGGAGCCCACAGGGGGCCACTAGAGAGGTCAGCACTCTAGTGTCGCCTGGGCACCCCACACCCCCCGCCCCCGTCAGGGGCAGGGACTCTGGTTGGAGTCCCCCCCTCCAGCCTGGTTGCGGCGCACGAGGGGCATCACTTCCTGGGCGCCCAGGGCTTGGGGGAGGGTATATATCCCTCCCCCACCATTTTGGCGACCTCTTTTGATCGCCACTCACGATCCTTTTTCTCGGGTCACTAGTAAGGGCAGCACAGGCGGGGTTCGCCCCAGTGCTGCCTGGCTCATCAGGCGGGCAGGCAGCCCAGTTGGTTGCCTGCCCTTGGATCACCCGTAAGATAACCCACCTATTACATAACGGTGTATGTAACCTGCAGCAACTTTACCCAAACAAAATTGTGTTGTGTGTTTATTTATGGGAAAAATATATTATGTTGGAGGGGTGGAAAGGGATGCCAATGACGATACTATACTTTAGAGGTAGAATAATCAAGATTTGTCCATTCTGGTCCACAGCAAAATGCCCCATTTGCAACTGCTTCACGGTTTTGCTTCGCAGCTGCAACTCCACAGAGAGCATTTGCATTTCAGCAAACCCAGTTCTTGTGAGTTTCACACGCCTGGTTGAAGAAATAATCCAGTTGAAGCTACTGATTCTTGTCCAGGTGGGAGTAGGTTCCACTGTCCACTGGGTGCTCTGCAGTCTGCTACTTCCGGAAGGAAGGCTTAATATGCAAGTAGGTGATGGAGAAGGTAGTGCAATATTTTGTATACCTCCTCTATTCTTGCATGAAAATACTAATTATATAATCTATTAACTATGATATTATTAAACGAGTATTGCATGTATACTAATCAACATTATTAAAACTTAAACTACACATGGGATTTGCTATTTGTATGGCTAAATAACTCTTATAACTAAAATCTGTACGCATATTAATGAATAGTATATGTGGTAATAGAATACTGCATGATATATGTTGCTTTGTGATGTTGCATCATCGAGGAGGATCGAAAAAGGTGAATATAATGGCTTTAAATGTCGCTATATGCTAGATAAATACAAGCATATAGAGGGATTAGTAAGGGGTTTACATTAGAATCACTATTTTTATGTATTCATTATTCTTTTGTGTTTGTTTCGCTTAAGTTGACATCTGGGCCTAAATCCAATATGGCCGCTGACATCGCATGCAGAAGTGGCCACTGTCCAGTGAGGCGCGGAGTGAACTGCGCAAGTGCGAACAGTATCCTGAACCTCTTAGCGACCTTTGCTCATCATGTTCCCGGTCAAGAATATGAATTTGGTGGTTCGCCAAGATAGGGGAACAATCAACCTTACAGTAAACCGGAACAAGCTGACACTTTGGCTGACAAGTGACCTCACCTCTCGAACTGTACTGAGAATCTGGGAATAAGAATCGGACGATCCCAACCAACCAATCACGACTGTCCTAAGCTTAAAAATGTATCTTCTTTAACCTGATATTATTATAACAAGCATTTACAATGCAACGGTCTCGGCATTTTTAAAGTTAGAGCTATTGGCATTGCTCATGACCTTTTTGTTTATGTTTTTGTTTTTAAAACATGTAAAGAAACAGCATTGTTATTTACAATGTCAATAGCTTAATTAGTGTGTGTGTAGGTGGCTCTGTGTGTGTGTGCAAATGCAATAGGTCTCGCATTTGAGAGTGATTAAGCTATTGACATTGTAAATAACAATGCCGTTTCTTTAAATGTTTTAAAAACAAAAACATAAACAAAAATAATGTCATGAGCAATGCCAATAGCTCTAACTATACCAATGCCGAGACCATGAGAGAGCCCAGTAAACTCTCCCTCACACAATGAAAATGCTCTGGTCACATTACTGATTCACAAAAAACTGAATTCGCTACTATCACCCAGGGTATAGACAATGGTGCTGTGCTCATTAAAATGGCACACTTTGTACAACCTCCGAAGCCATAGGTTAGGTTCTGGATCTCGCATCACCAAGGACCAGCCTAGACCTCTGAGCAAAAGAATGATTGATTAAAGCCAGATCTTTGTGACTGGGGGTGAATGTTTGCATTGTCCAGCATTCCGTCCATCAATTGTTTCTTTTGCACAGGATAGAATACCACAATTCCAGGGTCAAAATAATAAGTCTCAAATGCAGTCGGGCATTCACGGCAGTGGTGTGTGCCTATTTTCTATGCAAGGGACGTTCACAATTTATTTGGAATCCTGTGGTTTATAACAATGATCCACAAGATTGCAAACAGAATTCAATCAATGAATACATCTACAATTGCTGGGAGGAGGAATATGGCATACACTGCAAATCATAAATATAGAATGTACTGAAACCCTACTGCTTCACTTTTACAGCGGGTGACCTTTATCACAGTTCTGTAACCATTTAACAGTCTATTAAACTTCCAAGATTTCTTTGCAAATACGTAATTATGAATTGTATAGATTACATGTAAAATATTTGTAAGCATACTGTTTCGTTTGTCACAAATAGTTACCATCACTATATATACCCATTCCACCACATTTTTTCAGCATTTTTGCAATCAAATCAAATACAAATTGCAACAATCTACCTCTGTTCCATATTACCCAATCTTTAATTTTCAGGCAAAAACTTGAAGCAGGTGAAGAGTGAAGAGTGGGAGGGGGATACCAAGCAGGGCAAAACGAAATGGCAAAGTCTGATGGTTACAAAAATACGGAAAAACACAAGTACTCATGACACGGGGTGTTAATGTGCTCTAATATTTCCCAACCGTTTCTCGAAAAAATGTCATTGACAGTCCAATGATTCTAAAAACACCGCCACAGGGTGCCAATGCTACCAGCACTTTAAGACCACCCTTGAGGCACCCCAATGACTACTTTGCAATCACCTCCAACCGCCCATGCCAGCAAGCACCGATCAAGGCCAACACAATCAACCCACATTACTATTATTAACAAACTGACGTCCATACACACAAACTACCACCACAACCTTGCGTCCGTATGATCAGGAGATGACGAAGCACAGTGTCAATAGAATGAACATCGGCTGCACCCCCAGAAGTAAGTCCCTCGGCCTCACACACACTACTTGGAGTTATGCAATTCTGAAGCTCAAACTGCAGATAAAAAAAATGAGAATTGCATAGTTCAACAGATCAGAAGTGGCACTGCACAGTGGCAGAACCAGTGGAAAGGTTAACCAGTCTTCTTGAGCTGCTGGATGCTATAATCAATCAGATGTTAAACTGGTGCTTATATTGTGAAACTTTCGCCCCTATCACATTTATGCGTGGTAAATTTCTAAATACTGAAATAATATTGCCATACAAAGTGTGCATTACACCGCATAATGTCCCTTTTTGCCACCTAATTTAGTTCTCCATTGACCCATAATTCCAGTGGCCCCACATGTGGCGTGCAGATGTTGGAACCGGAGTTCTCAGCTGGTCTCATCTACAGGTCACTTCATCTGTAACCATCTGTATAAGAGACATGTGTCAGGATAAAGTTACCAGACCCAGATCTACACAATGTTGACCTGAAACAATACACCTCTACCGGGTCCTATTAAACTCACAGTAGTCCAACAAATATACATCCATAAATCAGGCTGCTGCCTTGCTGTGGAGGATACTTCTGTTCTGCTACTAAGATGCACACTGGCGCCAGCAGCAACATCTACTGAGCCCCGGCGCCCTTTTCACAGGGGGCAGTCAAGGGGACAGTTTGATTGCCAGTTTTGAGGTTTCCAGAAGTGCCCTGCTGGGAAACTACGTGAAGCATTCCTCCTCTTGCCAATGAAGGGTGTGCCAGCTTCACCCGGGGCTGGGCTAAGGAGCAGCCAGCGAAAGCAACTGGAGAGGCATGGATTCTGAATGTATGAAAGCCCCTACCAAGCAAAAACCGGATCCAAGCCTGGCCTGCTAGCACACTGTGGCAGCTCCTTACAAGGGGAATGGACAGCAAATATGGCCTTTGCTGCCACAGAAATGGGAGACTGCAAAATGCACGTTTGGCTAGGACCCCGAAAATCCTTACACGAGTCGTGATGAACCAAGCAACAGAACTTCTTCAAAGGTGCTCAAGGGATCCGAGTTCTTCTTTTCCGTTTTAAATGCAGGACTACAAGTACCAGAATGCAAAAGGGGAAACAATTCACAACAATCTCACAATAAAATAGAGACCCGAAGAAAAATATACAAAATAAAGAGGCACACGTGTTTTAAAACATATTACGATAGGTGCAGGGTAGTGTAATTGGCATTTTACTTTATAAACCAATTTTGATTGTTTTACATGTCCATTTAAAACATTACGCCATCATTAACGCAACAGAACCACAATACATATGTCTTAGTCTACAGTTACAGATCCGAACCATTATATCATCCCCCTCCCCCCCCTATTCTGTCATGTTTTAGCGGACAGCCCACACGGATTTCTCCTGCTGGGTGCCCCCCCCCCCCTGCCAAGGAGGGGGCTTGCAGAGACTCCCACTTCTGAGAAACATCACGCTCGGCAGCCGATGAGGCGACCCCCAAGCGCAAGGCATTTAAATAAAAATATATTTAGGCATGTTTTACATAGTCCTGCTTAAAGCCCCAAGACCAGTAAAGTGCGAGCCGCCGGTACTATGCTTGGATGCGCACGGCACGCCTCACCACTCTGCCAAGGTTTAAATAGCTACTCTGATTCAACGTCACTTCTTTATTACACACTAACAACCTTAAAATGCATGTGGTACGTGTTAATTCACCAACTCTGCGCCCCTAGCCAATAAAAACCCTCATGTTACATCAATTAGACATTATGAGAGGAGGGGTGATGTCAGCAGAAAACGGACACCTTGGAACAGTGGGGGGAGATGGAAGCAAGCAAAAGGGAGAGCGACAGCATGAGGGGGAAAACTGCAAAAAAATACTTGAAATGATCAAGTTCTCTGGCCGGCGTTACATACTCCGTGACAAAGGCTTTCGACACCCTACACGTCTTCAGGACACACCTCTAGGTAGAAAAAAAGATGCCAAAAAACGCTACCCGGCCAGTGCTAATCACCTGCACGTGGATTTTGCACAGTTCCCCTAATATAGTTCCAAGCTCACCCTACCTCTCTCTGAATTACCAGTTCTTGCCAGCTACAGTTTTTAAAGATTATTGACTTTTTCGAGTGAGTAATTCAGACATGGCAACTGTGTGTGGGTTTCTCTCTCTCCATATATATATATATATATATATATATATATATATATATTACCTACTGGCGGTCGCCAGTAGGTAGTTATAGTTAGGACCACGTTTCCATAGGAAATCCGCAACATTCTATTTTGAATAACTTTGGCGCCGGTCGACGAATCCTCGCGAATTTTTCAAAATAGGTGGGGCGCTACGCTCCGCTCCTACCCTGAAAGTCTCGGGGGGGATTCGGCAAGCGGGGGCCGAGAAAAAAGGGGGGTCCCAAAACGCGTTTTCCCCATGCATTTTTCCATAGGACCTTTAGACACAGCTACAGCCCGAACAGCTGAACAGAATTATGTGAAATTTGGCAGAGAGGTAGCCATAAGGTCCATGAAGTGCCTTTTGCAGGTTTGGTGTAAATCTGTTCAGTATTTCCTGAGAAAATAGTATTTAAGTCAATATATATATCTGTAAGCGCGCAGCGTGCGCCCTGGGTGCGCGCACCTTGCCGTGCGCGAGCGCAATTCTGATTGGTTGTTAGATCTTAGTAAACATTCGAATCGGTGGAAATCAGGAAGCGGCGGCCGCCATTTTGTCTATCGCATAAAGAGGGGGGAGAAATTGACCCAGTAGGCATTGTAAGGGGGTCACAGTAGGACCTTGTAGGGCAAAAAAAAAGATTTATATTTTGTTAAAAAATATCGCCGAGTGCGCGCACCCAGCGCGCACCCGAAAAAAAACTTTATTAAATTTTTTTTTTTTAAATCGCATTTAAGTGTTTAGATATAAGGTGGCTCTAAAAAGAGCCCTTGTGTTTATTGTTTGTTTTTTGGTACCTACAAGTAAGTACCGATGCAGAGTCTAAAGTTCAAGAGGAAGACTCTGTTGCCTTCATCAGTGAAGTGTACACCATCTCCTCTATAAATGTCTTGCATGTTGTAACGCAAGTTGTTGTGGTATATAGAACCCATACCATAGTCTCTGAGGAAAGCAGAAATAGATTTGTTGACGTGCTTCCTTGCTTTGTCAATCTGCGGACAAAATTGGTTGGACCAGTTCCACTTTTGCCTTTGGCATATGTTAGAATATACGAAGGCAGTTTGTGGAAAAAGCGACATCAATTGCACAAAGGTGTCCTTAATAAGCATTTCCAGACCTACCCCAGTTAAAGTGCCTAGGTCATTTCCACCACAGTGCACAATAATAAGGTTAGGCTGTGGGAGATGTAGAAAGGTTTTCACCAAAGGCATTAATTGGTGCCACTTTAACCCTCTCTGACCAATCCATTTAATGTCTACATTTGGCAAAGCAAGGTCTCTCACCATACCTCTTTTTTCTGCAAATTTTTCACTCCAGAAGACATAGCTGTGTCCTACAATCCACACTGTGAACATCTTCAAAGGAGATCTGGATGCACTCAGGAGGTATCTTTCAATAGAAAGGCAAAAAGAAATGAAAGACAGTTGAAAAATGGGGGCACACATACTTTTTTTATAAAAGGAACTCATTGGCTGTTTCAAACCATTCTACACTAAAAACTAGGCTGTATGTTTAAATTTTAAAAAGCATGTATTGCATTGGTTCAGAAAAAAGTGTGAAAAAAGAACATTAGTTTGGATTTGCTGTTAGGTTTGAAAAGTCAAGCACTCTTGCTCTTTGGAAATGAAACATTGTCTGTTGAACTTCTGACCTCTCTGCTCACACCTGTGTTCTATGACCTGTTGCTATGGTAGCAGGCAGAAGTTAAGTTGGGGGAAGGGTACATTTGGAAAGGGGTTGAAGTTTGGAAACTGTGCCATTAACTGGTTCTGCTGAGAGGAGAGAGGTCTGATAAACTGCTGTGTGACTGCCACATTTCTTTCACAACTAACTAATTTTAAAGGTGAGTTATGAGTTTGAGAAGGGGGTGTTTGTGGTTAATTTTGATATATAAAAAAAAATTATGATTATTTGTTTAAAGTTGTGATTTACATTTTCTGTTTTGCGAAAAATTTAACTGTTTTGAATATGTAAAATAATATGGAGTATGTTTTCAACATAAGATAATGTGTACTGGTAACAATGAGGAATACTGTTTTGTGCCTACCATCAAACCATGAGTCTGTGTGCAGAGAAGAATTGTGGGCAGAGATATAATTTGTAATTTGTGTTGCTGTTGAAAAGTAAGACTTGCAGTTGAAAGAAAAGAACAGCTTCTTTTTAATTGTGATGGTTAGCATTTAGCAGAAATCACTTTGAAAAAAAAGAGAGGAAAATGGCAGCACATTTGAAAAAAGCATTAGTTCTGTTAGAATTGATAACCCAGGAAAGGGGCAGCCTGTGTTTTGTGCCTACCAACACAGCATGAGTCTGTCTGTATATAGGAATTGTTGTCTGAGATTTAATTTGTGAAGTTGTTGTTCAGTAAGAAATGTAGTGCTTAAAATGATGACATGAGTCTGTGTGCACACAGGAATTGTGGGCAGAGATTTAATTTGTGAAGATGTTGTTCAGTAAGAAATGCAGTCCCATGGAAGGGGCAGCCTGTTGTGTTTACACAAATTATCCCTTAGCACACATGCACTGTTACATACATCCCTGCAGTCTTCATGCAGTTCTGGAAGTCTCTTTGCTCATCTGTCAAGCACCAGACAATCCACAGTGTTCAGAAACACACTCTTGGCACACACGCAGCAGCTTCTCCAACACTCTCATGTGTAGTACTCAGCTCTGTGTGCTGTTTCAGATAGCACTGTGTAATGCAAACACATTCATCGTCACCATGGCCTCATTTAACCCCTTCGGTGCTCATGACGGAATGGTTCCGTCATGACCCACGGTTGAGCTGTGCTCATGACGGAACCATTCCGTCATGACCACACCCGCGCAAGATTCCGTCAGCACAGCGGCGGAATCTGCGCAGCATCGAAGGGGTTAAATTGATCTTGTTTATTTACTCACTCTGTAACATATGGACATGGTCTTAAGGAGCTGTTAGGAAATGTGCTGTTTTCTGCTTCTGTAAATAATAAGGGAAATGTATCAGGCTGTAACAGTAATTTGGTACTATTCAGGGACACTGTTTTGTTCAAAAAAACATAGCATGAGTCTGTGTGCGCACAGGAATTGTGGGCAGAGATTTAATTTGTGAAGTTGTTGTTCTGAAAGAAATGCAGCCCATGAAAGGGGCAGCCTGTGTTATGTGCTTAAAATGATGGCATGACTCTGTGTGCTTCCATTTCTTCACCTCTTTTTGTATATAAATTTTTTTTTTTTTTTTTTTTACATTTTTTAAAAAACCTTGGGTGCGCGCAAGGTGCGTGCACCTCAAAAAAAATGTCAAAAAAAATATCTCAAAAAAAAATTTGGGGGGTTTAGTTTATAAGTGGCTCTTAAAAGAGCCCTTGAGTTAATGGAGGGAAACAGGAAGAGAAAAACGCAAAAAAAGAAAAAACATCTATGGCCTAGTGCACGGATGCGCATCAAATTTTCTCTGAAGGAGATCAAGACTGGTCTCCCCCACAGAAATAAGAGAACCGCAATCAGTGCACCGTGTAGACAACCTCGCCAAACAAGGTGGACCAACAAGAGGTGTAGAAACAGGTGAAGGCACCATCGCAGCTGAAGTGCTCCCCTGAGCTGCCGAAGATGTGCTAGGCTGAGCTGCTGCAGATGTCGTCGGCTGAGCAGGTGGAGGGTTTTCTCCAGAAGCTCGACGAAAAGTTACTGGATGCATTTTGTTAACATGTCTCAACATAGTGTGAATGCTAAAAGAATATTTCTTGTTAGGATTCCCACGAGATAAGACTTTTTTACAAAGTACACATGTAACTTTCGGTGCATTTACCTTTTTCAGACCTTCAGGAAAAGTAAAAAACTGCCATATAAAGCTGTCTTTCTGCTTCCTGTTCCTCTGCCTCTCAAGAGTGTCCTGGTCACTGTCTGAAGATGGTTGCTGTTCAGCCATTGTCTCTCAACAACAGAATAGCTCCTTCTCCAAAGGAATCAGAACTAATAATGAGGGGAGTAGGTGTGGTTTGGGAAGAATCTGGAACTGAAAGTACTTCAAACCAATCAAAAGTGATGATTCATGATCACATGACTTGCCATGAGGGGATTGGGTGTGGTATTGAAACAATTAGAAACTGAAAGTAATGATAACCAATAAGAAACATTGTTTTATTATGTATAAACCCGAGGTGCGCGCACTGCGCAAGCTCCGAGCGCGCACCCCGTGATGACGTATGCACGAACGCGTAAGCGCGCAGGTGCATACGTCATATGCGCGTACCTAGCGCGCATACGTTGAACACGCGTATACGCGACCGTTATTGCGCGTAATTTTAGCGTATGCAGAAGTAAACCGCGTCGAGCGCGTAGGACGCACGCACGCATGCGTACGTACGTACGCATACGTACTGGGTGCGCGCTCCCAGCGGGCACTATAACGTATATTTGCGTACGTAAATAACGTACGCCGGAATTCATAAAAAACTTACGAAATAGTACTAGGAGCGCGCTCAGAGCGCGCACCCCAAGAATTTATATTAAAAAAAAAAAAAGTGGTCCAAAAATAATTAAAAAAAATTAATAAAAAAAAAAAATGTATCCTAATTGAATTTTTTTAAAAAATAAATACAAAAAAAGATACAGATAATATATAAAGGAATATATAGTAATTTTATTTTTATTAAAAAAAAAATATCTTTAATTAAAAATACAAAAATTAGCATATAAAAAACCGTACAAATTCACTGAAAAAACCAAAGGTTTCAAAAACGTTATAGTTAGGAATTAGCATTTAAAAAACCTTGCAAATTCACTGAAAAAACCAAAGGTTTCAAAAACGTTATAGTTAGGAATTAACATTTAAAAAACCTTGCAAATTCAATGAAAAAACCATAGGTTTCACACATGTTATAGTTAGTTGGACATTTCACTCGTAAAAAACCAATGAAATTCCCCCGTTATAGTTAGTTCAGCTAACTATAACTCGCGCACCCGCAATCCACTGCTGATGACGTCACATATTACATCACTCATGACATGGTCAGTGACATCACTCGTGACATCACTGATGACATCTCAAATGACATCACTGATGACATCACTGATGACATCATCCTTGTGATTGAGTAGCAGACCTCCTCTCACCCTAATATAACCTTTGATACACACATTCAAAAATAGAAACTACAATGTTCAAAATAATGGACATACCAATACCAGTTACAACAACCAATTCAATAATTCAAAGATCCACATACAAATCCACTCATTCACCAACAGTCCTATACAGTCACTCATACATGTACTCACTCATCATATGTACTCATACACCTATACATCCTGTTTAATAATGTCACTCATCCATAGAGTTACTCACACACATAGTCACTCATGCTAATAAAGATTAAAACATACAATTATATGCATATACAGTTATACACACACCACCACACTTACTTATACGGAAACTTACACATACTTTGTCTTTTAAACAGTCACTTATAGAAAAACATACTTATTTATACAGGAACTCTTTCAATCTCTTACTCTCACATATACTCAATTAAAAACACCAATAGTCACATATACTACTATAAAATATATGAAGTTACTCATAGAGACACTATTGACACAGTCATTCACTCAATAACACACCCATACACACACTCATCCACCCATACAGTCCTGCACACATGCTGTCTTCAACACATACAAACAGTGAGTCACTCATTCATGCACCTATGCACTACGTAATACCCCACACCGAACCATGCAGACACTCAGACTGATACTCCAAAAACCAACTAATAACCTATATAGACACCCATGTAGCTACTCACCAACTCATGCAGCCAACTATACACAAAGTGAGAGACTGATACAGATATTTACATACTTAAACATTACTCACAAAGCCATGTATTCACTATGATACACTGAATCAGTCACATAATCAATTTTTCATAAAAAAATCATCCATTTAGACATTTATATACCCATTTATTCTTCCATCGACCTTGAGATATACATATATAAAACATATTTAATTTTCAGAAAAACACACATTCACTGGATGATGTCATCAGTGATGTCATCAGTGATGTCATTTGAGATGTCATCAGTGATGTCATGAGTGATGTCACTGACCATGTCATGAGTGATGTAATATGTGACGTCATCAGCAGTGGATTGCGGGTGCGCGAGTTATAGTTAGCTGAACTAACTATAACGGGGGAATTTCATTGGTTTTTTACGAGTGAAATGTCCAACTAACTATAACATGTGTGAAACCTATGGTTTTTTCATTGAATTTGCAAGGTTTTTTAAATGTTAATTCCTAACTATAACGTTTTTGAAACCTTTGGTTTTTTCAGTGAATATATATATACACACACACACGTTTAGTTAAAAAGAGGGAATAATCTACTTTTTTGGGAAAAATTTAACCTTTACCCTCAAAAAATCTGCTTCACTCTCAAGCAGCTCAATAGACAAATGGAACCTCACTCTGCTGCAAAATCGCGCTCCTGAAGTATCTCCAAAGGATATGGGGATCACTCAAAGATGTAGGAGTCTATAGAGTAGGCTCTTAAATCAGAAAATTCAGCAGTTGTGGCGCGCTCTCCCACAACCCAATTAGGGGAAAAAATGCAATAATAACTAAAGGAACGCAAAGCAGTAGATTTAAGACGCCCAAATGGGACACTTTTTAAAGAAGTAGCTTCCTGCCCTTACCTGCTGCTCTACAATGTCGGGGTGTCCCCGGCGGGCTCCTCGGTACCCTCTGCATGGGTCAGTCCCCCGAAGGCACCTCCGTGGTCCGTCCAGGGCTCCGGCGGGTCCAGGCACAAGTTTCTGTCAGAGCCCGGGCAGCAGCGGTGGAGGCGGAGGGGCCGCGGTCTGCGAGCCCTGTGCTCGGCTGCTCTCCGGGTGAGGGGGCGGGGCAGGGCTGCGCTTTGCTCCCGCAGAGTGGCAGTTGGAGGTGCCTGGCCGCTTCGCTCCGTGTGTGTGCGTGCAGGCTCAGGGCTGGAGTGTGCCTGTCTCTGCGCTCTGGCATTACTCACCCCGCTCCGCCGCCGCTCTCACCCTCGGTAGCCCGCCCCCTCCTCCAGCCCGTGAACATGGTCTGCTCTCTGCTGCTTCCAGACCCCTGTAGACTCAGACCCAGCGTCGCAGCAGTCTACACCCGCGCAGCACCGACGCTGAGAGCCAGCCACAGTTTCTCCCAAAGCTCTGGGGCTGACGAGCAAATATGAACATTTAGAGAGGAGGCTTGTTTTAAATAGAGCTGTGTTATTTAGTTACCACCGCTACAGCATTCAAACATGTTTCAATTGAAACATTCAACTTACTGCTGCAGCGTTTCCGTGCCAGAGGCACCTTGTTAACTTTCAAGCACAGGGTCGTGGAGCTCCGGATGGCGGGAAAATAAAATGTACTCTAGAGGCCTCCAGCAATCGTTGATTCCCCCCCCCCCTAAACATTCATGCGTTTGTGTCGTGTTGGCAATTGGAAAGGTTGAATTTGATTTTAAGGTACTTCACATACACAAACAAGCACACCACTGCCTTTCTCCGAGGCAGAGCAGAAATGCCTCGGAGAAACGCAGCGTCCTTTTCGGATTCGGGGGCGTGTTTTGCTGTTATCTCCTCTTGCCATTGGCTGGAGGAGATAATTAGACTTTCTGCAAAAAACACGCCCCGATCCGAAAAGGACGGGGCCTGATCGGAGTGACGGGACCTCTTCTCCAATGGCTGGCCAGCATTGAAGAGGCCAGCCAATGGAGAACAGGGGAGAAGAGGGGCGGGTTCAAGCCCCTCTTCTCCAAGTCATTAAATCTCCGACTTCCGGTTCTGCCTTCGGCAGACCGACGGTCCTCGACCTAAAAAGGGTAGTAGAATAGAGAGGGAAAAAACACACACCTTCGTAAGTTCGTGACGCTTTTCCTGATGGTCCAGATACTGCCCGACCGCTTGATGACTGCAAACTTTTTCCAAATCCACGGGCTATGATAGATGCTTGCACGATTTCTGGTCCTTTGATAAAAATTGGGGACTGTAACGTGCTGAGCAGAGGACTTTGAGCCTTGGCCTGCCTTATTCGGACAATGTACAACAAATTTGGTTATGCAGAGCCAATAAATTAGAGGACTCCAAATAGCCAGATTAGGTAAATATGATGTTCTGCGCTTTACTTGAATTGATCTAGAGATTCTAAACTTTGACGAGACAAATGCAAATATAAATCATTATGAAAATTTAGATAAACAAATATTGATTAACAAGAAATATGAGTTTGTGGTTTATCATCAAGAGAAATAAGGATTCTGAGTCTTAAATGTGTTTTAGCTGGTTCTAAATCACCATCAACCAATCCAACTAATTGGTCCGTCGACCAAGTGGGTGGAGTGCCTTGATGTTTAGGATTAGGGATCTATTGGCGACGAATGTTAATGTATATTTTTGTAAAATAACTTTTCTCTCCCTATAGGTTATAAGGTGTTCCCCCCCACGTGTCTAGCGCTTGAATTACTTATCCCTCCTGTGTGCAGACTCGTGAGAGAGACGTATGAGTGTTGGTGTTATGGGCCCCACCAATGAATGCGTGTGTGAATGAGCTAGTGTGACGTCGGGTCTGCAACGCAGGGAGGATATTTGTAAATGTTCCCCCTTTTCTCGGTCTTGCGCTAGATCATAGGCTCCCCTGGTGATGACGCGGAGCACGTTGTTTCTATGGCTCAGCTGGGTGCAGTCTTACTTAGCCATTGGAGGCACAGTTGTCTGCCTGGGGATGGGAATTCTTCCAGAAAATTCTCCCTGACGTCCATATACACGAATCAAACTAAATTTCTCGCAAAGACAATGAGGTGTGAAGGTGCACCATTGGGTATGAACCACTTTGGGTCTGTAAAGGAACAGGGTTGAACCCTTTTTGCGAACACTGATTTAGGCAGGTAATATAAAAACTAAAAGTAGAGTGTAGATAATCACAATCGCATGTTTCCATTGAGTTTATCACGTTTATTTATGTACACACTACACATTTGAAGCCTGCAGTATACTCCCAGCAAGCCTTTGTAAAAAAAAACTATGGTTAAAACTAAATATGTTGTACTCTTAAAATGCAGATTGCTCCAGCCTTTGCAAAAAACGTGGTTTCAAACAATTTGTATCCTAAATGCAAATGGGGGAAACATGTTAGCTTTCATTTCATATTTATTCTTTATGCAATTGCAAAAGCTCACATATCAGCACAAAACAGTATACAGTTTTAATGCACACTATATGCAGCTGAAGACCAATAGTTGGAGCCAGCTGTTCCAGAGGTCAGAGTACCGTAGGGTCAGATTGCAAAAATAAGCAAACATTGGCAAAGCCGCTATATCTGGCTTTAACATGCTAATGCACAAAAACACAAACATGCGCAAATGTGCCCAGGCTGTTTATGCCATGTCACTATGTAATCTGTTGCTCGGCAACACAAGCTCTAGGAGTAATAAAGGATTGGTACATAGAAGGCGTAGAAAAGGCATGTTGGACGGAGACAACCACAAATAGTATTTGGACGTTTGTGCACGCCTGTCTTTACAATTTGTATCTTTTAAGTTCATAGGATCTGCTTGGGCATGTCTCACTGTTTATTGGGGATGCTTGTAAAGTGCGACATACACTCAAAAGGAGCCGCTGAACTAACCTATAGAAATCTCTAAATTAAGACCTACCAAGGTCGTAACTGGATTGGGGTTGCCTGAATTCCTGTTCAGAGGTCGTGTGCTTAGCAGTTTGGGCTGTACCTTTCCCACTTGTGCAGGACGAAGACAGATATGCATATGGTTGGTGCCCGCCTATAATGGCACAGTTAGCAAAAAAAGCTGGACTGAAATGCGGCCCAGAGTAATTACCAGTGGCTGTGATTAATTAAATTATTCCACTCATCATTTTCCAGTTTTTGTCAGTTGTTTCAACTGCAGTCACTGCTGTTGTCTCTGCTTTGCTGGCAGCGGTTCTTGCAATTTTTGCCGCAATAATTCTTTTTATTGGGTAAATGTTGTTGTTTTCCCTGCTGGGGTGCAAGTATGGTCACCCTTTGTGGCAGCTATGGTCACTTCTGTCATGACAGCTATTGTTGCTACTACTGTTCCTCCTGTGGTGGCAGATGTGGTTGCTGCTGTGGTCCTTTAGTAGTTGTAGCTCTTATTGTAACTGTTCTGGTTTTGCTGAAAGCTTTTGTTGCTGCTAATGCCAATACTACGGTGAAAGCTTTCATCGTTATTGTCCTGTCGTACTGGCGACCGTGGTCACTACTGCAGTGCCTAGTGTAGTTAAAGCTATGGCATAACTTGTCACTGCTGTGTTCCCTCCGGAGCTTGCAGCAGTTATTGCATCTGTTGTTCTTAAACTGTTTTGCTGTTGTGGTACATTTCTTAACAAATCCAACACTGGCATCAGTGTGGGTTTATTAAGCTGAAATGTTTGATACCAAACATCTTGGAATTAATTGAAGCCATCATGGAGCTGTAGAACTCGTTGGGACAAGCTCCCAGCCCATGTACTCAGTATGGCTTCACTGTGCACTTCTAATGTCTAAGAATGGACTTAGACACTATAGGGGCATATCTGCTCATGCAGTTATGCCCTCACAGGAGGTATAGCGCGCCCTGCGTTAGGGCTGTAAGGCCTGCTGTAGGTGCGATTTACATATGCCTCTTGAAGTGCCAGGTAGACTCTTCACGTTTATCTGCACCAAAACACGCAGGCTGCAGTGGCAGCACCCCTATATTTGGTAAGGGGTCTCTTAGGGTGGCACAATAAATGCTGCAGCCCTTATAGACCCTCTTTGGTCACAAGGCCCTTGGTACCCTTGGCACCTTTTACAAGGAACTTATATGTAACCCAGAAGTGTGCCAGTTGTGGAAACAATGGTACAGTTTTGGGAAAGAACACTGGTACTGGGAACCTGGTTAGCAGGGATCCAGCACTCTACAGTCAAAGTTGCATCACAAGCTGGAAAAAAGTGTGTTTGTGGGGAGGCACTTTCCTACAGTTCCCACTACAGTTTTTGTGACTTATGCATACTGTTGCCAGCCTTTTGCGATATACACTTTTTACACGTGTTCACTTGAAAAGATATGAACCATGTGATCATACCATGAGCACTTTCTGTGCATCGTGTATACATAGTGATATATACTAGATCTGTAATAAATCTGCCATCATAGCAATCCTGTTATGTGGGTCCGTTTGTTTTACCTTTATTGAGTTTGTTTTGTATTTATTAAGTTTTTATATACTATATTATGAATAATCTTACATGAAACTTGCTGTCAACGAATCACTGTTGTTTCCAATATCTATTGCCCTGATTTTTTTTTAGGTTGTCAGATAGCTCCTTTTACTTTCAGTAGTCACTATTGTATTGACAGCTTTTGTGTTAAGCCTTTGCTTGCTGTACATGCATTTTCAGTTTTTGCAGTTGTTGCTGGTTGTAAAGGCCAGTGCTCTATGCAGCTACCAATGGACCACGTTGTCATGTGTGACTCCTCTACCATAATCAACAGCACAGAGCATTCTGATACGTGAAAACTTAATTTTAGCATTATAAATATGGAAGTAAGTCGATTTTTTGGTTTATTGAATATGAATCAAATGCACAGCATTAATATATATATATATATATATATATATATATATATATATATATATATATATATATATATATATATATATTACCTACTGGCGGTCGCCAGTAGGTAGTTATAGTTAGGACCCTGTTTCCATAGGAAAACCGCAACATTCTATTTGGAATAACTTTGGCACCGGTCGACGAATCCTCGCGAAATTTTCAAAACTAATGGGGCGCTACACTCCGCTCCTACCCTGAAAGTCTCGGGGGGATTCGTCAAGCGGGGGCTGAGAAAAAAGGGGGGTCCCAAAACGCGTTTTTCCCATGCATTTTTCCATAGGACCTTTAGACACAGCTACAGCCCGAACGGCTGAACAGAGTTACTTGAAATTTGGCAGAGAGGTAGTCTACAGGTCAAGGAAGTGCCTTTTGTAGGTCCGGTGTAAATCTGTTCAGTAGTTCCTGAGAAAATAGCATTTAAATCAATATATATATCTGTGGCAGCTTACGGTGCGCTTACCGTGCGCTTACGGTAAGCTTACCGTACGCGTACGGTGCCGTGCGCGAGCGCGATTCTGATTGGCTGTTAGATCTTATTAAACATTCGAATCGGTCGAAACCAGGAAGCGGCGGCCGCCATTTTCTCTCTCGCACTCTGAGAGGGGGAGGAAAAACAAAGGTTGAAAACATGTAAAGGGGCAGGTTAGACAGCTCCTAACCACCTAGCCTTGATTAAGGTGTCCCAAAAGAACCCCCAAGGCCAAAAATTCATTTTTATATTTTTTCGAAAAAAACGGCGATTACGCTTACCGTAGGCGTACGGTAAAAATTAATTATAAAAAAAAAAATATCCACACTTCCCCCCCCCCGTGTGCAAAAGGCGCCTGGAGGGCACCTTTTGTGCATGGCATATTTATTAGAGGAATAGTTAATAGTTTACCTTTCACAACGAAGCGCATAATATGTCCTCCGTGTGCGGACGGTGCGCGAAGCGCATCGTGCGCACATGGTCCATCCAGCGTAACGTGGGCACGCGGTGCGCGTAGCGCACCGCGTGCCCACCGTGCGTGCACGGCACTAACTGCGTAAAGTGGGCGCGCGGTGCGCGAAGCGCACCGTGCGCGCACGGAACGAACTGCGTTAAGTGGGCGCGCACGCCACGAACGGCGTAAAGTAACTTAGCATTTAAAAAACCGTACAAATTCACTGAAAAAACCATAGGTTTCACACACGTTATAGTTAGGAATTAGCATTTAAAAAACCTTGCAAATTCACTGAAAAAACCATAGGTTTCACACATGTTATAGTTAGCTGGACATTTTAGTCATAAAAAACCAATGAAATTCCCCCGTTATAGTTAGTGCAGGCAACTATAACTCACGCGACCGCAATCCTCTGCTGATGACATATGTGTCTTTATGAAAAAAAAATATTTGTAATATATGTATAGCTAAAATTTAATGGAAGAAGACATGGGCAAATAAGTGTCTAAATACAGTATTAGCATCAGCAGAGGATTGCGGTCGCGTGAGTTATAGTTGCCTGCACTAACTATAACGGGGGAATTTCATTGGTTTTTTATGAGTAAAATGTCCAGCTAACTATAACATGTGTGAAACCTATGGTTTTTTCAGTGATATATATATATATATATATTTTTTATTTTTTTAATGTAATTCTTGCCGTGTGTGCAAATTTGCCAAGAATAGTACTCACTATAAAACAGCATATAGGGAGAAGGAGATAGCTATTCATGAGCATCTCACATGTCGTACTGAATATGCTATTTACAAATTGAAGTGCACCTGCAATCTGGAATATATTGGCAGCACGAAGCTCCTGGTGCATAAACGCATTCTTCAGCATGTTAGGGCCATCTTGAATTCTGACCATAATTATCCGGTGGCCAGACACTTCAAGTCTATTCATGACAACAAATTGAAGAACTTGGAATACACAGTCATATGGTCAGTTCCTAACCCCGGACGGGGAGGAAATCGAGATAAGCTATTGAGACAACGAGAATCCCCTTTTATTTTAGCTCTCGACACAAGAGTCCCTAATGGTCTTAACATGAATGAAGATTTGCACAATTTTCTATGATAGTTTTTTCTGATGGTTATTTATCATGATGGTAATGTAGTATGATGGTCATCTGTTTCATTGGATCAGTGTTGTATATTTATTTTTTATTTTTTGCTCGCTGTAAAATTGGTTTGTTCTGTGAGTTTACTATTTTTTATTGCAGGGATCGTTTAGGCCTAAGCGATTCAGGGTTTTTTCCCTTGCTGCTAGTGTTAGAGTATTTTTTGCACCGCACTATTTTGCACTTTTTGCACTATGCACTTCGTTTTTTATACAGACTATTTATTATCATATGGCATCTCAATTGTGTATATATATGTTTTTTAGCATGCAATTTTGATACTAACTTATTTTATACATTGTTGTCCTCCTTTATTATTGGGTCTCTTTAGTTCTGATCAGTTACCTGAGAATATTGCACTTGCACTTTATTGTAGAATTATTTGCTGCTAATTAGACCGATCTGTGATGGACAGTATGTATCTTTATTCTTAGAAACCATTTGCATGACAGATATGTGACTATATGATGCCTCGTTTTTAGGTCTCGTCTGAGCCAGCGCTTTAGCGCTGCTCTGGCGAGAGCTATAGAAAACGGGAATTTGGAAGTGCAAACAAGTGCTTTTCAGGCCCCCAACTACAGTGCATGTGGGCCGGACGCGCGCACCATTTGGCAGCCTGCATGTACATTTCGCGGGTGCTTTGATGTCCTCAGTGAGCCCCGCGGCCACTGCGAACATCAAAGCGCCCACGAAATGATTACTTTCACTTTAACGTTCGCACCTACTTGTTTTTCCTCTGCTGCGAAGCCGATCCGCACCTTTCGCCTCGATCTCCGTGTTACCTTACTCTCCACTCTGTCCAGAGGTCTCTCTTGTTCTCTGCTACGCTTTCTTTTCATTCATATAAAGCCCGATTTTCTTCCTTCATATGTTTCTTTATCTTTCTACATCCTGGCATTTATTTTTCTGCCTTCCATCATTTTATCTCTCTCTCCCTCTGTCCGTCTCACACACACCTTTCTCACTATAACCCTCCCTCCGCTGCTTTTCTAGTTCTCTTCTCCCCTTTGTCTCCGAATCCTGTCCCTGTCTATGAATTGTTCTCACTTCACCATTTCTCCTCGCTGCCTGTTTTTCACTCGCCTCTGCCTCTGCCCCTCCCCCATCTCTCTCTCTCGTTATTTCCCTCTCTGTCTCTTCCTTATTCCCATCCCTGTTATTTTTCTCCTCGCTTTCCAGTCTTGCATTTAATAGTTCGCAAATCTCGTTTGATGCTGTATATCTATAAGAATCGATCCTTGACTGCAGCCATCTCATTACGCGACACATTCTCAAACATTCCGCATTCGAAATTCTCGCTTTCAAAACGGTTCGAAATTCTGGGCAATCCCTGCTCCAGACATTAAGTTGGAATTAATTATTTGCTTGTAAAATAAAAAAAAACGGTTGATCGCAATCGCCACCTAACCTTATTTTATAAACACACTCCTAAATTGTTTCCTTGCTGTTTCTGTCAGAAAGCCACCGCCACTGGAAAGGACGCAATGTGTGAAACCCAGGGCTGATTGCACGTGGACTGTTTGAAACGTGCATTCATCCTGGTGTTTCGTACAGCGCCTTAACATGTGCATTCATTCATCCTGGTGTCTTGTAGAGCGCCTTGAAACGTGCATTCATCCTGGGGTTTCGTGCAGCGCCTTGACACGTGAATTCATCCTGGTGTTTCGTGCAGCGCCTTGACACGTGCATTCATCATGGTGTTTCGTACAGCGCCTTGAAATGTGCATTCATCCTGGTGTTTCGTGCAGCGCCTTGACACATGCATTCATCATGGTGTTTCGTGCACCGCCTTGACACGTGCATTCATCCTGGTGTTTCGTGCAGCGCCTTGAAACGTGCACTCATCCTGGTGTTTCGGGCAGCGCCTTGACACGTGCATTCATCCTGGTGTTTTGGGCAGCGCCAGCGTTTGCATAAGTACCCAGTGCAAAGCCATGGTTATGTTAACTAGAGGGTGATATGTGTTTGTGTTTACTAACCCGTCAGAGGCCGGCTATGCCAATATGTTAAACATCACAACACGTCAACACCGGAAACATTATTTTCGCTAGTATTGGCCTCAGTCATTTTCCGAATTTCTGCGCTGGCAGTTCGCCCTAAATACCAGATTCACGGACATCGGAAAGGAGCGAGAAGCAAAAAAATATATATACGTTACTGTGCCACTACTTTATATATATATATATATATATATATATATATATATATATATATATATATATATATATATATATATATATATATATATATTGCAGCTGGCTTCCGTCACCACAGAAGCACGTTTAAGACGGTAAAAAAAGTCTTCGATACAACTCCACAAATTATGTCACCAAACATGTAAATGAACTTTGGTTCTCTTTACTGCCTCTTGGCACTGTGAAGGTCGGGCAGTCTCTTGGCGCTGTGGGAGGTCGGGCAGTCACGACCGCACGCCGCCCTCAGGCCAGCGCAGGCACCGAGGTGTACACCTGACTAGTAGTGAGGTCAGAATCTTCTTATATAGCGCCTACTACCTATTTACACTCGTTTCACAACACTACGCAGAAACAGCACAGTGAGTAGGAACATCTGCTTACATGACATAGGATGTCAGGACGATGCGAGTCATAAAGTCACAACCGGGTGGGTAATTAAAAAAAAAAAAGCATTTGCAATGCAATAGGTCTCGCATTTGCGAGAGTTTAAAATATTGGCATTGTAAATGACAATGCCTTTTATTTGTTTTAAAAACCAACACATAAATAAAAGGCATTGCCATTTACAGTGCCAATAGCTCAAACTCTAACAACTGCGAGACCTATTGCATTGCAAATGCTTGTTCATGTTTGACACTTTATACACTCAGGTCGCCTAACTTCTTTTACATTGGTTATTGAGAGAACTGGTTTTGTATTTTGGGCACTTGCCGAATATTGTTTTTAGCAGACATCACCAACTTCTATTTTAGGTTGCTGATTGGTGGATGCAGTATATACTTTTGCACTATGTATGAAATTATGTTTTCATCTATTGTATTCCGCTGCTATGAAATCATGTACTTTTCTCTCTATACTTTATTACGCATTGTCATTCGGAAATTGTCCATGATGATGGTAAAGTTTGAATGTTAGTAACTGACCGCATTAGTGCAGCAGTCTGTCTTCTACATTGTTTTGCAGTGATAGTCCGTTTCTTTAGTTGATTGTGCACATTTTTAACCTTAAATACGTCACAGTGTGGAGACGCATCATGTGATCAAGCTCCCCTCGAGGAGCAAAACGCGTCATGGCAGGCACTGCTCCTGTGAAATTTTGGTTTGAATAAATTGACACTGCTTCACCCACCTATGCCTCGTGGGAGTCCGTGATTTATCCCTGGAGTCTGGAGGTCCATGCCTGTGGTTCCACCGAGGGGAAAAAGGGTGGACAGGATGTTTTCCATATATATATATATATATTTATTTATTCACAGAAAGAGTTGCCATTCAAAAACATACATTGATTATAAAGCAACAGTTTGGTTAATTATTGTGTCAAGTAAAAAGCAAAGCCCTATTTGGTCTTCAACAAAATGTATTTAAACAACGAGATTTGTACAATGTATTAGTAGGTGAATCTAGTACCTATCTTTACTGTGGGATTTATCCCGGTATAAAAGAGGAAACATGATGGAAATTTATGGATGTCGAAATGTATTTTAAATAATGTGATTCAGTAAACGCATATACTTTTTGCACAATAATCACGTGGTGCACATTTGCCCAATCACAATAACAATAAGAAACGAAAAAAAGTGTAACCTTTAAAATGAAATGCCATTGGTAGAACCGCATCATGTGATCAAGTCCCCAAGGAGGGGTGAAACGCGTTATGGCTGCCGTTTGTCTGTGAGAGTCTCCTGAATAAACAAACGGGTATTGAACAAGAATCCTGTGGTCCGTGCTCTTTCTGCTCCAGTTGTGGGAAACACGATAAGAAGAGTGCTTTCAGATATAATAAGACAGGTTCGACTCCTCCTGTCTTTTACACGGACCCCTCTACCATACGGGCTCATCTGCTGCAAAGGAGCTGTCGCCAGGCAACAAGCGTTTAAACTAAATCTGGAAGGATTATCAGCAACAGAGACCCCCAACGGAACTTCAAAAACGTATGAGCGAAAGTCGGACACCCGGTAGAAGCACAAAGGTAAGCGAGGGGTGTAGGAAGGTGGAATCTGACTATATGGTTGCCCCCACTTTTTTCCTGGTGTTCGAATGGTTTTTGACTAGTCTGGCTGGGATCCTGCTATCCAGGTCCCCAGCCTATCTGCTTACTCCCTTAAATGATTTGTGTGCATATTAGATGCACTAGTGATTGGATACCGTGGTGCCTTGTAAGCCCCTAGTATATGGTACCTTAGGTACCTAGGGCATTGGTACTTCACAGGCCTACCAGGGGCTGCAGCATGTATTATGCCACCCCTGGGAAGCATTCACAATCTGACACCACAGGCCTGCTACTGCAGCCTGTGTGAGGTGGTGTTAGCACTCCTCACTGAGGTATGGGTTCCTATATCTCACCATACACACACATATAAATCTATCAGTCACCCCTATGGTAGGCCCTACCAATCCCAAGGGCAGGGTGCTTGGTTTACTATGGGGGTGAGGGGGTGCTTCTGCCTGAGCAGGACCCCTCTGCAGCTGGCAGAGTCTATTCTCTGCTGCTGTTTGTGGATGCGGTTAAACCATATACTCTTAAGTGCATTATAACCTTGCGGTAAATGCTAACTTTGGAATGACTGTATCAAAACATGTCGTGTTTGGTGTCAAACAACTTGGAATCCTACCCCCACACCAGTAACTGGTGTGGGAGTAGGATCCCACCCTTCTAGAGGGGACGCCATGTACCCACTGTACTACACGGTAGAAATCTTTCAGAGCCCTGGCATCACAAAATGGATGCCACCAGCACAGACACCGGGCTGCCCTCCTGCTGCTGACTGAAACTCGCAGTGGAGGGAGCCCAACAAAGGGTTTCACTGTCACAGGGAGGTGTCACCACCTCCCAGACAGGATTTAGTGTATTGGAGCTGGGTGGGTGCACTCTTAGAGTGCTTTGAAGTCCTGCACTGGGGGAGCAGTAGGCTCCTCTGTGCATATGCCAGCTCAAACCGGTTCAGGGGCTACCTGCCCCTGCTCTGGCGCGAAACTGGACAAAGGGAAGTGGGTGTAACCACCCACTACCCTGACCCTCCTAGAGGAGTGGTCATAGAGCTAGTCCCTCCCATCTTTTCACTATAAGATACCAAAGCTTGCCAATGCAACTTAGATTACACCTGGACGATGCTCTACATAGAAGAATCCTGGCCCTTCGACATTCCACTATCTCTGGAAGACTGAAGAATCTCCCTTGGAGTCAAGGAGTGACTCCCCTGCTTGGCAGGCACCAAAACTCTTCGACAACGGTTGCAAACTTTACTGCTCCCGCCGGAGCCCGAAGTCCCTGCATCCCCTGAAGTGGATTTCCTGACCTCTCGATGGCCATTTTGAGTCCCCAGTGAAGCTGTGGCATCTGGACCCCACGAGTGGCGAGGAACAGCAATACCAGGGAACCGTGCACTGATTTCTAGTGCAAGCCCTAATCTACGTCCAACGAAGTTGTGCTTTAGACCACTTATTGTCCAAGTCCCAAGCAAGTCTAGTACCGAAAATCAGCGGCCTACCCCATCCCGAGTGACCGTGGGCTGTTGGTAAACTTTTCCTGCAAAGGCGTTTTCGCGGTTGCTTGCCCGTTGGCTAGTAACTCACCTGAAGACTTCCACATCGACTTCAAGGGCTTGCCTGGTTGCTCTGGGCCTGCCCTCACTTACCCTCGCTGGGTAAGTCCATCAGACCTTGCTGGTCTGCACCATTGCCAATCTTCACTCTACACGAGACTTGCAGTTGCCAAGGATTGTTGGCTCCAATCCGGGTGCCGACACCGTCATCAGCTGCAGACGTCATGGAAACCTCCGAAGCCAGCTGCTGGTCATCTTCGATCCCTCCTGGTCCTCGTGAGCGAAGAGACAAAACACCATCATCGACCTGAAGAGACGCGACAGCTGTGGTCATCCATCTTGCTGGCCACCGGTCACTGGCAAGAGACTCTGAACTCTGTCCCCTCAATTTCTAGGTCTCCTGCAACTCCAATCCATCTTCGGATTCGAACGGACACCTCTCCAGTCGTCACAAGCAGCAAGTCTTCGGTGATCTTCATTGAAAACAGCATCGCGACCCGACACCAAAGGACACCTATGCACCCGGCTTCCCTGGGTGAGGTAACTCGTGCACTCTGGTGCCCAAGTGTGTGTTGGCCCTCGAAATACTTACCCTGTAAGTTGCTTGCTTGTTGACTTTTGCGAAGTGCCCTAGAACTGCAAAATACAAACCGCGACATTTGCCTTTGAAACGTATTGAAAACCCGCGTGTGTGTTTAGACACTGCACGCGCCTCCTGTGGACTGATTACTTACCTGCTAACACTGCAGAAGTGAAGCCCCAGAGATTCCCAAGGCCCTAGGCCTCTTCATTTTGCAAGTCGAGTTTGTTACACCATTGTTTTAGTATATGGTCTGGTACGCCCCTAGGGCTACAGCATATTTGTGCTTAATTTATTGAGAACTGTTGATTTTTTGAATGTTTACCTGGCTCTAATCTCATAAAGAGATTAGTAGAGTATATTTAGAAATAAATACATATATATTTGATATATATACCTGTGTGGTGTCTTTTCATTTGGTAATTCAAGAGATTATAAGGTAAAACAAGCTGCTTTACATTCCTCAGAGACTTAGCCTGAAGGCTGCTCTCCACAGCTACCACTAGGATAGCTTTCTTTAAAAGGTTGTCTTAAACCTATCTACCAAGAGTCGAATTGGACTGGTGCAAGGTGGCCACTATAACTAGTGACCAGCATATGCCAGGCCAACTTCTCACAAGGGGCGCGTCGGAGGACGCGAATTACGCGGGACCGGTGTTTTGAGGGGTTAAGACTGTGCTCAGGTGAATATAGTTCCGAGTTGGGTGTAGAGTGATTCGAGCTGTGTGGGATATTGGCTGTGTGACAGAGCGGTGTCAGGAGATTACTCTATCCAGCCACGAAACCGCCAGCAACCACTTTTAAGTATTAAGATCAGAGTGAAAATCACATGCAAAATGATGGCAGCGGACAAACTTAAAGAAAGGGAGGAACCGGCGGCTGTAATGTTTAGTGACGATAATGTGCCTGCAAAAGACCACATTACCCAGAAACCATCAGCAATGGGTAAAAATGCAGGGATAAAGGATAAATGTAAACAGTTGGAAAAACTAATGAGAACGGAGCAGAAACGATGGTGGGAAGCCAAGTCGCTGCAACGCTATATAGACGTGGGAAGGGTTCCCCGCGGGTTAAGAATACTCATTGCTCCAAGTTATGAAGCACCCGATCGCGAAATGATGCGCGAATGGGCAGAAACGAACTTGGAGTCTTCACGAAAATTGCTATTTATCCTTGTTAAGTATGCAGAGAAAGACTGCATCAAATTGGCGGAGGAAATTGACATAGTAACCAAAGAACTTGAAATAATGGACCAACAAGAGGAAATTGAGAAACTAAAAGTCGACAGGAGAAAACGATTGAAAAAAAAAAAAAAGAGGATGTGATAAGGGAGCGGAAAGCTTACAAGTTCCACAGAGATAGATGTGATTACGAATATGGAAGAATCTTTACATTTGCCCGGAAATTTGATTTATTAAAACTGACAATAAGGAAGCGAAACAAGGTGCTGAGGGCTAAAACCACCACCCAGATCTAACATCAGCATCTGAGGGAAGTTCAGCAGTGGAAAGCGGGTCAGAGGTAGAGACCCACAGTAAAACAAAACTGCCAACATCCCGCAGACACTCTTTAACCGAAGAAGTGGATTTTTTATGTATGGAGCGCCTACAATCGCTCAGGCCAAGGAAACAACAGGCCGGCGGAAATCGAGGGCAAGCAAAAAACGGAGAGAGAGAAGAAAAGCCAAAGGAAGAAGGGACCAACAAAAAACAACAAAAGAAGCAGCAGAGGAGATATTGGAAAAAATAGATTACACCAATACAGATGAAACCAGTGAAATGACAGTGGTTAATCTGACGGATTTGACTCTCAACACTTCGGAAAAACAACTACTGGCTTTAGGACTCTCCTTCTGTCCAGAAAGCTCCTTTAACTATTCAAAATCCAGGGTTGACATATATAAAAGTGTCAGAAAATTGAAGCTCAGAAAATTTCATGCACGATCAAAAAAAGCAATACATTTTGAAATATCTTCCACAACAAGTAATTTACCAACACAAGAAAGAGAGATGGACCCCAATACAAATCAGGAGTCACAAGAACTGATAAATGCCCTCTATGACCTAGTACAAGAAGGCAATCAGGCCAGTGGAACCTTGGATTGATACACAGAAAGCAATTCAACCATACCAGGCACAATTGGCAAGACGCCCTTTAAACCACCATCTTCATTCTATCAACTGATGACAAAGTACACGATCGATATGTTCCATGATCAAGTCATCACCGATCTAAAAATCTTGAACAAAACGGCACACAAAGGGACAACAAAAGTCAGGAAGAACATAAAAGAACTTCAATACCATCAATTAATGGCCAAAATCAAAAACAACAAAGAAATAGTGGTGAGAAACGCTGATAAAGGCGGGAACGTGGTATTGTGGAAAAGAGAAAACTACATTAAGGAGGCAATGAGCCACTTAGAGGACAAATCCTGCTATGGGAATAGCAATAGAACAACTTGGAATGCAATACAATCATCATTTCGAGTTAAACTAATGGCTTGGCGAGAAATGGGCCTATTGACAACTGAGGAGTATAAATATT
This sequence comes from Triturus cristatus, assembly GCF_964204655.1. Taxonomy (NCBI): domain Eukaryota; kingdom Metazoa; phylum Chordata; class Amphibia; order Caudata; family Salamandridae; genus Triturus; species Triturus cristatus. The sequence goes on along the minus strand of NC_140580.1, from coordinate 86,606,947 downwards.
TGTGGACAGCAAATCCATCAATCCCTATATTGTACTTTATACCAAAAGTACATAAGGACAAAACAAATCCACCAGGAAGGCCAATTATATCAGCCAAAAATAGTATATTTGAAAACACTTCTAAATATGTGGACTTCTTTTTACAAGAGCATGTTCAAAAATTGGCCTCCTATATCAAGGATACAGGTGACTTCCTGGCGAAAATCAAAAATTTCCTATAGCATGATGATTACCTTTTAATTACTCTAGATGTTACCTCACTTTACACGTCCATCAAGCACAATGATGGACTACGAGCCTTGAAGTACTACTTGGCAAGGAAAGGAACCCCATATGCAGAACATAACAAAATGATTGTCAACATGGTTGAACTGTGTTTAACAAATAATATCTTCAGGTTCCAAAATATATTGTATCATCAATTCCGTGGGGTGGCGATGGGGGCCAGCTTCTCCCCCAGCTACACATGTTTACACATGGGCTGGTGGGAGGAGCTGGTCCTCATGGTCAAATACACAGAAACACTAATAAATCATGTAAAGTGTTGGTGGAGGTTCATTGATGACCTGTGTTCGGTGTGGCGTGGTACAGAAGAGGAAGCAAAAGAGTTTATTGATTCTCTTAACAAAAACGTTTTGAACCTGTACTTTACCGCCAATATAAGCAAAACCAATGTAGTATTCTTGGACGTTGAGGTATACATAGATCAGGGAAATGTGGAAACTAGACTACATAGAAAGTCTACGGAAGGGAATGCAATTTTACATGCCAGTAGTGCACATCCCAATCACCTAATACAAAGCATTCCTTAACGGGAACTACTGTGCATAAAACGCATATGCAGCAATAGCGAAACCTTAGAGTCAGCACAACAGGAATGTATCAGTAGGTTTAGAGCCTGAGGATATAGCAACAAATGTCTAGAAAAGGCTCTAACCAAGTGTAATCTGGTTGATAGGGAAATGATAATGGACAAGAAACCAGAACAAACTACCCCTGACGAAACTTCAAGGGATTTTAGATTTATTATGGATTACAATCGGCAGGAACTAGCAGTGAGAAAAATTATTAACAAAAATTGGTATCTCATAAAACAGGACCCTATAATAGGGAAAACAGTCCCCAAAAAACCAACTATAACATATAGGAGGGGAGCATCTATGAGAGATATGCTAGTTGACAATGATCCATGTGGCATGCCAGCAAAGGGATCTTGGTTGGCGCAAAGACAAGGATTCCACAGATGCAAGGTCTGTCAACATGGGGTATCCACCACCAACTACTCTACTCATTTTGGTGTGCCCAATAATGAAATCACTAAGGCTCTAAACTGCAAGACAGATCATGTGGTGTATGTATTGGAGTGTCCATGCAAATTAAGATATATTGGAAGTACCATCTTACTGGGGCACAAACGGGTGCTCCAACACATACGAGCTTTCAAAAACCATGATCAGGCATATCCAGTGGCACGCCACTTTCAGGATAAACTTGAAGGCAATCCCAAAGATCTTAAATATTTCCTCATCGATTTTGTTCCGAAAAACAAAAGAGGAGGTGATAGGGAGAAATCCCTTAGATTATTTGAGATGCATAACATCTTAAATCTAGACAGTAAGCACCCCAACGGGCTGAACAGTTCGGAGGAATTGCATGCAAGTTTATGAAAACCATGGTGATTGCCTCGCCCCAAATTTGGTCAGTCAGTCTCGTCCATCAGTATCTGTAAGAGAAACAAAACTTCAAAAAACAAATGATGATGATACCAGCTTAGATCGCACATAAATGTAAAAAAGATAAAAAAGAATAAAATCCGTCTATAGTATTTAAACAGTATATAAAGAAAGATTCTCCCTATAGTCTTTTTTAAGCTACCATATCTTTTAACCTGGCACAATTTGCACATTTTTTTCCAACCCCCCCCCCCCCCCCCCCCCCCCCCCCCACACCTTCCACCCCTCTCCCCCTTTTTCTGTGTCTTTGGTATAAACACCTTTTTGCACAAATACATCCATAAATAGTGATGTCGACCAATTCTGGTCATAATCAGTTACAACATAGACAATAATTTGACCGAATTAGACACAAAACAGGGCACAAAGAATAAGTGACAATAAACAGACTAGATATATAATGGCAATCTGATGAATCCAGAAGGATCCAAACGAAAAGGCAAGATATCTAAGAATGAATTGTGAACAGATCCAATGGGGATTCATCACAATATTCTCAACAAAGTGGTATGACCTTGGACTCCTTGCAAAAATATAAGATAGGTGTGCAGATAGATTTTAACTAAAGTATTTATATATTTATTTATTCACAGAAAGAGTTGCCATTCAAAAACATACATTGATTATAAAGCAACAGTTTGGTTAATTATTGTGTCAAGTAAAAAGCAAAGCCCTATTTGGTCTTCAACAAAATGTATTTAAACAACGAGATTTGTACAATGCATTAGTAGGTGGATCTAGTACCTATCTTTTTTGATAAACAACTTTATTCATTTTACAATAGAAAAGCACCAACCGATATGTACCATATCGCAAAGTTCGAGGATTACAAGCACGAGTTCTCAACACCCAACTTGCAGACATTGATACAGCAGAAAAAGATGTAGACAGTCAAACCCCCCATATTTAGACCCCCCCCACCTAACCATTTCCCCCAAATTCTACGATATTTCTTGAGACAACCACGTGCTGCATACATGACTTTCTCCTGTGTGGCGCACCAGTCCACTCCATTCCGCCAGCGCCCCACCCTTGGGGGCTCGGGGCATTTCCAAGAGGCCGCAATATCTCTTTTAGCTACCCCATAGCTGTAGTAAAGAACAATTTTTCGTTGCGCAACCCGTCCAGCCCATCAGTGATGCCCAGGAGTGTGTGTTTGGGGTTGTGTGGGACGCCCCACCCCAAGACTTCAGATAGTTCCTCTTCGGTGCACCGCCAAAATTCCACCAAGAGGGGACAAGCCCAAACCATGTGGAGGAAATCAGCAGGTTCATGCCCACACCTGGTGCAGGGTGAGGACGGACTAAGCCCTGCGCGATGAAGGCGTGCCGTGGTAAGATATGCGGCATGGAGATAGTAGAGCTGTATCAAGCGCAGCCTTGCAGAGGTGGTGACCGTCCTGAGGGCCATAAGGGCGTCCCGCCAGTCTGCTTCCTCCAAGGGACCCACCCAGTCCACCCATTGCGCCCTCAGTCGGTCCAAGGAAGTCGGGGTATTGTTAATCAGTGTGCGGTAAATGCAGGAAATGCCTCCTCTTCCCAAGTCCCCAAACATAATCTGGGCTTCCAGCGGGCTATGATCTGGCAACCTCGTGCCTGTTGTGAGATGTGAGCACAGGGCATGCCGCAGCTGGAGGTAGCGAAAAAACTGCGAGTGGTGCAGTGAGTACCTGGTCCGGAGATCTTCAAAAGAACGCATAAGGTCCCCCACCCACACGTCCCCAAGCTGCGTGATGCGGATGAGGTCCCAACTTTCGAAACCTCGAAGCCCCGTCACCTCCCTGAGCCAGGTTCCGTGCCACAAGGATGTACATTGGGTCAGTGTATGTGTCCAGCCGGTGTGTCGCAGAGCCGCCCGCCAGGCCAGTAACACCGAGCGCGTCACCTCCGGAAGACCCGCTGGAATCGGGGTCCCGTATAGAAAGGATTGGATTCTAGCGAGGCCCAGCTCCCCAAGTTCAAGCCTATAGGCCGGGTCAGACCACCCGTCGTTGAACCAGTCATGTATGGAGTGAAGTTGTGTGGCTAAGTAGTATAGATAAAGGTGAGTCATCCCCAACCCCCGTCAAACGTGGGGATCCTACAAATACCGAGCGCTAGTCTGGATCTACCCGTTCCCCACAAGAACTTGCTGGCCAACCCATCAATTTCACGGAACCAGGCCCTGGGAAAGCACGTGGGGGTGTTCTGAAGCATGTAAAGAAAGCGGGGAAGCACCATCATTTTGAAAAGGGCCACCCTCCCCATGGGGCCACCGCTGGAGATCCGTCTTAACCCGTTTCACCAGCGGGGTGACATTAAGGGCCCAGCTGAGTTCGGGCAGCAACGCCACCCAGACCCCAAGGTATTTGAATGATTGACGGCGCAGAGGTATTTCGAGTTGCCAGTCAAAGCATTCTCGTGAGAGGTGAAGGGGAACCAGGACCGATTTATTGGGATTCAATCGGAGACCTGAGGCCTGTGCAAAGGACTGTAGGATAAACAATGTGGACCGGACCGGGCGGGATCTGCCAGGTAAATAAGGACGTCGTCTGCGTAGAGGGCGATTTTATCCGGTTCAGTGTTGATCCATTCCCAGCCCCGCACCTGATCGCAGGACCGCAGCAATGCCGCCATGGGCTCCATCACTAAAGCGAACAGCAATGGAGAAAGGGGACAGCCCTGCCTTGTCCCTCTACAGACCGAGAAGGGCTCCGACAGGACTCCATTTACTAGAACACAAGCCCTCAGGAGGGCGTATAGGACCTTAACCATGGCCCGAAAGTGGGGCCCGAGTCTCATCATATCAAGAACATCATCGAGAAAGTCCCCAGTCCACCGAGTCAAAGGCCTTCTCAAAGTCTACTAGGAGGAGCGCTAGGTATGGGGTGAGGAGGTGCCACGAGAGGGCATAAACCCGCATTGGTCGGGGTGGACCAACCGAGACAGATGAGGTTTGAGGCGCTGGGCAAGGAGAGTGGCGAACAGTTTGACCTCAGTGTTGATGAGGGAGATGGGGCGGTAGTCTGCGCATTGCGGTGATGGGGGTTGGGACTTCGGGAGGACTACAATTGTGGCTATGTCCGTTTCCTGGGGGAAGGAGCCTCTCTCTACTGCCTCGCGAAATAACGCATCCAGGTGGGGGATGAGAACTTCTCGGAATTGGGAATAGTATTCCTGGGGAAAAACGTCAGGGCCCGGCATTTTGCCGGACGACATAAGAGCGATTGCATCGCCAATTTCCTCGCGGGAAATGGGGCGATCCAGATCGACTCGAGCAGCGGTGTCCACACACGGAAGGCAGCCCCCCTCCGCGTACAACTGCTCCGCCGGGGACAGGTATGGGGTCCGAGCCTCATAGAGCTTGTGGTAATAGGCGGCAAAGGCCTGCGCCATTTCCAATGGGGCACGACACAAGGACCCGTCCGGTGCTGCTATTTCAGGGATGATGCGGTTTGCCCTAGGATATGTAGCCAGGCAGTGAAGGAGCGAACCATTCTTGTCGCCCCATCCATATACCCTGGCCACAGAGGAGCGCCATAAGAGTTTGGCCGCATCCAGCGACAGCTGTTTGATCTCTGACCGGAGCCAGCTCAGAAGTCTCGTGGCGGAGGCATCTGAGGATCGGGCCGCGGCACGTTCGAGGCGCAGAGCCTGCGCTTCTCGCAGGGTTAGCTGCTCCAGCTGGGCTTGTCGTTGGAGCTTGAGGTGACCCTTGGCAACCCCCCTAATCGTGGCCTTACCCGCCTCCCACAGGGTGCCAGGAGCAGATACGGAGCCCTCGTTAGAAAGAAAGTACTGTATTAGCTCCTGCCTCACCACCTTCCCAAAACCCTTGTCTTGGAGAAACCAGGCATTAAGCCGCCAAGTTTGTCGGGCAGAGGCGGAGGGGGGACCTGCACGGAGCATCACTGGCGAGTGGTCAGGGATACCTCTCGGAAGAAGCGAGACGTCTTGAATCAACAGACAGTCCGTAGAGGGAACAAAGATGGCATTGATGCGTGCCTGTGCGTGGTGTGCCGCTGAGGTGTGCGTGAACTGTTTAGAGTGGGGGTGCCATAAACACCAGGCATCGCATAGACCTAGCGACGCGGACCAAGCCCTCATCTGTTTGGCCTGTGCAATCCTCCCAGTGGATGGAGGGCTCGTTGTGTTAAGGTCAGGAGAGGAGACCGCATTAAAGTCACCCCTGAGAAATATGGGACCAGTGGGCAGGGACGCCAGGAGGTCAACAGACTGAGCCAGAACCTTTGTCAGCATCGAGGGGGGAGAGTAAAGGGACACCAGATTGAGCGGGTTACCGTTTAACGTACCACTGAGGGCCACAAAAGTGCCCTGGGCATCAAGAGTCGTTCGGACAGTTACCAGAGGAAGGGAGCGCTTCACCAGGATCGCCACCCCTCAGGAACCCCTTGTAAAGCCTGAGTGCCACACTCTGTCGTAGCCGTACCGCATTAAGAAGGGACAGCGATTACCCAACAGGTGGGTTTCTTGTAGGAGTAGGATGTCCGCCCCTAAACGCTGCGCATATCTGAGGACAGCCATGCTCTTGAAGCGATCCAAGAGACCATTAACGTTCCATGACATAATGCGCAGGGGGGCATTTATCAAGGGTGTGTCAGACATAGCGCTTGGGATGTTAGTGGGATTACAAGTCTGAAAGGGGAGGCCCAGTTCAATTGCCCTATCGACTATACGTCAGGGAGCTTTGTGGATATTAGTGTGGCAGAACCAAAACAGTCAAAACAGGAACAAGTCAGTGGGGGCCTCCGAAGGGAGATCTGCATGTCTGGAGAGGCGCAAAGTCAGGTGCCGTGGGAAAGCTGGCGCAGCGGAAGGAAAGGAAAGAAAAAGAACCAAGAATACAACTGAAACCCAGGACAATGGTCCCACCCCCTCAAACCCCTTCCCCCCCCACCAACCCCTTCCCCCCCCACCCTACACTTCAGGAACGGAAGCATCTGTCGCCCTAACAATCAACCAATGAGTAACAACCAAACTTAAACGCTTGGGAATGGGATAGCATGGAGGACCCCTCCTCATGTCCGGATCTGTGTATACAAGTCCATCGGGAAAGGAAGAATGATCTGGGCCGAAGCACCATCTCCGGCCGCGGAGCAAGGCCCGGCGGGCAGAGACCAGTTCAAGCAGGATCATGCAAGAGCATCGGGCTGCGGGAGAGGTCAGAGTCTGGAAGGTCAACCATCGGGGGCCCGGGCGAGGCACCCCCTCTACCATGGCCTCCAGAAGGGCTGGAGCGCCCCTCAGTCGAGGTTCCCCTGGGGGAGACACCGGCCGCCGTGAGGGTCCAGACGGGGAGGCTGAATGGGCCCCCCTCCGCCCACAGCACCTGCGGGAGCGGTTACACTGAGGTTGAGAAGCAAAGGGAGCGGGGCGGTCGGGACCTCCTTCTGCCCCCACCGAGTACAGCGCCAAGCCCCAGCCCGCAGGGGGCGCTCCTCCGTCGCCCAGGTCCCGGCCGCCGTCGGGTCATCAAAGAACAGTGTTTTGTTGGCGATCACCAAACGCAGGCGAGCTGGAAAGAGGAGCCGGTATTGAATGCTGAGTGCCCTCAGCTTCTGCTTGACCTCCCCAAAGGAGCGGCGCTGGCCCTGGACCTCGCGGGTGTAATCCGGGAAGACCATGATAGCACAATTTTCGTAACGCAGCCTCTGTTGTTTGCGGGCCTCAGCCAATACAGTGTCACGGTCCCTAAAGTTGAGAATCTGCATGATGAATGGGCGGGGGGCGCACCTGGCGCCGGCCTCGGGGCCAAAGATCGGTGGGCCCGCTCAATTGCAAACCATGGGGAGAGAGAGTCCTCAGGGACCCACGACCGCAGCCACTCCTCCAGTAAGCCCGCCGCACGGCCCCTCTCCACCCCCTCCGGAAAGCCCACGAGGCGGAGGTTATTGCTCCGTGATCTATTTTCAGCATCCTCTGCCCGGCGATGCAACTCCTGTGTGTGCGTTTGAAGATGGGCCACCTGCCCTTTAAGTTGTTGAACAGCATCTTCGACAGTGGAGATGCGAGTTTCGGTCTCTGTAATACGGGCAGTGGTGTTACGGAGATCCTGCCGAATTAGGGTCATGTCGACTCGCGCTTCTGCAATTTTGCCTTCCACCGAGGTCTGGGAGGCGTGGATGGCCTGGAGGATGGTGGCCAAGTCCGCAGATGGAGGGGTCTCCTGTCCAGGCCCACCCCCGGTAGCTCCGGCCTCCGAGGTGGTGAAGCGATACATCTTGGTCTGGGTGGCCGGAGTTTTCGCTGACTTATCTGTACGGCCCATGACGGCTCCCGAGAACCAAGTAGTGCTCACGTCTTTACAAACAGACCCCACAGTGAGAGGTCAACAAGCCAGAGCAGGTAAGCAGTGGGTCAGCCGGTACAGGCAGTCAGCGGAAGGTCACGATGGGAGCCAGGGTGCCACCTCTCTAGAAGCGCGGCCGGAGTCAAGGAGGAGGGAGGGAGAAAGGGCCCTGCTCCAGGGCTAAGCAGGGATCCCCCCGTGAGAGCCCCAGATTGGTCTGTAGAGCGGTAGCATACAATGTCCGCAGGGATAATAGCGAGCCAGAACTGATGTGGCAGGAGACCACGGGAGCGCAGTAATGGGCCGTGCCAGACCCGAAAAGGAGAGGCTCAGCAGGGTCCCCACACCGTAGCCGCAGGTCACAGGAGGTGCACCGGGAGTGGGGGGGAGAGGGGGAGGAGGAGACCGGGTGTGGGGAAGGAAGCCGTGATAACCAGGCCCCACATACCCGCCTGCCGCCCGACCGACGGCCGAATCCTCCCCCCAATCTCAGAGGCCTCAGCACCCCCACTCCTTACCTCTAGTCCAGGGTGCAGGAATACGCCACCCGCCACAGAGCTGCCAGCGGTGCCCCACAGCAGCGGCACCGACCACAGGCTCAGCAAGGGCAAATGGGAATCGCACAGGCCCCACCACTTGGACTCCACAGACTCTCCAGTCCCCGAGAAGTCGCCTGGGCCCCCCATCCTCAGCAGACCGTCCGATGTCTCAGCGCAGGTTCTTCTTCACCTTGAGGACACTGGGGAAGTAGCGCCGCATGTGCCCCAGACGGCACCACCAAAAGCCACTCAATAGTTGAAGGTCTTGCAAAGAGGCGCTCCTTGCCAGGTAATGACCCCCAACACGCCTCAGTACCTCGTGTTTCTCCCTCAAGGTAATGCGACGCCAAGCCTCCCCGCATGCAGACCTCTTCCCCAGCGGCCGACACCGCTAAGCGACAGCACACTGCTCCGGATGGGCACGGGTGGCAGGCAGTATCGTGGCAGCCCCGTCGGCCCTCCAGGCTCCGCAGCACAGATGGACTTAGGGCCTCGCAGCGCCGGATGCAGTAGGCCGCCGCGGGCATGCACGGGCCCCCTGGCTGCCCGAGAGGCAGCCGGGCACTTGAAGGCGCAGGCTCTCCCCGCCCGATACGGCGGTCGATGTACCAGCCGCGCCACGGAGGCACCAGGGGGCGGCTGCGAGATTCTCCGGCGGGCCGGGCCGAAGGGGCAGCCCTGTGCCAACCGCTGCAAATCCGGGAACGGCGGGCCAGACCGGGCCCCCACCGCCGCTCACCACAGCACTCCGGGAGCTGAGAGAGGGGTGAGCCGCGCTCCGGGGCTCACAGCACACCACTAACTCCCAGGATCAAGGAGGAGGAGGTCCCCCCCAAAGCATGGAGGATCCAGACAAAGGGCGGCCAGCAGGGTCCAACGGCCACGGGACGCGCTGATCAGCGCGGGCGCGCCGCCATCTTGCGTGCAGGTCCCCACCGGGAGGACGAGTCCGGCTTGAGGCGCCACACAGAAGCGGAACTCGCAGCCAAAGGATCAGCCTAAGGTGAGATGATGACCCAGTCCCTTGTTGGGGGGTCGGATGGGTCACTGGACGGGCGGATCATGGGCGGATGGCGGAGGGGTCCGGGAGCACACTTAGGGTGCATCCACCATCTTGGCTCTCCAAAGCCACGCCCCCCCTAGTACCTATCTTTACCGTGGGATTTATCCCAGTATAAAAGAGGAAACATGATGGAAATGTATGGATGTCGAAATGTATTTTCAATAATGTGATTCAGTAAACGCATATACTTTTTGCACGATAATCACGTGGTGCACATTTGCCCAATGACAAATAACAATAAAAAATGAAAAAAAGTGTAACCTTTAAAATGAAATGCCATTGGTAGAACCACGTCATGTGATCAAGTCCCCAAGGAGGGATGAAACGCGTTATGGCTGCCATAGGAAATCCGTAACATTCTATTTGGAATAACTTTGGCGCCGGTTGACGAATCTTCGCGAAATTTTCAAAACTCGTGGCCCGCTCCGGTCCGCTCCTATCCTGAAAGTCTCGGGGTGATTCGTCAAGCGGGGGCCGAGAAAAAAGGGGGGTCCCCAAACGTTCTTTCCCTATGCAATTTTCCATAGGGACCGTTAGTCGCAGCTACAGCCCGAACTGCTACACGGAATTACACCAAATTTGGCAGAAAGGTAGAGCTTGGTTCACACTCGTGCCTTTTACTTAAATGGTGTAAATCAGTTCAGTAGTTGCTGAGAAAATCAAGAGTAAAATCATAGATATATCTATGGCCTCGGAGGATCCGCGCACCCTATGCGCACCCAACGCGCACCCTCCCGATCACGTGCTGCATGTTAGTTGGCTGTCAACTGACTGTAAACACTCCAAACCAGGAAGTGTTGGCAGCCATTTTGTGCCTCGGTAGAAGTGAGGCTTTAGAAATTAGTGGATGAAGTGTGCCTATAAAGGGGGAATGGTAGAAATACCCTTACCCTCTAGATCTGCTTAGGGGGCTCCACAAGGACCCCCAGGGCCCAATTTTTCTTTTTTTTTTTAAACGGCAAAATGCGCGCTGGATGCACGGATCCGGCCGTAAAAAAAAAAAATGAAGCGCGGGCTCCCGCCCTTCTTTAATAATTAGCCCCCGGGGGGGCCAAATCCCGGGGGAAAACCTGTAAAATTTAATGGTGGGCCCAGGGGGGCCCCCCAGCCCCGGGGACCGCCACCCCCGGGGCTACAAAATAAATGGGTGGGGGTGCTCAAAGGCCCCCCCAAGCCCCGGGGACCACCACCCCCGGGGCTTTTAATATTGTGGGAGAGGGGGCCGTGTGGCCCCCCTCCTGGAGCCTGTCTTGGCCCTGGGGACCGCCAACCCCATGGCCGGCTCCTGCAGTGTCTCGGGGTGCCCACCCCCGGGACACTGCTGTTTGCTATGGCAGGGCGTGAGCCGAGGCTCCCGCCCTGTCATAGCAAACTTGGTTTGGATTTTGAAAGAGAGAGCAGCAAACCTGCTCTCTCTTTCAAAATGCAAACCATATTGCATGTTAGCAGCTCCCAGTGTGGAAAAGCAATGCTGGCTCCCGAAGGATGCAGGGAGCCGGCTGGGACCGTGGGGGCATTGGGGCTCCCCCCACGGTCTCCAACGTTGTATATAAGCCCCGGGGGATGGGGTCCCCAGGGAGAATAGAAATTAGTAATAGGTGCTATTTTTTTGTTTACTGTAAAATTAGGAGTCGCGCATCCAGCGCGGCCCCCTGGTGTGAACGCGTTGGGTGCATGACTCCTATCATGTTGGGTGCACGATTCGGCTTGCAGCCCCTGGTGTGTACGCATTGGGTGCACGATTCCTCTTGCGTAGGGTGCACAATTCCTAGCGCGTTGGGTGCGCGACTCCAAGCAAAAAAAAAAGAAATATTTTTGAGATAAATATCAAGCTTATGTGTTTCGATCTTAAGTGGCTCTAAAAAGAGCCGTTGTGTTCTTTGAGAGATTTTGGTACTTATAAGTAAGTACCTATACAGAGTCTAAAGTTGTTGAGGAAGACTCTGTTACCCTCATCAGTAAAATGTACACCATCTCTCCTATAGATGCCTTGCATATTAAAACACAGATTGTTGTCGGAAATGGTCCCCATCCTATAATCTCTGAGATAAGCAGAAACAGATTTATTGACATGTTTTCTAGCTTTCTCAATCTGTGGACAAAATTGATTGGACCAGTTCCATATCTGCCTTTGGCATATGTTAGAATAGACAAAAGCAGTTTGGGGGTAAAGTGACATAAATCCTGAAAAGGTGTCCTTGATAAGCATTTCCAGACCTACCCCAGTCAAAGTGCCTAGGTCATTGCCACCACAGTGCACAATGAGGTCAGGGTGTTGGAGATGTAAACAGGATTTAACCAATGGCATCAAATCTCTGTCCAATCCATTTAATGTCTACATTTGGCAAAGCTAGGTCTTTGTCAATGCCTTTGGTTTCTGCATACCTTTGGCTCCAGAAAATATAGCTGTGTCCCACAATCCACACTCTAAGCATATTGAAAGGAGTTCTGGGTGCACTGAGATGGTCTCTGTAAATGAAATGGCAGTTTGAAAACTAAGATTTTCTAAAATGGTGGATAAGATACAGTTTAAAAAAAAAAAAAAAAGATTTGGTTGTTTGAGAACATTCTAGTCTGAAAACTAGGGTGCATGTTTCTCCTTTTTAAAAGCATGTTTCTTATTGGTTAACAAAAACTGTTTGAAAAGAACATCATATAGGATGAGCTGGTATAGTGAAAAGCCAAGCACACTTGCTGTTTTGATTAGCAACACTGTGTGCTGAACTTGTGACCTGTGTGCTCAGTTGAGTGTTCCATGAACTGTTACTATGGTAACAGGCAGAAGGCAGATTGGGTGTAGGGTTCAAATGTATGCCAATTGGAAAGGGTTGAAATGTGTAACCAATAGAAATGTGTGTTTGCATTTGAATTAATGTGGGAAGCAATGTGATTTGATATTTACATGTATATGTGTGCAGAATGAGAGGGAAACTTTCCCATTCTTGTGTTTTTCCTGAAAGCAGTATAATACAGAGATTATGTATAAGAAAATCTGGTGTGTGACTGACATACTTTTTAATCTACAAAACAATTTGAAAGGTAAGTTATTAATTTGTGAAGGGATGTATGTGGTGCATTTTGAGTAATGTGTTTCTGCTGCTAAAAGTCCAGGCAGTAGTTTTTCTTGTCTAGAATCACATGGTGAATCTGTGTGCATTTGGGACCCATTGTGACAGAAAAATGTGGGTAGTTCATGTGTTTGCAGACAGATAACTGCTTAAAAACTTATCCTGTTTTCATGTTTTGGTAAACTTAGAAACCTGTCATTGCTTATGTATTTGCAAAATGAGTGCGGCTTCTACACTAATGTGCAGTAGTAAAATATATGCGAAGTGTGCAGTCACCTTACCTCTTGTAGACTAGTAAATGTGTTTTGGAAAAATGCAACGGATAGTGTTGCTTGTCTAGAATCCCACTGCGAGTCTGTGTGCATTTGGGCAACTATTGTGAGAGAAGGATTTGGGTATTTCATGTTTTTGCAGACACATAAGTGCTTAAAAAACTATCCTGTTCTCACGTTTTGGTAGAATTAGAAACCAGTTAATGTTTATGTATTTTCAAAATGAATCAGGCTTCAACACTAAAATGCAGTGCTAAAATATGTGGAATGTATACACTTATCTTACCCCTTGTAGACTAGTAAATGTGTTTTGGTAGAAAGCAAAGGACAGTGTTGTTTGTCTAGAATCACACTATGAGTCTGTGTGGATTTGTGAATCAGTCTGAGAGAAGCATTTGGATATTTCATTTGTTTGCAGACACATAACTGCTTAAAAACCTATACTGTTCTCACGTTTTGGTAGAAATAGAAATTATTTATTGCTTATGTGTTTGCAAAATGAGTCAGGCTTATACACTAATGTGCAGTAGTAAAATATGAGGAATGTATGCAGTCAAATTACCTCTTCAAGAATAGTAAAGGTGTTTTGGTAAAATACAAGGGATACTGTTTGTTTTCTAGAATCACACTGTGAGTCTGTGTGCATTTAGGAACTGTTCTGAGAGCAGGATTTGTGTATTTTATGTGTTTGCAGACACTTAACTGCTTAAAAACCTATCCTGTTCACACACTTTAGTAGAATTAGAAACCAGTCATTGCTTATGTATTTGTAAAATGAGTCAGGGTTCTACAATAATGTGTAGTAGTAAAATATGTGGATTGTGTGTACTCTGTTTACCCATTCCAGACAAGAAAATGTGTTTTGGTAATATGCAAGGGATAGTGTTTGTTGTCTAGAATCACACTGTGAGTCTGTATGCATTTAGGAACCCTTCTGAGAGAAGGTTTTGGGTACTTCATGTCTTTGCATACACATAACTGGTTAAAAAACTCTAATCATTCAGTCAGAACCCAAGTACTCATGCAGTGAGCTAGGCCTTAGCACATGGATTGATTCAAACGCCTATCCACTATGCATGCAGGCCTCTTACCACCTACACACTTTTCTTTCACACCTTGTATTCCCCAGTCAGTATCCATACACTTCCAACAAACACCCTGTCACTCCCCTTACACTCCTCCAGTGACCCATTCAGCACCATCTACTAATCCATTCACTAAACCAAAACCCAAACACTTATAAATTCACCCAGGCACTCTCCTTGCAGTACTCTAATTATTCAGTCAGTATCCAAGTACTCATACAGTGAGTCAGACCTTAGCACATGGAGTGCTTCAAACGCCTATCCACTATGCATGCAGTCCTCTAAGCACCTACACACTTGTCTTTTACACCTTTAATTCCCCAGTCAGTATCCATACACTTCCAGCAAACACCCTGTCACTCCCCTTGCACTCTTCTAATGACCCATTCAGCACCATGTACTAATCTATTCAGTGCGCCAAAACCCAAACACTTATAAATTCACCCAGGCACTCTCCTTGCAGTACTCTAATCATTCCGTCAGTACCAAAGTACTCATGGAGTGAGCCAGGCCTTAGCACATGGACTGATTCAAACACCTATCCACGATGCATGCAGGCCTCTAACCACCTGCACACTTGTCTTTCACACCTTCAATTCCCCAGTGAGTATCCATACGCTTCCAGCAAACACACTTTCACTCCCCTTACACTCTTCCAGTGACCCATTCAGCACCATGTCTTAATCCATTCACTACGCAAAAACACAACCACTTATAAATTCACCCAGGCACTCTCCTTGCAGTACTCTAATCATTCAGTCAGTACCCCAGTACTCATACAGTGAGTCAGACCTTAGCACATGGAGTGCTTCAAACGCCTATCCACTATGCATGCAGTCCTCTAAGCACCTACACACTTGTCTTTCACACCTTCAGTTCCCCAGTCAGTATCCATACACTTCCAGCAAACACCCTGTCACTCTCTTTGCACTCCTCTAGTGACTCATTCAGCACCATGTACTAATCCATTCACTGTGCTAAAGCCCAACCACTTATAAATTCACCCAGACACTCTCCTTGCAGTACTGTAATCATTCAGTCAGTATCAAAGTATTCATGCAGTGAGCCGGGCCTTTGCACATGGACTGCTTCAAATGCCTATCCACTATGCATGCAGGCCTCTAACCACCTACACACTTGTCTTTCACACCTTCTATTCCCCAGTCAGTATCCATACACTTCCAGCCAACACCCTTTCACTCCCCTTACACTCCTCCAGTGACCCATTCACCACCATGTAGTAATCCATTCACAGCGCCAAAACCCAAACACTTATAAATTCACCGAGGCACTCTCCTTGCAGTACTGTAATCATTCAGTCAGTATCTGAGTACTCATGCAGTGAGCCAGGCCTTTGCACACGGACTGCTTCAAATGCCTATCCACTGCATGCAGTCCTCTAAGCACCTACACACTTGTTTTTCACACCTTCAGTTCCCCAGTCAGTTTCCATACACTTCCAGCAAACACCCTGTCACTCCCCTTGCACTCTTCTAGTGACCCATTCAGCACCATGTACTAATCCATTCACTGCGCCAAAACCCAAACACTTATAAATTCACCCAGGAACTCTCCTTGCAGTACTCTAATCATTCAGTCAGTACAAAAGTACTCACACTGTGAGTCTGTATGCATTTAGGAACCCTTCTGAGAGAAGGTTTTGGGTACTTCATGTCTTTGCATACATATAACTGGTTAAAAAACTCTAATCATTCAGTCATAACCCAAGTACTCAAGGAGTGAGCCAGGCCTTAGCACATGGACTGATTCAAACGCCTATCCACGATGCATACAGGCCTCTAACCACCTACACACTTATAAATTCACCCAGGCACTCTCCTTGCAGTACTCTAATCATTCCGTCAGTACCAAAGTACTCATGGAGTGAGCCAGGCCTTTGCACATGGACTGCTTCAAATGCCTATCCACTATGCATGCAGGCCTCTAACCACCTATACACTTCTCTTTCACACCTTCAATTCACCAGTCAGTATCTATACACTCCAATAAACTCCCTGTCATTCTCTTTGCACTCCTCTAGTGACTCATTCAGCACCATGTACTAATCCATTCACTGTGCTAACACCCAACCACTTATAAATTCACCTAGACACTCTCCTTGCACTACTCTAATCATTCACTCAGTACCCAAGTACTCATAGAGTGACCCAGGCCTTTGACCACGGACTGCTTCAAATGCCTATCCACTATGCATGTAGTCCTCTAACCACCTACATACTTGTCTTTCACACTTTCAATTCCCCAGTCAGTATCTACATACTCCAATAAACACCCTGTCACTCAGCTTGCAGACCTCCAGTGACCCATTCTGCACCATGTACTAATCCATTCACTGTGCCAACATCTAAACACTTATACATTCTCCCAGGCATTCTCCTTGCTGGACTGTAATCATTCAGTCAGTGAGTAAGTACTCATATAATGTCCCAGGGCATAACACAAACACTGGTAGAAACCTTCGACTATTACACATGCTGACCTGTAATCACCTATTTAGTTATGTATACACCTTGAATTACAATTTCAATTAGTGAAGAGAAAACAAAGTGGTTAAATGATTTTTATATAGAATGTGTTTGTATAATAACTGAAAAGTATAATTTATAAATGTATTAAATTACATTTATTTATGTTTACTTTTTAGAGATATTGTTTATCATCATTAAAATAAAGTTATCATGCCTGAAAAATCAAGAAAGAGAAAAGGACAGAAAAAGGAAAAATATTCGAAGAAAATTCAACAACAAGTATTGGATGACCATCATGTGGCTAAAAAGAAGAAGTCTTCTGGTAAGACAACCAAGGAATTCATTAAAAAACTTTCAAAGCCTACCAACAGTGTGCAGAATGTGCAAACTAATGACAATGATTTGACTAGACAAAAGAAAATTAGTAACAGGAAAAGAAAAAAAGATAATTTATATGCAAAAGAATCAAAGTATGGTAAAAGAGGGCAAAATCAGTACAAAGAAATACGTAAACATTTTTTTTTACAAAAGAGTGGTTCTTAATTTGATGAAAGATATGAAAAAATATAGAAAAAGAGCACAATTTTATTAAAAAAAGAAGCATATTGAATCCATTGTTGAAAAGGCTTTTGCAGTAAAAAGGAAACTATTTATTTTAGTTTTAAACAGAATTCGATCACTAGATAAACCAATCCATTTAATGAAGGACAAAAGTAAGAGTAAAAGAGTAATTAACAGAACACATTTTTGTGATTTTTTTTGGGGTGAATGGAAACACAGTTCAAGTTCTGAGCCTTTCTTTAATGAAGAAAGTTATTTACAGACCAATAATTTGTGGCATGCAGTTGATACCAGTGGTCGAGCTTATGAGGTTAGAAATGGTTGTCCAATTGAGAAAGAGAAAATGGTTACCAGAAATGCAGAGGAAGTGATAGCTGATGAAGTTCTAGGCAGACGTCCTAAAGCCCCAGTGTACACTTGGGATTGCAGTAGTATTTGTAGTGTACAACAAGAATCTATTGATATTTTACGCAATTATTTACGAGCATATAGTAAAAAATCTGTTAAACAAAAGATTAAGATATTGCAAGGACTCAACCCTTGCAGAGTGAGAAAAAATACTGGTTTGCAAGGTCATTCTCTGGCTTGTCTTTCTAAGAAAGTATGTCAAAGTGTTTTTCACCATTTCAGGATGTTAGCTGTACACCATACTCAAATGCGGAAATTAGTCAGAAGATTGTATTATGCAAAAACTCCAGCACTAATGTTACAAGAGTTGAACAGTGCTCTATATTATTTAGTATTAGATGTGAAGAAGGTTTGTGATGACATTGAGTTTTGTTACTTTGGTCCTGAACAAGAGAGTGCAGAAACTGATACATTAATAGAAGAAAATGTTGAAGAGAATGTTGAACATAGTAGTACAAAAAATTTTGAGGATCAAATTACAAAGTTTAAGGGGATTTCAGGTGAAAGGCCAAATTATTCTTGTATTTGTTGCCGGTGAACTCACTATAAAAATCAGACTAGGACTGTTGATCTGTATTTAAAAAGTGAAAGAGAAAATAATGATAAGTGGAAGGAATTTGCAACTTATTTGTTGGTAGAGAATTGTTTTGATTTGGGTTCTGATCAGCGTATTTGCAAATATTGTTATAACAAATTAGATGAGAATAAAATGCCCGCTAGAGCTGTTCATAATAATCTAGAGTTGGTTGCTATTCCTCCAGAGCTGATAGATTTTAAATTCCTATGAGTCTATTCTCATTCAATGTGTGCACCCGTTTTAGGCAATCATTCGTATGGAGCCTAAAACAGGTAAATTGCCTCTTTCGGATTTACAGAGAGGATTAAAAGGAAGAGTTGTATATTTACCTCTAGATTTAAAGAAAAATGTTGAAACTATTTGGTGTAGAGAATGTAGAAAATTAACCACTAGTTATTCTAGTTAATGGCGTTCCTACTAAGAACAAGAAAATCTGGCAAGAATTAGTGGATGTTAGAAAAGTGCAAAGGGCAACATTGTATCTGATAAAAAATAAGGAGTACTATAAAAAAGTGTATGAAGGAGAAGAAGAAATAGATTTAGCAGAAGATACTGAAACGTCAAGTGGACAAATTGAAAACGTGGGCATGTCCAGATGTGAAGAAATCTATGAACATTACAGTGTACATCCACTTCATTCCAAAGAAGTGATGGGGAATACTATTGAGTTATTCCAAATGAAAAAAGCAGAGGGAAGTCCCATGAGTGTATGGGAAGAAAGTTTGGAAGCTCGTTGTTCCCAACAGGAAAAGGTGGACGATATGATGAACTGCCTGTGCAGATTCCTGCATCTGAATATCGGATAAAAAGATTGTATGCAGAAGATCCAAGATTTCGACAATGTATCCCATATAAATTTCATCTTTTGTTTGAGAGTGACTTGTCTGGACTTTCATATGCAGTGAATCACATATTGAAAACAGGAGTACATTTTCAAAATGTTTCTGTGTAGGAATTTATTGATAAAGTACATCAAAGAGATGATCATTTAGAACCTCAGCTGATTAATCTGATGGCATGTCAGCGTGGCACTAATGAGTATTGGTACCGTCGTCATGGAGAACTTAAATGTATGCTAAGAAACTTAGGAACTCCTACGTGGTTCCTTACCCTAAGCTGTGCTGAATACGCTTGGGATGATTTACTTGAAATTCGAATAAAAAAAATATTGAATACAAGACACCTGGAGAATTGTGCTCTTTGGATCCTGTTAATGTATGCAGGTATTTCAATCATAGATTTGAAGCTATGATGTCTTTTATCTGTAATAAAAAGAATCCTCCTCTTGGAGAAGTTGTGGATTTCTTTTGGAGAAAGGAGTATCAAGCTCGAGGTGCTCCTCACATACATATGCTCATATAGATCAAAGATGCCCCCAAATTAGGAACTGATTCTGGTGATACTGTTTTGTCGTTCATTGAAGAATATGCCACATGTGTCATACCCAAAAGCACAGAAGAAAACAATTTAAGACAACAAGTCTTACGATTCCAAAGTCATCGATGTGGAAAATACTGTTGACGAAAGTACAAGTCTAAGGAAAAGTTTTATACCAAATGTCGTTTTGGATTCCCACATCCTGTAATAGCAAAAGGAAGAGTAAACAGTTTTATGTCAGCAGTGAGACATATTATCACTAGAAAGTCTCCCAAAAATTCCTACAATTTGAGAAGATGTGAAGAATCAAAATACATAAATGATTACAATCCGGTTATTCTCTCTATGTGGAATGCTAACATAGATATTCAGTACGTAGCAGATAATTCCATTGCTGTCGCTCGGTATGTAACATCCTACATTACAAAATCAGAAAAGACGGAATTAAAAGAAATGTGGGAAGAGATTTCTCATGAGAAGAGTCTAAGTAAGAAATTATACAGTTTCAGTTTGAAGATGTTTTCCCATCGAGAGATTGGAGCGTATGAATGCTCAAATCTAGAAGAATCATTTGGGTGAGTCTAGGTCTTGCTGCAACACGAAATCGAGTTCTTAAATCTGTACAAGTAATTGAATATTTAGCATTAAATGAACCAGAAAGTACAGATATTCTGAAAAAAAATATGTTGGACACATATTATCCAAATAGAAGTCATCATCTTGAGAACATATGTCTCTATGAAGTGCTACAAAACTACACTTTTAAACAGAATACTACAGAAAACCTCAATGATGGAAAATATGCAGATATTGGTTCCAAAGGATGTTTGGTGAAACAAAGGAAAGGAAATTTAATTAATCACAGGAAACTGAGTTGCGACACTCCTGATAAAAGGGAATTTTGCTATTTAGCACTTTTGCAACTGTTCAAACCATGGCGTTCAGAATTGGAATTACTTGGAGATTTTCACAGCTATAAAGATTCCTTCAATGCTTGTAAAGATACCATAGAATGTTCTGTTTTTGCGAATTATGTGAAAATGTTGAACGATGAAATAGATCAAGAAGCTACTATTGCAGCTGAGATTGCTAGGGACAGTACTCAAGACAGTCAAAGCTCTGCTCCACTGAGTCAAGACCCACTAGGACAACCAATTGTTGAAAATGAAGCAGCAATCGCCATGAATGAGGTGGAAACAGCAATGCATCCAGTTCAAGAAGATATTATGGACTTAGCCAACTTGGAAGAACAACTAAATGTTGAATAGAATGAAATATATCAGCAAGTCAGACAACAGATTGACCATGAACTTCTTCATGAAAAGAAAGAATGCACATGCACCTCATTTCAACCTATACGAATGTATGTGAGTGGACAAGCTGGAACAGGAAAAAGTTTCTTAATTAAAGTAATCACCAGTTATCTACAGAAAACAACGGACTCACATTTGTCTTGTGTTGTAACTGCTCCAACAAGGTTGGCAGCACACAACATTAAATGAATTACATTGCATCGTTTACTCATGCTACTTGTACAGCATGAAAACAAATTGGAATATCACAAGCTATCTGGAGAAGCTTGTTTAGAAGTTTCAAGAGTACTAAAGAAAATGAAACTTCTGATTATTGATAAGGTAAGCATGGTCTCAAACTTAATGCTTGCTTTTGTACATTTACGAATGCAGCAAATTCTTAAAACAGAGTATGATGTGTTATTTGGAGGAAAACATGTCATCGTTTTTGGAGATCTACTGCAACTTACTCCCGTAAAAGGACAACCAGGATTTAAAACACTTGCACATGAAGACACCAAAATGTCCTTGGGAAGTGTTGGAAATGTTAACATTTGGTCATACTTTGAGTACAAAGAACTCACGGAAAATATGCGACAGGCAAATGATGCTGAATATGGAAGTATTCTTCAAGATATAAGAATTGGAGTACTGACAGAACATGGCAAACAAGCTTTGCAAAATCGACTACTTGCAAACTTGTTTCCAAATGAAAATATACTTCCAGAAAAAATATATAAAAAAGTTGCTTAATGCCAACAGTGCTTGAGTGCTCTATTTTCAATTAAGAACTTTTGAAGCTAGAAAATGAACAAATAATAAAAATGGAAGCCATTGATAAAATAGAGCATGAAGGAATCAATATTATTTTGATGGACAAATTGAAAACAAAGTTGGATTCTTTAGAAAAATCTATTTCTAAAACTGCAGGTTTAGAAAATAATTTTTATGTATGTGTAAACTGTCGGGTTATTTTGCAGCGTAATTTGGATGTTGAAAAAGGGTTAGTGAATGGAGCAATGGGAAAAGTTGTTGATTTTGTGAATTATCAAAAAAAAGATGGTATTGAATGTTTAAAAATTAAATTTGATCAGATTGAAGAAGTGAAACAAATTGCTCGTTGTTCTGCTTGTTTTTTGCTTGTTAAAGATTTGTATGTACGTAGAAAACAGTTTCCTCTTTCTTTGGCATATGCAGTGACTATTCATAAATCTCAAGGATTAAGTGTAGACAGTGCTTTGGTGAACATTGGAAGTACTGTGTTTAAAGAGGGTATGGCATATGTTGCTTTGTCGCGAGTCAGAAGTTTATCTGGTTTGTTTTTGATTGATTTTGATGAGTCAAAGATTACTGCAGATGCAAACTGTGTAAAAGAATATAATAGGTTAATAAGAGTGTATGCTCCCCATTTAGGGCAATATCCTCGGTGTGAAAAGCATGTGGTAGGTCGAAAAAGAAGATATGAGAATATCTGTAGTGAAATTTTAGAAAAGGAAAAAAATCATAATAATGTTGAGATTGCAAGTGAAAAGAAAAAGGATACTGTAGAACAGATTGTTGGTTATCACTTTGAAAATAGTTCTGGTATCAACTGTTATGCTAATGTAGTAGTCAATGTTGTTTTTTTTAAAGATTGCAAGAGCACATTGAGGAGAATCGGGAAAAAAGATGTTGTTCCTTGTTGCATTCTGTTTATGAAAAATTGAGAACAGATAAAACTAAAATGCAAAGCGTTTCTGATATTCGTAATCTTTTGAATATATGTTCTGGTTGTACACAATTTACGCAGACTATCCAACAAGATGCTCAGTAATGTTTATTAATGTATATGCTTACTGTATTGGAAAATGTAGGTATAGAAATTTAAAATCTTGTTGGGCTTCGTTATAAATGGGAACATAAATGTGAAAATTGTATGCTCACATGTAGCACTGACATAGACACTGAAAGATTTATATATTTGACGTTACCAGACTGTATATCAGTGTCTTTCAATAAACTAGTTAAATCAGCAAATCAGAACATGGACTGTAGCCAATGCAACTCAGAAATCTTATCAACATTATTTATACAAAGATATGGACAATATATAATTTTAATGATGCAACGTTGTACAGCTGATGGAAGAAAATTGGAAACTTTGATAAAAAATGTTGTGGCAAGTCAACTATCAATTTCAGGAAGAACTTTTGTAGCAGTAGCAATAATTTTCCATGATGGTCCTTCTACAACATCTGGACATTACACGGAGTATTTAAAATGTGATAATGGATGGACATATTGTAATGATGCTCATTTGGATTTTAAACAACGCTTGCCTCACAAATTACCAAATTCCTACCTAATATTTTTGAAAGCCAAAGTTTTAGGAACATAATTCATGGTATTAGGAATATGCTAAAATGTCTTAATATGATTACTATTGGACAATTTCTGTTTAAAGGATTTCAGCAATACCATTTGGCCCTGAGGAAAGGTATACATTTGAATTATCGACTTTTTGTTGCACATTCTCACAGCATATATATTTTAAAACCTGATTTACAGTGTACAGAAATTATAAAAAGAATCCTTTATTGAATCATTATGTTAGTACTTTCAGATTCAAGTAAAAAAATTTGCTTAGAAGGATCCATTTTATATATGTGTGATTTGTATTATATGGTTTGTTATTGAGGATGTATGAGTAATAGTTTATCGTATTATTTGATTTCTTACATATTCAAGTAAGAAATTTCTTTTAGAAGAAAGCATTTTACATATGGGTGATTTGTATTATATGGTTTGTTATTGAGGGTGTAGTTTTTGGGGAATATTAAAAAAAAAGTTGGATATATGATAAATATGTTAGATAGAGTTTTTTTTTTAAACAATCTAATTTATTGGGTTTTTTTACCCGCTGTTATATGATGAGTACGATTGAAATCACTGTTAGTAGTGAAATTCAATTTATTCTGAGAACAGCAAAAAAGGCAAAGAAAATAATTAAAAAAAAAAAATAATTATGCTTTGTTGTAAAAAATATATTATTATATATTATAACTGTATTTTTTCTTCTGTTTCACAGATGCTAATTCTAACATTTGAAATGTTCTGAAATTTAAATTATAAAAAACAACTGAAAAAATGTGTTGCATTTTTTTTGTTCTATTAATGTGAAGGTAAGTTTAACTAAGTATTAATATGCACAATAGGCTGTGTTTGCACACTGGTGAAGAAAGGGGAGATGGATGGAGTAGATATGTCTGGAAAGATGCTCAGTGTGGGTTTTAAGTTACAGGATAAAGTTAACATGAATACTGAGTGTCCCTGTGGCCAAGTAACCCACCAGATATATGCAGATAGTGTCATAGACTTGCATTGGAGAGAGGTATAAAATGGGACATGGTTTGCCAAAACGTAAGTACTTATAAGTTTCTCATGTTCTCTGTTTGCAGTACTAAAATTATTCTACTTCCTACTCATATAGTTAAGGATTGGCCTAGTCATTAACCGTAGTACAAGAAAATGTTGTTATATACTTTGCAAATAGAACTGTAAAAAGCATTAAAGTATTCATACACTCTTCAAAACAGCAATTTTAAATCTATGAAGGTTTGGAATTTCCTTGTCATAGGATATCATTTGACATGAAAAAAAAAGGTTTGACTGGTTCATAATATTTCCCATTTTACCTATTGAAGAACCACAATGTTTTCAATCATTCTTCTTTGAGCATCTTTGGAGACAATAGGCTGTGCTTAGCTCCTATCATTCTTGTTGAATTTTTAAAACAATGTACTACCAAAATGTTCTTATTATAATAATCTGCCAATCCCTAAGCATTTATAGGGAAATTTTAGAAGCATCCTATTCCAAAAATATGTCACTTTTTGTAACATACTTATAGCAAAAGACACTCTTTCATATTTACAAAGAGAGGAAAAGGCACTCTGTGTACCTTTTCTTCTCCATGTAAATACGACCTTATTATACACACCACTTTGTGTTGAAAGGGCATTCTATAGGTGTTGGGGTGCGTAATTGCACAGAACACTCATAGAACAAGACACATATCCAGATTTATCAGAAATCATAAATCTGGACATGTGTGTGAATGCTGCACCATCCTCCAACTGGTGTAGCAAGGCACAACAAGGAGAATTGTTTTCATTTCTCCTCATTTTTTATCTTTCAATATATGCTACAATGCTCAGCATACATTGAAGGAGAAAAATGCCTTTACTGATTGTTTTTGTGCAGGAAGGTGTGTCTTCCTGCACAAAAACAAACTCCACACGACACAGATATCCTTGCACCATGGTGCAAAGGTGCCTGTGTCACCACATGGCTGCAGTTTAAGCAGCCGTGCAGAGGGAAGCATAGACTTGTAACATATTTATATACATATGTTGCATCCCTGTGCTTCGGAAGTACCACAGCACACTGCAGTTAAAGAGCTTACTGTGTGATGCTGCAGCACTTCCTCATAGTTCTGCACTTATACATTCACCATACACTACTAATGCATTTGTTCAGTCAATTATGCACTACACATACATTCATTTAAACTTTTACACACTATCATACAAATATAGCTCTTTTTTAACCAGAGAAGTTAGTTCTGACAAGAACTTTTTTCTTCTTCTTTTTTGTTTTATATATTTTTTTGATTTCTGAACAATTTTTTGATTTTTTTGGTTTTTCTTCAAAAATGAAAAAAACAGAACTGGAGGAACTAAACAATGAACTTCAGAGGAGAAAAAAAAACAACCTCTAACACCGATGATTCTCTTGCAACCGGCAAATTAAATCAATGGACTGCTCTCCATAGCATAATAATTTGTTGCACTTCATGCAGTGCACTTTCAGTGTTGCGAATTGAGGACTTCTATCCAGATGTTCTTCTGAGGGAGTCGTCCTAGAAGTACTTGGTGCTGAAGGTGCTGGAAGAACTTGCATTCTTCGACACTCTTCACGTGCCAGGTTCACCGGCTGCAAAGTTTTCAGATGCTTCACCATACTGGCTGTACCACATGAGTACTTCTTTGTGGGATCACCACGATACAGCCCTCTCTGACAGTTTTTACATGTCCCTTTGGTGGCATTTGTCTTATTTTGTCCCTCTGGGAACATAAAGAATTTCCACACAACAGAAGTATACCTTTCAGGGCGTGGTGGTTCAACCAAAAATTCATCTTCTGATGAATGTTGAGATGGGGGTGATGACTGCTGTCCTGAAGCCATTGTTTCTGTCAAAAAGTGTGTACTAAGTGTCCACTTAGCCAAGAAAAAGTTCTTCAAAGAACAGAGATACTCCTCCAAAGAAGGTCTAAGAAGAATGATTGATATGGGTGGGGTCTTTCAATAGTTAGAATAGGAAGTCTAATGAACCAATCAAATCTCTTGTTTTCAGGTCACATGGGATCCGCGCACCCTGCGCATAGGCAGCACGCACCGAGCGTGACTTCGCGAAATTGCATTAAAAAGTAATATAGGTTTATTAAAAGTAAAAATACATTATTTTAAGTGTAGCTTAGATTATGTCTTACCTTAATATTTATATTAAATACACATATATATCTTTTTTTACATTAAAATATTTCACTGGAATCGCGCACCCACCGCGCCAAGAACGTATATGACGTCACGCAGAAGCGCGCGAGCATCGCGTAACATACAACGTATGCGTCGCGTATGCGCTTGAAGTCGCGTATGGATCGCATAGCAATCGCGCAGGTAAATATGTATTCATCGCACACCCTACGCGGATCCTGAACAATAGTGGTAAATTGGCAGCTAGGTTCCGCGCATTGTTCGAAAACGCTACGCATTGGGTGCGCGACTTCCCAAACAAATTGAATAAAATATTAACAATATCGTTTACAAAATATTTTTCCAAAAATAGTTACATTTTTTTAAAAAATATATATTTTTTAAAAATCAATAAAAACATGTAATTTTTTTTTTTTAAATATGTAAACAAAAAGAACTTTAAAAAATGCACTCATTCTTCAATGCAGATTGCTATATATATAATACATATTTAAAAAACGAACCAAACCACATTCACTGGATGATGTCATCAGTGATGTCATCAGTGATGTCATTTGAGATGTCATCAGTGATGTCACTGACCATGTCATGAATGATGTAATATGTGACATCATCAGCAGTGCGCGAGTTATAGTTAGTAGAACTAACTATAACGGAGGAATTTCTATGATTTTGTATGAGTGAAATGGCAAGCTAACTATAACACCCCTGAAACCTATGTTTTTTTCAGTGAATATATATATATATATATATTTATATATATCCACAACCAGAATCCAATGCAATACGCTCTCAGGAAGAATAGGCAAAGAGCATGTATATATTTTTTCTGGTTTACAATGTATTTTATTGCATGAGTCATGAGGCAGCTCTCTTGTTCACTCGGCTTGCTCTTGGAACCAAGCTAAACATGTTGTCAAGCTCACCCCAGCAATTTGTTGGCTTTACCACCTCTAATTTAAAACACCATTTACTCGCATAGCCACATGGTCTGCTTGTTGCAAGTCATTACATCTAGCAAGCATACCGTGTAAACAAATTGGTTTCAGAATGGTGACTAATGTGAATTAATTTGCGTATATCATAAAGACAATGCTCAATTTAGTTAAAAGCACTTCCGACATAATCGCATAATCCTAACCCAAAAAAGTTCCAGGGTTAATAAAACTTTTACAAACAAGACAGCCATAACGCAGAAAGACGTTGTCTATACAACAATGCATACCATTTGTGACAGCCTCAGAAAAAGCAACAAACCGAAATATGTCTTACACAGAAAACTTACCAAACACATTCAAACACATCTCGAAATAATAGCTTTCTGATATGTTTTAGAGTCACCTTTTAAAAAAAACGCTTTATTGATCTTAACCCAGCAGACTGATCCCTCAATTAAACATTGTTTACTGAACAACTGAAAAGATTGACATCTTTGTACAAACTACAAGGACTGCTCATCAGAACACTGACTTTAAGCATCAGTCGGGTAAGTAAATACATTTTTTAACTGTGACTTTCTGAGACACAAACTCTGTACAATTCTGAAACCTACATTCTATTAAAGTTTGGAAGAAATGTTTGGATATCAAATACACTAAATCAACAAGGGAAAATTAAATACTGTCCTGCAAACGTTTTATGTACCACAAGGAAGGTGGAACAGAAGAAAAAAACAGAATGGAAATACGGGCATAATTCTTGAAGAAGCAGTCATTTAAACATGGAAGCTTAACTCATGAGTTGCATAAATCGAATTCATAGAAAAAAAGCAAACAAAGGACATTGGTAGTACCTTAAATGAGTACACCAGCTCATTTGTAAATATTGTCAAAGTACACTTAGAACTGGGTCCTGAAAAGTTCCTAGTATGGGAAATGTAAAAGTAAATAGACAGAGAAGTCAGGTGGAGAAAAATTACTCCAAGTACAGGGTGACGAGACTTCTCCCTGGACCTCTAGTGTTTGTCTGATAGCAAGCATTCTCTACATACCAAGCAGAGAATAGAGTTAACAGGATAAAAAGGCAGGACACGTTGGTGCCAAAACTAAGGAAACAGTCTCAAGAGAGGCTAGCCTTTGTATCTACCTATAGCATTGAACACAATAAGTTCTTCAAGGCTTTAAGCAAAAATTGGGATCTTCTTAAAAGTGTTCCTGGATTAACTGACTCCATTTCCAACAAACCTTTGGTGACATATAGGAAAGGCCCTACGATTGGTAGCAAAATCACCAGGAATTATCTGGAACCAGTAAGAGATTCTATTTCTATCTGGTTGCCCGCTCAGCCGAAGGGTGTCTACACGTGTGGCTCATGTAGTATCTGCGAGCTCGGACTCAAAAGATTAAAGGAGTATAAGTATAATACGGGAAAAGCGTATGGCATAAATGAATTTATCAACTGTAACAGTTGTTTCGTGATGTATGCCATTGTATGCAACTGTAGAAAAGTGTACATTGGGAGCACGAAAATAGCCTTGAAAATGAGGATTCAGGAACATTGTAGATCCATTGCTAATGATGACGCAAGATCTCCTATTCTGCAACACATAAAGGACTGTCATTCAGATAACCTCAGGTCCAAATTCCATAGGATTAAAAAAATAGACAAGGATAGGGGAGGTGGTAACATTGAACTGAGGCGGAGACAGGAGGAGGCTAGGTGGGTAAGTCGACTGAGGACGGTGTGATTTGGCATCAATACAGAGAATGTATTGCATTACTTCCTATAACATTTGATTTTGCTTTGGATGGGGGTTTCACAAGCGGGTGGACCATCCTAGTAAGATGAGAGGTGAAAGGCTGGGAAAAGAGGGTTCCTAATTAACAGTATTTAGTTGGGTAGGGTGTCAGTATATGCCACGGTATGATATGCTTTTACTTATGGTGTATTTGGACCGGCAGTTTAATGGAAGGTTGGTGCTCCACACCAGCAGTTTAAGTGATGTGGAATCATTTTAAAAGAGTTAGCTGAAGTATATAATCTTTCTGGCGGAGTAAATTCTGGAGCAGAATATTTTATTTTGTTGATGACGGCATCTTGGCATTGATTTGGAGTATTACTAGTTCATTGTGTCTTAGTAAAACACAGGGTGTCCTCTCTGGTCTGGTAAACCTGTGATTGGCTGGAAGAAAAGTTAGACTTAATGACACACACAAAAAAAGACACTTGCAATTCAAGCTGTTGTGGCCGGCATCGGATTGGAGGATAGCTAGTCTTAGTAGAATACAGGGTGTCCTCTCTGTTCCGGCTGATGTGTGATTGGCTTGAAGAAAAGTTAAACTTAAACACACACACACACACAAAAAAAGGCATTTAAGATTCAAATTGTTGATGCCAGCATCGGATTGGAGGATAGCTAGTCTTAGTAGAATACATGGTGTCCTTTCTGGTCCGGCGAATCTGTGATTGGTTGGAGGAAAAATTTGACTTAAAGACACACATAAAAAGACATTGGAGATTCAAATTGTTGATACCGGCATCAGATTGGAGGATAACTAGTCTAGAACCCAGGATTTCCTCTCTGGTCAAGCGGGCCTGTGATTGGCTGGAAGAAAAGTCAGAGATCATGTGACACGATATCCTATGGAGGGCTCCGTCTTTAAGTGACTTAAAAACACACACAATAAAAGACACTTGAGGTTCATATTGTTGATGTCTGCATCGGCTTGAAGGTAACCCTGGGCGTAGTTTGCGTAGTAGCGCTACGTGTAGTGCACTTCGCACTACGCGAGCTATGCCTTGCTACGTGAGCTGCGTAGTAAATGCTGTTCGCACTGATTGCACAGTGCCGGATGCTTGTCCGCACTGTGCAATCATTGCAGACGGCATCTTGCACAGTGCAAGTGGTCGTTTTCTGCCGCTCGAGTAGATTTGTACTCAAGCGGCAGTTTTCTCAGCGCGGACTGGTAGTTTCTCATCGCGAGCGGTCGCGAGCATACGCGACCACTCGCAATGAGAAACCTGACCTCCCCGCTTTGAGAATCTCGCCGGGAGGTTTATTTTCCACGCTCGTGATCGGCAACTTGATGTTGCTAGCACGAATGAGGAAAAAGTCTCGCTGGGATATTATTTTGCTCGCTCGCAGTCGCCAACTTGACGTTGAGGACCGCGAGCAAGCAAAAAATGCCCGCTACGCGTTTTTGCCCTGTGCTACGTGCAATTCGCATAGCCCGTAGTTGTGCAAACTACGCGAGCATAGCGTAGTCCTACGCCCAGGGTTACTTGAAGGATAGCTAGTCCTAGTATAATGCAGGGATTCTACTCCGGTCCGGCATGGCAGCGATTGGCCAGAATGAGGGTCTTAGCATAAATATGGGCGGTCGACACTCTTAATATATGCATGGATTTTAGAAGATTGTGATTGGTTGAGAAACGGGTATAAATAGGGTGGCTTAGATTACCTGAAAGGTAGGTGCGAATTCATAGGACATTCGAACCAGGAAGGATGAAGGGTAGTACTGGTAAGAATATCGCCCTGGGTAGATTGCCTAGATTATTGACTGGAGGATACTTTAGTGGTTTGGTGAAGGTGAGGTCCAATAGT
This sequence comes from Triturus cristatus, assembly GCF_964204655.1. Classification (NCBI taxonomy): domain Eukaryota; kingdom Metazoa; phylum Chordata; class Amphibia; order Caudata; family Salamandridae; genus Triturus; species Triturus cristatus. The sequence goes on along the minus strand of NC_140580.1, from coordinate 86,576,117 downwards.
GCTTGGGGCTCAATTGTAATGTGGCTACTAGCTTACTCTTTTTGGAAAGGAATTTATGTAATTGACTAAAAGAAATTGATGTATTGTTTTAATAATTTTATTTCTCTGTCACTGAGGGTTGGTTAGACAGGTAGGGGGGTCCTTGAATCAATATATTTGTTTGATGATGAGAATTTTGTCATTTAGGGTATTAAATATGAGACTGAACTAAATTCTTTTGTTATAGATAAGATGGGAGTGCAACACGCCATCTAGCAGTACAACATTGTATCTATGAGGATTTATGCGATAACAGAAGCCAACACTGGGAGGATGACAACATTGGGATATTGATCAAGTGAGTGATACAATTTTTGGGCCGGGGATTTTTACCTGAGAAGAAGGAGGACAATATAGGTGATGCTTATCCTTTTAAAAAAAACTAAAAAAAACGGTGTGTGCTGGAATTTGGAGAGAGGAGTTTGCAAGGATATCATGATATTACCCAGGCCAAATGTCTCCGAATAATGGGAACTTTAAGGGATATAAGGCCACTGTCACCTGATCTCCATACACTGGCCGAATGTCTCCTAATGATGGGAACTTTGTAGGATGTTAGGCCACTGATGGAATTATCTAATAAATTTGTGAATTTAATTATTTCGAGATGGTTACCTAATCTTTATACAGAGGGCAAATGTCTGTGAATAATGGATCACTGGGGGCGGTTAGACCATTGGTACAACTTGGGTGAGGAATTCAAGAACTTAATGGTTCTAAGAATGTATTAATTTTGATTGAATATGGACTATGACTCACACTGGGATGGTGGAAACACCCAATGAATGGATTATATAAGTATGTATATAGGTAGGGAGTCTTGCTGGGGTGTGTTTTAATGTTTTTTGTGGGGAAATGGTAAACGGGTGAATGGGTAGTGTAGTACAATTTGTATGTATAAAATATCATTGTGATATGTATGTTTTAAATTTTAGGCCCTGATGAAGTCCCACAAGGACGAAACCGGTTGGCTGGGCTGAATGGATTGCTTTTATCAAATGGACATTTTTTTTAAATAAAATTGGAATCAAAGCAACTTGCAAGACTCCTGAATACCTTTTATTTGTCACATCATGACTACTTGGTTGAATGCTGGAGAACAGTTTAACCATCAATTGATTTTGCAACAGATAATCCTGTATAGAATTGAACGCTCCTTTTCATTTGTTATTTCTTGACCTTGTGTTGGGGTGGCCTCTTGGCAATGGGATCACAAAAGTAGAGCGTTGGAGGAAACAGAATTGGTATTTATTACACACCAGTGCGCCGTTTGGAGCCCACATTGCCACTGTGCTTTTTTCTAGCATTCTCTACATACGTTAAAAAAACTATCCATGTGTAAGTGAGTCCATAAAATACTGATCCTGGAACACGTCCATGTTATGTCACAGAAGTCATAGGAATACTGAAAAATCTGAGTGTTACCCAGAACAAGTGTACCAAATGAGTCAAGCACATTCAGCAGGAGAGAGGTATAGGAGCAGTATGCGTCTATATGTGCATTGTGGAGCACACTGTCCTGAATATGGCCTGGTATAGCACTGCCTTTAACAAAGAGCACATTTTTCATTGATATGGCCTCTCAAAAGGGCCACCAGATTTGCACCAAATATGTTGTTTTACTGTGAAACGTATGTGGAGCACAAACGATAAATTGTGGAAATCAGGGTTTAGTTCATATTTATCATGTGCACATCACTCAAGTGAAGTTTCAGGTTTGCTTTGACCCCAATAATAAAATATTTGCTTCCATTGCACTTCGGAATTACAAAATGATCCAACATGCCTCATTTGTACATTATTTACTGCTAATATGTTTAAAAATAGTTGCATTGTTTATTTACAATTCTTTAAATTGTATTGTGTATGAGAAAACATCTAATATTTTATACCCTCCCCTTGTACCCCAACAAGATTGTCACTTGACACAACACTGGTTCACTCTTGTATTGCGTCTAATGCAGTCATAACACTTTTGTTTGGCCTTTGTTTTACTATTCGTGTCAGAAACAATTTCAGGTCATCTTAAAGGCCTTTTTTCCCAATTTTCTTACCTTCCACTATGTAAGAGGTTTATAGTCAGTATACAACTCTAAGTGTAAACCCTCAAATAAATCTTTAGACTCTCCACGGCCCAGAGTCATATATCAAACACCACAGTTTGGGCTTTTGTGGTTTCCCCAGTCACTTAGAACCCCTCCTAAGCCCACAGAACTTACATTGACAGCACATTTGTATTTAGCCTCACAAGCAAATAACCTGAGCGATGGAGCGTTAAAATCAATTCTTTCATTTATTAAAATTGTTTGCCTTCTCTCCAGATAAATTTCTCTCTTTAAGATGACTCTCAAATGTTCAACAATCAAGGCATAAACCTGTATAAAAAAGAAGTCTGTAAATCCTAAGAAGGGCCTCATGGCATGTCTGTCTATTCGTTGGAGGGGGTTGCATTTCAGATGGCATCCCTTAAGGATTTATGCCCGATAGTTATTGTGTATTCTAAGTAGTCAACTACCTTTGGTAAAATCTTGCACTTATCTCTTCTAGTAATCACCCCAAAGTTTTTTAAGAAGGTTGAAATGTGAACTGATCTAATATTATGATATTGAATAGTGTTCCTAAAAATGAGTATGTCATCCTTAAATGAATGAACAGCATCTACATCAATGAATAAAATAAACTTCAGTTTTTTTAAACAAACACACAAGGAAGTTGATTTCAGACCTAAAGGTAACCACAAATTTGATTAGGTAGGTAAGATGTGACAAAAGTTGTAAGATTTTGTGGCTCAATTTCCATCACAAGTTGATGGAAAACTGATTTTAAATCTATTGTAGAAAAATACTTAGCTATGGTATCTTGGATTTATTTTATTGTGTTCAGCTTGGGGGGTTTGTGATGTGATGGGGTTACTCTCCTATTAAGTCAAAGTCAAAAATTAGCTTTATTCGATTTTGTTGTAAAATCATAAAAGCACATATTTCATAGTACAATAGATAAAAACATTAAAAAGTTTAAAATAATAAAATATAGCATCGTCACATGTTTACGTATATAACATATTCAACAAAAATCGAAATACACATCCCTATCACTATGCATTGTCAATGCTAAAATTAGAAAGGGGTAATCAGTTACTCTCCTATTAGATGTCCATGTATTCTCTGTTGGAATCCTACTGCTTTCTTGTGAGCCCAGTGTCAGTTGACTGCCTGGGCTCCCTTGCTGTAGCTAACTTCCTTCTGTGTACTATCAACCTTCTATCTACAACCCAAAGATGCTGTCTCGCCGTGTTGCTTGACTTCAAAGATGCTGTCTCGCCGTGTTGCTTGACTTCACGTTTGGCAATTAGTTGTTTGAAGGGGTTTAAGAACCTTTAAAGACCGAATTTAAAGAAGGTGAAGTCCAGGTACTTTGAAAGATATTGTTGCGAAAGTGCTTCGGTGCTGTATTTTGAAGGTGTTGTGGGAGCCCAGGAATCTGATTTATAGATGCTTGTTCTGTTATTGCTTGGCAAGGGCTGTTATACTCCTCATTTGTTAAGGTTAAAAGAACTCTCCAGAGCCTATTTATGATTTGCTGTGGCACGGGGGCGGGTCCTCCTTCATACATCGTGACCCCACGAACCTTTACATTATTCTGACAGGAGTCACAGGCCTTTCAGGCCTCACGCTAGGAAGCGCGCCTTGCGGAAGCTTCGAGGCTTGCTAGTACAGTGATAGACTACTGGACTTGACTCGGCCAGGGGCAGGCGCACTTCAAGAAGATTTATTTTAGCCTTATTCTACTTTCTGAGGCTCGCCCATTATCAACGTGAAGCATCCACATTTATTTACGGTTAAATGAGAACTGATTGTGTCAGTGGAGATCGACTTGTTCCCCGGTTGGTTCTTGGCGGTTTCATTAGATTTTGTCATTTCCGGGACAGTGTCTGTTATCTTGAACCACCTGGTGGGTGTATTTATTTACACCGTTTTTTTTTCTCTTTTGGATGGTACTTAGACCTTAACTGCAATAACTGACGTGGCGTTTATTTTGGTGCAATTTTAGTCACTTGTCAACAGCGACTGGCATGGTTTTAACTGTTAGTATAAGAAACAAGCATTTGCAATGCAAGGCAATAGGTCTCGCACTTACGAGACTTTAAGCTATTGCCATTGTAAATGTCAATAGCATAAATTCTCGCAAATGCGAGACCTATTGAAATGCAAATATTGTTTATTTCCAAGCGGCCCATGCCGCGCTCGCACTTAATAGAGGCCATGCCCCTTTCTATAGACAAGCTGTGTCAAAAGAAAAGGGGTGGCCTCTATTAAGTGCAAGCGCGGCATGGGGCGCTTGGAAACAACCCACATATAAAATATTAGTAAAGCAATAGGTGTTGCATTTGCGAGAGTTTAAGCTGTTGTCATTTACAATGTCAATAGCTCTAACTCTCCTAAATGTGACACCTATGGCATTGCAAAGACGAGGCCGCCATTGTCCCGACTGCTTTGAAAGTGAAAGCGTGCTTAGCCGCTGAATGTTGCTGCAAAGCATGTCGTGCTTGAAGTAAGACAAAACTCACTAAAGAAAAGATTGCTTACAGACTAAGTAACACAGGTGGTGTAACAACAGAAGTAAAAGGGCCAGTCCTCATGTGAGGTTACAAATGAAGACAAGACGGTACTAAGGAGAGACTAACAAACTGATTACCGAATCAGGAGCCATAATTTACAAAGGATAAAGACACAAGCCAATGGAAAATATGGGCGGAAAGTAGGCGGAGCTTGAAGTGCATACTCCAATACTGCATGCCTCGCAGAGCAGTGCATGTGCTGCCCAGGCTCGACCTAAAAAAGAGATAACTTTATTTATGACATTGTATTGTGCATTAATTGTAAATTACTTTTTAATTTTTAACAGCTATCAGCAATCTTTTGCTGATTTCAATTATTTATAGGGATGGACCCGCTGTTGTCAACTACAACGATAGTTTTCAGTTTACCAGTTTTAGAACATTACTAATAGTTCCATTTTTTTCTTTTTTTGTTTTCTTGTTTTTATCATTATTTTTGCTAAGCTTTGTGTGCGTATTCTTTATTTCAGTATGCATTCAGTAGCCGCACCAACTCTATTTCTTGAAGTACCTGGAAAACCTATTCTGAAATGGAGGTCTGGTTCCGTTTTTTCCAGTGCCTATTTGGGAGCTATTGATGGTCGAATGTTTAGGGCGGATAGGAACAGAAACTTTTTTAGCATTTAGGGGTGGCGAGTCAAAATGTTTTTGATCTCTTACCTGAATATACACCTGCAATACATGAGGTTATGGTTGAAAATCAAGTAGCTGTGAAGCAGCTTGAAATGCATTTTGAAGGTTAAGTCAAAATTGCATATTCCCACTAAGTCAATAGATTCTTATATTACAACATTGAAGGTTTTATCTTCATGTTGCTATTTTGAAGGTTTTACGCCTCAGCTCATATGTGATCAAATTGTGTTGAGATGTCATTCAAGGGAGGTACGAGAAATGCTTTTGGCTTCCAATAATCCTACATTAAATGAGGCAGTTGATATAGTTAAGAGCATTGAAAGTTCACAAAAAGATGCTAGACATCTTGAGTTCCCACTAGAAGAGGCTCCTACGCTATGGCGGAGGAGCGTCGCCCCACTAGTGGAATGCCAGCTCACAGAAGAAAAATAAAATGACAATTAAACTATTTTATTGTTATTTTATTTTTCACTTCTAGTTCGCGACCGCGAGTCTGGGGTAGGGTGGGGCCATGTATCCGCGTCAGCAGGGTGGGAGTGGTAGTAGGCACTGAAAATGCGCATGTAGGTTTGTTTGGCTGTCCACGACCGGCCAAACCGACATGCGCACTTTGATATTTCCAGGCTGTTCCTGGAAGCTATTCTCGGGGCACAGGCTCCCAGTCCCCATAGAGCGTTAAATTGGCCCGCTACGTCCAATCCTAGCGTTTCTCTCATGCTGGGAATAATTGAATGAGAGAAGTGCTGGGATTGTGTAGGGAGTCTGAGACCCTGTGCTCCTGGGGATTGTAGTGCCAGGTGCAGCGAGGCGCGGCACTATGAGGGAGCAGAACTATGCGGCCCGACGAGGGACCAGAAGAACGCTGGCCCTCAGAGAAAGGTAAGTGATTAAACCTTTTTAAATTATTTTTTCCCTGCTCTGTTAGGTCGGATTGGCAGCTGCTGCTGCTGGTATAAACATTGTATAATGCAAGTTGTTGTAGTCAATAAAATGAATAATTCCAACCAGGGTATCATTAACAACAGAGTTAGACACTATTTTAGTTCTGCAGGTAAAATGCAGTGTTTTAGATGTGGTTCAAATACTCACACTTCAATTGTTAAGAATTGTTCTACTTTAGGACAGAATTGTTGGGAATGTACCAGCATTGGTCACTTTGACAAAGTGCATAGAGGTGGAAAACAAGTGGAAGACATTATGCACTTATAATGAGGACAGGATGTCGGTCAAATTTTAGCAGTGTTGTCTAAAATTGAGCTTTTACAGACCTTATAGAAATGACCATTATTTTATGTTTTCCAATGGTAGGGCAAATGCTACTTGTATGTAAGTGTAACTTTGATGCATTCTTAAACCGAAAGTGTTGCCTTACCTAGGGAGAACAGTGCACAAAGGTGCATCGCTGCTCCTCATCTCCTGCTATAATATATTTGATGATGACATATCCATCTCTATGTCTTTAGCAATATCCGAGATTTCTTCTAATGATGGCTTGCAACAGCTCCGGAACATGGCGTTGAGTTTTTGAATAACAATTGATAGACAAACTGATCACTTTAAATAAATGTCACGATGGTCCTCAAATTCACCGGTCAAAGCTGAAATATGCAGTGCCACAGCATACTCTTCTGCAGATTCAAGACTGGCCTTTTCCTTTTGAGCAATTGTCTTTCAATATTTATAGCCGGTTTGTCTGTGAAATGTTTCTCAAGGTGTGCTATTGACTCTTGGTATTCATCCCAACAGCCAGATTCAGATTGGAGGTTCATTTTCAGGTCAGTATTGAACATTTGTTGGCTGGTATCTCCGACGTGATCAAATAGAAAAACTCTTTCCTTTCTGCATAAGACATCTTCCCATCAGCAGCTTTTATATAGTTCTCAAAGATCTAAACCATTGTTTCTATTTTGATAGTGGTTTTCCTGGATTTTGTAGAAAGAAAATTGCTTGTGTCATATTTTGAGGAGTTGACACACAAAGTGCTGTTAAAACGTTAAGAAAAGTATTTGCCTAGGTTCATTTTTGATGGCTTCAGAATGCCAAGTTTTCATACATAGTACAAAATTGTTTTTATGCAATGAACACTAGTACTGTATTATTGAAAAACCAATTGATGTGGAAAACTGCCGCTTGTTATGTCATGTGGTTGCAGGCACACTTGTTCTGTGTAGTTGTTTTTCTTTAAAGACTGCTCCTCAGAGTTCTGGAATGTTTAGCCTTGAGGAGTTCTGAGAAGTTGGTTTTCTGGAAGGATGCAGAGGAGCAAGCTGTGTCTGCCAGGGCCTAGAGGCTGGTGTTCTATTGAGTAATACACTTATCTTCAAACGTATCTTTGCTTAGTCATGCTCTACACCGCTGTATGGAAAAAAGTATTTAGTGGAGGCTCACACAGGAACATTGTTACCGATATTGGTTAGTACCGGATGCTAGTCTGTTTCATTACAGCGCTCTCATAGGGTCGACTGGTGTCTTGTAGAACAGCTGCAATACCTCCAATATGGTCCCCAAGCCCCGCATGAGGATATAGAAGACTCCTAATAGATAGGGCATTTTGCATCTAAATGAAAACAAGTAATGTGATAAAGCAGCTAAAAAACAGATCTTCTGCTGGAGAACAATGACTGTGCTTTTACTTTATCGGTTGGTAAGGAACAATTGGTGGTGGCGCCAGCGGTATTTAGGGGGGAAACAACTGCCCATTGTTATTGTGGGCTTGAGTGACTGCTAATGGTAGGTCGCCCCTGCAGCCCATAGAGTACTGCTAAAAGTGTCAGAAGCTGACCTTATTTTCCTTCTCATACCAATTTGATCATATTTGGTACATCGAAGGCATGGTACCTACAATTTTACTCGCCCCCAAAATGTGGTGAATAAAATAGTTTGATGACCAAGCAGTTTTCTCATTGACGAACTGGTGCCACAACATTCACACAATACAGTTCCATAAATGCACATGACTACAAGAGCCATAATGTAAAATGTAAAACTTAAACGAGTTAACTTCACATTAACATAAACTCTGGACTAATTAAAGAAGCAGTGTCTCCAACATTGTTTTATTCACATGCATTAAGTGTTATGGAAAAATACATATCTAACTGAATTTCAGCGTTAAAGCATATGTCCTACCCACCCATATACAAGAGCACTACCAAGAGCCAAAAGAATGTGCATATTACTGAGAAAATTTGCATATTTTAGCTGCAGAAGGCATTCTGGATTTCCACCATCCATACGGTACTTTTATCAACCCACCTCAGAAAATGACACAACTAACCAACACTGCTGTGGAAGGATGGCACAATGATTTTAGCTATTCTATTGGCAGAAGACATGCTTCCCTCCACAATTTCCTAGAATGCTTGTGAACAGAACAAATATTCCAAGAAAACAAAGACGAGAATTTTTAGGTAAGTTGTAGGAGAAGAAGAAAAACAAGGAAAAAAAGAGGATTTACATAAACACTGAGCAATTTTGTATAACTGGCGGAAACCAATACTTTATCATTATGTAGACCCTATTACACTAAATGCAAAACACATGACAGCAAACATCACAGCCTTCAAAAACAACACCCTTCAATCTACTCTTCCCCTTTCGGAAAAAAATCCTATAAATTCCTTAATAACAATTTATATGGTAATATTGCGTATTTGCAAGAAGCAAAAACTAATTTTAATCAATTACTTGTACAATAATTATTAAAACTTAACTCCAGTTCTGCTGATCGTACTTTCTTTCTCCTTGTCCCTAAAGGTAATTCCTACAGTATAAAGATAAAATCAACAACATAAAAAGGACCCCACCACCTCTCAAGAAACACAAAAACATGGAAAGTGCACCACGTCAGTGGGATTTTTTTTGTGCCCCTTTTCTTTTTGCAAAGTTTTGATAAGAAATTGCACAACATGGCACAGTTTCAAAAGCAATGCTCCTAAAATAGAACAAAAAATAGCAGTACTTATAAGGTCTACAGTCTATATTCTAGACCTATAAAGTCCTCGGGGAAATCCCCCCACCACCAAAAAAATAATCCAAATGCCAAGTAAACTAAAGCTCTCCTTCGAGCTCATTTTCTGTTATTTTCCATGTCCCGTCTAAAAATGGAAAGCAGATAAAGTTAAATACACATTATTAATAATTGCAGGTATGACTAAATACTCTAACTAAATATGACCAATATCTTTAATTAACCCCTTTTACACATAAAGTTCGAACATTTTATTAAAATTTACTGTTAAAAGGTTCCTCAGAATGGGAAGTTGCTCTCATGGCCATGATACCCTTTGACAGGTACCTTAAAACATGTAATCTCTGTGGATATGAAAGTAGCCCAGCTTTCCAGCACCCTCTCCAGAAGTGCAGAACATCTCTACACCATCCTTGGAAAGGCCAACATGGGGCAGGTACCAATGCGTGTCCGCTTCCTCACCTCCTTCAAACAAGTAAAACTGTGTAGATATACAGCCCTCCGCCGCCGATGAAGAGCGCCTCTCACAAGGCTGCCTCCCACTGCCGCTATGGGGGTGGAGAGAGATTGGGAAGAGAGTTGGGGCTTTTCTCTCACATTCCATTTTGCACAGATTCTATAAATGCTTGGGAGCAAGCACGGCGTTAAAATTATCGCCGCTTTAGCGGCAGAAAATGCCGCTAAAGCGGTGATAATGGGCTTGATAATATCCTGCAGAGAATTCCCATAGAAGCCCATGTTGACACCAGAACATGGGCTTCTATGGGAATTCTCTGCGGCATATTATCAAGCCCATTATCGCCGCTTTAGCTGCAGTTTTCTGCTGCTAAAGTGGCGATAATTTTAACGCCGTTTCTTGATAATATGCCCCATAGTCCCTATGGATCACCGCCAACTCGATATATCGCAAAGGGCACAGAGGTCACATATGGGTAAGGAGGAGTTGTTTTACAGAGGGCGGAATGTAGAAAAGATCTACCCTCGCAACTAGAGAATAGGAAGATCAAAGGCGCCACACACCGTTAGGGTTAGGCCTCACAAGAATAGAGAGTGGATATTTAGCCACAGTGTTCAAGTGACTGCAGCGGTATATAAACAGCCTGGTTTGATAAGATGCACGCTGATGCCCCTTCTGCATAGGCAAGCAGGGGAGGGAAAGGGTTCTGTCTTTCTGGGGGGGGGGGGGGAACTGGGAGAGAACAAGACGTTGAAGCAGTGCTGAGCGGATGGAGGTGTTGGTAGGGTGGGGCTGGAGGTGCTGCTTTCCACTCTGTGATTCATGCACTAGGGGGTGATCTGTCAGGTCTGCTCAATCTGGGTGGTGGGGGAATTGTAATTTCCTCTCTTAGGTAACTTAGCGCTCATTTTCTCGGAATGCTGACTCCAGGCAGCAATGTGTGTTGATTGAGCCTGCTGGAATACTGTAGCTAATGGGAGAGCAGAACCGTTGCTACCCTTGTTCATCTAGCAACTCCAGTCTTGGAAAAAATGACCCTACTCTTTAATACTTATTTAGGGCTATTCTTTTTTTTTTTCTTTCTTTCATTTTTATTGAAAAGTTTTATTTGAAACAATAGGCATTACACAAATACATGACCTGCACAAAGTTAGCTTCCATCTGCACGAATACTTCTTTGACATCGGAATTAAGTAGTTATACATGACCTTAGAGGGGATTCCCCGCTACATTACCGCACAGCAAACCCGACACCCCCCACCCCAAACCTTATTTAGGGCTATTCTGGCTGATTCTGGTGCATTTGGTCCCACCCTATTGAGCCATCCAATTGCAAGGATATGACCCACGGCCTGCTGTATTCAGCAGTAGTAGATGAAAGTATGCTGAGCTCTCCCAGCCAGGAAAAATGAACTACTCCTACCCTGGTCGCAATGTCTCAGGTAGTCTTTGCTGATTCCTGGGGACTTGGTCCCATCCCATCCTGCTGTCCCTTCACATTGCAAAGAGATGATCTTAAATCTGCCTTTAGTAGTGTCATTAGAAGATTGAAGCCAGGAAAAATCAGACTAACCTCTGCTGACTTAAGAGTGGCTATGATGTTTGGGGCTGGGATTGCTGATTCTTTATCACTTGGTCCCATCCTGCTGACCTTTTGCATTGCAGAGATGTCACCCTCAACCTGCTCTTTTTGGTATTTGAAGCTGAAGTACATTCAGCCCTGCTCACTATTATCTTTACCCACCCCTCACTTTGATCACAAATGTTTTGGGGTCTGGAGTGTCATTTGGTACATTCATTGAGACTTTGGGGCTTAAATCGGCTCTGGAGCGGTTTCCTCACGTGGAGTATTAGTGTAGCGCTTGCTATCCAAGTCAAGTCAAAAAGCTTTTTATTCGGTTAGTATAAATACAACCACATAAGCTGGACACACATAATGATACATGTTAAAAATGTTAAAAATTTATGACATATATTTGACTTAATTACAACTAATGATAAATCACTGAGCCGGGACCAGTATATTGCACGGACTGAAAAAGAACCATACATAAATACACATCGATAAAAATCCGACAAATGTCATTTAAAAAATTGTTACATGTTGCACAGTGGACTAGGAATCGAACAAATTATAAACTCCACTTACAGATAAAGTGATATGTGCATAGTACAAAATTTAGGTATAGCAAATTGTTATTCAAAAAAACAAAAATTCACTAATCTAAGAAACATTCGATACCAAGAATAAAGTGGCATGTGCCTAGGTGTGAAATCCGTGACATAATTAAAGGCACCCCTATGCCGTAATAATAAAACCAATGCACAAGTTCAAGTGTATCAGAATAACCTTGCACTAGTTTATTACAAATATATGTAAATTAGCATGGGTGGACATGAATCTATCTATGGCACCACAAAATAGTCATAATAATAACTTTTACACGTATACATGATAGCCATTGAAGAACCCGTTACATAATTCATAAAATTATGGATTTCCTGGCAGCTCTACACTTCAAAATAAAAGATGCAACATAGAAGCAGACGTCAGGGCTTTGGAGGGAACATAAGAAGTTCATTGCGTCAGCTGTAGAACGAATATTGTATTTTAAAAAGATAGGTTTCAAATAAAACTTCCTTAAAAAGACATAAAATTTACAAAATAGCAGGAAATGGCAGCAACTTTGTTTAGAAACGTTGTCACATGGGCAGTTTGAATTAGAACCTGCCCCTATAACAGGGAAGGATACAAGATGGTGTACAATGCCTAGTCTCAAACGTACTAAAACAAAACGGTGCGATTTAATAGTCACATCCACCAAATACGACTGTAGCCCACTCTTAAGGCTAAGCTGCCTATAAAAGGCAGAGGTTTTTTGAGACCGAAATAGCTGACTTCTTTCTTCCGTCTTATACAGAATGAACGTGTCTTTAATTTCCTTCTTCGAAAGGGGTATTATATACTCTGAACGAATGTTAATTCCAAACAGAGTATTAAACCAAGAAGTAATGTAATTTAGCCACGGAATACGGTGACATAAATCTAGCTTAAGGCAGTCTTTAATTACAGACTGTGTGAATGCAGTTTCCTTCTTGTGCCATATTGCACGCCATAATAGTAGAGGGCGTACTGCAGCCAGGTCAGAAATATAATTGAGGCCAGTTTCCTGGTGAATCAAATCTGTGGAAGCTGCAGCCGGGACACATAACAGGCGTTTGAGGAAGCTGTTTTCATTTATCTGGAGTTGGGCAGTGGAGGAGTAACCCCATAATCCAGCTCCATATAGAGCTGAAGAAACGCATCTCGCATTATATATGGTAACCATGTCCTTTATTCTATGGTCCCCTATTTTCGTTGCAAAACGAAAAATACCATTAGAATTCCTATTTACTTTATGTCCAATATTTACTTGCTCATTAGTCCATTTGCCGTTGCCATCAAAATTAATACCTAAATAACAGAATGTTTTAACAGCTTGGATCTTTGAGCCTTCTAGGAAAAAGGAGCATGGTGACTTTGATTTTTTACCACAAGTCATTGTAAAAGTCTTGGATTTATTAATCAACAATTTCCTGCCATTTATAAAATGAGTAAAAGCGTCAATAAGACGTTGTAGGCCCAAAGGGGTGCGGGAAATTAGGACCGCGTCGTCCGCGTATAACAATACTGAGACGACCATGTTATCAATTTTAGGAGCATCTGCTGGGATATTGTTTAAAGTTGATGCAATTTGATTAATAAAGAGAGAGAATAAAAAAGGTGCCATAACACATCCTTGCCTTATACCTCTGCGCACGGTAAAGAAGGGAGTTCGCTCGCCAGTAGGCCCATAGCGTACACTGCAAGAGAGTTTTTCATAAAGTCTTGCTAAAAAGAATACTATCTCCTCCGGTGCACCAAGGTCAAGCAATACTGGCCAAAGGAGCGAGTGATCCACCAAATCAAATGCACTGCTCAAATCAGCGAAACACAAAAACAAGTTACCTCCTTTCACTGTGGTATATTTGTTAATAAGCAAATCCAGATTAAGACATTGCTCAATAGTCCCAATGCCTTTCCTAAACCCATATTGTACTGGGGTTAGAATGTCTGAATCTGCAGCCCAGTCTTCCAATCTTTTTAATAGTACCCTACTTAGTACTTTAATTGAGGAATCTAACAACGAAATAGGGCGGTAATTACATGCTTCGGATCGAGAACCCTTCTTGTATAGAGGGACAATCAATGATTCTGCCCAAGATTTTGGAAAATCCCCCTCAGATGCAGCATTAAAAATTCTTGTCAGGATTGGTGCCCAGAGATCCATTTCGGCTTTATATAAGTCGATCGGGACACCATCCGGACCTGGTGCCTTGCCCCCTTTACTATTTGCCATCCCTTCCCGCACCTCATCGACGCCGATCATCAGTGGCACAAATGGCCAAATAGAATTATTTAATGAAAACTGATCTAAAAAAACCTTATCTGGATTAAAAATATTAGAAAAATGTTCTATCCATTCTGTGCAATTAACATGGGACGTCAGCTCAGGGATATGATCATCCTTTAAAAAGGGACTATTTATAATTTCCCAGAATAATTTTATATTTCCGGTTTCACTTGCGAAGCCTAGCTTATCCCAGGCATCTAATCTCATCGCCTTTTTATGGGCAAGGACAGCTTGTTTATAAGCATATCTTAATTTACGGACTAAAGTTTTGTCACGGGGTTTGGACTTTAAGGCTAACTTTAAGTTAGTTAATATCTCCGTACATTCAGAATTGAACCACTTCTTACCAACATGTTTTGGGCCTTTGGATTTCCGGGTTAAAATATCGCTTATCACCTTATTAATATTAGTGAATTCCATACAAAGTTTACCAGAGGTAACCTCATCCCTTAGACAGTAATTAATGCTGTCCCTACAGCTATTTACCACAACCGATTGGATCTTATGGGGGTCCACACCATCCCATTTGATTCTCATTCCATTCGGTCTGATGGGTAGAATATCAGTAATTGTGGAATCAGTATTAGTCAGTTTGTTACCCCATGCCAACAGGACTATGGAAATACTATTGTGGTCACTAACCACCTGTTCAGTTATCCAAAGGTCCACATAGGGACTATTCCTGGTTAATAAGATGTGATCAATATTGCTGTTTGCATCTCGGCCAGTGAATGATGGACATTTAATATGGCCCTTTCTCTCGGTGCAATCCAGTAGCTCAAGGTCAAGTTTGGCCATTAGAGCATTAAGGGTCATGCCATAGTCACAATGAGGGAAATGTATCATATCATCCTTAGTCCCTACAGTGGTTAAATAAGAGTTCATATAACCACATGAGTTAATAAATGTGGTGGGACAAGCTTGGATATTAAAATCACCCACCCACACAACAACAGTCAACTTAGGTGAGATATTTAATACATTATCCAACTCTTTTTCTAGTGAGACTAAGCAAGCTCCCCTATCCCTGCGAAAGTTATTATTATAAAAATTAATTAGAACCAAATCCTTTCCAACAGGGAATGATAGGCGCAAAACTTGACTAAAACTGTCAACTATAGAGTAAAAGATAACTTTACATCCAATCAGTTTAGTTGAGATAAGCAACAATAGTCCACCCTTAGCTCTTCCCATTGGAGAAGGTATCGCATCAACACAGTATGAGGTGTAACCTTCCACAGTGACGCAATCTGTACACCATGTTTCTTGGAGACAAATTATGTCACTTCCATGGTTAATAAAATCCAGCCAAAAGGGAGTACCTAATTTGCTTCCAAGGCCTGCGATGTTCCAGGTTGATAATGAATACCCTTCTGGGATCTTGGCGATCTTATCATTATACCTGTTTGTTGATACTTCTAAATTTACGATGGGCTCACTGAGTATGCTAGCTGTTGAAATATCAGGCACACTAGGGTCATTTATAACCAGTGACCCATTCATTATAATAGGTTCCTGACAATTGATAATGACTTCACTTTGCCTCATAAATATGTTTGGGTTCACCATAGTCCCCTTATCTGGATTTCCCACTATATTATCTGGTGAAGTTCCGTGTCAATCGTTATCCTCCAAATGTGACAGACATTGAAACCTGTTATGGAGTGGTAAAGGGGAGAACACAGAACTACCCACAGGTCCCCTAGACGGCCACTTGTTCCTAACGTGAGGTGCCCTATGGCAAAAAACTGAATTGTTAAAAACAGGGGGTTTATAAAAATAGGCAAGTGGCAAGAGGGTAGTATTATATTCCCAACTAGAAGGCGGAGGGGCTCTAGATAAAACTTTATGGACCCAAAAAGGTGATCCAAAATTAATAATAACACAGTCCCCTTCAAAACCTTTAGATGTAGGGCCTATCCAACCCACTCTTTGAGTAAGCAAGATCTGATCAGCATCTAGGATTGAAAACCCACAATTTTTGCTTAACCAGTAAAGGGTTTTGTTTTTAAGAGAAGCATTTGTTTCCAATTGCCCTTTCCGTAATCTGGGGATGTTACATAAAACTGCGACATATGCTCCGCACTCGGGTGGCAGGTTCATAACAGAAGGGACATTATTACTTTTAAAATCATCCAATTGACGAGTGCCCCTTAACTGATCTGTTGCTAGGCCTCCATGTTTCTCGGTGCCATCCATAAAGGTGACAGCTTTTTCCTGCGGAGCTATACCATTCTCTTCATGATTCCCCTGAGCAGTCAAATTACAACTGTTGTTGTTGGTGCTATGGGGTACAGTACTAGGGGGTGAATGATGAATAACTGGGCCTCTTGGTTTGTCCTTAACACCCACAGTCATACGTGGAACAGCTTCAGATGCAGATTTATTTATAATAGGTTCCATTTGCGGGGTAACCAGTAACGATTGTGTAGATTTAAATAAATGGGGGATTTGTGTTAAATGTTGTTCGATGGAGTCCATCCGTACTTCTAAATCACATATTTTGTCTAAAATGGGCCCTATGCGTGTCGACAATAAAGATTCCATCTTCTCCCAAAAACCCTCCTTGCCAACCATATGTACAATATCATCACACTGAACAGCAGGAGCATTTGGCTGAGTTACTGGTAATGCCCCCTTACGGCCAAATAGGTTACCTGCCTTTTTAGAATAATTCCTGCAGGTTTTACCCCTTTGTTTATATGCGGGCTGAATTTTCTCTATGTGCTTTAACTTACTTTTGGCCTTTTGCCCTCTAGTTCTAATCGGTGATGTAGCAACATTAGTTGTTGCTGAGTCTGAAACATTAGGTGACAAATGGGTAATACTACCATCTAAATCAATAATGTCATTAGGTGGTTGAAAATCTGTACTTAAGTCCTGTCCCTGGAGATCCGGGGTAGTCGAAAGTCTGCTTACCCTGGGTGACAAATCAGGTTGTACAATATGAGTCACTGTAGAAGATTCAGTACTTTTACGAGGGCCTGGTAATCCAATATAGGAGGTCAACAACATAGAATCGCAGGAGTTAGCCACGATAGTAGATGAATCAACCGGCAATACAGGAGGGGCGCATCCAATAGGGAGTGAGAGGCGTCTTTCAGTGGTCTCTATTGCTGATACAACAACCCCGATGGTTTTCTGTAACATGCGGTCTATAGCTGTTAGACTTGGGAGAGGGGTATTAATAGATGTATTCTGTCTGGTATTAGGCCGGATGGGTCCACTAGTGGGCACCGTTTTCCCCATCCTCATAAGCAAACCAGAACTCTCAAGCGCAAACGCGAGTAGATGTTTTCCACACCAATCTTACCTACACAGCAAGTCCATGTAATAGGAAGACCAAAGGGGGTAGCCCAGCCCGGCCTCCGTTGGCCCCGGACGGCCACAGACGGTCCCGCCATTGTCCCGGGCTTCTCCCGGCGCTACCCGCGCGCGGTCCCGCGACGCGGGAGCAGCACCGTGATTATAAGCGCCTCCTGGCGCGCAACGCACGGTCACGTGGTTCGTGACCGACCGCTAGGGCACCTGGGTCTTGTAGGCTTGATGTCCGGTCTCCCCACTGCGGCCGCGCAAGATGGAAGTGCGGCGGCGGGAGACCGGAACGGCAACAGGCAGCAGGACAGCAGTGGCGGACAGCGGGAACCGCGATTGAATTTCAGGACCAGATTCCGGCT
This sequence comes from Triturus cristatus, assembly GCF_964204655.1. Classification (NCBI taxonomy): domain Eukaryota; kingdom Metazoa; phylum Chordata; class Amphibia; order Caudata; family Salamandridae; genus Triturus; species Triturus cristatus. The sequence continues at coordinate 86,558,290 of NC_140580.1, read as the reverse complement.
TGCCAGGTGAGTGAAGGCAGAACAGGGAACAGGAAACCCGCTCTGCCGCAGCAGCACCGTGATTATAAGCGCCTCCTGGCGCGCAACGCACGGTCACGTGGTTCGTGACCGACCGCTAGGGCACCTGGGTCTTGTAGGCTTGATGTCCGGTCTCCCCACTGCGGCCGCGCAAGATGGAAGTGCGGCGGCGGGAGTCCGGAACGGCAACAGGCAGCAGGACAGCAGTGGCGGACAGCGGGAACCGCGATAGAATTTCAGGACCAGATTCCGGCTTGCCAGGTGAGTGAAGGCAGAACAGGGAACAGGAAACCCCTTGCTATCCATTTGTGGGACTCCGAAGCGCTTATCCATGCGGATAGTAAGCTGCTGTGTGTAGGGTGTGTGGTTGTAAGGATGCTGTGAATTTGCATCACACAACGGGGCCGTGCAGCCATTTCTGCAATGTGAGCCCCGGATGTCTCCCTAGAAGTCTTGTGGAGTGGGCTCTGGCCGTGTGGGACATAAGATTAAATTACGCGGCTTGGAGATAACTGCAGCCCCGGCATTACACACCCGGTTAATGTGTGAGAGCCAAGGGCCGTCACTGCTCGCACCGTTTTGCTAGATAGACAGCTAGAGAATTGGAAACGTGTGCTTGGTGTTTTGTGGGTGTAGGAGTATGCCGACAAGGCACGAGCCTGAAGGAAGCGGGATGACATTGTAAGAGTCACCACCCCGAGTGACATACTTCAAGACCTCACTATCCTTGTCTTCAGTACCGATCTGTTGGAGCACTTAAAGCGACGAGTTCGTTTCTCCCTGACATGTTTTTAGGTCTCGGCTCGAAGGCTGCGCTTGCGCAGTCTCGATCCGAGATTTAATGACTTGGAGAAGAGGGGCTTGAACCCGCCCCTCTTCTCCCCTGTTCTCCATTGGCTGGCCTCTTCAATGCTGGCCAGCCATTGGAGAAGAGGTCCCGTCACTCCGATCAGGCCCCGTCCTTTTCGGATCGGGGGGCGTGTTTTTTGCAGAAAGACTAATTATCTCCTCCAGCCAATGGCAAGAGGAGATAACAGCAAAACACGCCCCCGAATCCGAAAAGGACGCTGCGTTTCTCCGAGGCATTTCTGCTCTGCCTTGGAGAAAAGCGGTGGTGTGCTTGTTTGCAGATTTCTGTTGCGCGAACTTGGCCCAAGGGCGCTTTACACGAGCACCAGATTACAATACACACGATCACATCCACTTTTCCCCTCATTTTTAGAGACAGGGAGATTAAGTAATTTGCCCAAGATGACAAGCTGTTTAGGCAACGCCGGGACTCGGATTTAGCTCCCAGTTCGAGAGCTGGCACTGGCAGCTCTGGCCGTTTGGTCTCTTCTCCTCCATACACTATGGGCAGGGCAAGCCCAGGAGCCATGCTTGCCGGGCCCCAAGTCTGCCCATGTTTCTTTTTCCCTAGGCCCTTCCGTCCCAAGAAGTGCCGCACCCCTCGACCGCGGTAAAGCTCCCACCGCCCATCCTGCTGCCCAGAGATGAACCCTCGTGTGATCCTCGTTAAACCGCGCTGTCTGCCCGCGTCCAAGGCCCTTTATTTACCCTAATGGTAAGTGCTTGGAAACAGGCTGGACACCGCCCTAAGTGCTGTGCAAACAACAAGACATTTACATGGGGACGGGACCCTCGGCCGCTTTAAGAGCGCCGCGGTGAAAGGCTGTTTACTCACTGGAGCCCATAAACGGGTGAATGGAGATACAGGAATAAAGCGCTCTATAAAAGGCCGGGTCTGAATGGGGCGCGAGCGACGGGGCGGAGAGCTCATTAGCTAAGAGAAGGGAGGGCAGGGAAAGCAGCTGGAGGAGGGAAGGCCACAGGCAGGGGGTGGAAGTCTGAATAGAGATGGTGGACTGGTGGTGCCAGACGAAGGGGGGAGGGGTGGGGAAGATGGAAGCGAGCAGGGATTGCCCACCCCCAGCACACTAAGACATGGTGAGCCGGGGCATACCTACCGATGGTGCAGCAGGTGCAGTGGCACCTGGGCTCAGTGGCTGGCCACCCCCAAGACATGGTGATCCGGGGACAGGCGCATACACACCAAAGGTGCAGCAGGTGCAGTGGCACCAGACCTCAGTTGCTGGCCACCCCCATGACACGGTGAGCTGGGGACGGGCATACCTATTGATGGTGCAGCAGGTGCAGTGGCACCAGAGCTCAGTGGCCGGCCACCCCCAACACACCAAGACACAGTGAGCTGGGAACAGAGGCATAGCCTTGACTTCAAGATAGGGTTCTCACTCTCTTTCCTCTACTTTCTTTTATTTGCTCCCCTGTGAAATGGATCCAAAAAAGAGAATCATTTTTGATGGAAATGTCGTATTTTAATTCTAAGGTGCAGCATCTGGAATAAAAGGTTACAAATATGAAAAATTACTAAAGAAAGTAAGACAGAGTGGTAGCAAACTTGCCAGATTGATTTTATTCACACCCAAACACATTAGCGCCACTTTTACAGAGTTTGCCAGTGAAGCGCTATTTTTGTTTTCTTGTCTTTGTTTTCCCTGGGCTTGCAACTAGTGCACCATTCCTGGAGGTACTGCAAAGTGTGGATTGGAAAACCAAAATGTGTACTGCGGCTCTGCGTCCAGGGATGTGGTCTTTTTACCATACTGCTAACGTTTTGTAAGGATATCAGCAATGGACATTGAAATGGGACCATTCAAGGCCCCTTTCAGGCAAAAGCACTCACTGATTTCTGAATAGTGAGTGTAAAAGCGTTAAGGTAACAATGTTGTTCCTGCTTACATTTCACATGGTTTGCTAAATTTTGCATTCCCCTATGAGTGTTTGCTTTTTCCAGGATGATGTTACTTTTTTTTGTAGGCCCCATATTGCTCTTGTCTATTGCGTCATTTAAATTGAGCCTCATCCAGGTGTTTATAGCCGGCAGCAATTGGGTTGTAGTTGAAGGCAGTGTGAGTTTTTCTCAGTGGGACAGTATGGTGTTCAGTGGGGGAGAGGATGTGGCCCTATGGCCACAGCTGCTGAATTTGGAACTGTGTCCTCATAAATTGTGTGTGGGAGGCTCTATGTGTGTGTGTGTGGCTCTGTGTGGGTGGCTTTTTTTGTAGGTGGCTCTATGCGTGGGTGGCTCGGTCTGTGTGTGTGTAGGTGGCTCTGTGTGGATGGCTCTATTTGTGTGTGGGTTGCTCTATGTGAATAGCTCTGTGTAGGTGGCTCTGTGTGTGTGGGTGGCTTTGTGTGTGTGGCTTTGTGTGTGGGTGCAAATGCAATAGGTCTCGCATTTGAGAGAGATTAAGCTATTGACATTGTAAATAACAATGCCGTTTCTTTAAATGTTTTAAAAACAAAAACATAAACAAAAATAATGTCATGAGCAATGCCAATAGCTCTAACTTTAACAATGCCGAGACCATTGCATTGTAAATGCTTGTTTACTTTTACATAAATGCCTTAACTTGAGTCACTGCCCCTGCACACGTTGCACCTTTGAATTAGAGAGGAACTGTTTGCACATCAGAGCTAAATGAGGCACCTGCTGTACTTTCGAGCCCGGGATATTTTCTCTTGTCTGGTACGGATGTTTGCACACCTCACTTTGAGCCACTGATTTATTTTATGCCGCGCATCAGAAAGATTGCGTGTATCTCAGAAACGGAAGCATTTTGCCCCTATTACTTGATTGAACTAGGGGTTTTGTAAACTTCTGAAGACTTGTTGACCTGAGTGATTTTTGCTGTACTGTCAGCACCCTCCTTCACATCAGGCCCGGTTCTAGAGGGTGGGCCCTGTGGGCCAGGCCCACCCAATCATGAGCCTGGCCCACCCAAACATGAGCCTTGGCCCTCGCAGTGAATCTGCCACCGATGTACAACAACAATAACAAGCATTTGCAATGCAATAGGTCTCGCATTTGCGAGAGTTTAAGCTATTGGCATTGTAAATGACACTGCCTTTTATTTATCTGTTTTGATAACTAACACATAAATAAAAGGCATTGTCATTTACAATGCCAATAGCTCACACTCTTGTAAATGCGAGACCTATTTCACTTCAAAGAAGCGGCTGCCGTTGTCCCGGGTTGGTTGGAAAGTGAAAGTGCGCATAGAGCGCTGAATGTTGCAGGAAAGCATGTTGTGGCTGCAATAGGAGAAACTCATTCAAGAAAATAGTGCTTACAGTCTAAATAAGACATACCGTGTAACAACAGAAGTAAAAGCACCAGTCCTCATTGGAGGTTACAAATGAAGACAAGGAGGGACTAACAAGCCTATTAACGAATCAGTAGCCAGCATTTACGAAGCACAATGACACAAGCAGTGGCGTACCAAGGTCAGGTGGTACCCGGTGCGGAAAATTTCTTGTCACCCCCGGCTTGGCTTGACAAAATGGCAAAAATATGTGTTTAAAACACATATTTTTGCCATTTTGTCAAGCCGGGGGTGACAAGTGTCATCACTGAGGGGGGTGACAAAATGGCAAAAATATGTTTAAAACACATATTTTTGCCATTTTGTCACCCCCTGAGTGATGACACTTGGGACTGCCCACACCCACCGCACCCCCATTCCTACGCCCCTGGACAAAAGCCAATTAAAAATATAGACAGAGAGTGTGCAGGGCTTTAAGGCCATACTCTAATACAGCAAGCCTCGCAGCGCTGCGGATGCGTTGCCCTGGCTCGACATAAAAAGTAGGTGCTGAGACTGGTCCCTTATCGGCTCCTCATTCTTGCTCTCTCCCTCAGGGTGGAAAAAAAATCTTAACTCTGCAGCAATACCACCCTTCACCTGGATGTAACTTCAAAGAGACTCGTTATAGTTCTTTCATAGTCTCAGCATTTCAGCACTGAAGCATTTTCAATATTATATTCAACGAAGCCATAGTTGTTGCTTATTTATTTTATGCAAATAACAACCATTGACAACAACAATGTCCTGGCTTGTTGTAGGCATAATCTTACTTGTAATATATATCTGGATGCAACGATAGAAGCAGCAAAATACCAGTAGCACAGCAAACTGTGCTAGGCACAGCTATTTAGCGTGTTTTAAGCCACGCCCTTAATTACATCAGCCACGCCCCTTTGAGAGACCCCCAGTTTTTTCATCCCACTTAAAGCGCTGCTGCTAATATTCTTTCAATTAACAAGGCCACGCTACAGAAAGACATTGAGTTGCTTATCTGTTTAGGGGCTCTTCCCTGTCGCTGCATGGACCTTTAAAACCTCCGGTCAGCTGTCCAGCCGGTCCACGGTAAAAAACCACAGAGTAGCGGGCATTTCAGGGTCTGCAACCACTCTTCACGCGCTCATTCTAGCAATACCCCCACAGCCGCACCCTCGGGCCGTGGTCACGACAGAGGAGTATTGTGCTGGCCACGGAATTGAAGGCGCCCGACTTTTGCCCCTTCAGCTTTCTAACTGCAGCTCAGAATAAAAGTGAGTGGGGGGATATAATGCGGCTGTGTGTAAGCCCGGGGTGACCGCCGCTCCTTTCAAACAGGCTTCTATGCTGAATATGTATGACGTTTTGAAAAACACAAGCAATTGCGCCCCAACCTCCCCCCTCGAAATGGTGCACATTACACCGTTCCAGTCATTTTTGTAGTGCACATTCTTCTGTGTGACATCGCAGCACTATATTAGGAAAACCCAATTTAACATCCTCTCTAAGCAGCCCTGTTTGTTTTATTCACGCAGACAGGGCAAACCTTGAAAACGGGTGACATTAGGCGGTTTATTCTCTTTCTTGTTTCCCAAGTGATCGATGGTTTCGCTGGCGATGAAGCGTTGGTTTCATCATCAAGTCCATTGCAGTGATCAGATTTTTTTCTCTCCATTGTTATATTGCACAAACTCGACCCGAAGGTACTGGAGCGCTTTACATGAGCACCAGTTACGTTACACAAGGACACATCTCTTTCTCCTCATATCACAAGCTCGGCTCGGATCCGTCATTGTTTCGCGTCCCACCGGCTGCTGTGGGAGTCCATGACGTGCGTGCCGCTCTTACAACTAAGACTGAATAAGTAGGCCTCGGTGTGGTAAGAGAGTGACTTGCGGACCCGGAGTCTCTTGTTCCAACGTCGAAGGCAGTGGGTATGCTTTGTGCTCCAAGCGATGGTGACAACTGTTTCACATTTATTTATTAATATTGTTGAGTGCATAGTAGGTCAATGCCGACGGCAAGAGCTCTGTGCGTGTGTGAGATAGAACTGCGGTTAGCGCAGCTGCAGTTTTTAAACATTACAATACAACCACCACCTCCCTGCAGCGTTCAAGGCTGCCACAAAAATGGAATATATATAGAAAGAAAAATATAAGATGCTAAAGGGTGCTCTCGAAAAGTTCATTAGATCTTTCTTTATCGTCAGTGCTCCACACTCTTCGGCAGGGCAGATTTAAAGCAGTAGGGCCACTTTTAGACAGATAATCCACTATCAATTACAGTTGCGCATCTTCTCATCCACAGTAAGGGAGGACTTAAGTCGGGGTCTTCTTTGTCTCCAACTCTTGAGGGGAGGGGGGGCAACCCTTCGGGGGGCCTCTTATTCAGCCCTAGGCCAGATCTGTGAGCTATTGGTGACCCAGGGGCGCCTCATCACATTCGGCAGGGGGGTGGGGGGCATCATTCACTCTGTGCGTTCGCTGTTGGCAGTCCCGAGTGAGCGGGAAGGTCGTTAAAGAGTAGGCTTTGCAAGTAGCAGATTACTTCCCCTGTCAAATCAGGACCAAGTATCCCGTTCGAAGTGATAAACGTTGACTGATAGAACGCCACAGTTCCCCCTTTGGCAGCTGGCTGAGTGCAAAGCATTGTTTCTAGGAGCTTGAGTGTGGAACAGTTGGAAAACCGAAGAAATACCACGGTGAATATATTTCAGCAGGAGAGGTGGCAATAGTCACGCATCAAAAACTCCAGAACAAATAAAAACATTCGGCAGGGGGGTGGGGGGCATCATTCACTCTGTGTGTTCGCTGTTGGCAGTCCCGAGTGAGCGGGAAGGTCGTTAAAGAGTAGGCTTTGCAAGTAGCAGATTACTTCCCCTGTCAAATCAGGACCAAGTATCCCGTTCGAAGTGATAAACGTTGACTGATAGAACGCCACACTTCCCCCTTTGGCAGATGGCTGAGTGCAAAGCATTGTTTCTAGGAGCTTGAGTGTGGCACAGTTGGAAAACCGAAGAAATACCACGGTGAATATATTTCAGCAGGAGAGGTGGCAATAGTCACGCATCAAAAACCCCAGAGCAAATAAAAACAAGCATTGGCCACGCGGCCGCCAAAGTGAGGTTACGATTCTACAAAAGCTTTAAAATAAAAAAAGCATTAACATACACAAGCTTTCGCCACGCGGCCGCGAAAGTGATCGCGATTGCGATCGCGTGCTGTGGAGGAAAGACACATGGTGCTGCGCGCGTGCACGTTCACGTGCACTGAAGCTTTAGGCCACGGCAGCACTTTGAAAAGCCTGTATACAAAATGTCTCGGCCAGACCAGCGCATGCGCTGGATCAGGCGAGACCTAAAAACTGTTCAGATAACTGGTGATTTACGATCCTGCTGCAGAGCAACCATTTGTCTGTTGGTAGTTTTTAAATACTGATAAACTGAATTTTATGGGAATAGCTCAGTGGGTTACTGCCTTTGTCACAGATATCCTTGTGTTACTTGCAGTTCAGTAGTTACAATCCTAACATAGGACAGTGACCTATGAACTGCCATCAAATAGCTGCATACAAAATTCATTTTTATGTGTTGTGATATAGTTAGAACTTCTCCAGTCTTTCATTATTCTAATGTTGCTAAAAAGAGTTTGTTTTGGCAGCTATGCATTTTTATCAGTAAAGCCAACCACAACCACTGGAGTACTCTTTAAATCCTGAATTTGTGCTTCTCCAGACCAAACCCTCGTAAAATATATTGTCAACTTGTATGGATGACATGTGATTTCTACACCTTGTAATCCTCTTTGGCTTATGTGACATTCTCCGTAGACTGATTTATTGTCTCTGTATAACGTGTGCTGTGATGTAAAGTATGGTGACACCCTACACTGATATAGCGCTGAGTAGCGCTATACAACAAATGAAATGCATATGAGAGAGGGGCAATGGAGAGATGAGAGGCACTGGTGGAGGGTGGCAGTGAGGGAATCCGATGAGGAGGTCAAGGGGAGGGGGGGAGCTACGGAGAGATGAGGGGCGCTGGTGGAGGGTGGCAGTGAGGGAAGCCGAGGAGGAGGTCAAGGGGATGGGGAGCTACGGAGAGATGAGGGGCGCTGGTGGAGGGTGGCAGTGAGGGAATCCGAGGAGGAGGTCAAGGGGAGGGGGGGAGCTACGGAGAGATGAAGGGCACTGGTGGAGGGTGGCAGTGAGGGAAGCCGAGGAGGAGGTCAAGGGGAGGGGGAGCTACGGAGAGATGAGAGGCACTGGTGGAGGGTGGCAGTGAGGGAAGCCGAGGAGGAGGTCAAGGGGATGGGGAGCTACGGAGAGATGAGGGGCACTGGTGGAGGGTGGCAGTGAGGGAAGCCGAGGAGGAGGTCAAGGGGATGGGGAGCTACGGAGAGATGAGGGGTGCTGGTGGAGGGTGGCAGTGAGGGAATCCGAGGAGGAGGTCAAGGGGATGGGGGGAGCTATGGAGAGATGAGGGGCATTGGTGGAGGGTGGCAGTGAAGGAATCCGAGGAGGAGGTCAAGGGGAGGGGGGGCTACAGAGAGATGAGGAGCGCTGGTGGAGGGTGGCAGTGAGGGAATCCGAGGAGTAGGTCACGGGGTGGAGCTATGCAGAGATGAGGGGCACTGGTGGAGGGTGGCAGTGAATATCTGATGCAGTTCAGCATGTGAATGCTGAACTGCGTCTGATATTCAGCGGGTGTACGCTCTTTTCAGCAGCCTGCACAGGCCGCCTGAAACAGACTTTCACAAGAGGGCCCAACCTACGTCACTTCAGATAGGAGGGCGAGTGTCACCTGTTCCTCCATTACTTTGAGTCTGGAACTTTCGGCTATGTCGCTCCTTGGTATCATCATTTTGGCCCACAGTAATCCTCTGTAAACAAAACTCCACTTCCTCAAACCCGTGACAGATCAGGCAGGACCCTCTGATTAGAGGCTAGGGTCGTCCCGTTCCCATGGCTCAGGTTTCCATATCCAGGGCCAGATAATTCTATGGGTTCAAAGATTGACTCTAAGGTTCTTGATTCACTCACTCTTGGACGCTTTCATACTTGTGCAGCTCTCTGTTTAAGGAACCCCATCCATTCCTCTTCCCCGACCAGTGACGCGAGCAGTGGTTGTAGTTCGTGTGGAGTGTTATGTGCTTTGATGTGTGTTTTCCCAAGGACATTGTCAATTGTTGAGCTTTTCTGTGGTGTACGGTTAGCCATTGGTCAGTTCCAGGTGGTTGTTATGTTTCGAGGGATTGGTGCCTATTATGTGGCTTTGATGCCATGTTCGTGTGGGTTTGGCACGTTCAAAGCAAGGACTTCAGTATGGTTGATATGTAGACTGGTGAGACGAAATTGATTTGTCATTATCACTTATGGCTTAGATCGACTTAGTCCACTGGATGGTGCCAGAAGTTGTGTCTATTGTACACTATACTTGTAAGTATGGATGTGTCTTTGAGGCTGCAAACGCTCATCCAACCGCATAACTTGGATCTTGTCATGAGCATGATGGTGCAAGCAGTGTCTGATGTGTACAGTTGCTGTACCTCATTGTTAGAGTATAGTTTCATATGGCTTTAGATCCATTTATGGCAGACCATAATATTGCCTTGTGGTTTAGGGTGCAGTGTGGAATGGTGTGTCTTTGATAGTAACTTAGAGTGCGCTGCAGGTTAACAGAGCAGTCCACAAGGATGCTTCATTGTTACTGTGCAGTTTCGGATTGACCCATAGCAATTAACTTTTCTTTCCTCGACCAATGTGTCAGATGCAGTCCCAGTAGCTGCACGGAGTGCAGTTTGATGTCTATTGCAGTTCATGCTACGAGTCCTTGAGGCTCTTAAGCACCCTGAATATAAACTTCCAAACAGATGATTCTCCAAGATGTACAGACAACTCCATATAATATTGATGTGTCAACTTACATCATTTGATCGTGGGGGGTTGAGCCCCCTCAAGTAAACCAAACTAGTAAGCAGCTTCATTAATTCGCCCTGAACATACAGGGGCCCATTCACAAATAAAGTAAAAAAAAAAACAGGTGGCGATTTGCTTGAGGATATGTTCCAGATTTTTTTGTTTTGTTTTGCTATTCATAAATATTCCCAGAAGTATGTCTGGAAAGCAGATCCAGGTGTAGGTTTCCAGGCATATTTCTGGAAATGTCATGGAACCTCTCCAAAAGGCTCATGTACGTCCTCCATGCGGCCTTCTCAATCTCAGACAGTTCTATGCAGTAGGACCGGAGCTTCCGGTGAAAAGACACTTTTTTTTCTCTGCAATGAAAATATTTTTCAGTCATGGCCTTGTAAATATGTTTCTGCCAGTATGTGCACTCCATTGACTCCTCTCCACCTTGGCCCAAAATTCCCTTAACGCACCCCTTTTTGCGGGTCTGAAACCCACTTTTGTGTATCCAGAGGTGGTGGATCGCCCAGGCCGGCAGCAGAAAGATGAGCGAAGGGAACCCCTGCCCCCAACGAGTCAGATCTCAACAGCCCCTCATACCCGGGTAGCCTGTAGAACACGCACCCATCATCTCAGGCACTGCATTGGCAGCCAACTGGGCTCCCCACCTATCAGAGGCCCTGCTCCATCGGTGCTTTCCTCCATTGGTTTACTGCGTGTGGATCCCAGGCTACACATGGCCCAACACCCCTCCATATTGTGTTGTACCTCGGCAACTGAGCTTAATCGCAAAGCCCCTCCCGGCAAGTGGGCAATATTCTGCTCTTGTTGATGGCCGGGCGTGACACCACCCTGCATGTTGGTGGGGCAAACAAGGAACAACATGGGGATGGCTTGCCTACATGATCAGACCTATGAGGACCACTCTCAAGCCACAACAGAATAGTCCCCTAATGAGACGGTTCCCAACAGCCGTTCCTAGTCAGGTGCACGTGACCACCATCTTGGGTGTTGCATCAGTGGCTGAATCAGTACCCACGCTTACCAGAGGCATTGCAACATACATCACTGTTTCCCCCATTTATTTGCTGCAGAGGGCCCCAGGCTGCACACAGCATCGACAACCCTGCATATTGTGCCAGTTACAGGAGCGCTTGACCACAGGGGCCCACGTGGGCTCGTGGTCACCGTCTGGAGTGTTGCTCCATTTAGCCTCATTGGGGCACACGAATTGAAGCAGACTTGAACCCAACAATACAGAACTCGTCTTTTAAACTGGAACAACACGCTTTCCGGTGGAGGTCTGGCACCTTGATTTACAGCTACAAATACATCACAACTGCCTACAAAAAGGCTACATGACCTCCGAGGCTTTTAAAAAGATTGACGCTGGTCTTCCAGCCCCCAGGTTCGATTCTGGGCTCTTCAGTACTGGAGGTCATGAGACATCTCCTAGTGCATCCGTGATATTGTTTTGTTTTATTTTGCCAAGAAAACCCAGAAAAGAAAAAAAGTGGTGACAGATCCACCATGTTGCATATCAATTGGGTACTGAACACTTTTGAGGGATAGTAATTTTGGTTACCATGCTCCAATCAGTGAGTGTCACGATGCCTTTTTCCTTTCTGTCCATCTTGGCTGAAATCTTGGGCTGCACAGCAAGAAGTAGCCAAGTCAACCAAAGGGATTCAGCCAAAGGTTTGCCAATCACCTGAGCCCCCAGCCAGAGTCAGAAGTACATACAGTGGGTGCATTAGAACTTAAAAAGATAGACCTTGTACAAATTTGATTCAAAGTCTGTTGTAATGGTGCGGATGGGCACTCAGCAAGGGTTCACATTTCACACTTTTTAGATGGTTTTTTTCTAAGGTGTCAGTTGGCAGAAGCCACACCTTACCTCTAATGCCCTCATTTTTAGGTCTCACCTATGAAAATGCATGCGTTACTTGCGCTTGCACGCTCACTTGTGAAACGTATACAACAAGGGATTGCAATCCATTAATTGCATACCATTGTTAGCTTCTTTGTCACTCTTATGTGCTGCCTTGTAATTGTGTAGCGTGTGCCGACATCCCTTTCTTTTCTTTGGCTGGAGCATGGATCAAGTACAGATTGCTTTGAGCTTGATTGCCGTCCTTCCACTGATCGAGGTACTATGTTTTTTAAAATGTATTATTCGTGTTGCTTCTTCACCCTCCACCCCGACCTCTCTGTTGTCCGTGTTGCTCCTCCCTCTCCCCACCCGCCACAAAAAGAAAATGTGCCATGATGCAGCCAGTGCTGGCCACGTCATAGCGATTTTGTTGACCGTCCCGTTTACTCCCACCCTCCTTTCTTGTTGCCCCTTCCCTTCCCCCCACTTCCCCCATTGTCCCTGTTGCCCACCCACCATAGGAAAAAAAGTGCTATGATGTCGCCAGCGTTAACCACATCATAAAGGTGATTGAAACACTGCATAGGCTGATATGGGCCAGCGAAAGGCCCATATCGGACGCAGCAGGGGGGACTGATGTAGGTTGCCAGACAGACAACACTCTCATAATGTCGGCACCAAGGTTGGATCTTTCATGTAACCAAAACATCACACCAACTGCCATTACTGGTAGTGACAGCTATGTGGTTAAACGGGTTGACCCTGCCCTATGCAATATGGCCACCAAGAGCCGTCGCACACCAACAGACGGTTCCAACAATAGGAGGGATGGGGCAGGGAATCAGACCAGCATATTGTGCATGGTTGATAGAAGCGATCTTCCTGTTATCAATCTACCCCCTGTATCATCCCCATATGTTATTGTACTGGCAGGTGTACCTGAGATCAAAACAGGCCAGAGGGAATCCCAATATGAACTAAAGAACAAATGTTTGTTTTGGCTGGCCAGACACTGGCAGTTTGCCTATGAAAAAGTTGGGGAGATCATTATGACATGCAGGGACAAATGGGTAGGCAATAGACAAAAACCCTGCAAAGGGATATTGTAGCGATCAGCTTTAGAAACCCACTGATTGTCCAAAGCCTTTTGCACATGAACTACCTAAAACAAAATGTGGGATCAGTGATAAGAGCCCTGCCACTTGGCTATTTTTATAAACCTTATCAAAAGATTTAGACTGGGGCTTTTATTAGCCCCGTGCAGAGTATGTGGAATCAAAACCACCAGCACATGGGGCAGTGGCACCAACCGCCCAGACCTTTGTTGTTCAATCTACCCTTCGCTAACAGGTTTGGGGTCCTAGAAGAGGTAGATTGACTGATTGAAGTACACACCACAGATCTGGTGTTTAATTGTTAAGGGTATTCCAGGGAAAAGGACATTTCTCCTAGAGGGCGGCACTGTCCAAATACCAATCATGAAAAGTGGGAAGTCATAGTGAAGATGTATCCTAAAACCATTCACATAGTTAGGGATAGGGAAGTAAACTGGGAAGGGCCATTGGCAAAAGCCCAGTTTCCAAATGATAATCCAACATGCCCACCCATAAATATTCAAAAAACTGGGGAGCAGGTTAATACATCAGGAATGTCAGTAGGCTTAAGTCCCCTAGCTAATATTAAACTTCTTAGTGGTGCTCAAGCATGGCCTGCGGGGACGAGCCTAAGTGACCCACACAGGTAGAATTCGCCCCTTAACACCTGCTTCCAGACAGCCAAACCAGATCAACATAAACCACTGACCATGTTGAGGGTATTATCTTGTAATGTCGCTGGCATTAAAAATAAAATAGCCTCCCCTAATTTGAAGTTGTTTGTGGACCAACATGATGTCTGTATGTTCCAAGAAACATGGGCCAGAAAGGATGCATCGCGGATGGGGTTTGTGTCTTTTAGAATAGATGCTACTACCAGGGGAAAGGGTAGACCATCTGGCGGTCTTTGTACATGGATAGGCACTCATTTGGGTTGCACAGTCAAGGAGCTGGAGTCTTCTTCAAATTACATGCAGTGTATTTTACTTACCTTTGCCTATAATTTTAAAATAGCTCTGCTCAATGTCTATTCCAGACCAGTAAGAACTGGTCAAGAATCCATGACTATTGACCAATTGGCCCATTTTATATCTTCTTTCAAGGAAAATGCCCTGATGGTCATTGGAGGTGATTTTAACTGTCAATATGAGCCTTTGATTGATCCCAACAGTGCAATCTTTTGTGAAGAAGACCTGCATTGGGCAGTCCCTGGGCAAAATATTCAGCCCATTAGGGCTTGGACACCATTGGCTCTTCAGATAAAATCCCTTACCTTAAACCATTCACTTGAGCTTGCAATGGTCTTACAAAATCAGACTCTCCAGGACAGCATACATTTAATAGAGCTAGCCAAACCTCTAGTTTAGATCACATCATGATGGAAACCAGTATGTGGCATAATGTTGTTGATTATTCAGTCGTGCCTCGGCACGACAGTGACCTTAAAGCTTTGATTTTTGAGGTGGAGCTCCCAGGCGCCCGGAACAACAATGTAACTGAAACACTGCCAGATTATAGACTAATATTAACTAATAATAGGAGAAAAATATGGTGGGCAGCTATACAACAATCTCCTGGTAAGACGGCCACCTTATATGAGTCTATTATCCCAACCCTATTGGGAGTAAGCAAACATATTACTGTAGAAGGCACTATGACCTCTTTAATCGGCGTTGCAGAGTGCCATGAGGCACTGACATCCAAACTGGCAGATATTTTCTTTCCAGCAGGCTCTTCTAGTAGTACAAAAAGGACCAAGCATTCCTGGTTTGATGATAGCTGCCGAGAGGCAAAGCTGGCACTGATAAATGCCATTAAATCTAGGGATAGGTCTCAAATTAAAACTAAGAGGGCATCATATAGAGAAACCATCGCCCTAGCGAAAAAAACCTGGGACTTGCTGTGAAGGGACCTCTCAGTAAATGATATGAAGGCCTTCTGGAACATAGTTAATACAGGCTGTAGTGAAGGGACACAGTGATTTGAGTCCAATATAGCAGGTGACATCTGGAAGGGATACTTTCAAGCTTCAAATACCATGCCGGAGGCTGAGGGTACCTCCTGAGATCAGGAAAAAAAACGCAGCATAATACACCTATAGAGACCCCTGAGATTACCTTGATGGAAATATCCAGTGCAATAAGCAAAATAGCCCAGTCCAAATCACCAGGTCCAGATAAGATCCCGGGGGCTCTCTTTTGGGCTGAGCCAATAATTTTGGGCCTTATTTGTGGGCTTCATTTAATGCTATAATGCAGGGAAAGGGGATCCCCTCAACCTAGGCTGGAGCTGAAATTCTCCCAGTATATAAAAAGTGTTCACCTCTTTCCCCTATCAGTTTAATTGATGTTACTCAAAAAATCTTTGCCCGGGTACTGATGGCACGTCTTCAGAACTGAATGGATGAATTTAATATTCCAAGTCCATTTCAAGCTGGTTTTAGGAAAAACATCTCCACTCTTGATCAAATATTTAGGCTTCAACTTCTTTATTGGAAAAAGCTGTCTATTAAAGGCAGAAGTCTCTATTTAATATTTGTTGATTTAAAAACCACATTTGACCTGGTACCCAGGTACTTTGGTCTGTATTAAGCGTCCTCGGGATTCCTATCTATCACTGGCATATGCTCAGGAGATTGCACGAAGGCATTAATGCCCAAACCAGGTATGGGAAGCATGTGAGCTTATCCCACTCCTTGCAGTTAACAGAGGAGTCAGACAGGGTTTTGTGCTAGCCCCTACCTTGTTCTGTCTATACATAAATGCATTAGTGACCTATTGAACAAGGTGAAGGACATAGACGCCCGAAGATAGCGCACAACAAAGTTTCCTGATGATGTTTCCTGATGATACTCTCCTGCTCTCCAAGTCACCAATTGGCATTCAGAGGATCCTTGATAGATTTGAAGCCTTTTGTAAGGATAGGGGCCTGGATATTAACACTCAAAAGACAAAATATTTGGGGGCATATTCTCAAGCATCTATTGCCGAGTTATCTGCACTTTTTCACAGCCAAAGTCGCGATAAAATCATCGCCCCATTCATAAGCTGGTGCAAACAGCCAATAACACCAGTTTACCTGCAATAGCATCCTCAAACATCGCCACGGATGACCCCGGCAACTATCGTTAATGAGATGCAGAGTAGGCGTTCCTGAGCAAAAAGCCGCGACAACACCACACCTCAACATTCACAACGACCAGGCCGATCAGCGATAAGATCCCAAAACAGGCGATAAGGCGCGTTAGCAGCAGAAAATTAACACCTGCTCTGACCTGGTGCAAAGTCAGACAACAACCGGCAACGGAAAAGGGAGCACAGACCACAGCCACACCTGAAGTCCAACAGTTGCCATGGAGCCACTGATCATGCAGCGCGGAGCCCCAACAGGGCCACAACACCCACTGCCACCACACTCCCTGGCCACCCCCCACTCCCCTCCGGGGTCCCACCCCGGGCACCACCACATCCCCGGGACCAAGAGATTGCACATCAACGTCATGAAACCATGAACAAAATCATTCGCCTGTTGCTGCAGAATCACAACAACTAATAGTCATGTGAGTACAGAAAAAGCAGAACCAATCATTCACCATTAGAAGTCCAAACAAAATATCACAATCAAATATGTCTCCAAACAACTATTTGGAAGACATGGCGGGTCATCCCTGGACAATCTGTAAGTGAGAGCCTGTAAGACAATATCCAAGAATAAGAAGGTGTGTCAGGCACTCATCAAAAGACAGAGTGAGAGAGAAAAAGAGAGACCGAGCAAGGAGCGAAGGACAATCGGGCCCTTGGCTCATACATGCCAACTGTTGCGTGTGTTTCATAATTGGTGCACCCTTAATCTAAGGCCTGGCATCAATTCCTGCGTGAAGGCCACATCACATTCCAGAAATTCAAGCAATAGTCAGACTAAAATTAGTCATGAAAGCTCCTTTGTCTCAATACACAAGGCGGAAGGACATCCGAACCTCTGACCTTGGTCTTCAATGCGCCCGGCAACCCCTTGAGTGAGATACCATACCAGACTCTGACAACTCCCACACCACATACTGCGCTAATGAAAGACCAATGTGTCCACACCCCACACACACTTGTTCCTGCTCGAGCTACACCTGAATGGGATGCCCCTGACACATTTGTAAAAAACAACCCATACGTCAAAACATGGAATACACATACAACTCGTAACTCCGAGCTGTGGCATATCGTCCTCAGAACTGCCGCCGTTCTGAGGAGTGCCGGTGCTATGAGACCAACAAACGCAAAGGCAGGCAATCCCGGGCACATGCACAACCCCTGTCACGTGGAACTGTACAGTGCACGAATGCTGCATCTGCTGGGAGCACTGCCAATGGCAGTTTTGCGAATCAGTTACCGTCTGAGTTTCCGGCTTGCCTACGTCACATGTGTCCAACCCTTGTTCCACTGTTGATCATGCACATTCGAGTGGCCTATGGAGAACTGCCTATCCAACACAACGGTAGCTGAACTGGATTATGACCTGTGTGTGCGCCCCCTGTTGGCCCACAAACAGGAGTGCAACCGGGATACCCGTGCATGGGAAGCCCTGATCTGTGGCGTATGTGCTGGCAGTAGTGGATGGGAGATTGCACAAGTCATCGTGTGCAGTGACCACATCAAGGTGCTCACCTATTGGGCTGTGTTGCGGATTGGTGAAACGTCGTGCATGGAGCACATCTGTCTTGACCAGTTAATGGACTGGCTCTCCCTCGTGTTCCTTGAACTCGAGAACGATGTATTCCTGGAACAGATTGCCTATGGTGCTGCGCTCGCATTCATGGACGAGTAACTACCTTCCTGCAGCCACAACTGATTGACACCCAGGGCACAGGTCCCAACACTGTGTTGCATCGTGGAGAATGGTCACACATCACAGGACAACAGTGGACATGCATACATTTGTCTGTACTCAGAATGCATGTGCGTGCACCTACGCGTCTTGTCACACACCTGTGCAAGGTGATGCATCCCCATGGGCGGAGCTGCACCGCGTCGTTAGGCAACATTCCTAAATCTGACATACTGCTGGAGGCACATGGCAATGTAGCATGATGTGTGACCTTGTTGGTTCCTTTCACCTGCCCACTGTCAGCGTGGCACACAGTTGGAGCAGTCTGGTGGTACAGCTCCATGCAGATCCCATGGGCTGTGAGTCGTGTCCCCTGATACGGGGCAATGAGCAGATGCCAAACATCACATGACTCGACCAGCAAGGCAAGGTGGGCTGAGACCGTTGCCATCTGTAAGGATATGTGTTCATTTTTGCCTCCCCATTTCTTGCACCTCAACACGTCCCCATTGTTCCTGTAAGTGTCTAATGCATTTGTCTGCCTGTTGTGGCCCATTCCTTGCCCGTACTGACACACACATGCTAACAAAGTCTACACAACTTCACCAGTGTACAACTGTGATGAGTGTCGATTAGTATGACAAATCGTGTGCCTCAATGAGCATTATCCGTACACAGGGAGGGACAGACTGCCGCATGTACATTGGTGGTGAATCTATATTGGCAGCTTCACCTCTGTGAGCCAGACATTGTGTATGGGATAGTTGCTGGTAGTCCTGTGCTCTTACGTGTCTTCAGCAATGTGAGTATGGTGTACAACTTCTTGCCATGTGGATACATGTGATCCATTGAGACAGACTGTGTCCACACTGATGTGTTTGAGTAGGTCATGTGAAGAGATGCCCTGTAACCACATGTGATGGGGGACACTACTTCATGCGTGCAACCGATTTTGCAATTTCCACTCACAGCCCTATATGACACATGTACGTGGTGCTACGTTGGGGTTTTGCGAGATTGTTGGCCATGTGCAATGAGGCCACAGATAGTTCACACCTTCACAGTCATTTAATTGGCCATGTGTGTCAAGGTCAAACATGTGCATTTATGACATTTACCAGGGTGTGCCTCTTTGTGAAACAATGTCCCTACATTCATCCATACTTGTATACGTGAGTGAACATAGACATGACACATCTGTGTGATTTGGAATGTTTTATTCACATTCTGGGGAGAGTCAGAGCTGGAGGGGTACATGGCCAGTTCAAGCACACATAACGTGGTTGCCCAGTGGTGGCCCAACCAGAGTCCTTGGAGGAATGCAAGGTTGATCTAAAGAGGAAGAGTTCAGTCTACAGCCGGATTTCTATGTCATTGGTACTGGAGCAGTTATGGCAGGCCATGTCGGGGTCCAGGTGAATGTTGCAGAGTGTTCCGGGGGACAGTGGGGGGTGTTGTTCCAGGGCATGATGCATAGGGCTGAATCAGGCAGGGATAGGCCATGTGGCGGGTACGGATGCTACTGACTCCTTCCTCACGCAGTCATTACCCCACACATCTTACTCCTCTGAGACGTCTTCTGTGTCTGGTGTGTCAGGTGTGTGTCTTGGTGTTATGGCTGCATCACCGTGGGACACTGACACATCAGGTTGCGAAGGTGATAGGGCTGCATCACTGTGCGCCAATGATGCATCAGGGGGCGGAGATGTATGTGTCGAATTTCCTGCAGCAGTCATTTGGTACAGGCTCTCTGGCAGCAATGGCAAGATGAGGATCTGCAAGGCATGGTAGATCCCAGCTACATCTCGCTGTCGTTCAGCCGTGGCAGCCCTAATTCCAGCCTTAATCGGCTCCATGGTCTCCATTGTCCTCCGCATCTGTGCCAACTCTGTGCTGTCATCGCTGGAGCCTGTCTGACTAGACAGTTCTTGTATCCGAGTAATGGCTCCAGCGAGGTCAGCCAAGGATTGTTGGTGGGCATGTTGCAGACAGTGGGGCTCCGTTAGGGACTGTAAGTGGTCCCTGATGGGACTCATACACCCACGTATGGCATCGAGTTTGGCTGCCACGAGGTCAAACCCCACCCGCAGCTGATCAGTCATCTTCTCCTGGCACCCTAACACACGGCTTTGGAATTCCATGTGTTGGTCGTGGGGGTCCTGTGAGCCAGCCGTGGTGGTGTGTGCTTCCTGCTGTGTAGTCTGTGCAGGGCGAGAAGTCACCACGATGCAGCTGGGCTGTCCTGCTCCTGGGTGTGGTGTGCAGATGCTGTCTACAAGCCGTTGGAGGGTGTCTGGTCAAATGTGCAGGGTGTCCTCTTCATCATCACTGTAGAGATGTGTGGTCAGTTCAGCAGGAGGTGTTAATTGTCCCTCTGCAATGTAACGGGGAGATGTAGGTTAACAGTGTGTTCCATGTATGTTGATGCATTGGAGATGTTTACATTCTGACTGCATGACAGAGTACATTTTGGCTGTTTTTGTGCACCTGCCTATTTGTTGTGAGACAGTGGACATTTTGACTACATGATGGATGTTAGGTTGAACTCATACATTATCATCTCACAGTGTCATGCAATGCCAGATGTGATTGGCCAGTTACTATGCACAAGCGGCACCAGTTGTGTCCTCTGTCCTGTGGTGTGAGGGTGGCACTTTGCATGACATTGTCGTCAATGTCGATGTGCTGTTCTTGCTATGTGTGTGTGCTGCATTGTTGGCAAATCTCCCCTGCAGCTCTGATTTGACAACCCCTTATCCCTTTGAGTCGGGGTGCCTTTGACTTGTGTGCTTTTCGGGTGCTGGGATGTTTGGGTCTCGGCTCATTGGTGCTCTTGGACGGATTTTTGTACTCTTGTCCATTGTTTGCAGACGTCATGGGTTGTAGGTGCACATGTATGTGTCAGAGTGGGACCTGCTCATTTACGGATGTGGTCCACACTCAGCCACCTCAAAGTTCGTCTCGTGCACCATGTCATGTATTGTGGCTGCAGCCTTCTATCTGTCATGCAGTGTCACTTGCATTGTCCGTGTGGCTCACTGAGCCGCTGCTTTTCTGGATTCAGCACATGTGCATGGGTAGGTTGTGGCATTGGTGATATGGAGGGGGGCCCATTTGTGCACATTGTGGACTGGGGCCTACTTGGTGTTTCTATGCGTGCTGCAGTGTGCCATGGGTATCGGGGACATGTGCCACACTCATTGTGGGTGTGCAGTGTGCTGGTCATCATTGTGAATGTGTGCCATTGCGCCCATCTCCCTCTGTCTCCCCAGTCCCTGGTCGTTACTCACCCTGTTGCAGTTGGGTCAGGTCATATCGAGCTGTGTCCAGACCCCCAAATCCTTGCACCGTCTCCACACTGATGACTGTGGCCACCATTTCCTCCAGCTCATCCAGCTCCTCCTGCGGCGCAGGACTCCCACCTCCAGTCGCCTTTGCTGCCTTCCTGTTGACAGCGAGTTTCTCCTTGGTTTGGCTGTGCACTTCATGCCAGCGCCTCTTGACCTCCTTCATTGACCTCCTAGATACTCCGACTGCATTCACATTGGTGACGATGGACTGCCATATTTCTGTTTGTGTTGCCAATGATGCAGTGGAGGTGACGAACAGTTGTTGGTAGTGTTCTATCACCTCCGTGACAATTATCCGGTCTTCCTGCGGACTGAACCCCGTCTTCCTCTTCCCCTTGCCATTCCCCGACCCAGGGTTCCGGGCTGGTCCTCCGTGGTGCTTGTGGGTTTCGGGTTGTCCTCTGCACTCGGTCCGGGTGCATCCATGGTGCTACGCGGTTTGATTTGGTTTTGGTGTGTTTCTTTTTTTTGCTTTAATAGTGCATTTTCATGCATGATGCGTGGGAATTGCAGGCCTGTGGCTTTTTTTTGCTGATTTTTGTATCGCGATTTGGGGCATCGCTACTTTTTTCACATTGATCTTTCGCATTTTTGCAGAGTCGCGTTGATTTTAGCACGGTCATTTGACGCGTTGTCATGGGACTATCGCATGGTTCCGCCGGCTTGGGAATACCATGTTAACACAGAGTTATTTTCCCGCGATAGACTGCAATGTGAAGAGTTGCATTATGCTACATTTGCGATGGTTATCACACGTTCTTGAGAATATCCCCCATGGTCTTTAACTCACTAAACACAACGTGTTCCAATCCTTGTCTAAATGGCATTCCACTCAAGAGGGTACCCACATTTGAATATTTAGGTGTTACCCTAACTGAAAAAATGCATTGGGGACCACAAATTGACAAAAAATGCCTCAAGTTAGTCCAGACTATAGGGGGGTTTGCTAATTTACATAGGAACTCTTTCCATAAACCCATCAGTCCAATAGTCGAGATCTGTATAGTTCAAACAAGGGGTGCCGCAATGTATGGGGCCGAACTTTGGTGGCACAGTCCCAAAGGAAACATTATTAATTTTAAGAACAATTTCATTAGGCAGTAGTGGAAAATCGATCTTATGGAGTAACCCAGAGGTAGCATGCCCTGCAGCTACAAGGAATGAACTGGTTGGGAGTTATGGGGAAGCAAATATGCTGATCTACATGAGAGCCCAGCAATAGGCTCTCTAACAGTTACCTTTTCGAGAATCAAAGATGATTACATTCTTGAGCCTTTTTTGGACAATGTGCAACCCTCATTAGCAAAAAAACTATATGTCCAATTTAGGCATGGGTCATCCCCCTGCGCTCATTCTCTACTATATGGGCAAGTACTTCTGCTTCTCTTAGGTGTACAGCCTGTAGAAAGAAGGTAAAGTCAGAACTTCATTTTTTTTCCCCCTGGCTACAAAAAAGCTAGGCATAGATGGCTGATACAATTATGCAGAAATTTGTGGACCAAGCAGTGTACAGATGCCTTTAGTCTCCTTAAATACAATACTCAAATGCTAATTGTATTTGCTGTTTTGCGCTTCTTACTCTCTATGTGGCGTGCGTGTAAGTCATTTTTGGCCTTCAAATTAATGGGGATCATTACAATGGCGGAACGATTGCCACTGCCGGTCCGGCAGTGGCGATCGTTCCACCATCACACTGAGATTTACCCACCGCCATATTAGGATGGCGGTGGGTATCGCGGCAGACGTAAAGTCCATCCGCCACTTTTCCGCCGGTGGCAATTGCGCCGATTGCCTGGCGAGCAGAGCAGGGCCATTAATATAGTGGCGGTGCCTAGCAGGCACTGTCCACCATATTAGGATGTGTGTGGCCAGGCGCCTTTCCATGGCGGTGATGCCGCCATGGAAAGGCTGGCGGGGATTGGGTTTGGGGGCCTGTTGCGGGTCCCCCTTGTTGGGGGGGGTCACTACACTGGGGGATACCCATGGTACCCCCCTACAGTTCCATGCGCAAGGTGGCAGGCACCGAGTGGTGCCTGCCACGTTGTGCATAGAAATGCACAACATGCGTTTTTCAACACCGCAGCGGTGCTGCAGCCAGCAGCACCGTCTGCAATATTAAAACGCTGGATGTGGCTGCCAAGGTGGCGGTCGCATCCTTATTTGGAATGCGGGACCGCCACCTTACAGGCGGGCGGACCCGTTACCACTAGGATGTCCGCCCGCCATCCTAATGACTCCCAATGTCTCAATCTGACATGTTACCCATTTAGGTCATGTCCCATTTTATTGTATCTTAACCATCTTTGCCTCAAAAAGATCTGTTTTGTATGGGTATTAGATGACATGATGTGTTATTCTTGGTGATAGGTAACTGTCTACGTAAACAAGGGTTTTAAACGGCTAATTGACTGTGTAACTAGGCAATGCCTATTATTTATATTGTATAGTGTTAATATATTTTTTTAGGGTTTATACTATTCTGTACTTCCCTTTTGGGAGATTTGTAGGGGAGTGGGTTTTTCAAATTTGCAATCAAGGACCTTGCTGGTGACCTGAATCTGTATATTTTAAATGATTGTTTTAACTTACTGTATGGCTTTATTACACTTGCACTTTTATGGTATATCGACCAAAATAAAGTATTTGAATCTTTTTTTAAGTTTGAAAGAAAAAATTTTATTGAAACAAATAAAGGTATCCATATTGTAAGCAATGACAATAAATACATCAAGGTAATCCATTGACATAGAACAAAAAGAAAACGATAATTTCATGCCATCACATTACAATAGACTTATACTGCTTAAAAATAAAAAGACAAACTCATGAGTAGAAGATATGCTAGCGATGCAAAGAAAATGATTCAAAACAGTGTTAAAAATTTGGAAATAAATCTGGGAACGCATAAGGGGTTCATGGGGGCTTCAAGACCTCTGGCTGGGACGGCTTTAGCTGAGAGGATTTTTTGGCACACAAATCGAGGTACAGTGTAACAGGGGACCACAGGTCCAGACGTTTCATTGCCAACTGCACAGGATGTACAAAGGAGGTGTCTAGCCTGTGATTATGGCAAATTACATACCACCACGCCTTATAAGAGATTTTAGTAGAGTCCTTCCAATTGACCGTTATCTGCTGAAACGCAGCCGCTAACAACAAATCAACAATTTTAGTATTACCTGGGACATTCTCCCAGCATGGTGAGAGACTCCCCAAGAAAATATGAGGGATAGAAAAGGGAAATGCAGTGTCAAAAATTAAATTTATTTGGGACCAAACTCGCTCCCAAAAGCTTTGCACAAGTGGGCATAGAAACAGCGCATGAAATATGTCAGCGTTTGGGGACGAACATGACCAGCACGTATCTGGAGTGGATGCGAATCTTCTGCTCAAAGCACTTGGTGTAAGTAAAATACGATTGTACACAAAAAATAGCGTTTGTGTGAGATTTGCTGCCCTGGAGGATTTACGCAACTTGAGCCAGATATTATTCCAAAGAGAAAGTGGCCATGAAAGTTGAAAATCGCGCTCCCAAGCTTCCTCCACCTTAGATTTCTGTCTAGGAGCGTCTGCTCCTTGTAAGTGTTTATATATGCTAGAAGCCGAGGGTTTAGACTTAAGTAGGGAGGGGAGCTGTGAGGGAGAAGTCTGGGAAGTGGGGACCTGAGGCGAAGCAGATAGGTGATCAAACCTATCCATCACAGCTGACTTGAGTAAAGGATATTTATGCGTGAATGAGGCAGGCAAGTCAAAACGTTGTTTGAGTAAGTGAAAGGACATAAACTTTGAATCTGAGAAAAGCTGGTGTATCCATATTAAACCCTTTCGACGCCAGGTCTTCCAAAAGAATAGTTTGCCACGAACAACCAAGTCTTTATTATGCCAGATTGTTGAATTTAGGAAGTAGTCAATCGAATCTGGGGGAGGGGAAGGAGAGGGCAGCAGGAGCTTGGAAGTCAGTTTAATTATAGGAGAGGACACCGCCTGCGGTTTGCGTGAAAATGAAAGGTATTCAGAGAAGGAGAAAGGAGAGAGGAAAAGACGCTCTATCCTAAGCCATAGAGGGCAATTCTCCGAGGGGTCGAGCAGCCAAAGTGAGGCTTGTCGTAGAAGGAAAGCTTTTTGATAAACCTGAAAATCAGGAAAATTAACTCCTCCCTCAGCTTTTGGGCGAATTAACTTAGCTAATGACATACGAGGTCGTTTTGAATTCCACAAGAAGGAAGAGAGGGCGGAATTAATTTTTTAAGGAATTTGGCCGGGATGGGGACTGGAATGTTGGATATGGTGTATAGTACAATGGGTGCAAGCATCATCTTTATGGTGTCTAACCGACCCCACCACGATAGGTACAGTGGATGCCACCTGGCCGTTAAATCAGTGATTTTTTGTAGACATTTGTTTAAACATAGCGCTACTGTGTCAGATATTGAGGGAGTAATATACATGCCTAAATATCTAATATGAGAGGGGCTCCACGTAAAATTTGAAGCGCTGAAATCTGCTTTAAATGTGTACTTGGTCAGGGGGAGAATCTCACATTTATCGCTATTCAATTTGTAGCCAGAGATGTTAGAATATGCCTGTACATCCGTCAAAAAGGCAGGAACAGAAACACTAGGGTTGGACATAAAAAGTAAAATGTCATCTGCATAGGCAGCTAATTTAAGGTGAATGTTCGTTGATTGAAAGCCGAATAAATTTGGGTTCTGACGAAGCTTAGAGAGAAAGGGCTCCAAAGCTAAATTAAAAAGAAAAGGAGAGAGAGGACAACCCTGACGAACTCCCCTGCCCAAATCAAAATATGAAGAAATCAGACCATTGGCACAAATAGCCGCACGCGGGTTGGAGTAAAGGAGAGAGATCAAGGAGACAAACTTGGGACCGAAGCCAAACCAACGAAGAGTATAAAACAAGTACTTCCATTCAACCCTATCAAACGCCTTCTCGGCATCAAGCGCTATTGCCGCTAGGGGGTGCTTCAAGGACGAGGATTTGGTCAAGACATCAAAGAGGAGTCTAGTATTGTCCGTGATAAATCTGCCTTTAACAAAGCCCGATTGTTCCGCTTCTAGTAAGTCAGGCAAGTAGGAGTCAAGACGTATGGCTAAGGCTTTTGAGAAAATCTTATAATCTATATTAACTAAAGAAATAGGCCTGTAATTTTTGCAGTGTCTATGATCTTTCCCTTCCTTCGGTATCAAACATATGTGTGCTTCCGAAAAAGAGCCTGAAGAACAACCCAGTGGGCTGAAGGAAGCTATAAGGGAATGCAACTTAGGTAACAGGAGCTTAGAAAAGTGTTGAAAGAACTCTACTGTGAAGCCATCAGGCCCCGGCGCCTTATCTTTCTTAAGCAGCTGGAGTGCCGCTGACAATTCTTGGTGCGTTAGATCGGTCTCCAGGAGAGTGAGATCCGACTGATGACAGGGAGGAGTCTGAAGTGTTGAAAAAAACTGGGAAAGAGAATCATCAGAGGGCTGCGATTCCGAGGTATATAGGGATTTATAAAATAGGGAGAATTCGTTCAGGATATCCGAATCTTTAAATTTTAAATCTAGGCATTCATCATAGATAGACTCAATATTAAGTCTGTTCTGTTTAACCTTCAGGTAGTTAGCTAGTATCTTTCCTGTTTTGTTTTTGCCCCCGTAAAATTTAGCACTGGACTTTAATAAGTACAGAGAAGCATCCTCCGTAGATTTTTTGTTAAATGCTAATTTGGCGTTAATGAGGGCCGTGAGGGATTGGCTCGAATGTGAAGTGTAAAAGGAGTGTTCCAGTGCTTTGATGTCCCGTAAAAGGTCAGCAGTAAATTTGCGGGAAAGTTTCCGCCTCTTTGCAACAAAGCCAATCGCGAAATCTCTCGCTGAGGCCTTGAAAGCATCCCAAATGGTGGAGAAGGGCATGGATTGGTCAGTATTAAACGCAAAAAACTCTTCAAAAAAAGTAGTAAAAGCAGCGGTAAATTTCGGGTCCAGAAGGAGGGTATTGTTAAAGCGCCACCTCTTAGGACCTGTGGCTCGAGGGAGAATTTCGAGTCCAATTGACACAGGGGCATGATCTGATAACAAAATAGGGCCAATTTCTGCATGTGTAAGGGTTTGTGAGATAGAATGAGAAACAAAAATGTAGTCAATTCTCGATTGGGTGTGATGTAAGGGGGAATAAAAAGTGTACTCCCTGGTGGTTGGATTACAGAGACGCCAGGCGTCAAAGAGTTGGTGCTGGGAGATAACTCGCACAAATGATTTCTGGGGTCTGTTGGGGATATAAGGAACCTTGGAGTTTCTATCAATAAAGGGGTCAAAAACCTGATTACAATCACCAGCAAAAATAAAATTATCTTCCAAACCAAGGGCAATCTGAGCAGCTAAGGTGGACCAAAAAGATGGTTCTCCGCAGGTTGGGGCGTATACATTGAACAAAGATACAGGAACCCCTTTAAAGGACAATTTGACATTTAACCATCGTCCGTTAACATCTGAATTCTGAGACAATAATGTAAGTGGGAGAGATTTACGGCAAAGAATCATCACACCATTCCG
The DNA here is from genome assembly GCF_964204655.1 of Triturus cristatus. Classification (NCBI taxonomy): domain Eukaryota; kingdom Metazoa; phylum Chordata; class Amphibia; order Caudata; family Salamandridae; genus Triturus; species Triturus cristatus. The sequence continues at coordinate 86,530,540 of NC_140580.1, read as the reverse complement.
TTTGCCATCCCCAGGAGAGAAAAAGACCTCCCCCACCCAGCCCCTTTTCAGCTTTAACGATTCATCAGCAGAGAGGTGAGTCTCTTGCAAAAAGACAATGTCCGCATTTAATTTGGCCAGATGGGTCAAGATCCTTTGCCGTTTAATGGGAGAATGTAAACCCCTAACGTTCCATGTAACTAGTTTCAAAGACATGAGCAATCATAAGTAAAACAGAATGCAATTAGAAAGCATAAAGTCAATGCAGTACAAAATCCGTAGAAAATGGAAAAAATGCATGGCACAAAAGAGATCTTCTGATTAAAGAGAGGGACAGAAGAAAAAGACAAAGCAAGGATTGAAAAGAGGATAAAGATAAGTAAGAGAGAGGAAATCGGAGCAGTAGAGATACCATAAATGCAATGAGATACGCATGAAAGAGCAAAACACCAAAACAAAAACATTACAATAGAGAGGACGCAAAACAAAATGTGAGACATACCTACAAAAGGAGAGAATGGGTGGGAGGGTGGGTGAAACCACATGGAGCAGACACACGTCCAGGGAGGATCCGATGGGGAACGGGGAGGACCGTATGAGAAGACATCATAACTGTGAAACAAGAACATATGACAAGAATTAATCTCAAGAAGCAACTGTGAAAAAAAAAGGTATCAGGAAAGTACGAGCTTAAAAAAAAAATATTGAAGAACAATACTGTAACAATGCAAAACCATTAATGCAGTGGAAATCGGCACAAAAAACTAGCACTATTATATAAAATAAAATGGAAACAACTTCTCCTAGCGAATGGAGAGACTGTGGAGCAGGAAGAATGATAGAAAGGGAAAAATATTGAGTAACGATTAAGCAACATGTGAGGAGGATGCTTCCGCAGAGGTGGTGGCATCCATCCTGTGTGAATCAATAAAGCTCTGCAGGTGTCCAGGATCTTCGTAAGTTGTAGTCCTATTATTGTACGTGACCTTGAAAAGACAAGGGTGAAAGAGGCCAAATCTGGCCCCCATAGAACGAAGATCAGGTCGAAGATTCAGGAAAGCTTTGCGTCTGTCAGCAGTGGCCTTAGAGTAATCCTGCGCAAAAAATAACGTGTAGCCTGACCATGTGACACGCTGAAGAGCTTTGGCTGCCGCCAACACCTTTAGCAGATCCGTGTACTCTAAGAAATAGATAATGACACCCCTCGGTCGCTGGGGAGAGGAACCAGCAGAAGGAGTGCGCCCTAGCCTGTGGGCTCGCTGGATGTTGAGCATAGTTCCGTCTGACAAGTGAAGGACTTTAGGGAGGAAAGTCTTAAAGAACGCAATGGGGTCACTCCCTTCAAGTCCCTCCCCCAGGCCAAAAATGCGGAGGTTGTTCCTCCGGTTGCGGTTTTCAAGGTCTTCGACCTGTTTCTGGAGGGTGGCAATTTGCGAGTGTATGACAGGAACAGTTTTAGTAGTGTCGCTGAGGGTGGCAACATCATGCTCAACCGCTGAAAGCCTTGTATCGAGTTGCCCCCATTTGTCAGAGAGAGCTTGTAATGTGGAATTTGTTTCCTCCATAAAGGGTCTAAGAGCCCTTATCTCATGTAGCAAAAGTTCCATGGAGATGTCCGAGGATGCTTTGGGAGGCGAGGGAGGGTCTTTTTTTAGCCTCTTCACGTTCGACTTGGCAGTTGTAGCAGGTGCAGGATCCATCATCGAATGCTTGACCTCTTCCTCAGATAGCTGCGAATCTTCCAGCTTGGAGAGTTGTGAGAATAAAGTAGAGTTTTTGATAAAAGAACGTGGCGGCAGGGACGGACTGGTATGAGCGCCCCGTGTCCTACCCATCAACTAGCAGGGCAAGTAACAAGGCATGCCACAAAAAAAAAGGAAAAAAGAAGAAACCACCGACTATGGTACACAGTAGCTGGTCGTGAGTCAGCAAGCAGGGTGAAGGCGAGGACGAAGGGAGCAAACCAGAAATTATTTGCCAATAAGGTTACCAGAAACCGCAATCCACCAAAGAAGTGGTCATGGAGAGTAACAGCGAGAAACCTTCGTGGGTCCAAGCGAGACTGTGCAGACCCAGCCAGCGCCTGTCTAGAATTGGGCAGCAGAGATATACCAGGAGAAAGTAATGGGGTGAATCATCACCTAAAATGGCGGCCACTGCTAGCATCCATGCAGGCTGAGGTAAAAACAAAGAAAGCAACAGAAAAAAGCCAGGAGAAACGGTCTTGCGGACATCATGAGTAGAGGAGATATCGATTGCCACTGGAATTACGTCTTTAGGCCGCTTTGTGGTAAAAGCTCGTGAAAGGAGAAGTCATTCCGCCGAAAATCAAAATGGCGGCCGCGCTGCTGCTGAGACGAGCAGACACTAATTACCTGAGAAAGGTAAAGTAAATCGTCTCAAATCTGTTCGAAAAACATTGTGCGCGATGCAGGAGCAGTTCCGATGCTAAATGCTGCCAGCCGCTTCCCCAAAAATCATCGCGAAGTTGCACTCCTCCGCTCCGGGACCGGGAGCCTCACGGAGACGCGTCCATACTCCTTGGGCGTCAAGCCACGCCCCTCCCAAAGTATTTGAATCTAATTGCATCGAAACAGGTCTTACAAGCTCCTCTGCCACAGCAACTGTCACCACAGAATGCTCAGCAGTGGAACCTTTCTATGTCACCTGTCTATGTCATAACATGCCATAAGTATACAAACATAGCACTATTGTTACAGATTTGAGTTTCTGCGGCTCTCAAAGAAGATTTTTCATCCAGGAGAACACCTTAATTTATTTTAAGCATTTAAGATTGTAGAAGAGAATATTACTTGTATCAGTGCATCATGAGTGCAGAGTCAAGCATAATCGGAGGATTGTTTTGCGTGTAGGGGTAGATAAAATTTCTTGTTCCAATATCCACAGATCTGTAAAACTTTGAGGAAACATGGTTTGGTCCACATGAGAGTCTGAATTCCGGTTGGGTTATTCAGTGTCATCCAAGTTTTTCAATAATTGCAAAAAACAAAATAAGTGGTTGTCTTTATTTACTCTTTTTTTTACTCCACATGAAATCATTGAGATGGTTTTTCCCAATTCTCATAAAGCATGTTGATTTTATTTCCTTCCTTTCTTCGCTAATTCGTTTCTGTTGTCAAGTCTTCCTTCCATCTTTCCTGCTCCCAATTCCCTTCTTTTTACCCTTTCCTTGAATTTGATCGTTCAAGTAACTTTCTGTTTTTTCTCACCTTGATGTCTCATTTCCTAGCACTCAAACTCCTTTTACCCACATCCTAGTTCCATCCCATGTCAATGATGTGCTTGGATGGGGATATGTTTGCACCTCATTAACGTTTGAAGGAATCAGACAACAGATAAGCACTTAAATGCGGAGGGCGAGAAGTTCACATCTTACGCAGTACCTCATTAATGGAGAAAGCGTGAAGTCTTGTCCTTCACATTGGGCGCTAAAATTTTAATTTTTAGAAATAACTTCAGGGCCTGAGTGAATAGAGTCCTTTCCTTATTGTGTGACAATCAGCACTCACTACGCACTGATGTCACACAATAAAAGTCAAAGCAGTTGGCGTCATTCGGTGCTGAGTACTTTTGTTTTGTCTGGAGCTCAGGGGACATATCTTAGCCGCCGAGCACTGATCTAAGTGGGACAGGTACCATTAAAAAGGGGATTTTGCTTGAGGGGAATTCCCCCCGCAATCAACAAGTGCCCCCCCCCCCCAAAGTCTTTCGGCCCCTGGGGGATTACCCCAAATATGCCCGCCCCTAGAGGTGAATGGCTGCACTAATCGGGCTGTCAGTAAGCTGACAACCCAGGAACCCTACCAATCCAGGGCATTTCTGAAACCTAACAAGCCAGAGGAATTCACGGCGGTGTTACTTGTTGGATTCCCCACGTTTTCTTATCAAGAATGTCCTGCAAGCTTCGTGTATAGGCCTTAAAAGGCTATCTTTTTTTATATTAATGTGACAGACAAATGAGGCACGTCTAGACAATGATCAAAGTTTTACCTCTCTTTTCCTGAACGAAATGCTACCCTGCATTTGTAGGTGGTCCTAACTGTGACCTAGTGACAACACCATTGATGCCACATTGACTTACACAGTCCATGTTTTGACTGGTTCCTGTCTATTGGGACTCAACAATAGACCTGTTCCCTCTATTTATGTGTGCAACTATTAAAGTTCACCATATAATTGAACAGGCAACTTCGTGTTATCAGAGCAGATGAACCAAGTCTCCCTTCTGCCCTCATGTGATCAACATCACTATTTCCAACTATGGTATGTGCTGTCTACTTCTACATAATCTCCCACCAATGTATGGATGATCAGGGGAGAACGAAGGACGTGAAATTTCCCCAAAACAATCACAAAGCGTGAGGAAAAAAGTAGGCAGTGCTTCACGGGAGTAACAGCAAGGGAGGTAACAGGCTGGTACTCGCCTGCGTCCTCAGGTTCTCATCATTAGCAGCTGCCAACTTAAAAATAAATGAGGTAGTGAGGAATAAGAAACCAAAAAATAAGAGAAAAGTGCTTTCAGTGACCCTTAAAACCAAGTTTTAACTTGAGCAGACACACAGCAAGGAATAAAACAATATAGCCCGTGTATCTAGCTCGTTTTTTAATATCAAAGCATACCGGGTTTCTAAGCTAGATTCCGGCCTGTCTTTCAAGGGTCACTGAGAGCACTTTTCTCTTATTTTTTGGTTTCTTATTCCTGTGTCAAGGATATCGGAAATCAAAAATATTGTAAACAGGAATATCAGACCTTAAAATATTGTTTTTAGTGTTGTTTTTAATGTCATTGCAGAGCATATCGATGTAGCAACTATCATTATATGTAATATCGTTGGTAAGTGTTAATTAGTATGTAATTTATTGTACTGTGTTTTATTGTATCTGTTTATTTTTTTATTTGTGTTTTTAGTAAGAATATTTTTTAGTTAGGGAATTGTTGAAATGTGTATATTTAGTTGTATTAATGTATATAAATAATTGTATAATACTTTTTTATATTAGCTGGATATTGGGTTTTAGGGGATAAGGGTGGGGAGATGTTTAAAAAAAATTATATTTTAAATAACGATGTATGTCAATAACTTTTAAGACATACAAATTATCAATTTTGAATTTATAAATATATTTTGTTATATTAATATTTTAACAGATTAGAATTGTTAGACCTGTCAGCCCTTTGGGTGGTCCCTCCTCATCATTATTTATTTTGTCCCACTTTTGCCTCAAACCCTGTTAGAATTTTTCCTTTTTGGGAACCACCAGACTTTTTAGTATTGATGCAGATTCAGGGAGCCATTTTATCTACCCCTGGAACTTCTGTCTGAGGGCCTGGAGCACAAAATGGTGGCCACCCATTGTCACCTCTGACATCACTGGAACCTACTAGAACCTTCTGCAACATTCTGGAACCCTGTGACAGTTGGAGGCGGTTTAGAATGTTGGGAAGCTAAGTCAGAGTTGACAGTTGGAGCTGGCAGTTGGCACCTGACTGGTGAAGAGAGAGGAGCAGAAACCTGAAGGAGGAAGGAGTGAGGCAGCAGGGGTGGAAACTTGTGCCTGGAGTGGGGTCCATAAACCCACCCTTGATACTAGTCCCTACTGACTGAGCCCAGCCTGGAGCCCTGTGTGGGAGAAAGCAAGAGAAACCATCTTAAGGACCTGGACAGCAGGAACAGGCCTTAAAAGTAAAGAACAGCAAGTTCCTGACCTGGTTACTGGTAACTTCTTGAAGTCCGACGTCGAGAAGCCTGGAGACCTGGAGCCCGAGGTGGAGAAGCGGCGCTGACTGGAAAGCAGACGTCGTACCCGGAGCCGCCAGAGGTCGAGAGAGAGGGCGCCGACGGAGGTCGTGGAGAGTACCAGAGGTCGAGGAGGAAGTCACCCGAGGTCGAGTGTGCGGCGTCGACGGGGGAGTGAAGTCCGCCCTCCGGAGTCGCCGGAGACCGAGGTGAAGCGTGCCGGAGGTCGGGAGTGGAGATCGCACTTCGGAGTCGCCGGAACCTGAGGAGAATCGTGCCGGAGGTCGGGAGTGGAGGTCGCACTCCGGAGTCGCCGGAACCTGAGGAAAGGAGCACCGGAGGTCGGGAGTGGAGATCGCACTCCGGAGCCACCGGAGGTCGACATCGAGCCGAGGCCGCCGACATCGAACCAGAGCCGCCCGAAGTCGACATCGAGCCAAGTCTGCCCGACGTCATCGAACCGGAGGTCGACATCGAGCCGAGGCCGCCGACATCGAACCGGAACCGCCTACCGGCGTCGTCAAGAACTGTCATTGCGCCGAGGCCGCCGACATCGAACCGGAACCGCCTCACGGCGTCGACACGACTCCAGCGGCGTCGGAACTTCATAAAAAGGGCAGTAAGTGGAATAGAGGGCGCCTAAGGCCCTGTGAAGCCCTAAGAGACCATCCTAGAGGCTAGAGAGGTGCTGGAACCAGCTTGATAGTGCCAGGGGTGAGCTGAGACTAATACAGAGGGGTTGTGTAGTGTGGGAGAGCCAGATCTCTAGATCCCCCCTTGATCTACCTCAGTTTAGGCCTCAGCCTTGTCCAAGCCAAGTAGTACACCCCTCAGGTCATCCAAAACTCTACAAGCTGGGATTGGGTCAAATCATCCCATAGTACCTCAGGAAGGTGAACTGATTTTCAAGTGTCACTGTTGGCTTTTATTATTTATTGAGAGCACTGTATTTATTGTATTCATCCTATTTATTGCCTCACAGTATTTATTGCCTCACAGTATTTATTGTTTCACAGTATTTATTGTTGCACAGTATTTATTGTCTCGCAGTATTTATTGCCTCATAATATTTAATTGCCTGTTATGTGATGCACTTATATTTATGCCTTGATTATTTATGATCTACCTTATTTATTGAATCGTTAAGATAGTATTTATTTGACGTACCCTTCCACAGGAAAAGCCTTGTGTACTGTGATTGTATTATTATTTATTTAATCAGCAACTAAGAGAAAAGAAGATAAAGAGATATATTTTCAGTATAATTTTTAAGGTGTAGAGTCGTTTTTGGAACGGATGCACGCATGGTTATTGTGTGGGTATGACGTATGCTTAGCACGGTGCCTGATCCCTGACCACTCGAGCCAAGCTACCACAGTGTATGTCTGGGAGAACACCACCACCCTTCCGGTGTGGGAGTGTTTTTCTAACATAATTGGTGTTCAGTGGTGGGATAGAGCTGTGCCTACGTATACTCGACAATAACTGTGGGTAGTCCATAGGCCTACACCGGGAGTTTTCTCCAAGCGGCCTTCCTAATTGTGAGTTTTTGTTTTTTCCAAATTTACTCTGGTGGTGGGAGGAGGTATTATAAAAGGTACCCCCCTGCATAGCTTCTGTAAAAACCTGTCCTCTGACCTGAGTGGGCAAGATGGAGTTTGTACTGGAGAATTTAGAAACGTACACTGTGGCCCAACTCAGGGAGTTTTGTCAGCGGGAGGGGGTGTATTGTCCCCCAGGAGCAAAGAAGGGTGCACTCCAAACCAGCTTAAGGGCTTGGGGGGAGGCACGACGAGAAAGCAAGGCTGAGGAGGAGGACAGGGATAGAGAGCCCGACAGTGAGGGAGCTGGTTTGTACCAACCTGAGGTGGGGAACCTGTTAGCGGGGCCCAGGACACTTTCTAGGAAGGGCAGCAGTGCCTCTAGCGGTGGCTTGTCTGAAGTGGAGTTAACAGACCGGAGGGAGAAAAGACAGCTCACATGGGACTTAGCAAGGCTGGAGAAAGAGAAGGAGGAACAGAGGATGGCTCATGAGCTGAGGTTAAGGGAGATAGATCTCCAGATCCTACGAGCCGGGGCACACCCTATTCCTAATGGTGGCAGCGAAGAAAGAGAGTTCACCAGGGAACCCAAACCCTATTTGCCGAAAGACATAGTGGCTAGCTATGGTGTGGGCGACGATATTGCCAAGTGGCTAGCGGCCTATGAGGTCTCATTAAGGGCCCATGGGGTTCCAGAGAAGTACTGGGGAGGGGGATTGTACAGGTACATGCCTCCAGCTGCTAGGGATGCATTGTTGGCCCTAGAGCAGGATGAGCAGACCCACTACCCCACCATGAAAGTGGCGCTCATACGAAAGTTTGGACTAACACCCGAGAAATACAGACAGAAGTTCCGGGGTAGCCACAAACTGGGCACACAGAATTGGGTGGACTTCCTGGATTATGCAAAGAAGGCATTAGAGGGTTGGATTCAGGGCAGTGAAGTAAGGAACTACGAGGGGTTGTTTGATTTAGTATTGAAGGAACACCTGCTCGAAAAATGTTTCCCTGAACTGCGTCAACACCTGGTGGATAGCAAGCTGACCAATCCCCGGAAGCTTGCTGAGGAGGCGGACATTTGGGCTAGTACCCGGGTGTCCACAAGGGGGACTGGAGGGGATACTCAAAAGGCCGGACAGGGCGCCCCCAGAAGAAAGAGGGAGGGGAAAAGAAAAAGGAGTTCTCCAAAGGCCCCCAAAATAATTTCCAAGGTAAGGGAACAGGATTCACCCCTAGGGCTAACCCACCCAGAAACCCTAATCCTGGCCAGAGTCAGCAGCCAAGGGCTGTCCATTGCTTCGAGTGCGGTGGCGTTGGACACTATAAGGGAGATGCGAAGTGCCCAAAACGACCACCCCCTCCCATTGGAGGAAAGACCCCCGGAGTAGCTAGTGTAGTGCTCGGGGAGGAGATGCCTTTAATTAAGGGAAGGGAGTGGGCGGGTGTCACTTTAGTGTCCCTTGGAGAACGGGAGATGGTTCCTAAGATCCAGGTGCCCGCAAATACCGTAAAGTATGGGCAGTGGGTCACCATCAACGGCCAAAGGGGGGAGGCTCTGAGAGACACAGGAGCCAGTATGACTATGGTGCGTAGCCAACTGGTGTCTCCAGAGCAGGTAATTCCCGATGTACTCCACCCTGCCGCGATGGCTGACGGCAGAATGGGCCACTATCGGGTGGCCGAGGTTCCCTTTGAATGGGAAGGGGTTGCAGGTTCATTTTGAGTTACCGTAAGCCCTGCCGTGCCAGTCGATTGTCTATTGGGGAATGACATGGAGCACAATGCTTGGAAGGAGGTGGAATACCGGACTCATACTGAGATGCTGGGTACACCTGACTGGGCCTGTGTGAGCACAAGGTCCGCGACTACCCGGAGAGGGAGTTCGTTTCGGCCGGAGCCTGGAACAAAGGCCCAGCCAGCTGCCAGTCAAGGGAAGAACCGAGGACAGGAGGAGACTGCCTCGGCGTCCGCGCCCCGTAGGACGGATAGGCCACCGGAGGTGGTGGACCAGGAGTCTGCGGTGGGGGATGTCACCGAACTGGAGGACCTACCCATCCCGGCCGAGTGGCACGTGGAGGGAGGCCCGTCCAGGGAGGAATTCTGCCAGGGCCAGAAGGAGTGCCCTACCCTTGAGGGACTGAGGCGACAGGCCGAAGCCCAGGCAGCAGGGAACGTTGAAGGGAACTACAGTGTTTACTGGGAGGATGGCCTCCTCTACAGTGAACCCAAGGCACCCCTACATGGATCGTCACGAGCCTTGGTAGTCCCTCAACGTTATCGAGCCTTCCTTCTGGAGTTGGCTCACGAGATCCCATTGGCAGGACACCTGGGGCAAGACAAGACCTTCGCCCGTCTTGTCCCACACTTTTATTGGCCTCAAATGAAAGTGTCGTCCGATACCTACTGCCGGACATGTGTGTCTTGCCAAGCCAGTGGGAAAGCAGGGGTGAAGCTGAAAGCTCCCCTGGAACCACTTCCTGTCATTAGCACCCCTTTGAAAGGGTGGGCATCGACATTGTGGGTCCGTTAGATCCACCTACTACAGCTGGTCACAGGTTTATCCTGGTTCTGGTGGATCATGCCACACGGTACCCAGAGGCAATACCTCTGAGGACCATAACAGCACCTGTTGTGGCTAGGGCCCTGATGGGAATCTTTACCCGAGTGGGTTTTCCCAAGGAAGTTGTGTCCGACAGGGGGACCAACTTCATGTCAGCGTACATGCGGGCCATGTGGAAGGAGTGTGGAGTGACCTACCGGTTCACAACTCCTTACCACCCCCAGACCAATGGTCTGGTGGAGAGGTTTAACAAAACCTTGAAAGGCATGATCAGAAGTCTGCCTGAAAGCCTGCGGAGGAAATGGGACGTCCTCCTACCCTGTCTATTGTTTTCCTACAGGGAAGTGCCACAGAAGGGAGTGGGCTTCAGCCCCTTCGAGCTTTTGTATGGGCACCCTGTACGTGGACCTCTCAACCTGGTGAGAGACGGATGGGAAAGAACTCCCAGGAAGCTTCCCCAGGATGTGGTGAGCTACATGCTGGCCTTCCGGAGCCAAATGGCTAAGTTGTGGAAGCAAGCTTCTGACAACTTGGAAGCCAGCCAAGCAGTAATGAAGGCGTGGTATGACCACAACGCTCACCCGGTGGAGTTGTAGCCTGGCCAGAAGGTGTGGGTGATCGAACCGGGAGAGCTTAGCGCCCTCCAGGATCGCTGGTCAGGACCCTTTGAGGTGTTGGAGAAGAAGGGTAAGGCTACCTACTTGGTGGATCTTAAAACCCCTCGTCAGCCCCTACGGGTGCTGCACGCCAACCGCCTCAAACGCCACCACGAGAGGCCCGAAGTCATCTTGATGATGGTGACTGACGGAGCAGAGGACGTGGAAAGCGAGCCTCTCCCCGATTTATTTGCGTCTCAAGAGAAGGATGGGTCGGTGGAGGGAGTGATTCTCTCCCCATCTCTAACTCCTGAACAGCAGGAGGACTGCCGCCAGGTCCTGGGACAGTACTCTTCGTTGTTCTCCCTTGTTCCGGGTAGGACTCACCTGTGCGTCCATGATGTGGACACAGGAGACAGCCCACCTGTGAAGTCCAAGATCTACCGGATGTCAGACAAGGTGAAGGCCAGCATTCACAGTGAAGTCACTAAGATGCTGGAGCTAGGAGTGATCGAACCTTCCAGCAGCCCCTGGTCCAGCCCGGTGGTGTTAGTACCAAAAGCTGCACCACCGGGTGCCCAACCGGAACTGAGGTTCTGTGTGGACTACCGGGGACTGAATTCAGTAACCAAAACTGATGCTCATCCGAACTCTAGGGCGGATGAATTGATTGACCGGCTGGGATCTGCCCAATATCTAAGTACCTTTGACCTTACTTCTGGGTACTGGCAGATCTCTTTGACTGATGGAGCAAGGGAAAGGTCAGCCTTCTCCACGCCCAATGGCCACTACCAGTTCTGTGTGATGCCCTTTGGGCTCAAGAACGCACCTGCCACGTTTCAGCGCCTGGTAAACCAGATCCTCACCGGAATGGAGAGTTTCTCTGCTGCTTATCTGGATGACATAGCCGTCTTCAGTAACAGCTGGGAGGATCACTTGCGTCACCTGCAAGCTGTTCTCCAGGCCCTGAGACAAGCTGGGTTAACGATCAAGGCCAGCAAGTGCCAGATCGGGCAGGGATCGGTAGTGTACCTTGGACACTTGGTGGGTAGGGGAGCGGTGCAACCCCTCCAGGCGAAGATCGAGGCCATCATGGCCTGGGAACCCCCCAAGACACAGACTGAGGTCCGAGCTTTTCTGGGCCTCACGGGATACTACCGCCGCTTCGTGAAGGGGTACGGAACCATTGTAGCCCCCCTCACGGAGCTCACGTCCAAGAAACAACCTCGACAGGTAGTCTGGACGGAGGCTTGTCAGCAGGCCTTCGTGAAGCTGAAGCAAGCCATGTGCGAGGCCCCGGTCTTAAGGGCCCCAGACTTTTCCAAGGAGTTCATTGTCCAGACAGATGCATCGGAACTTGGCATTGGGGCAGTGTTATCGCAACTCAATGAAGAGGGTCTGGATCAACCCGTGGTCTTCCTATCCCGGAGACTACTTCCCAGGGAACAGAAGTGGAGTGCAATAGAGCGTGAAGCCTTTGCAGTGGTATGGGCTCTGAAGAAGCTGCGGCCATACCTGTTTGGCACGCACTTCCTAGTTCAGACCAACCACAGACCCCTTCGTTGGCTGATGCAGATGAAGGGGGAGAATCCCAAGTTGTTGAGGTGGTCTATCTCCCTACAGGGAATGGACTTTCAGGTGGAACATCGGCCTGGAGTGGACCACGCCAATGCAGACGGTCTCTCAAGGTATTTCCGCCTTAGTGATGAGAACTCCCAAGGGGTTGGGTAGCTCTCCCCACTTTCAGCTGGGGGGGACCCGTGTTAGACCTGTCAGCCCTTTGGGTGGTCCCTCCTCATCATTATTTATTTTGTCCCACTTTTGCCTCAAACCCTGTTAGAATTTTTCCTTTTTGGGAACCACCAGACTTTTTAGTATTGATGCAGATTCAGGGAGCCATTTTATCTACCCCTGGAACTTCCGTCTGAGGGCCTGGAGCACAAAATGGTGGCCACCCATTGTCACCTGTGACATCACTGGAACCTACTAGAACCTTCTGCAACATTCTGGAACCCTGTGACAGTTGGAGGCGGTTTAGAATGTTGGGAAGCTAAGTCAGAGTTGACAGTTGGAGCTGGCAGTTGGCACCTGACTGGTGAAGAGAGAGGAGCAGAAACCTGAAGGAGGAAGGAGTGAGGCAGCAGGGGTGGAAACTTGTGCCTGGAGTGGGGTCCATAAACCCACCCTTGATACTAGTCCCTACTGACTGAGCCCAGCCTGGAGCCCTGTGTGGGAGAAAGCAAGAGAAACCATCTTAAGGACCTGGACAGCAGGAACAGGCCTTAAAAGTAAAGAACAGCAAGTTCCTGACCTGGTTATTGGTAACTTCTTGAAGTCCGACGTCGAGAAGCCTGGAGACCTGGAGCCCGAGGTGGAGAAGCGGCGCTGACTGGAAAGCAGACGTCGTACCCGGAGCCGCCAGAGGTCGAGAGAGAGGGCGCCGACGGAGGTCGTGGAGAGTACCAGAGGTCGAGGAGGAAGTCACCCGAGGTCGAGTGTGCGGCGTCAACGGGGGAGTGAAGTCCGCCCTCCGGAGTCGCCGGAGACCGAGGTGAAGCGTGCCGGAGGTCGGGAGTGGAGATCGCACTCCGGAGTCGCCGGAACCTGAGGAGAATCGTGCCGGAGGTCGGGAGTGGAGGTCGCACTCCGGAGTCACCGGAACCTGAGGAAAGGAGCACCGGAGGTCGGGAGTGGAGATCGCACTCCGGAGCCACCGGAGGTCGACATCGAGCCGAGGCCGCCGACATCGAACCGGAGCCGCCCGAAGTCGACATCGAGCCAAGTCTGCCCGACATCATCGAACCGGAGGTCGACATCGAGCCGAGGCCGCCGACATCGAACCGGAACCGCCTACCGGCGTCGTCAAGAACTGTCATTGCGCCGAGGCTGCCGACATCGAACCGGAACCGCCTCACGGCGTCGACACGACTCCAGCGGCGTCGGAACTTCATAAAAAGGGCAGTAAGTGGAATAGAGGGCGCCTAAGGCCCTGTGAAGCCCTAAGAGACCATCCTAGAGGCTAGAGAGGTGCTGGAACCAGCTTGATAGTGCCAGGGGTGAGCTGAGACTAATACAGAGGGGTTGTGTAGTGTGGGAGAGCCAGATCTCTAGATCCCCCCTTGATCTACCTCAGTTTAGGCCTCAGCCTTGTCCAAGCCAAGTAGTACACCCCTCAGGTCATCCAAAACTCTACAAGCTGGGATTGGGTCAAATCATCCCATAGTACCTCAGGAAGGTGAACTGATTTTCAAGTGTCACTGTTGGCTTTTATTATTTATTGAGAGCACTGTATTTATTGTATTCATCCTATTTATTGCCTCACAGTATTTATTGCCTCACAGTATTTATTGTTTCACAGTATTTATTGTTGCACAGTATTTATTGTCTCGCAGTATTTATTGCCTCATAATATTTAATTGCCTGTTATGTAATGCACTTATATTTATGCCTTGATTATTTATGATCTACCTTATTTATTGAATCGTTAAGATAGTATTTATTTGACGTACCCTTCCACAGGAAAAGCCTTGTGTACTGTGATTGTATTATCATTTATTTAATCAGCAACTAAGAGAAAAGAAGATAAAGAGATATATTTTCAGTATAATTTTTAAGGTGTAGAGTCGTTTTTGGAACGGATGCACGCATGGTTATTGTGTGGGTATGACGTATGCTTAGCACGGTGCCTGATCCCTGACCACTCGAGCCAAGCTACCACAGTGTATGTCTGGGAGAACACCACCACCCTTCCGGTGTGGGAGTGTTTTTCTAACAAGAATTAAGATATATATTAATGGTATAGCACTAAAAACATTTCAAGATGTATTTTAAAATATATAACAAAATCTTTAATGACATAAAATAGTCAGAATTTTATATTGATGTTTATAATTTTAGGAAAAATTAATTTTAAATTGTAGAAATGTAATTTTCTTTTAAATTATAATTTTTTAAAAAATATTACATTTTAAATTCATAAACATTTACTTATAACGTTTTGTATTTTATGATTGTTAGTTTTGGAATAATTGGTTGTTACTTTATGATGTATGATTGAAGGTTTTGGAATGTTACAAAATATTTTCAGAAATATTTTAACTATTAATACTAATAACATGTATTTTTTATATTTATTTTTATATTTATATTTGAATATCTAAATGTTTATATGTAGGTTTGTAGTATAGGATAGTTTGTTTTTAAAAAAAATACCCTTCATTTTATAAGAAAATAATATGTTTGAGTATGCAGTATTTATTTAGTATTTAAGTTGTTTAATATGTATTAACTTACTTATGATGTTTTATATTGAAGTGGATATAGTAATTTTCACCTCATTAGCATCCAATACCTTTTTCAAATAACTGTAGATTGAAGTGGGATTATTACATATCATCCCTTTAGTATCCAACACCTTCCACAAATTGGTATAGATTGGAGTGGGAACAGTAAATGTCACCCCTTAAGTGCCCAACACCTTCCTCCAATATGGCTCTATCGGAGTGGGGATAGTAAATGTCACCCCTTTAGTGCCTAACACATTCCCCATATTGGTATAGAGTTGAGTGGGAATAGTCACCACTTTTTTGTGTCCAACACCTTCCTAAAATTGGTTTAGATGGGTGTGGAAATATTAAATGCAACCCCTTTCGTGTCCAACATGTTCTCCAAATTGGTATAGATTGAGTGGGAATAGTAAATGTCACCTCTTTAGTGTCCAACACATTCCCAAATTGGTAAACATTGGAGTAAATACCTGTTTAGTCTCTAACTATTTTTTCAAATGATTTATGTTCTAGTGTGATTAGTTTTATAATTGTATTCAGAAATTGTACATTTTAATTTTATTTGTATGTGGTAGAAATACTTTGGGGCTTATTACGAGTATGCCGGTCCTAGGACCACCGTACTAGGGGTGGTGGTATGACCAATGCCTCCCCCTGCCGTATTAGAAGTGCTGTGGTCGGACCACCAGCAGCCCACTACAACACTGCCGGCACCGTTTACATACTGCAGTGCCAGCGGTGTTAAAAGTGGGGAGGAATGGAGGCGGTACCAATCCATAATACAACTTTCCCTTCTGCAAGCCTTTTCATGGTGGTGATCCTGCCATGAAAAAGCTGCTGAAAAGGCAAGTTGGGGGTTCCCAACAGGGCTTCCGGGCAAATCATGACATGGTGCATGCCTCATAGTGGCTACATGGTGCACATACCTGCAGCAGGCTATCTAACAGCAGCAGTATGTGGTATAGGCGCTCCTATGAGCCTATCATACCCCCGTATGGGAAAATGTTGGTGTGTAGTTCCTAAAGTGAAGGAGTGTTCAGGTCTTTAATGGATTGCCCTCACACACCCCGGAGGATGTCATGCTTCATCATTGGGCTGTGCTCCCCTTCGGGCCAGAGCTGCAATGCCCGAAGGGCACCCGAAGATCTTTCAGAGGAAGCCGTTTGGTGTGTGAGGGTATGTGGTCAGGTTAGTGAGGTGAGTGTGCGCTGTGATTTAAAATAGGTCTAGTACTGCCCTATGTGAAACAATTTTTATTCTGAGGGTGCACTAACCTAACTAAAATGCGTGAGCCCTGTCTGGAGCCAATGATCCTACAGGGTCTGAATGGTGTAAGTGGTCGACATGTTTCTTGCCTGCAGCCCCCAACGGGTCAAGCGGCAATTCATCAGGACCAGTGTCTAAAAGAAAGAGAAGGTAGTCCTAACTCTTACACTACCGCATTGCCGGTGCTGGGTATCGTGGTGTCACCAGCGTTGATTAAGAGGTACCAGGACGTTAGGCCTGGACTAGTTGAGACCTAAAATGAAACAAAGTAAAATACAAAATATTGTTAGCAATAGAACCTGGTATTAGTAACATACCAACCCAAACTCCTGGGCAGGTGTGCAGCTATTCATTAGTGCATACGAGAAAGGGTGGCTGGCAAATTAAGCTCTCAGTGCGGGCAAAATGTTTTCGTTTTGGGAGCACGTCACGCAGTGCTCAATATACAAACAGCTTGGTTGGGGATCGCCCATGGTGAAAAATAGGTTAGTCTGAGAGGACAATTATACTCATTTTTGTGACAGGGTGGGTGCCGATACGATGAGCACGGAATTGTATTTGAATTTTTTCTGCATGTGAGGAAAGGTCCATGACCTATGGAGGGAGTGCCAAGAGCGTAGTGCGCACAATGTCGTAAATACAGTTAAAAAGGGATCACCGCAAAAGTGTATCGAGGCACGGTACTAGGTGTCTGCTGGTGGTGTGGTTTTTTTATGCGATAATTACGATCGTATCAAAGGCTGGTCACTAATTCTGACTCATTTATGATACCACCAGAGGTCCTAATCTTTGAAAAGGCAGTCCTTAAGGATATCAGGACTATCCGGACCAACAACGCCTTTCACAACACCTCACGGAAAGAAAATGAGGCCATCAAAAACCTGGCTAATGATAAGTCTATCACCATAAAGGAGGCCGACAAGGGGGGAGCAATTGCCATTATGTCTACCACGGACTACAGAACTGAGTCCCTGCGGCAGTTAGATGACAGAAGATACCACACCCCCCTAAAGGAAGACCCAACAACACGACTAACCACCAAAGTCAGGTCCATTCTGACGGAAGCCTTAACCCAGGGGTGGATTACAAAAAATGAGTCAGAATTTCTCACAAATGACAACCCATGTGTCTCCTACTTCTACACCTTACCAAAAATCCAAAAGGGCACTCTACCGCCACCATGGAGGCCCATAGTGTCGGGGATCGGGTCTGTGCTGGAACCTCTGTCCAGGATCTGCGACCACTTCTTCAGACCATTAGGGAAAGAAACACCTACATTCTTACAAGACACTAGAGATGTCCTTAACATCATAGAAAAACAGAACAAGGAGGGCCCCCATCTGGATGCGCTAATCACCCTATATGTGGAGGCCCTTTACACCAACATTCCACAGCTGGCCACATTGGAGGTCGTGGAAGAGACGCTACGTTCCACCGAAAGGGCAGTGCACATATTGCTCTCACTGAAAACTAATTTCAGTTTGTGGATCACATTTACCACCAAACCCAGGGTACATCTATGGGGAGTAGCTTTGCCCCTAGTCTGGCATGTCTCTACATGTCAGACTTTGACTAACCCATACAACGAACATGTCGTTATATGGCGATGTTATATTGATGACGTCTTGGTTTTTGTGAAAGGTGACCTGAATAAGATACCCCATTTCGTCACATGGGTCAACAGCCTTATCCCCTTTCTACGATTCACTGCAAACGTCTCAGAACGTGAGGTTTCCTTTTTGGACCTCGTAATAAGCCTTACCACCACGGTGCTGGAGACAAAGACCTACAAAAAAACCTTCTGACAGTCACTGCCCCTTACTGTTCAGCTGTTTCCATCCAAAGGCATTACGAGAAAACCTACCCTATCGACAATTTCTGAGGCTAAGACGCAACTGCAGTAACCTTGAAGACTTCAAAAAACAGTCCTCTGAATTTACTAATCTGGCCATACGGGAGTATCCAGTGATAACGATCCATACGGCCCACAAGAGGGCCCGTAATGCAAGCAGGGAGGCACTCCTAGAAATCCAGGAAAAAACTGACACAGACTAAGTTACATATGTCACTACCTACACCCCTGAATCCAACATGATCAAACAAGTCATAAAAAAACATTGGAAGATTCTCAATATAGGGGACTTTGCACTTGACCCCCCCAGAGTTGCCTTTAAAAGGACAGAAAACCTAAAAGATTTACTGATCAGAACCAGACCCAGGAAAGAACCACCTATGAGGAACCAACTGTGGAACTTGCCACCTGTGACGGGCCACTACCCATGCGGGCAGTGTATGGTGTTTCCCTTCACTAGGACAAGTAAAACAGTCACCCTTACAGACACCTTTACATAGCATCAAAAGAAACACACTACCTGTAATACCCGCAATTGTGTTTTATTTAATTACTTGCCCCTGCCCCCTCAAATACGCGGGCATGACAACCCGCCCCATTAAAATCAGAATTACGGCACACCGTAGCAATATTAGGTGCAAGAAAACCAACACAAAGATGTGCACCCACTTTACTGAATTGAATCATACAACAGATGACGTACATTGGACCATCTTGGAGTCACATCCAATGATTAGAAAGGAAGCCTTTTTCAGAAAAGAGCAGCAATGGATCTTTAGACTCTCTAGCCATGTTTGGGTTGGTATGTTATTAATACCAGGTTCTATCGCTAACAATATTTTGTATTTTACTTTGTTTCATTTTAGGTCTCAACTAGTCCAGGCCTAACGTCCTGGTACCTTTGAATCAACGCTGGTGACACCACGATACCCAGCACCGGCATTGCGGTAGTGTGAGAGTTAGGACTACCTTCTCTTCCTTTTAGACACCGATCCTGATGAATTGCCGCTTGACCGGGTAGGGGCTGCAGGCAAGAAACATGTCGACCACTTACACCATTCAGACCCTGTAGGATCATTGGCTCCAGACAGGGCTCACGCATTTTAGTTAGGTTAGTGCACCGTCAGAATAAAAACAAATTCCCATAGGGCTGTACTAGACCTATTTGAAATCACAGCGCACACTCACCTCACTACCCTGACCACATACCCTCACACACCAAACAGCTTCCTCTAAAAGATCTCCAGCAAAGAGCCTCTTTGCGGATGCCCGTCGGGCTTTGCAGCGCCGGCCCGATGAGGAGCACAGCCCAATGATGAAGCATGACATCCTCCGGGGTGTGTGAGGGCAATCCATAAGAGACCTGAACACTCCTTCACTTAAGAACTGCACACCAACATTTTTCCCATACCTTTAATTAGGAGCATTCTGCAGGACCTACGTAAAAGCTCCTGGTTCCTCCCTTTTGAGTAGTAACCTAACATACCACCACCATGAGACCACAGACGCACCGCCCTCCCACCCAGGAGTACAGTCGTAATCCACCAGGCGTGTACACAACAGGCTTGGTGGTCCTCCTGTGAGTGCAGCGGTGGCAGTCTCACAGCAGGACTGCCAAACATGTAATAAGGCCCTTTGTATTTTTTTATTAATATTGTAGGTGATTAGAAATATAATAACAAACTACTTAGTTGTATGTTTTTAAAAAACTATTCATAGTAATTACATTAATTTATGTCATTAAGACGTGTCGCATATTTTTCTCTTTATATTTTTTCGAAATGTATTAATTGTATATTTTGGCATTTTTAATGATATCTTTCATCCCCAAAAAAAACATTTATATGAAGTGTTACGCTGTTCGGATTACGATGCACGGTTTCAGGCCGGCTTTCCATGCCCGGCTTTCTGACATGGAAAGTCTGTCGGAAAGTGTGTTTGGGGGCCCCTAGCAGGGACCTCTTCTGTTTGCAGCCTCGGGTTGGGGGCTTGTTGATCCCTGCACCGTGTGGCAGACACACTGAGGTGCCTGCCACGCAGTGCAGGGATAAACACCATCTCTCATTTCCCTATGGGATCTTGTGCTACGGCTGGTTTTCGTCCGTACCACATGCTCCCGTAGGGAAATGTGAGTATGTGACTGCACCATGTGCAAACGCTCCGTAATTAGGTGGTCGGGACTACCGACCGTAGGTCGGTCGGTCTCGTTTCTGCGATGGTCATCCACCCGACATCATAATAAGCCCCTGAGTCTTATTTATTTTATTTCATTTTAAGTGGGAAATGTAATTTTATAATGTTTGTGTAAATATTATGTGATTGTTATGTGGAGTTGTTTGGTTTATGTGTTGTAATTATTTTATGTTATGGATTCTTTGTTTTTTACTTTCTTGGTTAGTGATGGTTGTATTTTATTTGAAATAATTTATATGAAGTTTTGTTATATCGGTTTTCATTAACATTGGAATTTTAATTTATTTTGTGACTGATGTAATGAAATTTTACATGTATTATTTAAAATAAAACAGATTTGGGATGTTGGTTTAGAATTTGTCATCGTTTTTGAGGATTCTAGTATGTTACTATTCATTTTATAGTATGCTTTGAGCTATCATTTCTAAGGAACATACTCTTTTGTTATTTATGAAGAGTCTGACCTTAAATTGTAGCATATCGTACATTATTTTGGTTTGTTTGCTAAATTTAGGGGCAATCTGGGTTATAGATTGCTCCATTCTTAGTTGTTCGTAGCTTTGCTCTATTTGTTATGTTTCTATACATTTGTACAGTGTAGGTTGGGTTCTCCCTAATGTGGATTGGAAGGCATTGTGCCATCCTTCCACTGAGTTGTTTGTTTTTGCTTTCTGTGCCAAGGCACGGTCATAGACATTCCACCATGATATTTGGAATTTAGGTTGGCGTCTTTGTCCTGAGCATTGCAATCTGTCAACCCAAGTGTCTGCGAAATAGTCCATTAGGGGGTTAAGCTTGTCTTCATTTTGTTGGCAGAAAGGGCTTTCTCGAAGTAAATTGTAATGGTGTGGTTGTCTACCTTTGTGAGAGGGACAAAGGCTAGCACTGTAATTTTTTTATTTTGAGGGCAAATTTGCTGTTTGCAGAATATTCTACACTTAGGGGCCGATTCCGATCCGGGTCGGAAAGCACTCCGACCGAGTCGGATCCGGAGTGTTTTCCAACCGAGCTGGACCCCTACAGTCCGACCGAGTGAGTACGATGCGCACGTATGCTGTCGGACTCGGTTCGGTCAGACTCCCATAGAAGTCAATGGGAGCCAGTTGTACGACGCGTACATGCGCTCCCATTGACTGAATGGGTACGTCTCGAACAAGTGCGCCCCCTACGGTGGGTACGCGTCGGTGCCATCCATGCCATACATGCCTGTGTGGGGGAGACCCATGGGTCTCCCCCTGTGTGCGAGTCGTACGGCTGCGGGTGTCGGGGGGTCCGACGCGGACCCCCAAAGTACGACTTTGGGAGCTTTTGCGAGCCGCACAGGCTGTCCGACGCGTGCATCGTACTGGCTCGGTCATGAATCGCATCCATTGCATGCCACGGTTAGCTTACAACTGAGACGTACGGAGCGGTTCGGACCCGGAAACGACTTGGTCGGTGAATTTCATGTAGCTCGCATCGTACTGGCTCGCTCGTACAGCTGTACGAGTCGGACGGAAAACACGTGTACGGCTCGTAGTTTTTCCGGCCGGATCGCGTTCGGTGCCCTTCTGACCCGGATCGGAATCGGCCCCTTAGTGCAGATTTTTGGTGGCGTCTCCATATACTTTGATTGGAATGATAATAACAGCCTTGAATCGCTGTGTGAGGGTACATTTTCAGAATTGTTTGAATCATGGCTAGCTTAAAGTCTATGATTATTTTTTGAGGGTAGTAATCATTTGTCTTATGTGTGATATGGTTTAAGAGGTCATAGTAAGACCTGCTTTGCTTATTTGGTAGTAGGGCATATATAAAAGGGATATTTGTGTTAATATATTCACCATGTATGATGTATATCTGAGTGAATGGTTTGGGACACATTTTGAAGTTCCTATCCATCATCCACGTTTGACATTGGCTAATTTTAGTAAGTTATCTGCTGTTGAGAATATCAGGATTTATTTTTGTTACTTAGGCTGTCATGTAAAAGGAAAGGTTCCTCATTATGTGTCATTGTTAAATGTTCAGGTATGAGTATGTCTTCGTAACTTCTAGGGGCAGGTGGGGTATCGCTGGTTGCTTTTTTATTTTGTGCAATTAAACATTTTAAAGCTGGGATAGGTAGTAGTTGGCCTGTGATGTGTTTGGGGACTTTAGGTAGTATTTCTTGAAGGATTTTCCTTGTGGGTTCCTAAGAGCTAGTACTTGCCTCTCTTATGTCCTGCAATATCTCAATAACTTCTATTTTTGTTACATTTGGGGAATGGTTGTGCTCTCTTACATGAACATCATCTTTTGTAGTGGCCCTCCCATAGCATGCATTAGAATAATATTTAGTACATTTTCAGTTGAGTTAACCCCTTCGCTGCGGGGTAATTCCCCCATGGGGCAGGCAGCGGCGCTCTGCTCGTGACGAGCCCAGCTCGTCATGAGGCACAGTGGAGCAGTGCTCATGACGAGCTGGGCTCGTCACGACTCCGCCCACTGATTGATTCTCCCGCACAGGCGGGGACTCAATTACGCGTGGGAGTGGCGCGACCGTTATGACGAGCCCAGCTCGTCATGAGCACAGCTCCACTGTGCCTCATGACGAGCTGGGCTCGTCATGAGCATACAAGGGGTTAATGTTGATGCACGTTCTTGGCTGTAGATGTAACCCATGTGATTTAGCAACTGCTTTCCTTTCTATGAAGTGATATACTTTGCAGCTTCTGTCATTGTATCTGACAGTAGTGTATTAGTATAAACATACAGAATATTTTAAAGTTTGTACATTTGTTATTTACATGTAAAAATATGCAACTACTTTTTTTTGTATATTTGCATGTATGTTCTGATTAGATGTCTCACAGTTTTACAGCTTTTCCGGTGGGGGTGTTCTACTATGGAGCAGGTGCTTTCTTTTCTGTTGGATGAAACTAAATCATAAGTTTGATTTTAAATGTTAATTTGTTGGTAGTTGGTTGCGGTTGTTAGGTTTATTTTAGCTCACTATTTGGGCACGTTTATACCTGTGAAGTGATTTATGTATAATTACTGTCTTATATCTTTTTGCTGGTTTGTGATAGTTGTTTTTTTCTGGCAGTTTATCTCTTTTTCAAGTTGTGGATATTTTAATTAGGAAGTCTATGTAAAGAGTTAGAAGTTGGAGAGTATTTTATAAATGATTTGTTATTTAACATTTTGAAGTATAATAATAATTTTGTTTTAGATTAAATATAAGTTTTACTTACTTATTCAGGTATTTGTTGAAATGTGTATATTTTTTCTTAGATGGTTTTGTGAGAAAATATGGCAGTTTCTTCATCTTGCACCGTTTGTCATTTTTGAAGTAGTTAGTTGAATAAATCAGTGTGCCTTTCAAATTGTTGATTTGTATGTTTAAGATTTGCCACAATGAGTCAGCTAAAAAAAATGTCCTTGGTTACTGTCCACCTCCAGGAAAACTCTGGTTCAGGAGCTTATAACTAGTTGCCTGGATTACAGGAATGCATTGCTGGCTGCGGTCAATGACACCTTGCTGGCTAAGTTACAGAAGCTTAGGGGAAGCCAAGTTGTGCCCATTGCGTCCAACAGTCCTGACGCGTTTCGAGCATGCGCTCTTCATCAAAGGACACCTGCAAAGGACCACCAGCATACGTTATTCCAGTGTCTTCCCTTTATTCCAAATTACAAGCACTTTCAAGTGAGCATTTCGCTAAGCATTTTGGGACTGGAAGTCCATTTAAATATTCACCTCAGTGGGCTGCTGGCAGGTTGCAGCCGACACCGCTGCTGAGAGGGCGGATCCGTGCTGTGAATTTGTACAGTGCTAAATGGAGCAGAAGGTGATTGTTAGCACTGGGGGCAGTGCTTGTGTGTGCACCGGATTGTTTTAGCCACAACTGCAACCTGCCAGCAGCCCACTGAGGTGAATATTTAAATGGACTTCCAGTCCCAAAATGCTTAGCGAAATACTCACTTGAGCGTGCTTGTGATTTGGAAAAAAGGGAAGACACTGGAATAACGTATGCTGGTACATGCTCGAAACGCGTCAGGACTGTTGGACGCAATGGGCACAACTTGGCTTCCCCTAATATTTACTTACCTCAACTAGGGGCAACCTTTTCTTCCTCTATATATATATATATATCTCCAAAATCCAAATTGTGGTAATGCTGGCGTGCTACCAAATCGCTGGTGGTGCTTTAAGAATAGCGCTACCGCTAGCACCATGTATGTGCAGGAAATAATCCCCAACCAAATCCGATCAAGGAAAAGCACTCGTTTCACTAAAACAGAAGATGCACTTAATTGCACTGCGATTGGGTACAGGTAAGCATGTGGGCTGATGACCATACATTCTATAAACAAAGCATAATCACGATTATTTCGGCAATTGCAACAGTGAAAAAACTAAATTAATTTCTTTCTGAGTTATTTTCAACTGTATCATTTTTCGTGTTTTATGCCCTTCAGTTCATATTGTTTACAGAAAACTCCCAACATGCCTTGTTTTACTCTCTGCAAAACCCGGACTGGAATTCATACACGTCCTTCAGCTGCAGCCAAAGGCATCTTGATAATACCTTTAAAATCCACAAACTTGCATTTGCCAAGTTCAAGTTATTTCACTTGAACAATTGTTTTCATCGCTTGGGGAAAGATTTATGGCGGCAACTTTCCCCATAAATCTTTCCCCAAGCGATGAAAACAATTGTTTTTTTAGCGAAGCGTCTCCGAGTAAAAAGCTGACTATCCTCGAAGACGCATGCATCATTAAGGAGGTAATGATTGAAGAAGGTGGGCAACTGTGCTTGAAGTGAAATAACTTGAACTTGGCAAATGCGAGTTTGTGGATTTTAAAGCTATTATCAAGATGCCTTTGGCTGCAGCTGAAGGACGTGTATGTACCCATGAATGTACATATATTAGAATAGACATGATTTGTAATTGGATTTAACCAATGAATACATACTAGAGCAGTCATTATTAAGATAAGTGGCATTTGACCGCTTTTCAAAATTAATACTGTATTTTATTTAACTGTTATTCAAATTTGCACTATTTGCTAATTTGCACAATTGCTTTTTAATTTTTAAATGTTCGAATTTAAAACAATTGTATAATAACCAACGTATGTAAGTCATTACAATATGTACGATATTATGTAAAACATTTGAAAATGCACTGTTTACATTCTACCACACGATTGTGTTTTTTCTACCTCTATTCCCAAAAACCTATCACATGCTAGAACTTTGAACTCTGACCAATCAGCACTGTCACTTTAAATAATGTGGTCTAACTCATTCACATTGTCATGTGAACAAGGCTCGGACGAGCCGAAACGTTATGGCGACATACCGCACCAAATAAATCTTTGCACGAATTACCTGGTCCGTGTCCGTGTATGCTTCGAGGCAGTTCTACGGAATCTGGTGATATATTTGGCTGATGGTTTCGCGCGGCCATTTCACGAGACCCTCTCTGAGAATTGGACAACGCTGACTGCGAAACACTCTTCCGGTTAACCTGGAGATCCTACATTCCGGAAGGAATACAGCGTTTGACCCCCCTGAACCTGCACGCTAGACGCCATTGCGCTACGAGAGGATTTGGCCCCGGCGGTACCAGTGTTGGAGGACACGATACACGCCAAGGAGATTCCTGACTGCACGGCATGCATACAAGTCAGGTATTCAGGGGATGAGAGCTTCTATGTGCGGGCTTCAAACGAACTGAGACAAAATTTGAATTATCGTTTGTAAACGCCCATTATTGTGAATAGGTGCATTACAAGTATGTCTGCTGACAATGTGAAAGACCGGGAGGCGGCTGCTACCAATATGTTTTCTGACAGCCTCCCACTTCCTATTAATATTCGTGGTAAACGGGACTTACTGACTAACCCTAGCAATACTTTGAAAGATAAATTTAAAATACTGGAGAAAAAACTAAAAAATGAGCAAAGCAAGTGGTGGGAATCTAAATCCCTTCAAGGATATATCGATGTTAATCGCATTCCGAGAGGATTGAGAATACTAACTGCCCCGAGCTACGAAAATCCCAACCCAGACTTGATGCGGGAATGGGCAGAAAGCAATTTAGAAGCATCAAGGCGCCTGGTTTTAATATTAATCAAATACGCTGACATCGACAGAGCACAGCTTCTTAAAGAAATAGAGGAAATCTATGAAGAATTGGAAAAAAATGGTGAAAGTGATGAAAAAACTAAATTAACGAATGAGATGACGGTGAGGCTCAAGAAAGAGGAAACTAAAATAATGGAACGCAAGGCTTTTAAGTTCCAACGAGATCGTAATGACTATGAGTTGGGCCAAATCTTTACATTTTCAAAAAAGTATGATGCACTAAGAGGACCGACGATAAAGGCACACAGCAAAGTCAGAGCACCCAACAGAAACAAGGACCAGCTGGACACGACGACATCGGATCTAAGCTCAGCAGTGAGCAGTGAATCAGAATCAGAACTTCGTGACATTGGATCATTAGATCAGTCTGCCAAACCCTCACCAGGGGATGAAATAGGTTTTTTATGCCACGAGCGGATGCAGTCTCTTCGGCCCAGGACCCAAAGAAATTACAGCGAAAGTACGCAAATTACAAACGGCGCAAGAGGTACAGGGCGAGGAAGAGGCGCTCCCTATCAGAACAAAAGGAGGGGCAGGGGCCAATGGGCACACAAGAACCTACAATAAGCAGCAATTCCACCATTATCAATCTGACCGAACTTGAACTCACAGAAAATGAGGAAAATATACTGAAATGTGGCCTTTCCTATGCACCTCACAGGAATTTCGATTATACCACCACGAGACTGGATGTGTATAGAGCAGTAAGAAAGCTTAAACTACGTAAGTTCCATAAGATGAAAACCAACAAAAACCTCACACCCATCGAACCGAATATGATGGACGAAGTAGAGCTAAGTGGTTCATCACTATCCAACGAGATTTTTTAGTTATGGGTAACGGAAGGAGCGGACCGATGTCCCCTTTCAGAATCTGATAACCAAGTTAATACGATTACACAAACCTCTAGTCACAAAGGTCCATTCACTACATTCAGACCACCGTCAACATTTAATCCTCTGATGCCCCGCGACACAATTGATATCTTTCATGAAAATGTGATAACACAGTTGAAGAAATTACATAAACGAACATGTAATCAGAAAATCAAGTATGACAGACAAACCCAGCAATATGAGGCTTTGGTGTCCAAATTAAACAAAGATAAGGGAATCATCATCAGAATTAGTGATAAAGGAGGCAATATTGTCTTAATGACAAGAAAAGACTATGACAAAGAGGCTTACCTACAATTAAATGACAGACTTTGTTACGAACGTATTAACCAGGCAACTATGAAAAGTACACTCAATGAGTACCATAAAAAATTAGTGAAATGGAAAAGTAAACGTCTACTCTCGGAAGATGAATTCAAATTTCTTAAGAACTCATTTCCAACAACCCCTATGATATATTTCATTCCTAAAATCCATAAGAATAAGGAGAAGCCTCCTGGCAGACCAATTATTTCCGCCAGAGGAGGACCAATGGAAAAATCTTCGGTCTATATTGACTATTTCCTGCAAGTCTATGTAAAATCGCTGGATTCTTTTGTACAGGACACAGGAGACTTTTTATTGAAGATCCAGCAGATTACCTGGGTGGAAGGGTATTGGATGCTTGCTCTCGATGTGGTCTCACTTTATACGAGTATTAGGCACATGGACGGCTTAGCAGCAATCCAGTACTATTTATCTCGCAGATCGGTTCAATTCAAAGATCACAGTGATATGTTAATTCAAATGCTTAGTTACTGCCTCCAGAATAACATATTCATGTATAATAACCTACTTTATTGACAGCTGCAAGGTGTAGCTATGGGGGCCAGTTTCTCTCCAAGCTATGCCTGCTTGCACATGGGCGCTTGGGAGGAACTGGTCCTCAAAGTGAAACACAAGAAAACCTTTGAGGACAATGTAATAATTTGGTTACGTTTTATTGATGATTTATTTGTTGTGTGGAGGGGAACTAAAGAGCAGGCAGAGGCATTTGTCATTGAGATTAATAATAATGAACTCAACCTAAATTTTACAGCCACTATGAGGCAATCGTCCATTACATTTTTGGATACAGAGATATACATAGCCAATAATGTGATTGAATCGAGATTATTCAGGAAAAGCACTGCAGGGAATACTATCCTCCATGCAGGCAGTGCTCACCCAGCACATCTCATAGCTAGTATCCCCTATGGGGAAATGCTGCGCATCAGACGAGTGTGCAGCAATGAACACAAACTGAGAATTGCCCAACAGGCTAGCAAATGCAGATTTTTAGACTGGGGATACTCTGAGCACACTATTGATTTATCAATAAGCAGGTCCATGAAAGCTAACAGACAGGAATTGCTCGATGCCTATAAACAGGCCGACCCCTCTAACAAAGCCATAGTGTTGACAAATCTAGATCCAACTAAGTCCCCTGAAAACTCATTTAGAATAATCACTGGATACAGTAAACAGCATAGTGAGTTATACAAAATCATTAATAGTAACTGGCCCATTGTCCTGAGCGATCCACTGATTGGCCCTAGTCTACCTCATAAAGCATCTCTAACTTTCAGCAAAGCCCCATCGATGAGGGATAGACTAGTTGATACTAACCCGGAGAGTATTGAAAAGACCTCATGGTTACAAACCAATTGGGGTTTTTTCAAATGTAAAACGTGCAAATCCTGTACACATGGTATCAACATGAAGGAATATAGGGATGCTTTTAGTGACAAAAAGCATCAAATCAGTAAGGTTCTTACTTGCAAGACTGAGTTTGCGATATACGTTTTACAATGTCCTTGTGGGCTACAATATGTGGGTAGCACGAAACATGCAGTGCATAAACGCATATTGCAACATCTCCGGGCAATAGCAAATCAAGATAAAACATACCCCGTCGCTAGGCATTTTAAAGAATATCATAACAGTGACAATCAGGGCCTCAAGTATTATGTCATAGATGCGGTAAATGCTAGTAGAAGAGGGGGTGACCGTGAGTCCAAGTTACGTAAATTAGAAACCAGATACATATTACAACTGGACTCGAAGCACCCAGGAGGCCTTAATATCACAGTAGATTTACATACATGTTTATTTTAACTCAGTGGTGGTTTTTCAATTTTGATAGTAGATCCCTTTGGGGATCTTTTAACTTTCTTAAATATTTATTGTTTTATTTATATTCAGTAAATTTGATAAAGTATATCCTTTATGTGTTTTTACTAGCTGTACACATTTGCGTTTGTCAATTACATCGACATACGCGTTTTTTACCACCTATTATAGTATTTATATAGATTCCAGGAATGGATCATATATCCATTTTTTAACATGTATGCAATACTTCTGTCAGAGCATCCCTCATGACAATCATCTCCTATTCAGACAGTGATTTTATTAGGTCTGTATATATTTACGTACACATTTTCAATAATACTTTTATAACTATTTTTTTTTTTTTTTTTTTTTTTTGAAACCGTTTATTACAAGACTCAAAAATATACAAATATGGGCCCACAACCTTCCGGCCGGCCGCTAGCAGTGAAAGGAGCATACGATATACATTTATAAAACACATGGTGCTGCGGCCGAGCATGCACAGGAGGTAACATCGTTGCGAGCCACACTGTCCTGACCCCACTATACGGTTCCATTTTAAACTTAAAGAACAACAACTACAAACAAACCCACAAGGCAATCCTCAATTGGAAATAGCAGCACGTGCTCCCCTGGAGGGGGGATCCTAGCCATCCATAGGAATCTCACGAGGGGGGAGAGATCAGAACTAGGGCTGGGTACACCCAATGCCCAGGTACCGGGGGGTTGAGTTGGCTAAGGGGACGGGCCGGCGACGGATCGGGCAATAACGGTGGAGCACAGATTCCCCCGCAGTAGGCGTTCCAGGGGCCCCACACTTTCACCCATGTCGCAGGCTTACCTCTCGCCACATACACCACCTTTTCCCGAAACATGCACCAATCCATATGTTCCTTCCAGGCCGAGACAGTCGGGGGCCTCTGGGATCCCCACAGCTGGGCAATATCACGCTTGGCAACCATATACCCCAGAGTCGCCCACCACGTCTGCGGCACCGAGTAATCGGTAGGCTCCCACACATTCAACAGGCATCTCCTCGCTTCGGGCAACAGCGCCACATGCGTGACCACTCGCAGCACCTCATGCACACCACGCCAGAACCCCGCCACCTCCGGGCACTCCCACAAGATATGCAGAAAAGTCCCCAGCGCACCACACCCGCGCTTACACAAACCGTCCTCAGCGTAGCCCATACGCAGGAGCTTTGGCCCCGTCATGTAGACCCTGTGGAGTATCTTGAGCTGGACGAAGCGAAGGCGAGCCGGTATGGCCACCTCTTTCGGGGAGGCCACCGCGGAGATCCAGTCCTCGTCGTCCAGCTCCAGCCCATCGGCTACCCAAGCCTCACGAAGGGCAATCAACAAGTCTGAGCGGTCGTTGATCAGTTTTTTGTAGATCAGTGAGATCGTGCTGTCAGGGACGTGTCCGTCCAGCACTCTATCCTCCAGGGGGGAACACTCCGGGATGGAGGCAACGTCCGGAAAGACGGAGCCCAGCGCATGTCGGACCTGCAAATACCGAAAGTATTCGCTGCCCTGCAACTGAAATTCCGTCTGCAGCATTTCAAACGTTTTAAATCCTCCCCTCGTCCAGAGATCCCCCACTTTGCTAATGCCTATTAAGTCCCACTGCTCAAAGCCCTTCGAGGTCCACAAGGAGCCCAACCGCTCAGACGCATATAGTGGTGACGCCCGGGTCAGACGGTCCTTCCACCCCATAGCTGCATTGGCCGCGTGCCACACTCGCACCATGACACGCGTGGGCCCCGTTAGGCGAGCGTCGGGCGCGCTAGAATAGAGCGCTCGATAATGGTCACCACCTGGAAGTAGCATCCTATCCATTTCAAACGCCGGGTTTAAGGCTGGCCCATATAGGCCCTGATTAATCGCAGCTAGCTGGGAGGCCCAATAATACCGTTTAATATCCGGGAGGGCTATCCCCCCATCATACCATGGGAGCGTCAGCTTAGCCAGGGCAATACGTGGCCTCCCGTCCCAGAACAGACGGCGCTGCAAACTCTCCACTTCGCGGAAGTAGCGCGCCGGGACGAGGTCCATAGTGTTCTGCAACGCGTACAGGAAACGCGGCAGCGACATCATTTTAAACAATGCCGCCCGGCCGAGCGGCGAAAGCGGCAAACGCCGCCAACGCGCGACATCCTCTTTCAGACGCTGAAGGGGGGGAAGCAAGTTCCGATCATACCGAGCCTCCGGGTCCAGAGTGATGAAGACACCCAGGTACCTAAATCCCTGCGGGGCGACCTGGATCGGACAGCCCCGCGGGAGGATAGGAGCCTCCCCGGAGAGAACATACACACACGATTTAGCCCAGTTGATGACCAGACCGGAGTTACGACCGAATGAATGCAAAACATCAACCAGTACTATGAGTGATTTACGTGGGGAAGCTAGGTACAAGAGGATGTCATCAGCGTATAGGGATACGCGGTCCTCATACTCAGGGGTCCAGCGGAGACCACGGATGGAAGGCTCCCACCGCAGCCACTCCGCCAGGGGCTCCAAGGCAAGTGCAAAGAGGAGCGGCGATAAGGGGCAGCCCTGCCGCGTGCCCCGGCCCAGCTCGAACGGAGCTGACACTCTTCCGTTCACCACCACCTGCGCCAATGGGCCCGAATACAGCAATTTGACCCAACTGATGAACCCTGGGCCGAATCCAAACTTCGCAAGCATCGCCCAGATATATGGCCACTCAAGCGTGTCAAACGCCATGGTGGCGTCTAAGGACGCCAAAATGGCCGGCGCCCGTATGAACGGGGCACGTGCGAGCACACCGTGCAAACGCCGCAGATTAAGGGCTGTGTTGCGATGGGGAATAAAGCTCGATTGGTCCTGATGAACCAAATCGCCCACCACACCGACCAGCCGATTGACCAGTACCTTGGCGAGAATCTTGGGCTCCGCGTTCAGTAGCGAGATGGGCCGATAGGATGTAACCCGGTCCCGAGGTCTCCCTTCCTTGTGGATGACCACGATTGTAGCCAGACGCTGGTCCAGTGGGAGGGAGCCCACCGAGTGTGCCGCCAGGAACATAGCCCGGAGGGGGGGTGCCAGCGTATCCGGTCGCAACTTGTACAACTCAATAGGGAGACCATTCGGACCCATGGCCTTGCCGGAAGCGACCGAGCGTATGGCGAGGGCGATCTCGTCGGAGGTGGGAGCGGCGTCCAACGACACCCTGTCATCCCCGGAAAGGGACGGCAGCGCGATATCACTGAGCAGGGCACGGGAATCCTCTTCCGAGCAGGGAGACACCGGGGAATACACCCCACGGAAATAATCCGCGAAGCAGGAGACAATTTCTTCTGGCTCAGTTACACACACACCATCCGTTTTCTCAATCAGCGGGACCACACGATTCGCTCTCTCTTTTTTGTCCAACCACGCTATAAGTTTACCAGCCTTATCACCCACATCATACAGTCGCCCCTGTTGCTCTCTACTGAGGCCCCTGGCCGCCTCCGTGACGAGGGCCCTATAGGCCGCTTGCTTGAGTTGGAGGACATGCAATGCGGCATCCGTCACCCCACATTCTAAATTACCCTCCAACTCGGCTATTTCAGCCTCCATCCGGGTCACCTCCTCCCGCTCGCGCCTCCGGGCGTGGGAAATAAGGGATAGGGCCTCCCCTCGGAGTACTGTCTTGAAGGCCTCCCATAGCGGTACAGCCGAAGGCACAGACCCCACATTCTCATCAAAATATCGCTGAAGGGATTTAATCAATTCAGCGCGAATGGTGGGGTCGCGCAGGTACCAAGGATTGATTGGGACCACCCTACCCTCACCCCTCGGAAAGACATCAAAGTGCAGTAGGAGCGGGGAGTGGTCCGAAATACCCCGTGGCAAATGGCGCACCTCTCCCACCCTCCCAACATAAGCTGCCGGGACAAGGACATAGTCTAGTCGTGAGAGACTACCATGGGCTCCCGAGTGGAAAGTGTACTGCAGCTGCGCGGGGTGTTTTAAACGCCAGCAGTCCACTAATCCAAATGTATCCAAGAGGCAGGGTAGCCACGCCTGTGCCCGGGGGAGGTCCCTAGGGGGGTGACGATCCACAGTCCCAGATACCACCGCATTAAAATCCCCCCCCCACAACTAAAAGCCCCCCCGGAAGGCCAAGGAGAAGGCGCCCAAGGTCCGCAAAGGTGGTCGACTGCAGCCCCGGTGGGATGTATACTGACACAAAGACAATCACTTTGCCCTCCAATCTTCCCACCAAGACCGTGTAACGTCCCCTGTCATCGTGGAGCACCTCATCAAGCTCCAACGGGAGCGAGTTCTTCACCATGATGCCCACACCCCTTGAGCCGGACGTGAAGCCCGAGTGAGCCACTAGGCGATAGCCACGCCGATTCATGGCGCAGAAGGAGTTGCCAATAAGGTGTGTCTCCTGCAGAAAGACTACATCGGGCGAGATTCGCTTCAAAAACTGCAGGACCACACCCCGTTTGATCCTGTCCCCCAGTCCATTCACATTCCAAGACAACAAAGTTAGTTCCCTACCCCCCATCATGTACAAAAGCCATCATTCGTCCCCCGGAGAGCACTTTAGAACTAACACAAAAATACGTTTGCCTTGTGATAAAAACGAACAACACCCCATCCCCACCCCAACAGAACTCCCCCCACCCTGCACCCCTGCATGAGCCCAAACAGCCCCCCCAATGTGCAGTGTGCCTGTCGCCCCATATATAGTTAGACTAACTAAACCCCCTAGAGGAGGAGGGAGAACCCCCAATAGACCCAACACAACCCCCATAGGAGGGGAACTTACAAAAACTGACGCAGAATCAAAAGTGGCAACATTTTCGTCCAGAGTGAGGCCCAATATTAGATCCTCAGTCCCGATCCAGCGTGCCGTCTCCCCCCGCCGCCCCCCCCCCCGCCCCCCCCGATCACGATCCCCGGGCAGAGTATCCAGCCAGTGTCCGGCCGCTTCAGGACGATCAAAGAAATGAGTGCGACCATCCACCTCCACACGCAGCTAGGCCGGGAAAAGCATGGCGTATTTGAGGTTTAGGTCCCGAAGACGGCGTTTGACGCCTAGGAAGCTCAGTCTTTGCTTCTGGACCGCTGGGGTGAAATCAGGATAAAAATTAACCTCCATATTGTCGAGCTTGACCGGTCCATGCAGTCTGGAGGCCTGAAGGATAGCGTCTCTGTCCCGAAAATTGAAAATCCGGGCGATGAGAGGTCTCGGAGGGGCTCCGACCTTCGGCCTTCCCCCGGGAACCCTGTGGGCCCTTTCCACAGCGAAGAATTTGCTCAGCCCCCGTGGCTGGAGATGGGTAGCAATCAGGTCCTCCACAAAGAGATCCGCCGCCGCCTCCTCGCGTCCCTCGGGCACCCCAATAATGCGGACGTTGTTCCTCCGTGCCCGACTCTCGGAGTCCTCCAGGCGTCGATCCATCAGCGCACTCGCCTGACTAAGCCGGCGCACCTCTGTTTGCAAGGCCGCCACATCTGTCGTTAGGCCCGATGCGGTGTGGGCCAAAGAATCTACTCGGTCGTTGGTTTTGGAAAGATCGGCCCTCACCAGGCCAACATCCACAAGGACCGAGTCAATCTTCTGCGCCAGTGTATCAAACCGCTGGCCCACCGAGGCCTTCATCTCGGCAATGGCACCCATGACATCTCGCAGAGTCAGATCTGCGGGCAGGTCTGGGGCATCAGGAGGGCTCTCAGGGGACTTGCGCGGTCCATCGGGAGATCCCTTCTGGAGGGTATAGCGGTCCATACTGTTGGCCTGATGGACGGCGCCACGCCGGGTCGATTTGGTCTTTGCCCGGTCTCCATCTTGTTTCGTGGCCATGGCCACCAGTTTCCCAGTCGCACCAGCCACGTCGTGTAGGGCAGGAAAGCAGGGCCACGAGCTCCGGGGGGGCCACCTCAGAGCAGTGGGGTGGATCACAGTCGGCAGGCAGGCAGAATCTCCCAGCAAGGCCACACCACACCAACACCAAGGGCTCCGCGACCCAACCTCGCAGAAACGACAAGGTGGTGCGAAAGCGAAAGCGAAAGTGCGGGGTACGCGAGTCGCCAGGCCCTGCCTGCCGCTGTTGTTCACTTTGTCACTGGATCACCCCACAGCGCAAATCCGGGGTCTGGCGAGGGGAAGGCCGCAAACCTCAATCGGTGCTCACTCCGGTGTCCGAGGTCCGATTCGGAAGCGGAAAACGGGTGCCACCTCAGCTCGGGTTCACCAACATAGTCCCCTCATCCAGGACAGGATAATTTCAGGATAATCGTAGGAGGTTGCGGAGGTCCTCGGGAGCCTCGCACCTACGCGGCCATCTTGGTTGCGCGCTAGGCTCCTCCCCCCTTTTATAACTATTTTAAGTATTTATCTGCACAGGCCATTGTTGATGTAGTACCATCTCAGTATTGCTGGGATAGTCAGCCCCACTATCCATTAAAGAGAATAAGATTTCACGAAACTTTAAAAAAAAAAAATTCACGCAATATAAGGGTTCTATGTATTTACAAGCAAATAAAAAATATAAGAGAAACGACATTTATATCATAGAGACAAAATATCTAATAAATAGTCACAGGGGGTAGATATGCCATTTATCAACAAATGGATGACACAACTATGTGCATCTAACAGTCTATCTCCACGTATATGGGTAATAAGTATGTGAACGGGGTGTGTTGAGACAAATTATTGACTTGGGATTTAACCCATGAATGTACATATATTAGAATAGACATGATTTGTAATTGGATTTAACCAATGAATACATACTAGAGCAGTCATTATTAAGATAAGTGGCATTTGACCGCTTTTTAAAATTAATACTGTATTTTATTTAACTGTTATTCAAATTTGCACTATTTGCTAATTTGCACAATTGCTTTTTAATTTTTAAATGTTCGAATTTAAAACAATTGTATAATAACCAACGTATGCAAGTCATTACAATATGTACGATATTATGTAAAACATTTGAAAATGCACTGTTTACATTCTACCACACGATTGTGTTTTTTCTACCTCTATTCCCAAAAACCTATCACATGCTTGAACTTTGAACTCTGACCAATCAGCACTGTCACTTTAAATAATGTGGTCTAACTCATTCACATTGTCATGTGAACAAGGCTCGGACGAGCCGAAACGTTATGGCGACATACCGCACCAAATAAATCTTTGCACGAATTACCTGGTCCGTGTCCGTGTATGCTTCGAGGCAGTTCTACGGAATCTGGTGATATATATAAATATATATATATATATATATGCATATATATATATATATATATATATATATATATATTTATATATATATATATATATTTATATTATCTACTGGCGGTCGCCAGTAGAAAGTTATATTTAGGACTTATTTTCCATAGGAAATCTGCAACATTCTATTCCCAATAAGTCTGGTGCTGGGTGATGAATCCTCGCAAAATTTTCCAAACTTTTGGCCAGCTCCGCTCCGCTCCTACCCTGAAAGTTTCGTGGTGATTCGTAAAGCGGGGGCCGAGAAAAAAGGGGGGTCCCAAAACGCGTTTTCCCCATGCAATTTCCCATTGGATCTGTTGTCGCAGCTACAGCCCGAACCGCTGAACGGAATGACATCAAATTTGGCAAAGAGGTAGTCCTCAGTTCAGACTCGTGCCTTTTGCATAAATGGTGTGAATCTGTTCATTAGTTCCTGAGAAAATTAGGGTAAAAAAGTTAGTGATATCTATGGCCGGGGAGGACCTGCGGGCCCTACACGCACCGTAAGCGCACCCTCCCCAAATCGAGCGCGCACCCTCCCGATCGTGCACTGAATGCTAATTGGTTGTCGAGTGTCTGTCTACATTCGAAACTAGGAACTGTTGGCGGCCATTTTCTGCCTCGGTAGAAGCGAGGCTGAAGAAGCAAGGGGAATAAGTGTGTAAAACATATAAATGGGGCAGAGTGGAAATACTCTGACCCTCTAGAGGTGCTTAGGGGGTCCCAGAAGGACCCCTGGGGCCCCCTTTTAAAAAAAAAAAAAAAAACGCGAAATGCGCGCAGGGTGCGTGCATCCTATCGCATTTGGTGCACGGATCCTCTCGCGTTGGGTGCGCGGATCCAAGAAAAAAAAAATTAAAAAAGACAAGAAATCATTGGTTGTATGACAACTTTCTACACTGAAAGGTAGGGTGTATATTTCTGTTTTTTAAAGGCATGATTCTTATTGGTTAACAAAAACTGATTGTAAGGAACATTATATATGATAAGATGATATGTTTGATATTTGAGGGGGTATTTCTAAAGCGCAGCGTTCGCTCCGGAGGGAGCATCACGGCGCTGAAATTCCTGAAGGCCCAGTCGAGGTAGCAGTAAGAGGTTAAATGGCAGCTTTAGTGAAATCGTCGGGAAGGTTAAAAATCCAGGTCTTTAGAAGTTTTCTGAAAGGTTTTTCAAGAGTTTGTTGTCTAAGATTTTTGGGCATGCTGTTCCAGGCTTTAATGGCCAGGAAACTTAAAGTTTTTCCACCTTTCGTCTTCAAGTTGTACCTAGCGGGGAGCATGAGGTTGTCCTGGGCAGATCGGAGAGATCGGCTCGGATTGTAGTGGGGGAAACGTCTGGTGAGATATTTTGGACCAGTTTTGGTAAACGCCCGAAAGGCGATAATCAGTATTTTAAAAAGTATTCTTTTGTGGAGGGGGAGCCAATGTAGGGATCTTAGAGCTGCGGAGATAGATGATTTTCGGGGCAGTTTTAGGACCAGTCGGGCAGCCGTGTGAAGAACACTTTGAAGTTTGGTCAGTGTGGACTTTTTTGTCCCCGCCAAGAGGCCGTTACAGTAATCTAGGCGTGAGATTATGAGGGCTACTGTTACTGTTTTTCTGGCGTCAAGTGGAAGAAAGTCAAAGAACTTTCTTAGCGATTTTATTATTCCAAAGCATCTGCCGGCAACATTCCTGGCGTGCTGGTCAAATGATAAATCAGAGTCGAATGGGACACCAAGGTTCCTAGCTGTTGTTACGGTCTGGGGAGGGGCAACTGAGTCATCCGGCCACCAGAGGGCTGGGCAGAAGGAGATGTTCTTTCCGATAGGGAGTATCTCCGTTTTGCTCGAGTTGCATCTGAGATGGTTAGTGTCCATCCAGTGGAAGACCGCTGTCAAACAGTTTTTGAGGTTGAACTCGGCTTTGGTTGAGTTATCCTCTAGAGGTACGATGAGCTGCGTATCATCGGCATACGATGTTACCGGTATGCCGAATGATTCAATCAGGGATAGGAGTGGGATGAGGTAAATATTAAAAAGAAGGGGACTCAGGATGGACCCCTGAGGTACTCCGGAGGAGACCTTCTTCTCATTGGAGTGGAAAGGGCCAAGAGCGACAGTTTGGGACCTGTCGGTAAGGAATGATTTTATCCAAGATAGGGCTATGTCCGAAATCCCTATGTCTGTCAATCTGCTGATCAAGATGGGGTGGGATATGGTGTCGAACGCCGCAGTGAGGTCGAGAAGTATGAGAATAGCTTTCTTCCTCTGGTCTTGCAGCGTCTTTATTGTATCTGACAATTCAATCAGAGCTGTTTCGGTCGAGTGTTTGGGACGGAAACCAGATTGTTGCGGGTGAAGTATATTATGAGCTTCCAGATAACGTTTGAGTTCTCTGTAGACCATCTGTTCGGTTATTTTTCCCATAGCCGGGAGGAGTGTGATCGGGCGGAGATTGGTCGGGTCCGACGGGGATTTGTTAGCCTTCTTCATGAGTGGTTTGACTGTACCCTATTTCCATAGGCGAGGGACCGATCCGGAGCGAAGCGACGAGTTAACTATGTCGTTGATGATTGGGTTCACCACATCTATGAGTTGGTGGAGGATTTTGGGAGGACAGGGGTCGGAAGGAGAGCCAGACTTGCACGCTAGAATAACTTCTCTGGTTTGAGCCAAAGTGACAGGGGTGAACTTCTTAAGGCTACCAGCTAGGGATTCTAGTTGATCGGGAATAGGAACCCCTTGAGACGTTTGTGAAGGGGGGAAATTACTTTGAATGGAGGCGATCTTTTCGTCAAAGTAGTCTGATATTTTGTCGCAAAAGTCTTGGGATGGGGGGATTTCGGGTTGAAGTGCTTTGGGCTGGGTGAACGATTTTACTATTGAGAATAATGTTTTTTGTTTCTGACTAGCTTCATTAATGGCGTTGACGTAGAAGATTTTTTTAGCGGATTTAATGTTGGAGAGGTAGATTTTCCTTAGATGGATGTAAGAAAGACGATCGTCATTATCATATGTTCTGCGCCATTTTCGCTCAGCTTTCCTACACAGTAGGTGAGCGGTAGCTAGGTCAGAGGTGAACCAAGGGGCGTTGGTTTTGGTATTTTTATGGGATCTACAGAGACGATTGGTTGGGTTCCGAATTTTAATTTCTTGTGAGATCCAGTTATGGAAAAGGTTTGCATCAAGTTCGATGTTACCAGATAAAGTGGGGGACTGAGATTGAAGAATAGGGTTACGAGTAAGGTTTTCTTGGACTTTTTTCCAGTTGACAGGATTGTCACAATGAGGATTTGTTTTACTGAAGGTTAGTGGGCGTACATTTATAATATGGAATGGGATCAGGCTATGATCTGTCCATATTTGGGGGAGAGGGGGTAGGGTAGTAAGGGAGGGGAAATTAGTGCAGACACCGTCAAGGGTATGTCCAAGTAAATGAGTAGGCAATGTGACACTTTGTTGAAGGTTGAAAATTTCGAGGGTCTGTAGAAAATTATTGGTTTGTGAGTCAGATATGGACTCAAGGTGTAAATTAAAATCCCCGAGAAGGGTAAAATGTGGGTAGCGGAGTAAGGAGTGTCCCAGAGAGTCGCTCAGTGAGTCTAGGAACTTGGAAGCATTACCGGGTGGGCGGTAAATCAGACCACCTGAGAAGAAGAAGGATTGACTGAGTTTAATTGAGAAGCCAAGGCTTTCCGCGTCTGTTAAGGGGTCTAGATTAAACGTGTGACAAGTGAAAGTATTTTTCAGTATCATGGCAACTCCACCGCCTCTCCCTTTCAGTCTGTCTTGTCTAAAGAAAGAAAAACCCTGAGGGAGGGCAATGGCTATATCCGTGTTGCTGTCTTCCGTTAGCCATGTTTCTGTGATCATAAGACAGTCGAGATCAGAGTCAAGGATGAGGTCATGTATATCTTGGCTATGCTTACACATAGACCGGGCATTTATCAGACCACCTTTAAAGGGCGGCAGGGAATCCTTGGGAAGGGATAGGGGAGTGGGAAAGTGGGCAGGGTTTTTAAAGGAAGACCAGCGGCAATGCCTGCAGCAGAAAGAGCCGGAGATAATTGACAAATCAAGTTTGCAGGAGCAGTAGTTGATACCCCGTAGTCGATGAAGGTCGCTAGGGAGGTACCTGATGCACAAGGGGATTAGTGCAGAGTTTCCTGCGCCTGTCGCGGTCTTGGCGCGGACGGGCGCAGACGGGCTTGCCTTAGGCACGCCTTCGGCGCGCAAACGGCGCTCCCGCTGCGCTCGTCCGCTGCGCTTCCTGTGCATGCACATTTCTAGTAGGGGGGCGTGGCCTAAAGTGGGCGTGGTCAGCGCACACGCCTGGGCTGATGGCGGCCGCTTAGGAGGGAAGAAGAAGGCGCGACAGCTTTTTAGATCAGCTGTGCGCTACAAGCGTAGATTGCAAATTGCAAGAGCAGTATTTTAAAAATACAGAAGTAAGTGACACCACACAAGATTAAAATTTTAAAAAGCAATGTGAAGTAAGAATTCACTCGTACCACCAGCTCCCGGCTTCCGCCTCAGGACTGGGTCAGGAGATTACTGTAAGACGCTAGTATTCAGCGTATATAAGGGCAGGTAGGGGGGCGTGGCCTAAAGTGGGCGTGGTCAGCGCACACGCCTGGGCTGATGGTGGCCGCTTAGGAGGGAAGAAGAAGGCGCGACAGCTTTTTAGATCAGCTGTGCGCTACAAGCGTAGATTGCAAATTGCAAGAGCAGTATTTTAAAAATACAGAAGTAAGTGACACCACACAAGATTAAAATTTTAAAAAGCAATGTGAAGTAAGAATTCACTCGTACCACCAGCTCCCGGCTTCCGCCTCAGGACTGGGTCAGGAGATTTGAAAAGTTAAGCTCACTTGCTGTCTTGTTTAGCAACATTGCGTGCTGAACTTGTGACCTGTGTGCTCAGTGCAGTGTTCCATGACCTGTTTCTATGGTAACAGGCAGAAGGCAGATTGGGGGAAGGGTTGAAATTTATTTCATTTGGAAAGGGTTGAAATGTTTAACCAATAGAAATGTGTGTTTGCTTTTGAATTTATGTGTGAAGGATTGTGATGATTTGCCTTTCTTTGTTTTTCCTGAGAGGTGCACAGTGCAGAGATTCTGTAAAAGAAAATCTGGTGTGTGACTGATATCTGGTGTGTGACTGATATACTTCTTAATCTACAAAACAACTTGAAAGGTGAGTTATTTAATTGTGAGGGGATGTATGTAGACTATTTTGATTTTAATCAGACTAATGTATTTCTCCTGCTAAAGTGTAGGGAGTACTTTTTTTCTCTACAATCTTATTGACAGTGTGTGTGCATGTAGAAACCATTCTGTGATAAGCATTTGTGTTTTTCATGTGTTTGCAGACAGATAACTGTGCTGTTTTTATATTTTTGGTAGAATTAGAAACCAGTCATTGTTCATGAATTTGTGAAATGAGTTATGTTTCTATACTAAAATGTAGTACTCCTTCTAGATGAAGAAATGTGTTTTGGTATAGTGCAAGGGATAGTGTTTTTTGTCTCGAATCACACAGTGAGTATTTGTGCATTTGGGAACCACTGTGAGAGAAGCATTTGGTAACATCGTATATTTGCTGACAGATAACTGTTTTAAAACCTGTCATGTTGTCACGTTTTAGTAGCATTAGAAGCTAGTCTTTGCTTATGCATTGATAAAATAAGTCATGCTTTGACACTAATGTGCTGTACTTTAATATGTAGATTGTGTGTAGTCTCCTTACCCCTTGCACAGTAGTGAATGAGTTTTTGTAAGCTGCTAGAGATAGTGTTGCTTGTCTAGAATCACACTGTGAGTCTGTGTACATTTGGGAACCACTGTGAGAGAAGTATTTGGTAACATTGTGTATTTGCTGAAAGATAACTGTTTTAAAACCTGTCTTGTTGTCAAGTTTTAGTAGCATTGGAAGGCAGTTTTTGCTTATGCTTTGATTAAATGAGTCAGGCTTTGACACAAAAGTGCAGTACTGAAATATGTAGATTGTGTGCAGTTCCCTTACCACTTCCACAGTAGTGAATTATTTTTGGTAAACTCCTAGGTATAGTGGTTGTTGTCTAGAATCACACTGTGAGTCTCTGTGCATTTGGGAACCACTGTGAGAGAAGCATTTTGTAACATTGTGTATTTTCTGGCAGATAACTCTTTTAAAACCTGTCATGTTGTCAAGTTTTAGTAGCATTAGAAGCCAGTCTTTGCTTATGCGTTGATTAAATGAGTCATGGTTTGACACTAATGTGCTGTACTTAAATATGTAGATTGTGTGCAGTACCCTTACCTCTTCTAGACTAGTGAATGAGTTTTGGTAAACTCCTAGGATAATGTTGATTGTCTAAAATCCCACTGTGAGTCTGTGTGCATTTGGGTAAGGATCGTGATAGAAGCATTTGGTAACATTGTGTATTTGCTGAGAGATAACTGTTTTAAAACCGGTCATGTTGTCAAGTTTTAGTTGCTTTAGAAGCCAGTCTTTGCTTATGCATCAATAAAATGAGTCATGCTTTGACACTAATGTGCTGTACTTAAATATGTAGATTGTGTGCAGTACCCTTACCTCTTCTAGACTAGTGAATGAGTTTTGGTAAACTCCTAGGATAGTGTTGCTTGTCTAAAATCACACTGTGAGTCTGTGTGCATTTGGGTAAGGATTGCGATAGAAGCATTAAAACCGGTCATGTTGTCAAGTTTTAGTAGCTTTAGAAGCTATTCTTTGCGTATGCATTGAAAAATGAGTCAGGGTTTGAGACTAAAGTGCAGTACCATGTACTATTCTCTTCACTGGGCCAGAACTGAAAATTTAAAAGTTTTACCCAGGCACTGTCCTAGCAGTAGTCTGATGATTTAGTCAGTTTCCAAGTACTCATGTTGTGAACCATACATTACCACATAGACTGCTTCAAATGTCTATTCAGTATGCATGCAGTCTTCTAACATACTATACACTTGTCTTTCACACCTTCAATTCCCTAGTCAGTATCCATACAGTCCAGCAAACATCCTGTCACTCCCTTTGCACTCCTCTAGTGACCCATTCAGTACCAAGTACTAATCCATCCACTGTGTCAAAAGCCAACCACTTATAAATTCACCCAGGCACTCTCCTTGCTGTACTCTAATCATTCCGTCAGTTCCCAAGTACTCATGCAGTGAGCCAGGCCTTAGCACATAGACTGCTTCAAATGCCTATTCACTATGCATGCAGGCCTCTAACCGCCTACACAGTTGTCTTCCACACCTTCAATTCCCCAGTCAGTATTCATACACTTCTAGCAAACACCCTGTCACTCACCCAGTGTGTCTCCTTATAGTACTGTAATCATTCAGTCAGTTAGTATGTAGTCTTTTAGTGAGGTAGGCTTTAGGGCATGAACTGCTTCAAATCAGTATGCACTATGCATGTAGTGTTTTAACCAGCGTCACACTTGTGGTTCAGGGCTATAGTTTCTTAGTCAGTTTTTATATACAATGTGTTTGTACAGTAATGGAATAGTATAAATTTGAAAGGTATTAATATACATTTATTTGTGATTCTTTTTTACAGATACTGTTTTTCAACGTACAAATAGAGAAATCATGCCAGAAAAAAAAAGAAAAAGAAAAGAAACTCAGAAAGGCGCAGGAGCAGGAGTGTTTCTCATCCGTTTGCACTCTTCTCGTGCAAGATTGTTCGGATGAAGGGTCCTTAGGTGTTTCATCATTCTTGCCGTGCCGTACGAGTATTTCTTGTTAGGATCCCCTCGCAACAGAACTCTTTTGCAAATCTTGCACGTGACCAAGGTGGCATTGATCTTTGTTTGCCCCTCGGGAAAAGTAAAAAATCTCCACACCACTGAAGAAAAAAGTGTTGGGCGTAGTGCCTCCTCCAAACATTCATCCTTAGATTCGGTGAATATTTTAAAGCGACAACATTTACAGTTTTTGTAAGTTAAACTTATAAACTTTTATTAGCCGTAAGCATTTTATATATCTGTGATTTGTGTCTTGTGGTATTTTGCTGAGAATAGCATGTTGGGTTTTGTTTAACAATCTTTGTGATTGTTTTTTTTTGCCCGCTGTTAAGTGATGAGTACGATTGAAATCACTATTTTTAGTGAAATTCAATATATTCTGAGAACAGCAAATTTACTTTGTGGAAATTATGCTGTGTTGTAAAAAATGTATTATTACATGTTATAATTTTTTTTTTCCTTTTCTTTCACAGATCCAAATTTTAAAATAAGCAATTTATATGAATTTAGATTGCAATGAAAATCTGAAAAAAATGTATACCATTTTTTATTCCTATTACTGTGAAGGTAACTTTAACTAAGTCTCAATATGCAGAATGAGGAGGTCTGCAAGAAGCTACACGTTTCTAAAAACACTCTGTTTATACCTATGTAGTTTTGA
Organism: Triturus cristatus; assembly: GCF_964204655.1. NCBI lineage: Eukaryota > Metazoa > Chordata > Amphibia > Caudata > Salamandridae > Triturus > Triturus cristatus. The sequence goes on along the minus strand of NC_140580.1, from coordinate 86,485,720 downwards.
AATCTGACCATAATCAGATATCACGTGACCTGCAAAAAAAGAGATTTGAGGGGTTCATAATATTTCCCATTGTAGGTATTGAAGGACCACAATCATTTCAATCATTCTTCTTTGAACATCTTTGCAGACAAAACTCTGTGCTTACCTTTTATCATTCGCAAGGAATTTTAAAACTGGAAATATGTCACTTTTTGTAACATAGTTATTGCGCAAGACACTCTTTCATATTTACAAAGAGAGGAAAAGGCACTCTGTGCACTTTTTATACTCCATGTAAATAGAACCTCATTATGCACACCAGTTTGCGTTGAAAGGGTGTTCTATAAGTGTTGTTGTGCATGATTGCACTGAATACTCATAGAACAAGACAGATGTCTAGATTTGTCATAAATCATAAATCTCGATATGTGTGTGAATGCTGCACCATTCTAAAATTGGTGTAGGAAAGCACAACAAGGAGAATTGTTTTCATTTCTCCACATTTTTATATCTTCAATGCATGTTACAATGCTCAGCATACATTGAAGGAGAAAAATGCCTTTACTGATTGTTTTTGTGCAGGAAGGTGTGTCTTCCTGCACAAAAACAAACAGACATGACACAGATATCCTTGCACTATGGTGCAAGGGTGCCTGTGTCACCACATGGCTGCAGTTTAAGCAGCCGTGCAGAGAGATGCATAGATTTGCAACATATTTATGTACATATGTTGCATCCCTGTGCTTCGGAAGTACTACAGCACACTGTAGTTAAAGAGGTTACTGTGTGATGCTGCAGCACTTCCTCATAGTTCTGCACTTATACATTCACCATACGCTACTAATTCATTCATTCAGTCAATTACGTACTACACATACATTCATCTAAACTTTCACACACTAACAAAGAAATTTAGCTCTTTTTTTAAACCAGGAAAGTTAGTTCTTACAAGAACTTTTTTTTTTCTTCTTTCTTCCTTTATATTTTTTGGGGGGTTTTCTGAACAATTTTTAATTTTTTTGGGTTTTTCTGCAAAAAACAAAACAAAAAACAAAACAGGAGGAACCAAAGAATGAACTTCAGGGAACAATAAAAAACAAACAAAAAAAACTAGCAAATGTGACTTTCTTGCCGGCGGCAGATCAGATCGATCGACTGCTCACCGTAGCACAAAGTCGCATTGCACTTAGTGCAGAGCACTTTTAAAAATTGAAATTGAGGACGGATGTCCAAATTTTGGGCTGATGGATGCACGTTGAAGTGCTCGGCTGCGATAAGGTGGAAGGCGCAGGGGTGTCTCTCATCCGTTGGCATTCTTCTCGTGCAAGATTGTTTGGATGAAGGGTCCTTAGGTGCTTCATCATACTAGCTGTGCCGCACAAGTATTTCTTGTTAGGATCCCCTCGCGACAGCACTCTTTTGCAAATCTTGCATGTGACCAAGGTGGCATTGGTCTTATTCTGTCCCTCGGGAAAAGTAAAAAATTTCCACACCACTGAAGAAAAACGTTCTTTGCGTGGTGCCTCCTCCAAAAATTCATCATCAGATGTATGAGGAGATGCAGGCGATGCCTGCTGCCCTGAAGCCATTTTTAGTTGAAAAAAGTTAGAGCTAAGTGTAAACTTAGTCTAAAAAAATCTCTGCAAAGAGATGCTCCTCCAAGGTCAATGAAGAATGATTGAATTGGGTGGGGTCTTTCATTAGTTAGAAGAGGAAGTGTAATGAACCAATCAAATCTCTTTTTTTGCAGGTCACATGGGATCCGCGCACCCTGCGCATAGGCAGCACGCACCCAGCGCTCATCCGCGAAATTGAATTTAAAAAAATTATAGGATTAGATGTAAAAATATATTAGTATTAAGACTAGTTTGGAGTTTGTCTTCAATTAATATTCACATGAAATACATATATATATGTTTTTTAAAATGTTAAATATTTCGCGGGATCCGCGCACCCACCGCGTCATAGAAGCAGATGACGTATCGCGGAAGCGTGTAAACGTCGTGTTACATACATCGAACGTGTCACGTATAGGCTGGTAGTCGCGTACCTGTCGCATTGCGATCGCGCACTAAACACCTACCCAACGCATACCATGCGTGGATGCTAACGCGTAGGGATCGAGAACGGTGCGCATAGGGTGCGCGGATCCAAAAACATGGGAAAAAAATATATAAAATAAAGTTTTGAACATATAGTTAAAGAAATATTTTTAAAAATATAAAAAATATGTTTGAAAAACCCAATAAAAACAAATAATATTTTTTAATTTTTTAAAAGAATTAATTAAAAAAATTAATTTAAAAAATGGTGATAAAACGGAATTTCAAAAAAACATAATTAATGAAATTGACACACTGAATTTGAAAAATTATCCAATGAAAATCATTAAACATGATATCTTTAGAGATAAGTTATAGATAGGAATTAGCATTTAAAAAACCTTTGAAATTCATTGAAAAAACCATAGGTTTCATGCACGTTATAGTTAGGAATTGGCATTTAAAAAACCTTTGAAATTCACTGAAAAAACCAAAGGTTTCAGGGGCGTTATAGTTAGGAATTGGCATTTAAAAATCCTTAGAAATTTACTAAAAAAAACATAGGTTTCAGGGGCGTTATAGTTAGCTGGACATTTCCCTCGTACAAAACCCTAGAAATTCCCCTGTTATAGTTAGTTCAGCTAACTATAACTCGCGCCCCCGCAATGCACTGCTGATGACATCACATATTACATCACTCATGACATGGTCAGTGACATCACTGATGACATCACTGATGACATCTCAAATGACATCACTCATGATATCACTCATGACGTCATCCATGTGATAAATCAGTGCATCTTCTCACACCCTAATATAACCTTTGATACACCGACTCAAACTTTCAGACGGCCATTTTGAAAACCATAGATACTCCAATACCAATAACTACATACCCACTCATTGACTCTTAGGTCTACATACACCTCCACTCACTCACTCACCTGTACAGTCACTCATACTTACAGTCACTCAGTACAGGACAATTATATGCATTAATACACCTATATAGACACTCACACACCACCAACCATCCATTGAGGTACTGACACACCTAGTCAGTCGTGCAAATAATTAATTACAGTCCAATTTACTCACCTATACAGTTAAACACACTCAAGTTCACTTACTCATAAAAATACTAACAAATTCTGACGCTCTTATACAATTATTGATACAAGCACACACTCATCCATACAGCCACTCCCAAAATCACACACTCACATATAAATAGTTATATACTCTTACACACATATACACTGCGTTTCACATATGCAGTTACTGACACATGTACAACTGAGATATACATTCAATCACTAACACACCCTTACATACAGTCACCCAACCATACAGTCCATCACAGATGCACTCTTAAAACCATGCACCCACTGAATCACCCACTCACACATCTATGCACAGAGTCACACACCACCTACCCACACAAACACTCAGGCACCCATACAGATACTCAGAAAGCCAATCAATAACCCATATAGACACTCATGTAGCTATTCACAAAACCATGCAGCCACTTATACACCAACACATAGACACATACAGACATTCACACAGTTTAGTCACTAGTCTGCAGTAAAATACATTTAATGACTCACTTATAGAGTCAGTTACGCACCTAGAAAATCACCCATTCACATACTTATACACCCACTCATTCTTCCATAGGCCTTTCACTATAAATATATAAAACATATTTAAACTTTTCAGAAAAACACACATTCACTGGATGATGTCATCAGTGATGTCATCAGTGATGTCATTTGAGATGTCATCAGTGATGTCACTGACCATGTCATGAGTGATGTAATATGTGATGTCATCAGCAGTGCATTGCGGGGGCGCGAGTTATAGTTAGCTGAACTAACTATAACAGGGGAATTTCTAGGGATTTGTACGAGGGAAATGTCCAGCTAACTATAACGCCCCTGAAACCTATGTTTTTTTTAGTGAATATATATATATATATATATATATATATATATATATATATATATATATATATATATATATATATATATATACATATTTATTTATGTATTTATTATTATATATGTTGCAGTTTAAATGTTTGTAGTAATTGTTGGGGGGTTTGTATTGTTATAACAGTTATATATTTTTTTGAGGTGAATAGTAAATATTTAGGTGTTTGAATATATTTGTATTTTTATTTAATTTAAATATGTGTATGAAATGTTTTGGGTTTATTTGAAGTAATTGTTTTATGCAAAACTGTTCTTTAGTATATTTAATTATTATTTTATCATTATGGCAATAATAGGTTAATCGATATTGTCTAAATTGATATTTTTGACATATTAGATATTGATTTAAATTATATTTTTGTATGTAATATTTTTGTTTTTCAGTATAGTTAAAAATTGATGTTTTTAACAACAATATTTATGTTCTCGATATTTGTGGTTTTACTAGTAAAAGTATAGGAAGTCAATATTTTTGTTATCGATAATTAATTTCTAATATTTTGCGTTTCAAAATTGTATGTGATCCCCTTCAAGGTACATATATGTGGAGTTAAGTATAGTAAAACTTTTCATACCCATAGAAACGTATATTCACAAAATTCTTGTCCTTGATATTCTTGACACAATAGTTTGTCCACACGAAACTTTGGACACCACGAAAATAATAGGAATGCTAGGTGATAGGTATATTGGGGATCCCTGGAACTTTTCCTTACAGAAAAAGTTTGATGTTTGCAGGGCATTCTGGATAAGAAAACATAGTCAGATTCACACAAGTCATACCACCCTTGACTCCCTAAGGTGTCATATTTTCAGAAATGTCTAGGTTTGGTGGGTTTCCCATGGTGGCGGTCGAGCCATGGCCCAAATACAGCACATACCCACATCGCCATATTGGGTCCATTTTCTAGGACAACATTAGGTTTCCACATTGCATTTTGGGCTGATTCCTCTCTTGGGAATAGGTCCCCCCACAAGTGGTGTACTGATTCTGTTGGGAGAAGAGTAGAAATGTGAGCTGGTAGGAATTGTTTTGATCCCCACAGATGCTGGGCCTTTCCCTCATAGAAATGTGAGGAAAATGCTTGATTTTATCCCAAGCTTGAAAGTTTGTGGGGCCTTCTGGATAAGAAAACATAGTGCAATCCATGCAAGTCACATTACTCTGAACTCCTTTGGGTATCTAGTTTTCAAAAGTGTCTGAATTTGATAGGTTTCCCTTGATGGCAGCTGGGGCCATGCCCTATTGTGGCAGATACCACATTACCAGAATGGGTTAGTTTCCAAGGCAGAATTTTGATGTCTAAGTGTTGCTTTTGGCTCATTCACGTCTCAGTCAATTAGCCTATCCATAGAGTGAGGTACTGTTTTCTTATTGGGAGAAGTGTTGGAACACAGAATATAAGAACATCTGTTAATTGAATTTCTTTCCATGTTCTATTCTAAATGTAAGCCTGTGTCCAAGAAAGAACGTGTTGCAAAATGCCCTCTGAATCCCATAATAATAAGTCATCCCAAGTTCACAGCTGTACAAATACTACAAATTCTGCTATACAAATTAATGTATGGCCAGTGCACAATGTACAATCATTATAAGCTAAAGCTCAGATGCTGCCTCTCCGTGTCATATGTTTTTGCAAAAGCAATGAACAATATACAGCAATGTGACCAGAAGGAACTGATGGATGGAATGGTATATCACTTTTCTAAATTGGCCATTGCGGCAAACAATTGCAGACGAAAAGGTTGTCAGCTATTGCTATTTATACATATTTCCATTATTTTTTTATTTCAATAATAAGTTTCTTTGAGAAAACCATAATCCATTTACATAAATGACATCTTAATGAATTCCACATTTTTGTCTACCTTTCAGAAATGCATGAGTTTCATACCTGTTTCCACCACAGACTACAAGTAGGTACGTGCAACAAAAAATCGACTGCAACTTAAAAAAATGAAGTAATTGTCATGGAAAATGTTCTTTTACAACCCTACTTGCCCCTGAAAGCTGGGAAGAGGGCGATCTTAGCAGAGCAATCCTTTTGTTGATGCCATTTTTTTTTTTAAATCTGCACACTTTCTTGCACAGCACGTTTCCCCGTTTTTTCAAAACATAAAGAAAAGTTTGCTATATTTTGGCTATTTTCATGAGACTCTCCCCTGGGGAATCCGCAACCCATTTTGTGTACCTTTAGAATTCGCAAGATGTGTGTAACAAAAGAAGGCAAATTTGGCGTTGCTACCTTTTGGGGAAATATTTTATTAAGACATGGCAAAACCCCTTTCGGAGGGCCACAGGGCAAGAAGGGATTACTAGGCCCAAACGTAGGGATTGTGGCCTTTTACTCCACGGGCCTGACTTACTATGGGCCCTGAGTATTGGGGCCAAGTACGACCCCTTTAGCACTTGACTCTAAGTTGCAGCCTGGGTCGAGCCAGCCAAGGTTCTTCAGGAGGAGTAAGGTGAAAGGTGAGCATTGGCTCTTAACTCGAAATACCCACAGTGACACCAATATCATTGTCAAGTCTAAAACTTTCCTTTGGCAAAAAAGCTGTATTTATTCTACACACAATCACAGCACACTAAATAGGTCACACAGAATGTCTCTCAAGGCTAGCCCTAGCACTTATCTGGGCTGTGTTCCACCTCTCTCCACTTCCGTGCTAACCAACCTGTCTCTGGCAGATCTTTGGTTGTGACCCCCAGACTAGGGATGTGCACCAAAGACAGCTTTGGCCGTGAATGTTTCATCTCTTCAGGCACTACTCTACTGAGCTCATGCATGTCTCCCAAAGGGGCGGCTGCCCTCCTCCAGTCTTACCTAACCACAGCCTTCAGAAGAGTTCAGGAGCCAGGGCATGTCTTTCCATGCTCTGGTGGTGAACAGCTTGCACTGTGTCCTCCTGTGGTTGGTGACCTGAGGCAGTCTTAGGCTTCTGGGTTCAGCAGCTTCTTCTTTATGGTTCCTGCCGGTAAGTTGATGGAGCAATTGCAATGCTGCAGGACGGCTTCTGGCCTTGCTTCCAAGTCGCTCCTCTAGTAAAAGGTACTTCACTGACATTGGGGGCGGCCTCAATGATAATAGTGGCCTCCCTCTGGCATACCGTGGTCATGGACACAGGTGACAGCCCCAACAGTTATGTGCACTGGGCAATGGTCCCAACATTCCTTGTTTCCCCCCTTTTGTATACGGGGGTCACAAACGTGGAATGCCCTAACTATCTCATTTGCTACAAGTGATGACCTCAGCAGGTTCAGTGGCAGCAGGTGACCGCCCCACTAGTCCCAGTGGACCCCCTGGCATACAGGGTGTCCTGGGCACAGATGACGGCCCCAACGCTGTCTGTTGCAACTTTGAAGTGCTCTCTCCTCTTCACTGTCCTTTGTCATAAGGATAGTCTGCCACAGCAAGAGTGGCTCCAATCTGATGGCCCCACAACACAGGCCAGGGGAGTAGTTGGGGATCATACCTGGCTGTCAGCCTCAACTGAAATATGCATCATAAAGGTTTAAGGCCTAAGCTGCCTTCTCTATGAAGATCCCCCTTTTTACAATGCCAACCTTATCAGTCCCTCTGTAAAAAAATTGGGTTATTAGTTGTGCAGGATGTGAGGCCTGCACAAGTAATAGGTCCACACTTTCCCCCTACTGGGAAGCAAGCCCTCCATTGTAGTGCTTGACTCTCTCAAGGTAGCAAAGCAGTCTAAAGCCTACTCAGGGGAGGTGGTGTGGGCTAGTAATCACTATTCGCTTGCAAACAATAACACTCAATAAATGATTTTCTAATCAGTGCTTTTTCATTAGAGATGGAAAAGTTCATTTATTGCACACTCTAATAAATACTGCACATTAATTCACAAATATAACATCAAGCACATTGAAAATACCTTGTTGACAGTCTGCAATCACATGGGGGTATCACCTTAAATAAAGCAGGTCTGTTGGCTTTGTCAGGGGGGGTCATCACAACAGCATATGAGGCAAGCCTATTAGATTTGTCAAAGGTTCACAATATAAAAAGACCAATAACCCACATTATAAACAACCATTATTTCACTGTAATCATTAACCATGTTTAAATGCAGTCAATAAAGCATTGCAATGTTTAGCAAAAATCATTCTCAGCAGTAAACTTTGAATAAAGCATTTAAAACCAACATAACGTGTTAGGAGACGTTTTTACACATTGGTAACAGATAAAATGCAGTCAAAGAAGCAACCACTATAGCCTGCTGCATTCCCAGGCTGTAGAACGAAGGTTCCAGCCTTAGGACTGATTTTAAATAATGGCGAAGAACCCCGGGGATGGGGGGGGTCATGCGTTCCATGGCCCAAGAAACTTAGAATTACTTTTACATATTGAGAAAAGGAAGGTCTGCTGCAGTCCTTTCAGCCCCCATTCATTTTCTTAGTGATGGTGGCGGTGCCCCTGCTTTCTTTGGGACACCACAAAAGACAGAAAAGTGAGTAACTAAGCCTCTCCTAAGGCATTTTTGGGATGATCCCAGTGTGGGAGCAGTGAATTTTAAATGAGTGACTTCAGTGATTTGTATTTGTGGCTGTGTGCCTTTTTTACCTTTTTTTCTTAAAAAGGAGGTCTGGTCCCACCCTTCTACCCCTGTCCATTATTTCATTTGGTTTGCTTGGGGAGGCCAAATGCATGCCCCCTCCCAAGCTCACTAAAGATTAATGCACTTGCACCAACCCCTGCGCACTGACCCACAACAGGCATATGGAAGGAAAGAGCAACAGAGCCCCAAGTGCTCCTTTTTCCCTGGGGGGAGGGGGGTCAAAGGTCAAATCCTTGAAATAACCATAACTCAGGCCCTGTTTGGTAAATTTCAACTATTTGGGGCTCATTTACCCCTATTGGGGAGCTCTTGCCACCAGGGACATTTTCAGTAGGTCTCCTGCCCTAAAAGGGGTGCAGTATGTAAGGAACTAGTTCCACTGGCTCCATGCACCAGCCTTTCTACTTTGCTTGGTCTCTGGTCCGCCTCTCCTTTTTCTTGGGTGCAGAAGTACAGATCTTCACTCACCTGGTCATTAGGGGGTGGAAGGGAACCAGCTTCCCTGTTCCTAGAGAGACCCCCTGGTCCTGGTCAGTTGTATGTAGAGCATTAGGGCATAAACGGGCTTTCCCGTCCAGTTGTCTATGGTGTTACTGCCATCCAATTGCAGTGTACAACTATCTTTCTCTCCCTTAAGCAAAATATTTTAAATGGGGGTTGAAAGTTCTAGAAAGCCAGTCAACTTTGGCCAATCCTAGGGTGCTACATCACCCCTCTACCCCTGGCCCAGCCCTCCTACACAGCATGCTGGGACAATTCAAGATAGCACCATCAAGTGATCGCTGTTCACATCTTCTCTGGGTGCCTCAGCTCCAGCTCTAGCTAATATCACTGATAGGGCTTGTTCCACCACAATTTCAGAGGGAAGCCACCTCCTGTGTTAGCTCCAACTGTCTGGGATTCCTCCTTTGTTAAGTGGGCCTGGGCTGCCCCAACCCTGGTACAGTATGACAGCTAATTAACAGATGCAGATTTTCTTCGAAACCCTTCCTCTTCAGGAGCTGAGTGAAGCACTATTAATTACTCCTTTCCTGATCTCTCTACTGGGGAGTAAATTGAGTAACTTGGCCCGGCAGGGTGACAAAATGCCTGGAATATGACACTGAGCTGAGCTAGAGAAGTATGGAAATTATGGACAACCCATATTCAACCCTGGTGTACATATTTCACCCCAGCTTGATACCTTACTGGACTTTATAAGCCTAAGGAAAACAAAACCGCACTGTAATACAAATTTCCTCTTCTATGAGTAATACAGTGTCACTGCAGATAAAACAGTAAACCCTACTGACTTTACCTATGAGTGCCCACTAATATTATAAGGCCTATCCCAGGTCAACATCTAATCATACAGAAGTCCTTATTCATGAGGCTACCTGTGCACAGATACCAGGCTGCGCGCAACGGTAGTCTCACAGGTGCAGCCCACACACGTGCACACGACTGTGGTTCAAATCAGTTTTATTGTCTTTTTATATAATAGTAAATGAGAGCATACAATTGCTTGAGCATAGCAACTTGGATCAGTTCCTTGTGGGGAGGTGGGGATCAAGGGGGGGCAGCATCAACGATGTAGGGAAAAAAAACATCAAACGCTCCCACATTACCACATCCAACCTGCCCCCATCCTGTACTCACACTGCAGGGCATAGGTGCTTGCCCCTCTATTTCACAGGAGGGTGCTGCCATGTGGTCCCAAGGCAGGGTGCCCCTCCGGTGTCCCCTATACTCGAAGTGGACCCAGTTCATGTCTGTGCCCCTTCAATAGGTAGCAGACATAGTACTTTTAAATATCTGGTGCAGGTCAGTTTGTTGAGCTCCGAGGAGAGGAGGCCAATAAATGGAGCCCACATTTCTGAGTATGACTCCGGAATCAGTGTGGTGGAGAGTGCTAGCCTCTCCATTCCTAATATTCGCCAATAGCTGTGTAGCCATGCGTGGTGTGACGGGATCCTGTCTGTGCCCCAATGAGAAAGTATTGCCTGATGTGCTGCCCCCATCACCAGGACTATCTTGCGACCTTTACATAATTTCAATGGGAGGGTCAAGGCATTGGGTATCCCAAATATGGCATACAGCAGGAAGCATGGGATTTGTGTGCCCAAGTGTGTGTCAATATCATTTAAGATTTCTTCTCAGTACCAGGTCAGTTTAGGGCAAGTCCACAGTAGGTGCAGTAGCCCCTCATACCCTCCAGCCGGTGCTGGTACAGAGGGGGTCCATTTGTGTATTCTGGCCAGAGTGAGGTACCAGTACCAAAGTATCTTAGTGGCTGTTTCCACACTCTGCGTTGCATGACGTATGTCATGCTCGATAATAAACGTCCTCCCATTCCTTGGGCAATAAGCATCGCCCAAGTTCAAGTTCCCAATTTCTCTGTCCCGGGGTCCTCTATCCTGGAGGTAGCTGCATAGGGACAGCATATAGATCTGTTATGATTCATTTCTCTCTGTCTTTCAAAAGTAGCCATTTCTTAAAATGGGTGATATGTCTCTGTGCGCCTGGTCTGCTGGAGGGATATGTGTCCCATTGTCAGACCTGGAGGTATGCAATCATTCTGTTTTCAGGAGACTACTCGACCCTAACTTTGTCAAATGGAATTATCCCTTCAGTATCTAACTGAGTGCCTTTGATTTCAAGGAGCTTGCTCATTGACTACAGTGTCCACCTCCAGGCACCATCAAGTCTGTACACAGTTATGGCGCAGACTTTTGGAGTGGCCAGGCGAGGGAAAGGGTGTGTGTGAAAGGAACTGCGGGGAAGGAGACCTGTTAGGGAAACAACATAGATTCGTACTGAGAATCTCTGAATGCCTTTTGATTAATAGTGAACAAAAGCCCATTCCAAGATAGTCAGCACAGAAGCGCATGCATGCTAGTTGGCCATCTCTAAGCAGGTTTTATAAAAATAAAACAAAACGTTCATTCAGAGATGGCTTCTGCAGATGTGTGCACATACATGACAGTCATCTTTGAATGGCATTTTTTTTTATTATAGCAAAATGTATTCAAACATGGTCCACATTGATGTCTGCGCGTTCATAGTGGTTATCTTCTACAAAAATAGCATTGGCAAAACTCATAGGTTTCACGGCTGCGGCCTATTGGCTTTGCCAATCCCTAGTAGGTTTGGTTTACAAATGCCATGAAGCTGCATTCAGAAATGTCTAAGCTTAATGGAGGTAATAGTTTGAAAAGTGGAATCCCTGATTTAGTGATTGGTTGAACTGCCATTGCCATGCTTGAGGGAATAGTTTATGCTTTTTCAGCTTATTATTTTGATGGTGTTTGCTGTTACCATTTATTTAGTATACGTGGAAAATAAATCCGGCCTTCACTGTAATCTAGTACACGTTAGTGCATTGCTAGATGCATGGTGCATAGCTATCATTTGTGCAGAAGATGCAGTGGCACCAGAGCCAACTGAACCCAATTATGTTTTTTACTACACTGGGGGCGATCCAGGTGTGGCATGTTTCTTCATCGCATCAGAGCTCATGACAATCTTACTACACCATTAGCCAGACAGCAACAAGAAGCATTCTGTTATCCTTCATGTCCTGTGATAATGATTTATTACATGAGACCATGAGCCTAGAGTAGAATATGCCCCATACAATGTATAACACCTTCAAACAGTTCTAGTGTTTTAGCCAGGAGAACTTTTCATTCTAGTCCTTGTTTTTACTTTTTACGTGTAAGCTTATGCTTAAAAATGTAAGTGTTCTACACACTGCTGAACAGTAAACTTATGAGTGTCTGAATGTTTGACACATGACATGGAGCACATAGACATTTTGAATATTTATGGTTTCTTTAAACACAATAATGTTATGTGTTAATATGGTAATTGTAGTTGTTCTGGGTGAGGGTGTTCTTTGTTCACACTGGAAACACTCAAAGCCGACTCTTGTCATATACAAACGGTTAATGCCATCTTTGTGATCTAGGGCAGCTTGGTGATGGCCATGGGGCATACATACATATGGGGACAAACACTAACTGTGGTGTTAATCTCTATACAAAGCACCTGTTTGCTTCTGAGAAGTGCTTTAACCCTCCCACTAAAAGTATCTCATCCATGATGAGAAGTGCAGGAATTCTGCCTTTCAAATTATGATGCATGCACTCAGTACCCGACAGAACCTGCCATTCAAAAGCACTGGTACTGGCCAAGGCTACCTGGTACACCCAGAACACACACCCTGCACAATCCTGGAGAACCTTAAAGCGCTCATTAACACTAGAGGTGGGTGAGCCACTGAAAGCTTGAGCCAGGCTCGAGCCTGAAGCCTGTCTCTGGCTCAGCTCGGGATCCTCTTGGAACCTTGAGCCCATGCGGAGCATTCAAGTAACATCTGCCTGCCACTCTGCCTCTACCCAGGATGTGGCATTATGGCCAGATCTGCCAACCTTGGCACTGGGGAACCTGGTTTGAGTCTCAGTGTCAGCCCAACATCCAGTGACTCTGGACAAATCTACAAATAATCTCCCCTGCTTTAAAAACATGAATGTGACATTCTGTAATGTAACTGGTGCTCATGTGAAGAGCTTCAATATTTTCTGGTTGAGCTCTGCAAAACTGCAAAAATAAAAAAATGTGTGCTGACCATCATAGGCAATTGGCCTATAGCTCAAGTCAGAACTATCTGTGGCCCATTTTTTCCCTTTCATTTTGCACAACCCAAGGCTTCTGCAGTGTAAGAAGGGTGTGCGCATTTCATACAGTCCAGCATTGTCACGCAGTGGCCGACAATGAGCCAGCACAGCCTGGGTGGTTCTGGTATGACTTCACTCTCAGCTCACCGCTGGAGGTACAAGCCTGGTGGGGGATTCTTGGAGGGCGTAGGGGGTGGTGGAACTGAAAATAATAAAAACAAAGCAGAACATCAAAAAAGAGATAAAATGGACTGAAAAGAGGTGGCAGATAAAACAGAAAAAACTAGAGTTTTTCCAGAGGGGCAGTAGAGAAGGAAAAAGGACAGGGGCTGAGAGTTTAAGAAAACTCGAATGCACTGTAGCTTGCAGTTTAAAATACCCCATCAGTTCAGTACACGTTCTGTATTTGATCTGTAGGACACTGCTTTGAATCCTGGTGAAATAGTTCAATTGGCTGTATTAGGTGTAGTGTGCATGCCACAGAGTCCAGTTCCCATTTCTGAACACTATGAGTAAATGAACCTGCTGTGAAAATTAGTGTCTGCCACTCACCGATTCTCTTTCCATTCAGATAGGCCATTTGGTTAATGCACCCATTGGAGCAAATGTGGCAAATCACGTAATAGCCGTGTGCCTATAAAAAACTAATGTGATCTTGTGTAATGTAACTAGTGCTCATGTAAAGAGCTCCAATACATTCGGGTCAAGTTTGCGCTATATTAAAACTGCAAAATAATGCACAAAAAGGCAAAAACAAAGCGTTAACATAAACAACAGAAAGAGAAGTAGATACTCATTTAGTGTCTGATTTATACAAAGTGAAACCAGATAACCTGGATAAATCGTGGCTTCCCTGCTTAAATTGTGTGATCCTAGGCAAATATGTTATTTTGCCAAATCTCCTTTTTTTCATTATCGCGTTTTAAAACACTTTCAAATTTGTGAGCTCCAAACACTAGTTTTAAAACAACCTATTGTCTTTGATTTAATATACAGTAATGTTGCTCTATAATAAGTTTTACATGACGACTGTCTTGCCTGGTTAGCTCCCTAATTTCACTGTTGCCAGGGTGGGGTTGGGGGCAGGAATGGCTCTTATTTCATGTTTAAAAAGATCACTTTTAATAAGTACTTTTCAGTGCAGTGCTATAATGTGATGTATTAATGTCAAAGCCTTACAAACTTAAAAGAAATACACTATTTTGAATCTTGAAGATGCTGTATCATATCTTAAGTGATGTTTGTTGTATGATTTATATTGTAAACATTTTCAGAGCTCAGTCCGTACACGGGCTGTAAAGGCCTAACCATACCCTTGACTTGGCTCTGGCTCGGCTCTCCCTGTTAATTTGTTGGCTACTCACCCTCTAATTACAGGTGAGGCAGTGGAAGGGGTTTGTGTTCACAGAAAGAAGAGTCTGAGACACTGCAGGAAGCCAGGAAAAGGTTTGTTTTCAGACTTTTTCTGAACTATCTTCTCATCTTTGTCTTGTCTGAACCGGAATTGTGTGTACGCCCTCTCTACAGAATGTCTGTGAAATTAAGGAAATCTGACTTGCTTACAGCTTGGCTGCCTCTTCTCACACATCCTTCCTTCTGCTGTCTTTGTTGTATTTCTCTGCATCTGCTTCACAGCTATCTTATGTCTTGGTTCTCCCCACTGCAAGGATGTCTAGTGCCCCTTTCCTCTTGACTGTGTCTTGCTTCTTCACAAACTGTTTTCCGTCCCATACTTTTCTTCCTTCTGTTTTGATTTCCCAGCACTTCCGGATCTATTGCTGTCTATGCTCTGTTTATGGCATGACATTCTTTTGTTTCTGCACTTTTTCCTGCCTGTCTTTGTCTTTGCTGTGCCTGCTGCATGCCTATCTCCTGTCAGGTTGAGTTGATCTGTCTTAGTCAATGAGCTGTGACTGTGTGGTTTTGGTTCTAAGTCAGTAGACACTGATGGTGGCAAACTTTTCATCTCTGTTCTCCCAGATATAAGATTGTAGCTTGCCTTTCTGTTGTCCCTGTTTTAGACCGGCCTCCAGTCTTTGTTCTTCGTGAGATAGCAGATGATGAGGTGGGAAGGAATGGAGACAGGGCTCCCAGTGGAAATTCAGTGAAGCCATCATTAGGGAGTTTCTATTTCTTAGGTGAAGAAGTTCTGGCAGAGTCTTTCCTTTCGTCTGTCTGATTACTGTTACAAGAAGGCTGAATGACAGCCATATGCAACATCTTGCGCTTCATTGTGCTTATGTTGTGGGTGCTCTAGGTTGGAGGTTGATGGTGGGCCAGGTGGGGAAGCATTACTTTACACACTGTCTCAAACTCAATTCTGAAAAAAAACGAGGTCCTGATTTTTGGTAATATGCAACCAAACTGGGGCAATCTGTGGTGGCCAGCAGAGATGAGTGAATCGCCTAAACCAGCGCTCACGGCTAAGAACCTGGGAGTATGGTTCGACAACAAATTAGCTCTCACATCAGACAAATGTGCTTGTCTCCGCCTCCCACTTTCTCATCAAGAAAATAAGGAAGATTTTTCCTTATATCCCCGCGGACACAAGGAAGACACTGGTAACATCGCTAATCCAGTCCAAACTGGACTATTGTAATGGGCTTTATTTGAACATACAGAAGCAATGTTTAAAAAAGCTTCAGACTGTTCAAAACACAGCAGCGCGGCTACTGGTCAACTTCCCTAGGCACAGATCGGTATCCAAAGAGATTCGTGGCCTGCACTGGCTCCCTGTATCACAACGTATCAAATTTAAGGCCCTGTGTCTGGCTTACAAAGCACTGAACCACACAGGACCTTCTTTCCTTCAAAATCTCTTTGTCTCGTATGAACCATCCAGGCAACTTCGTTCTAGAGGGGCCAGACTCCTGACAGTACCTAGAATTCGATCATCTCACTGGGGCGGCCGCAGATTTCTCTACGGCACCTCTAAACTCTGGAATACACTCCCAAGTGAGCTCAGAAGTGCTAGCTCCCTTACCACATTTAGGAAAGGACTAAAGACCTGGTTATTCCAGAATTAGACGCTTGGTCGGCTTTACTGTTTCTGAGCGCCAAGACACCCCCGAGTATTCGTGCACTTTATAAATCCCATTAACATTAACACAAATCCACTAAAACAGACTCTGTTCTTCTTAATCTCACAAGAGGGAAAGGGGAGGTGTATTTGTAGCATAAACATTTAAAGTACAACATTCCAATTTTGTGTTTGCCTTAAATCAGATTTAATGGGAAAAATAAACCATATTTATTTTAATCATATTTACGCACTGATGATGGTGTTGTGTGTGCACAGTGGTGTTCTCATGGCCTACAATGATATTGCAACACATGTAAATAATGTTATTTCTTTCTATAGGTTTGCATGTTGTCTCTAAAAGCCTCCATAATCTTCCTACATCTGCATAAAACTGACTTTGACTTAAAACTTCCAACTTTTGACTCCCCTTTTTCTTTAAAATGACGCTCTCCTCCCTTTCCATCCTCTGCATGCCTCCTCTCTCCTGCACAGCCTACTCCAGACACATGCATGTTTGCCTCAATCCTTACCATTTCGTCTATGCAAATTGCCCACACCTTATTTCAAAGATCACAAGCTATCCTTTAAAAGTCATACCCTGGACCCTACCAAAACCTAATTTACTGTGGCTTATCTATTATTACCTGCCAACAAATGCATGAAACTCCCATATCCCCTTAACCCACTAAAGATCACACAGAATGTCTACTAATGTAAGCTTCCATATAGTAAATGGAGTAAATGGATAGAACGGCTCCTGTAGAGCACAAGAATAAACCCAATAACCAACAATAACTATGAAAAAACCCACTAACTGTGGGACCTGGAGCAACGTGCTGCCCAGCGTAAAAGCACAAAAGTGCCTTGTCAGGAGTATTAAGTGCTATATAATATATGGCATTCAGTAATCCCTGCATAAATGGCAGTTTTTAATTCTTAATAATGCATGAGATTCTGTAATTCCTGTATAAACAGCAGTCTCTAATTTCTTTATAATCAGTAACTTGAGATGCACCAAGTCGTAGATTATAAAGAAAAGATGTCAGAACTCGACTATTATAAGTTATTACAGCTGAGCTCTGATGTCACAATGCCAGCTGCGAGAGCTTGCAGGTAGGTAAAAGGCAGGTTGAAGCAACAAACATAACGTTGATTTTCTTTCTTAAGGTCTATTTTATTAGCTTACAGTGACAAGCAGAGAGAATATGTCTATTTTGTGCACTCCTTAGATAGAGAAAGGCTAGAATCTTTCTGCATGTTTCTATACATTCAAGCTACTGCAGCTTTTTTTCAATTAAAGAAACTGACATGTATTGGACTGTTTCTAATATCTGTTTACAACAAATACCTAACCTGTTTTTAATGTGTTTATTTTTATTCTTCATGTTTGCAAACATGCTATTTATTTCATGTGATAGAGCTACACACCAAGGTTTTAAGTGGTTTGTGGTAAAGGTGATGGTGTGATCATGTATTATATGGGATGAAGTACTCCCTGGAGTACATGAAAAAGATATTGCAAGGGAACTTGGAGTTCCATAACCTTATAAAGGTTTTTGGCCTCATTCCTCTATATGGTTATGGAACTCCTTGGTGACTTGCAATATCCTTATCATGAACGGCAGGGGGTACTTAATCCCTGATGTAATGCAATTTCAATATTATATATGACTCACACTAAAACTATTACAATAACACTCAGCTGGCATACAGTTGACTGTATTTCATACAGGCTGCTTCATAATTCCCTTTTCCTGCTTGGCAAACTTACGCTGACATAAGATAAAACTGCTAAGGCTCATATCCATCACAAAGCACTGCACCATTCCACAGCAATAAACCACACATCACCTACTGAACAAGCACAGAAAAACTGAAGAGATTTGCCATATACTGCTGGCCAACAGAGGACTCTAATTTAGTGCTACACTGTGGATCCCGACCAGCAACATTCTACGGACACTTCTTGCATTTCCCAATGACAATCAGATTTGGGAAAATATTAACAATCTACATCCCAGCAGCTCTCTCCACCACTCTTCCTTTGCCTGCTCAGGACCATAAACTTTAAACAAAATATCTCAGACTGGACAACCCAGTCCAGTAACCAGCTAAATGGACTACGGACATAAGAAATACTAACAAGCATTGGCATAGCCAATAGGTCTTGCCTTTGGGACCTTATAATTGTTTAGCCATGCAACACTTGATATTGTTGCACCAAGGATATTGTGCTGGATAACTAAACACTTATAAGGTCCCAAAGGCGAGACCTATTGCTATGCCAATGCTTGTTTTTATTTACAATGGAGAATTGTTCAAAAACCCTTTTGGACAACATGAACATAAATCAGGAACCTAATATTTATAAGAAGTCACAAAAGTGCACCTATCGGGATATGCCCCTGCGTTTAAGCAGATTTACAACTTTCAGGAATTCACAAGCAGTACTCCTAAGTAAACTTTTGTAACAAAATAATCCACATGAGTAAATATATGTGTATATTTGCCAATCTTAAAATCTGCTAAACGACAGTAAATTCACTTTCCCTACACCCCATTTGTTTCTCAGTCTGGGGAGTGTTTTATTCCAGACCTTGTCAAAACTAAGAGCCTGATCTGGATCTCAGCTCGTGGGTTACTCCATCACAACAGTGACGGATAGCCCGTCCACCAAAAACTAAATTCAATAGGATAGAATGAGATTTAAATTTCGGCTATGGGATATCATTAATTCCACACTATGAACTTTAACAATAGGAAATATACGTTGAGATTTACAAAATTCTTGGAAGTGACCAGTTCTTTTGCATTTGCTAAATTTTTTTTTCCTAAAGCAGGACAAGATGGAAAATTTGCAAAATGGTTTTTGTTACCACAGCGAAAGCAGAAAGGCTTTTTATATTCTTTGTTAACTCTGATAGCAGAGATAGTAGCAGAATCTGTATTATCAGAAACGTAGGAAATAGGAGAATGACCCTCATGACTTGACAATGCATGTGAAGAAACTAAGAATGCTCAATGCTCTTCCCAATATCAATAACCTCGGATAATGATGGATTACGACAAGTCAAAAGCCGTTCTAGCATTTTCTTCGAAAAGCAATTAAAAACAAATTGATCTCTAATAGAGATATCGGTGTAATTGTCAAATTCACAAGTAGAGGTAAGAACTCGAAGAGCAGCCACATATTCTTCCACGGATCCATCACTGGCTTGTTTTCTTTTAAAGAAAGTGTGTCTCTCCAATAAAACATTTGGTTCATCTGAAAATTGTTTCTTAAGTTTTCCAATTGCCTCAATGTAGACGTTCCAGGTTCCATCACCAGAGGGTCTCGGAAAAGGAGGTAAGTTGTCAAAAATCTTTTGCGCTGCAACCCCCAAATGATTATAAAGAAGAGCATGTTTTCTTTCTGGAGAGAATTCTTTTCCGTCGATGGCAACCAAATAATTTTCGAAAATGTGAATCCATTGTTTCCAGTCAAATTTCTGGTTTGCCTGGCCTTTGTAGAAATGGTGGAGGATGTAATGCGCTATCCGAAGAGGACATGGTTGAATGAGAAACTTTCAAAATGTAAAATTAGGAGAGTTTTAAGTTATTCGAAAATTTTATATTTTTTTATTTTTTTTTAAATAAACCAAAATAGAATTATTACTCAATATAAGAGTCTTTATAAAGTTAATATTGAAGTTCTTCTTGAAAAATAAAGTAGAACAAGCAGCTTTTATGAATAAAACAATCAACCTTCTTAATTGGAAGGTTAAAAGGTGAGAAAAAAATAAATTTTCCAATAAAGGATGTTCTTCTTGAGAGCAACACAGAGCTCTATTACCATGTAGTCTTTGTTGAAGATTTCAGAGAAAAGAACACTCTGGAACAATTGCAGTGGAAACAAAGAAAGATTCTAATACACAAGACTTGAAAAGCACTCGTTCTGACTGTATTGTGGGAGAGCTTCAGTTGCTAGGAAACAAATGATGCTATGCATCATGAATCGTAAGCAGGCTGGTGTTAGATTACCGGAACTCGCGCTGGAACACAGACTGTAGATCTTTGATTGTTAGTAGCGCGTGTGCAAGTGCGTGATGAAATGAACACGAGCTTGGCTTCAGACGCGTTGGTTGCTAGGACACTCGTTTTTAAAAACAGCGCGTAGAGGCTGAAATACGTTTCTCTCTTCTATCGCATAAATGCGTGTTAAAAGTAAATTAAGCTAGCGCGATCCCACCTGATGAAGTGTGTCCTGCGGGTCCATAGATGCAAGGCAGATACAAAAAGTGATAATCCCTTTAACGTAGATAGCCAAGATCCGTGTAATCAGGGTAGATAGACGACGATGCGTTTCTTCATCCCTTTCACTCCTGGTACCAAATTGTAGTATCGGAATAATCACTGCAGAAATTGAAAGTAGAATTTGTTTCTTCTTTATTGAAGAATTCAGGTAAAGGACCCGCAGGGAAACAGCTGTTGCTCGGAAGAGAGGCAAGTCGGAATCAAGAGAGGAGGTATTCTAGAATACTAAGTAGTATTCTAGAATACAAGGAGGAAGTGAAAATAAGGAAAGACTCATCAGAATGTTACAATATCCTATTCGTCCCCATTGTGATGAAGCAACCTGTCCGCCGCAATCTAAACCAGGCCCTAAATGTTCAGCCTTTTCCAACATAGGAAGAGATTGGAGAGGAGTTGATGAATATCATTAGGCGCTACTTCCATACTCTGTATGTAGATTTGAAAAAGGAAGGAAAATCACAGCCTGGCTAGATTCCAACTTCTGATTTAATGAGTTTTGGCATAATCAGGGAGACTATTATCAGACTTCCGATATGAGAACACTGCCATAATTTGCACCACAAGTGACAAGTACTTTTTTTCTTTTACAGGACAAGCAGTTTTCTGAAGAAGCTCGTCCCACAGATAAGTAGAATATTTTATATATGTCCACACCCCTGATTTCAGCAAAAAGCCCAGAGCAACGGCTGAAACCGTGCTCTCCACAGTATTACACAATGTTTCCATTTACCAATTTTTTTGCCCCATTACCGGGAGTTACATTAAGCACTGGGGCCGATTTTAAATGGGACTTTCATCATTTTAATCACTGCGGTCATGTGTTTTTTAAAGCTTGGGGGAAACCCAGACTATGCTGGATAGTACGAACCTCGGACTTGACCAAACCCTACCCCTAGAAATAAGTATTCTGTCTGTAATAGCATACAAACCAACACTCCGCTAAACAAGCACTGTTTTCAAGCCAGAAATTGCTTGTTTACCTCTGTCCTACTTAACAAAAATAATTCCTCCACTTAATTCAAGTTAGCAGTGACTTTCGACAATAAATCCAAAAACGGCGCACATATGATAAGTCAGACAACATTGAGCTTGGTGGAAACCATATGACCAAGAAGCCTGACAACATCCGAAGACACACTCAGGCTGTACAGCGTGCTATACCTTTAAGATGCACCCGCCCAATCAGCAGCTTTGAAATGTTTTTGCGCTAAACACAGCATGTCTACACCACAAGAAGCCTACATTTTGTATTTGTCCCAATTGCTGAGCCGCGTAACTCCTTCCCGTGCCACTAACGTTTAAGAACATCCAGGTTTGCTAAAAAGGACAAGAGTAATACTTTTGGTGTCCGTCATACTGTCCCTTTTGACAAGCTGGAAGTAGCGGTAAGGTTTCCACCTACCTTAGGCCTCACAAGCCGACGCTTAAAATATGACAGATTTTATATTACTGTTACACCCGCAACATACCCCCTTGGTAGATTTTGGTGACACTCGCCATGAAGTTGTACGGTTCAGGGCAGAGGTAATGATATCCGCTGGTTGTTTAGTTTGGTTGGTACTTAATAAACCTAGACATCCCAGGCATGTCTACAGTACTGGCTGTGGCGGAGCAAAGCTGCCAGGCATGGCCCGCCGAGGGCAGCATCATCGAACTGACAGGACCAAGATATAGCGTCTACAGCCCATTGGATACAATGATGTTTCTCTCCTGTGAGAACTAGTAGTATGCTTTTCTGCCATCTTAATTCCCTTCTTGTCAACTGTGCGCCCATTAATAGGAGAACACAGTTATATCCGTAATGTGATACCCCTCATTACCAAGCCCCCATCGCCCCTCGCCCCCTCGTCATTTTCTTCCAGACCCTTTTTTCTCCGACCCTCATATCCCGTCCTTTAGAGGCAGGAAAAACAAGATGAGACTTAACTGTCCTTTGAATAGTTAGTCCACATTTTCTCTCCTATCAAGCCCACCAGTCATCAGATCAGCTTTTGCTTAATTTATAGACAGCATAAGACATCCTGCGGAAAATGTCTGAAGAGGCTTCTGCTCAGGTAAGAATCGATTAGGACGCTGTCCTCATACGTTGGCATGCTTTCTGAAACAATAAGGAAAATAGTCTCACACAATTGGCTTGTTTACGGACCCACTAAAGCTCAATTCTGATATTTTGGAAAGCATCATATGAGAAGGGACTCGTTTTCTACATGAATATGGAGTGAGTAATTGTAAGGAGCTGCATACAATTACCAAGTGGCCGTGGGTCATATATGACATTTGAAGCTTTTTAACCAACAGCAGCTTTATCCCGGGATTTGTAGTTATCTTTTTTATCAGTCTGAGTATTGTCTTATAAATCCTGTTGGTTAAAAGCAAGGCGCGACAGAAGGTGTCCCACATGACATGATACCGCATGGCAGCTATGCACATAGTCCTGTGGTATTTAAAATATAAAAATACTTGTTACGCAGGTTTTGTTAAGGCATTGCTTATAAATGCTAAGAAATAATAATCACTATTATGCTATAGTATTTTACCCCAGCTAGACTCAATACAATGCTCAATCTTTTACTCTGATCTCCCAGAGAGATAAAAACAAGCGCGCGCGCCTTGGGAGAAGAGATGGGGAGGAGGCATCAGGGGGAGGGGAGAGAGGAGGGGACCTGCACTTGTTTCCCTTGCGGGAGTTAGCAGGGGCACCATATGTTTGCAAGTTAATTACAAACATATGTTGCCAAAGCTCCCTCCCGCAAGGGAATCGCCAAAAGTGCACACGTTGCCATTGAAAGCAATGCAACACGTGCACGTTTTAGGGCGAAAAAGCTAACCGATTACTAAAGGTCTCTCCTATGCAGCGCATGCGTAGGCGAGACCTAAAAACGGACTTGCAGAGCTGCTCAAAGTTGCAATCTTACTGAAAGCCATAAACTGTGTGCCTGTCTATCACATTTCTACATTCATCACACAGCTAAGCACCGTGTCCTATACCACAATAACCGCACATCGTTGACCCTCACACACAACATGGAAACACTTCCCAACAGGTTCAAAACAAGAGAGAACACACTTCTAACCAGACACCCTACATGGTGTAGCATTCTACCATGTAGGCAAGCGCTTCAGCACCCCATATGGGGGTAGGAAGCGCTATATAAATGTTGCAATATATAAATCTTGCTCTGTGGTCTGCATGCTGAATGACTGGGTTTTTGTTTGCTCCCCATGCTGTTCTGCTATCAAAAATCTCTGGACCTGCTCTCTAATGTATGTCTTAGATCTGCACTCCATGCCTGTCTCTCCATTCCATGGGTATGACTAAGCTATGGCTGTCTCTTGTTGTTGCATTCCATGCTACGTGAATCTTTGCACTCTATACTCTGTGGCTGTCTCATGTCTCCACGCAGCATGTGATACGCCAGTCTCTATATTTCCCGCCGTATTGCTGTATCTTCTCTCCGCAGTCCACACTCAGGGTGTCTGTCTCGTCTCGACACTCCATGCTGCATATCTGTCTCTTCTAGTGCTTCCAATATTACTCACTTATCTCTTCTCTTCGTTTTGATGGCGCCCTCTTGTCTCTCGACTGCTTGCTGCCTGGCTGCCTCTTGTAGATAGTTGGTCTGTTGCCTGGCTGTCTCTTGCTGGTCTGTTGTATGACTGTCATTATTCTCTATTTTGGATGGAAGTCTTGTCTTTTCCCTGCCTATTATATGAATGTCTGCAGTCTCCGCACTCTGAGCTGCGTGTCTGTCTCTGAAATAACTGTCCTGTTGGTGACTTGCCTTTGTTACCTGCTCTATAGATGTCGGCTTTACTTGCTGTGTAAGGCTGCCCGGGGGGGGGGGGTTGCGCAGCAGCCCCCCTCCTAAAAGGGCGGCCGCCTTGGTGCCACAGGAAGGCACAGGGGTGAGAGGTCTAGTCCCTGGGTCCGCCAGGGGAGACCCCAGCAGATGGCTACTTCCGGCGGGGGCGGGGAGGGGACAGGGGTATTTATACGGTCTCCGACCCTTCCTCGCCCTCTTGTCCCTCTCGTTCGCCTTGCCCGCCCCTCCGCTTACCCAGCGTCCGGAGGTACAAAGGGGGGGGTTTAGGTTTTCTAACATGTTACTTTGTGTTGCAGGAGGAGTTACAGGGCGATCCAGGGTCTGCACATACCAAGAGGTACATCATGCAGCAGCACCGCGGGGTGCTAAGCCAGGATACCCAGGGATGTTTTAGCATTGTCCCCTGGAAGAACAACGGCGCCCCGTTAGCCGACAGGCGGTTGTGGGTCTGAGCAACCGGGGGCTGCCATGTATGCTCCGCCCACCCCTCACGGGGGGGGGGGGGCGTGTGAAGCAAGTGGACTGGGGGTCCACAGATGGAAGGGGTGGCCCCTCCCAATATTTGGTATACACCATTTGGCGTTGCCATGGTGACTTTAGGCTTATCAGACGGGCATAGGGGCTGGCCTGCTCTGGGATCGCCCGTAAGATAACCCACCATGTTTGCATATTGGTTATGCTAATAAACCTGCAGCAATATTTCTCCACTTACAATACAGTGTCGTTTGGTTTATTTATGTACTTATGTGTTTTGTGACAACTGTTGCCGATATTGGCACTACTTCTCGTATCTCTTCGCTGTCTATTGTTTCCGTTCTTCCTCCTGTGTAATTGTCGCATGTCTCTGCCCTTTGCGCTCTATGTAGGGTGACCAACCGTCCGTAAATTTCACGGACAGTCCGTAATTTCGGCCGTCTGTCCGTTGTCCGTGAAGGATTCTTTAACGGACGCCATTTGTCCGTAATTTTAACCTCCCTGCTTGACTCCGATGCTGTTGAGGTCGGTGTAACAGACTCCGATGCAGCACCAAAGCTCAGATACCCAGCAGCATTGGAGAGGCCCAGCGGGATGGCAACCCTCACACCTTCCGCCCTTGATGAGCTGTTAAGAGGTGCTTGAAGGTGACTGAGAGGGAGGGGTGCAGCTTCAGGCACAGGGGCATCTATTCAGATGCAAACAGCCCTGAATGTGTCATGTCTCTGCAATTTAGAGGGGCCTCACACATTCCCTTTCTGCCCAGGGCCCCAAACATCCTAGAACCGGCCCTGATTACCGGGAGGCATAAGCAAACCTCCGTTCTTCAAACATGCAGTCTATAGTGTAATAAAATAAAGAAATGGCACAATCGCACCCACACTGATTAACAAAGTATGGAGGACAATCAGTTAAATGAGTTCTCTTGGAGTATCTCCTTTAAGTACTGTACATCAAAGTGGGGGATGGCAAAACTAACATTTTGGAAAGAGAGCCTGTCTTCTCGTTGTCTTGTCCAGGAGGGGGTGAGGAGCCCTACCCCACCCTGGAAGAGACCAAGATGATACTAAAATACTGCATGCCCCCCCCCTAGGCCCACCCTGGCGGATCCTGTTTCCCCTCCTGTGATGGCTCCTGCCCCCCCCAGTGATGGCTCCTGTCCCCTCATGTGGTGGCTCCTGTCCCACCCGCCTGTGATGGCTCCTGTCCCCCCTGTGGTGGATCCTGTCTCCGCCCTGGGTGGCTTCTGTCCCAGTTCTGGAATGGCTCCTGCAGCGAGGGTGAAGTTCTTGACGGGCCTCTTCTCAAAAAGGCTCAGCTCAAAATTAATATGAAAAGGTGGGCGAGTGAGTAAGTGAAGGGATGGGTGGATGGCTGGATGAATTAGTGTAAGGGTGAATGGATGAATGAAAGATTGAATAGATGGATAATGAGAGAGGATGGATGGATTGATGAGTGAGTGGAAGGATGGATGAGAGAAAAGGTAAATAGCTGGATGTATGGGTGGAAGGGTAGCTGGATGGGTAAAAGGGTGGATGGATGAGTGAAAGGATGGATGAGTGAAAAGGTGGATGATGAGTGAGTAGGTGGATGGATGAGTGAAATGATGGATGGATTGATGAATTGATAAGTGCAAGGGTGAATGGATGGACGGATGAGTGAAAGGGTGGATGTAAGGATGGATGAGTGAGTGAAAGGGAGGGTAGATGGACAAAAGGATGAATATATGAGTGAAGGAGTGAAAGGATAAATGGATGAGAGAAAGGATGGATGAGTGATAAGGTCAATGGATGGATTCATGAGTGGCTGAGTAGATGGATGGATGGGTGGATGGAAGGACGATGGCTAAGTGAAAGGGTCGATGGAGAGAGAAAGGGAGGATGGATGGATGGATGACTGAAAGGGTGGACGGGTGGAAGGATGAGTGACTGGGTGGATGGATGGATGAGTAAGTGAAAGGATGGCTGGATGGGTGAAAGGATAAATGGCTGGATGGATGAGTGAATGGATGGATGGGTCGAAGAGTGGATGGATGAGTGTACAGATGGATAGGGTGAAAGGGTGGATGGATGGCTAATGGATAGATGAGTGAAAGGATGGATGAGTGAAATGATAGATGGAAGGATGGATGATGAATAGGTTTGCAAATGGTTGAATATGTTTGGATGTGGCTGTTACTTATATACTATTGTGCGACCTCCTCTGATGGGTCTGTAAAACTTACCTATTGTCCTGAAGTTTTGTCCGGAATTTTGACCTCCTGTCCTGAATTTGTGTCCTGAATTTTGACCCTTTGTCCTGAATTTTTACACTCACCGTCCTGAATTTGCACCAATGCCAGTTGGTCACCCTAGCTCTATGACTGTCTCTCCCTGTCAGTAGGTCTCTGTGTTATTACTGCCTCTTTACTCTGTTCTTTCTGCAGTGCGGCTGTCTCTTGTCTACGCACTCCTTACTACATGCCTTTATCCCGTCTTTGTCTTGTCTTCTCTGTGCTGCGTGGCTGTCTCTGCACGCCCTGCCTTCATCTCTCCCTCGGGTCTCCGGGACATCAGCAGCTCAGCTCCGCCTCTCCCTTCTCTGCACGAACTCTTGGATTCATATTTTCTTGGTGTTTTTCCAACTATTAAGGAAAAAAATCGCCCTGGTGTGCTGCGGCCAGTGATGGAGCCGTCCCGGGGCCCCTCCCTCCCCGCCTTCCTCCAGCACAGCGCTGTTATAAGGAGAGAGAGCTTCCAGTCACTTCACCTCACACTGCAGCCTCGGCTCCAGCCAAGCACACACGCACGGCTGTGTCCAGAACTTTGGGCTTCTCGCAAGTGGTGCCCAAGGCCGGCTTTCGTGGCAATCTCTAACCTCAGAGTGCCCCTAGCGGGACATCCGGCTGCCCATCAGAGTCCGGTGAAGTACAGGGCCCTCCCTCTGAGGAGGTCAAGGAAGGACACCGTCCGACCCATCCTTCATGGTGCAGATCCGAGAAGGACTGGCTCCGCTACTTAACATAGATAACTGGGAAGGACTACATGCTGGCCCTGGTCCCTGAGCCTACTGCCGCGTTGGATCCCGGCATAGAACGGCTGGCTCTTTAGGACCAAGTGCAGGGAAGTTTTGGGGCTGCATCTCCTGCTGATTTCGGGGAGGGCTGGACCCGTCCCCTGCTTCCCTCCTGGTGTCCCCGAAATTCCAGGCCTGTAGGTCTGATACATCAAGACTCATCTAACCCATTTCTTCTCTTAAAAAGTGTTTCCCCCTGCCTTGTCTCCAACTTTTCCACTAATGCCCTTCATCCTCTGACAATTACGTCATTTGGTCTTCCTTCTCACTTCACCCCCTTTACTCGGTGCTACCACTTAGGGCATCTTTGAGGCCTTTTGTCCACTTGGTGCACTTTATTTATTTTTCCTACCCAGAGCAGGAGTGTGGAAGATGCCGCCTTTGCCCCCTCTTGCGCTGCTGTTCCTTCTTGCCACTCTGTCCCTTGTCAGCCCCCTCCCTGAAGCCGGCTGCCCAGACAGGTGTGACCCAACATTGTGCGGCCCCAGCCCGGCTCCTGAGGTCTGTGAGTCCGGGGAGACGGTACTGCACTGCAGCTGCTGCCTGCTGTGTGCTGTCGGAGAGGGCGGTCGGTGCGGCTCGGGGCCAAACGGAGAGGCCCCGAAGCCGTGCGCGTCTGGGCTTCGATGCTCCTTTCCGGGCTTGCGGAGGAGACTGGCACACACCAGCGGGCGGTGTCTGTGTGCCTCCAGCGAGCCTGTGTGCGGAAGCGACGGGAAGACTTACAGCAACCCCTGCCGGCTGAAGGAGGCGAGCAAGGGCGCGGAGCTGAGACAGGAGCCGGCGGTGATCCTCATCCAGCGGGGAGCCTGCGGGCACGGTAAGGAGCAGCCGCACGCGCGTGGGTGAGCCTCCAGACAAGACGTCACCAGGGCAGACCCAATCACGTGCAGCTCAGTGCATCAACTGAAGCGTGCACACAACTCAATCACTACAGGGCTGTGCTGTGAGTAGGATTCAGCTCCACACAATATCAAGCCGAGAGTTACATACAGGGCAGCACACATACAGCTACACCACAAGCGAACACGAAATTAAACACAAATACATCATGTACATAAATGCAAAGGTAGTAGTGGTAATACAGGGTTGCACATCCATTTAGAACACTATTAAATGTGGGTATTTGTCTAACACATAAATGTAGTAATTAATACTATGGTGCTAGCAGATGTAGGACACCCTACTACCAATGGTGCCAAAAAGTAGGGTTGATGAACATGCCCATCACTTCACATATAAAGATACCGCAGCACTAAAAAAATAGTGGTACAAAGTAATACATGTTGTCCATTAAATCACAATGGGAAGATGTTTGTTCCATGCTTGTTTATTTTCCAGTTTTTTTCTGAAACACCAGTTGGTACATCCAACGTCACACAGGTAGAGCTAACATGTGTTCGGTCACATACATGACTTCTTCAAGGCTCTGATCATAGTCAATATTTTCTAGAAATAATTCGTCAAAGATCCTCAATAAGAGGCTGCCCAGACCGCAAAGAAGCTATTCACATAGGCAAGAAAAAGTTCCACTAATCTAGTAGTTGAGATGATAGTTTTCCACAAATCATCAATGTAAGACGTCACAACTCCTATAAATCGAGGCTTGTGGTTGGCGATAGTAACACAACCATCAAGAAGAGCATAACTGGTTAACAAGAGGTAAAAATGTCGTGGCAGCCAACGCACTAAGGGGGTCATTAGTATGGGGGCGTACTTTGTCCGCCCGCCATACCCCCGGGAAACAGGACCGCCCGCAATGCATGCGGCGGTCCCGCATCTACGTTTAGGATGCGCCCACCACACTGGCGGGCGCATCTCGCATTCATGACATTGTGGCGGGCGGTGCTTTCAGCACTGCCCGCCGCAATGCCACAAAAGCAAGTTGTGCCTTTCAATGCACAACGTGACAGGTACTGCGCGGTGCCTGCCACGTTGTACATTGAAATGCAGGGGGGTACCATAGCTACCCCCCATGTGCACCCCTCACCCCCAGAATCCCCGGGGGCCCGCTACGGGCCCCCAATGTGGAAGACCGCCTGCCTTTCCGTGGCGGCAAGGCAACACCCCCTGGCATCATAATATGGATTGCGGTGTCTACCAGACACCGCCACCATATTAACTGCTTTTCCGCCCGGTAGGCAATCGGGCGGATTGCCTACCGGCGGAAAACCAGCAGACGGTCTTTCCGTCCGCTGGGGTCCCCCGCCATAGTAATATGGCGGGGGGAATTGGCAAGTGGGCGGGAGGAAATGTCAGGCGGATCGCCCCGCCATGTGGGCGGTGGCTATCCGCCCGTCACACTAATTCGAGAACCAGTATCCCGGTACCGATAACCCAGCCAGTTCCTACAAATACGGAACAAATTACCATTTCTATCATATTTGTCAGAACTGGCTGGGTCATTGGTACCGGGAATCTTGTTCTTGAACTAAGTATGTTGGCTGCCAGGACATTTTTACCTCTTGTTAACAGGCTATGCTATACTTTTATTATACAGTAAAAGGTTGAATCGTAAATATGATGCAACAGAGCTTAACACAACCATGAGCACACCTTAACACAAATCAAGACACAGCCAAACAATGATAACATCCTGAGTCTATTTTCAAAACGGGGTACAGAGTTCCTCAGGTACAGGAAGAAGAGAGATGTGGACCAGGCGGAGACCCAGTCGGTCGCCAATTGGTTGTGGAAAGAGGTATACAGGGAGGGCCAGGGAAGTGCCCTTTGCGGAACTAGAGCTCTCACACACCCAGCAAGCTAGGTGTCATGCTTCATCATATGAGCACTGCCCCTCGTCAAGTCGGCGCTGCAATCCTTGACGGGCTCCCGGAACCGGGGCTCTTTAACGGGGATCTTTTGTTCCTGCCGATTGTGCTTGGGGGTGAGGGGCCTAGTGGAATAGATGTAGCAGAAAATGGAGATATTTAAAAAGGGTTAGTCAGTCCTAATCATGTATTTATTCTAAAGGTAGACTTCCCTGTTAAAATAAGTGTAGAGTGGCTAAGTCGTAGAATTTAAGGTGTCCAGACGTATAGCTCTACTCTAAAAGATCGACATGTTTCTTGCCATAAAATGTCTGGAGGATCAAGGCAATTCTTCAGGATCATAACACTGTCTACATAAAAGTGGTAATGTGGACTCTACATACCACGTCCTAGGTTGCTGCCCTGTGGAGATAAAGTGACAACATGAAGACGGGAAATAAATTTATAAACATCATCTCTTTATCTAGTACATTATTGGTCAAGGGTGGTGTTGTATAAATCACCAAGCAAACGTGTACAGTAAAACATGGTAAAAAGTGTATTATGGTTAAAACCAGTGAGGGGGGGGGGGATGGGTGTGTTGTGAAGTAGATCACTAGCTACTAACGTTGTGGCTAGTGGAACTCTCAAGGACAAGCAGGGGTACACTCACCTAGTAATTTGACTAGAAGTGCTAGCAACGGTACTGGCGGTTACAAAGGACACCTGTTGGGTCCTACATTAAGAACGGTATACAAGAAAAAATGAAACTTAAGAAGAAGGTAAAATCACTTGGTCAAAATGACGTAAACTGTCAAGATTACACGGAGCATATCGATGCGTAATAGCATAGCCATAAAACAAAATGCCCATCATGACCACAGCATTAGTATGGACTCAGTGAGCCCGGAGATCAAAAAGCTAAAGTCTGTAATGACTCGTCGTTCCCAGCGAGAACGAGGGAGAACGATGTAGCGTGGCATACCGATAGATGAAAGATTGCACTCACCAGACGTCAGTAGACGTAATTCCGTCGACCTACCCAAAACCGCCAGGGACCGGGGTGGTGAAGTGCTTCTGCCGCTACACGTAATTATAGTGTAACTGATAATGACGTATCAGTAGTGCGCCGTTGTATGGCGCGATGACGTCAACCGTTGCTAGGCGATGGCCTGGGACGCTCTAGGTAACGGAGACGTGGGGGCGTGACAGGGTGTAACAACGCCGTCAATAGAGGCGTGGTGTGTTACTTAGCAACATGAACGTGTGTGTCACGCCGCAGATAGTTGGAGGGAGGAGACCGTCTCTGGAACGTGGATGGTGTCAGGGGGAGACGCGCAAAATCCAGAGCGCCAATTTACACATGGTTAGTGTAAATTTCACCCAATACAGTCTACGTAGTGGAGACATGTGTTCACCAACGATGTATATGTTGGGTCTGCCGTGGGGGTGAACCTAGTGCATGTTCACGGGACAACTGACTAATTTCAATCCATATACCCAGTATGGTGGTTAAGTCAGGTATGGCAGTTATGTTATAACATAGAGGTAGAACAGTTATAACAAATTGGTGAATTCGTATTCAGTGGTAATTCAAAGGCCTGTGTGTCATGATGTTGAAATAGCTGTACCCCATGAGCGTAATATGTAATCATGGTATAGAGCTCCAAGGGATGTCATCATTAAGGCCTAAAGTGTCACAAGAGAGTCTATGCACCCACCTCTGTTCAATCCTGAATAGAGAAGCTTTGGAAATCTGTGTGTGGGATTCTAGTATAATCCAATGTAATGACTCAGGGGAGTGATGTGACTCTAAGAAATGTCTGTACATGTCTACACAAGGCCAAAACATGATTACAATTCAGCACAAATCAATACTGGTCAGCGCGTGAGCATAACAGAACAGAAAGACAAACAATCAAATCATCAGTATAGCTGAACACAAACCAAAGCATGAAACAAAGCTTGAGACAAGGTCGAGCCATGAGTGGAACTCTTTTCAAGAACAATGCATAAGAATAACAGCACAGGCTAGGTCGTTCTGTATACTTAATGAATTATTGGCTTTCAGGTAAACGCCAATCTGTTGTTGTCACTACTTTTTTTTATCCACATTAAGCCCTATCTTTTCATAGTCCTACAGGGCCTTACCATTTCAACTCTTCTTTAGGCAGAGAAGTCTTTAGCTGTCTCCCAGGGGCTTGCTTCATTTATAAAGAGAGGTGCCAAAGGTTAGCCCCCCTCATCCATAGGTTATTGTGTCATTCACATCATGATCAACCTAGGTTTATCATCCATTGCATGTTTAGAATTATCACCGCTGACCTATTGAGGCCTTCCTCTTCATGGGCATGTTGTCATTTCATTGGGGCAGTAGGTTTGCAGCATGTGCTGTTGTAGATCACATGCTGTGCTCACTTCCCCTAGGGAGAGATGTTTTCATTTGCTCTTCAGTGTTTTGCCAGGACGTGTAAGAGGCGCACAGAAAGCTCTAGCTCTTCTACCGGGGAGGGAGTGATACAAGCCCTGGTCTCTTATGGGTGCTCTGTTACTGTCCAGTACCCGCTCCTGTGTGGTGCCGGAGCTTTCCACCTCTGGCGAGGCAGGCTCTGGCACCTTTCAATCAATGTGCACGGGCTAGATCTTGAAAAATCAAATTTGGGACTGGTGGTCAGACATAGATGTAGGAATACGAACTGGAGAGATACCACGCGCACAGAAGAACTATAAGACAGCACCTATTAACACAGTAAATGAGTGTGCTCAGTGCATGGAAATAGAACCAATGTCACATCGATCAATGATGGTTGTTTCAGTCGTTAAGTAATTTGCTTAATTTCACCACATTTTCACTAACATGGAGCTCTCAAGTAGCCACATAACATGCATTAGTGGATTGTTCAGTACTGGTTTTTACTTCCCATTTTGGTACTTGTAGCTTTGTTTTATATTATAAATGGCTATGGCTATATGGATGCTTTGGGAGCATACATCGATGGAAGGACAAAGCTGTAGGCTGAACGTATGTGCTGATGGAGGGATAAGTATGTATGTGTGAGTGAGTTAGTGAATAGACAGATCAGAAGGTGAATTAAAAGTAGATGAACAGCCCATATATCCATCAATGCAGCCAGTACTTTATCACTCACTCATCCACATATGGACCCATTAATCCATCCATGCATTTATTTGTTTACTCATGCACTTATCCATTAATTTATCCTTCAGTTCACTCATCATTACATCCTTGCTTTCCGTCATTGACTGATTTAGCCTTTTGTGCACTCACTTGATTTCAACCATTGAACCATTCTTGTATTCCTTCATCCATATGATCGCAGACATAAAGTCGACAGTCACTGAAAAGCACTTTTATTTATCAATAAAAGCTAAACTAATAGGCTTTGTCAAAAGCTAGTTCCACTCTCAACCATTGTTTATGTACTCACTTAACATCTTTTGTCTAACCCACGCTAATGGCATCCAAATTCTACTCAATTTCAGGGGTTTAAACTGTGTATTTCTAATTACCCCATAGACATTCTTTATTGCCAACTAAACACCGGGCAACCATGAAATATGTCAAATTAAATCCAGGCAAGACAGAAATGAAATCTTCTAAAGGTCCACGAAACCTGTGAAATGACAATTCGTGGCCTGTAACTGTGTATTTCTGAGCTTTTGACTTTAACAGTCAGGACTTCTGGCCCCCTTATTGACACAAACTGTTGCTTAATAGCACCAATGACTACCATAGAGAAAAATTTAAGATCCAACGTTTAAAGAAAATCTTTTTTTTCTAGCAGTACACACATCTGATGTTATGGAATCCTCATGCGTGGAATACATGTTGTGACTAGTTTTTGAATGTTTTGAAAGTGCACGCAAACTCTGGCAACCTGACTGCTGAAATTTTGTGCCGTGACTATACCAATATCGGTAACATATACCGAACTTTAACAGGGAAGAGCTCTGCACAAAATTCTCACCTAGTGGCTTATGAGAAGTCTTACAATCTTGTGCCCTGACAAAGTCCCTATGTTGTGGGACGAAACACGTTGTCTGTGTCCCTGTTCATTCATTTAAAAGTGGAAGTAAAGACATGAGGAATAAACATCAAGAATATATGTGTCTCATGATGTTTTTTGGACTTTTTTACAAAGGGACGGTGCACCAAAGGAAAAGTCTTTTCAAATATTCCAATTGTTGTTCTTTTATTCTCATTCAACTCTCAGAAAAATCAGACTCAGCCAACGCGTTTCGTTCTTTACGAACTTCGTCAGGGCTGTGAAAGAATATAAATAAAAACATACATATGTATAAAACACATCAAGTACAACATGAAACACAACAAACTACATTACTAATAGTACATATAAAAGTGACATTACTATATGCTTCCATACAAATAGTAGAAAAACCACGGAGAACATACAAAATAAATTTCACATATACATATATTACACGCAAACTTTATACAAAATTCTTTTGGAACATATTAGTCAGATACATATACACAACAAGAGTTAAAACTATCACAAGAAACACATATATATCCTGCCTAAGTATGTACATTGTCCAATGTTCTAAATAGAGAATTCCATTTAATGTTTAAAAAAATCTAGGAACCTGATCTGCAAGTGGGTTAATTGATTTAAGATAAAGAAAAGGGTCTTTGTAGATACCAAATAACAATGATTAAAGTGACTACCACTCTAATAGAGGAAAAAAGAAGAAAAATCTTTTGTTTATATTCCAATACTTACCATAGATTGTTTCTAAGGCACGACCTCCACAAATTTCAAAAGTGGTCGGCTTCCAAGTGGTATGTTTGTTCATATAAAATTGTATATAACCTAGTAAGTATGAATTTTTTTTTAAAAAGATTTTTGTTATAGCCTCATGTGGGCATGAAAGATCGTAATCAAATAGAAATGCGCGAATAACAAAGGCTTTTCATAAGAAAGCGAAAGGCACCTTACCTCTCCAAGTAGCCGAAAGGTGTTAGTATAAATACGATCATAAGTGCGTCACCGGCTAGTTCAAATATCAGTTGGACTCTTAGTTCAGTCCATATGTATCATAGGTAAAAATAGAACAACCCTGTTGTTGTATATTTAGGCCCAATGTACAGGCTCCATTTTTCTAAAAAACAACACAAAACGAAAAATGTCATGGATGTCCATTCTTAATCTTATTTTGTTTCACAAACATCCATTCTTAATCACATTTCCAGATGTAAATGTTCCAACCCAATATTGATGGATGCGACAGCTTATATCTCCCATTATATATTTGTCCATAGCCTAAGACGCGATATTATCATATAGCAAATCTGTCAATTAGACACAACAGAGACCGAAACCAGGATTCTAAAACTTTTCACGCAACGGTAATATACAACAAGTTGTGAACCGTAAGTATTCCCATTTTACATTGAACAGCTTTAATTAGTTCCTACTTAGTTAAACTTAAAAAGACGGAGCCGTCACGTAATATGCGCCATGAAAAACAAACGACCAACAAAATGTCTTTATCAATTGACATTTAGTGGTCCTTGGTCGCCTTACATCGTTTATAACCACAGGATTGTATTGAGGCGATGTCCACGATAGTACTATAAGCAACGCCAAAATCAACCAGTTAACGTAGAAAAATCCCTTAAATTTTCATCCCTAGCCCCAAAGAAATATCACGTCAGTATGTCACTTTCTCAACCCACCAAACGATTCCCATCTTACCTTTCGAAACGGGCGCTTTCTCAGGTTACCGGCGAAACCATGCCCCATAGGTCGAACGTCTTAAGTAGGCCCAACCCACATGTCACGTGACGGATCACGGTAGTATTGAAATAGCTACTACGATACTAGAGCTGAATTTCCAACCTATGGGCGCCATTTTGGAATGGTGTACGGGTGTCATGTGTACAACATCTAATCTCAACTAAAACCGAGGTTCATCCGTATATATTGTTTATAAAAATATACGAAATTAAATTCTATTAACAAAAGGATGCACCCGTCACGTGACGGGTCGCGGAAGTATTTTGATCGCTATTACAATACCTTGGCTGAATTTCCAACCTATGTGCGCCATTTTGGAATGGTGTACCGGTGTAATGTGTGCAATGTCTAATCTCACATAGAAACGAGGCGCATTCGTATATATTGTTTTTAAAATTATACGCAATTAGATTCTATTGCCAGAACAATGCATCCGTCTCGGTATATTTGGATACGTAATCAATAACCAATACGAAAAACCATCAAATATCAAAAAATAGGGGGGGTCTGGGGGGGGTCCCCAAATAACAAAGCGACACGTAAAAATGACATACGGTTTGTGAGACTAGTAAGAATAATGGTACGTTGGTAATAACCAAGTAAACATAGCGTTCAAATCTAGGCTAAATACGAAGGCCATTTTTTAAAAAAATTTAAGAGCGAAAAGTGTATGGGCTAGAATTGATTTGAGCAAAATGACATTAAAGCCTTTCCTAATAAGTACACAATCTTTGCAAAGAAAAATAACATGCAACAGTTACTGGTGTCTATGTGATTTGAATTTATATTGGACAACTATCTTATTGAACATACAATTAACTTTTATGAAATCGATTGTGTAATTTAAAACAGAGCTGAACTGGGTATTCAATCACATAGACACCAGTAACTGTTGCATGTTATTTTTCTTTGCAAAGATTGTGTACTTATTAGGAAAGGCTTTAATGTCATTTTGCTCAAATCAATTCTAGCCCATACACTTTTCGCTCTTAAATTTTTTTAAAAAATGGCCTTCGTATTTAGCCTAGATTTGAACGCTATGTTTACTTGGTTATTACCAACGTACCATTATTCTTACTAGTCTCACAAACCGTATGTAATTTTTACGTGTCGCTTTGTTATTTGGGGACCCCCCCTCCCCCCCCGGCCCCCCCCTATTTTTTGATATTTGATGGTTTTTCGTATTGGTTATTGATTACGTATCCAAATATACCGAGACGGATGCATTGTTCTGGCAATAGAATCTAATTGCGTATAATTTTAAAAACAATATATACGAATGCGCCTCGTTTCTATGTGAGATTAGACATTGCACACATTACACCGGTACACCATTCCAAAATGGCGCACATAGGTTGGAAATTCAGCCAAAGTATTGTAATAGCGATCAAAATACTTCCGCGACCCGTCACGTGACGGGTGCATCCTTTTGTTAATAGAATTTAATTTCGTATATTTTTATAAACAATATATACGGATGAACCTCGGTTTTAGTTGAGATTAGATGTTGTACACATGACACCCGTACACCATTCCAAAATGGCGCCCATAGGTTGGAAATTCAGCTCTAGTATCGTAGTAGCTATTTCAATACTACCGTGATCCGTCACGTGACATGAGGGTTGGGCCTACTTAAGACGTTCGACCTATGGGGCATGGTTTCGCCGGTAACCTGAGAAAGCGCCCGTTTCGAAAGGTAAGATGGGAATCGTTTGGTGGGTTGAGAAAGTGACATACTGACGTGATATTTCTTTGGGGCTAGGGATGAAAATTTAAGGGATTTTTCTACGTTAACTGGTTGATTTTGGCGTTGCTTATAGTACTATCGTGGACATCGCCTCAATACAATCCTGTGGTTATAAACGATGTAAGGCGACCAAGGACCACTAAATGTCAATTGATAAAGACATTTTGTTGGTCGTTTGTTTTTCATGGCGCATATTACGTGACGGCTCCGTCTTTTTAAGTTTAACTAAGTAGGAACTAATTAAAGCTGTTCAATGTAAAATGGGAATACTTACGGTTCACAACTTGTTGTATATTACCGTTGCGTGAAAAGTTTTAGAATCCTGGTTTCGGTCTCTGTTGTGTCTAATTGACAGATTTGCTATATGATAATATCGCGTCTTAGGCTATGGACAAATATATAATGGGAGATATAAGCTGTCGCATCCATCAATATTGGGTTGGAACATTTACATCTGGAAATGTGATTAAGAATGGATGTTTGTGAAACAAAATAAGATTAAGAATGGACATCCATGACATTTTTCGTTTTGTGTTGTTTTTTAGAAAAATGGAGCCTGTACATTGGGCCTAAATATACAACAACAGGGTTGTTCTATTTTTACCTATGATACATATGGACTGAACTAAGAGTCCAACTGATATTTGAACTAGCCGGTGACGCACTTATGATCGTATTTATACTAACACCTTTCGGCTACTTGGAGAGGTAAGGTGCCTTTCGCTTTCTTATGAAAAGCCTTTGTTATTCGCGCATTTCTATTTGATTACGATCTTTCATGCCCACATGAGGCTATAACAAAAATCTTTTTTTTAAAAAATTCATTCTTACTAGGTTATATACAATTTTATATGAACAAACATACCACTTGGAAGCCGACCACTTTTGAAATTTGTGGAGGTCGTGCCTTAGAAACAATCTATGGTAAGAATTGGCATATAAACAAAATATTTTTCTTCTTTTTTCCTCTATTAGAGTGGTAGTCACTTTAATCATTGTTATTTGGTATCTACAAAGACCCTTTTCTTTATCTTAAATCAATTAACCCACTTGCAGATCAGGTTCCTAGATTTTTTTAAACATTAAATGGAATTCTCTATTTAGAACATTGGACAATGTACATACTTAGGCAGGATATATATGTGTTTCTTGTGATAGTTTTAACTCTTGTTGTGTATATGTATCTGACTAATATGTTCCAAAAGAATTTTGTATAAAATTTGTGTGTAATATATGTATATGTGAAATTTATTTTGTATGTTCTCCGTGGTTTTTCTACTATTTGTATGGAAGCATATAGTAATGTCACTTTTATATGTACTATTAGTAATGTAGTTTGTTGTGTTTCATGTTGTACTTGATGTGTTTTATACATATGTATGTTTTTATTTATATTCTTTCACAGCCCTGACGAAGTTCGTAAAGAACGAAACGCGTTGGCTGAGTCTGATTTTTCTGAGAGTTGAATGAGAATAAAAGAACAACAATTGGAATATTTGAAAAGACTTTTCCTTTGGTGCACCGTCCCTTTGTAAAAGAGTTTGTATATCTGGTTTTCCAGTAGAGCACAAGTACGGCCTGCTCTGGACGTGTTTTTGCACCTATCAAGAAATTGTGTATTGATTTGGGATTTGGTGTGCTTAACATTGGTCAGCCGTACGGTTTTTTTGTCTATGTTTTTTGGACTTGATGACTAACTATTTTTTGTAACTCTGTATGTAGATTCTTTTTGGGCTATTAGGTCCAGTGTTAAATGTTTCCTGTAGACTCATAGTAAAACTGGGGTACTTCTTCTGCTTGTGATTTTCCTAAGTTAAAGAAAATCTACCCTCTTTTGCACATAGCACAGTTCGTACATTGATACACCCATACTAAATTTTTCTTACACCATCAGTTTGGGTTCCCCTTATTGTAAAAAATGACCTCTGTATATCATGATGGCATTTTGTCATGTTTGCACTCCTCCCATAAGTCAGGCGGCCCTAATTTGTGCCAAGACATTCCTCCAATGTACTAGTACCGACAATACAGCTAGTATGCCACTAACAGTATTTTACCATGGGTGCTTATAATTCCAAGAATTACCCCCAATGTGCTGCCCATATTTTGTCACAGGTATCTGTCAAGCTATAAATTGCCTCAACTATGCCAGCACCATTATTTTACAACAGGCTGGCTCTATAAGACAGGAATTACCTTTAGCATGTCAGGGTCTAAGACAGGTTTGCAAGCATAACACCATGTTCTCACATTCAATTAAATTCACTCACACACAAAATCGCTCACATATACTCTTACCCACAAGCAAGCAAACACGCAGCATACATTTAAATGCATTTTTACTTACCATAGCTGCGAACAAAGGTCCATTCCAGGTAATTGTGCTCCTTTTTTATTACACTATTAGTGACTAATGAAATATTACTCACTAATAGTATAGTGAACAATGAACAAAAAATAAAGAGCTTAGAGTCACCCCTGTGTTTCTGGCACTGATTTTACCACCTTTGAGGCCACGGGTCGCAAAGGCAGTGCCAGGTGTCCCAGAGGGCAAGCTAGGGGTCACAGCTTGAACCCCTGGTGACCCCTAAATGACCTCCATGGGTGGGGCTGACAACATCAGCCTCAACGTAAGTATTCAGTTGTAAGGGTGTTGGGTGGTACCAAAAGTGTGCAAAGTTAGTTGGTGCACATAAAAAATGTAGCTCAAAGTCAGGAGCTGTTAGCACCAATCCCCCCCCCCCCCCCACACCCCATATTCAAACGAGAGTGTCAATATTTCCCATGGTTGCTTGCAGGCCCAATTCAATTTCATCATACAGGACCATAATCTTTTGAAGAAGTGCTGGGCCAGACGTATTAAGCTATTCATGAATAAGTACAAGAACCCAGGCAGAACAACTATCTTAGCCATGGCCAGCGGCAGCTTTATCCATCTGACAACATGATCTTCCAGCTTAGTAACAGCAGTATCCTAGTTCTCCCATAGTACCATTTCGATATCTCTACCAACATGGATCTTGAGTTAATTAAGTGACCCAATGCGCCACCTCAAAGGGTATTTGGGAGTACACACAGGTGAAGGCTGGGTAGGTGGAAACACAACTGTTTCAGACCAATTGATAGAAATGCCTGTCAGTCAATCAAATCTAAGAAACTAGTGAGTTGTTAATGAGATGTTGGTCGCAGGATCTCTAAAGAAAAGCGTGATGTCATCAGTGTACAAAGATACAATAAGGCTACAGGCTGTGAAGCTGAGGTCTCCGTGTGAATGATGTTGCCTTGGTCTGCAGCCAGTGGCTCTATTATAACCGCGAATAATGAGAGAGATAGAGGGAAGCTCTGCCTAGTCCCTCTAGATATAGGTATGGAATCCGAGATTAACCCATTCTGCCTCATAAGTGGGAAAGGTTTTTTCTGTACTGTAGCCAAATCCAACCAATTAAGTTCTAACTGAATTAAAGTTGCTGCAATAGTGCATAAAGGGTACTGCTACTTCTGCGTATCAAATGCCTACGTGGCATCTAGGAAGACAGCTTCTGCAGTCAGCTTAGGTTATTATAATTCATGAAGCACAGCAGATATTTCGCAGAGATTGAGGACCATAGATCGCTGTGGTATAAGTCCTGAACTGTCTGGCCGTATCAGGTTCTATAGGATGGGCAGTATTCTATTCGCTATCTGCATTTTGTTGTTTGTATTTAT
This sequence comes from Triturus cristatus, assembly GCF_964204655.1. Taxonomy (NCBI): domain Eukaryota; kingdom Metazoa; phylum Chordata; class Amphibia; order Caudata; family Salamandridae; genus Triturus; species Triturus cristatus. Next base: position 86,443,811 of record NC_140580.1, on the reverse strand, counting down.
AATTGAGGGCGGGTGAAAAGGTTTCCATCGCTCAGTGGGTGTACCCTGTTTCAAGAGGCTGATGATCAAGGCCTCAAGGAGCGAGGGTGGGAGGGCACCTGTTCATCTACACTACTCCATGGTGAGCATGTGGTGAGAAGGAGTAAAGTCCCCGAGCTACCCCCTTAAACATGGTTAAATTGGTACTCCCTGATAGACATGTTTAACTTATCTACAAGTCACTAGCATATGGTGTAGAAAATGCACCCAGAGCCTAGAGTTGAATGTCACCTGTGGACTGAACCACCTATTGTGCCATCAACAGAGTGGACCTGTAAAGCATGGCTTCTGGCTTACCATGTGTGGTTTGACTGTCAGTAGCCTAAAAACCTGCTTTTAAATCTGTCAAGATAACCCTTTTTCATGAGTGGGAAACCCTGTTATTAAATATTAATAAGTCACCCCAAACCACACCTTGGTGCCTACAAGGCAGGGTACCAATGGCTCTATTATGTAAAGGGCACATTTTCCCTGTTTGCGCTCGGCGCACCTTAAAACGGGTTGCACCGGGCGCTAACAGGAAAAAAAGTGCACTCCATTACATGGAATGCGCTGCCCCCAGGGCAGCCGCAAACTTGCGCTTCACTGGGGGGCAATGCGTTCATGTGAAAAACGAAGCGGATGCTTTGAAGCCGCTCCATGTTTCACTGTGCAGGCGGCAACCCGTCTGCAGTTTTAAGGGGAATTAGAGCCTTCACCCCTTCCACATAGCTGCCATCAGGGGGCCCACTGATAGTGCACTTTCAGTGCGCCTCCCTACAGCTTCTTTACCTCTGTTCCCGCATCTATAATACAGCGCGGGCACAGAGGCAAAGGGATTCCCTTATTTGCATGGGGCCATGCCCCCATGCAAATGGGGAATGCCCTTTGAAGATAGCGCTGGTGCTATTGGTATTACAAAAGGGGACACAGAGCGTCTGCAGCCCCTTCACTAATACCATAGTGCCCTGGGGGCGCGCAAACCGTGCTCACACTCCGGTTGCACCCCCAGGGCACTTCCATAATATGGCCCCATGAATTTAAAAGTGGAACAAGTGTGAAATTAAAGTTTGCATGTTCCTCTAGTGACTAGCCCCCAAAAGCTATTATCACTGACAGAGCTGTAGCTTAATCATAGGAAATGTCAAAGCACAGATTATTCATTTTAATCTGTAACCTTTGACAGGAATCGTCAACAAAAGTTATTCAGATAATATTTTAAAATATATACCTTATTGATTTTGAAATATATCGTTAAACAACAACACGCAAAAACCGTTGCAGTGATGCCCAACTCTTCCCCACCATCCCCCAAACGGACTGGTGGCTCATATCACCAAGGACAGATGTTTTTCAAATGCAGGTAGAGATACAGCAGGTCATGGCCAGCCAATTCCAAATATCCACGTCACCAATCCTTCTGTCCCTTCCCCCACCTACCCCCACCCATTATCCACCTCTTGACTACCTTACCCTATTCTCCTATGGAGCATCCCTCCCACACACTCTCAGATTTCCTTGGCCAGGCTAACCTTCATACGCTAATTTCTCTTGCATATCACACACTTTCCACTCGCAGGCCCAGTCCTGTAATTGTGGGCTCAATGCACGCCTAAGAAGTAAGATCTAAGGTTCTCCACAACCGCAGTAATATCACCGGGACTCGGTTCACCATATAGGCACTCTAATAGCTGTCTCTAGCTGAGCTTTTACCCCCTTCCAGAATGTGAGTTCTTGGGGCTCTCCCACAACATACCAAATATCATTTTTTATATTTATTAAAAAACACATTTAGTAGTAAAGTCGGATTTTTAAGATATATATTTACGAAAATAAACTTTTAGAGAGGTACCTTTTAGCTCCCTGAACCTCCAGTTGGCTAATTAGCATTGACCTATTGACGGCTGCTCTGCCAGTGTTTGACCTTAATGAGGAGTGAAAATGATGTCCCAGAGCTGAAACAATGGCCTGGGTGTGGCGAAGTGTGTTTCCTCCCCTTGTAGGAAGGCCAGTTAGGGTGCGCCCAGAAAATTCATTAACATGTAATGTAATGGGCCTGCCTTTTCTCAAGTAAATGTGAGGTGAGACCTGGGGAAGACAAACCTTTTTCGTCCCCAGCCAGACTGGCTGCAACCCAATGGGAGGGAAGCTACCCCCAGAACCAGTTTTGAGTGACCACAAAGGAGGGGGCTATTTGTTTTCCTGGACACACTTCTGGATGAGCTCAGAAGTTCTGCACAGGGGAAAAAGGGTTTCTCCCATATTGGATTTGAGGTGTAATGTGCACTGTGGGATTGTTTGCAGTAGGGCAAACAGGAACTAGTGATAAAGTGTGTAGGATTGCCCCTGGGAACCTTTGCTCAATTGTTAGGGAAGAGCGAGGAGTCACCACCAGTCACTAGCTAGTGCCAACCATAAATGTGGTACCGTAAGGCACCCTCCTCAGAACATTTTCTAGACCTGCAGAAAATCACAAAAGGACTGGTCCCTGCTTGCTGTAATCTGAGAGGATCACTGAAAGGCTGGATCTGTTCCCTTTTCTACCCAGGAAAAACAGGTGAACTCCGAGGGTCAGTGGGGTGGCTTCCTGTGTGGTTACAGGGACACACCAAGCTGAACAGCCACTTTTTTCCTGGATGATCAGTTGCCCACTCACAACTGGACCTGCACTGGATGGATCATGCCAAAGTTCTTTGCTGAATGAAGCCTGGAAGTCAGAAGAGCCCCCGTGAAGCTTGGGAGCCTTAGGTGAAAGGGTGAGGAAAAGGAGCATACCACTGCAAAGTTTAGGGACTTAAAAAGATTATGAATCCCAGCCGCCGGAGGCCCTTGACCGACCACCAGAGCCAATTGGATGTAGGTGCACTTTTCGCTGGGCTGAAGAAACTGGTTTGTCCCTCTTGTGGTTTCTTTGCACCAGCAGATTTGTTTCAGTGGGCCATTGGCGAGAAGGTTTCCAACCCTGTGGTGCCCTCTTTGGATACAGCCTCCTGTATTGTCCCTTTGGAGAAATCAAAGCTCCATTTCAGAGATTAAGGGCCTCATTAGGATGGTGGTTGGACTTTTGTCCGACCCCCATCCATTTGGAAAAGGGACCGCCTGACTACAAGTTGGTGGTACAGCAGTCTGAATAAGGATGCGACGATTACTATTTTACGTATTATGGCAGGTGCTGTGGGTTGCAGCACCTGCCGCAGTACATAAAATATGCCTGAAACATATCCCTGCACAACGTGGCAGGCACTATGAGGTGCCTGCTACATGGTGCAGGGATAGGTAGGGGGCACCATTGTTGCCCCCAAAACCCGGGTCCCCAATGTCCCTTTCTGCATGCCTTTTCATGGCGGGTTCACCGCCATGAAAGGGCCGGCGGAAAGGAATATCGTAATGCCTACGGCGGTGCCCTGGCATGCACCGCCACCATTGTAGGCATTCCGATCCATGGCAGTCGGTCTGTCTGACCGCCACACATCCGCCCGCCATCCAAATGAGGTGGTCAGAAAAAAGTATTGCAGATGGCAGTGGGACCGACACCGACGGGCTGTCGGTGGTGGTCCCACCGGCATTGTAATCGAGCCCTAAGTTCCAAGGTAGGAATCTTGACCTGATGTAGGTGCTGAAAGTACCTTACTGATGTGATGATGGCTTTGGGTGCGAAATTAGATTTTTCCTGCCAAAATCAACAGCTTAAGCTCGACCTCACTCAAACCCGATCCGACTTTGTTGAGACCTTCCCACAACAGCCTGCTGCCTTGCCCTTCTGAGAGAATCTGACGTCCTTTTAAAGACTAGGTACGAAGGTAAAACCCTTGACTGGCCCATTCCGCTTGGTGTATCTGAATTTTAGATCCATCACAAATTGTACCAAGGTCCCGCTGTACCACAACCATAGACTGTGCTTGGCGCTTAGCGTTTTTTAGCTTTATTTTCACTTAAGATTTTAAAAACTCATATTACTCGTTCACCTTATTGTATTTTTGTTGTTTTGGTGTCCTATTGTTTATGAAAGTTGCTCAATTGTTCTAATTTTGTTTGGGATTTTTATCGTTTGGTGTTTTGACTTTATTACTGTTTTGATGCTGAATAAATACTTTACACATTCCCCTAAGTTCAGCCTGTCTGCTTTGTGTCATAGCTACCAGGAGGTTGAACTCAAGCTAATATAGTAACTGTTGGGGTTCCTCCTGACAGGATAGTTTTTTTATCAATTGAGGTTGGCGACCACCCACCCCAAATAATTATCCACTTTCTTACAGATACCAAGCCCACAGTTGATGCCAATGCGGTCCCTGTCTTACTCTGTTCCTTTATATTGCCTCCCAAAGTTCATCATTCTTTACTTATGCAACGCTAGTTAATATTGCTTCTCCAGTCTTTTGCAAGAGCTTGTTCATAGGTTACCGAAGGTATATCAGTACAAAGTTTCAAAATTCTGTTTTTACTAGTATTTCGAGGCATACGGGCGTTGGAGGCCATTGCATTCACTGGCCGTGACATGGAGCCGGTCTTGATATTATCGCTTCCCCTTTTGTCTATTGCATTATGCAGGTACTAATCTACGCATAAGGATGGCTACATCTATGAGTGCTTGGTTTGGTTCACACTGGAGGCTATGCCAGCGAGCAGAAGGTGCCTCCAGTTGCAACCGGGTCTCAGGCATCCTTTGTACGCTAGAGTTGTCTGAGTGGAATGACTCTCTTCTAAATAGGGCCATTCTAAGTAGCACCGCGGCTCGTGATTTCTCGTTTGGTCTTCCATGCAGCCTGGACAGCCTGAGCAGTTCTTAAGATGAACTATTTCCTTCGACGGTGCTTGAACCTTCATCGCCAATTCCAGGTAGAAGATTAGAAAGAAGGACATCCTGAATGAACATTGGCCCATCTTCAGCCTGCAGGGGAGGCTTTAGGCGATCATATGAGAGGATAACTTTTCTCTCATGACAATCCAACGGAAATTCCTTTTTCAGGCACATGCAGTGTGGAGTGTAATACTATCACAGTCTGAGGAACTGGTGGCCTGACTTTGCGATCATACCTTAGTGGTGCTTCCCTGTTAGTTGATAGCACTTGGTTTGTGTCTGCACGTGGGTGAGGCGCGCCTCGTTCTTGATATATAGTACATAATGTTTTATGTTTAGGAATGTCATCTACTTCCAAGCTGTAACCTCATCGGAGCATGGCCTTCGTGCACGCCGGACTGAATGTAGGTGTATAGCAGCTGTTTGTTTCTTCCTTTTAGGTGTTTCACACCTTGTGTGTGGTATTATTCCTTCGGTATAGAGGACTTATTGTGCGATGATGTGGTTCATGATTTATGTTTGCAAACTTTACATTTCATGTAGTGATTCCATGTTGTGTCTGCATGGGGCTTTGTTTCGGTATATAGCACATGATTTGGGTCTCCAGGTAGGTGTATTGTACCTCGTTGCTGTATAGTACCAGTACGGCATCCTATTCCTTGCCATGGAGCATTGGTGGGATGTTGGTGGCTCCATCCACGTAGGTGTACTGCGCCTCCCTGTCCACGGTGTCGTGTTTGATCTTGTGTGTTAGGTGCATAGCACCACGTGTGTGATTTAGTGCTCAATTATTGATGTTTCTGAACATATTGAAGCATCATCTTTGCCAGCCAAAGGCCATGTAGGAATCTGAGAAAGGCCAGTTGAGCACAGGCCATGCCCAAAGACCATGCTCTGCTCCCAAACGAGGCTTAGGCAGTGAAGATGAAGAGCAGAGCCTGAGCCATAGTGCGCGTCACCTATGGAGGGTCAGGCTTCTGGAGAGCACGGCTGCGTGCAGAACGTGTGTGTTACTTGCAGTAGAAGCTGACATCCGTCTCAGCAGCCAATAATACTCAAGTACGTCTGCGGCCATGAGTGATGTATTGGAGGCAGGTATTATGTTGTCACCATAATAGCTGAATGTCATGGGTTTCTATGGTACGTACTGTGAAACTGTGCCCTTTCAACTAAAGTCTTTGAGGAGAGTGTCAACTTTTTACTATGACGAATTTTACTTCTTTTCAGAATTAAGAAAAAAATAACAAAATCTGCTGTGGCAAAGTGTTTTCAGTTTTTAGCTTGTCGGTAATATATGTAATGTATATGCATTGCCGAGGCAGAATCAATGCATCTGATGTTATGTTTGACATAATACTTATTATAGTAACATGGGAAAGAATGCGGACAACAACACAGAACTTAAGTTGCCAATGTCAGTGGAGGAAATTGCAAACACAGCACAAAAATGTGTTAATGGTGTATAGCCAGCAGCGATAGAGATATAACAAAATGCCAGGCAGTCACTGTAGCGAACACCCAATGGAATATTGAAATATTTGACCGAACATCAACATGTTTTCACCTGCATATGAATTCTTCAGTCTCATTTAAATAAAAGATCAAACAGATTAAACTTTTGTTTCACCCACCCTCCCTGTCGCAGCCTGAGAGAATATCTCACAGTAGGTAAACTTCCCTCAATTAAATATATCTATAGAATAATGGGTAACTGTGTAACATGATCCAGTAATGCCAGCAAAGGCTTCTGGTAGCGACCAAAAGCTGCATTCTTGGCACATACTATTAAAAGCTCGAGACTGCCCTATCGGCCATAATGCTCATGTTACCTCTTATGTGTCAGATTCACGAAAGCAGTGATACATCTGCATCCGTAGGTTTACAGCATGTGCAGATTTACGACTTTTTGCTGTTGAACAATATTCCTAATAGTACACCTGGAAAGCTGTGCCAGAACTGCATTTTCAGGTGTTCCACCAGTAGCGGCATCTTAATGTCACTGAGCTCGGTGTCATTGCTGTAGTGACGGACCGGTCAGCATTCTAGTGTTCAGCATGTTGTAACACACACTGAACACCCACCCACCACAGGCGTCACGAGTCAGGTGACCCTGGTAATAAAAGGGGCCGAGCGCACGTGCTCTGGGCCAATTATCCAACCATTACCTGAGTGTCCCTGTCCATCCTTCCTCTGCATGTGGGCCTAAGGCCCAAACACTACAATTGCCTCAGCCCATGCTACCTGGGAATCGGCCACGGTGTGTGTGTTGCCACTCTTGCACTAATGTATTCAACACGATATATTCCCCTATATGTTTATAGAGCCATTCCGTATGGTTTAGTGTTGTTGGCGTTGTGGTCTGAATGGAAACATTTTAAGCTTGTGGAAACCCCTCAGCCTTCTCCTGCATTCCTTGTTGCCCTCAATGGACTGCTCTCTGGCTGAGGCCTGCGGTGGGCGTGTCTCTTGCGCGCTTGCAGCTTAAGCTCTTTGATGGTTCTGATGGTGTCTTTCGCTTTTTGCTGGCTGCAGCGAATCTATCTCAGAGCTTCGTCAGCTTTTTTTATCGTTGCAATCTTTGGCCAAAACTCCTAGATTTGCTCTCTTGACGCGGTTCTGCATGACACAGAGCGCCTGTTTCCTATCCCTGTCAGTACAGATGTTTGACAGGAGCTGGCGCGCACGCGCCGGGTGTCCCCACGCTCTGCCGCACGTGGGTGGAGAGGAGGATGCGGTCTCTGATTTGTGGAGAACATTAACCGCGTGCGCTCTCAAGACTCGGCTACTGTCGTCTCATGAAACGCGAGTGTCCAGCAGACATTTCCAAGTGCACACCGTCCCATTTCCATGGCTGGGTGCGTACTTTTCTTGGCTGTGACAATTATACAAAGATACACAGTGTAAACGTCTCAACCAAGTGGATGCCTCCTTTCAGATGCCACCCTGAACCGTAGCGGCTAGCTGCTCACCTCTGAGGGTGAGGCGGGGCAGGTTGGGGTGGTCTGTGGTCGAATGACTGTACCAGCTATGTTCAGCAGCATCTTTCTGTTTCTAAGGCTCTTGCACGTCTAAGCAAAACACACAAATACAAGGGAAGCCGCACTGTCCACTTTAGTAAGGGGTAAGCCACATACCTTGTGTCAGGTATTTTTCTCAGGCCTTGGGGCACGAAGCCACCACTGGCCAAGGGCTGCGGGTACTATTACACCGCAAAGACCCCCTTTGTACAATTGACGTCAAGCAGTAGCGTGGTTGAGCAGTCAACTCGTGGTCTGGTAGGTAGATTATGTTTGGTCGCAGGAACAGTTTAGCTCAGTAATAACGCAAAGTAAAGCGCATTGTGCAGCCCCATAAAAAATGTAGGATATTCAGAAATAGGTTGAATTCAACAAGCCTGAAGGACGCTGCATATTGGGGAGCTCAGGTATGACCACTATAGCAACACTAGTGCTTAGAAACAAGTATTGACTAAGTTACCTGCTCTGCTCTTTGGCTTTATAGTATGAGTCTGGGAACCATTTGACTCTTTGGGCATCTCAGCGAAAGTTTGGATAGGCCTTTGAGTAGTAGTATGCTTCTCCCAAGTCACCCATAGCGCCTAGGTTTGAGTTTGCTTATATGTGACATTTTCATAGTTTCAGTTTACTTATGAGTGACATCCAACGACCAATGTGTGACACTTAAGAGTGACTCTTTCTAGCGAGTAAAAGCAAGCAATGAAGTCCACGGAAGCAGATTAATATCCATAAGTTACACCCACATGACCAATGAGGAACTGTAAGAGGATCTTGACACTGCTGCAAAACACCTGTAAGGGAAGGGCACTAATCTCTCTTTCATGTGTTTCATTTATTTTATAGCACTCGTATAGCGTCAGAGCACTTTACATCATACACACATTATAGAGAGACAATGAATGGTACGTGTGTTGATCAGTCTAAAGGAAATGTTACATAAGAAAGTGAGGTACAGATTGTAGAATCACGTCATCCTTACAAGCAGGCAATATATTTTAAGAGTGTTTGGTCTGGAGAAGCAGAAACTCAGGATTTAAAACGTACCACAGTGGTTGGGTTTACTGAAAGCAGTGTATTTTTACCCAAACTAAACCTTTTAGCAACCTTAGGATAATGAAAGCTTGGGGGGAGAAATAACAATCTAACCTATACCATGCAGTTTGAATACAGGCCCTTCATAGCAGTTCATAAGTAATTGCATTATATTAGGATTGTAACTTATGAGCTGTAAGTAACAAAACGATCTCTGTGACAAAAGCAGTAACCCATTGAGCTACCCACATAAAATACACTTTAGTGATCTGCATGTGCAGGTTCTTTGCGGCAGGCATATTAACCCTCTGTGCTACTTAGGATGGGTGAAAACTTCCACTAAACAAAACGCTGATCTTGCTCCAGCAGGAACATTATTCACAAGAGTTATCTTGACATGATTTTAATTGTTGCCAGAAAACTCCCGGACAAAGAAGGGATTCGGCAGAACGTGGATTGTATTTGTGAAAACACAGCAACTGAGGGGAGAGGCAGTCCCCACATCGTTGTAGTTAAAAGGGCCGATTCCCATGTCCTTCTCACAGGCGGGCGGAACCAGTAAAACAAAAGTAAGCTGGCCCAGCACTGACTGCAATTGCATACTAATACACAGATCACACATGTTCTGCACTGCATGAAGTAAAGTAAAAGCAAACGGAAAACACGGTCAGGAGAGGGAAACCTGGCGTACGCAACATGGGGGCCCCTGCACCACAACACCTGAAACCAACAATACTCTATTATTAAAAGAAAAACTGTTCCTACCTTACAAGTCGACCCAACAATATAAAACTTATCTTCACAGAAAGCCAGGCTCAAAGTCTCACCCGGGCCGGAATGGTCATAGCAGGCACCAGGCGTTTTCCTGGTGGGCCGGAAGGGTGGGGGCTGGTTTTTGACTGGTGGGGGCCTTTTTTGTTACCGGGGGCCGGTTTTGCAGCAGTGCTTCTATGCCGGTACCCTGTAAGAAAAGCAGCTGTAGTGTTTCCCACCAACACCTACCCCCTCCCCTCCCCCCCCGCCCCCGGGACCAGTCCGACTAAATTGCCAGGGCTGGTTTGTGTTCCCAGTCCGGCCCTGAGTCTCACAAATCTGTGCTGCACCGTCCGTCGCTGCAGGCTGCCCTGAAGTGTCCGTTGAGTTCAGGGAGGACAGTTAAACCCCGGCCGGCGGCAGCAGCAGTTCCTGGGGGCCCAGGTCCATTGGCAGAAAATTGAAATAAAAAACACATCATTCTGAAGCAGCCTGCATTGACTCTGGGCCTTGCAGCGTAGTCATTGTCTGTTCATGTACACTGACCTGGCAGGCACCTGCAGCCCCACTCTGGCAGAGGGCGCCAATTCAGGATAGAAGGAAAAGTGCCCTTTGTGATCCTCTGCAGATAATGCCTCAGGCGGCCGCCAAAAGGTGTCAGTGGCACTAATCGGGAGTTGGTGGGGTGGCGCCAGTTGCTGAAAAATACCAACATAGGGAAGGCACCACCCCCGATTCACTTGGCTGGCTCTGCACTCACTGCTACAAGCAAGATGGAACTGCAGACCATGCGAAATGGCTGCAGCAGGTCTCAGCTGTTTACAATTCAGTCAGCTGAGCTCAGCCCGCCACGGTAGTTGCTCGTGATCACTCAGGTCTCCCTCACAGTGCACCAGTGGTGTGAAGGCACTAAAATGTGTGACTAATGCAATTTAGTGTGGTGATGCGGATCATCATATTACAATGCATTAGTCTAACGCCTGATGGGTGGTACTTGTCAGGACTGATCACCCTAGGAATGCCCCAACAAATCTCAGCTCTCTGGATGTCTAAACGATTTCTTGGGCTGCACAGCAGACGTTTTCCAAAGCAACTAAGGGGGCTAAACCGAAGCTGCAGAGATCAGCCTCAAAAAGCACCCAAAATGTACCAAAGACAAAAGCGGAAACAGTGATAGCGTTCGGATGGTAAACCCTTTACCAAGTGGATTCCAGATGTGTCCAGTGTGTTGTAGCTTCCAATTTCACAGTAATGGGCATCAATAGGGTATGAAAGGCAAATGGGTTATAAAGCTGATCAGGCTACAGTTTTGGGTGCCAAGGGTTCTGTCTTTAATCTCTACTACCTTAAGTCTTATTTGTTGCGGTCAAGATTTGCTTGTGGCGGTGGTCATTCATAGAGGAAAAGGGACTCAAAAGGCTTCATGGGTGCCTAGATTCAGAGTAAGGGTCCACAAAAGTTAACTCTAAAGGATTTGGCCAGCAATATTTCTGGAACAGAAGCTTTAAGAGAATGGTTGAAAGTGGTCCACACTGATCTCAGGCATGGCGTTTGAGCAGATGGGGCACCAAAGGTACTGCATACACAAGTGAAGGCCTGGCGTTCCTGTAGACTGATGGCTGTTGAATAGGGGCACGCTGAAGCCAGAAGGGTGTTCACCTGATGCCAGGAGACTTGGTAGAAGAGTCAAGAGGTTGTTGCCTTCAGTCTGTTTCTTGTGCACCCAGGATTACGCACCCAGGGCTTGCTACCAGCCAGCAGAACAGGGTAAAGGGCACTTGGAATTGCTCTAACTGACAAGATAGTTGAGAAGGTGTCAGTGTTTTTGGGGTCACTGTAAATCTTTGGGTATCTGGCAGATGTTGACGGTCTTTCTCCTTTCATGGAATGTGCCATCGACATCTGGACTGATGATCTCCATTGTTGTACTGAACCTCAGTCTTTTCTATATTGCAGAATTCATCCCCTGATGAAGGGCAACTGCCCGAAATGCATTGGGCATATGTGAAATTCAACTTATGTTCCTAAATTAACAATGCATCGGTATGGATGAATAACAAATGAAATTATATAAGAACAATTAATGGATCTCAATAAAGTTTATTGAATACAATACCAAAAAGTGGTTTACCCAAGTACTATTTTTTTTTTGTGCAAGTTGGGGACGCCCCTCATTCCGTGAGGTCAGCGCTTTGGATTGACCTCCATTGTTGGCCATGCACACTTTCTCAGCACCACGGTTACCAAACTGTTAGATCACAGCTGAGTCTTGCCTTTATTCTTGTGTCTTCACCACAGAGGGAGCTCCAGCAACCAAACAGGCTCATCAGAGGGGTTAAGGCTCTTTGAAAAAACTCTGGCTTTGGCCCAGCCTCTGGGAAATCAGCAAGAGAATGCTGGATCTGATACTCACTCTCAGCTCTCCTGTTGTAGTTGTCCAAAGTCTAGAGTGTTTTGAGGATCATCTTCTTATATGCAAGAATATATCCAGCATTGGGGGCACTGGGTGGAACCAAGGATTCACTTAAGAGTCTTGTCTTGTTCAAAAGTTTCCTAGAGGCAAATGGACATTTCTTTCACTACCTTCCTTCTGTGCTTGCTGTACTGAAGGTGGAGTGCAGACAGCCTGAAGTGGGCCAGTGCTGGATACACCAGGCCAAATATTTGCAGTACTGCCTCCGAGGAAACTATGGGAAGCTGCTGCCTGCACAGGGTTAGATCGGAGGGATTTACCCTAATCAGGTAAACTGCTTTTTTGTGAAAGCTACACCAACACACACATTTATACATGCACATCAGATATTTGGGGAATGGGTGAGAGGGTGTAAGACACCCATTAATCGGGACCTGAATAGATTCTACTGATAAGACAACAAAGGCCCTCTTCCAGGACTGCAAATAAAAAGGCATGCATTCCTGACTATTAAATTGTGCTTAAGAGTGGTACATTACCTGAAGTATTTAATACTGTGCAGTGCGTGCTGGATAAATGCATGTACTTGCTGTATGTGTACCTATAAGGTGTATAATACATGAAGAGCACAGTGCATGCATGTTAAATGCATATGCTGGATGGATGTGTGCCTAAGAATGGTACAGTACATGAAGGATACAGTGCTGTGCAGTGTGTGTAGGTTGTATAAATGCTCTGGATGTATATGTGCATGTAGATGGTAAAATATATAGAGGGCCCTGGGTTCCAGTTGGTGAGACTCAGACCTGCTTGGGGAAATGTGAAGAGGAGGTAGAGAGATCTCTCCAGGTAGATTTATGTATTGCTGCATTCCTGTAAGTTAGGTGGGATTCAGAACGGAGAGGGAAGTGCCAGACTTATTCTGTACACTTCAAGCAGTGCTCTTTGATTCAATGAGAGGTCGCAAGAAAGGGGCCTGGGCACATCTCAGAAAAGAGATACAGCTGATAAGAGAATCATAAAGAGTAGGACTGGAGGCCCTGGGCTAACCTTTTGATGCACATATCACTGTGATTGTCATCCAGGTGTGAGCTCTTGTCAATCCATAGCCTGTGTTGTGGAACTATGGGGCATATTTACAAGCTGGCGATAAAAAATTATTGCCGCTCTTGCGGCCGTTTTTGGCCGAAAAGCGGCGATAATTTTATCGCCTAATTAGCAAGGCCACACTAACGCGTGAAACCTTGCATTAGCGTGGGGATTCCTAACGCCCAGCTTTGCATCTCTAATGAGATGCAAAGTGGGCGTTCCTGACCTAACATGAAAGGAGAAATGTCGCTAAGCGACATTTCGCCTATCATCAAGCCCCACGCTATGAAGCATAGCGTCAGGAAAAGTAGCGATAACCTCTGTTATCGCTACTTTCCTTACACCTGCTTCAGGACTGACTTAGCCATGATATCCTATGGAAGGTGGATATCATGGCTAAGTTTGTGAGTCCCTATCAGCAAGTTAACGCCGCACTATGTGAGATTATCGCTGGGTTTCCAGCGATAATCTCACGTTAGGCAGTTAGCGTGAGGATTTTTATCGCTAAGGAGATAAGCGTTGCTAATAGCACGCTATCTCAGCGATAAAAATCCACGTTACCCGGCGATAATTATCCTCACGCTAAGAGCGCTGAGCAATAATTATCGCCGGGTGTTGCTGATATGCCCCCACAATCTTTGGAGACACTCCTGCTGTGACAGACTGCATTCCAAGAGGAATAGAGCGCAGAGGAGTGGGCACTTCAAAAGAAGCAGACCCCCAACATCAAACTTCAAAGACTCAGACCCTAAATCACATTTGGTGTCTGCCAATGGACTATAAGAAGGGGAGTTTGAAACCCCAAAAATGGTCATCTGCCAAGCAGCCGGTCAGACTGTGTGAAGAGGGGAAGCTCTACAAGAGTTCTGTCTGTGACCAGGGCTGGGGACCAGGGACACAGCAGTGGCACAGAGCTGCACATCACAAGCTGCATATTCTACAGCATTGACAATCTTTTCTCCGCGGTGTCTTATTGACGTTGGTGACCTCCTCACCCACAGCACCACTTCCTTCTCACATTCATTCAATCTCTGTATGGTTTTGGGTGCTAACGAAGAAAGTGTTGCACTGAAGGAAATACTACCCAATGTGACTGCTAAAGTGTGCACCACGTTTGTCTCCCTCCCACCGCATCCCCTCTTGTTTCAGACTCTACCTTTTCCTACTCAGCCTGGCACACCCATTCAGCCTAAGTTGCGAGTTTTTTCGACTACTCATTGTATGCATCAAAATCTATGTGACTGCCTTTTCCACAAGCAATTAAGTAAGAACAATGTCCACAAGGAACTTATTCACAAAGATCCATTAGCAATTTTGGAGTAAAAGTTATACTCCCAGCTGATTTAATCCCCAAGCCAAAGAGAACGTACTTAATTAGTCTACTTATTTACTTCAACAAGAGCAAGAATAATTTATTGCACAATTCACAATTATATCATAAACATTTTAGTTTTCAGGCACAAAAGAGAAATGGTGAAAAAGGTGAGAATAGAGCCCAGTGAGAATAATCGTAGCCTACAAAGTGAACTTAGTGTATAAGAGGTCTGTTTAAAAAACAATGAGGAGCATATAAGAGTGTAACGAGTCTTTTTTGCTCTCCCTTTGTTGGAGTCGACGACGTTTCAACCCTCTCTGGGTACGGGGTCTCTTCAGGACAATATCTGGGGACTAATTGTATTCAAATAGGATTTGAAGATTGGTAGATGGTATATGTCTGTCCATATAATGATAGAACTGCTGTAGGGATACCCGTGATCCAATTCCGACTGTAATTGATATGTCTCCGTAGTGAATACTTTTCGAATCCGCCGCGCAAGTTTGACCGACTTGCGCGGCGGATTCGAATGCTTCACTCGTTCAGGATTCGGATGCTTCACTCGTTCGTTTTCTAAAAAGTATTCACTACGGAGACATATCAATTACAGTCGGAATTGGATCACGGGTATCCCTACAGCAGTTCTATCATTATATGGACTGGCTAAATTAGTCCTTGTATTTGTCAAGCATTGCCAGTGTTCAAGGAGACAGCGGAGACATTAGATGCTCCAAACTTCGTCAGACATATACCATCTACCAATCTTCAAATCCTATTTGAATACAATTAGTCCCCAGATATTGTCCTGAAGAGACCCCGTACCCAGAGAGGGTTGAAACGTCGTCGACTCCAACAAAGGGAGAGCAAAAAAGACTCGTTACACTCTTATATGCTCCTCATTGTTTTTTAAAAAGACCTCTTATACACTAAGTTCACTTTGTAGGCTCCGATTATTCTCACTGGGCTCTATTCTCACCTTTTTCACCATTTCTCTTTTGTGCCTGAAAACTAAAATGTTTATGATATAATTGTGAATTGTGCAATAAATTATTCTTGCTCTTGTTGAAGTAAATAAGTACTCCAGACTAATTAAGTACGTTCTCTTTGGCTTGGGGATTAAATCAGCTGGGAGTATAACTTTTACTCCAAAATTGCTAATGGATCTTTGTGAATAAGTTCCTTGTGGACATTGTTCTTACTTAATAGTAATACCCAGTTCACAGGGACATATGGGTTGCTCTTGTTTGATATAAATATTGATTTTCCACAAGCAAGTCATAAAACCTTTGGCTTTCTTTCCAAGAAAACAGGCAGAGAAGAGAGCAGCTCTCATGCAGCTAGATCCAGCAAGATCACAGCTTTTAAGGTCCAAACGTCGCAGTCTTTCGATCTAAAAATATATCTATATATTCAGTGTATTGGGCAGCATTGATGACGGTGTATGTGCTCCCCTACTGCTGTTTTTTGCACACCCTCTTTTGCTTGCTTCCCCCCTCCTGTCATTGTTGCTTGCTCTCCTGTCCTTATTTGCTACACCTACCCCTCCCATCATGGCTGCTTGACTCACCTCGCTCCCCCTTCCTGTCGTCATTGCTTCTGCCCCCTTGCACCTTGGGTTGCCACTTTTCCAAGAAAAACATACCAGCCATGCGTTGTTATTTCAAGAGTCTGTAAAGGCCTGGATGTGATACTAAATAGGACTGCGGACAAAATTGTATGTATACATTTGTAACAAGACTTTTCTATCTGTGTGTACTTTATTAGTCATGGATCATTGTTGCAGCTCTTGAAACACATTTTTAAGTGCTTTTTGTTTATATTGCCGTTTGAGGTTTGTAAAGATAAAGGCTAAAAATACAGATTTTAGGTGATTGTGCTTACTTTTGTACCGGCTGGAACAACCAAATACTGGTGGTGCTGGTAGAAAGCAGTCAGATGGCAACCCCACTCACACCCCTTCCTCCCGTCATTGCTTGCGACTTAACTCCTACCCCTCTCTTTTCATTGCTTGCCCCGACCCCCTGTCTCCCATTGTTGCTTGTCCTTCTCCCCACCTCCTCCATCCAGAAAAAAAGCACCTTGACGCAGCCATATTTCTTTTTTAAAACTAGGCATTAGCAAAGCCAATAGGTCTTGCCTACGCGAGATCCGTTCCCTTAGTCAATGTGTTTTTTACCCATGTTGGAATCTGGATAGAAGCTTGGCTGCTGTGCAGCATGCTTAATTTAAACAAAAAAAAAATCACTATGACGCCGCCATTGTTGACCGCCTGACAGTGCTTTTTTTTACTTTCACTTTCAGCCATGCTGTGCAGCATGCGTGCTGCTGTATAAAATGGATTAAAAAATTGTCAAAGAGAATCTGCAAGACCTATTGGCCTTGCCAATGCTTGTTGTTCAATATAGACTATGCTGCTCAGTCCTCACCCGTGTTCTGAAATGGATCTGAAATGGATCTGAAACGTTGTACTAGTCTGAAATAAAAACATGCTAAAGTGCAGTAAAGTGCTTCTAAGTGGCTGCAAGTTGACATGTTTGGCGCTATCGAAAGCACCTTTCAAAAACAACGAAGAAAATATATACAATTTGATAAATTGTACAAGTTACAAATCTAATCTACAGAATAGCGTTTTATTGACGTCACGCTGCACTTTATGTTTGTCAGTCGCCCTACATTTTTCAGCTCTGGAAATTCTATATTTATGTTGTAGTCGGAGCCGTGCCAGTCTTGCCGGAGGGCAGGGATGTTTAAGCAACCTGTGGAGTGGCAAACAAATTGCAACACGCCCTTGAAGAAAGCAAGGCTCTGTTCGACAGGAGGGCGGCCGCCACATGCGACGCGACGCACAGGCTTGTGTTTTATGGAAGGCCTTATGCTGCGGGGCAGGTAAAGCAAAGCTTCCGACAATCAGCAGCCACGTGCTGTCTCCATGCTGCGACTCAGGCAGACTTTGATGATGTTTTATGTTACTTTACTGCGGATTTTGCAATTACAACGTCTGGGGTTTTTTTGCAGAGAAAAGGGTTCCTTTTGGTTCCGAAAACTCTTGCCTATTTGTATGATTTAAAAAAAAAATCTTTATACAAAGTACCTTTGTTATCGTCATCCCTCCATATCCCAGTCGCACTGTTTGCCCCTTGGTTTCACTGAGGTTTGGAAGACATAGGCATAGTTTGCCTGGCCACCTTACCCTGAAACCAACATCCAGCGTCGTATGTTTTTCGAAATAGAACATGCAGGCTTCACTGTGCAGGTAGATGTTTTCAAGCAGCTGTTTACACGTGTTGTGTAACTTCTTGAAGCATACCATGGCCTCTGATGGGTACAGGGCCTGGCCCACATGCTGCCCCCGGGCATCGTTTTTGTGGTCTCTTAAAACGCGCGCTTTCCGGATTCCAATTGTAATTTTTATATAACAGTCTGACCTTTTTTGGCATAATCACTATTTACATTTATATAACACTTGCTCGCACTGTTTTGCCGAACAGCAGATGGTACTAAAACCGAGGAGACATTTCACTGAGTTTTTGCAAACATAAGCAGAGTTTGCCTGGCGACCTTGCCCTGAAACCAACATTCAGCGTCGCGTGTCTTCCGAAATAGAACATGCAGGCTTCACTGTGCAGGCAGATGTTTTGAGCAGCTGTTTACACGCGTTGTGTAACCTCTTGAAGTATACCATGGCCTCTGAAGGGTGCAGGGCCTGCCCCACGTGCTGCCTCCGGGCATCGATTTTGTTGTCTCTTAAATAACGCGTGCTTTCGGATTCTACTTGTAATTTTTATATAACAGTCTGAAGAATTTTGCATAATCACAACTTGCACTTATATAACACTTGCTCGCACTGTTTGGCCGAACAGATGGTACTAATGCCGTGGAAAGAAGTCTGCACAGTGGCAGCTGGTGGGGGGTTATACCTGCCATGAGGTAACCCCATTTTTTTTCTAAATTTACCTCACTCATACTCACTCGCTGTCACATTTACTGTCTCCCCCTCACTTACTCTGACTCACATTTTCTCACTTACTAATTCTCATTCATACTCACGACCACTCACTGTTACTCACACACAAACATACTTATACTCACTGGCTCTCATTCTCACTTACAAACACACACTCACTGTCACTAGCGCAACTGCATGTGCTGCCCCATTGATAGCGACACCCTTGACTCACTTCCGCTCCCTCTCACAATCTCCAATCACTTACTCATTCTAATGCACTCACGTTCATTCACTCACCCCTTGCACTCATTTTCACTTATTCATACAATTTGTCAAAGTCTTATTCTCACTCACGTTCATTCTCATTAGCACCAGCAAACACACGCACACTGCCACTCAAGCCCAGATCCCCTTCGAGCTTCCTGATAGGACCGGAAGCACAACCCTATAAAAAGCCGAGACAGAGCCGGGGATCCTGTTCCGGGTGCTCTATGTGGCTTCTCATTGGCCTGAGGGATGCACTGACGAGCGCCCTTAGTACATAAACTGTACTGCCTGAGGCATGCACAGTGTGTCTGCTAAATAAAATGGATTGTGCCTGTATGAGGGGACCGTAGTTGAACTGCGCCCCTCAGGCATGCGTAATCCAGACATCTACCTACAGAGTGGTGTGTTTTAACAGCCTTCTCAGACCCCTCCTCCTCCTTCAGTCACCAGGAGCCTGGAGGAGTCCAAGAGGGCTGAGCTGCGCACTGGTACAGTTCATGAAAACACAAAAATGCATTTTCATGAACACAAAATAAAATAACACACAGTGTCAGGACTTGGGGGTGCAAGGGGCAGAATGTGGGACCTCACAGGAGGCAGGGGGGCTGCAGCCCCTGAAAAAGGAGCAGGCACTGATTGCATGAGTCAGCCTACCAGGATGCAGTTACTGCACAAACCTACTGTGCACAGATTTTTATTTTAGTTTCACTTGCTCATTTTTTCAAAGGTGGGGATGCAGTGCAGAACGGTTACCTTTACATTATTGTGTTCATTGTATCTTCTGTTGAAGGTACAGAAGCATGTTAACCATTCTGCTCGAGCTTGGGCTCTGGTGAGAGGAGATGTAGCCAGCGACCTCCATGAAACAGGCAGGAAAATCAAAAGATAATATGTTGTCTATATACATATACAATATGTCACAAGACAGAAATAAAAGTAAAAAGGAAACAAGAAGTTCACATTTCAGGGTGGAAATGCTCTGACATGTATTCTGGTGTTGTTGGCACTGGTTGAAATTAGTGAGCATGATTACATAGCAAGTCAAAAAGTATTACCTCATAGTATAATACTAACAGTTAATTATTATACGCATGCTGCAAACAAACAGTAAAAATGTATGGGATGACAGCAAATGATCTGTAATTAAAATTCAGCTTAATAAAGGTAGAATATATTCTGGCTGCCTGGTAAAACCCATAACAGGCTACGCCCCTCTTCACTTGGTAATCAAATGGCACATCAGCAAATGCAACAGTAGGGTGTGTCAGTCTCTTGCCAACCCGCAAGGCTAAGTTGATATTCATTTTTTAAGGCTTTTATTCTTTCAGCAGTCCACCAATGTAACCTGATGTATAAGGTGTGACTCATACAATAGACATATTGAATGTCCATTTTTCACCCCTATTCTAATCCCAAACACAGGTGACAACCGACTATGACACTAAAACCATGTAATTACCATGATTTTAGTAACTGTGGTGTCCCATTTTTTAAAACAAATTCACAATGGTAGACGTCCTCACATGGTATTCTGGGAAGTTACTTTCCTTTCTTCTCCTCCCATAATGTCCATACTTGGCCTGACTTATCAAATTGCAAGTGTCTCTCATACTTCTGAGTGCCTTTTCACCTGTTTCTAATGTGAATCCCACAGATGGCAAATCTCTGTTCACTTATAGCTCCAGCTTGATCCATAATGTACGTTGCACACCTCAATATGGTAACACATAGGTGATTCTGGGTAATTAACTAACCCCCTCTGCTTCTACATGCTTTCTGTTGCTTCTAGGTGCTACTGCTGCACACTTTGTTCTTCCTGTTTGCTTGCTGTCCTTTCTAACAAATCTCTGCGCTTGCCATTTTTGGTAATAACGTGGAAACCATTGTCTGTGTAGTGGGAGCAGTGTTAATCTATCACACAGAGCCTTTGCCCCCCCCTCCTGTATAGAAGTAGGTTTCTCTGTTGCTAATCCTCACCTTCTCATGACATTCTTACTCCAGCATTTGACCACATCTTGGCTGAAATTAATTATAGCCTATTTTGCCCATGTGCTCCTAAACCCCCACTTGCACTCCGGTGGTTTGAAGACATATGTTCTAAGGCACTCAAGAAGCTCCATTGCGCCCTAAAAGTAAAACCTAGGGATAGAGCATTGGTAAAAGAATTGCGACTAGCTTATAAAGATGCAAGAATTAAGAGGATCACAGCCTTGAAAGAAGAGGCTTGGGAAAACCTTTCTGAGGTGGCAGTTTTAAGGAATAGCAGTGACTTCTGGAAAATTGTAAACGCCCCTTTCCTCAGTGGTGATCCAGAGATTACAACGGACTCTTATGTCACAGAGGAGGCTTGGGTGACACACTTTGGCTAAGTGTTTGGCCGGCCAGGTAATGCCACCACGGAGCCACTGGCCCCACGGATGATTAGCTCTGATGTACACCTACATTTTGGTCTGGAGGAGGTGACACTTGCTTTGAATCAATGTATTAATTCCCGAGCACCCGGCCCTGATGGGGTGCCTATTGACTTCTTTTTAACCAATTTAGAGCTTTGGACCCCACTAATTACGAACGTATTCAACGCTTTAGCCAAGGTAGGCCCTCCCTCCTCCTGGAAAAAAACAATCATAATTCCAATAGTCAAAAAAGGGAATAGATCACTGGCAATAAATTATAGACCAGTATCTTTATTAGATAGCACTGCTAAATTAATGGCCTGCCTACTTTTAAATAGGCTTGAATACTGTGCCCAGGAAAATAACATCATATCTTATTCCCAATATGGATTTTGGAAGCGAAAAAGGACAATTGATCAGTGCCTTAATCTAAATTCACTCTTTGCCAAATACACAGTGGTCAAGGAAGCCCAATTATACATGGCTTTTATGAACTTGTCCGCGGCCTCCGAACTGGTAATTCATACTAAACTATGGTCAATCATGGAAGATCTGGGTGTTGAGAAACCTATTATTGACTTTATTCGAGGAATGTATGCCGGTGCCTCGACCTGTGTTCGGTACGGTAGAGCAGGAGAAACTACTAGCTCCTTTGGGATAGCTTGTGGGGTCCCACCATGATGAGTGCTTTCCCTTTTCCTTTTTTCGCTCTACACCATCAGTGTCGAAGCTACTCTGGTGTTATCTGCTAAAGACGTTCCATTAATTAACTCCACCCCAGTGCCAGTACTTCTCTATGCAGATGATGTGGTCTTGTTGGCTCAGACCGGCAAAGCACTTCAGCATCTGATTGAGACACACACAGGGTTCATGAACAACTTGGAACTAAGAGTTAATGAAGCCAAATCATTTGTGCTAGTCGCAGGCGAGTGACCAAGGAAAATCCCAAGATGGAATATTGAAGGAAGAAAATTGGAAATGGATTTATTTTCCTACCTTGGGGTTCTCTTTGATCGCAAAAACACCTGGAAAGCTATGGTAGATAACAGGAGGCCTATGATGGAAAGAAGTATAGGGGCACTGTCCAGATTGTTGAAAAGGTTTGGAACACAGCCAGTGGAGGTAATTAAAAAGCTCTATGAAGCAAAAGTCACATCTGTTGAAACCTATGGGTCTGCTATCTTGGGAATTGCCAGTACTCAAGCTTTGCAACAAACTGAGGATTGTTTTTGTAAGCGCTTGTTAGGCCTCCCTAAGTCTTATTCTTCATATATCTGTCACCTGGAACTGGACGTTCCTTTTATATTGGACCGGATCCATATTGCTCCTCCACTTTCGTGGCACTTGGTATGGATAAGGGAAGATTTAACGCTAACACATGGCATATTAAAAGATTCACTAAACCTTGATGGCGTAGCTAAAGTTAAATGGTTACAATATACAAAGAATAGTTTTTATTCGGTTGGGCAAGCCAATCTATACGATTATCCCCTTGCATGTAGACCTATATCAAGAAGCAAGTTGAAGGGCCTTCTTTTGGCAAAAGAGAAGAATCTAAGAAATTACCTTAATGCTAAAAAGCCTAGGGCCAATTTATATCTTCTAGCACCCAGACCAAGCAAGCAAGATCACACGTACCTGAATTTTGTGACGATTATTAAAACACAGATTTCTAATAGTTAGGTTTTGTTTGAATTTTATTCCCTTAATGCTGGGCTATCGGCCTAATACATTTTCTATGGAGGCACTCTCACTCTGCCCTTGTGACTCCAGTTCATCCCAATGTATTTTACATGTTTTATTCTTTTGTAGATTTTATTGGGAGGAAAGGAAGAGATATATATTGCCACTCTTGCGCAGAATGAATTTTAGACAGTGTCGCCCACCTCAATACTTTTTAAAAAGTTTACCGGATTCTTTGACGTGTTTTTGTCTCGCTTCCTTCATACAGTGTGCTTTAAAAAGGAGGAAACAGACACTGTCATGATGAGTTAATTTTTGAGTGCTTACAGAGTTTTTATTTGTTTTTTTTAACCATGTGTGTTTTTACCACGCACTATAACTAATATTGCTTATATGGAAATAGTGATCTATGTAATTTTATAGAATGCATTTTATCTTGTATTTATGTAGTATACTATGTATGCCATTGTTCTATTCACTGGCTAAATAAAGTGAAGTTAATTGATTGACATTCTTGCCGTTGTAGTCTGGTTTCAGCTGCATTCCCTGCAGAAACTGCTGCTGCATCTTTAAGTTTGAGGGGTTCCTTGTACAAAACTGTTATTGTTTCAGATGTATTGTTACTATTCTAAATGCCTTGTCATATAGTTCATACTTTCTCAGTAAAACTGTGCGTTTGATGGTCAACATAATTGTCAAAACTGCACAAGACTGAGGTCATGTACACCTTCAGGATATGTTGGCCCTAGTTCTGGCTGGCTCACAGTACACCATCTGTACACCTTACCTAGCAAGGAAACAGGAGGCATGTGCAAACTCAGAACATGACTACCTTGATTCCCCAAGGAAATCATAGAAACAGATCTAAAGCGCTTTTGTTTGGTATCTCATGCATACCCAAAGGGAGACACAATACATACTCGAATTGGCATTTCAAATATTTACTGAAGCAATAACATTCTTGTGTGAAATACGTATGCTGCAATTATCAATAGAAGGAAAAGTACCCAGCATCACAAGAATGGAAAAGAAAATGAACAGTACAGCCATCGTGCAGCTACATAAAATATATGCTAGCATATAAGTATAGTTATAGTTTTTTTTTTTTTTTTTAAACAACTTTATTGGGATTTTCAACTGGGGGTACTTCGTAGTACACATTACATTGAGCATTTTAGTTATACAGAGAGCTCAGGATACAATGCCGGCATTATACTACCGCTGTGCCCCATGTGGTGTTGTCATCGAAGCCTATCCAGAATATCAAAATACAAATAAGGAGGCCATCAGTTCAACACAGTGTTATGCAGTACATTCCTAGCCTCCAACCTATCGTGCCCAAAGGGAGCAGTGCCCGCTCAACTGACCCCCATCCCACATCCCACCCGGAACCCACCCTCCTTACCCAACTATGCCACGAAGAAAACAATCTTAGTCTGGGGGGGACTCAGAGCATATCCTTGGGGGGGGGGGGGGAAAGAAGGGGCGGGCCCCCCCAGCTCCCGGTAGGGGAAGGAGAAAGGCCGGTCCACGCAGCACGAAAGGGGGGGACTAAATGGACAGGCAAGACCCTCCCTCAACTTGTGGGGGGGGTGTGGGCCCGCCCCACGGCACACACCCCCATCGGATAACAGACACATTCACACTAAACATCACACATCCCCTGACCAGGAGTCAGCCCCACACTCTCGGCCATAACGACCCACCTCTGTCCACCGGTACCACTGCTCATGCGGGGGAATTCCGGGGGGGCAGCCACCACAGCCTCCCCCCCCCTCCTCCTCCTCCATCTCGCCCTTGAATAATTCGGTCAGATGCGCCCATTCCAGGGAGATCGGTCGTTTGCGCAGCCCTCGACTCTCCTCTCGGTGCAGCGCCTCGCGCTCCGCCACCGCCCATCGCAAGACCTCGTCTCTCCAAGCCTCCACACTCGGCGGCGTGCGGGACTTCCACCGCTGTGTTAGCAGGCGCTTCGCCAGCATTAATACCAGGTTGGCGAAACGGCGCAACAGCTTTGCTTTCAAGGGGATCGGTAAAAGGCCCAATAAACAAGCCTCTGCAGTATCCCAGGCGGGGCGTTCAGTAATTGTGGTTAAGACATGCGTTATCCCACCCCAGTATCCCCTCAGCGCCGGGCAAAGCCACAGCATGTGTACGAGATCAGCGTCCGGTGCCAGACAGCGGGGGCAGGTTGCAGCCACCGTATTGTATTAGGGTACTCCAATATATAAGCCCATTCTTTGTCACTAAGTGCTCGGGACAGGTCTGTCTCCCACCGTGTCCGGAGAGCGACCACTGAAACCTGAGTATGTTCCCGGAGGCCCCCTGTAAAGCCAACGAACCAGACATCGTCCATGGCCCATTATATGGAGAGAGCGCAAAAGGTGGAAGGTAGGGGGTTCTGCTGGTGTCCCCTGCCAGTGCGTCCGAATATAACGGGAAATCCCGCCAGCTCCATTTGGTAACCGCAGCTTTGCCAATGCAAGCCTGTGTCTCCCCCTGCCCCAGATCAGCGAGGTCAGCAGAGTATCCAGCTCTCGAAAAATCCAAGCGGGGTACACTACGGGGACGTTGACGAAGTAGTAAAGCAGGCGAGGCAACATCACCATCTTGGATATCGTAACCCGTCCTGCGACGGTGAGGGGCAATGTATTCCAAAATGCAATTTGAGAGCGAATGGAAGAGATGGTGCGTACCAAATTGCCTGCAATGACATCCGGCACGGAACGATATATATTAATCCCCAAGTACCTAAAGGTGACCGGCGCCACTCTGAAGGTTAAGGGCCCGAACCGGAGCTCCGGTGCCACGAACAAGTCGCTGAAAGAGTAGACTATGGACTTGGAAGCATTGAGGCGTAACCCGGAGATCTCTCCGAAGCGGAGAAAAATATCCGCCACCTCCCCCATGTCGGCCTGGAGATCACGAAAGTATAACAGCATATCGTCTGCGTATAGCGAGACTGAATGTACAATGCCCTCCATCAGGATGCCATGGGGAGCCATGACCTGCCGGAGAGTTTGGGCTAACGGTTCAAGCGCCAAGACGAACAATATAGGCGATAGTGGGCACCCCTGGCGTGTACCCCGGAAGATAGGGTAAGCTGAGGAGATGATCGAGCCTGTTTTCGCCCTGGCCATTGGGTCCGTGTAGAGCAACTGGATCCAGGCACATAGTTCTGGGGGGGCACCCATTTTCTTCAATACCTCCAACATGTAAGACCAGCTGAGCGTATCAAAGGCCTGTGAAATGTCAAGGGATAAACACCCCGCTCCCACCGGTCGTGGGCCGGAGGCGTGTAAAATGGCATGAAAGCGCCTGAGATTCAGCGAAGTACTCCGTCGTGGGACAAAACCACATTGGTCCGTGTGGATCAGTCGCGAAAGGAGTGGAAGTAGGCGGTTAGCAAGGAGTTTACTAAGAATTTTGTATTCTGTGTTGAGGAGGGACAGGGGCCTATATGATGACATATCTAAGGGGTCTCTGTCCGGCTTGAGGAGGGAAGTGACGACCGCCTCCCGAGTGGTGGGGGGCAGCCTCCCCTCTGCGAGTGATGATATATAGAGTTGGTGTAGTTTAGGTATCAATAGAGAAGAGAAGGTGGAGTAGAATTCGACGGGCAACCCATCCGAGCCAGGGGTCTTACCCAGGGCTAGCGACTTAAGCGCCACTCTGATCTCGGCTGGCGTAATTGGTGCTTTTAAGTCATAGATCTCTGTCGCAGAGAACACCGGTAAGTCCGCCCGCGCCAGAAACCCAGTTACAATCTCCGTGTCCGGCAGCGGGCGCGCCCCATAGAGTGTCTCGTAATGGGTCCGGAACGCCGAGTTTATCCCCAGTTGGGTTCGGACCTGTCCATATCGTTCGGTGTTAATGGTCAGGATAGGGGTCGGACAGGTCGGGGGGCAATTAGTCGCGCCAATAACGGGCCCGCCCTATCTGCCGCTGAATGTGTGCGCTGGGTGTATGCCCTGTAATCTAATAAACGAAGGCGCTCTAGGGCTTCTGCATATTTCACTCTGGCTTCCTGTAAGGATGCCTCGGCCTGCGCGACACGCTGGGCCTCTACTTCCTGTTCCTGTAACGCAGCTTCCAATTGGGACAGGTCCCGAACCACCTCCCTGCGGGCTCCCACCCGGGAGCCGAGGGACACTCCCCGTTTAGAAACCTTAAAGGCTTCCCACTCTAGGGAGCGTGTTGAAGCGGTACCCTCGTTGACAGTAAAATAGGTGGTGATCGCCCCCTGCAAAGTGTCCCGGAAAACCTGGTCCTCCAACTGGAGGGGCTGCATCCTCCAAGTTGGTATCGGCGCTAGGGAACGGCCCCACCCAAGACACAGTTCAATGGGGTTGTGATCAGACAGGGTTTTGCCCAGATAAGTGCAATGGGAAACTGCCGAGGTCAATACCGGAGAGCCTAAAAAATAGTCCAGGCGTGTATGCACTGATGAGGAAAAGAGTAGAAGGAATACTCCCTAGCCCCCGGGTGTTGCAGTCTCCAAAGATCCAGCAGATCCCACCCCCTTGTCCATTGACTCAGGGCCGCAGTTCGGGCCCGCACAGCAGTACCAGCCAAAGGAGGGTGAGATCGATCCAACTCAACATCAAGGACCGCATTCAAATCGCCCCCAAGCAGCCATGGGCAATCACTCCAGTCAGATAAGGCTACGGAGCCGCGGGAAAGGAATTCTGCATGATCTACATTAGGGGCATACAATGAGCCTAACACCACTAGCGAGCCATCCAGTAGCCCCCGCAACAACACATATGTACCCTGATCATCAACCCGGCTTTCTACTATGGAGAAAGGAACCCCTGCACGGATCCACACCGCGGCACCTCTAGAGAAGGCGGAGTAGGAAGTGGCGTAGAACTGTCCCCTCCAGCGTTTTTGCAGTTTCAGGGATTCGGTATGTAGCAGGTGAGTTTCTTGTAGGCATACTATCTGGGCCTTACGACGGTGCAACTGGGCCACTATTCTGTGGCGTTTGTGGATGGAGCCCATACCCCGTACATTCCAGGATATCAAAATATAGGACTTAGGGATCGACATCATGACGGGAGACAACCCTTCCCCATCTCAGCCCCCCTCCGCCCCCATCCCCTCCCCCCCCCACCCCCATTCCGACATCCCCCAGACCATGTGGCAAACCTGTAAATAAAAACATTGGTATCCAATACTGGGTCCAACGCCCCCACCACGTTCGACCAAACTGTAAACAAAACATGATTACCAAATCTAAACCAGTGCTATCGCTTAATGGGGAGTTGATTAAGAGCACACTAAGAAATCAGTAACGCATTCAAATTGTGGAAGCGCCCAAGACAGGGCGGGCCGGGGAGCTATCTATACTTGACCGGATTACACAATATAATCCAATGCGCCACTAAGGTGGGCCGTGTACATAGGAGCTGGCATCAATGAGCAGTGCAGGAGTGTATATTTCCAAGCGCACCCACGGAGAGCAAGGCAGGGGGTCTTTGCTAAGGTGAGTGGAATCCAAGGGGAACAGCGCCACACTTCCCTCCGAGTCAGAGTCCATGGAGTTGCCTGGGGAAGGGCTAGTACTGATCGCGGGCCTGGAGGAGTGAAAGGAGGAGGCCGGGCACAGCGCCGCACGCTGACCCTCTCGAATCTGCTGCTGCGGCGGAGCGCCAGAGGACGTATTCTGCGTCAGCATAGTCTGTTTCCGTCGTCGTGGGGGTCTCTGGGACCGTGGCGCCGTTGAGTCTAACCTCCTACCCGGGAGAACATCCGGGAAGTTTCTGTCCAGCCAGTCCAACGCGCTTTCCGGCGTGTCGAAAAAGAGGGAACGTTGTTGATGAACCACCTTCAGCTTGGCCGGGAAAAGCAGCGCAAAGGGGAGACCCGCTGCGCGTATTCGCGCCTTCACGTCCATGAAAGAGAAGCGCTTCCGCTGCACCGCCTGCGTGTAGTCTGGGAAGATAAGGACGGTAGTATTATCAACACGCAGTGGTCCACTGTCCCGGGCAGCGCGCAGGAGATGATCGCGATCTCTATAATTAAGGATACGGGCTAGTAGAGGGCGGGGGTTGGCCCCCGGCGGGGGACGCCCCGCAGGGACCCGATGCGCCCTTTCCACAGTGAAGTGAGGGGAGAGACCAGTAGGGGCCACCACCGTTTTCAGCCAGCTTTCAATATGGACCGTGGGGTTTGGGCCCTCCACGCCCTCCGGATACCCCACTATCCGGAGGTTGTTGCGTCGCGCGCGCCCTTCCGCATCGTCCGCACGCGCCTGTAGTGCGTCGATCTCCTGGCGCATGCGGGTGAGTTGTTCGGTGTGGGTTGCACCTGGGACACCATAGGCTCCACTTTCTGGTTCGTATGCCGCACCTTGTCCGCCAACTTCCGGTGGTCATCCTTCAGGAGACCCAGGTCTACGGATATCACTCCCAGCTGGCCCTCCAGTGACGAGCGAGTGTCTCTGATTTCTTTCAGTATCATATCAAGTTTATCAGGAGGGGTCGCTGGCAGTTCCCCACCTGACACTCGGGCCGGACGAACATCAGAACCGGCCGGGGGACGGGGCGCGGCGTCCCCGCCAGACGGGCATGCCGGTGTCTTGGGCCGGACTCTGCCCATAACGGTACTCAGGCGGAGGGTAGGCAGCACGGCGGGGTATCGGGGCGCGCTTCCCCTGATGCACGCCCCAGGAGCCACCAGCCAAGCCCCCAAACGCACCTTCACAGTCGCTCCTGGTACAGCCGCTAGCCTTCACCAATCAGTCCAGGCAGCAGGCAGGTGCAGTCAGCTAGCCCGGAGGGTCACGCGAGGAACGAGTCACCCAACAGGATAGGAGGTGATCCGTGTCGCCCACCGGCTGCCCGGGCGTGGAGAGTCTTAGTGTTTCCGTTCTCTCCCAAGCAGGATCTTGGGCCCCAAGCTCCACCAGCCACCACTACCGGCAATCTCCAAAGGGTGTTATGAGGCTCGGGGCACGGTGGCGCCGCCCCCGGACCCCACCACCCCCCGCCAGGCCAGGTACATTGTCTAGGTGGGTGGGTACTCACGGGCTCCGGTCACGTCGATGTTGGGCAGGTGGTGTCTCTCGCGCCCCTACAGCCGCTCCAGGGGGACACCCACAGTCCCGCTCATCCGCCAGGAATCTGCAGTGTCCACAGGGAGTCCCCCGTCGCTGTCTCGGTCCAACAGTCTCACCGGGATGCAACTCTGGCGCCCTCGGGCCCCCGGCCCCCACACAGCAGTCTCAGCGTGAAGGTGTCACTGGCCGAACCCCCCCAGGTTGTAGGATTGCCGCGTCAAGCCTCCTCAGGTCGCAGGGTGTAGTGTGTACCTGGGTGTCACTGACCACGGGGTTCTGCCAGGTCGAGCGTCGCTCCTCACCACACAGGGGCCCACAGAGCGGGGGCAGGCAGGTCGAGCCCCTCAACTGCGTCTTCACGCGTAGGGATCAAGTGCAGGCAGGCGGGGCACTTCAAAGGCCGCACAGCAGCGAACCGACACCAGGCCGCAGACCAGGGGGCACGGTGCCAGTCAGCGCCGCACGTCGGGTCACGTCTCGCGGCTCAGGTCACACTCCAGCTCCACCGCTTCAGCCCGCCTTCGTCATCACAGGCCAGGATCAGCGCGCCGCCGGCAACAATGTCCCAGCCGGCGGCGGCGAGTTGCGAGGCTGCCGTGCGATCACCGGACCGTTCCCTACACGATCACGGCATAATCCGGGAGCCGGATTGTGGCCCAGCTCCCCGGGATGTGCGCAAGGACAGGATTCGGAAGCTCCCCGGCCCGGAGCTCGTCGTTTAGACGTCCGCCATCGCCGGCTGCTAGCCACGCCCCCTCATAAGTATAGTTATAGTTATGCTCCTACCTAGTGCTCCCTATCCTAGTATGCTTGGGGTGGGTGAGGTGAGTCTGTCCGAATCCCTTTGGGTGATCTAACTCCCCAGTTGCCTGTGGATATGTTTCATCTGGGAGCCTGTATTGGTGTAGAGTTGGGCACCACCCATCTCAGGAGGTAAACAGGATGCAGGTGGCCTGGAATCCCGGCATGGGGCGACCTCAACAGTGTCAGGATATGCTCCTCTAAGTAAACAAAAGAGTGATGTCATTTATATAATAAACTTCACCTAAGTTGCCATGCAGAAGCTCATCAGGCTACCATTATTGATTCTATCCCGAAGGAGCTGTTGCTGAGCGAACAATAACAAACAGCATTTTACGCAGTTAACTTCAGCTTTCTTACAAAATGTTCAAGGCTGTGAAGATGTGTTAATGTAAGCAAAGGCATTTCAATCAATCAATCAATCAATCAATCAGGCTTCTTGAAATGTGCAACTACTCACCCGTAAGGTTCTCAAGGCGCTCAGTGGGTGGGGGTTGAATCTGTGGTTCAGTCTAAGAGCCAGGTCTTGAGGTCCTTTCTGAATTGAGGCAGAGACGGTGATTGCCTGAGATTTAGAGGCAGGGAGTTCCAGGTCTTCGCAGCAAGGTACGAGAAGGATCTTCCTCCTGCCGTGGTCTTGCGGATTAGTGGGATGGTCACCAGGGCCAGTTGGGTGGAGCAGTGATGTCTGGTGGGAGTGTAGAAGGAGAGGCGGTGGTTGAGGTATGCAGGTCCGGCATTGAGGAGTGCTTTGTAGGCATCTGTGAGGAGCTTGAAGGGAATTCTTTTGTTGCTAGGTAGCCAGTGAAGTCCTTTCAGGGGACCAGTGATGTGGCTGTGGTGGGGGATGTTCAGGATGAGTCTGGTGGAGGTGTTCTTGATGTTCTGCAGTTTCTTTAGGAGTTTTTGGGTAGTGCCGGCATAGAATGCATTGCCTCAATCGAGTCTGCAGCTGACAAGCACATGGATGACAGTTTTCCTGGACTCTGTGGGGATCCACTTGAAGATCTTCCGAAGCAGGCAGAGCCTGTGGAAGCAGGAGTACAAGACGATGTTCATTTGGTGGTTCATTGAGAGTGAGGAGTCCAGGATGATACTAAGGTTTCATGCGTGGTCAGTAGGATTGGGGGGGGGTTCCGAGTGCTGCTGCCCACTAGGAGTTGTTCCAGGTGGAGGCGTTGGAGCCCATGATGAGGACTTCGGTCTTGTCAGAGTTGAGCTTGAGGCAGTTGTCCTTAATCAAGGTGGCGACACCTTCATCCCATTGTGGAAGTTGCTCTTGGCAGCTGTGGGTTTGTCTGTGAGGGAGAGAATCAGCTGGGTGTCGTCTGCCTAGGAGACCATGTTAAGTCTGTGGCTTCTGATGATGGCTGGATATGTTCATGGAACATTATCCCATACAGGCACGCAAGCAAATGTGTGTCAAATGTCAGCGTTCAATAAAAGATGTCAGCATGGCTGCCTTTTTACTCCGTTAGGCTACAAGGCTTTTGTACCATACTTATGGTCCACGCATGCGCGAATCCAATCCTAGGCTTCATCAGCATGCTCCGCGGTTACACACGCCACACGCTACGGACTGCTGCCAGTGCGTCTCACTCCGGGAATTGATCACTCCGGAATAATCACGCTTCCAAGTAAGTTTGACTCCTGGGTTCACGCCGCCCGCATGCGGTTCCTTCTACCTATTAATCCCCGTTTTTCTCGCCTCCAGCATCACCGGGACTGTTGACTCTTCCTACGTGTCCCTACGCCAACACGGGCCCTCATCTCCCGTTCAGGATCCCTTGGCCAACTAGTCTGGCTCTTCGGACCTTACCCTTGCTAATATTCACGTAGTAAGTCCCCCTGGCCTTGCCGCTACCACGGATTGCCTGTCTTATTAATCACCATGCATGGCGTGACATCTCACCTTGCACGCCTTCATTCAATTTTAATCGTCACTTCACCGGCGCCGTATAGATTTAATTGTTCCGCCTGAATTATAATCGCCATAGCATCACAATTTCGGGTTAGATACTTCGTTCCCTTGGTTCCTAGCACTAACGGTTCTAACTAATTTCATGCATGGTGCAAGATCTCCAACTGCACACCTCAATTCACCAGGTGCATTTCACAAGCACAGCAAGTCCTACTCCCCCGCTATCAGAATTGGGCACCTTACAACTTATACAAGGCCCAATTATTTTACTACAACCTCACCCTCCAGCGCCATATTAATAGAAATGTCCCGCCTTGAACTATTTTCGATCGATGTAGCATCACATTAACTGCTCCGATGCTTCATTAACTTGGCCATTAGGATTAACGCTTACGCGCCCTTATTGCGCCAGACTACTTAATCACTACAACGCCAGTGTTTATTAAATCTTGTTTTTAGGACACAGAACTAATTTACTACTTTCCCCTATTTTAGGTCTTACGTGCTCGCACTTTACATTGTCCTGATGATGATCTTGAATTACTAAGATCGAAACGCCGTCGACTACAATTTCAAAGTTCCCTCAAACTGTCTAAACCATCTGGGTTCTTTTGATCTGTTTTTTTCAATGCGATGCAAAGTTTTTATTGTCACTAAACACTTCACTTCACGCACCCTCACTTATGTATGTGTGAGCACTGTATATAATGTATACTCTTGAAATGCAAAAATGACAGAAACGGAAGCTACTCCATTTTATGATGTTAAATAAAATGTGATGCCTTCCTCTATTCTTCTGTGTCCTTGCATACATTTCTGAACTGGATCCGACTGGGTTCAATATATCAATGAATGTAATTGAATTATTCTTAAACTTAACAATTGTAGCCTTGCTACCTGAGGATCCTTGACCTCACCAGACCACTGTCTTTCTGAACTAATTACTTACCCCAGGTCACAAACGTGTGGGGTCCCCTTGTTTTTGAAACGCAACTTTAAATGTGAGCATGTTCTTGCCTAGGCCAAATGTGACCACATAACAACCACCTCTTCGATGTGAGACAATTAAAAGCTTCCTAATAAACTATGCCTAAAATATAGATTTAATCATGTATTATAGCTAAAATCATTAAAGCAGTATGCTTCTTTAATGATAAAAGCATAGACAAAACCAAATTGTATCAAAGGTCAATAGGGAAAGGTGAATAAAAAAGGAATTTAACAAGTAAAAAACATGGCTGAATTAAAACATCTCCACTGCTTGAAACTGTCATATTGTTTAAATGTTCCAAGGAGTAGACAAAACATTGCTGTTCCCAACTACCGCAGATGATGTTTCCGTTGGCACCCCTCTCACTAATTGCAAGAAACAAACATATTCAACTCCAACCCCCTCACCAGCCAATGAAGGTGTGACAGCCAGTAGTGCATCCGCAGAGGATGAGTCAGGATCCAAAACAACAGGAGTTGAAGTATCCCAGCAAGGCTCATAATATGCATTTTGAAGCAACGACAATCGCGCAGGACATCTGTGCATGTGAGCTTTTAAAGGACCTGCCAGCAGCTCTATGTCAGTAGATTGGACGGGTTGCATTCCCAAGCATACATCCAGGGCACACTTGAAAGTGTACTGCTGACAGCGGAATATGAGCTGCACGCAGTGTACAACAGGTCATGATTGCAGAAACCGTCACCAGATATGGTATTTCCAGTTTCATCCCGCAGCAACCTTGATCATTCAACATCATATAGCTCCCATTAGAAAGCAGTCTGAATGCAGGATAATTTACAGCAGCTGGGGAAGCTTTCAGATAACATGACAAGTTCTCCTTGGATGGAGTGTAACCTCCCTGCTAACCAGAGACTGGCATAAAGTATTCTTGCAGTCAGTACTGCTAAGAAAATCCTCATTCCTACAACGATAAGTGGAAGGTAGGATCCATATCTCATGTACAAACCCTTCTCCTAGCGCTTATAAATAAACAAACCTGTGTATTATCCAATCTGCTGATGGTACCTCTGCAACAGTATATGGTAATTTTTCTATGTGTAACATAGTATGTCGCATCATGGTGGTCTGCTCTTTTGTTAAGTTGTAGGGTAAAAACAACCTAGTGGCATTTATCCGCTTCCATGGAACGCGATCAGTGTGTAAAGTCTGTAGAGTCCAACTTAGTAGCATGATAGACCTAAGCTGTGTTTGGCCATGTTGCAAAAAGGGCATATCACTCTGTATGATGTTAATCCCAGATGACACAATGTTACCCAGAGAATATATCCTATTGGATAATGTAGTCATGCTATTGTCAACAACTGCTAGAGCCTTCTCTAAATTAACTCTGTCAATTTCGTGTATTCTCTCAGCAGCTTCCTGCTGTGAAACTTTTCACACTTCATTGTATATTGCTTAGAGAAAGTGCTGTTGACGTAGCTTTCGTGCTCGTAACAGGAAATCCTGTAGAGACATGTCATTAGAAAGACGAGACAAGTATTGTTTCACCTCTGCGAAAGTTGAATGTTTTAGCCACTCTAAGCACAACTTTCTAACGCTGTATGTTGCGACCACTCCTGCATTTTGTGTCTGCACATAACATGGGTCTGGCCTATTTATCCTGAACACCTCCGTGTTGTTGAGAAAACATGCCTGACATCCATTAGTATCTAACGGCCACACTAACCATCCCTCTGGACTGGAACATGAAGAATTTTTGTCCCATTTTTAAGCATGCTGTTGAATGTGTCCTCGTGTAATTTGTGAATTGCTGCCAATTTGCAAAGAGTGCAAAGGTGGGAGTTTTTGTGTATTTAGATGCTTTATCTTGGCCCGGCCGAGACAGGACTTTTGCTTCAAATTTTTATTGAGGAACATTAGTTCTTTTTTTAGGCCTGCTCTAAATAAAGCTGTGTTCCCCTGAACCTGCCAATCTCTAGTTCCCCATATCTATTTTAAATCGATATTGCCTCTCTAACAGTCAAACCCTTGTGTCGACAACTGGAAAATGAAAGATGCAGAATAAATTAATTTGGTGTCAGTTAGCATATTTTTCCTAAATGGGGAAAGTATATGCTTATAGTAATAGGACTCTGAGTCTGCTGGATTATGACCAGAAAAATATTCAAACCTCTGTGCAAATGTCTTTAAGATACCCTGTGGTGGTGTTGGGAAGTGTTCCCCTTGGGTGTATTTAAATACTGCATGTGGAGTACTTGCTTTATCTAAATAATGGTGAAAACAAAACATTTAATCTTAATTAGGTGTGCTATCATACATTTCTTCACTACTGAATAAAGTGTAATGCTCTAAATCAGCAAGCATTTCATGTACTGCGTGAGTGTTCCAATCATCAGAGATAGTGCCAGAAGTGATGACACCATTTA
The DNA here is from genome assembly GCF_964204655.1 of Triturus cristatus. Classification (NCBI taxonomy): domain Eukaryota; kingdom Metazoa; phylum Chordata; class Amphibia; order Caudata; family Salamandridae; genus Triturus; species Triturus cristatus. The sequence goes on along the minus strand of NC_140580.1, from coordinate 86,407,924 downwards.
AGGAAATACAGAAAACGTGGGGGACTTGTAAAGTCTCTGTCGGTCCAAATTTATAATAGGATACCTTATTCCAAACAATTCCATAAGGAACTGGAACCACTGAAATATTCACAAGGGAAAGGTATCTTCACACTTTGTGTGATGAAGAATAGGGTTACAAAACCTTATTTAACCAATTCAATAGCAGAGTGTTCTGGGCAATAATGTTTATTCAGAAGGAAGAAAAAGACAGTCACAAGTAGAGGAAAAATAATGAAATTCTAATCCAAATGTATATACATGGAGGGATATAAGGTATGGCTTTTAGAGCCAAATAAAAAGTTAATGTGGTCCTCTCTGTGGAGGCTGGTGTGATGAATCTGAAGAGAAGTCCTCACAGTCAACGAAATAGCCAGAGGCTGTTTGTACAAATGTGGGAAGCTCATGGAGCTGTCTAGAACTGGTAGATGACTCTCATGGTAGTACGTTGTAAACACCATCATTGTCTGCTTGCAGAGTTAACACCTGTATAGTCGTATATGACAATTGTATGGTATTTGCTGATGTAACTGGAAATACTGACATTTCAGTATTAGTTGTCTCTAGCTCGGGAGAAGAAAGTTCATTGTTGGTTAAAGCTTGTAACGTAACTTTTTGTAAGGTGGTGTTAGGAGACAGGTAACTGAGGAGCCCTCTAAACCTAATATGTAGAACTGGCCACATGAAGAGGTTTGATGAAATGATAGACACAAATCTCTTGTGGTTACCACCGGCAAGAGGTGGTAAAAGTACAGTTCTGGTACCTTCAACAGCAGGACAGGCACAAGTGGTCTGTAAGATGGCTCAAACTCCTCCTTATCGATAATTTTCTCCTGTACTAGATCCTCAATCTTTGGAATCCAAGCAGGAGTTGCCAGTGCTTCCTTCCCTTCACCAGTGACAGAATGTTTCTGTTGGATGGTCCTATGAGCGTTTCTGAAGTTGTTCGTGTTCAGGTCCTGCAAAACATCCATATGTTCACTGATATCAAAAGGTGTTTCCGCCACCACTGTAGTGGGACTGTCAAAGTCTGGAACCCACATTTTACCCCAAACAGGACTTCATAGGGAGTCTGACCACCAAAGGATCATCTAGGTGGATTGTTTAAGTCTCTCTGAACCCTATACAGGTGGTGGACCCAACTGCGACCTGATCCTAACACTGTAGCTGTTAAAAACCTCTTTAGGTCACAGTTTTTCCTCTCAACTACTGTGTTTCCCTCACAATGGTATTGTGAGGAATAATGCAAAGTCACATTCAATGTTCCCATGGTATCCCTGCAATCCCTAAAGGCACCCGCTGGGTCCTGGCCTGAATGGAATGTGGCTACTGCATATGTGCCGATATAGACTTGCAAGTCCTTTATAACAGTTCAAGCATCAGCCAATCGCTGTGGCCATACCCATAGGAATTGAGAGCAGGAATCCACTGCTAACATGATGTATTTGTAAGACACCTCTGAGTTTAAGGGACCGCAATGGTCTAAATGGACACAAGCCAGAGGCTTGTTCGAAATTAAAAGAGGTGTCTGTGGTAGACGAGCTGTGGTGGAAACTTTTATCTGTCGGCAAATGTTACATTTAAGGACATGGTCTTTAGCCTGTTTGTAATGCCTGGCCACCAGTAGCGTTGCTGCAATTGTGAAATTGTAGCCACCACCCGTGCGTGAGCAGCTGCTAGACCCTCATGTGCTGCTGGGACCAGTTCTAACCTGTGATCTGAATTAGATATTACTCTATCCCCCCCCCTCTGGAAATATGAACAAATGGAATATTTTGCACACTTAGGAGCTGATTAGGATGGCGGGCGGACTCTTGTCCGCCTGCCACCCTAACGGAGATGGGACCGCCCGCCATATGTGCGGCGGTCCCGTGGGGAAGATTAAGATGCGCCTGCCACACTGGTGGGCACATCCCTCATTTCTAACATTGCGGCGGGCGGTGCTTTCAGCAGCACCCGCCGCAATGTCAAAAAGGCACGTTCTGCATTTGCATGCACAACGTGACAGGCACCGCGCGGTGCCTGCCATGTTGTGCATGTAAATGCAGGGGGGGTACATAGGTACCCCCATGTGCACCCCCCACCCCCACAATAACCTGGGGGCCCGCAACAGGCCCCCACATGCAGTTACCACGTTGCCGCCATGGAAAGGCATTTCACCGCATGTATTGTAATATGGATGGCGGTGTCTTGCAGACACCGCCACCATATACAGCCCCTTTTCTGCCCTGTTTACTGGTGGACCAGCGGAAAACCGGCGGACGGTCTTTCCATCTGCTGGGGTCCCCCCCGCCATACTAATATGGCGGGGGGAGGAAATGGGTGGCGGGTGTAGGGAAATGTAGGGCGGATTGGCGGTGGCGATCCGCCCTACATCCTAATCGGCCCCTTAATTGGTAGAAGTATTTTGGTGGAAATATTTTCGGTAAGAGGGTGCCATTGCACAGCATTGACAGCCGTCATTATGTCTCCATCTATTCTCGTACCAGAACAAGTTATCGCAGCGACTGCAGCAATTTGCAATGTTGCTTTTGTAGCTTAATCAGCCATTGAATTACCTGCAATGTGTATTCCTACACATTGGTGGCTGAGTGTGTGTATGACATGAGCCTATGGCAAACTTGCTTTAAACTTAGCCGCTTGTTTCCAAAACATCTTAAGCTTGATAGTGTACCCTTTGGAGTCTCTGAATCCATTCTATCTCCAGTAGTGTAAATACTAATTTTAAGACTGGACACGTGAATACAAATTGCACACTAGAAGTGTGGGGAACGCAAGATCTGTATTTTCAAGTGTCAGAATTAGAGTTTTCGGTTCAGCCAGGTGTGCAGTGCAAATATCAAGTGACTGTGTGTATATTTCATGAGATTGGATTTCTCTACCCCTTATTTTTCCCTTCACCGATGCACAAACGGAAGAGTATTGGTGCTTTGTCCCTACTGCAGGCTGGGCAGATCCATCAGTCTAGATTATAAAATCATACTGATATAGAGACATTTTTTCAATGGACAGAGGATATTCATCTTCGTATTGAAGGCATGGTTGTGCTTGTAGTGTAGAATCAAAGACATAATCTATATCTATTGCTGTAAGTGAGTTGGCCCACGGTATCCATCTGGGATGTAAAGCTTTCGCGTTGGGAAAACTGGCCTTCATGACAGCCTCTAAGTCTAGACAATTATTTGTTTTCCCTGAGCCAATGATCTTTCTTTCACTTCAGCTGTCTCTTTTCTGTCGGTACAAAACGCATTTCTACATTTGTATAGAAATGTGATTTATATGCATTTGGTACATTGTCTCCTTAATTGAATGTACTATTAGTGTATCCCAATGTACCCGCAATTATGTGGATCACCAAGTTTGTGGTGTTGACACGTTTGTGTAAGTGTTTTGAAGCTAGTATGTCAGCTTGTACTGCAGGTAAAATCTATATGTATTCAGATGTCCAATGTGTGCTTGAAAAGTCTGGATGAATCAAGTCATAAAATGTTTTCCACCATTGGGCATGATCTGGTATGTAAATTCTGCAGAGACTTAGAAAGCCCAATATCGATTGGAGTTTTTTCAATGTGTTTGGAGGTTGCAGAAGCACACGCTTCTCTAAGAAATGTGTCACAACTCTTTTTTCTTCACTTGACAACTCGTATCTCAAAAACAGTACATTGGGATAGGCAATCTTAAATTTTTCCAAAGTTCCATTTGTAGCCAATGTGAGCAAATACTAAAATTATGCGATCTTCTCTGGTCAAGTGTGTTAAGTCATCATTCGTTAGGTGTAGGTCATCGACACAGGACAATTGGTCATCAAATTCTTGTAACAGTTTTGTTATACAAGCTGAAAACAGCCCAGGGCTATTCTTATACCCTTGGGGTAATCAACAGAATCGTTTTTGTGAGCCTGAAGCGCTAAATGTAGTCAAGTACCTGCTTTAAGGTGCTATGTTTTGGCAGAAAAACCCATTTAAAATGTCTAATGTGGTTTTATATTTTTGTGCGAACTATGAACCATCATTTCCTTTTGCGGCTCACAATTTGCGGATTTTAGTTACTCACAATTTGCGAGTCATGAAAGGAAATGTACTAATGTGTCTCAAACACATTTTGCGATTCCCAGTGGGGTCACAAATGACCTACCTCATCAATATTCATGAGGCAGGTCACAATTACGACTCATTTTTAAAGAGCAGACAGGGGTCTGTGGTACCACTGCTTGCTCTTAAAAAACATTTACGCTGCCAATCAGAAAGGGGAAGAGATCACCTAGGGACCCCTTCTCATTTGCGCGTGGCTTACCACCAATTTGAAATTGGTGGGAAATGTGATTGATTTGCTACTGCATTTGCGGTCGCAAAACAATCTTATATCCCCTTGTGACTTGCTATAAGGAAGGGACGCCTTTGGCACGCTTCTTCCTAATAGCGACTTGCAAAACCTATTTTGCAAGTCTGTAATAGGTTATCGATTAGCAAAATAGGTTTGGTATATGCTACATCTCTTTTTAGCGATTGAAAGCAGGCCGATTTCCTGTTTGCAACTGCTAAAAACGGTCGTACATCTGGCCCTATATAGTTCAATAGTGGCACGCTATGCACGTTTTGTACAGCAAATGTGGGAGTAGCTGTGTTCAAGTGTCTGTGATCTAAGACTAAACGATGTGAATGGTCTGGTTTCATTACTGGAAACAAAGTATTATTAATTGGTGAGGTGCAACTTAAAACTACACACTGATATTCCAGTTGTGTGAGTATCTATATAACTTGTTTTTTGGCCTCATGTTTAATGGGATATTGTTTATGTGGTTGTGGGCTGGACCTCACAGGTGCTATGTGGTAAGGGGAGTGGAGACTTCATCCCAACCCACATACTTACTGTATAATGCTGGAGTTTGTGCTAAGGCCCACTCCTTATGTGTGTTTTACTGATTCTGAAACCAGGTCGGAAAAAGCTGGAAAAATTACTGTTTCTCCTTGTGGGCAAACACTAACAAACTCAGGTGGCCAGTCTTTTTTAGCCATGAGAATGCCGTAGACGAATGACAAGTTCTCCCAAAAGGGAACATTGAAAATGTGTGGTATATCCCCCTCCTTCTGGAGTTACAGTTCATATATTTGACTTGAGACCCTCAGTCTCTGGTCTGGTGTTTCCACCTGGACGTAGTGACTCATTGCTCCTGCCGCCAGACACTCCATTAGATTGTGGCGAAGAATTGTGACTTCTGCTATACTGTTCAGCATGGTCAGAGTCCACTCCCCGTTCAAAATCAGAGTTTTCAATATCTGTGGCATGTTTGGCTTTAATCCTAGTCACTTTCTTCTTTGTAAATTAAGGCTTTCACAGTGTAGGTTTGTCTTCCTTTTTTATATGAAATCAGAAGAGCATTGTGAGTCCTTCTTCGGTTTCACATACTCTTCTGATTTGCACCCTGATCGGCCTCCTCTCTCCGAGCATTTTTCAGATGATTCCTGAAAGAAACGAGGAGGACGTGTAGCAGTATCCTGATACCTATCAGGCTGGTTATTGAATCACAGGTATGCAAATTATATCGCTTCTCAGTGGACTTCTATTGAGGAGATTCACCCCATGTTATAGTCTTTTCTTTATTTTTCTTCTTATCTCACCATTTTTTTGAAGACTCAGGTGCCTGCTTCGAGTTATCCTCTTCAAAATTACCTGTAATTTGTGGTTTCTTATGGCCTGCTTCCCAAATGATCTCTACCTATATACCTATAAATGTATAGGTTTCTTCAATGATTTTAGGCAGTTTGTGCTCCTGATCTACTGGAACAACCTGCATGAGTTGCTGGCGTATAGCCAATGCTGCTGCTCCCCCTTTTATATTACTTAGTATTATTGAGGATACTGTGGCAAAATGGCCCTTTAATTTCAGCCCCAAATCCAGGTATGGGGCTGCCCCATAATAATTTTGAATCTGTTTAAGCACCTCAAGCGAAACAGCTAATGATGGTGTACCATGGGTCCTGGTATAGACTGCAGCAAAGACTTTGCCCCAAGTGGCGCAGTCTTCCACTGTGGGAGCCATCACCATTAGCAGGTATATTGTGAGAATTTTATGTTTCTCTTGGGGTCCCATATGGGGAAACACTACTTCAAGATGATACGTTTTTTGTACAATCCAGAAAGGAATCTAATTCTGTCCGCTGGGAACCTTACCCATTATTGCATTAATGGTTTCTGGACTAATTCCAGGCGTAGCCAATTGTTGTTATGCAGCTTGAGCAGCCCTTTGTGGGATGGCCGTCATGGTTCACATAACAAATTTTATTAGACGTCTATAGAGTGTAACTAAATCTCTGTATAGTACTCCAAGCTCTAGGTCCATAATGTTTGCTATATCTGGATATGGCGTGTAACCGGCTAAGACTAGCCATGATGCTCCCTCATTACTGAGGGCACCTAGTGTGACATTTTCTAAGGTATGTGGTATGGCGCCTAGGAACCAGTTTATGTGTTCCTGATAAGTGAGCGGGATGTCTAAATCCTCATATGCTCTGTATTGATTTGGTACTGCTAGTGTATGTGTGAAAATTCCCTGAGTTGGCATTTACTTCCAGGAATGTGACCTATGCATAGAATACCTCTGTTTTTTACGCTTTGGGCCTCTACCATGAAGGTAATATCCCCTCCTATTTGCGAAAGTCCATGTTGTAATAACATTTGTGTTAGTGAATGTCTGCAGTTAAGTGGTAGAACCACCTGCTCTGGGTTAGCCATTTAAGTTTTGGGAATATTTGGAATTCAGAGTGGGTACCTTTATGGGGTGATCCTTTTAAAGGTTCAAGCTTGAACAACATAAAGGCAGAGGTAGGGGTTCCATACTAGCTGGGGAGGATGATTTTCCCTAACACTACAGATTTCTCCGGTTAATTTGTGAGTAGGGGTTTTGGGCACACAAAAGAAAAATTACTCAGGAGCCCCATTAAATAAGTAACCAAGCTAAAACGTTGGTGGCGCCATGTCGTACAGTTCATACTTTCTCAGTAAAACTGTGAGTTTGTTGGACAACATAAATGTCCAAACTGCGCGAGACTGATTCCACGCACATCTTCAGGATATGTTGGCCTTAGTCCTGGCTAGCTCACAGTGCACCAACTCTACCCCTAACCTAGCAAGGTAACAGGTGGCATATGCAACCTCAGAACATGACAACCCTGACTCCCCAAAGAAATCATAGAAAGAAATCTAAAGCCCTTTTGTTTGGTTACTAATGTGTGCCCTAAGGGAGACACAAGAAATACTCGAATTGGCATTTCAAATATTTATTGAAGTAATAAGATTTTGGTGTAAAATATGTGCACTGCAATTATCAATAGAAGGAAACAAAACTGAGTAATCAGCATCACAAGAATGGTAAAGAAAATGAACATTTCAACCACTATGCTGTTAAAATAGAATATATGCTTGCACATGAGTAAAATTTATAATTATGCTCCTAACTAGCACTCCCTATCCTAGTGTACCAAGGGTCGGTGAATCTGTCAGAATCCCTGTGTGTGATCTAATGCCCCAGTAACCTGTGTTTATTTTTTCTCTGGGAGCCTTTCTTGGTTTAGAGCTGGGCTCCATCCTCCTCAGGCAGTAAACAGGATTCAGCTGGGCTGGAATTGTGGCATGGGGGTGATCTCAGCAAACACAAGGAGATGATGGATGAGCGCTGAAACTTTTCAGACACTCACCCCAGTCACAGATCTGGGTTGAATCCATCATCGTTCTTTAGCTCACTTTGCCACCCCAGTTCAGACACAGTATATGCAAATCAGTCTTAACCCTGTGCCTCATGGGAACAGTCCAACCCGAACTGCCAAGCCATGTCTTTCCTGAGCCGGAAACAAGCATCCTGGGACTGGTTTCAGGCTAACAGTCCTCATCAGCCAGGCTAGTTTGAATCCAGTGGCAAAGTGAACAAGTGACCCACGTTGGGCATACCCTGACAACTTAGGGCAAACAAAGCAAACACAAGGAGATGATGGTCGGAGCGCTGAAACTTTTCAGACACTCACCCCCAGTCACAGATCTGGGTTGAATCCATCATCGTTCTTTAGCTCACTTCGCCACCCCAGTTCAGATACAGCTATATGCAAATCAATCTTGACCCCGTGCCTCATGGAAACAGTCCAGCCCGAACTGCCAAGCCATGTCTTCCCTGGACCGGAAACAAGCATCCTCGGACCGGTTTTGGGCTAACAGCCCTCATCAGCCAGGCTAGCTTGAATCCAGTGGCAAAGTGAACAAGGGAACATCTGGGCATACCCTGACAACTTAGGGCGAACAAAGCAAAAACCAGGCTAGCTTGAATCCAGTGGCAAAGTGAACAAGGGAACATCTGGGCATACCCTGACAACTTAGGGCGAACAAAGCAAAAACCAGGAGATGATGGATGGAGTGCTGAAACTTTTCAGACACTCACCCCCAGTCACAGATATGGGTTGAATCCATCATCGTTCTTTAGCTCACTTTGCCACCCCAGTTCAGACACAGTATATGCAAATCAGTCTTAACCCTGTGCCTCATGGGAACAGTCCAACCCGAACTGCCAAGCCATGTCTTTCCTGAGCCGGAAACAAGCATCCTGGGACTGGTTTCAGGCTAACAGTCCTCATCAGCCAGGCTAGTTTGAATCCAGTGGCAAAGTGAACAAGTGACCCACGTTGGGCATACCCTGACAACTTAGGGCAAACAAAGCAAACACAAGGAGATGATGGTCGGAGCGCTGAAACTTTTCAGACACTCACCCCCAGTCACAGATCTGGGTTGAATCCATCATCGTTCTTTAGCTCACTTCGCCACCCCAGTTCAGATACAGCTATATGCAAATCAATCTTGACCCCGTGCCTCATGGAAACAGTCCAGCCCGAACTGCCAAGCCATGTCTTCCCTGGACCGGAAACAAGCATCCTCGGACCGGTTTTGGGCTAACAGCCCTCATCAGCCAGGCTAGCTTGAATCCAGTGGCAAAGTGAACAAGGGAACATCTGGGCATACCCTGACAACTTAGGGCGAACAAAGCAAAAACCAGGCTAGCTTGAATCCAGTGGCAAAGTGAACAAGGGAACATCTGGGCATACCCTGACAACTTAGGGCGAACAAAGCAAAAACCAGGAGATGATGGATGGAGTGCTGAAACTTTTCAGACACTCACCCCCAGTCACAGATATGGGTTGAATCCATCATCATTCTTTAGCTCACTTCGCCACTCCAGCTCAGACACAGCTATATGCAAATCAGTCTTGACCCTGTGCCTGACGGGAACAGTCAAGCCCGAATTGCCAAGCCATGTCTTCCCTGGACCGGAAACAAGCATCCTGGGACTGGTTTCGGGCTAACAGCCCTTATTCGCCAGGCTAGCTTGAATTCAGTGGCAAAGTGAACAAGGGACCCACGTCTGGGCATACCCTGCCAACTTAGGTGGGTGTGATCTCGACAGTGTCAGCAAAATGCTTCTCTAACTAAACAAAGGAGTAATGTCATTTATGTAATAAACGTCACCTATGTTGATATGCAGAAGCCCCAGTCAGGCTGCCATTATTGATTCTATCTGGCCAGAGGTGTCGCCGAGCGAACAATAACAAACAACATTTTGCACAGTGAACTTTAACTTATGTTCAAGGCCCTGAATATATGCATATGAAGATGTGTACATGAAACAAAGTTACTTAATGGAACATTTTCCCATACAGGCATGCAAGGAAATGTGTGTCAAATGTCAATGTTCAAGAAAACATGCCAACTTTAAACATGAGCAAAATGGTTGTGTTCTTGCCCGGGCCTAATGATACCACATAACAGCCTCGAGTCTTATTTTTATTGGCTTTGTTTGACCTGTATAAATTAAATAAGCTAAATCTTTGACATGCAGGTTACAGACTAATGACATGAGGGTATATTAAAAGACAGCTAATGAAGAAATATTTCCAAGGTTCGGTGAAAATTAGACTTTGTCTGATAACATGTAGAGTTACTAAGTTACACAGTTTCTTCAAAACACAACTTTAAATTCCTGAAGTTCCCTTTTACAAATATGAACTTTATCAAACCTTCAATTAACACTATGGATTGATATGTCATCTCAAACCCTGGACAAGATACAAGTTATAGCAGTGCTGTGGAGTCATCTGGTAACCCTTATTAAGTTGTTACATTGAATTGGCTAATAATGAATACCAATAATTAAGAGTCAAAATGCAATGTAATTGCCATTGTAGGATACAAATATGAGCATTAACAGTTTAATTAAAAACGCCCACCTACATGCGTATAGAGTTTAACCCCTTCAGTGCCCATGACGAGCTGGACTCGTCATGGGCTGCGGTGGCGCTGTGCCCATGACGAGTCCAGCTCGTCATGAACTCCGCCCGCTAATGCAAGGCGCGGCACTGGGCGGGGAAAGGGGCGGGCATGCAAGGGGTTAAGAAACTTAAATGGTTTCTATCTCAGTTTATTCCTTGTCTAATGTTGACATGTTACCGTATCTTTGTTTCCTCAATGGGCTGCTCAGTCAGGAGACTATGTGTTTCCATATTCACCTGGGCCCTCTTTGGGCTTCAACAGCATATCCCAGCCAGCTAACAACTCAGAAGGAGTGCTTCATTTTGCCATCTTTTTATACAGCAGATAGAGCATAAGAGAAATAAGAGGATGAAAAGAAACAGACTTGCAGTCGGTTCCTTAATAGCATATCTGCGTCGTGAATAGTCAGATGCTGATTGCTGAGAGTGGTTGGGCCTCCCCTAATGTGACCTAACCTTATTTCCTCCCAGTGTCTTGGAAAAAGACACACCTCCTGCAGTTGTGCTCGGTATGCACTGGGATTATGGGCCTTCTAGGCAATGTTTAATTCAGAATTCAATACGGAAACATGCAGTTGTGCAGTAATTTACCATTTGATAGGAGAAATCTAAGGATAGTGTGATAATGCTGCCCATAATGACTGCCTAAGTGTCAGGATGCTCCTAACTGGCAACATTTGAGTCTATTCTCATATAAATGAATTTAGGGACCCATCTTTCTGTAGGATATAGACTGAGTCAGAAAAAGGACTCACCAGGAACTTGAAAACGTACACAATTGATGGTAACCAATTCCTTAAAAGCATTATTTTTATAGAACCATTCTTTTTATTGAGAGGTCCAAGAAATGAACACAGCCACACGCCTACAACCCTGGGGCCGGCTGCCCATCATTAGACTGGAGTACACAGCTTTATTGCCAACAACCCAGTGTGCAGGCAGCGATCGAAATTCACATAGGTCCAAAAAGGCGAACTCAGGAAGAACCCCATCAGGTGGGGATAAAGAACAGAGAAAGAAAAGAAAAAGGAAATAACTCCCTCCCTTCACCCCCCTATTCCTTCCCCCTCACCTTTCGTCTGTACAGCAGTGCAGCGCTAATCCTGCAGTAAGTCTGTCTTCTAAATACAGCCTGCGGGAGCCTGCTGCCCGAGCGAATAACTGACTTTCTAATCAGTAGGCCCAATTAGTCTGGGATAAGTCTCAGAAACTTTAGATACTGAGGACATGTAACCTCCCGCATTTCAACTGAGAGTATCTAGAGAAATGGGGCCCATAGTTCGCTGTAGGTTTCTGCCTTGTGGTCCGCCACCAATGATAGGCGCTCCATCGCTAAGGTTAGCTATAATTTATGTAGCCAGTGTGTATGATCCGGGACTTGCGCAGTTCCCCATCTAGCCAAGAGTACCTGCTGTGCCGCTAATAGAGCAAGGGCGATTTGACGCCCTGTCAGGGAGCGTAGAGGAAATATGAGTGGGTTCCGTAGCCCTAAGAGCATGTAAGCTGGAAAGCATGGTAAGGTGGTGTTGAAGGCTCTGTCGATATCGTCTAGAACAGTCGTCCAAAAGCGTTCCAGCTTAGGGCAGTGCCAGAGCAAGTGGACGAGTGAGCCCATCTCGCCGCAACCTCGCTATCATTTCTCGGATCTGCTTTTATCCCAGCTGTGTATGCGCGCTGGTGTGAGATACCAATATGAGAGTACTTTGTATGTGGATTCTGCTCCTGTTGTGCTGTGTGCTGTATGGGTGGCTCTATAGTGGATATCGTCCCATTCCTTGTCTGAGAGAGCTCGCCCAGGTTCCTCCTCTCACCTTTGCTGCCCTTTGGTTCGTCCCCCTCCCACCCTTTTTGTTAGCTTTCGTGACACTGCCTCTCTGTAAACGGGTACTGAAACCCAGTGACACACCTGCCGGTATGGAAAGCCGTCCGCATGAGAGAGCCCATATTCTTGTTTCAATTTTTCAAAGGGGATCATGCCGTTTGGATCAAAGAGCGAACGGATCCGTTTACAGCCCAGCTCTCGACACTTATCAAAAAACACAGAGTTGCGGCCCGGAGGAAAATCAGGGTTCTCCGTGATTGGAGACATTGGTGAGGGAAATGTGGTCAAGGACTTGACCCCCGCCACAGCATCTCAAATTTTCATCGTGTGGGACGTCACTGGGGAGGAGTACAGCCCCCAAGCTCTAGGCTTGCGGGGAAGCCAGATTTCCCTCCAGATGTTGACCCCACCACTGCCTGGTCCATAAACGTCCAATACTTTTCGGAGAGGGGTCTATTCCATTCAAGTATGTCCCTATGGTGAGATGCCTGGACGTTTCTATGAATCAGAGGGAGACCCACTCTGCCCTCCCGTTTGTGGTGCGTCATCTGTGCACTGGAGAGGCGTGCTTTCTTACCGCCCCATACAAAATTGTTGATGGCTTTAGGAGACGGCACCGTCGGGATGGTCTGAAAAATATATAGGATGCGCGGCAAGATTGTCATCTTAACCGCAGCCACCCTGCCAAACCAGGAGAGGCCCAATCGGCTCAAATTGTTCAGTGCCTGAGAAATTTGTGCTGCAAGAGCTGAGTAGTTCAATTGCGAAGTCCTAGGCACAGTGGTAGCAAGGGAAATACCCAGGTAAGTGATTGACTGGTCTGCCTAGGTAAGAGGGAACGTTCTCTCAAGGGTGTCTCTCAGGACGGGGGCCACCAAAAGGTTTAAGATCTGGGATTTGCTCAGGTTGACTTTAAATCCCGAGACCTCGCCAAAGTGGTCAATTTCCGAAAGACCGGGAGTGAAGTTTGTAGCTGTGTCAGCGAGAGGATCACAACATCCACGTATAAGCTGATGGTGTGTGTATCCGCCCCGAATGTAATGCCACTAATCTGAGGGTTGTCCCGCACCTTCTGCGCAAAAGGCTCCATATAGAGCGCAAAAAGAAGTAGGGACAAGGGGCAGCCTTGTCGGGTGCCTCTGGCTATGGGGAACCGGAGGACGACTCCCCATTCACCCTCACAAAAGCACTGGGGGCACAATGGATACAGGAAATCCATTTGATGAGACCCTCCCCGAAACCACGCAGCGTAGCGAACAGATAGGACCACCTAACCCGTTCAAACACTTTTTCAGCATCGATGGCGAGAAAGGCCGCATCCCTGCCTGATCTGTGGATAACATCTGTAAGGTGAAGTAAACTTTTCGTGTTGTCCCCGCTCTGTCGGGTGGGTATAAATCCCGATTGATCTGGGTCAATCAACCCTGCCATCAGTGGGTTGAATCGGGCCGCTAGTATGCCAATTAATATTTTCACATCAATGTTAAATAATCAGATCGGGGTGTAGGAGACACAGTCATTTGGGTCTTTCATTGGTTACAGGATGACTGAGATCGAGGCTTTCAGCATCGAATCTGTCAGAGATCCCGTTTCTCGGAAAGAGTTAAAAACTAGGGTCAGCAGTGGAGCCAGTTCTGGGTAGAATAATTTATAAAATTGGGCCGTGAACCCTTCCGGGTCCGGCGCCTTGTTCCTCTGGAGGCGTGCAATGGCTGTGATCACCTTGTCCAGACGAATAGGCTGGTCCAGGTGTGCAGCAATGGTTTCTGTCAGTCTAGTGACCGTCACGTCCCGCAGAAACAAGTGAGCAGACATCCGGGATGTGTCTTCCTCCACATATAGTGATCGATAAAAGGACTGAAATTCTCTGGCTATATCTCTATCGATCTGTACAGACGCCCCAGTTGCCGGTCTGATGGAGCGGATCGCGGTCGACATGGTTTTGGCCCGTAGTATTTGCGCCAGCATTTTGCCGCATTTGTTACTGCTAATAAAGAATTTGTGTTGGAGTCGTAAAAGCGCATACTCTGCCCTGTCAAGGTCTAAACGGGATATCAGGAGTCTCTTCCTTTCTAATTCCCTCCACACCCGCGGCGCCCCAGTCCTTTTATGGATCGCCTCCAACTCGTTCACTTCCTGCTCAATGCTTTGCCTCTTCTCCTTGTGCGCTCTGTTATCTCCAGCAGAGATCACTATACATTCCCCTCTAACTACTCATTTCAAAGCTTCCCATACCGCTCTTAGGGGAGTAGCCCCGGTGTCATTAATCTGTAGATAGTCTGTGATTCGGGCACGGACCGCCTCGACCACTGGTTAGGATTGCAGTAGTGTGTCCCTTAGTCTCCAACCCCCCAGGCGTGGAGCGTGTGTCCTCTTCTGCAGTGTAACCGTGATCATGGCATGGTCTGAAAGAGAGCGGGGTTCGAAGGTGGGGTCAGATACAATCAAGGCTAGCGCCCAGGAGGCCAGGAAGTGGTCTATGCATGCATCGGTTTTGTGTCTTGCCGAGTAATGTGTGTAGTCCCTGTCGTTCGGGTGAGGGTGCGCCATACTTCGAGGAATTCGTGTTCCCCCAACCAGTGAGTCCCCTCGTCCGACAAGGAGCCCGTCTGTGTGTGCCTTTGTCCCGAACGATCCAATGTCGGATTCATTACTAGGTTAAGGTCACCACCCACTAAGATATCTGCGTCAGCGGATACCAAGACCTCGCCCAGGGCTTTGCGAATGAATTGTTCGTGTTGTGTGTTCAGGATATAAATGTTGGCGAGCGTAAATTGCAGGGTCTCCCACTGAATCCGGACCACTAAGAGTCTCCCTTTTATTTCTGCAGTTGTGGCCAACAGCTTGCCACTAAATTTCGCACTAAAAAGAATTGCAATCCCATTGGTCTTTTGGCCCTTATTGGACGACCAGACTTGGAGGGGGAAACGTCGGGAGGGCATGCGGTGTATATTGTGCTGCAAAAGGTGAGTTTCCTGCAGGAGACAGAAATACCCTTGGGAGCTTTCCAGAAGGGACAGGATCGCTGATCTTTTCACTGGATGGTTCAGTCCCTGGACATTTAGGCTCACTATCTTGAGATCTTTACCCATCATCAGGAGGTGTGGGGGGGCCTATCAATGTGTATGCATCTACGGGTGTGCCTAAGCCACCCAACCCACAGGCGCTTCGGCTCAGTAAGGACAGTGACTTTGTCAGATGGCGGTGAGGTGAAGGGATATACTGCTAGAGTCAACCAAACTAATAATAAAATCCCAAACTGTACCCAAAAAATTCCCTCCCCATAAGAGCAAAGAAAAGTCTAATTTATCTCAAAAGGAGACAACAGTTCATCTGAGGAAAAGCATGGGAAGCGTGGGTCGGTCGCTCAGAGAGAATCTTCAGTTATAGAGGAGGTGGGGCCCCTCGTCTGGCACCCGGGATGGAGTAGTCCAATGGTCACGAGTTTCCAGGCACCATCTGAAAGCAAGTTGCCCGATGCCCAAGACGCAATTCAAGAGGAGACAGTGCGTTCAGGTGAGTTGGCCAGGGCATTGATCACAGCCTTTCTTTCACTGGCGATCGTCTCTGAGTCCGGTTTGTGGCTCGCAGGGGGCCTCCCACCCGCCGCCATCGAGATGCTGGGGTGGTCATGATCCTGGGAAGGCCCAGCACTTCAGCTGCTTCTTTCAGAGATTTTATTTGCCAAAACGTATTCTCGAGCCAAAGGGGATGTGGAAACGGTGACCCCAGGAGTATGCTATTCCCTTTTCTCTTAAGTTTGTGGTGACAGCTCAGAAACTTCTTCTTTTGGCGAAGGTAGTCAGGGAGAGGTCCTGGAAGAAAGTCAACGTGTGGCCCCTGTACTGGACCGGATGAGCCTCCCGGGCTTGAAGAAGGATAAGCTCTTTGATTTGAAAGTCTTGTACACACACGAGAATATCCGGTGGTGGAGCTTTGGCGCCTTTGAGTAGGCCCACTCGGTGTACTCTGTCCATCTGGATTTCTGAGGGACATTTGTCACCCAGGACTAGGCCTGGGCGTAGTTCGCAGGGTTTTGCTACGCGGAACTCTGCGAAGTTAGAAAAAAACTCTGCTTAGTTCCGCGAGTTTCTGCTGGTATTCCTGCCGCTCGGGTAGAAATTCTACGCTTGCGAACTTACTGTTTGCGATCACAAACTTACCGTTCGTGATCGCGAGGGGGGGAAAACTCAGCTGCACATCGCGAAGTGGAGTTTTCTGCACTCCGCGAGCTCTGCAGAGTGCAGAGTGCAGAAAATTCCGCGAACAGAGCGAAGTGCACAGCGCAGGCCTACCCAGGACTTCCTTGAAAATAGCCAGCACATATTCGCGGATGTCATCACGCTCTGCTTGGGGTGGGGCCCCTCTGATGCACACATTGTTGAGGCGCGAACGATTTTCTAAATCTTCCGCCGCTGCTTGCAATTCGATGTGCTGCTCGCTGAGGCACAGCAGCTCCTGCTACATCATTTGTACTTCTTCGTCCCTATTAATTTCACGTTCTTCCAGTGCTTCGACTCGGTCTACCACTTCGTCCAGGTCTTAACGAACATCTTTCAAGTCGGCCGACAGTTGATTTTGCATGGTGAGCAGATCTTCACGGAGGGACGAGAAAAGTTTGGACATGAAAGCTTGAGTTGCAGGGGCATCTTGAGCTTTTAGGTCCCCCTTGAGTTTTTCATCTTCCAGTGGAGCACCCACTGTGGAGGGTGCAGGAGGTTGTTTCATCGGCATATCCCTAACAGACCTGTCTTTCTTATTCCTAGTGGAGGCCATGGTGGCGCCGGAGGGCAGCTACTCTGCCTAAGACGGGAGTCGGTAAAGGCGAAATGTGCTGTGCACCTCGGTCGGAGAACTCTATCCCAGCTGTTCTGAGCATGGTCGAAGGGCTATCGGCTACTATCAGGTCTAGGCCCCCGGGGTCTGATCACTACCCCTTGTGCAGGCAGCGTGGGCAGAATATATGGCGAGGGTGTTCATATCGGCGCCAGCCGCCGGGAAGAACCGTCATTGGGGTCCCCCTAGCGCCGCCGTCCCATGTGTCTACTCTGGGGGCACCACCGAGGACAGCCTGTGGGGGCCTGGATGTAGTGGCTGTCACTCACCGGAGTGGTGCAGATCGTTGTGGCTGTTTCAGGCCTGCTGGCAACTTCAGTGCCTCTGTGGTTCACCCAGCGTACACCCCCCAGGTGCCTTGGGTCAGCTCCGTCATTCCAGACGCTTATTCTCCCTCTGGGTCAGTGCTAGACCTCTGAAGCTTGCCAATGCCTTCACTGCAAGTCACCCTGGAGGGCCAGTGGACCTCTCCTAGGTCCTCCCACCATGCGTTTGTAGCCCTGCGGGCCCCGGAGCAGGAGTCCCCATCTGCGCACCCAGCACGCCCGTCTCAGAGCAGCCAACTCTCCTTCTGTACTCAGATCTCCAATCCCGGGGGAAGAACCGGCCTCTTATCTCGCCGCTGTAGGAGCCCAGAAGCTCGCCACTGTGGCCGTGGCAGGTGCGCGTCCGTGGTGCTGGTCTCTATGCTGGGGCCTTGCAGACCTAGGTCTTCTCTTTGCAGCGTGCACTACAAGATGGAGGCTCGCGGCTCACTATTCAGAGCGGCCTTATAAACGTGGCCAGTGCACTCCCCGGTTAGGGCAATCCTCGTCCTCCTGCCGCGCCAAGCAACCGCCCCTGGGGGATCCCGCCTGTTGCCGCTCTCAATTCAGGGGGCTTTTCAGTTTCGACCTCGGTGCGCGTTGGCAGCTTTACCGCACTCTGCCTCACCTTCTCTCTGTTGGAACGAGCCCGGTCTCCACTTTCCAGCCTCTGGGCCCCCGTTCCGCTCCGGGTGGGGTCTCTCCGAGCCAGCTGCAGCGGATCGGCCCCGAGCAGTGCCCGTCACGAACTCAGGCCGCACATGGGGTGAGGTCGGCCGCCCGACAGGCCTCTGCTGTGCACTGGTTCCACCCTGGCTCTGGATATCATCGATCAACAGACCTCAGCTCAAGTCTGTCTCTCCTCGCTGCCGCCGCGGAGTTCGGCCAGGGATCCCACCAGGCGGCACCACAACACGGGCTCGCCTAACTCTCGCTGGCCGCCGGATCTTAGGGCCGTGTCTGCCTCAATCGCGCTACATCTGCTGCCATGCAGTCCCGAACTCCGCCACAGAACACCGGAATCGTGTCCTGGAGTCTTCGTCTTGTCTCTCACGGGTGCAGATGTCAGTATCGGGCTGAAATAAGTAAGCTTATAAACGATGGCACTGGAGAGACTCACAGAAGCGTCTCACTCAGCCGCCATCTTGGCCACGCCTCATGTAAAAAAAAGCATTCTTTTTTATATAGTTCCAAACCATGACAAAACAGCGAATGCCTCAATCTCTCCCTTGTGCAGAATGTCTTCCCCTCACCCCTGAATACAACTGTTTTATTTATAGAATCCCTAAGAGACAAATTGCCTGTGGATATGGCACAAATATAAAGAGCGTTAGGAGACAGACTCCTCATGTTTATTTTAGGAGTGAATACCTTTATTTATAGAAGTCAAACCAAACGTGCCCAGTTGGGCTATGGATAGCCTGGCTCAACAGAAGCTCACAAAGGGAGATTGCTCACCATTATCCATCTCCTGGATGGAGGTTTTCTGGGGCTTTGGGAACCATTACTACAATTATGGCTCCTATATTTGTGCACACCCATTTTTTAACTTGTGCCTTGTCATACTTAAGAAAGTTCAAGCATGCTACTGTTGTGTATCTTGCGGCTGGAATACTAAGGTCAGAATAAATAAAAAAAACTCACAAAGGATAGATCATTTGTTCATTAATGCGTAGACATTTAATCACAAGCATTCTTCTGATAAAACCATATCTTCCTTAATTGGGAGCTCATTGTAAGAAACTTTGTTGTTTGTTGAGATGGGTAAAAGCCCCACTCAAATAATAAACACAGTCCTTGTTAGGGTGAACCACAAAAGTCACTAAATTCACCTGTGCTTAACCCTCTGGTAGCTTGGGACAAAGCATTCATGCTTAACTTAGGGGCAATGTGTAAAGTAATTATGCAGCTCTCAAACAGTAATAAAGTGGAAATACAACACAAGAAAATTCCCAAATCAACTTAATAAAATAGAGTAATATGCAATAGATAAAATGATAGCAAATCTAATCAGTGGAACCTGAGGTATGAGTATTTAAAGTTTTGTGGGAAAATATCACAAAGTTCCACTCGTGGTCACCTGGCTGCGCTGGACAGGGGAAAGTCACAAGTTCAGGCTGACCGCAATGGGGCACGACTCAAATACAAGGACCAGGTCCATCCCACTGAAGAGTTACCTTCTCAAGTTTGCACAAAAAGTGGATTCACGTTGGCGAGGTCTGTGAGAAGGACGTTATCGGCGCAAAGAACAAGTTGGGCATTGCGAGCGGTTGCTGCTGTAGCGCAAAGAGACGATCATTGCCGGAGATTCACATTGCCAGTCAACATGTAGAGCAGGTCTCATGGGTACTTCATATTGGTGGTCATCATGGGATATCGTCGGCGTGAAGAGCAGGTCTCGCTGGATTTTTGTGTTGCCAGTTATTGCAGGCAGTTGACTCTCGGCACAAAGAGGTCACTTCACGGCCCTGAAGAGCCCAAAACTTCTGTATCTTCACCTTTTCTTCAGGAGGAGTACACTCTGATGCCAGCCAGTGGTTCAGGACATGGGGGGCACTTCTTGGGGGTATGGTCTAACTCCAGCAGAGGCTAGCAGCAGGGCTCAGACAGGTTCAGGCAGCTTACCTTTGGAGTCCACCTCTTTGTCTTGGGTACAAGTGGGAGCAGGTCCAGCCGGTAGGATTTTCCTCATAGGTCATAACAGTAGGTAAAGTCCTTTCCTCTGTCTTCCAATGGTCCAGAGGTGCACTGAAAAAAGGCATCAGGGGGGCCACATTTATGCCTGGCACTAACTTGTGGGTAGGGGTGACTCAATTTCCCTCCCTGACCAATAGAGGAAAGGTTCCCAGGGCTAAGCCTACCCATTTGCAGCATTTCCTGTGTGCCTTGCTACAAACAGTCCCACTGTGCCCCTCTCTACCTAAATCCAACATGGCAGAACATTTCCTCCCTTGTGCAGTTCTCCTATGCCCACCCTGGAAGCGTGCCCATGAAAATGAGGAAATCTACCCCTGTGAATACTCAACACCAGTTCTGGTGGCAGCTCTTATCACACTGAGAGTGGTGCCTGGCTTGCTGGCTAAAACGGCAATAGGGGAGGCAGGCCCAGGTGTGAGCTACATCTACCTGTGACCGGGCAGGCCCCTTTGAAGATAATTAAGTTCATGGGCACTGCCCAGATGGTCATTATTTCAGTGGAACAACACAGCACCTCAAAGTCAAGCCCTTTGTCTCAGCTCTGGGAGCCAATTCGCACGTAATCAAGGAGCTATTCAGTTCCTGTGTAGCAGTTGGATGCCTGGGAAAGTGGGCTTCTAGAGTTCTAAGGCAGGCTGAAAGTAAATTTTGGAAAGTACCATTTGTGAAATATGTGTTACAAATCCAACTTTACCAATGAATTGTATTTGTAGTACATTTTTTCAAAAGTCAAAGAAGTTACTTTTCATCAGGCTCTTGGGGATAGATAACTGTACTGGTAAAGTAGTTTTAGGGCATTGTCACTGTAAGAACATGTTTAACATTTCCGTTTTACATGTCCTACCTTTAAATATCGTGCACCCTGCCTCATGTAGATTTAAGGCCTATTTAGGGCTATTTTGTCAGGTCGAATTTGCAGTTTAAACCAGTACAGCCAGATTACTGGTAGCAGGCCTACAGTCATATTTTGCATTACCACTTAAGTGGTGGAACAGTATGTGATGTAGTCCACCAGTGACATTTAACTTTGAGGCTGTGGGTACACTTTGTAAAATTTACTAGGGATTTATAGGTAAGTTAAATATGCCAATTAGGTGTACACCAATCATATATGATTTTAGGGTTCAGAGCAAATACACTGGTCACTGCACAGCAGTGACCCAGTGTGAAGAGTCCAAAAACCAGTAACAAAACCTAGCAAAAAGTGGGGGATGACCACTCAACAAGGAGCGAAAAGGGGCATTATCCTACACTATGTTTATTATTATTTTTATTATTGTTAATAACAATAATTTTAATTCTGGAGCGCCTGATTGCCCTAAAGGCCTACTGGCTCTAAACACACCTTAAAATGCTCAGTCACACACATCACTAAGGATTACATGGTGAACAACATGTTTTAGGTGACTTTCTAAACTGGCCATGGTCTGGTGACTTTCGCACGGAGGATGGTAGGTCATTCCATAGGCTAAAAGCGTGAACCAAAAAATGCTCTACCTCCTACCTGAGAGTCTGTATTTATACTATGCTGTATTTTGATTGACTTGTGTTAATCGCAACCGGGGTTCAGGGAAATATCATCTAAAGTTATTCTGCAAATAGGCAGGGCCTTTTATATGAAAGGCTCTGTAACCGATGCAGAGGGATTTAAAATAATCCTCTTACCTAACGGTAGCCAATAGAGCTTTTTCTGCACTGAGGAAGTTGATGAGATCCATGGGAGAAACAAGGCCATATGCACCACCGCATTTTGTATACGAGCCAGACATTTGATCAGTATATCTGACGCACCTAGAAGTAGTGAGTTACCATACTCTGACTCAAAACAGATGTTTGTATAATCAAAGATCGATGTTCACCTAGAAGAAAAGGGACAAGCTTCTGCAACATTTTAAGAAATGAAAAACAGTTGAATGATAATCTATTTACATGAGTTATAAAAGATAGATTGCTGTTAAAAATGGCATCAAGGTTCCTGACCTCCAAAGAAGCCACCTGTGGAAAACTAGTCTGAGAAGGCCAGAAGTCCACCGGCAGTGCTGGTGGAATCTTATTTTCGTTTGATCCTTATTAAACTTGAGGATATTTGATGTCAACCAATTAATTACTTCCTGCATACATTGGGGGTGCCTGTCATACAGTGCAGGTGATTTTTGATTCACCAATATTATAAGCTGAGTATCATACACGTAGTTCAGAAATACTGTCTGCAAAGCAATTCAGTCAATCGCGTTAAGTAAATATTAAATAGGGTTGGGATTTTATAGCTCTGGGTTCAGAGTGATATGGTGGGAGATGCACCTCCTGAGTTCCATCCTTCAAATAGGAGACACACCATCTTAGAGCTGTACCCTTTACGTCGATTTCAGATAATATCAGTATATCATGAGACACCGTATTGAAAGCTGCTGACAGATCTAGTAATACCAAGGCAACATAATGACCCTTATCAATTGTCACCCTCAGATCATCCAGAACAGAAACCAATACGGTCTCTGTCCACACCTTGTGCTAAAACCCAACTGAGCCAGATCCAATAGCTCATTACTCTCAAGATGTCCTACTAGAATGGAATTCACATATTATTTCTAAGATTTTCACTGGGAAAGGAAGCAGGAAAATAGGCCGATAACTACTGAGGATATTAATATCCGCTGTTATTTTCTTCAGAAGCTCCTCCCTCATGCTTTTTGCACTCACAGGGAACTAACCCTGATGCCAAAGGAGCCATCACATACGGGACGTAGAACTACTGATAAAAAGTCAGCTAAAGAATGCCACACTCTAGGTGGCATCAGATCATTGGGGGAACCGGATATAATAGATTGTGCTATTTCTCCAAAGTGTCTGTCAGATATCTGATATTCGAAGAAGACTGGAGTGAGAAGTGATAGAAGTGTTCACTCAACTTCTCAAACATCTGACCATTCAAAAGCAACAATAGAGAACCCAACCATGCTCAGTCTAGCTCTCTGCTATCTGACACAAATCCCTCAGCAATCCTGTACGACTTCCAGTTCCATCTTCATCTCCAATTGGAGAATCATCAACTCCCCTAATCCTAACGTGCTGGTCATAATTCTGAGGGGAGGATTACACTTTTGTGTACTACAATCTCTTCTCTTCATTTTGTCTCCAATGTATTTCAATGAATCCCTTTTGCATTTGTATCGTAGCACAGGCCCAGTCTTCATTGCAATTTACATGTAGGAAAAACTATCATCTAGTGTAATGAAATAAGTCAAAATGTATTGGCGGTGGCACTTGATACCACCATTCTTCTGTTCTGAAATTCTCATTACTCTCTGGTCCTTTCATTGAGAAGCAAAGGACATAAGGAAATGGTCGGTAGGTTTTAGTCAATGCTTTCTTTTTTCACTTCTGAAGAATCAAACCAGACTGGGAAAATCTAGAAAATAAGCAAAGAGGTGGAGTAACAACCCACTTCAAAATAAAAGATGGTCAGACAAGCTGAACTCTATAGCTGCAGCACTTTTTATGCCAAAATTGGATTTGATAGACTCAGACACTGCCGAAAAAACACGACTAACCACATCACTCTTTCTCTCTTAGCCAAAACATGAGCACAGGGAATAGGAGGGCACTTTAACCAATCACCATCCAAATCAGCTCAGGCAGCCTCATTTAGTTCAGAGTGGGAGGACAGCGATATTCAGACTTTTCATGCTAAGCTCCCTTTTGGGTAAAACAATTTGGCCCTATCTCACCCCCTAAACAGCTATTTTTTTGTTTAGCCTTAATGAGCCAAAGATAAATATTATAATTAAAGTTGAATATGTAAAAAAAATAGAATAATAAGTTCTAGGGCCTGAAATTCTTTCTAGGGAAAATGTCTCTTTTGCTGTCTACTGCTGCCTTGCTGTCACTTGAAATGGACGCTCTTGGCTATAGCTATTGCTAGTTCTGTTCTCACCGCTAGATCCGCCTCAAGACACCAATGATAGCTTTAGAGCACATGCATTAAATCAGACACGTCTGACAGCATATTACAAGCCAAAATATGACACACATGTAACAATCACCCTTTTTTAGGTTTCGTCTGCACTGTGCTTGCACTGTTCTTGGGAAATCTATTGCGTTTAATATAAATCTTAAAAGAGGCTTACATCCGGTTCTTACTTTTTATTGGTTCACTTGCTTGCCACGTACTTTTCCTCTGCTTGTATTGGCTGTCACACACTATTTCCTGTTGTTCTGTGTGTGTTTGCTCTTATCAGTGTCCTGGAGCCCAATTACTCCTTTTCATCTGCCGAACTTCTTTTTGAGGCTGCTCTCTTGATTCCGACAAAGTCAGCATTTTAGTGTTCTTGCTCTCCAGTGTGCACCTCAGCTACATGGCATTTCCTGTTGTTCGGTCCTCCGTTTTTAATGCAGTGAATTTGCACATACGGTGGCTGCTTTTTTAAAAACTATTTACTAACACTTTTTTCGTTGCTATCTTGTTTAAATCTGTTTTGTCCTACAGCATAAAACTCATTGCCGCAGCTAAATCACATACTGTAGTTCTGTGATTATCACATTTAATTTATTTTAATTGCCGCTGATTTACTCTGAAAAATATAAGGACTGGAATTGAAAGAATTCGAAGTGTTCTGAAATTCACCTCAACGAGGTGGTCATATTTGAAGGGACTAAGCAATGTCATCAGTATATATTCAGAGCCAGCGTTACTTTGCCAATTAATATTCTTTTCTCTATATTCCCAGTAAAAGTATATTTGTCTATGTTTTCATCTTTTTCTCACAATAAAGAAACATTTTCATACACATACACTTACACATAGCGATATACATACAGGTGTATTTTCTCACACTGATTATTCATAATTATTCCTCTTCAACTTCGTACCTAGCACTTTTTTCGGTCTTTTGTAAATGTGAAGTCTATGTCTCCACAACGTTAAACATAGATTGAACACGCTGCGTTTCAACATGGCAGTCATTTCTCTCAGCACAACACTACATTGCCTCGCGTGCGCTCTTCTAGTTCCACTGTCTCTATGGCGCTAGCTGCATGATTACTCTGGAGACCCATCAACAAACTGAGTTTGTGATAGAGTATCAGTGTGCACTGCAAGAAGGGAAATGCAAACCAGCCCGAGTTATGGTAAGATGTGTGTGTGGATGTAAGGTATACCGGTATGGTTATGGCATGCATCGGGGAAGACTGTAGTTTCAAGCTCGGCTATACTCGAGGTGGCAAATAGCCTTCGAACAAAATCACTGGGGTATTCTGGAGCCATGTACACACAATTTCCAAATAAGATCAAAATGCAGGTTAAAGGGCAATGTAGCTTGAATGAGAAACATATGAAATGTTAATACGCCTTGCATGAATCATGCTATGGTTTCCTTTCTAACCTCGCGTGACAGGTTTATGGAAACTGAGGAGCTGGGGAATTTCTTGGCTGGTGCACGAATGCAGCTTTCATAAACATTAGCTCCTATAAGCCATGTGGGTGGAAGGTCAGGGATTCCTTCTTGCCAAATGAGACCATTTTATAATAGGCGACACGAAAAAGACTATATTTCTTCTGTACATTTAGTCCTATCTTTATGTCACATACTGTACTCTGTTTCTAAACGGATGAGTGCTAAACACGATACCATACCAGCACACCACTCATGGGCACTTGGCATCTTTCCGCACACCAGGGAAGCTTCACCACACTTTTCCCTGGAACTTCTCAACTAATATGGGCCACTTTTTGATTTTCACTAAACAAGCTTTTAAAACCAAGAGTTTTAAGTTCACGTTAATATGTGTGACACAGACAAAATTTCAATTAAGGGTGGTGACCTTTGCATGAACTACCAACGGTCATTTTAGTTCTCAGCATCCGTGTAACGGTTTTTCTTGAACACCATACAGACAAGAAGCAAGATTGAATATCTTTTTTTTTAATTCACAGACAGACGCTTAATTTCGATTGAGCATCGGAATAATGAGCCGGACACTTGATATTCGTTTCTTTTCAACTCTTGCACAGTGAAGTTGTAACATGCTTTAATCGACATGCTGCATGTTAGCCTTTCCAAATAAACAATTCCTAACACTTTAACGGAATTTCAGTAACTTCTATTACACAACTGCTCACCAAGCTACAATTTACAGCAAAAAAACAGCTTATTATTAATCACGTAGGCGAAACCTAATTGATTTACCAATGCTTGTTCCCTAAGAGTGTCTACAGCTCGTTTACAAGCGCTATTGCCATCTCTTTGGGAGAGGATGTGGTGTTACACCCAGAGCTGCCGACTACGGAACTGGGGAATCAGATTCCAGTCTTGGTGTCGGCTCAACCTCCTGTGGTTCTGGGCAATTCATTTAATCTCCCTGTGCCTAAAATAATTAATTTGACCTTGTATGATCACAATGTAAATGGTGGTCATGTAAAGTGCTCCAATAACTTTGTGTCAAGTTTGCACTATATAAAACTGCGCAACAAAAAAAAACTCTTCCTCATCCTCTCTTCCTTCTGACTGTCCCAGCTTTTCATTTCCTCTTTATGTCCCATCATTCTCAAGTCTCTCTATCCTCAGCGTGACATTGGCCCCCCTCTTATCTCTCCATGGCTTCCCCTTTCCTCTACATGCTTTCACCCCTTCCCTTTCTTCTGAATGCTCTCAACTGTTTCTTTCTTCTGCGTGTCCCCATCACTTTGCCAACCATCTAACTTGTCTACATCCTTTTCTCTTCCTTCTCTCTTTCAGCTGTGCCTTTTACCCACTGCCTCCTCTTAGACTGCTGTTAGTTTTCTATTTACCCTGTATGTTTCATCACTCTTTCTTTGCTTGACTGGTCTTGGTCTTCTTCTTTCTGCCCCCTGCTATAGCTTTCCTTTGCCTGCCCCTCAACCCACCTTCGAAGCCTTTTGCGTGTCCACATTACTCTCTCTCGCTCTTCTGTCTGAGAGTCCTCATCTTTCCAGTGCCATCTACAACGATTTCCCCTTTCAACGCCATCTCTCTCACTCTTTGTTATCACTTTTGTTGACTGCAGGAATAGAGTCAACACACTGGTTTATTTTGCTCTGCTGCAAAGGTCCACACTCGTTCAAATCCGTTTGGCAGAAAATGAGTAATCCCAGCTGCAAGGAGTGGAAAAGGAATCTATTCCATTTGCTTTGATACGAAACTTATCGACTGGATCTCTCTTGGTAGACTCCCCCATGTGCACGTATCCTTAAGGTCCTTCACCTCGTCAGTGGCACCCATCGCACTGAAGCACAGTCACTCTTCTGCTTGAGCAGCTACAAAGGAGGAGTCCGGTTCAGGCCCCTGAAACTAGCGAGGACCTCCCTCTGTTGGTGCTAGCTGCTTCTGACTTTTCAGAAGAGTGATCTATCAAGTTTGTTTTCCTGGTGTATGCGACACCTCTTTGTCCATGTCTACCAAGCATGGGATCCATTCAGCATCAAACCCAGCATTGCTGTAGCAGCAGAGCACACACGAACAGGGCCCCACACAACCTGAGATGGCGGGAAGGATCCTACACCTCTATGAAATATGCTAAGTTTGGAGATGGCTTATCTCAGTGAGGATTCCCTTATTGAGAAGATGTGTCTCCCGACTCGAGCCGCAACCTCGGTAGTTGGTGGTGTCAGCTCAGACGCAGCCTTCCATAGAATTCTAGGCCAGAGCGGGCAGGTTGGAACAACATCACTTCCAGACAACGCGGGTCCTCATGCTGACACGCTTGTCTCCTCTGATGTCAGTTCCACGACTTAACCACTCTTCCATTGCCCCTCAGTGCCTCGCGAGGCTAGAGCCACCTCACTGCACTCAAACAGGTTCTCAGGTCTGACATCCTCTGACACCACCCAGCTCCGACCATTATCACCACAGTGAAATACATCAGCCGTCCACCCTCACCGCAATGAGCCTGTAGCTCCGCAGCAAAACTTCTGTCACGACTTGTGGAAAGGTAATCAGGGAGAAGGGGCACGTTCGAGAACCAACTCCCTTCTTGGTTCTCGAGGTGCCATGCTGGCCATAGGATAGTATCCATGGGATGGTGAAGCCCCGCCCTCGTGTTGCAAAATATTACTTCAGCAAATGAAAGAAAGTGAAATGTAAAAGTGCGAAAAATGGTAGGAGGTGTGCATTTAAATTGTATAAATTACTAGTATCAGTATGGCTTCTTTGCACATAGAAATGGTTCCCTCCACCCGGGCCGGGCACCCACTGCCTTCATGAGAACACCTTACACCTAAATGTCATCTGTCCATGTCTGTATCCTCACCCGCTCATGATCCATGTTTGAACTTCCCATTCCCGCCAGGACTATGCAAACACGTTAAAGTGATCTGTGTCACAGTGCGTTACATCTGTCGTTCTTCGCCATTCGTTTGCCTGGCCCCGGTGTCGCTTTCCACGTGCGTTCCCTCTTCTGGGCACATTGTTCGCAGTTTCACAAAGAAGACAGTGCAGTCAGTGGGATAAAAATTCACTCTTTCATTACAAACTGTAGACTAATGTGACTATTTTATACATTGGCCACGGCTCTCAACTTGTTAAATTGGCCGTTTTGGACTGATACTAGCCGCGACATGGTTTGTAAGGCTGCCCGGGGGGGGTCGCGCAGCGGCCCGCCCCTTGGAGGGCGGCCGCCTTAGTGCCACAGGAAGGCACAGGGGTGGGAGGTCGAGTCCCTGGGCTAGTCCGGGGGAGACCCCAACAGATAGCTGTCCGGTTGGGCGTAACCTGGTTTTGGCTGGACCTGGGAGGTAAAAAGGCCTACCTGGGGCCATGCGCAGTTGCGCAGTACAAAGAGGTCTTGGCTTCATCAGGCATGGTCTTATGCACGCCAAGTCCACAGGGTGCCTGGAGGGTGATGGGGTTCACCTCTCCACTTTAGGCATGGATTTATTTTTTCTGGATCTTGGGGAAGCATTGGCAGCTGCGGGTTGCAAATAGTAGTGGTACCTTGGTGGGGGGCCCTGGTAGTGACGGTGGCCACTCCCAAGGCTGTGGAGGAGTTACAGGGCGATCCAGGGTCTGCACTTACCAAGGGGTACAGCATGCAGCAGCACCATGGGGTGCTAAGCCAGGATACCCAGGGATGTTTAGCGGGTCCCCTGGAAGAACGACGGCGCCCCGTTAACCGAAAGGCGGTTGTGGGTCTGAGCAACCGGGGGCTGCCATTTATGCTCCGCCCACCCATCACGGGGGGGCGTGTGAAGCATGTGGACTGGTGGTCCACGGATGGGAGGGGTGGACCCTCCCAATATTTGGTATACACCAGTTGGCGTTGCCATGGTGACTCTAGGCTTATCAGACGGGCAGGCGGCATAGGGCTGGCCTGCCCTGGGATCGCCCGTAAGATAACCCACCTTGTTTGCATATTGGTTATGCTAATAAACCTGCAGCAATATTTCTCCACTTACATTACAGTGTCGTGTGTTTTTATTTATGCACTTATGTACTTATGTGCTTGTGATAACTGTTGCCGATATTGGCACTATGTAAGGCTGCCCGGGGGGGGGTCGCGCAGCGGCCCGCCCCTTGGAGGGCGGCCGCCTTAGTGCCACAGGAAGGCACAGGGGTGGGAGGTCGAGTCCCTGGGCTAGTCCGGGGGAGACCCCAACAGATAGCTGTTTCCGGCGAGGGCGGGCAGGAGACAGGGGTACTTATACTGTCTCCGCCCCCTCCTCGTCCTCTTGTCCGCTCGTTCGCCTTGCCCGCCCCTCCGCTTACCCGGCGTCCGGAGGGACAAAAGGGGGGGGCAGGTTTTTTCTAACAGTGTTACTTTGTGTTGCAGGAGGAGTTACAGGGCGATCCAGGGTCTGCACTTACCAAGGGGTACAGCATGCAGCAGCACCATGGGGTGCTAAGCCAGGATACCCAGGGATGTTTAGCGGGTCCCCTGGAAGAACGACGGCGCCCCGTTAACCGAAAGGCGGTTGTGGGTCTGAGCAACCGGGGGCTGCCATTTATGCTCCGCCCACCCATCACGGGGGGGCGTGTGAAGCATGTGGACTGGTGGTCCACGGATGGGAGGGGTGGACCCTCCCAATATTTGGTATACACCAGTTGGCGTTGCCATGGTGACTCTAGGCTTATCAGACGGGCAGGCGGCATAGGGCTGGCCTGCCCTGGGATCGCCCGTAAGATAACCCACCTTGTTTGCATATTGGTTATGCTAATAAACCTGCAGCAATATTTCTCCACTTACATTACAGTGTCGTGTGTTTTTATTTATGCACTTATGTACTTATGTGCTTTGTGATAACTGTTGCCGATATTGGCACTATGAATGAGTCACTCCGCTGGCCCCTTGTTGAACAGCGTCGTCATTGTACAAGCCGCTCTGGAAAGATGACAGAGCCAGGAGGATGAGGGGCCGGAGCAGCCCCTCCCCGCCGTGGAGCCGGCCGCAAGACTGAATAGAGTCCGAGCAACAACGCAGTCTGGCACGGGAGTCTCTGCGTGGACTCGGCGCTTCTGGCTGACGGGAGGTGAGAAGCTGGATGTCTGCCTGAGAGGCGCGAGCGAGCGCGGAGAAGTCGCCAAGACTCGCCCCACATCCTCACAGTCTTCCCTCCGCACTGCCACGCGCACACTGTCCTCTCCTTCACATTCTGTCCTCTCCACGCTTCCCTCCTCCCTAACACACAAACTGTGTTCCTTCCTATGATTGGTAGCCTGACTGTGCCCCCGTTTAACAGCCACGCCCACCCGGCCTTCCTCCCCAGCCGTGTTACATTTATTGATTTACTCCATCCCCTGGTTTACCTGGCGCAGCGCCTGCTTGTCTCGGCGAGGGAGAAGTGAGAAGGGAAACAGCAGCATAGTATCGTCATTGGCATCCTCTGTACACCCCTCCAACCATATGTACATTTCCCAATAATAAACACACAACACAGATTGTTAGATTGGGTACTAATGCCGCAGGTTTATTACCTACACCGTTATGTAATGGTGGGTTATCTCACGGGTGATCCAAGGGCAGGCAACCAACTGGGCCGCCTGCCCGCCTGATGAGCCAGGCAGCACTGGAGCGAACCCCTCCTTTGCTGCCTTACCAGTGATTCTCTTACAGGATCATGTGACCGTTGGTAACTTCTTACTCACGCCCCTTCCGGGGCGGAGCGTCGCATAGCAAACCCCCGGTTGTTCAGGCCCACAACCGCCCGAAGGACTAGCGGGGCGCCAACACGACTTCCAGGACCCTCCCATGAGGCTCCGTGGATTTGGCTCTGGCACCCCCTATGGTGCCGCGCAGAGGTACCCTTAGTACCGGCCTGCTTCCAGATTGCCCTGTAACTCCACCACACTCTGGAGGTGGCCCCCGTCACCGCCAGGGCCCCCCACCACAGTTGTAATCTACCTGCAACCTCTCATCTCTAGCACCTCACTTAGGTCTAAAAGAAAAAGGTCCATGCCTACTGGCGATAAGTGAACTCCATCTTTGTCAAAGTAACCCTTCACATTCTCTTTGATCATCTCGTGTCTGATGAAACCTAGGCCCCTCTGGGCAGCGAACTTGCGCATTGCCCCATTGAGACGCTTCCGGGAATGCTTCACCGCCCCCACTGATTTGGCCCCTCGCCACGTTCTGCGTGGAATCATCTCAGATCAGAGGACATCGCACTGCCCTACGCACTTGCAGATCTCGCCTAGGTCGCTTTTCATGGCCTGCAGGAGAAGCCTTCTACCCAGAGCAATGAGGTCATTCCCGCCCAGGTGACTCACTAAGATTTTGGGGGGAGCCCCCTGCGCAACCAGTCTCTGCTCCAGTTTGTTCCGGAGCCAACTCCATCTCATGCCAGAGAAACCCATCCACTCAAACTGTGTTTGTGGTAAGTGCCGCGTCCAGTTCCAGTGCGACGCCCATTGAGCCACCCTGGAGATAAATGAATGCCCGATCACCCAAACCGGTAGCCATAGTAAAACAAGAGACACGGTTTACACTCCTAATTATTTAATAACTTTGTCAAAACACGCAAAATAAAACAATAACCACTACAATACACTGCACACAAGAAATGGTAAGGTATATTACGGGCGAACGTATCGTTTATAGCAGTCTGACTCCCACCGCCCCACCTTCTTCTCACTCCCGGGCTCCAAGCCTGCCTTGAAAGCAGCCGTGGCAGCCC
Organism: Triturus cristatus; assembly: GCF_964204655.1. Lineage (NCBI taxonomy): Eukaryota > Metazoa > Chordata > Amphibia > Caudata > Salamandridae > Triturus > Triturus cristatus. The sequence continues at coordinate 86,375,818 of NC_140580.1, read as the reverse complement.
CGATCCTGAATGAGTGGCTGGAGTATCTCTTCTCAGGCTGAGCCAACCCTGCCCTGGACAAACTAGCCCTGATGATTCTTTCCATCTGATATCTGGTCAGGGGGTCCTGGTCCACATGCATCAGTAGATAGCCCGGGGCAAGGGGTCGGTACACCAGATATTCCCTGACTCAGTGGACCGGGCAAAACCTAAGGTCCCCGAGGGGCCTGAGGACCACGTCAATACCTTGCCCCGCCTGGTCAGTCTTTGATCTCTGGAGGCGGATCAACAGGGAATCAGTGAGGGATACATCTAGAATGCCTAAGGCATCCCATGAACTGTTGGTCTTGGACCTGGCCACCAGCTCACTAATCCGGAAGGTGCCAAAGAAAGCCAAACAGAAAGCAGCCGTGAAGAGGGTAGCCTCATACTTGGAGTAGGTAACCCCCTCCAGGACGCCCAGCATGCCCATGAGGATGTTGAAATCAATGGGGGCCCTATTATATGGAGCCCTGGGCTCATCCCTAGCCCACCCCTTGAGAGCAGCCCTTATGACAAAAGATTTTGTTGGGTCTACCCTCCCCCTGACAGCTTGGCGTCGTGGCTTACGGCCGCCAGGTGGCCGCCCACCCAGGAGTGGCTCTTCCCATGCTCTCTGGCCCACACCACAAATGCCCTTACTCTACTCTCAATTAGTGCAGCTGAAATACCCAAGGAATGAGACACAGTCCTGAAGGTGGCCATGTGTGCGCCATATCGCTTCCTAGTACCTGGGGCCAATGATCTCTCCCCCATGGTTCTCAGTCGTTGGTCCACTGCAGGATCCTCCAAAGGTGCACCGGGAAGGGGGTCATCTGTGCTCTCGCCCGCGGTCAGGCCTCCCTGAAGCGGAGCCACTGAAAACGAGAAAGAGCATCAGCTGCCACATTCTTCACACCCTCAATGTGTCTCGCCCTGAATTCCACATTAGTGCGCAGGCAAGCCCTAACAAGTTCCCTGAGCAAGCATAGGACCAAATGGCACTTGGCTGTCTGCCTATTGATGGCCTGGACAACAGCCATGTTGTCAGACCAGAATAGGACCTTTCAGTCCGACAGGGTCTCCGGCCAGAAGTGTAAACCAATCACGATGGGGAACAGCTCAAGTACGGTGATGTTCTTGGTGATATTGCTCCTGTGCCAGGCATTGGGCCACTCCTGGGCACACCAGTCCTCGCCCAGGATTGCCCTAAAGCCCTCCCTGCCCGAGGCGTCCGTGAATAGGCATAGCTCCTGACTGTCCACCCAGGGTTTCCGCCAGATCACCGTCCAGTTGAACTGGGAGAGGAAGTCACCCCACATGGCGAGGTCCTGTTTCAAACCTGTCCCCAGTCTGACCCAGTGGTGCTTCCTTCTAACTTTTGATGTGGCCGTAGCTAGTCTCCGAGCAAACACCCTCCCAACGGGGATGACCCTGGCTGTAAAGTTAAGTTTACCCAGGAGGCATTGGATGTCGCCCAGGGTAGCCTTGTCTTTTTCCCCCAGCAATGCCTGAATGTCCTGACGCAGTGCCTGTACCTTGTCCGCAGGGAGTCTGGACTCGCCCTTGACCGTGTCCAACTCGATGCCTAAAAATACCAGGACTTGCGCCGGACCCTCAGTCTTGCCAGGTGCTAAAGGCACACCCAGGTGTTTGGCCAAGTCTTGAAAGCACTGCAGTGCTCTTGTGCACTCCTGCGTGTAAGCCCCCCCAATAAACAAGAAGTCATCAAGGTAGTGGGTCACTCCCTCCACCCCGAACTTACTCATTAGGACCCATTGAAGTAAAGAGCTGAACGCCTCGAAGTATGCGCAAGACACTGAGCAGCCCATGGCGATGCATTTGTCATAGAAAATTTTGCCCTGCCACTTGAAACCCAAAAGGTGGTGGCTGTCAGGGTGGACCGGCAGTAGTCGGAACGCCGACTCTATGTTCGATTTTGCCAACCACGCTCCCCTCCCCGCCCTCCTGATCATGTCCACCGCCAGGGCTAGGGAGCAGTAGGAGACCGAACACCTCCCCTCCTCCAACCAAAAGTTCACTGAGTCCCCATCTGGATGCGACAGGTGCTGGATCAGCCTAAAGGACCCGGGCTATTTCTTGGGCACGACCCCCAGGGGGGAGATTACAAAGTGCGGAAGGGGTGGAAGGTTGAAGGGACCCGCCACCCTCCCCAGGGCCGCTTCCTTCTTTATTTTGGCCAGCACGATCTCAGGGTGGTCCCTAGCCGATTTGAGGTTCTCTGCGTCCCTGCTTACTAGGGGTACGGAAACCCGAAAACCTTCCACAAAGCCCTCTGCGAGGAGCGAGCCATTTTTGGTGTTGGGGTACCCACGGATCAGGGGAAGGAGGTTGGTGATACTGATGGGGGAGGGACCCTACGCCGGGATGGGAGGAGCCTATCCCCACCGGGGAGCACGGGGCAGCCTGCATTGCTGTTGGGAGGAGAATGGGAGTGGGATGTGGGGTGGGGACTTGGGGAGGGCAGCGATTACTTGTCCTGTCGGGCCGGGGGCTGAGCCGCGCTGTCTCGCTTGGAACAGGAGGAGGTGGGGTGGGAGGCCCCACACCTACTGCAGTTGTGTGCGAACCTGCATGCTTTCCCCCAAGAACAAGAGCCTGCATTGAATAGCCTGCAGGTCCCATTGAACAGTGATCGGTTGCCTGGCTTCCGCCCCCCCCCCACGACCTCCCCGAAAGGATTTCTTTGTCTGGCCCTTCGCTTCCTGCTTTGTGTCCTTGGTCTTGTCACTGTTGGAGGTGCTGGGCTTAGCGGTCCCTTCCACTGCGCGCTTACCCATGTGCTTGATCCAAAGCCTCACCTCTAGTTGGTCCCACTCTAATTCCGGGCACATGGCCCTCTTTTTTCTAAAGTCACAGTCATAACGGTACCAACCCATTCCCCCACTAGTCTCGGCCTCCTGAGTGATAATGCTTGCGTATTAGAATAGCCCTGGCCCTTGCTCCGGGAATCTCTCCATTATCACCGCCGCCAAAATGGCAAAGGCTTGGCCCCACGTGCCAATGTTCTTTTCAGGCCAGGCTTGAAAGCTCACTTTCTTGTCGTCATCCTTGGCCCCCATCTTCCTATGTCGACCCCCTAGGCCCCATGCATGAGTAGGGTGAACATTTCAATAAACTCTCTCCTCCAGATACCTTCTTTGGCTGCCAAGGGCACTTCCCACTCCAAGCAGCAGTGACCAGATAGCAGCGGTGCCATAGTGACCAAGGGCTTTGGCACTACAGCAAGGGTTGGCACTGCTGGTGGCGTGGCTGGGTTTGCCACAATGGGTGTGGTGGGTGTGGTCACCACCGAGGGCTGGACCAAGGTGGGTGTGGGGGTGGTCGACAACGGAGAGGCCCCCAACACTGGTGGCTGTCCTCTCACGGGCAAGGGGATCGCCAGAGCCAGTCCCCCAACCTGGGCAGGGGATGCACAAGGCGGGCTGCCCGACCCCCCCCAAACTTGCGTGAAGGCTGGGAGAGCCGGTGCCCCAACGGGGAGGGGAGGAGCAGCAGTCCCAGCCACACTGGACGGGCTTGCCAGGGCTAGGCCCGCTCTGGCCTCAGACATGAAGCTCCGCAAGGTATCTGAGAGCTTATCAAGGTCTTCCGATGTAGCATAGGTTGCCGGGGGCGGGCAGCTGGACGGTATGGGCGATGGTCCATGTCCCAAAGCCAGGGGGGCCGGGAGGGGGGTGGTGCCCCCAGGGGGGGCCAGGGCCCGGCTCCTCGCTGGCAGCTGTTCCGCCGGGAAGTCTTTGACCGTGGGTCTGCGTATCCTCTTGGATCTAGAGGGGCCTGCCTCCTCATTGTGCTCCTGTTCTGCGGGCGAGACCTCACTGGCGATTCCTGAGTCCTCGGGGTTATTGGCTTTCAGAAGTTCAGTGGCCCAAGCCAATCCCTCGGTCTTGGCCAATTCGAGAAAGGCTGCGATCCGCGCATCTTCAGAGATGCCAGTCTAGGTCTCCTCGACTTGGGACCTCATCGAAAAAAGCGGTGGGGATCCCTGACTATCCATTGAATCTCGTGCGTGTGCCTCCCAATCTGGAAGGATAAGAAAAAATTTTAGCCCACGGAGACCCACACCGCGGAACACCACTAGCCCAGGTCTTGGCCCTGGGGATACACTCTGGCCCCCCGAGGCTAGGTACTAACTTACAACCAGGGAACAAGGGCGGAACGTCGGGCTGGTCGGGCGGGCGTTTTGGCGGCACTGTGAGAGGAGATGAAGGAGAGGTTAGACGGTACCCCCAAACCTCCCTGGCCCCCCACTCTGAGCCCCCCCACCGCCCACGGGCGCCGTGAAGCCCAGCTCGGCCCCCCCGGGCGGGGCCGGGCAGGGGAAATCCCCTCTCACAGGCTGGGACACCTCTCCGGCTTGCAGGGTGACCCTCCTCAGTGCCCATACCTACAACACGCGTGTATCCCCTTTAGAATCTGGCGTCCACCGCGCTGCTCTTCACACGCAGACCTGCAGAGAAACAAAACCAACTGTGAGGCATGAGACGGACGGTGCCGCACCTAACTTACTAGCGTGAACCAGTAACCACTCCCGTGGGCCACGGCCGGTGTGGAACCTGATGTGCCCTGCTGCGCCCTGCATGGCACGTCTGAACAACCCCAGGGCCGGCAGGTTTTGGCCGCCCTAATAGGTTACCTTGCCTTGGCACCAACATACACTCCGGTGCTTCTTCCTCTAGGCCTGGAGTGCCGCGGCAACTGAAAAACAAGATGGCGGGAGAAGCATGTTAGCTGCAGGTGTCGCCGCATGACTGTCCCTTGTGGTCCCAGCTGATCACAGGAAGGCAAAGAGGGTAATTTCTCTGGGGCGGCCCAAGCGCCATGGGCCAATCTAAATCTTACAGCCACTGGCGTGCCAGGACCCCCCTGAGTCTTCTTCCTAACACCCCTGGCCTTCAACGAAAACAACAGGATCCCCTGCCTCCTTGCATAACAATGTTTCGACTGTGCGGACTTGGCACCTCAGGGCCCCCCGCCACTCCTTACATCCGTGCCCAGACGCCCTCGCAGGGACCACGCCTCCATGATGTGCAAGGCACCGCATGTGGCCCCCCACGCTGGTGAACTCCCCAGTTCATGGCCACTAGGACAGGTGAGGAAAGCACACAGCTCAGTAGGTCGAGAGTCTACACTTCATTCTATTTGTCGTGCCACCTTCACCCTACTGGTCAGCACAGGCCATGCTGGCGTGTGCCTGGGGCACTGTGGGGCAAAAAGTGAGACCCCGTGAAATATGAATTCCCCCGGCGTCTTTCGGTGGTTTAATAAGAGCCGACGCCGGGACCCGAACCGAAAGGTGAAGCTCCGTGAAATCTGTAAATACCCCCGGCATCTATATTAAATTGCTGGGAGTGCAGGCTGTTGAGCAGGAGCCGGGACCCGAACCCTTGTTCCCGGCTCGCAGCGTTGGCTGCTACATCCTGTTCGCCTCTCACCAGCGCGGGCTCGTGCCCCGATGGGATATGGCCGCTCGACCCCCCCAACCCCGCAAACCCCACCGCGGGCAGCGGACGGTCGAAGTACGTGATTCCCGGCCCGGGCAGGGGGCCGCGGGGATAGGGACACAATTTTCTCAAAGTCCGTGGTGCATGTTGGGGCGCATTACCCAGACCGCCGAAGTCTGCCCGCGGATTTCCACCGCCGGGGGGTGGTGAATGCCAGGGGGTGGTGAGTAATACCATGAGCAGTTTCAATTTTGACCGCTCTAGCGGCCCCGCTACAGCTCTTGAAATCTCTCCTCCCTCATAGCCTACGCACCTGGTCGGTGGGGTGAGGGAGTGAGAGGGGGGAAGCAGGCGAAACTAGTCCGGCCACGGCGACCCCCTTCCCTCCACGACAGGGACAGACCTGACCAGCCGAGGGTCAACCGCTACACGGCGATCTCTTCAATGAGCCATTTAATGTAGCCCACGTCCCGCTCGCATCGCCCCACATGTCGCGGCTATTAAACAGCCGAATGCACTCTACGCCAGCCGGGGCGGGCCCAGGCATCCGGGCCCTGGGGCAGCGCGACCCCCAGACCTTGCAGAGACAACCCAGCATCCCCCAGGCCCGCAGCAAGGATCGCTCGCACCCCCCCACCCTGAAAACGTAACCCCGTTTACGGTGAAGATAGGGGGGGGTGCGCCATGCCTGTTATGTTGCGCAAGGGGGCTACCAGCGGGCAGGAATGCCACGGTGCTCGCGCCCCCCCCCACCCATGGCAGACGATGCCAAAGGGCCCCGTACGACCTGGTCATGCCCAGGGACGGGGCGGGGGTGGTCGCGAGCGGCACTCACCGTTAGGACTTGACGGCACACCGACGGACGAGCGGCGGATCCTCTGTGCGGCGAGCATGGCGAACAGAGGTCGCCCTCATGGTGGGGAGGGCTATATAGCCTCCCCTCATGGCCACGATGCCTCCGGAAGTGACGCCCATCGCGTCACGCCCGGGAAGGAAGAGGGGGACTCTACCTGAGTCCCTGCCCCCAAGGGGGGGGGCGGGGAGGGGTCTCTGGTGCCCAGACGACACTAGAGCGCTGACCGCTCTAGTGGCCCCCTGTGGGTGCCGTGGTCAGCGGCATTAACAGCTGCGGTGTGATAGGGAAGTCTTGGGCTCAGCTCCCATCAGAGGGCACCAGGCCAGCCTCATACTCCAGCATGTCTCTGGCGTGGAGGCTGTGCACAAAGAGGGAACGTAGACTTGCGACCTGAAAAAAGGAAGCCTTTAGTGTAGAGCAGTGCTGGAATTGGAAAACATTTACTCCGGGACCCCACAAATTGGGGGTCAAGCAGGCCTGGTTCCAGGATTTGGGTTATGGGGGGCCGTGAAGAAGCATGGGTGGGCCACAAAGATGAATGTGGTTGTCCAGAGACTCCCAGATGTCTGAGAGTTGGGTCTAGGCATGCCGGATGGCGGATGGTCTTGTACGGTTGTGAGCTGCATACCCTACCTACTGGCAGGTTCTAATAGTTGTGGACACCCACTTAGTCATTGTGGGAACGCGGAGACCCCCACTGAATCATTATTGGAATCCGCAGCCCCTCACTGAGTTATTCCTGGAAGCCAGAAACCCTGGCCTAAACATTTTCGAGGATTTGAACCGCAGGACAATACACAAAAAATACAGAAACAAGCATTCATCAAACAAACAAGTACAATGCAAGTCTTGGGTTTAATTTCTTATTTTTTTTATGTATCAATCTTTTGTTAATTCTATGACTTCCTGTACATTGTTGCACACAGTTGTATGATTTATTGTTCATCTGTGTGCGATACAAAGCACTCTTATACCCTACATTTGGATGAGTAGTGCCAAAAAGGATTTAAATAACAAAGGGCCAGATGAATAGCGAGTCGCAATTAATTCGCGACTCTCTATTTAGGAATTGCGAATTGCAATTAGGAAAGGGCGTTCTCTTCCTAATTGCGTACGCAATGCTATGTGTGAATGCTTTATGACCGCAATAGCGGTTGCAAAACACTCACGAATTACCACACTCTTTAAGAGGGTGGTAATGCAGTCGCAATTTGGCAGGGGTCCCCAGGGGACCCCTTCCAAGTTGTGACTGTCTCTAAAAATATTTTTTAAGGGCAGACAGTGGTCCCAGGGACCACTGCCTGCCCTTACAAAATGAAACGAAAAAGTTTTTTTTCAAATGCAACTCATTTTCCTTTAAGGAAAACGGGCTGCATTTTTTTAAAAAAAAACTGCTTTATTAAAAAGCAGTCCCAGACATTGTGGTCTGCTGAGCCCAGTAGGCCACCATCCCTGGGAGGGCTGGCATTCCCAATGGGCTTGCAAATTGCGAGAGGCTCATTAATATTAATGAGCCTTGCAATTTGCGACCCCATTGGGAATCCCAAAACAGTGTAATAACACTGTTGTACATTTCATTTAGCGCCTCGCAATTTGGGATTCGCAATGAGTCGCAAATTGCGAGGCGCTAAACAAAAGGGTCGTACATCTAGCCCAAAATAAATTAGTAGGTGCTATGTAAATCATTGTTTGTGTAATTTCTCCTGCACACAGATACATGTGTGCATTCTTACAGTGCATGCACATACATCTCTTACATAGGTGGGTTGAACAAAGTTAAAATTCTGCGTCTAAGTCATCTTTCTGTAAAGTACCTCTGACATGGTGATGATACTTGGGCAAAAGGGAGGCTGACAGCCCTTTAAATCATCTCTTTGTTTTGGGTCCTGCTGCAAGTGAAAACTAGAAATCCCCTTGCCGCCTGCAGGTTCCTGCTCCGACTGGAATGCAGACAACATGCGGGCACTGATTAATGATGCCCTGGCATCAGAAAATGACTCCGAGACAAATTCAGCATGTTTCCCTGGGTCGGCTGGATGCCAGATCTGGCCCAGAAACAGCCGCCATAACCAGGATCGGCACTATCCTCCTACTTAGCAGTGTAGGTGTACAGTGGGGGTAATGAAAAGAACACTGCTCAAACACTGCAGCCCTCCTCCTTCTAGTTATTAGACAAGGAGATATGGGTGTCAGAGATGCAGCTCAAGTAATCTGACTTCAGTCAGAGCCAGTACTTAAAATGAGAATATAAAAGTGCTCGTATTCACCATTTTGAGTACCTGTTTGCTCCTGAGAAGTGCCAGTACTCCACCATTAAATGTATTGCAGCACTGCAGAGAAGTGCAGATACTCCCCCTTTTAAATTATAGAATTGCAAGTACTGAGTACTGGACAGTACCTGCTCATTTAAATCACTGATCAGAGCTATATATTTAAAGTATCACACATTTAAATACAGCAGCAATGCACAGCACTATAAGACCGAAGGAAAACACAAAAATAGACAAAACACAGAAGGTCATAGCACCTTCAGGCAACAGGATGCAGCCCCAAACAATTCTAGTGCAAAAAGAACAATTGATGGACAGAATGCAGAACAATTTCATACATTCACCCCAGTACAGAGATCTGGGCCTAAGTCCATCGTTTTTTTGCTCACCATGCCATTCCCGTTTGGACCCAGCCATATGCAAATCAGTCTTGACCCTGTGCCCAGTGGGAACAGTCCAGCCCCAACTGCCAGGCCAGGTCCTCTCTAGACTGGAAACAAGCATCCTAGGACCGGTTTCGGGGTTTCACCCCTCTTCAGCCAGGATAGCTTGATTCCAGTGGCATGGAGAGCACGGGACTCACGTCTGAACATATCCGTCCCACTCGGGGTGACAAATGCAAAAAGAACTTTTGATGGACAGAATGCAGAACAATGTCATACATTCACCCCAGTACAGAGATCTGGGCCTAAATCCATCGTTTTTTTGCTCACCATGCCATTCCAGTTTGGACCCAGCCATATGCAAATCAGTCTTGACCCTGGGCCCAATGGGAACAGTCCAGTCCGAACTGCCAGGCCAGGTCCTCCCTAGACTGGAAACAAGCATCCCAGGACCGGTTTCAGGGTTTCACCCCTCTTCAGCCAGGATAGCTTGATTCCAGTGGCATGGAGAGCACGGGACTCACGTCTGAGCATACCCGTCCCACTTGGGGTGACAAATGCAAAAAGAACTATTGATGGACAGAATGCAGAACAATGTCATACATTCACCCCAGTACAGAGATCTGGGCCTAAATCCATCAATTGTTTTGCTCCCCATGCCATTCCAGTTTGGACCCAGTCATATGCAAATCAGTCTTGACCCTGTGCCCAATGGGAACAGTCCAGACCGAACTGCCAGGCCAGGTCTTCCCTAGACTGGAAACAAGCATCCTAGGACCGGTTACGGGGTTTCACCCGTCTTCAGCCAGGATAGCTTGATTCCAGTGGCATGGAGAGCACGGGACTCACGTCTGAGCATACCCGTCCCACTCGAGGTGACAAATGCAAAAAGAACTATTGATGGACAGAATGCAGAACAATGTCATACATTCACTCCAGTACAGAGATCTGGGCCTAAATCCATAGTTTATTTTTTGCTCACCATGCCATTCCAGTTTGGACCCAGCCATATCCAAATCAGTCTTGACCCTGTGCCCAATGGTAACAGTCCAGCCCGAACTACCAGGCCAGGTCCTCTCTAGACTGGAAACAAGCATCCTAGGACCGGTTTCGGGGTTTCACCCCTCTTCAGCCAGGATAGCTTGATTCCAGTGGCAAGGAGAGCACGGAACTCACGTCTGAGCATACCCTTGGGTCCCGTGCCCACTACGCCACTGGAGTCAAGCTATCCTGGCTGAAGAGGGGTGAAACCCCTAAATCGGTCCAAGGATGCTTGATTCCGGTCCAGGGAAGACATGGCTTGGCAGTTTGGGCTGGACTGTTCCCATGAGGCACAGGGTCAAGACTGATTTGCATATGGCCATATCTGAACTGGGGTGGCGTGGTGAGCAAAATAACGATGGATTAAACCCAGATCTGTGACTGGGGGTGAATGTTTTGCAAATGTGCAACATTCCGTCCATCATCTTGTTTGTTTTGCTGTTCGCCCTACGTGGGAAGGGTATGCCCAGACGTGGGTCCCGTGCTCACTATGCCACTGGAGTGAAGCTATCCTGGCTGAAGAGGGGTGAAACCCCGAAACCGGTTCTAGGATGCTTGATTCCGGTCCAGGGAACACATGGCTTGGCAGTTTGGGCTGGACTGTTCCCATGAGGCACAGGGTCAAGACTGAATTGCATATACCTGTGTCTGAACTGGGGTGGCGTGGTGAGCAAAATAACGATGGATTAAACCCAGATCTGTGACTGGGGGTGAATGTTTTGCCAATGTGCAACATTCCGTCCATCATCTTGTGTGTTTTGCCAAACAATTCTAGAGCACGTATGTGGTAAGATGCTATCGTATAAAATAACATGGGGGTCTATGGGACTATGCTAGCCAATAGGTCAAAGACTATAAAGTTCTCAGCTGTCTCAGGCACTTCGGATCTCGGTCCTCTTAATAAAGCTTTATTTACTATGCCCATTCAGTAGAACAAAGGTGCCAGAAAGATTCCTACAATGTATTGAGGACTTTGAGCACCGAGATATGCCAGCTGTTTGCACTAGTTTGTTCATCGACTGAGATGCATATTGAGTCCAGCCATATAAGGATCTTTGAAAATAGCTAGGAAACACTGTGGGCCGGATTCACAAACTGCACTTTTGAGTAAGTTTACTTCTTTTCTGTATACACAAACTGTAATTTTGTAGTGTAACTTACACTTTTTTAGTAAGTCCAGCACCACACATGGTAAACCACTGGTACTGCTACCTCCAATTATTTTCTGTGGGAAGGCGTTTCAGTACCACTGGCTGGACATGTGTACTGCTGGAGTTTCTACAGTTTTAGTTTTTAGTAGTAACTTACTTACATTCATAGGTTGTGAATACAGAAAAGTAGTAAACTTATGAGATGGTCTTGTACAGGTGTGAGCTGCATATCCTACCTACTGCCAGGTTCTGTCTAATACTTTAGAGTGACCAGTGGTTCTTAACCTTTTGACTTCTGGGGAAACCCACTTAATCATTGTGGGAACCCGGGGACCCCCACTGAATCATTATTTGAATCCACGGACCCTCACTGAGTTATTACTGGAATCCGGAAACCCGACCTTAACATTTTTGATGATTTGAACAGCAGAACAATACACAAAAAATACAGCAACAAGCATTCATCAAGCAAATGATTACATACATGATGAAGAATTTTATATAATTTTATCTCCCGAATTTACCCTTCTTTCTCTCCACTTAACCTTGCTGCCTGCTCATCTCTCCCTCTACTTCATTCCACCTCACTCTTCTCTGATCACCCGACTCTTTTGCCACCTTATTCACCTGTTTCTGTGCTGTGCACTTCTCTTTCTCCACTTCACCTCCTACCTCTCTGAGCTCACTCTCCTCTCCTTCTGCCTTATCTTACTTTCTTTCTCTACTGACCTTGCCATCCTCTCACTGTGAGCCAACTTACTCTAGCTCCATTTCACCCTTCAATTTCCTCCTCATCCTTCTCTCTCCACCTAACCCTTCTCTCTCTTCCTTGCCCTCCTCTCTTCCCCCCCCTCTTCTCTGTCCTTCATCTCCTCTCACCCATGCTCACTCTCCTCTGCCTTTCTAACTCGCCCTTCTTCTCACTCTCTCCCCATCCTCATTTTCTCACTATCCTCCCACCTGCCTCAACCTTCTCCCTAATAACCTTCCGCCCCTTTTCTTTACCTTCCGCTCTCTCCACCTCACCTTTCTCTCTCTTATCAATTTAGGCCCCAAGGAGAAATAGCGCATTACATAACAAGGGGACCGAAATACTAGAACCAGAAATAGTATATGATTAGGAAAAACAATGGTTCATAAGAGGCCAATCGATCCAAGACATACTAAATTAAATCCAAATGAAAATCAATTCTGTATCCTATGACATACAGCAATTTTTTGAGGAAATGTAGGGAGGGACACATATAAACATTGTAAGTCAAGTAATTTATTTTACAACATTCAAAAATATTTAGATTCGGTGCTCACAAGTAAGTGAAGAAGAAGCGTGCTGTGCTGAGTGAAGGAAAGATTTTTTAAAAACACATCGCATTGAGAACATAAGAAAAACTCCTTATACCCAATTTACATAAATTAAAGAAGGAGTTTTGTTGTAATGGGGTCGACGGCATTTCGATCTCAATTATTTGAGACCATCATCAGGACTGGTATATGAGCTCCTGATATTAGTAGGTATTTTAGGAGGACCACGTATCCAATAGTAGTCAAGGAAGGGATCCGGATAATAGGAGGCCTAACATGAGGACCAAGGGGAGTAAAGCCCCATTGCAGCTAAATTCGAAGGGACCACTGCACAGTCAGTGGCGGCAAATCTCATTTGATCTGAACTACCGCATGAGTCGATAGACGATGGGACGGGCAGACCAAATGCCGACGTAGCGTCCGCCCGTCCCGTCCTCATGTTAGGCCTCCTATTATCCAGAGACCTTTCTTGACCACTATTGGATATATGGTCCTCCTAAAATACCTACTAATATCAGGTGCTCATACACCAGTCCTGATGGTGATCTCGAATAATTGAGATCGAAACACCCTCGACCCCATTACAACAAAACTCCTTCTTTAATTAATGTAAATTGTGTATAAGGAGTTTTTCTTATGTTGCTAATGCGATGTGTGTTTTAAAAAAAATCTTTCCTTCACTCACCACCCGACGCTTCTTCTTGACTTGCTTGTGAGCACCAAATCTATATATTTTTGAATGTTGGAAAATAAATTACTTGACTTACAATGTTTATATGTGTCCCTCCGAATAATTGCTCCAAAAATTGCCTATGCCGTAGTATACAGGATTGATGTTCATTTGGATTTCATTTAGTATTACTTGGATCGATTGGCCTCTTATGAACCATTGTTTTTCCTAACCAAAGAGGAGCAGCAGCACTATAATCAGAGCCACTGAAATTATGCAGCATTCAAGGAACAATTTATGCAGCAGAGTTGACTAAACTTTGCAGCATAATGCCAGGTAACACTCTTTTATTATTTTGTCATTTTTACACTGTCTGGAAAAAGATTTTACCTCATTAGTATCAGTTTAAAATGCAAGTACAGCAGTAAGCAGCTGAAAGGTGACAAGAAAACATATGCAAAGGGCCTTCCACTGTCCAGCAACATGTAGCAGATGTTTTGAGTAGCTTTTGATCCATTTAAGATGGCTTTTTGTTAAAAACTCCAAATTATACAGCAGATAATGGATTATTTGGCAAATGTGACAAATCCATAATTACATGTAAAATGCTGCAGTTGGCGAATCGCATAATTCCAGTGGCCCTGGCTATAATCCGTTTCTGTCTGTTCATGTGAGAAGTTGTTGGGAAAGAACAAATGTACAGTCACCAGTGCCCCAAAATGGGTGTCTCCTCTCCAAGTTCCTTCTTATTATATTAGCAAGCTTCACCTTCTGCGAGCACCTCGGGAGACTGAGACTAGGCAGGACAGTGGCAGCACATGTTGCTAGTGCTGCCACGGAATTGTTGCCAGTGCTTCTCGTTGCATAATAGACTATTGCATTGCTCCTTCCCATTCCGTATCAGCGTTGTATTGGTGAATCTTGACAAGTATTTTAACTTAAGAGTCAAAATGTTGTCATTGTCAGTGGTTTTTTAATCAATATAGTGCCATAAGCAGGGCCACTAGTATTATGCAATTAGCTTTTGCAGGGTATTCCACATGATTACGGATTTGCCACATTTGTCACATAATCCATCCTCTGCTGCATAATTTGCAGATGTTAACAAAAATGTTTCTAGTTCAAATGGATCAAAAGTTCCTAAAAATGCAGTGACATGTTGATGCGCAGTGGAAGGCCATTCACAAAGGCTGACTAATCACCTTTCAGTTGCCTATTGTTGTATTTTGATGTTAAACTGGTACTAACGAGGTGTAACCTTTGCCAAGACAGTGTTAAAGTATACAAATCTAAAAATAATGAAGTAATGCTATCACAAAGTGTACCGTATTATGCATCATATTTTGGGGGTTCTTGACACATAATTTAGTCAATCCTGCAGCGTAATTTGGTTTTCCCCGGCCGCATGATTACTGTGGCCCCGGCCATAATTTAGGAATAGCGTCACATCAGAATTAAAATATAATAAACCAATACTAAGCTATGAATCCTGCTTGTATCCACATTTTCACTTACTTTTCTTGAAATGGCAAAATCCTTCACAGTGTTTCTGTCAGAAAACAGTTTTCAACTCTTACTTACTGAGTCACGGTAGCTTGCAGTCTCAATATAGTGGGGGTGTCTCAATTACTCATTATATTTACATTTGCACAGTAATAGTAATCACTCTCTGTGACCTCGCCCCCGCCCCCAGGCACTTATCGTAGCCAAACGCATGGGGATTATACATGAAAGCTGCACAATTAGGTTTTGCTAGTGAGGCTGCTGCCCTGTGTTATTTTTTCTTTGGAAAAAGAACATGGAATTATTTTCTACTTGTGAATGGGCTTTGGGTGGGTCACTGGGCTATTTTGGGTGGGCTATACCCACCCGGCCCACCCTCTATGACCAAGCCTAGGGTCAAGGTGTAAGTTCATATAGGGTCAAGGTGTGGCAGAGAAAAGGAGGTGGAGTCATGAGGAGTGGAACTTGCAAAGCACAGTATGACAGACAACCAGGCGCGCAACGCCCATTGGACTCAAAGGGCTTCAGCCCCCCCGTCTTATGCGGCTGCCCGGGCTGAGACATCTTCCCGGGCACACACACACAGCCGCACCCGAGTACTTCACAGGTCTTTCAAAGACCTTTTGCTTGCTAATGGGTGGAGCTGCAGGGGCTCTAAGCAGGGGTGGTGGTTTTCACCCCTGCTTAGAGCCCCTGCAGCTCCACTCTGCCTTTTGCTTGAAGAATCAGCCCCCCCCCCCGAAATCTTTTCTTAGCCCCCCACAAAATTTGACTCTAGTTGCGCCTCTACAGACAACGTATATATTTATGTAGAATAAAACCTGCTGCAATTAAATTAGCAAAACGGACAAATGTGATTGTAAATTTGTTCCAGTTTTCTTAATGGGTCACAAAGAGGCTGCTTTTAAAATATCTTACAGGGTTAAGACACCTGCTGCAGAGGTCTTTGTGTTCCCAGCAATTAATGATAAGATACATCTGGTGGTAAATGTACTTCTGGGAGAGTTTAGTGTTTTGTCCAATCACAGTTTTGACTCATAAAGTGCCATAGAGGGTTAATGTGCCTGCTGCAAAGCCCATTGTGTAACATATAGATGACAGATGTGTACTTTATGTTGATAGGTGAGGGAGCTGCTGCTTTTGATACTGAGATCATTTTGTTACTTCCATTTCATAAATTGCAATCCTAATATAGGACATAGATCTATTTACCTGCATCAAGGAGTTACATGCAAACTGCAAGTCTTGGATTTAATTCCTTATTGTTTTTTTTTTATATATCAATCTTTCAGTGATTGTCTGTACATTGATGTACACAGTAGTATGATTTATTGTGCATCTGTGTGTGATATAAAGCACTCTTACACCCTACATTTGGATGAGTAGAGCCAAAAAGGATTTAAAATAACAAAATAAATTAGTAGATGCCATGTAAATCATTATTTGTGTAATTTCTCCTGCACACAGATAAATGTGTGCATTCATACCGTGTATGCACATCACTTCCATAAGTGGGTTGAGCAAAGTCAAAATTCTGCCTCTAAATCATCGTTTCTGTAAAGTACCTCTGACGTGATGATGATACTTGAACAAAAGGGAGGCTGACGGCCCTTTAAATCATCTCTTTGTTTTGGGCCAGGCTGCAAGTGAAAACCAGGAATCCCCCCTTGCCGCCTGCAGGTTGCTGCTCTGGCTGGAATGCAGACAACATGCGGGCACTGCTTAATGATGCCCAGGCGTCAGGAAATGACTCCGAGGCAAATTCAGCATGTTTCCCTGGGTCGGCTGGATGCCAGAGCTGGCCCAGAAATAGCCACCATAACCAGGATGATCATGTGGACGATCCCCCTACTTAGCAGTGCAGGCGTTCAGTGGGGGTAATGAAAAATGAAAAGAACACTGCTCAACCACTGCATCCCTCATTCTGCTAGTTATTAGACGTGGAGCTGTTGGGGTCAGACCCAGAAGTACAGAGTTAAATTCTGCATGTGTTTTCGCATTCACAAGTTTGTTTTTACCGGATGTGTGCCTGCACCCAGTAAAACTTGAAATTGGAAGGGCGGTGTCCCGCTAGGGTCTCCACTCGGCCACAGCTGGAATGAGGGCCTAGGTGTCTTATTTAAAATGATGGACAGGAGTTAGTTGATAAACCGCAGGGGTGAAGTGTGGTAGTTTGAACCCACCGTGCGCATCAGGATGTCACTTCAAGCAATCCCCAGCATCTCATGCTCCCCAGTTGCATGGAAGTATGGAGGGTGGAGGAGAAATAGCAAGGTCTCCACAGCCAGAAGCAGTCAAGGGCAGCACAATGGCGCCTACAGCCTGTCTCTATCAAATACCCAGCCTCTCCCTGCCCCTAGCTGGAATCAGAGGTTGTGCAAGTTGACCGCAGTGCAGCTGGCTGGTGGGCACATTTCCACGCACAGGAGCCTGGATCCCTGGCACTTGCGACGGATGAGTGCACAACTGGGAATGCCTGAGTCATCAGACTGTCAGGTGCGGTTCAGAGCAATCTGAACATGTGCTAATGATTACTGAGTGATGGGCAAACATGAACATGCCCTAGCCTCATAGAGCGGTGGTGCCATTCTGATGATGCCCTTAAGGATTAATGAGTGAGTGATCGTGCAAATTTGGCCATGCCGCCAAAATATTTAAGGGAGGGCGTCAGTCAGTCTGGACCAGAATTTAACATTCGAACATCAGCCTGAACAAGTATGTCTCATGTTTTGTTTCATTTACACATTGGAAGAAGTCAAGAAAATGTTTATATATTCTATTCTTTGTTGGCTACAAAGATGGCTAATCACATTGCTTTCTTGCTCTTACTGTGATCTGCTGGAAACAAGTTATCATCTGCAAAAGACCAGCTCGTCCTTTCATCCTTCCATTGTTTAAAGTCGAGAAAACTACTAGATTAAAATGCTATAAAAGCAAGCTATTGTTACACAAACAGCGCTCATAGAATTTAGTTTGTGTTCTAGTGCCAAGTGTGTATGTAAAATCGAATGGAAGAAAGCCTTTTTCTTTATTCCCTGCTACACAAACAGGCATAAAAGAGCATTTGTCTCATATTTGGTGCATTTTCTATGCTACATCAAAAACACTCAGTAAGTAATTACTTGTAAATTGGATGAAAAGCTAGCAACACCCCTTTTTTCAGCCTTTAAAAGTAGAGGTCAGTAATACTCAGGGCAACATTAATGCTGTTATAATTTGTGCCCCTAATTCTTAGTCTAGTTTGCAAGATCATGGCTGCCCCATCTGCTGCTTATAAGATCGACTGGTTTCAGGTCTTTGTACTGGAAGATACAGCTCATGCCCCTGTGTTTCATTTCCCAGGCTCATTAAGACGTAGAGATAATGAGTAATTCTTGCTGTTTTCTGCTTCCGTTCTCAGGCCAGGACGATCCTAACAGTCTTCGACATAAATACAACTTCATTGCCGATGTAGTGGAGAAGATTGCCCCTGCGGTGGTCCACATTGAACTCTTCCGCACGTAAGTATTGCCTCATATGTCTACTCAGACCCTTCAGTTTTTTGCAACTCGCCTTTTACCATGGGATATTGCCTCTTTCCTCTCAGATGATCATCTACACATGACAATGTCCTCCCGACTCTGATGATGCCACTTATTCCCTATTGCCTCCTATTGACGACTGCCTTTGACCTCTTACATCTGCATCCTCCCTCTGATGATTGCTTCCTACTCTGAGTTATTGACTCCTCTCTCTAAAGATGAGCGTCTACCCTGACTATTGCCTTCTACCCTTGACAATCACTTTCAGCCCTGGACATTTGCATCCTGTCTGTAATGATAAATTTATTTCACGATTATTTCCTCCTATCCTTAAAGATGACCTTCTACCCATGACTAGCTCTGCCTCTGCTACTATTAGTGACCTGCTTTTACCTCTGGAAACTGCCTCCAACATTTGATGATCACATTTACCCCCTCACCAGTTAGCTCGTATCTCTCTCGGAGTCTATTACTGGAAAGAGCCTCCTATATCTGAAGATCACCTTCTACAACTCTGTGATAACTGCTATCTTCTATAATGACCTTCCATCTTTGATTTGTGCCTCCTACCTGCAATGTCCTCTCTTACCTCTAAATAAATTCTGCCAAGCAATTGACTCCCCTTGTCGTCCAGAGGGAACAATTCTTAGCAATATTTCTTGATTCTGCCATAGACCAGTCTCCGCCTAGCACCAAGGATGACATCTATGTTTCCTCCTTACCTGCTTGCGCTATTAAAACTGGGGAAAAAGGTCTCCAGGAAATGTTGCAGAAAATCCAATATCACAAAGATCAACACTATATCTTGTAATTCCGAAACTGAGATCACAAACAGGCTTGAACTACAGGCTGCTCAAATAGAGACTGATCATGCAGGCACCCTATTTACCTGGAATGTATTTTTACAGCAATACACTATCACTTGCTTAAGTGGTTTCTAGAGATTCCAAACCTCCAAAGTGCTGGTTCCTGAACTCTTGGTTCCTCGACTAGTTTCTAGGTAAAGTGGGTACATGCACAGATCTGTGTAGGTACCAGGGAAGACACACACAACCTTCTTTGTCCTAATGGTAGACTATCAATCTCTTTAAATGGGTCTTTGACTGTAGAATAATGGACACTAAAGAAAAATTGGAAATATGGCTGTCAATTAAAACGTTTTGGCACCAGTGAGTGCAAAGTCTACATGGTTGGTGCACTGACTGGGTGCAGTAGCTGCTGTCCCCTATGTATACCATAGTACCTTGGAAGTTAAACATTTTGAGAGTTTCATAGATAGCTTCCACGGAGGTTAACGTTTGAAAAACGCCTATAAGACTGCCGAAAACCTGAATAACAGAACCTGCGCCATAGTACCGCTGCAGCTCATCTGTTGTTGATCCATCGCACCAGTCGTGGACTGCCAGCACTGACTACTGATGCCGCGTTTATTTCCTCCCTGATTCGTAAATGCTCTCACCATTGGAAGCATAGATGAATATCAACCATGCCCTGCAGCTCTCTGTGAAGTTTCTCGCATTATAGCCCTCACTGAGAGATTAATGGACAGGGCATTCTGCCACAAACATGGTGGAGTCCCTGCACGCTAAACTGAGAGTCTGCCTGCCCTATTTAGAGTTGGATGGACTGTCATGATTCCAATGGCACTGCTGGCCAAAACCTTCAACTGACAGCCCGATGGACGTCTGACCCATATATGTTTTGGCCCAGCATGTTACCGTAATATTTTACAGGTCTGTGGAATCAGCGGGAGTGGTCAAAAGTTGTTGGTCTTTAAGCCATATCTCCTGTTGCTTTAGGTTTAAAGCAGTCCTTGAATTTCCAACTCATTGTCATTTCAAAGTGTATTCCCCATTCTCATTTTCTCGTGAACCGTTGATTCACACTATTTGAACCTCATGAGTGGAGGACAACCTTTATGTAAATTGGTGACTTGAACAAATTAATTTGGACAACTGGGCACAGTGCCAGCAAATTGAGAATAATATCAATACAGGGCAGAAACACCCCCTTCCAGGAGAACCCACAAATCTTGCCCACCAGGTACCTGGAACGGAACGGACGAAAAGCAGGCTCTTGAGAACGGTCACGGATAAGCCTTCCCAATGACTTATAAACACATGGAGGTTTTTTAACAACAACTCTGTGACATCATAACTTAGCTTACTGAATTTGGTATATGTTTTTGCTAGATGTGTTTTTTCTGAATTCAACTCTTTGTTTGTGTATATCATTCATGTGTACAGCGCTCTGATACTCTTGGGTCATGTCCACGGTTTAGAAAACCCCAAAAATAAAATAAAAAATAAAATAGATTAGTCTGGGCTGAGGAAGAAAGATCTAGGGCCCAATGTTTGAAATGCTTTTCACTATTCTAATGACTGTTCTGCTCTGTTTCAGTGTTTGCAAATGTGCAAAGCCAAATTGCAATGCATTAAAATGATATTGCAAGCCAGAAATGTCTTTATGATGCACAATGTCAACATTGTGCTATTGTGATTCATTGCAAAACACAAGGGTTTGACAGAGATGCACCCCCTTTCTTGCAAGTCTCAAGGAAATGTACGACAGCTTTGTGACCGCTTTGGTGGTCAGAAAGCCTTGAAAATGTAATGACTGCCTGCCTTCCCATGGTAACCATCCATACAGTAGAATCTGTCTATAAGAGAACGCTGCTGGTGTGCGTGAATGGGATGATTAGAAAGTAATCCTACAGGCCATGCCATGCTTCCTCAATATCACTTTTGAAATTTTGTAATGTGGAATTTTTATTTGTTATTACAGCTTCCTCCCTTTAAGGCCGGTGGTTGTAATACTGGCATCTTGCATATGCAGAGATGGGGGATCTTCTCTCTGCTGCATGCTTCCATTTTAAAATTCACAGCTGGTCCCAAGTATATGCAGACGTAATCTTCTCTCAAGACTATTTATGAGGAAAGATTTTTAAAAATCCTTTCAACCTGCTCCCTTGGTCTGTGTCCTATTGATCCATCTAGCACAGGACAAAGAACTGATCAGGTATTGGAAATTGGTTACTGGTTGATGAGGGTGACACCCTACTCAAGCGACAACCACAACCTATATCATTATTAGTCAATGTGAAAGTATTTATGCAGCACTTCAAAGAGTAATAACATGAAAACACAACACAAGAGAATTGCCAAACCAATTTAGAAAGATAGAGTAAAATTTAATAAATTATTGACACCAAAATAATTAAAAATTCAGTTAGTAGAACTGAAACTGTGCAATTTTAAAGACTTAAGAGAAAATAGTGCCTAGCAGCACAACGCTCCAATTGTGGTTATCTGGTTGTGCCGGACCGGGACAAAGTCTTAAATTCAGTCCAACTGCGATAAAGTGCAGGCTGGATACAGCGACCAGGTCAGGCCCGCTGAACAAGAATATCTGAAATCCTGGTTGCGGGGCGGTGCGAGACCCCCCTTCGAGAAGATTATGTGGGGCATGCAATGTGGAGTCCTGCGTCATCATCAAGGATGCCGTCGATGAGAGGCCTGTGATGTGAAGGCCTGCTTCGAGGATGGCGGTTTCAAGGAGACTGTGATGCGAAGTTCTGTGTCAGGGATGTGCCACACACTGACGGTGCTGGAGCAGGGCTGCGAGGAGATGCATTGTGCTGTGTCGGTTCTGACCACAGCTGGGCTGGCAGAACACCTGCAGGTACACTTTCAAGGGTCCAGGTCTAGGGTGGCACCAATTGGGGGCACAAGACTCACAGCAGACTGAGTCCAGGTGCTGTGTTGAAGGTGGTTGGAGCCTGTTCTGTCCCTGAGTCTTCTGATAAGGAGGCCAGCCAACTCGCCATTGAAGTTACTCTGGTGGTCCTATGATCAAGATGCAGGTCAAGTCCTTCATTCAGGTAGCCGGACAGCAGGGCACCAGAGTAGCAGTCCTTCTTTCAGATTAGCATGGCAGTCCTTCTGAATCTTCCACAGCTCCAGTTGTGTACTGAAGAGTTGGGTCTGAGGGTCAAATATTTATACCTGGTGCCCACTTTGAAGTAGGAGAAGGTTCTGGAGGTTTCCATCTCGAGGTGTTTAATATTTCCTGCCTACTTGCTCAGGTCCCAGATTGTCTGGAGTCACCATAGACTAGTGTCAAACCCTTTGTGAGTGTGGTAGATGACCACTCCTCCTCATCAAGTCAGAGATGGCTCATCCTGCCAACATCTATTTTCCCATTGTCTCGCTGTCTGGGAGCAATACACAAAGATCAACAGTCAGCTAAACCTACAAATGTGAACCAGGATACAGGCAGGAGACACCAAATGGTTGGGACAAGAAAATGGCAACTTTCTAGAAGTTTCAACTAACAATGGTCTAGCAGATTTTTTTAACATCCTCTTAACTTGCGAATAATTCAAATGAAAGCATCCAATGTTTTACAATATTATGGACCCAAAGTGCACATAATACCATAACTAATATTAAGAAGGAGGAACCATCAACATTTTAGTCGTGAGGTGCCAAAGGGTCAGCAAGACCTTTAGGACTCAGTGTTGAAAACAATCATAAACCAGAGAGGGAAAGTTACATCATAAACACCTCTCAAATCAATATGCCACGATCAGCAAAATGAAGTATATTTGATGCTGCAATCAACCACTTAGTGTCACAAAATACGTTTGTTGTGGCTCTAAGCGAATGTCTGCAGCATATAATATTATGTGCTGCTTGAGTCCATATTACTGTAAAACATTGGACGCTTTTATATGGATTATGAACCTTTGCAAGTTAAGCGGAGTCTACACCTCTCCAAGATCCCGGGATTAACTCCATATGAACTTTGTCTATGTGGGATATTATTCTAGAGGGGTGTCGGTGTTGATGGCATTACTTTATTTTGTATGAAATTATTTAAATATGTGGTTCTATGTAATACAATCTATATACAACAGAACGCTTTCTCTGGTGTGAGTTTATGCGTTTTTTGTTAACACTGTTGGATCTATGACCAACTTAATAGAAATGCTAAAGAAAAATCCTCCAGGAACATTGTTAGTTGCAACTGGTGTACCCAGTTCCCTTTGGGAATACTGGGTTACCCTGTGCATGTTTATAAACTTTCTAGAAGTGGCATTTAAAGAATTCTGACTTAAAATCTGACTTTTTCATTAAAAAGAGCGTTAAATTACAATTCATTGACACCAAACTCTACCTTTTTTACCTCCTCCAAATTGAAAGTGATCACTTATTAAATGTAATAAGTAAACCCAATGTTAATCTATGGGAGAGGTATGCCTTGCAGTAGTGAAAAAATGAATTTAAAGAGTTTTCCAATACCAGGACATGTAAAAGTTAAAAAGTACATGTCCAGCTTTTTAAACACAGCGTACCCCGCCCTCTGGGTTATTTAGAGCCTACCCTAGGGGTGACTTATATGTAATAAAAAAGGATGGTGAAAAATACCTATTTTGCCAGGTTGAAATGGCAGTTTAAACTGCACACCCAGGCTGCAATGGCAGGCCTGAGACATATTTTAAAGACTGCCTAAGTGATGGCACAGTCAGTGCTTCAGGCCAACTAGTAGCATTTAATTTACAGGCCCTGGGTACACGTAGTACCACTTTGCCAGGGACTTACAAGTAAATTAAATGTGTCAACTGGATGTGAGCCAATTTTACTATGTTGAAATGAGAGAGCACTTTAGGACTGGTTGGTAGTCGTAAAGTGCACAGAGTCCCAAGGCCACAAAAAGCGATCAGCAAAAATGGAGGAGTAGGGCAAAAGGTTTGGGAGAACACTCTAAGTCTGTTAGGTCTAACACCAGGGCACTTCAGACACTGCAAAGACAGCACTGCAATACGACCTAGCCTGCAACACAACCAGCCCAGTGTGTCTTGGCCTCTAAGACCTTCTGCTGGAAACCATTTAGCAACAATATTTGCTTTAAACAGGCCTGGTGGTTAGATTTACTTGCTGTAACGCCAGCATATTTCACATCCAAATTGTTTTTTAAATCTTCAGGTTCCATTAGAAGCATTGGCTTGCTTTTTTTCTCATCTAGATAGATGTTCTTGGAATAAACAGTGCTACAAAAACATTTACGCTTATATATATGTATGGTGACTCTTACTCTGAACCGCGGCTGTCCTCTGCTCCTCAGGTGGTCATTGTCCTTCCCGTTCCCAAAGAGGGACGTGCCGGTGGCGAGTGGCTCTGGGTTCATCGTCTCCGAGGATGGCCTGATCGTGACCAACGCCCATGTAGTGGCCAACAAGAACCGGGTGAAGGTGGAACTGAAGGACGGCAGCACGCACGAGGCCAAAATCAAGGATGTGGACGAGAAGTTGGACATTGCACTCATTAAAATCGATGCTCAGGTGAGACGCCCGAGGGAAAGCACTGAACTCGGCTTGAAATGTGAATTTACAGAAAGTGTACACAGACTAAAGAGGACCTGCACGGCTTCTAGTCTGACTGCGGCACTTTAAGTCTCTTTGACCAGTCTGCAACAAAATTTGCAAAGGACTTCTGAGTGGGGCCCGAAGGTGTGTATTGGGAAAGGGAGACAAAGGCATAAAACCTCGTAGCATATGGTATACATTGTGTGCTTAACGAGAGAGGTATTATCGTTGAGTGCCTAATAATTTTCATATATTTATAACACCTCTTAGATTTGTTCTGCCACCTGAATTGCCTAGCACCGGTTACATGGCGGGGATCGTGCATCATTTCTGAAGCTGCAGAATCAGAAAAGCAAAACACATTGATGCAAATCCCAAAAAGTGGAGGGAGTGTGTGAGCCAGTGCATCGTCACTACTGTCGCTGTCCCCTTTATGACCTAGAAGGCATTTTCCGCAATGAAAGGTTGCCTAAGGCATATCCCAGACAGTTTAGTGATCACTTCTAGAGTTAGCCATTTTCTATGTTGAAAATCTCCATTGACTTAATGTGTGCGTTTAGAGGTACCTTAAGGATGGTGAACATTAGCATGTTCTTATACTAAGGTAAAGGCCCCAAACTCTGTCTTACACAGGCAAACCAAGCAGGTTTGGCTCTACAATGCTCATGCAGGCTTGGTTGCACATACACTTGCACACACGCACACAAAGAGGCGCAGAAGTACTTGCAAACACAGCTACACACCAACATAACTATTCGTGCACACACACGGACATGCACACACACACATTACAAACACACACACACGATACAAGCCCACACGTATACACTTACTTGTGCAATTCCGACTTGACGGTCACAGACTTAAAGCCTGATTAAGAGTTTGGCGGATGGGATACAACGTCACAAACGTGACTGATATCCGTCCGCCCTATTACAAGTTCCATAGGATATAAAGGAATTGTCATTTGGTGGACGGGATATCCCTCATGTTTGTGACGGAGTAACCCTGTCTGCCAAGCTCGTAATCAGCCCCTTAGTGTCCTGCTATGTCCAGTGCCTGAGGTCAGACTCCATGTTCTGCAGCTGTCCAGGCACAGCGGTCACATAAACCATGTGCCACACAATGCTAGTGCGTGTGCTATGTCCTGTGACTGTTCATTTCTGGAGCTCACAGCCTCTGTAAACTGGCGCCTTCGAGTTTTTTCAGGGGTAGATATGGGTAACTTCCTAGATGTGAAACCAGAACAGGCAAGTGCTAACCAATCGTTATGGCATTATGTGAAAGTTTACCTTCACCTTCCTGCCACTTACTTTTCTTACCTCCCAGAACTAGAAGAGCCTTGAAACAGGATGGAGGGAAATAATAAGCGGCATGCAAAATTCAGCAGATTTACACTTAGTGCAGTAAAAGGTTTGCGCTCCTCTCTGATCTTAGACATCAAAGGGTTATGAAGGTTTGCAGAAGCAGCAAGTTCGGGCAGAATTTGACAGACAGTTGCTGCTGATTCATGGTTGAAGATGGATGCCTGTTTTCCTGAGGGATCGGGATGTCTCGAGGTGGGCCGGACATACTTTCCGCCTATATCTCACTTGCCCCAAGTCTGGCTACTTCTGGCGTTGCTCACTGTGGCAGAAGGAACACTTTAAGATCCGACCCTGGGGCTGCCAGTGAAACATGCAGCCCCGTCCCTCCACCCAGCCCCATCCTCGGGCACAGGAGGAGATCCTGCTGCCTGAGCCAGCAGTTCCAGCCCTGCGCTGGAAGGAAGCTCTTATTCGGCCAAATGTGTCACTGGTTGTTAGTGGGCAGGTTGGATCTGGCCAGGAATGTTGGCTCAGCTCTGAGCAAAAGGATCAGGAGAAACTCAGCATCCTTAGTGCTTCCAGATGCAGTGCTCTCCCCCTGGTTCATTTGAACAATATGCAGCGACTGATGCGCTCCTGCGTGTGTGCCAGTGTGTAAAAACAGTAGGGACACGGTACACAACGCAAGGTATCTGCAGGCCTGAGGAATGTCTTCCGCTTCAAAGGTCTCCACTGACATAGAGTCTGCTGACAGCAGTAGGGCATAGCAGCCAGTCCCACTGAGTATGCCTGCTGAATAATGAAACAAAGATCTGTGGTCCATACTAAGGCACAGACAATGGCTACAACAGCACAAATCCAGGAATAATATTGAGCGCCAGTGCTCTGGCAGTTGCTCAACCGAAGACCACACTAAACATGGAAAAAGTAGAAGATAAAAGGCAGGAGCCCCATTTCATAAACCTCATGGAGGGCGGTCTGGTGTGCACTGGAATGAACATGGAGAAGGAAGAGCCTGGAAGAAAACTGAGACACTTTGAAGTTCAATGTGCAGAATATGACCAAACCTGCTCCTTCCTGTGTGTGCATGTCTGGGTGTGCACATGATGTGTGTGTGTGTATAGAAGCATGAATGAGTGTGTGAGGCTCTGACAGCTCAAGAGATGCTGAGGACAGGATCTGTCAAGACTCAGCGCTACTTTATCATTGCACTGTGAGAAAGGGCCGAAGCACAGTTCACATCAGGTCAGATCCAGGGTTCTTCTGCTCTAACTGACCCAGCTAATGTTGACTGTGCAGCTGTTCTGCATCCACTGTTCTGCCAGCTCGCGGGGATCGCTGCTAGGGTGCACAAAATGATTTGCACTTCAGGGTGGGGGGGGGGGGGTGCCCCCATGTAGGCAGAGGAGACAGATGACTACCTGTCCTCCCGGTAAGACCAGATAGCTCACACCCTTCTCCTTCGAGATTGGGAGGTGCCTTTCCTGCCTGAGAGTCATGTTTACCAGCTAGAGGACACGATCCAGAGTCAACAAGAACGCATGTCCACTGTTGGGGTGCAGAGTTTGCCTGGGAACTCTAAGCCCTAGAGATTGATGGACATCCTCCGAGAAAAAAGCAAGTCTGCGACTTCTTGTTGTGCAAGCTTGACTAAAAGCTGAGTTTAGCAACATCACAACATGTGACCTGCAGCATCTCAGCAGAACCTCCACCAAGTATCATCAGTCATCTTAGACCCCACTTTGAGTGCTCAGTGGATGGCCTACGTGGCACAGATGGGCTCCTTTGTTATCTCAGCACAGACATTTCATTACTGATACTTGCCATTCTGGAGATGAGTCTTGTTTTGTGCCATGTTGCTGACTAATGAGATATGGTTTTGTTAATTCAGTTTATGGTGGGAGAGTTACGTAACGCAAAATTAAGGACACCCCAGAATGTGATGAGGGCTCCCGAGTCACCCATAATTCACAAATATTAATTGGCCTTGGTCTTAATGGGGCACCCCACCAAGAATTATACCCCCACCACACACACAGGGGCTGCAGGGGCCCCAGTCGTGGAAGAGGTCTGCAAACACACATTTACACTGGCGCAGGGGAAGGCTGGTGTCTAACAAGATGGAGGACAAGTGCTGGGATGAATACACCCATCTAGCACCCCATACCAGGGCCATCCTGCGCACTCCGTGCTTCTGAAAAGCCACCCTCTCCCTTCCCGGGATGTTTTGTTTTTAGGAATCTGTACTGCTTGTAGATGTGTATCAGTGCTGCCCTTACAGACGAGAAACTCAAGCAGATGCCCAGGGCAAAATTACCAGCTGCCCCAGACGTCAGCAGTCCAACTTTTCCTCTGGTCTCCTCCGTCTGGATCCTCCCACTGTGCTCACTGGCAGGGAGTGACATGCTGATGCAGCAGGCAGAGCAGGATCTCATTCACTTGGATCTCATTCACTTGGATCTCATTCACTTGGATCTGGGGATGGCTGACTTGCACCCTGTGCTCAGGGTCACCTTTCTTGCTGTCCGGAGTCCACTACCTCTAATGCTTGCTTCTTCATTGGCAGGGCCGTCTCCTTCCTCTGCTACTGTTGCATCCTTCTCGTCCCTTTCAGTCTCCTCCTGCATTAGCGACATCACAGGTTGTTTCATCCCCCTGCCCATGCCCCTAGTGCGGTCAGTCGGTTTTAAGATTTGGGTTGTTTCACAGATTACCGCCTGTCATGGGGTGTGAGTCTGCTGGCTCCAGCAACCCCCTTGGCTCTCTGCTGCACATAGTCCCATTATTGGCAACATACCCCCACCCCCCACACAGTATGCATGCATAAATAAAAACACTACACAACTTTTGTTTGGGAAAAATATTGCTGCAGGTTTATTCCATACAAAAGTATGCAAATATGGTGGGTTATCTTACGGGCGATCCAAGGGCAGGCAGCTGTAACCAACCTATGCTGCCCTGCCCGCCTGATGAGCCAGGCACCGTGGAAAACCCAATTGGCGCTACCCTTATGGGGGTGATCCCCTTACTGGATCACGTGACACATTGGTCCCTTATTACTCACGCCCCTTTCAGGGCGTATCGTAGCAAGGCAAGCCTCCGGTTGTTCAGGCCCACAACCGCCCGAAGGACTAACGGGGCGCCGATGTAATTGTTCCAGGACCCTCCCATGAGGCTCCTGGGATTTGGCTCTGGCACCCCTATTGTGCCCACGCAGAGGTTCCCTTCTGTACCCATATGCTTCCAGATCGCCCTGTAACTCCGCCTGCAACGACAAAGAAACACAATACAACGTCCTTCGTAGTTTGCCTGCCAGCCCAACGACGGGTAAGCGGTAGGGTGGGAGACGG
Organism: Triturus cristatus; assembly: GCF_964204655.1. Classification (NCBI taxonomy): domain Eukaryota; kingdom Metazoa; phylum Chordata; class Amphibia; order Caudata; family Salamandridae; genus Triturus; species Triturus cristatus. The sequence goes on along the minus strand of NC_140580.1, from coordinate 86,346,632 downwards.
TGTGACTGGCGCAAAAGAGGACCCAAAATGGGGGGAGGAGCATTAAATATCCTCCGTGGCGTGCTGGAAATGACACGCCTAGTGCGCCTATGCCGGGGGACTCCACCCTGAGTCCCACAAACAAGGGGGGGGGGGTGAGGAAGTGCCCAAATGGCACTAAAAGGGCCGCTCTTTTAGGGTGGCTCCCTGCGGGGGCCGCGGGCAGCCGCATAGTACCATTATTGGCAACACACCCCCACCCCCACACAGTATGCATGCATAAATAAATACACAACACAACTTTTGTTTGGGAAAAGTAAAGCTGCAGGTTTATTCCATACAAAAGTATGCAGATATGGTGGGTTATCTTACAGGCTATCCAAGGGCAGGCAGCTGTAACCAACCTATGCTGCCCTGCCCACCTGATGAGCCAAGCACCGTGGAAAACCCAATCGGAGCTAACCTTATGGGGGTGATCCCCTCACTGGATCACGTGACTCATTGGTCCCTTATTACTCACGCCCCTTTCAGTGCGGAGCGTAGCAAGGCAAGCCCCCAGTTGTTCAGGCCCACAACCGCCCGAAGGACTAACGGGGCACCGGCATAATTGTTCCAGGACCCTCCCATGAGGCTCTTGGGATTTGGCTCTGGCACCCCTATTGTGCCCACGCAGAGGTTCCCTTCTGTACCCATCTGTTTCCAGATCACCCTGTAACTCCGCCAGAGCTCTGGAGGCGGCCCCCGTCGCCTAAAGAGTCCCCCACCAAAACAGTTCCTTTCTCACTGCAACCTGCAATTTCCCGGGCCTCATTCATGTCCAGTAGAAACAGATCCTAGCCCACCTGTGCCACGTGCACCCCAACTTTGTCAAAATAACCTTTGGTGTTCGCCCGGCATAGCCCATGCCTGATGAAGCCAAAGCCCCTTGCTCTGCGAACTAGCGCATGGAGTGGTTTTTCCTTCTCTGGGAATGTACCAGTGCCTCGCATGACCTGGAAGGATGTGATGTGAAGAAAGATGGAGGGTTGTGCCCTCTCGATTGATCAACGTTGGTAAGAAATAAATGTCAGAAGTTTTGCTGATGTTTATCACGAGCTTCGTTTTTATTTATATTGCCATAGATAAAGTGCAGATAAAGATTGTGAAGAGAAAAGCCGACACGTGTTTCCCCCTTGTGGCCCATTGGCTGTGGGCTTTTTCAAGGCAGAGCTTCGTTATGACAAATAGTCTTCCTATTCCTTTGAATGTAGAGTGCTTCGTCTCTGCGGTCCCAGAACAAAAACAGCATTTTTGTCCGATTCTGCAAGAGACTGTGCTTGCTGCATGGACCAAGGGCATCGTAGCACACGGTGCAAGTATGTGTGTGCTTACAGTGCATGCCGGTGGCATGAAGCTCTGCGCATATGCTTTGTGTTATTCACACTCAGAAATGAAGGCATCTGAGAGTATCAATGCTTAGGGAATCTGTAGTTCGGCAACAGTGGGGGGAGTGGACTTGGGGGGCTGGATGGATGTAGTTGGTGCATTATGTAAAATAGCTAAACACTGAGAACGTCTCCCACTAGCAGCGCAGGTGAGCTCGAGGGCCGGCCCAGTTGCCCTCCAGCCATCTTTCATCTGTTACGTGGCAGACAGGAGAGAGCTCGAGGAAGGCGGGGAAACACCACGGGTTTGTATTCTACACAGTACCGTGGTCCAGTGGTTGGGCTCTCCACTATCCCATCTTTCACAGTGCGGCCAACAATGTTCTATTCAGCCGCGCCGGCACGTGGCGGACATGTATGCTGTAATTTCAGATAAAAAAGAATAGTAATACACAGAATTGTAGATGGGTAACTGAATAATGGGGGTGTTTTTCAGCAAGAGGTTCTGAATGACCCAGAAAAGCAAGGCCTGAAAAAACACAAACCACCTCGAAATAGCCAGGGTGGCTCCGGCAAACACTCACAGCGGTATCTGCTGTGTCCGATCTGGCTAGCATCAAGCACGGGAAACAAAGGCATTCCTCGGGCATTACTGGACCTACGCGGCGCTGTTCTGCTGCTGCCATGAACCTGCCTCGTTCTCGGGGCACGGACAAGATTGCAGCCTCTTCGCGTCACCTTCACAAATACACGGTGCGTGGGGAACGTTGACGATCTGCGATGAAACACACTGCCTCCCGGCTGCAGCTGCGAAATGGAATAATAAAGTGCGTACCAACTAATTAGAAGACAGTGTCTACCGCTGCCAGTAAAACATCCAATCCCAGTGGGCGGGACCAAAAGCGGACAGGGTGGCAACCAGGAGGGATTAAAATACCTCTGTGCAACCATTGCACCCGCTTTTGCATAATTCGTGATGCCAAACGATGCACACGAATGAAAACTGCAGGCGGAGCAGAAACACAACTTCGGAATCTGTATTGATTCCAAGAAGCTCTTGAATGCCGAGACCAGCGCATGTGCGCGACTATCGCCAGACGAGACCTAAAAAGGGGGTCTCGTGAGACTCATTTACTTTTAGAAGCCAGCGATTATTTTGACTGTTTATGAGAGTATATGGGTTAATGTGTTTGACCAATATCTAAAATTAATGGTATTTTTCCCGCAAAAGCCTTTTAATTTACAGGCTGTATGGGGGGACAGTGTGTCAGAACGGCACTGATTCTTCTGTGGTACAAATGAACACTGGGCATTTCATTTTGGCACAGTACTTAAAATTGGCGTAACTTTTTCTGGTATAGGGATTTAAAAAAAAATCTTATATTGTCTAGTGGGGCACACTACATCATATTGGCACTACTTCTCTTCTGAGACAAATATATTTGCCTGCTCAGAACCCAATATTTTGTATTGTGTATTCACGTTTCTTACAGACTTGATGTTATGGCGAAATAATGCACCCGGGAAGTGTGGCAGTCTTTTAAGTACTGGAATATTTCTGTGGTGGTTGACATTCAGAAATGCTTGTAAAATCTACGTATTTTGCACCAATATATGCTTGGAGAAATTTAGTATATATTGCTTAGGGGAGCATACCCCCGACCCTTTTTGGAGAATGGAGACGGCAAAATGTGGCCAATATGATTGCTCATTCGGGACAATGTGAGCCTGGTATAACATCTTCTGACAGCCCTGCTTTCGGTTTACGGTTCTGCCTTGTTACGATCCATGTATAAACTACTATAATCGAGCTAATAAGATTTTCCATGCACCTTGGAGACACAAAAGTAATTTGCTTCTCTCCAAGAGTATATCCATTATTGCAAGATAAAGAGCAAGCAATCCGAGCCAGGCAGACTTCCATTGACTTCAGGGAGTAAGTAATTTGATTTTCTCATTTTCACCCTTACTCATACCAGTCCACCGTTTTACTCTGGGGATTATTACAAATTATTGTTGGACCTGGCCCTTTTTACAGAGTTATCCACAAACTATTTGCCTTCCCCTGCCTATTTTTCTGAACTTGTTTTTGTTTGCTTTAGGACTCTGGGCACTTTACCAATACTGATCAGTGCTAGAGTGAATATGTTTGCTCCTCTAAAACATGGAATGATTGGTTTCTCCATGATTGGCATATTTGATTTACTGATATGTTCCTGGTACAGTGCAGTACACATGTCCAGGGCCTGCAAATAAAATGATACTAGTGGGCCAGTAGCACTGATTGTGCCACCCACAGGAATAGCCCTTCAAACCTGTCTCAGGCCTGCCATTGCATAGCCTGTTTGTGCAGTTTTAAAGTGCCATATCCACATGGCAAGTTCACCTACTTGCCAGGCCCAAACATTCCCTTTTATTACATGCAAGGCACCCCCAAAGGAGACCCAAGGTAGCCCCATGGACAGGGTGCAGTGTATTTGAAAGTTAGGGCATGTGCTTTTGAGTTTTACATGTCCGGGTAGTAAAAAACTGCTAAATTCATTTTTCACTAAAGCAGGGCCTATCTCTCCTATAAGTTAGCATTGGAGCTGCCTTGCAACACTTTGCAAGTGCAACATCCAATTGGGAGCAGATAGAAAATTGGGGTTTGGTATCCCTAGACTCACAATTTAAAAATATATCTTTTATTGAATTTGGTTTTTCAATTGCAGGTCTGAAATGCCTCTTTTAGAAATTGAAAAGAGCAAAAGACTCACAGATGATGGACGGAATGCAGAGCAAATCAAACTTTCTCCCCCCAGTCAATAGATCTGAGTTAAATCCATCGTTCTTTTGCTCACCATGCACCCCAGTTTAGACTCATTCAAATGCAAATCAGTCTTGACCCTGTGCCTCATGGAAACAGTCCAGACCGAACTGCCAAGCCAGGTCCTCCCTGGATCAGAAACAAGTATCCTTGGACCGGTTTTGTGGCATCACCCCTCATCAGCCAGGCTAGCTTGAATCCATTGGCACAGTGAGCCCGGGACCCACGTCTGGGCATTCTTGGCGCACTGAGAGCGAGAAAGAAAAAGACACACAGATGATGGACAGAATGTAGAGCAAATCAAATATTCTCCCCCAGTCAATAGATCTGGGCTAAATCCATTGTTCTTTTGCTCACCATGCCACCCCAGTTTAGACCCAGCCATATGCAAATCAGTCTTGACCCTGTGCCTCATGGCCTCATGGTAACAGTCCAGACCGAACTGCCAAGCCAGGTCCTTCCTGGCCCGGAAACAAGTTGGGACCCGTTTCAGGGCCTCACCCCTCATCAGCCAGGTCAGCTTGAATCCAGTGGAACAGTGAGCCTGGCACCCACGTCTGGGCATACCCGGCGCACTTAGAGCGAGAAAGCAAAAGACACACAGATGATGGACAGAATGCAGAGCAAATCAAACACTGTCCCCCAGTCAATAGATCTGGGTTAAATCCATCGTTCTTTTGCTAACCATGTCACCCCAGTTTAGAACCAGCCATATGCAAATCAGTCTTGACCCTGTGCCTCATGGCCTCATGGGAACAGTCCAGACCGAACTGCCAAGCCAGGTCCTCCCTGGACCTGAAACAAGTATCCTGGGACCGGTTTCGGGGCATCATCTTTTAGAAATTCGGTATTTTCTTACTTTAACCATTCAGTGCCTCTGCCTGTCCCTAGAATACACGTCTGGGTCAGGGAGACAGCTGGGCTTTGTGAATTCACTCTTAAAAGTCACACATAAAGGGAGCTAAGTTGTGCCCTGCATATCATCATGGTCCATCACCAGGTTCATAGGTCTTCCTGAAATAGAGTATTAGGAGTTGACACTTGCACCTGAATAGGGCCGTGCCTGTCCCCACAATAAGAGCGGCATACCCCCTGTAGTGTGTGTGGAGCCAGGGTCAAGAACTGCAGGGTCTTGTGCACTACAAAGTCCTTTCTTTGAAGTGTCCCTACTTCAAAGGCTAAAATGGGTATAAATACTGGACCTCTGACACCATATACTCAGAACAATTCTGGACTGAGGACATTCTGACAGGAAGAAGAGCTGTTGTTCTGCAAGGAGTAACTGCCACTTTGCTGCTTGATTTGCTGTGTTGGCATGCTGCTTTTTGTCTGGGACGAAGAGGACTGGACGTTAGTCTCTGCATCCTGCTATCCAAGGTTCTCTAAGAGCTTGACTGAGCTTGCCTCCTGTCCTGAAGTCTCAGGGATATCAGACTTCACCTGCATCTTGCTACCAGTAGCAGGGCTCCTCTGCCATGAGGCCTGACCTGCCAAGTGGTGCCAATTCCAGTCCTAGGGCCATGGAGGTAATTCTGGTGCTGCAACCAAGAAATCGATGCATCAACTCAAAGAATAAATTCTGGAAAATCCCTGTGAAATCGATGCATCGCCACTGCCTGAACAGAAGCTGTGGACACTGCTCTCCACGTGCATGACGCAACAACCTTGACTTTCAACGCAGCCACGACCTTGCTGCAGCGCCTCTGAAGAACTGCTGCTGCATGAGTCTCGAACACCGCACCACTGATGTTGCCGGTACACTGTCCTGACTCTGACGCTCACTGCCTTGCATGGCTTTCAACCGATGCATCGCATTCAGCCCAGTGGGTCAACTTTGACGACACACCGCACTCTCAACAATGACGCATCATCGACACGGCGTTGCCTTCAGGAACTAAGATGTTACACCCGTAACCAATGCATCAATTCCTCTGTGCAACATATCGTCCTGGAGTGGTAAAGCTTCAACAAACCTGTACTGCCTTAAGAAACCAATGCCTCACCTCCTCTGCGTGATGAATCATATTTGATTTTTGACATATCTAAGGTACTGTAAGGGGGTCTATGTGACTCCCTTATCCAGCCCGCACCCCATCGTGGTCAGACTGAACTTTTGGATTTGTCCTTGTCAAGTGCTACCCGATAGCCCCTCTTTGGAGCTATAGCCTTCTAAGCACTGCATTTTGATTTACTCTTGCAAAATTCATATCTTGACTTGTGTATGTTGAATTTTTGTTGTTTTGGTCTTGTTTTACTTTGATAAATATTGGCTATTTTTCTAAACTGGCGTGGAGTCCTTTTGTTGTGTTTCCACTGTGACACTGTGTGTGTGTGTGTGTGTGTGTGTGTGTGTATGTGCACAAATACTTTTCACATTGTCTCTTTAGTTCAGCCTGACTGTTCTGTAACAAGCTACTAGAGGGTGAGTACAGGTAAACCTTTAGTGTGTACTACACTTACCTTGACTAGAGTGTGGGTCCCTACTTGGATAGGGTGCATATCTCTGCCAACTAGAGACCCCATTTCGAACAATTATTAACCTGAAATGCATCTCAACAGTGCTATTTCTTTATTGACTAAAGAAGGTGAGGTATTAGCAAGAAATGCATCTCTTCCTCAGCAATCCCTTCTGTCACCACCTGCAGCCACCTCAACAAACGAAGCACAGACTGGATCCCTACCTTTGATGCATGCTTCAAGCCCCCTTTTTCCCTGTCAGGGAATCTTTAACTAGTTCAAAATATGTGGGACAGAGGGGAAGACAGAAGTAGTTTAACAAAATTGTTACTATCTGTAGGAGAGTGGCATCGACTGCATAGTTGCCCCCAACGTTTTGCTGATGTTTTTGCTGTTTTATGACTCTAGCCAGGCTGTGGCCCTGCTATCCAGGACCCCAGCCTATCTGCTTCCTCTGTTAAACGATGTGAGTACCTTAGGTACAACCCAATTGGATGCTGAGGATGCCCTGACAGTCCCTCGTAGATTGTACCCTAGGTACCCAGGGCATGGGTCTCTCAGTAGGCCTACCAGGGCTGCAGCACTTATTGTGCCACCCTGGGACAGCCATACAAACTGACACCACCAGACCACTACTGTAGTCTGGGTAAGGTGGTGCTAGCAACCCTTACAGGGATATAGGTACCCTATATCACACCCCATTACAACACATGTACTCTCATAGGTCACTCCTATAGCAGGCCTTGGTAATCCTACAAGGCAGGGTGCTGAGGTATGTGTGAGGGGGGACCCCTACATGAGTAGGGCCTCTCTGCAACCCTCGTAAAATCATTGCTGGGTTGTTTGTAGTGTAGCCATATCATATACTCTTAACCGCATTATAAGTCTATCGCGATAGCGCGATATCTTGAGAATGGCTACACAGAACCATATCGTGTTTGGTGTCAAACATGTAGGAATCATACCCCCAGTCCAGCCATGGGCATGAGGGTACGATTCCTGCTAGAGGGGCGATATGGGAAAAGCGGCAGAATTTAGACACCAATTTAAAAGTGCACAAGCAGTGCAAAATGGCTACTACCCGCCACCTACACGACCCTGGCTGGCTGTTGCTGGGGAAAACCCCAGCCTCGCCAGCTGGACAATAGGGCTCCTGTGGCAGGGAGGTGCTAGCATCTCCCCAGACAGGATAATGTGGATTGGAACAGGGTGGGTGCACCAAATGTCCTTTCAGAGTTGCACGTAGGCAGCTGCAGAAGCCTCATTCTGCATACACCGCTTGGAACCAGTTCAGGGGCATCCTGCCCCTCGCCCAGGCGGGAAACACACAAAGGGGAGAGGGTGTAGCCACCCTTTCCCGCCTCACCTCTCATTGGTGGACACTACTCTGGACACTCCCCTAATCTTGGGGATAAAGGTGAATAACGTGGCCCCAGAGCCTCAGATTAATCTTGAACTTTACAGTCTTGACCTTTGACTTGCTGCTGCCCAGCTGACGGAAGAAATCTCCCTTGGGATAAAGGAGTTATCCCCCTGCTTGGCAGGCACCTGAAACACTGCAAGTGACCCGGTTGGAACTTTGCTGCTCTCACGAACTTCGACGACTTCCAGAAACCTTGAGGTGGGTTTCTAACGCATCCCAGAGGCCAGTGAGTGTGCTCAATGAGTTTGGGCACCGTGGACCGCGTGGGTGCCGAGATCCCCAATACCCCAGGACACCAGCCACCTCTTGCATAGCACACGACCCTGACCAGTGGGGAAGTTGTGCTTTGGCCCGTTTTCGAGCCAACCACTCTACAGCAATTGTGCCAAAGACCAGCACCCTAGCCCCCTCCGGTGGCCCGTGGGTGCCCTTTGACGCACGCCAAATTGCCGCCTCCCGCGGTCCCTTGTCTCTCGACTTGTGGGCCCTAGCGGAGGTCTATCTCTACAATCAAGAGTTCCCCTGGTTGCTCCAGGCCTGCTCTACAGTCTCCTTGAAGGAGACCTCTCCCAGACCTCGTGGGTCTGCACTGTAGCAGATTTGTTTATTCTTCATGGGTTGCAGTTGCCAAGACTTAGTGGATCCAATCCGGACACTTAACACCGCAGCGACCCTCATCCGACATGGGACAGTTGCCCTTCTGAAGCTCGCCTTCCTTGAAGCCTCCCGGAGCCCGTGGCTGCAGATCCAAGCTACACCACTTTCCACCTGAAGCACCCGACATCGAAGGGCTCTTTGCTTTGAGCCTCCTGGTCACTTTGCCGTGACCCAGACTCTGTCCCCTCTGCTTTCAGGTACTTCTCTACAATCTTCACATCTTTGATCTTCACGGCATCATCGACGCTTTTGGCTAGCAGAACTTTTGACTATTTTCCCATTGAAAATCAGCCCGCGACCCGACAACAGAAACGACCTATGCACCCGGCTTCCCTGGGGCAGGTAACAGTGGTACCTCGGTAATCTCGTGGTAGTGGGCTCTTCAAAAGCTTAAGTTTGAAGTTTTCACTTTGTACTCCTGCTAGAAGTATTTTTAAACTGTTTATTTCCAACCGCGACATTCTACATAGGCTGTAATAGAGATCCCGATAGCAGCTACTTGCACTGCACGCGCCTCCCGTGGGTCCCCTTCCTCATAACCTGGGGTGGATTCTTAAGGGGCCAGCGATCCTGAATGCCCTAGGCATTGCCTGTAGAATTGTCGTGGTTCTTACACCACTTTTTAGTATATGGTTTGGTCCCCCCCTGGGGCCCAATGTTAATAGTGCTATTTATTGTGTCTATCAATGCTTGTTTGATATTGTAACTTTGCCACAGCTTCATAAAGAGACTGTGGGATTCTGTCTAGAATAAATACATATATTTTATATATATACCTGTGTGGGCTACTCTTTCATTTGGTTATTCAAGAGGTTATTATGGTAAAACAATAAGCTTAACACTCCTTCAAGACTTAGCCTGAAGGCTGCTCTCCACAGCTACCACTAGGATAGCTTTCTTTAAAGGTTGTCTTAAACCTATGATCAATAAGAGTCGAATTGGACTGGTGCAAGGTGTCCCTATAACTAGGAGACAGCATATGCCAGGCCAACTTCTCACATTTGTGTGCAGCGGTTGGATTCAAGCTTGCCATTGTTTTACCAGATAACAAATTGAATTTCTAAAGTGAAAGCCACTAGGTATCAAAGGTACATATAAATTCAAGCTTAGAATACAATAAGTTCTACTGAACTTAGGAGTTGTATGTAGAGGGTTTAGCACACCTTGACTACAACTCAAGAAAGGGTTCAGTAGGCCACACTTAGTGTAGGTAGATACACCACTATCACTACACTAGAAATGTCTTTAGGTTCAGGTGCCCATAAGGCACTGGAAGGACCCCAAAGGGTCCCAGTCGACAAGTATGATCATCTCTCCTTTGCTGATCTCAGGGAGATGTGCACCTTTAGGAAACTTAAGACAAACAAAGGTGCCAATACCCAACGTCTCAGGGAAATCCTGCTCATAGCAGACTTTAAGCAGACTTTAGGGTCTGATGGGGTAGACAGGTTGGGTGGGCACCCTTCAGAAGAGGACCCTCCTAGAGAGGACTCTGATGAGGACCAGGAAGAGGATGAAGATCCTGACCTGGAAGAACCAGACCACTCACAACATGGAGGTGATGGCCCAAGAGGCACTCCCTCCATCCCTAAAGGGAGAGTGGTGATCCCAGAAGGAACAGATCCCCCTCAGTGGGGTCCAACCATTCTAGGAGATCCAAAAGGACCTCTGCCTCTCCTCAGAGGAGAGAATCCTCCCAAGAGAGGAAATGCAGATTGCTCCAGTTTGAGCAGGCAAAGCGACAACTAAGGAGAGAGCAGTTAGCATTAGACAGGGAGTCCCTGGAGCTTAAGAAAGCTTCAAGAAAGTGGGGTCTAGAGACCCCTGGTGGCAGTAATGAAACCCCTAGAGTTAGAGAGAAAGTCCCTGACAATAGGAACCTCCACAAGATTGTGCCCCCCTATCATACAGGGGATGACATCCACAAATGGATATCTGCTCTTGAGAGGGCCTGTAAAGTACAGAGGGTCCCAGTAGAGCAGTGGGCAGCAATCCTGTGGCTCTCCTTTGCAGACAAAGGTAGAGACAAGCTCCTCTCTGTTAGAGAAGAGGATGCTGATGATTATTATATCCTGAGAGATGCTTTAATAGATGGGTTTGGCTTAACCACTGATCAATACAGACTTAAGTTCAGGGATACCCAAAAAGCACAGAATCAGGATTGGGTAGATTTTGTTGATTGTGCTACCAAGGCACTGGAAGGTTGGTTAACTGGCAGTAAGGTGAATGATTACCAAGGATTGTATAATCTCATAATGAGGGAGCAGATTCTTAATAATTGTCAGAACCAGCTTTTACATCAGCACCTGGTAGACTCTGATCTGACCTCTCCCCAAGAATTGGGAAAGAAGGCAGACAAATGGGTTAGAACCAGGATTAAGCAGAAGGTCCAGCCCTTGGGGGGTGCAACTAAAAAGGAAGATGCCAAAAGCTCTGAGAAGGGTGGGGAAAAGGGAAAAGACCAGCAGTCTTCAACAGGCCCCCAAAAATCTGCATCTGACAATACCCAAGCTAATAAAGCTAAACAACCAAGGAAGCCATGGTGTAAGTTCTGTAAGCAGAATACCCATTGGACTTCAGATTGTAATAAGGCCAAAGACTCGACAAGTACCACTCCACCTGCCCCTAAGGCAGCTGCTCCCCCTAGTGCAACCATAGGTGGTGGTACACAGAACAAGGGCATAGTAGGGTTGACCCTGGGATCTGGAGAGGACTCTGGCCTAGTCAGAACTCCTACTCAGGCTGTTCTAGTTTGTCATGGGGACCTGTCCCTGTTTGTGAGCCCCTGTGGTCTGGGCAAATACAGACAACAGCCAAAAATTAATGGAAGGGAGTCACTAGCTTACAGGGATACAGGGGCCAGTGTCACCATGGTGACTAAGGACCTTGTAGACCCTAACCAGATCATATTTGGGGAAATTTACCAAGTGACCAATGCAAGCAACGTTAGTACAGACCATGCTCTAGCAGTTGTGAACTTCTCCTGGGGAGGGGTAACTGGCCTCAAGAAAGTTGTGGTGAGTGCAGACCTACCTGTTGAATGTTTACTAGGGAATGATTTGGAGACCTCAGCATGGGCTGAGGGGGAGCTAACTACCCATGCAGCAATGTTGGGTATACCAGCAGAAGTGTTTGCCCTGACAAGGTCAAAAGCAAAGCTGACAGGAACTGAACAGGCCTTGGATCCTGGAAAAATGGACCAAGGACCTTCCAAGAGGAGGAGTAACAGGGGTAAGGCAGAGCCTTCCCCCCAGGACCAGTCTGTAGAAACTCTTTTAGCAGAAGAGGATCTAGCTCCTGAAGAAGGAACTGCCCCAGAGGAACTGGAACCTGATCAGGTTGAGTTCTTGGGGGCAGGGGGACCTTCTAGGGCAGACTTGAGCCTGGAGCAGCAGAGCTGCCCCACTCTTGAACCCCTCAGACAGCAAGCTGCTGCTGAGGCTGCAGGGAATGCCAGTGGGACCCATAAGATTTATTGGGATGAAGGGCTCCTTTACTCAGAGGGTCGAGACCCCAAGCCTGGTGCAACCAGGAGGTTGGTCATACCTCAAAAGTTTAGGGGCTTCCTGCTCACACTGGCCCATGATATTCCCTTAGCAGGACACCTGGGCCAAAACAAGACTTGGGACAGAATTGTCCCTCACTTTCATTGGCCCCAGATGAGTGAAGACTGTAAGAGCTTTTGCAGCTCTTGCATTACCTGCCAAGCAAGTGGCAAGGCAGGTAAATCCACAAAGGCCCCCCTGATACCATTGCCTGTGGTGGGGGTGCCCTTTGAGCGGGTGGGGATTGACATAGTTGGTCCCCTGGACCCACCAACAGCATCTGGGCACAGGTTCATTCTAGTGGTAGTGGATAATGCCACTAGATACCCAGAAGCTATTCCCCTTAGGACCATCACAGCACCTGTGGTGGCAAGGGCCCTCCTGGGAGTCTTTTCCAGAGTGGGGTTTCCTAAGGAGGTATTGTCTGACAGAGGTACAAACTTTATGAGTAGTTACCTGAAGGCAATGTGGAAGGAGTGTGGGGTTAACTATAAGTTCACCACCCCTTACCACCCACAATGCAATGGTCTTGTTGAGAGATTCAACAAGACCTTAAAGGGTATGATCAAAGGGCTCCCAGAAAAGCTTAGGCGAAAATGGGATGTTCTTCTGCCCTGCCTTCTCTTTGCATACAGAGAGGTGCCACAAAAGGGGGTTGGTTATAGCCCCTTTGAACTTTTGTTTGGCCATCCCGTTAGAGGGCCACTTTGTCTAGTGAAGGAGGGATGGGAGCAACCTCTCAAACCCCCTAAACAGGATATTGTGGACTATGTACTTGGTCTCCACTCCCAGATGGCTGAGTACATGAAGAAGGCAACTAAAAACCTGGAAGCAAGTCAGGAATTACAGAAAGCCTGGCATGACCAAAAGGCTGTCCTGGTGGTGTACCAGCCAGGGCAGAAGGTATGGGTGTTGGAACCAGTGGCCCCAGCAGCTCTCCAAGATAAGTGGAGTGGACCCCATACCATTTTGGAGAAAAAGGGAGAGGTTACCTATTTGGTAGACCTTGGCACTCCCAGAAGTCCCCACAGGGTACTTCATGTCAATAGGTTGAAAGCATATGTCGACAGGGCTGACATGGGCTTGCTCATGGCAACAGATGAGGGACAGGAGGAAGAGAGTGACCCTCTCCCAGACCTGCTCTCTCAGAACCCTGACGATGGGTCAGTTGATGGAGTAGCCTTGGCAGGCAGCCTCACTGACCAGCAGTAAGCTGACTCTAGACAAGTTCTTCAGTCTTATAGACATATGTTTTCTCTGACTCCAAGTCAGACCCCCTGGTGCACTCATGAAGTGGACACTGGGGACAGTCTGCCTGTCAAGAATAAAATCTACAGGCAACCTGATCATGTCAGGGACTGCATAAGGACAGAAGTCCAAAAGATGTTGGAGTTGGGAGTGATTGAGCCCTCAGAAAGCCCTTGGGCTAGCCCAGTAGTCCTAGTACCGAAACCTCACACCCAGGATGGTAAGAGAGAGATGAGGTTCTGTGTCGACTACAGGGGACTCAATGCAGTCACTAAGACTGATGCTCATCCAATTCCCAGAGCAGATGAGCTCATAGATAGATTGGCCTCAGCCAAATATCTGAGCACATTTGATCTGACAGCTGGCTACTGGCAGATAAGGTTAGCTGAGTCTGCAAAAGCCAAAACAGCATTTTCTACCCCTAGTGGGCATTATCAATTTATTGTTATGCCCTTTGGTTTGAAAAATGCACCTGCCACTTTTCAAAGGTTGGTGAACCAAGTCCTCTCAGGCCTGGAAGACTTTAGTGCAGCATATCTAGATGATATTGCTGTCTTTAGCTCCACCTGGGAGGATCACCTGATCCACCTGAGGAAAGTTTTGGAAGCCCTGCAAAAGGCTGGGCTCACTATTAAGGCTACTAAGTGCCAGATAGGGCAGAGTCAGGTTGTGTACCTGGTTCACCTTGTAGGTGGAGGCCAGGTTCAACCACTTCAGAGCAAAATCCAGACCATAATGGACTGGGTTGCTCCCACCACCCAGACTCAGGTTCGAGCTTTCTTGGGCCTGACTGGTTACTATAGGAGGTTTGTAAAGGGATATGGATCCATTGTGACCCCCTTGAATGACCTCACCTCTAAGAGGATGCCCAAAAAGGTTCAGTGGACTGTCAGCTGTCAGAAAGCTTTTGATGACCTAAAACAGGCAATGTGCTCTGCTCCAGTGCTCCAAAGCCCCAACTACTCCAAATAATTCATAGTTCAAACTGATGCATCTGAGGTGGGGGTAGGTGCTGTGTTATCACAACTGAATGAGGAGGCCCAGGATCAACCAGTAGCTTTTATTAGCAGAATGTTGACCCCCAGAGAGAAACGTTGGTCAGCTATAGAGAGGGAGGCCTTTGCTGTGGTCTGGGCCTTGAAGAAGCTGAGGCCATACTTGTTTGGCACTCACTTCATTGTTCAAACAGACCATAAGCCCCTCCTATGGCTAAAACAGATGAAGGGTGAAAACCCCAAACTACTCAGGTGGTCCATTTCCCTACAGGGGATGGACTATACAGTGGAACATAGACCTGGGAGCAACCATGCCAATGCAGATGGCCTCTCCAGATATTTAAACTTAGAACATGAAGACTCAACTGGTCAAGGTTAGTTTAATGTCCCTGCGTTTGGGGGGGGGGGTTATGTAGGAGAGTGGCATCGACTGCATAGTTGCCCCCAACTTTTTGCTGCTGTTTTTGCTGTTTTATGACTCTAGCCAGGCTGTGGCCCTGCTATCCTGGACCCCAGCCTATCTGCTTCCTCTGTTAAACGATGTGAGTACCTTAGGTACAACCCAATTGGATGCTGAGGATGCCCTGACAGTCCCTTGTAGATGGTACCCTAGGTACCCAGGGCATGGGTCCCTCAGTAGGCCTACCAGGGCTGCAGCACTTATTGTGCCACCCTGGGACAGCCATACAAACGGACACCACCAGACCACTACTGTAGTCTGGGTAAGGTGGTGCTAGCACCCCTTACAGGGATATAGGTACCCTATATCCCACCCCATTACAACACATGTACTCTCATAGGTCACCCCTATAGCAGGCCTTGGTAATCCTACAAGGCTGGGTGCTGAGGTATGTGTGAGGGGGGACCCCTACATGAGTAGGGCCTCTCTGCAACCCTCGTAAAATCATTGCTGGGTTGTTTGTAGTGTAGCCATACCATATACTCTTAACCGCATTATAAGTCTATCGCGATAGCGCGATAACTTGAGAATGGCTACACAGAACGATATCGTGTTTGGTGTCAAACATGTAGGAATCATACCCCCAGTCCAGCCATGGGCATGAGGGTACGATTTCCCCCTGCTAGAGGGGCGATATGGGAAAAGCGGCAGAATTTAGACACCAATTTAAAAGTGCACAAGCAGTGCAAAATGGCTACTACCCGCCACCTACACGACCCTGGCTGGCTGTTGCTGGGGAAAACCCCAGCCTCGCCAGCTGGACAATAGGGCTCCTGTGGCAGGGAGGTGCTAGCATCTCCCCAGACAGGATAATGTGGATTGGAACAGGGTGGGTGCACCAAATGTCCTTTCAGAGTTGCACGTAGGCAGCTGCAGAAGCCTCATTCTGCATACACCGCTTGGAACCGGTTCAGGGGCATCCTGCCCCTCGCCCAGACGGGAAACACACAAAGGGGAGAGGGTGTAGCCACCCTTTCCCGCCTCACCTCTCATTGGTGGACACTACTCTGGACACTCCCCTAATCTTGGGGATAAAGGTGAATAACGTGGCCCCAGAGCCTCAGATTAATCTTGAACTTTACAGTCTTGACCTTCGACTTGCTGCTGCCCAGCTGACAGAAGAAATCTCCCTTGGGATAAAGGAGTTATCCCCCTGCTTGGCAGGCACCTGAAACACTGCAAGTGACCCGGTTGGAACTTCGCTGCTCTCATGAACTTTGACGACTTCCAGAAACCTTGAGGTGGGTTTCCAGCGCATCCCAGAGGCCAGTGAGTGTGCTCAATGAGTTTGGGCACCGTGGACCGCGTGGGTGCCGAGATCCTCAATACCCCAGGACCCCAACCACCTCTTGCATAGCACACGACCCTGACCAGTGGAGAAGTTGTGCTTTGGCCCATTTTCGAGCCAACCACTCTACAGCAATTGTGCCAAAGACCAGCGCCCTAGCTTCCTCCGGTGGCCCGTGGGTGCCCTTTTACGCACGCCAAATTGCTGCCTCCCGCGGTCCCTTGTCTCTCAACTTGTGGGCCCTAGCGGAGATCTAGCTCTATAATCAAGAGTTCCCCTGGTTGCTCCAGGCCTGGTCTACAGTCTCCTTGAAGGAGACCTCTCCCAGACCTCGTGGGTCTGCACTGTAGCAGATTTGTTTATTCTTCGTGGGTTGCGGTTGCCAAGGCTTAGCGGATCCAATCCGGACACTAACACCACAGCGACCCTCATCTGATGTGGGACAGTCGCCCTCCTGAAGCTGGCCTTCCTTGAAGCCTCCCGTAGCCCGTGGCTGCAGATCCAAGCGACACCACTTTCCACCTGAAGCACCCGACATCGAAGGGCTCTTTGCTTTGAGCCTCCTGGTCACTTTGTCGTGACCCAGACTCTGTCCCCTCTGCTTTCAGGTACTTCTCTACAATCTTCATATCTTTGATCTTCACGGCATCATCGTCGCTTTTGGCTAGCAGAACTTTTGACTATTTTCCCATTGAAAATCAGCCCGCGACCCGACAGCAGAAACGACCTATGCACCTGGCTTCCCTGGGGCAGGTAACAGTGGTGCCTCGGTACTCTCGTGGTAGTGGGCTCTTCAAAAGCTTAAGTTTGAAGTTTTAACGTTGTACTCCTGCTAGAAGTATTTTTAAACTGTTTATTTCCAACCGCGACATTCTCCATAAGCTGTAATAGAGATCCCGATAGCAGCTACTTGCACTGCACGCGCCTCCCGTGGGTCCCCTTCCTCATAACCTGGGGTGGATTCTTAAGGGGCCAGCGATCCTGAATGCCCTAGGCATTGCCTGTAGAATTGTCGTGGTTCGCATACCACTTTTTTAGTATATGGTTTGGTCCCCCCCTGGGGCCCAATGTTAATAGTGCTATTTATTGAGTCTATCAATGCTTGTTTGATATTGTAACTTTGCCACAGCTTCATAAAGAGACTGTGGGATTCTGTCTAGAATAAATACATATATTTTATATATATACCTGTGTGGACTACTCTTTCATTTGGTTATTCAAGAGGTTATTATGGTAAAACAATAAGCTTAACACTCCTTCAAGACTTAGCCTGAAGGCTGCTCTCCACAGCTACCACTAGGATAGCTTTCTTTAAAGGTTGTCTTAAACCTATCATCAATAAGAGTCGAATTGGACTGGTGCAAGGTGTCCCTATAACTAGGAGACAGCATATGCCAGGCCAACTTCTCACACTATCCACTTCCATATAAACTCTATTTTTCTAACCTGTTGTGGAGACTATTGTGGTGTTTTCACTGCGTTACTGTTTGAAGTGTTGCACGAATACTTTACACATTGCCTCTTAAGGCCTCTTAATGACTTCTCTGTGCCAAGCTACCGGATGATGAGCACAGGATAATTTTGGGTGTGTTGTGACTTACCCTGACTAGGATTGTGGTTCCTGCTTGGACAGGGTGCATACCTCTGCCAAACAGAAACCCAATTTCTAACAGTAGATCTTCTCCTTTTCTGGCTAGTTGTTTACTTGAATATACACCTTGTTATGACAGTTGAGCTTAATTTCACATTACGTTTTTTGGTAAGTTTTCCTATTTTCGGAATCTTGTTTTCTGGATATTAGGTTCCTTGTCTCGCTATCAGGTGGTTGGTGCTTGATGTATAAGCTGTGGTGTGAAATGCAATTCCCTGCTCTTTGATGGATGGCCCACTGAGAGGGTGGGCAACCTGACTGTGGCTTGGATGAAAAAGATCTTCAGTAAGTGCCTCCAGGGAAGTTTGCACAGGGTTCCTACTTAACAAATGCATGAGTTAGTGAGCGTCAACGAAGGGTTCAGAGATTCTGGAGTGAACAGGCAGATAGATTTGGCTGGGAACAGGCAATCTGCTTGCAGATAGGAGACAAACAACATTTGCTTTCTGCACCAGCCCAAAGGTAACTTTTTCTACGTAAACATCCTAGATCAGTGATACTCAAAGTACGGCCCGGGGGCTGCATGCGGCCCTCCTGAGCTTTATATGCGGCCCTCTGGGCAGCAGCAGCAGCACTGGTCTGTTGTTTAGTCGACTCAGCACTAACATGAACAAAAATTTTAAATATACTGCGAACACTTTTTTAAAGGTTAATTGCAGTTAGGGAATGGAAGTAACTAGGCCTTTAACTTTAGGAACACCTTCATTTTACAGACAGCCACTAGATATACATGCTTTGCTTCCCCTACACTCACTTTTCATCCCCCGCTGACATCAGTGCGGCCCTCAATCACATCATAGACCAAACTTTGCGGCCCCAGGGAAAATGTTTCTGAGTACCCATGTCTTAGATTAATATCCATCTTTTTCATGACTCAACCAAGTAAACATCTTTATCTATTGTTTAATCACTAAGGGATTGTGCAGGCCTTGATTCATTTGTTTCTTTACAAATACCCCATTTCACCTAGAGGTCTGGGAGAACTTGCACCCACCTAGAGTTGTTCTCTCTATTGTTACTCCTAAGCCACCCACCTGTGGTTCCATATTAAACCCCCTAATTGTATTCCTAAACGTTTACTGCAGTCTTTTTTACAACCTCACAAGTTCTAGTCTCATAGTGTGACATCTGGGCTTCTGGTTCACCACTGAAGATTCATATTGTGGACTCTAATATTACCTCTGAGTGCCTAGTCCCTTATTGTGATCTATGATATTTCTCCGGCGCCTCGCCCTCATCTCAGTTTATGTTTTTGCATTTCTACTCATTGTCTGTACCTACAGGGTGGTGCGACCAGTGCAGCCGCACTTGGCGCTGACCTCAGAGGGCGCTGTTTAAGAAATAATTTATAGGTTTAAAAGAACCTGCTGCAGAGTTCATTGTGTGTGCAACATTTTTCAAGCAACAATAAAAATGCCAAGATAAGTCTGGTGATTAATATTCCTGCTGCAGTGAGCTTAGTTTTGTCTAGTGGTAGTTCTGACTCATGGCAGTGTAGTGAAGAGGGTTAAAATGCCTGCTGTAAAAAAACGATATTGTATGTGGATTATGGATAGCTCAGTGGGTTACTGCTTTTGTCACAGAGATATTTGTATACGTTACAATCCTAATGTAGTACAGTGAGCTATAAACTGTCATCAAAGAGTTGCATGCAAACTGCAAGGAATAGTGTTGAAGCCTTATGTTTTCCCCCAGTCTTTCATTATCCTAATGTTGCTAAAAAGGATTAGTTTGGGTAGAAAGGCATTCGTATTAGAAAAGTCAATCCCAACCACTGTTGTGTGTTTTAAATTCAGAGTTTTATCTTTACCCGACCAAACACTCTTAAAATATTCTGCCTTCTAGTATGGAAGACACCTTGAAATCCTCATTGTTTTATGGACTTTGATTGAGAGTTATCTGATTTGAGATTCCGCAACTGACATCATTATTTTACCCCGTTTATACGGGCTCACATGGGAATTGTAATTATTACTGTTTATTTATTCTTTGTTATTTCTGTTTGATCACGGTCTATGGTTGGCTGCGGCCCCGCTTGTGGAGTACTGCCCTCGCCTCCAGACCATCCAAATTTTATTATCTCACAGTACACTGTTATTGTTTTCTATTGTATATACATAGAAATACCATGACTACCCGTGCAAGTAAAGGCAGGAAATCCGCGGTGGGAGGATCTGTCAGGGGGACCCTAGACCATTTCATTACCAGGGCTGCCACCGTTTTGGAGCACGAGATAGCTATCGCTGAACGGCGTCTGTCCTTAGAACCTTTGTTTCAAAAACGCTCGTCGTTGGGACATATTGTGGATGTACTTTCTCCTCCTACCACCTCTATCTCTAACCCTGCTGAACCCTGTGTATCCGATTTGAATTTTATCCCCCAGAACCCTGCCGCCACGGACACATCAACCGTGCCAAATAAAAACAACGGGTATACTTCTGATATCTCCTATTTTACTGATAATTCAATAACGGAACTGATTCCCACTAAAACCCTCAAGAAAGTAAAGAAAAATCCCTCTAGGAATAAACCCACGAGTACTAAAATCACCAAACGTAAGAAAAATATCAAAGTCCCTCTTCCTAAATCAACCCTTTCAGTTGTCCAGACCACAACACCTGTAGAATCTGTGCAGGATGATATTCAGATAAATCCATCTTATTCTCCTAAACTGTTAATAGATATTGAGCATTTGGTGAAATCTTTACTCTCCCCTTTAGTGGAAAGAATGAAAAATCTTACTGTCCAGCTAACATCCCTGGAAACAACCGTTAGCTTGCTTACTACATCCATCAGGGATTCTAATTTTAGTTCCCAAAAAAATCCCACTGACTCATCAAATGTTGGCCATACCTTCTTAGATCAAAAATTAACTCAGGTCGCACCACCACCTAGATTGGCAACTTTACCTTTAGCAAAGCCTATACAGGAAAACAGTGCCCTAGTCAGTAAGTCACCTACAGCCACCCTAAAGCATAACCCGATAGATCTCAATAATGGCTATGCCAATTCACAGCCGCTTTTGCTAGGTCCGGAGCGAATGACCGACCACATTGACCTGCCGCCAGAAGCAGCTCCATACGTGGTGATTCTTGCCGGTGTTCCGGTACTTGCCAGGGACAAACAAGAGACCTATCAGGAACTTAAAAATAAGGTTGTACACTGGCTCACTAAAAACAGGACTCTCCCCAGTGACATCAATGGGGAAATGTTATATGTAAGAAGGTTGGAATGGGTTGGTTCTAGACCAAAGGATATCAAGGGAGATGTAATTATTATAAACTTTAGAGACCGCAGGGTTTTGCGCCACATAGTAGATTGGTATACCCCTACCAGTGGCCCAGGTATTTCGACACATGCCCTAAGTTATTTCTACCCACGTTCTCTTCTGTTAAATCCCCCAAATTCACACATCTTATCCAGATCCAATGCCCAACCTTTTTACTCATCTCTTCCCACCTCAAATAGATTTGCCATCTTCTCGAGCCTGGACGACCTAGATTGACTTTCTCAGCTGAATAACGAGCCGAGTAACAATGACACCCAAAGTACTTTTCAACCCTCTTTAGAGGTAGATCGTTCCCATTTTAAGATTAACACCGTGACCCCAGGCAACCTTGAAACCAATATAGCAACATCCATCAATGCCTATAGCTTAAACTCTGAGTATAGTCCCCCACGTGATGGCTTAAATACATCACTGAATCAAATTCAGTTTGATGTTACGGTATCTCCATTAGATCTACCTGCTCCCTGCCAGTTAAATGACACTCCTGAGCATCTCAACGGTGCCACGGGTAGTAATATCGACATTAACAATAAATCTATGGCCGTAAGGCTCTTGTCGTGGAATGTGGCAGGTCTTTTCGATAAATTGTCGAACCCTTCATGGATCCAAACTGTCTCCACTTCTTGTATCATTTGTTTACAGGAAACATGGTCCATTGATGAACTCCATCTTTTAGGCTATAAGACCTTACACACCCCAGCGCTGTTGAGTCCGCATGGTAGGAATAGAGGTGGATTAGCGACTTACATATCTGTAGAGTCAGGTATATCTTCTACTAATTTTTTTGGGACAGAAAATTACCAGATTATCTCTTTAAAAGGTAATCGTTTTAATAACATTACCTTGGTCAACTTTTATAATAACATACCTAGTCCCCGCTACGAAACGGTTCTAAACGGTTTAAAGGCAGATTTAATTAAAGTTGAGTCCCATCTTCAAACAGATATGTTGCTTATATGGGCAGGGGACTTCAACTGCTCCCTGTGTCCACTGAGTACGGGTGGTACCTGTGGTCTAGACTCTATCGGAAGCGACACCACTTCTCACTTTCGGCATTCGGCATTAGGTGACCTTCTGAATGGATTAATATCGCATTTTAATGTGTCATATGCGAACGAATTATGTAGTCCTCCGAAAGACTTTAAACCAACTTATAATGGGAGAGGTTGCCACTCCACAATCGACTAAATCTTGATATCCTCAAGGTACTCAGAGCTTATTACCAACTGGGAGACTCTGGACTGTGCCATCAGTGACCACTACCCATTAACGGCATCTATTAGAACAGTCATCACATCAAAAGATGATTTAAGGGTAAACCCGTCCCATACCCCGCCCATCACCTTGGGTTGTACGATGGGACTTTACCTTAAATGGGACAAAGTGGTCCCTCCAGTGTTCCTTAACTCTCTGATTAATAATACACATGAGCATATCCAGATATGTCTGTCCACCTCAGAAAGCCCACAGGCAATCACAAATGCCTTCTCCATTATATCAACGGAGATTAAGAATTTACTCTCTAGGGCACCCAAGAAATTTTCACAGAGCAGTATAGGCTGGTTTGACCGATCATGCACCAAGGCCTTGAAACATCTAAAAATAACCCTGCAAAATAAACCCCGTAACCTGCCGGAAATTAGGGACGCCAGACAAAAATATCGTGCAGCACGGGTGGCAAGAACTAAACAGTTAAAAACAGAGGCATGGCAAGCGTTACAGGAAGCTGCTAACAATAGGGATAACACCGCTGTAGGAGAGTGGCATCAACTGCATAGTTGCCCCCAACTTTTTGCTGATGTTTTGACTGTTTTTATGACTTTAGCCAGGCTGTGGCCCTGCTATTCAGGACCCCAGCCTATCTGCTTCCTCTGGTAAACTATGTGAGTACCCTAGGTACCAACCAATTGGATGCTGGGCATGCCCTACCAGTCCCTGGTAGATGGTACCCTAGGTACCCAGGGCATGGGTCCCCCAGTAGGCCTACCAGGGCTGCAGCACTTATTGTGCCACCCTGGGACAGCCACCCAAACTGACACCACCAGGCCACTACTGTAGCCTGGGTAAGGTGGTGCTAGCACCCCTTACAGGGATGTAGGTACCCTATGTCCCATACCATTACAACACATATACTCTCATAGGTCACCCCTATGGCAGGCCCTGGTAATCCTACAGGGCTGGGTGCTGAGGTATGTGTGAGGGGAGACCCCTACGTGAGTAGGGCCTCCCTGCAACCTTCGTAAAAATGTTACTGGGTTGTTTGTAGTGTAGCCATACCATATACTCTTAACCGCATTATAAGTTATTGCGTCATCGCTGTAACTTTGGAGTGGCTACACAGAACCATATCGTGTTTGGTGTCAAACATGAAGGAATCATACCCCCAGTCCAGCCATGGGCATGGGGGCACGATTCCCCCTTGCTAGGAGGGTGATATGGGAAAAGCGGTAGAATTTGGAAACCAATTTAAAAGTGCACATGTACCACAAAATGGCTACTGTTCGCCACCTACACGACTCTGGCTGGCTGTTGCTGGGGAAAACCCCAGCCTCGCCATCTGGACAATAGGGCTCCTGTGGCAGGGAGGTGCCAGCACCTCCCCACACAGGATATGTGGATTGGAACAGGGTGGGTGCACCAAAAGTCCATTCAGAGTTGCACGTAGGCAGCTGCAGAGCCCCAATTCTGCATACACCGCCTGGAACCGGTTCAGGGGCATCCTGCCCCTCGCCCAGGCGGGAAACACACAAAGGGGAGTGGGTGTAGCCACCCTTTCCCGCCTCTACTCTGATTGGTAGGCTCTATTTTGGACCATCCCCTAATCTTGGGGATATATGGGAATAACTTTGCCCTAGAGCCTTAGATTCGTACAGGACTTCACAGAACTGACCTTCGACGAGCTGCTGCACAGCTGACTGAAGAAATCTCCCTTGGGATAAAGGAGTTATCCCCCTGCTTGGCAGGCACCTAAAAGACTACAAGATACCCGGTTGGAACTTCGTTGCTCTCACGACCTTCGACGCCTTCCAGCAACCTCGAGGTGGGTCTCCAGTGCATCCCAGTGTCCTGTGAGCGTGCCCAGCAAGTCTGAGCACCCTGGACCACGTGGGTGTCGAGATCCCCGCATACCCCGAGACACCGGCCACCTCTTGTTCAGCACACGACCCCGACCAGTGGGGAAGTTGTGCTTTGGCCCATTCTTGAGCCAACCTTCAAGCAGCATTTGTGCCGACCCTCAGCTCCCTGGCCCGCTCCGGTGGCCCGTGGGAGCCCTTTTACGCACTCCATTTTGCTGCCTTCCGCGGTCCCTTGTCTCTCGACTTGTGGGCCCTGACGGAGGACAATCTTCTTTTCTAAGAGTTCCCCTGGTTGCTCCAGGCCTGCTCTACGCTCCCTGCAAAGGAGAGCACCCTCAGACCACGTGGGTCTGCACCAGCAGCTGCTTTGTTCATCTTGCGTGGGTTGCGGTTGCCAATGCTTAGTGGATCCAATCGGGACACTAACACCGCAGCGACCCTCAGCCGACGTGGGACAGTCGCCCTCCAGAAGCTGGCCTTCCTTGAAGCCTCCCGGAGCCCGTGACTGCAGAGCCCAGCTGTACCTTCCACACCTGAAGCACCCGACATCCACGAGCTCCTTCCTGTGAGCTCCCTGGTCACTGTGCTGTGACCCAGACTCTGTCCCCTCTGCTTTCAGGTTCATCTTTGTCTTTTCTTCAACTTCAATCTTCACGACTTCAGCGACACTTCCAGCTAGCAGCAGTTTGGACTCCTTTTCCATAGAAAATCAGCCCGCGACCCGACACCAGAATCGACCTATGCACCCGGCTTCCCTGGGGCAGGTAACAGCGGTACTTCGGTACTTCCGTGGTGGTGGGCTCTCCAAAGCCTTAAGTCTCAAGCCTTAACTTTGTACTGTTGTTAGAAGTGTCCTTAAACCTTAATTATTCAACCGCGACATTCTCCATAGGCTAACATTGCGATCCCGACAGCAACTTCTCGCACTGCACACGCCTCCCGTGGGTCCCCTTCCTCTTAACTGTGGGTGGATTCTTAAGGGGCCAGCGATCCTGAATGCCCTAGGCATTGCCTGTAGAATTGTCGTGGTTCTTATACCACTATTTTAGTATATGGTTTGGTCCCCCCCTGGGGCCCATTGATTTCTGTGCTATTTATTGTGTTTAGAAATGCTTGTTTGAATTGTAACTTTGCCACTAGCCACATAAAGTGACTGTGGGATTCTGTCTAGAATAAATACATATATTTTATATATATACCTGTGTGGGCTACTCTTTCATTTGGTTATTCAAGAGGTTATTATGGTAAAACAATAAGCTTAACACTCCTTCAAGACTTAGCCTGAAGGCTGCTCTCCACAGCTACCACTAGGATAGCTTTCTTTAAAGGTTGTCTTAAACCTACCATCAATAGGAGTCGAATTGGACTGGTGCAAGGTGTCCCTATAACTAGGAACAGCATATGCCAGGCCAACTTCTCACAACCGCCTTCTGGAAAGCTGTTAATGCACCTTTTCTGAAGGGTACTCGGGATGTTAAACTTGAGATGGCTATACCCGCTGATATCTGGGTTGACCATTTTGGCACACTATACGATATAAGTGACGATATGGTCCCTACTGCTTGTCTAGATCTTCATCATAACCAAGACAAAGAGCTGAACGCTCCCTCTCTCTTTCCCTTAGACCTCATTTTTGATTGTACTGAGGTGCTTATGGCATTGACTGAAAGCCCCTCTGGGAAGGCCCCCGGCCCTGACTGTGTACCTATTGATGTTTTTAAAGCACAGCTGGACTTATGGGCCCCCCTGTTAACCAACGTCCTAAATTCCCTGAATAAAACAGGTTTTATAGACACATGGCCCGAAGCGGTCGTTGTCCCGATTTTTAAAAAGGGTGATAGGAACAATCCCTCTAACTACCGCCCTATCTCTTTGCTCGACTCTCTCATGAAAGTCGCAGGGCGTATTATTTTAAATCGGATGCATGACTGGTTGGGTGAACAAGACACTATTTCTAATTTACAATATGGTTTTAGACAGGGCAGAGGTACTATTGATCAAGGTCTGAATTTGACCCTTATTATTGCAAAATATACTCAGGCAAGAAAGGGGAACCTTTTCGTGACCTTTGTAGACCTCAGTTCTGCATTTGACTGCGTCAACCATGAGCTGCTTTGGGAATCCCTGGCCGAGATTGGTCTTGAGCTCCCCATTCTCGCCTTTATTAAAGAGCTGTATAGGGGTGCATCAGCTCGTGTTAGATATGGCAGACAAGGAGAGTGCTTGGACAGGTTTTACATCAAAAGAGGCGTAAGGCAGGGCTGTATTTTAGCTCCCTTACTGTTCACTCTCTATATAAATTCAGTAGGCCAGTATCTTAATAGAAATTATCACGATTACCCCACTATAAATGGGAAACCCATACCCATATTACTTTACGCGGACGACGCCGCAATTATGTCACAGACCCGCATGGGCCTCCAAAGTGCAGTAAATGACTTTACAGAATTCATGTCACACCGAGGTTTAAAAATTAATGCATCAAAGACTTTTACCATGTCTTGTGGCCTGGGAATAGGGAAAAGAAAATGCTCCATTTTTATTAATGGAAGCAAGCTTGAAAGTGTCGATAGGTTTCCCTATTTGGGCATCACCTTCGAGAAGAAGGGCTCCTGGCGGGCTGCCGCCCAAGCTAGAGGAGTTGCCTTTTCAAAAGCTATAGGGGCACTTATTAATTTCTCGAAAAAACTAGGGGGACGACCGATCATCCCCTTATCACAGATCTACCGTGCCAAGTGCGTTTCTACATGCATATATGGATCTGGGATTTGGGGCATTGACCAGGCAGACCCAATACAACGCTCTGAGAACCGTTTTCTACGATACCTTTTGGCAACACCACCCGGCACTTCTGTTTTTGTTATGCATAAAGAACTTGGCTTTACATCTATTATGGACATGATAAAATCTGCACCCGTTATATTATGGCACAAAGTGTGGACTACCCCTGAAACACACTTCAACAGGGAAATCATTATGGACTGTCTCAGCCTGAGCAATGCGGATCGATTCAAATGGCTGAACTATGTCAGAAATATGCTACACGACATAGGACATCCAGAATTTTTCACTGATCCAGACACCCTAAATAACATCCCTAGAGTGACTCTAAAAGGCTTGGCCATTAGCCACCTGGCAAACCGACGCCGGATCACTGAAAATTCCAAGTATACTGTACAGGAACATCAACTCTGCACTACTGTGGAAGGGATGCAACATTATCTTTCTGTAATTCCTTCTCCTTTTTCCCGCATGCTCGTGACCCGGTTCCGCACTGACACTTTTTTCAGACTGTTGACATTCCCTAATCAGAACTGTTGGTCGAGAAACTTGGAGAAATGCCCATGTGATGGCCTGTCATCTCAGTCCAACATCCACTGCATCCTTTTTTGTAAATTTTACCAACTGTCAAGGGTTGCTTATTTGAAACCGCTGCTCAAATCCTGGGGACTTCGTTCCTGCAGGGCAGCCTATCTTAAAATGAAAGCTCTAGACAGCCCTCTAGCTATCGCAGTGGTTTCTTTTTACTTAAAAAAGATTTAAATGACCAGGGCTTCTATGCACCCATAAAATAACATATTGCTTTTATGCTCATTTACTGAATTTGATATGTCTACTATGATGTGATAATGTGTTTTTACTGTACTTTTATGATAATGCTTTTGCATGTCGAATAAAGAATTTTTGACTTTGACTTTGATGTATCATTTGCTATAGACTTAGCTTTACACGTATGATTCATTGTCTCTGTATGATGTGCGTGTGATGTAAAGTGCTCTGACTCCCCACACTCGTAAGACCAGCGCTATAAAACAAATGAAACGCATGCAAGAGACGGGTCTTGAAGAGATGAGGGGCACTGTTGGAGGGTTGTAGAGATGGAATCAGAGGAGAAGGAAATCATTGGGGTGGCGCCAACAACGATTGTGGCACTGGGCACCACCAGCGCTAAAGCCGGCCCTGCTGTACCCTTCCCCCACCCTGTCTCAGTTCTATATTAGGAACCCTGCTTCTAGAAGTGCCCTGTGCTGAAAAACTCCGCATCTCGTGCTGACATTATTCTATTTAGGAGCTTTGCTATCGCTCTCATTTCCCAGCCCCTAGCACCTCTAGTGCACACATGATGAGTTTGCGTAGTCTGCCCTTATAGGACCCGTGGCTTACACATCATGATTCACAGTGTGCCCCCACCCCTTCTAGACCCAGGGTCGTTGGCTCACTCCCAAGGGACATAAAACTCCTGCACGTTGTTTTCCCAAGTTGATAAAACACTCATTGCTCAGATTTATGAAGCAAACACAGGCCCTTACAGCGACAGAGGTCACTGGATTCTGGCACATTTCAGAAGCAGCGACAGATGAGAACTTGCTCGCACTTGGCCGGCTCTGGGAAGGTCACAGCTCTTGTACATGAGAGCACATTCCGTCTTTCCATTTTCTCACGTCCCTTCTTCACTCGAGGCTTTCTCCTTTGCCCTCAGCCCGGCTCTGGCACAGGACAATGGCGGGGCTTGCAGGGTGAACGTCTCCATTCCTGGCTGCACGCCTTCTGCAAGCGCAAACACTGGAGGGGTCACAGCTCGGAACCGGCCTCTCTGGATGAGGAGCAGATGGCAAACAAATACAAACCCTCCAGTAGTGACATATGGAATTATGTGATGCTGGCACAGAACTTCACAAAAGCATAATATACCCAAAATGCAGTGTGAGGCAGATGACAGCCAGGGTTAAACCAAAGACTTCAAAGGGTCTCCAGAGCTGCTGCAAGCTAGGGGTGGAAGGGAGCAGACCAGAGAGACTCTTGACCTTTTACTGTCCTTGTCTTCTCTGAATCTGTACATCCCAGGAATGCATCATAGTCCCGTTCTGTGAATCTATACATACAGGGACTGCACCAGAGTATACTTCTGTGAATCTCTACATACCAGGACTGCATCAGAATACACTTCTCTGAATCTATACATACCACTGCACTAAAGAACGTGTCTATGCATCTATGTATGCCGTGACTGCTCTAGAATACACTGCTCTGAATCTATAAATGCCACACACCACAGTACATTTCTATGAAGCTATACATATCAGGTTTGCCTAATAGTACAGTTCTATAAATCTATACAAACTGGATCTGCATGAGGGCGCACTTCTAGAAATCTATACATACCAGCACTGCACCAAAGTATACTTCTATGACTCTAAACATACCAGGACTGTACCAGAGAACACTTCTAGGAATCTATACATACCATGACTGCATTAGGGTACACTTCTCTGAATCCATACATACCACTGCATTAGAGTACGTGTCTATGAATCTATACATACCAGGACTGGACAAGAATACACGTCTCTGAATCTATACATACCACTGCACCAGAGTACACTTCTCTGAATCCATACATACCACTGCATTAGAGTACATGTCTATGAATCTATACATACCAGGACTGGACAAGAATACACTTCTCAGAATCTAGGCATACCACTACACCAGAGTACACTTCTATCACTCTACATGTACTCGGACTGCACCAGAGTACACACCTGTGAATCTACAGAAAAAAACTGTACCAGAAACATTTCTATGACTCTATACATATGAGGTCAGCACCAGAATACACGTCTCTGAATCTAAACATACCACTGCACCAGAGTACACTTCTCTGAATCTATACATGCCACAGCACTACAGTACACTTCTCTGAATCTATACATACTACTGCATTATAGTGCATGTCTATGAATCTATGTATGCCAGGACTGCAGTAGAATACCCTGCTCTGAATCTATAAATGCCACACTCACCACAGTACATTTCTATGAATCTATACATACCAGATGTGCCCAAGAGCACAGTTCTATGAATCTATACAAACCGGGTCTGCATCAGGGCGCTCTTCTAGAAATCTATACATACCAGCACTGCACCACAGTATACTTCTATGAATCTAAACATACCAGGACTGTACCAGAGAACACTTTTAGGAATCTATACACACCAGGACTACACTAGTGTACACCTCTCTGAATCCATACATACCACTGCCTTAGAGTACATGTCTATGAATCAATACATACCAGGACTTGACAAGAATACACTTCTCTGAATCTAGGCATACCACTGCACCAGAGTATACTTCTAGCACTCTATATGTACCCGGACTGCACCAGAGTACACGCCTGTGAATCTATAACCAAAAAACTGCACCAGAAACACTTCTATGACTCTTTACATATGAGAACAGCATCAAAGTACACATTTCCAAATCTATAGATACCACTGCACTACAATGCAATGCGTGCCTATGAATCTGTGCATACGAGGACTGCACCAGAGTACATTTCACTGAATCTATACATACCACTGCACTAGAGTACGTGTCTGTGAATCTATACATACCAGCACAGCACCAGAGTACACTTCTCTGAATCTATAAATGCCACAGCACCAGAGTACAGTTCTAAGGATCTATATATGCCAGGTGTACACCAGCGTATATTTCTATGAATCTATACATACCAGTACTGCACCAGAGTACACTTCTATAAATCTATATATATACAAAGACTGCACCAGAGTACACTTTTCAAAATCTCGACATGCCAATATTGCATCAGAGTGCACTTCTGTGGCTCTATACATACCAGGACTGCACCCGAGAAAACTTATAAGAATACTTATATGACTATACATGCGATGACTGCACCAGAAACACACCAGGACTGCCCCAGGGCTACACTCTGTCTCCACTAGCATTAAGTGTTTTATGAATGTGTCTTCTAGTTTCGCTTTTTGTTTAGGTTTACAGTATCATAAAGTGATCTGATGCAAGTCCAGTCAACTTTTGTATGCTATATAAAACACAAGAAATAAAGAATGTCTTCCCATACTCTAGGATAGGATATCCATCCATTCTTTTGACACTAGATGTTCCTTTTCTCCTAACGGATGTATAAACAAGCATTTGCAATGCAATAGGTCTCGCATTTACGCGAGTTTGAGCTATTGGCATTGTAAATGATAATGCCTTTTATTTATGTTTTTTTTTTTAAACATAAATAAAAGGCATTGTCATTTTCTATGCCATTAGCTTAAACTCGCATAAATGCGAGACCTATTGCATTGCAAATGCTTGTTGCCCGTGTTATGAATGGAGATAGATGGGTCGGTGGAGATTTCCTGTGCAATAACAATGAAAGCGCTTTAACTGGTCTGGGGACAGCCAGTGACAAACAATTGACGAAATCTAGAATGAACAATTGTTAACCATCTGTATGTCACACAGCCGCTCTGCAACACGGGGTGCAGGAGGCGCTACCCCAGCCCATAACACCTGGGAGATTTTTGAGAGAGAAAGAACAATTAAGAGGCCATTTAAATATGTTTCCTCTGGCGGCATGTGTTGTGTTTTCAAAGACAGACTGATACGTTGCCCCTATGCCTATAGTGATGTGCACCTCCCCTCTAAATATGGTCCCAGCACCTCTGATGTCACACTACACGCCATGTAAAACGTCTGTAACACTCATGAAAGTCTGATAAGAGGAGCTCGGCTCCCTGTAATAGAGGCAGGTTGTGCCTCGAAAACAACAGCTACAACTGGTAAACACAGCGACTGAGCGACGAGAGAGCACGCAGGTTTGAACAGAGCCTGACCTGGATGGTAGACAGCAGCATCATGCGCCTTGAAGTCCTCTTATCTTGAAAGAGCGCCCATCACTGGTGCTGACAGAGGGTTGCTGTCTCTGGTTTTAGCAGGAAGTAGATGTCTCTGGTTCAGTAGGGGGCAGATGTCTCTGGGTCAGCAGGGAGCAGACGTCTCTGGTCCGACAGGGGGTAGACGTCTCTGGTCCTGCAGGGGCAGTTGTCTCTACTATCTGTAAGATAAAAGGTGGGATGGTATTACGTTAAGTGTAGAACTTGCGCCTCTCGAGTCTGCGTGATTTGCACTTCCCTATCTGTGCGGTGCAAAAGGTGAGGGAAATGCACACCCTGAACCCTCTCACTGGACCGTTTGTACGGTGCACTATTAAACTATAAAGCTTGTCCTATGCACACGCTAATATCATTGACATTGGTATCTAATTAAACATCTCTTGTCTTCATCACATTCATGTGAAACAACAACAACGTGAGATCAATTATTCTTCATGCTAAGTCGTTAGGTGTTCTGTTGTTCCTTTATTTCATACGAAATTCACACAAAAATGCCCAGCCGTGTTTCGTAGTGAGAAGTGTCCCAAACGACTTCTTCAGGGCTGACAACTAAACGGACGATATTTGTCCAGTTCTCCCCGCCGGTTCTACTTCTGTCCCGGCTGTATGTTGATATTCTTAAGTTTCTACTTGGTGTAGTTATTATCTCATGGTATGGTGTATCTATCTTTTGTACTGTGGAGTTCAGTGTTCGAGTCCGTAGTGACCAATCGCACTCCGGTCGTATATATTCACTGTCACAAGTTAGTTTCTAAGCGTGTGTGCTGATCGACTCCATATTGTCCATGCGTGTATCTGGTGATACCGGGTCAGAAACTTCTTTGTTCAGATACAACCAAATCAAAATGCTGGCTACCAATAATATCCCTCCACAGCAATAAACGTGTGCTCGCGGACATGAGTGCGCATGTGTGTGCTTTGTGCCAATAAAAGGAGTGCAATCTGCAAGAAGTGTGATGTCACCTTGAGAGAGATCCACTGCCCCGCATCCCACTGGGAGAGTGTAGGTGAGTCTTCAAGGGTTTCTCCAAGGCCTTGTCTGAAGTAAATTGCACCTGTGAAGGGCAACAGAATGGGGGGGGCACAAAATAGATGAGGGGGCACGAATTAACAGAAACTATTAAACTTTAAAGCGGACCGTGACGTAATTTATATAAATAAAAAAGCGTGGCCACCATCGTTGGAGCGGACTGCGCTGTAAAGTAAATAAATACATTAATAATATAAGCGGGTGGGTGCTACGATTTCATGGGTGGAATAGGGGAAGAGCATTAAAGAAAATAGTGCTCACCAACTTATAAAGCAGACCTTATAATACCACTAGTAAAAGGTCCAGTCGTTATGGGAGATAACAAATGCAGACAAGGCGGTACCATGGAGGGACTAACAAGCCTATTTACGAATCAGAAGCCAGCATTTACGAAGGTCAATGACACAAGCCAATGACGAATATGGGCGGAGTGTGGGCGGTGCTTCCAGTGCATACTCTAATACAGCATGCCTCGCAGAGCGAGCAGTGCATGCGCGCCACCGCTAGGCTTGACCTAAAAGGAAAGTTCCTGAGGTCACCTTAGACGAAAATCTCCTTGTCCCTAGTCTCATCCACATCAGCAGTCTACAGTGGAGAGTTCCATCATGGCTCTAACGAATTGGGTTTTAAAATGGCCCGTAATTATGCCATTCCTAATTGGCACCGGCTTTCAAGCTTTTTTCCAGGGCATCAGCTATCTAGTCAAATGTCTGTGCAAATCTCTTCAAAGGATGTCTTGGTCTAAATCTCGCCAGGCAACCCCTTTTCGTTTGCAATGATCTATACATGACTTCAGAAGTGAAAGTGCACTGCCTTGGAACCTTTGAAATAGAATCTGATTTTGTTTCTCTGTAGATGGTCATAGCAGCCTTTCCCTAGTTGTCAGATCACAATGTTAGTTATGTTTCATTCATAAACTCAAACATTTATGCTCTACTTCTTTCAGAAGTTCTTGGGATGCTGACTGGGACATCACAGCGACTCCTTCTAGGGGTAAAGAAACCAGTCCCACACGTAGACAGGAGGTAGAGATCCTCCTCCTGATTTTTCTTTATAAGTTAAATTGGTTTCACCCCTTATCGATTTTTACAATCTAATAAAATCCACCCCTTTTCCCAGCAAACGTTCAGACTGCTGACATTGGTTCAGGTTCTGGCAGCTGTGGATAACAATGACTGACTGCCGAATGAGCTTCCAGGACGTCTACTTCCATGTACCGATACTGCAGGAAAACATGACGTACTTCCGTTTTATGATGGAAAACCAGCTCTACCAGTACAATACACTGACATTCAGTCTCAGTGTACTCCAGGTATTCACTAAGATCTTGGCTCTGGTGGCGGCCTTTCTGCAACAGTAGAAGATCCTCTGTTATCCTTGCCGATAAGACGATCACATTAGGCTAGCTTTAAAAGAAAATGCTCTATCTAGTCAACCCTGACACTCAGGGCCTTATTCAAACTCAGAGACCAAATACTACTCCGGTACATTCAAAATTATTCAGTTGATAGGAATTATTCTAATCTACAGCCCGGTGAAAGGTGTCCCTAATCAAAGAGTGTGCCTGTAATCTCCAAGGGAGTGGATAACTTCGTGGCCAAGGAGACCATGCCAACATAGTGGTTCTAGTGACTTCTGGAACTGCAGGACTTATGTGCAGGCATTGCAAGCATTATGTGCCTGCGTGGTGTCCCAAGATCCACAAGCATTGCCTGCTCCTTTCGGTGGAGTATTGGGGCCAACTACTGCGTGATCAGTCGGTGCTCATTCTGACCCATCGGCCCTTGGCTTCAACTTAGTATTGCTGAACCCTGCTCTCAGCCTCTTGGTGAGATACCCTCTTATCTACTTCTCTTGGTCACCATAGGCCCTTCAGAGTACTGACGGGGTCCTTAATGTGGGGACCTCTGTATCAGTGTCTTGTGGTAGGATTAGTTACATCCCTGCACATCAATGTGTCAGAGCTGGAGGCCGTCTTCTTAGCTTTGAAGCCTTTCATAGCAGTACAAATATTGAGGTCAATGGTTTTCATACAATGTCACAACCCTCTTTGCCATCGGGAAGCAAATGTGCACTCATTGCCTGCAGCTTTGCCGGCTGACAGGTGCTTTGTTTGAGTCAGAATTGCAACAGCACTTATTGCTGCTGGTGTCCCACATTGCAAGGATCATCTACAGCTTAACTGGGTATCTCCAATTGTTCCTGAATGGACATTCACCAGGAGGCTCTTGACACCACTTTTGAGACCTGCAATTCACCAGATCAGCAAATGCAACCAGACAGCTTTTTGGTTTGGCAGGGTGTATGCCTTCCCCCCAATTCCTCTGACAGTCCTTCAGAAGATCATGGAGAGCCTGGGATGTTCCGTCAGCCTCGTGACTCAAACCTGTACTCCCTGAGACTGGTATCTCAGCAGATTTCCCCTACTGAAGAGGGTCTGTCTTCCATAGGGGAGAAGCCTATCACACAGTTATCTGTGGATGCTTCTTCCAGGTATCCACTAACATGTTTTATCTTCCTCGCTGTTAGTGTGTCAGGCATACCCGGTCTTAAACTGTATGATGCCCACCCCCTTCTGCCATCCACAATTCCGTTCTCTGGAGAATCACTCTTCTTCGGCACTGTTGTCTCTGCTGTATGTGCGCCTCTGTGCTTGAGCTGAATTCCTTTGCTTTCCATAGAAAAATCTTGTTTCTCTCTTATTAGTCAACTAATGTTTATTTTCAGAGTCATCCTGCTGTATGCTGCTTTCCCATGTCACTGTGTATTAGTGTCTTTTGCTTCCCCTTCAACTTTTTAGGTCGAGCCTAGTGGCAGCACCCATGTGCTGCTAGCTCTGCGAGACTGCTGTAGTAGAGTATGGGAGAGAAGCCGTGCCCACTCTCCGCCCATATTTTTCATTGGCTTGTGCCATTGTCTTTCGTAAACACTGCTTTCAGATTCGTTAATAGGCTTGTCAGTCCCTGCTTAGTACGACCTTCTCTTCATTTGTAACCTCCCATGGTTACTGGCCCCTTTACTTTGGTTTTTACACAGGACCTGTTATTTAGTCTGTAAGCACTGTTTACTTTATTGAGTTTCTCTTACTGCAGGCCGGACATGCGCTGCTTCAGCTGAAACCGCTTGTGTTTTTTTAAGCAGCACGGAGGCCCCAGAACATGGCACCCGCTTTCAATCAATTTAACTCTGTATTATCTCATGTCTGTTTCAACCCCCCAAGTAAAATGGATTTAGAAATGATTAGTGAATTAAGTCACGTGAATTCCAGGTAGCACATAATTGTGTGCTAATGGGCTGACGTTGACAACAGCAAATCTGTGTTACATGTCATCTGCACTAACACCACCTGAGGGGTTGTTTTCAAAAGCCTTTTTTATGAACAACAACAATACCACCACCACCACCACCACCACCATTACCACCACCACCAATACCACTGCCAACAATACCACCACCTCCACCACCACCAATACCACCATCTCCAATACTACCACCACTACATCACCAATTACTACACCACAAATACCACCACCAATACCACCACTACCAATACCACCACCAACAATACCACCAACTCCACCAATACCACCACCACCAATACCATCACCACCAATACCACCAATAATACCACCATGACCACCAATCTAACAACACCACCACCACCACCACCAATACCACTACCAATACCACCACCACCAATACCATCAATACCTCCACCACCAATAGCACCAATATCACCACCAATACTACACACCAGCAATACCAGCAATACCACCACCAGCAATACCACCACTAATACCACCACCACTACCACCACCAATGCCACCACCAATACCATCACCACCACCAATATCACTTCCAATACCACCAATAAACCACCACCAATAACACCACTGCCAATACCACCAATACTACCACCACCAATACCACCGCCACCACCAATACCACCACAACCACCAATACCACCACCACCAATACCACCACCACCAATCCAATACCACCAATCCAATACCACCACCACTACCAATACCACAGCCAACACCACTACCACCAATACCACCACCACCACCAATACCACCACCAATACCACCACCAATACAACCACCAAATCCACCAATACCACCACTAATGGCACCACTAATACCACCACCAATACCACCACCACCACCAATACCATCACCACCACCAATACCACCGCAAATATCAATACCACCAATACCACCGCCACCAATATTACCACCTATACCACCAATACCATCACCACCACCAATATACCACCAATACCACCGCCAATACCAATACCACCAATACCACCACCACCAATATTACCACCTATACCACCACCACCAATACCACCACTAATGCCACCACTACCCCACCACCTATATAATCACCACCATTAATACCACCATCACCACCACCACCAATACCACCATCAATACCAATACCACCATCACCACCAATACCACCACCATTACCAATACCACCACCACCACCAAATACCACTGACAAAACCAATACCACCAATACCAATACCCTCACCACCAATACTATCACCAATACCACCACCAATACTACCACCAATACCACCACCACCAATACCACCATCAATACCACCACCAATACCACTACTAATACCACCAATACCACCACCACCAGCACGACCGATACCACCACCACCAATACCAACACCACCACCAATACCAATACCACCATCAATACCAATACCACTATCACCATCAATACCACCACCAATACCATCACCAATGCCACCACCACCAATACCACCATCATCAATAACACCGCCACCAATACCACCACCACCAATACCCCCACCATCAATACAACCACCAATACCACCACCACCAATACCACCACCACCAATAGCACCACCAATACCACCACCGGTACCAACACCAATACCACCACCACCACCAATACCACCACCACCACGAATACCATTACCAATACCACCAACACTGATACTACCATCAATACCACCACCACCACCAATACCATCACCAATACCACCACCACCAGTACCACCACCACCAATACCACCACCACCAATATCACCAATGCCACCACTACTAATACCACCACCACCAATACCACCAATGCCAGCACCACCAATACCAGCACCACCAATACCAGCACCACCAATACCACCACCACCAATACAACCAATACCAAGACCAACACCACCTCAGCGCCTCTCTCTCACTAGTAATAGCAGGGACACTTTACGAGGCTTGAACTGCAGCCAAGACCATCCCTCACTCCCTCCCTCCATGCCTGCCATAAAGCACGGTCACCCTGCACCAGGAGGTGAAGCCAGGGCCCTACTACAGATGGAGTGTTTTTTATTAGGCCAAAGATAGCAATGTCATTACGCAGTGCCACACTGCACACTCAAATCACGGAGAGGGATGGAAATAGCTCCCTCTCTTCCTCCTGAGCTGTGACAGTGTAATCACAGAGCTCGGATCATATCTAACTCTCACTTGACACTTTGTGTCTGTATAATTTACAAGACTTACACATCTTCCTCAATGCATTATTTATCATTACTTTGAAGACATCGCAGACCGGTCTCCTCCTCTGATATTTACAATCTAACAAGCGGTCGATAAGGCCCTTTATTGCAGTGCAATAGGTCTAGCATTTGTGAGAGTTTAAGCTATTAGTATTGTAAATGACAACGCCTTTTATTTTTGTTTTAAAACCCAAAACATAAATAAAAGGCATTGTCATTTACAATGCCAATAGCTCAAACTCGCGTGAATGTGAGACCTGTTGCATTGCAAATGCTTGTTAGTTTTTCTATCAGACATCGATTAGAGTATTACTAACTGATGCTGAAATCTCGTAAAGTGACAGCTCTTATTATTGTGTGCGATATTGTCTTGGGAAATTGGTCTTTACAAGTGCTCACTCTAGTGGTTTACACATTTTGCCTTTTTAGGTCTCGGCTCGAAGGCTGCGCTTGCGCAGTCTCGATCCGAGATTTAATGACTTGGAGAAGAGGGGCTTGAACCCGCCTCTCTTGTCCCCTGTTCTCCATTGGCTGGCCTCTTCAATGCTGGCCAGCCATTGGAGAAGAGGTCCCGTCACTCCGATCAGGCCCCGTCCTTTTCGGATCGGTGGGCGTGTTTTTGCAGAAAGTCTAATTATCTCCTCCAGCCAATGGCAAGAGGAGATAACAGCAAAACACGCCCCCGAATCTGAAAAGGACGCTGCCTTTCTCCGAGGCATTTCTGCTCTGCCTCGGAGAAAGGCAGTGGTGGGCTCAATTGTACTGTCTGTAATGTATTATTTGTGCTCAGTCGACGTAGCAATGTTCAGGATGTTATCTCCACATTTTACAGATAGCTGCCTCATAACGGTGGGCGTCATTTAATTAGCAAATAGGGCGACAAAGTGTTCTAACTGTTCTAAAATATTTATATAAAACTTAATTACGGTAGGTTGGGCTGCTGGCGCGGAAGTGCGCGAGCTCGCCGGGGCAGCAGGGCTCTGAGAGGCACATCAGCACCCAGGCTGCATAGGCGGCCACTGTGCACACGCGCTGAGCCGGCTGCCGCCTGCATCCTCGTTCACCCGCCGAGCGTCTCTCCGCGAGCAACCGATGCGCAGCTCTGCAGTGTCTCCCCGGGACCCGGCGGAAGGAAGGCAGCTGCCCCTCCTCGTGCGAATCTCTCCTCTGGGGTCTGCTGGAAATGACAATCACGCCACTTCTCAGCTGCCGTGTTCGCAGTGCGCCTGTCCTCAGAGCGGTCCTCCGGCCGGGGGTGTGCACCGGTTTCACCTTCTGTGGGAGGCAGACCGTGCCTTGACAACAGCCAGCCTCGTCTGCAGAGGGACTTTGCATTTTCCTGCGAGGGGACGTGGCGGCTGCTGCCAGTGCATGCTCATTCGGTTGTATCATCGTGGACTCCTGTCCGGAAGCCCAGGAGTGGTGCTTATATTTATTGTACATAATGATATAGGCAGCCATGGATTTTAGTACCGCGTCGGTGTTTGACCGTCATAAAGGTAAGTCAATTTCTGTTAATTTCTAGGTGTCCTGCTTGCCCCCATCCCAACAGCATCCAAACACGCACAGACGCAACGTGTGCAAAAGGCATATCCGTAAGTCGCCTCGATGGCTTGTACACACTCGAATGCGTCTGTATGCTTGCACGCAGTTATTACTGGAGTGGAGGCCGTGTCGTTCGCTAGTGCTGATTTAAAGGTAATCTCAATTACCTGCATTTTCCTTTCCTAAATTCTCTCCGAGAAACAGTGCCCCTTACACAGCCGCGTTTAATTATAGCAGAAGAAAAAATAAACCTACGTGCATGCCGATGCATGGGCATCCGCAGAAATTTTTCCAGGGGGGGGCAAAATGTTAACGTCATCACTATCCTCCGACATGATGTGTGCCAGGTGGGGCACAAGAAACACTGGGGCGCAGAAGGAGCCATGGGGGACAGGAAGCAGGCTGCATATGATCTCATGCATCATAGGGTTGTTGTGCCACAGCCATCTCTTTCTTTTGTGGACTTTGGAAGATATCATTCACATCTTCTAGCAGTTGGCAAAGAAAAAGCAGAGCTCAGCTGCCGACAGGAGCGGCTCTTGGCCAAAAGTGAAAAAGCACAGGCATGCAAAGGATTTAGAAACCTGATGCAAAATATTAATGGAAGGATCAAGCTGCTATTGTCTGATTAGCAATTTCTAATCTGTTTTTATGTCACCGCTATTGAATATACCACATTATTCATACACACATGATCAAGGCAGCGAAGGCACTATAACTGCATTATAAAAAAAAATCATGAAAAGTCAGTCTGCATTTGGTGTTAATATTCACAAACAAATGAGAATTAAAATATGTGACAAGTGTATTTATTGTGAAAATGTATTTACTTAAATATATTAAAATACATAAAATCAAATTTATTACCATACATAACAGCTGTTCTCTTCCAAATTGGAACTGCAAACATGTAGAGTCTTGCTGAAATGTAACAGTCACATTCTTCAATGAGTAGTAGTTTTATACAGTTTTTGTTCACTGGTTAGTGTACTGATCTCGAAAAAGGAACTGTAAACGTCTGTAGTCTTGTGCAAATTTATCAATTACTTTATCAATCAGCTGTTGTTTGTTTCCATCAATTTTTGCTCGATGTATGCTCATCATGCACAAACCCGATAAGCGATCATCTGCCATTGTTGACCTCAACCAGGTTTTCACCCTTCTCATTGTGCTGAAAGACCTTTCCACTGTGCAAGTGGTCACTGGTAATGTGAGAGCAATGAGAATTGCTTGCTGGACTGATGGAAAGAAATCTGTGTGGTTTAGCAAATCCAGAAATCCATTGTCTAACTGCTCATCCTTCGTTGACCAGATCTGAAACCATGTGACTGCTTCGGCTTCCAGGTTTTCAATGTCGTAAATTTCTCTGATGTTTGCAATATGACATTTGTATTGCTCAAGTGTCATTTGTGCCATATGTTTTGGGTAAAGTGAGAATAAACTCAAATTTTTCTTGTTTTCATTGCCAAACCGGCTTTCTAATGATGCGATGATAGAGTCCATGTATGGAACATAGATAGACTGCCGATAGTATTCTTCCACAGAAGAGGAACCAAAATTAGAACGAAATACTTGCCGGCCACACTGTCTGGGAAGACAAAGTTCGATGTTCAGTTTTTCTGCCAGAGTTTGAACGTTTGTAAAAATGTCCTTAAATTGCTCTTCTGCTTTTTGTCTGTGATCACGGAACACAGTCAGAAGGTCTTGCACATGATTACACACCTTGAGGATATCAAGCTGAACAGCTTGGAGAGCCTGGCTTACAGATTCCAATCTTGATGCGTAATCTGAAATTATGGATAAGCAAAAGAGAAAGCTCACTGTGCTGGAGGAACATTGCAATTGAAATGCATCCTGACGTGTTTTCCCTGATGCTGTTGTGGCCAGTAAGCATAATTGCTCAAAAATCTCTTCAAAGTGTGAGCTAAAAATTCGAATGCTCTTGTATTTTGCTGTCCATCGGGTTTCACTCAGCAATGGCAGATTAGGAATAAGAGATCTTCTTTTTGGACTCTCACGGAAAAACTTGATGATGGCTTTCACTGTGCCAATAGAATTCCGTATATCAGGAACCGCATTCAGGTCATTAACAACCAAATTAAGTTTATGTGCAGCACAGTGAGCAAAAGCAGCTTTAGGATATTTTCTCTTTATTATGGCTTGAACGCCACCTTCCTTCCCTGCCATTGTAGAGCATCCATCATATCCTTGGCCATGGAGTTTTTCTAAGTTTAATCCAAATTTAGAACATGTATCCATAATCATATTTGCAATTGAGATAGCATCCATTTCTTTTAAGGTTGCAAATCCAAGGAATTCTTCTCTGATGACAGCTACGGTACTACTTGTCGTGTCTACAAAACGTACTCCAAGTGACATCTGTTCTTTTCCAGATATGTCAGCACTTTCATCAGCAATGATTGAAAATCCATTTGACCTATTGACTAAGGATACTAGATCGTCTCTTAATGTTTCTTCACATAATGTAATCAATTCATGTTCAACTCGAACAGATGTATAACGTGCATTAACTGGTGCATTTTCCAGATGGTTCTTTAGGGTGACATCTCCTGCTTCAATGCGAAATTGGTACAGACTTTGCACATTTCCGGATGTACTTTTTTTCCCACGTAATGCAATGTCATGTGTGCCACAAAATAAGATAGATGACAAAATTGGAAATAACTTTTTCCGATTTTCTTCAACATGCCTTTTCACAGCATTGTCTATTTGGCAAACAATACTTGTTTCCGGTTTCTTTCTGATTGCCAAAAAGTGAGTTGCATCCACTTGTGCGTTTTTATGCCAAGACGATAAAACATGCTTGCGTGCACTTTCATGGAAGTCTTTATATTTAGTGAAAGGGCTAGTTATGAATGCTCCTTGTATCCCACGAAGAACTGGCTGTGGAAAAACTGTGCACAACTTGCAAATTGCACCTTTCAGTTGTGGAGAGTAGCTAAGCCATGGTGAATATTGATTAATCCACACATGACGGAAACAGCGTGTTCCACCTGAATCTTTCTTGAAGTCATACGTTTCTGGTGGAGTATACGTATTTGTTAGAAGATTGCATTTGACATCGTCTGTTAGTTTTTTTGCTAAATTGAAATACAATCCAATATCATTTACAGAAGCATCAACATCATGGCTAGATTCCGTTGGAGGTGAAAGTGGACCTGCAGAACTGCTTGTGCTTAGTTCTTCTGCCTCCTCCTGTTCACCATGTCTAGATTTCTTTCTTGCTTCCGTAATATCAGATTCTACATCATCCAATTTTC
Source organism: Triturus cristatus (assembly GCF_964204655.1). Lineage (NCBI taxonomy): Eukaryota > Metazoa > Chordata > Amphibia > Caudata > Salamandridae > Triturus > Triturus cristatus. The sequence goes on along the minus strand of NC_140580.1, from coordinate 86,303,285 downwards.
GTTTTGAAAAAAAGTTTCGGATGTCCATTCCTAAAAAGAAATAGGGATCATTAAATACTCTGCTCATCACCAGGCTGGCTGTATTGAATAAAGTGAGTTGTAGATGGCCCCTGGCCCCTTAAAACTCATACATTCCCTAAACCCTAAAATTACCCCCTGGCGCCCCAAAACTCATTACCACCCTAAACCCTAAAATTACCCCTGGCACACCAAAGCTCATCACCACGCTGAACCCTAAAATTACCCCTGGCACACCAAAACCCATATCCACCCTGAACCCTAAAATTACCCCTGGCACCCCAAAACCCATTCCCACTCTGAACCCTAAAATTACCCCTGGCAACCAAAACTCATTACCACGCTGAACCCTAAAATTACCCCACTGGCACCCCAAAAACTGAACACTACGGGGCAGATTTACAAGCCCCTTGAGCCACTTTTGCGTCACTTTTAACATGGGAAAAGTGACGCAAAAGTGGCCCAAGGGGCTTGTAAATCTGCCCCAACAAGTTTACACAACATGTGCATATTTGGAGGGGACTGTCCTCCTTCATATTTCCATGCATGTAAGTCTAGAACACCGATCACTTAGAGTAACCTAGATATGCAGCCAATAGGTGATGCTGGTGATGCTGTAGAATGCATTAAAGTTACTGGAACTTAATTCAAAACTGCTGCCTGCTCTTCTGATACTATTCGTGGAGTTGGGCTGATCAGCAGCACTGTCGTCCTGGCATCCAGCCCCTCCTGAAGGTCTCACTGTGTAGATAGATGTGGGTCAAATGTCTCCTGGTTTCTCCTTGCCTGGGCCTCCTCTGCTTCCTCTTCGGTGCCCTTGGATGCAAAAAGAGACAGATCCATGGCCCTGTTCACCATTTATCTGGTGAGCAGCGCCGTGGATGTGTATTCCATACAAGTGCACAGACAGCAGGGGGAAAGGGATGGCAGTGCAGGTGACGCTTTTCCTTTGTAAAGTAAATCCTGCTGGCGTCATAGCCCAGGGTTTGCTGTCTGTGCACTTGTATGGAATACACATCTATACAAGTGCACAGAAAGCAAACTCTGGGCTATGACACCAGCAGAAATTCCTATACAAAAGAAAAGCGTCAACTGCACTGGCCATCCCTTTACCCCTGCTGTGCACATCTTCCCACCCCATGACGAGGCAGCTAGAAGTGGTATTTGTCATTCTGAGGGGTGTGAATGTTATAAGAATGTGTGTGCCCGGCTGGCTGAGACATCTTCCCGGGGATACACACAGATGCACCTGAGTACTTCACACAGGTCTTTCAAAGACCATTTACTTGGTAATGAGGCGTTGTTGTGTTTTCACCCCTACTTAGAGCCAATGTATCTCCACACTGCATATGGCTTTGGCTGGATGAATTAGCCCCCCCCCACCCGAATTTTTTTCAGCCCCCTGGGAGTCTGTCAAAGTAGATTTTTGGGGGGGAGGAGGTGGGGTGATACAGCTCTCCCAACTCCTGACTAGACTAGGGATCGAGTGTGGCAGGGGTCAGTGGGAATGCTGGCAAGGCTCAGGTGCTAGGAACGCATGAGGCGAAGGAAAGGTAGCAGAAAGGGACACGAGTGTGGGCCAAGTGCGACCCTGACTGGGTGGCGTAGCGAGATGGCAGGCAGCAAGTGGCGGGTGCCGAAGAGTACACACAAGCACCTTGGTGGCAGGATGGCACACGAACAAGGGTGCAGATGAGAGGGAACAGGGCACCATCAAACTCCATCCGCATCTTCAGTGTGCAGGTGTCTGGGTGTGATGAAAGGGATACGGACAGCATCATTTCTAACAGAGCAAGCCATTCGTTTACAGTGTCTACGGCTACAAGATGGTGAAGCGACCATTTGTGTAATGCTGATCAGTGCGCACAACAGCATATAGCACTAATTCGGAAGATAAGCATATCTGACGAATTTTTTATAAGAAATGTATGTTCAGCCTGCCATTACTTCCTGCTGAGCAGTCAGGTTCTGGGTAGATGCACTCCAACAGCTGCCTGGGGGTGCTAAAACGTTCTAAAAGTGCTGTTTGCGGAATTCTGATTATGTTTGCCAAAAGTAAAACACCTGACAATGACTAGAAAGCGCTCACTATGGAGGCATACACTTTCAAACAAGAGAGAGCTGGTATGTTATGTGCTGATTTTTTTTTCTTTATTTCATAAGTATTGTTTAAGATGTATTCGCTTTGGAAAATATAAAAACTTGTAAATTATTCCTCTCGTTGCGCACTTATTGATTGACGGCTTCTTTGTCAACCCAAAGCCATCACAATGGAGTCCTTTGAAATGTTACATAAGCCAAAAGACTAAAAGTGTAGGAGTCACATGTCATCCATACTGGTAGGCAGTATAGTTTAAGAGTGCTTGGTGTGGAGAAGCCCAAACTCAGAGTCGAAAAAGAAACTGCATAGTTGGGAGTTCTCTTTAATAATAAGAATCGATTTCTAGCCAAATTAATCCTTTTTGCAACATTAATCAATTTTCTAATAATGTATTATTTGCAGTGTGTATGCAGTTCTGGGATGAAAGTTAATAGCTCACTATTCTATATTAGGACTTTAAGTTATAAATTGCAAGTAACAAAAGGAGGTTTCTTTTGAAAGCAGTAACCTGCTGATCTGTACATGCGCACTCTGTAATCACTTGGTACACGTTCTTTGCAGAAGGCATATTAACCCTCTGCACTAACTTCACATAAGTCAAAACCTCAACTATGCAAAATGCTGATCTCTCTCGGACAATAATTAATCACAGGAGTTATTGTGACATTTATGTGAGCCTGGTAATTGCCGGGGGAAGAAACGCTGCAGCAGGTGCTTCAAAAGCGTAATAAACATTCAAGCAGGGCGCCCCCAGGAAGGTGGCACCGGTCGCACCACCCTAAAGCCGGCCCTGGCGCTCCATGCTTCTTTAAGTTATAAATTGCAAGTAACAAAAGGAGGTTTCTTTTGAAAGCAGTAACCTGCTGATCTGTACATACGCACTCTGTAATCACTTGGTACACGTTCTTTGCAGAAGGCATTAACCCTCTGCACTAACTTCACATAAGTCAAAACCTCAACTATGCAAAATGCTGATCTCTCTCGGACAATACAGGAGTTATTGTGACATTTATGTGAGCCTGGTAATTGCCGGGGAAAGAAACGCTGCAGCAGGTGCTTCAAAAGCGTAATAAACGTTCAAGCAGGGCGCCCCCAGGAAGGTGGCACCGGTCGCACCGCCCTAAAGCCGGCCCTGGCGCTCCATGCTTCTTTAAGTTATAAATTGCAAGTAACAAAAGGAGGTTTCTTTTGAAAGCAGTAACCTGCTGATCTGTACATACGCACTCTGTAATCACTTGGTACACGTTCTTTGCAGAAGGCATTAACCCTCTGCACTAACTTCACATAAGTCAAAACCTCAACTATGCAAAATGCTGATCTCTCTCGGACAATACAGGAGTTATTGTGACATTTATGTGAGCCTGGTAATTGCCTGGGAAAGAAACGCTGCAGCAGGTGCTTCAAAAGCGTAATAAACGTTCAAGCAGGGCGCCCCCAGGAAGGTGGCACCGGTCGCACCGCCCTAAAGCCGGCCCTGGCGCTCCATGCTTCTTTAAGTTATAAATTGCAAGTAACAAAAGGAGGTTTCTTTTGAAAGCAGTAACCTGCTGATCTGTACATACGCACTCTGTAATCACTTGGTACACGTTCTTTGCAGAAGGCATTAACCCTTTGCACTAACTTCACATAAGTCAAAACCTCAACTATGCAAAATGCTGATCTCTCTCGGACGATAATTAATCACAGGAGTTATTGTGACATTTATGTGAGCGAGCCTGGTAATTGCCGGGGAAAGAAACGCTGCAGCAGGTGGCAGCTTCAAAAGCGTAATATACGTTCAAGCACGGCGCCCCCAGGAAGGTGGCACCGGTGGTCGCACCGCCCTAAAGCCGGCCCTGGCGCTCCATGCTTCTAACAGGTAAGAAAAACACGTGCATTTGCGTTTTAAATGTCCGATCCTGCAGCAACACACTTCCAAGGCCCATACTGTAGTAGTGGGTTACAAATGCAGTGAGCCCCATATCAGTGTTTGCTTTTCCCCCACTGGTACCTTTATTCCCAGCCCTTTGCAAGCCAATGTCTCCCATCACCCCGACTGTGTGCTTGGAGTGAGGCAGCAAGAAGCAAGGACATCCAGTAAACAAAAATACTTATTAAAAGGCATTTGCAATGCAATAGGTCTCGCATTTGAGAGAGTTTGGGCTATTGGCATTGTAAATGACAATTCCTTTTGTTTATGTGTTGGTTTTTTAAAAGAGATAAATAAAAGGCATTGTTTTTTGCAATGCTAATTGCTTAAACTCTCGCAAATGCAAGACCTATTGCATTGCAAGCATTGGCATAGCCAATAGGTCTCGCCTTTGGGACCTTATAAGTGCTTAGTCATGCAACAGTTGATGTTGTTGCAGCAAGGATATTGTGCTGCATAACTAAATAACTAAAGCGAGACATATTGGCTATGCCAATGCTTGTTTTTCAAGCATGTTCACGTCTATATGTTTGCTCAAATCCTTGATCAATATCTCATTGCAGCCCGAATAATTACACATATGAAGATTTTTTTTTAAAACACATTTTCTCACTATTTTGTTCTGTTTCTTCAATGAACAAACCTAAATCCTGAAACACTAAAAATTGTGGTAGAATAACTGCTTTGTTCGCTCTTCGTTTGGTGACAAATTCGGGACTATATGGAAAATATAAGAACTATAAGCTGTTTTAAATCTGTATGATGTTAAGAATGCATTCGTGCAAGTTAGACCTTCCTTACCCTCCCTGACTCACTTGCTGGTAGACCACAAAAAATATGAGGCTTGTTAGATTTTTAGCATTTTTGTTTACCTGCTGTATATGGTAATTCCCTATAGCCTCCATCCGTAATGAACATATTCCTGCCAAGACTTGATTCCAAAACTTTGTTGTTCTTCTGGGTCATATATGTGTAAGGATATGAGAAAGGTATAGGTGTTCTATGGGCTCAAGGTGCACGCTGGCAGTAAAGTGGGTGCAGTGCATTTTGGAAATTTAGAAAGCTACTAAAGCATAATATCGGTTTAGTCTACCTGTCTTTTGGTAACTGGTATCACCCCTGAGCTCTATGGATACATACTGTCTGTCTTCAGCCATGAATTTTTAACTTCGAGAAACCCTAAGCTTTATTTCATTGTGTGCCAGATCTCCCTCGTGCTTATTGGCTGGCTGTGAGACGTACTACTACTGAGCCCGGCCTTTAATCGATTTTAAGCACCTTTCCCTCCCCCAAAAAATGGTAATTGTCTCCATGACAGTAACCCGATTCACGCCGGCCCCAAACACGACACCCGGCCTCAATAAACACAGCTTCAGTTCCGGTCCGAATTTGGCCTTGGCCTTGCCCACTAGCTATAAATTTAATTAAAAAATAAACACTCACCTGCTCCTTGAGTGGTCCGAGATGCCGCAGCCGGAACGAATGCTAGTGTTCTTCTCTTCTTAGCCGAAAGCGGAGACAGGACGTTGGGCGGCAAAATGCTCCTCCTGGGCTGGCCTGGCCGCAAACGCGAGGGTGGGAAGACGCACTGCCGTGCGAACGTGCGCGAGGCGAGCGTGCGCGCCTATAAAATAATAGGCCAATCACCCTTCAGCTTCCACCCCAAAGCTGAAATGGTGATTGGCCCGATTTTTTTTGGTCCTGCGCCCCTGCGCTGTCATTGTAGCCGTAGTAGCGCATGGCATGGGTGCTTCATACGATCCAGTTTGCGGACCCCCTGGGAATGTATGTGTCACGGACGGGGGTCCACGGCCTGGCGCTCTAGGGGGGGGCAAGTGCCCCTCCTTGCCCCCCCCTGCGGACGCCCATGTGCCGATGTTCAAATATGCGGTGATCCGATCTTGAAAACCAGGACAGTCCACAACCATAGAAGTAGGACTCTCATTTTGCCTGGACCAAGAGGCGCACCACGTGACATCTCTCGCGAACATAGACAACACAGATGCAGAGGCATTAAGTGTAATTAAATCGAACGTGTTAACTCTCAGCAGTATCTGTGTTATATGAATAAATTGCTTCCTGTTTAGGGCTGCTGACTAAGCTTGCATCGGAGCGCATGGAAGCGTTTCTCCCTCTGTGTTTAGTTGACTGCTCTGAAAAGCTGGGGCATGGGTTACATTTATTTGAATTTGGTGGGACAATTGCTGAACTACTAGCACTGCCCCGACAAAACCTGATCAGCCGATGCGAACAGCTTGCGAGAAAGCTACGGTGCAGATTGCAGTAACTTCCCTATTGGTTGATAGCTTTGGGGTATTTCCTCATCTGAGTTTCGCAGTGGGTGGGTGAGTTTACGCACCTTCCCTGTCACTGATTGGGGCACATACTTTCCCCTCCTCAGGTGCCAGTTAGTCCCTGGTTAGTATAAACACAACAGAATAGGGGGTCTATTGGTAGACAGCACAAGATTAAAGAAAAGAAAAAGTAGTGTGTGAAATATCAGACCCAAACATTGTCAGAGCAGAGCACGGAAAACCATCAAACCGACTCAACCAAAGAGACCAAAGTTGAGAGCAAAGTCACCTCTCACAATCAGTTTATATCATATGGTCTCCACTAAGAGCCGAGGTATGCCTCTTCGTCATAGAGACTTCCTCGTTAGTGTAAGGCTCTCTTGCTCATGTGGGTTGATAAAGAAAAGTCCAAAAGTCACGTGACAGACTGTGACCACCAGACAGAAGAAGTGCAGTGCAAAGAAAAAATGTGAAATTTAAAAAGAGATTGTGTGAAAAGTACGATATACTTCACTCATTTCTGCACATCTCTATTAAAAAAGTGTGTGAACAAAAAATATATATCAAACAGTGCCAACTAGTCACTGTTGAATGAGGGTCAACATGTTTCAGCCTTCACGGGATTGTGGCCCAAGGCTTTCTTCAGGACCTATAAAGATTAGTGCTACTGCATTCAAATAGATGGATTCCAAAAGGTGAAAATATAAAATGTGAAAATTTAGCATGGGAAGAAGTAATCAATACAACCTCACTTATGTCCTAATCCTCTATATCACAGGGTGCTAGCATCACCTGAGGAGAAAGGACAGTTAGCACACCTCATGGACCAATTCAGAAAAATTGTGCCGTCTATATACAAGCAAATTTAACATAAAAGTGCCTGGTTCATTGCTATAAAAGAGGGAACGCAATGCTTACCCAACGTGATCAGGGATTGCACCTCACCTACCCTGGAACCTGGCTCAGGTTAATGAGGCCCCGCTCTGAATCGTGGGTAAAGAGAGAAAAAAACATCTTTTTTTGTATTATTTGTTTTATAATTAGTTAAAACCACATTGGAACAACAAAGAGCCAAAATGTACTCCTAGTTGGTCAAACGCGTTACGTGAAAACGTAACGACCTCCTAACACCCAAACAGTGTTCTCCCATGCAGTGCAGGAAAACCCCCTCCCAGTAAATCAACTCCTTGCAGTAATGTTGTTATTACAAAATATTTGGGCTGGCTAGTATCTCTGACTAGTAAGCGACCAGAGTCCATCATCATCTTTCTCTTGAACAAACTTTCTCGGTAGTTTGTTCAAGAGAAAGATGATGATGGACTCTGGTCGCTTACTAGTCAGAGATACTAGCCAGCCCAAATATTTTGTAATAACAACATTACTGCAAGGAGTTGATTTACTGGGAGGGGGTTTTCCTGCACTGCATGGGAGAACACTGTTTGGGTGTTAGGAGGTCGTTACGTTTTCACGTAACGCGTTTGACCAACTAGGAGTACATTTTGGCTCTTTGTTGTTCCAATGTGGTTTTAACTAATTATAAAACAAATAATACAAAAAAAGATGTTTTTTTCTCTCTTTACCCACGATTCAGAGCGGGGCCTCATTAACCTGAGCCAGGTTCCAGGGTAGGTGAGGTGCAATCCCTGATCACGTTGGGTAAGCATTGCGTTCCCTCTTTTATAGCAATGAACCAGGCACTTTTATGTTAAATTTGCTTGTATATAGACGGCACAATTTTTCTGAATTGGTCCATGAGGTGTGCTAACTGTCCTTTCTCCTCAGGTGATGCTAGCACCCTGTGATATAGAGGATTAGGACATAAGTGAGGTTGTATTGATTACTTCTTCCCATGCTAAATTTTCACATTTTATATTTTCACCTTTTGGAATCCATCTATTTGAATGCAGTAGCACTAATCTTTATAGGTCCTGAAGAAAGCCTTGGGCCACAATCCCGTGAAGGCTGAAACATGTTGACCCTCATTCAACAGTGACTAGTTGGCACTGTTTGATATATATTTTTTGTTCACACACTTTTTTAATAGAGATGTGCAGAAATGAGTGAAGTATATCGTACTTTTCACACAATCTCTTTTTAAATTTCACATTTTTTCTTTGCACTGCACTTCTTCTGTCTGGTGGTCACAGTCTGTCACGTGACTTCTGGACTTTTCTTTATCAACCCACATGAGCAAGAGAGCCTTACACTAACGAGGAAGTCTCTATGACGAAGAGGCATACCTCGGCTCTTAGTGGAGATCATATGATATAAACTGATTGTGAGAGGTGACTTTGCTCTCAACTTTGGTCTCTTTGGTTGAGTCGGTTTGATGGTTTTCCGTGCTCTGCTCTGACAATGTTTGGGTCTGATATTTCACACACTACTTTTTCTTTTCTTTAATCTTGTGCTGTCTACCAATAGACCCCCTATTCTGTTGTGTTTATACAGTCTTGTTATGGGGATTAGAATTGGGCTGGTCTTTAAACATCTCTCCCTTAGACCCTTTATCCAGGTTGTAGTGTTGAAGTCCCTGGTTAGTCCCTGGTTTACACAAATTTCCCTACCAAGGGAGATTTCAATGCCGTGGACACCCTCCTCCCTCCGGGGGGCGGGGGCTGGCCGTTTGGTGTAAAACGCTTCTCTTTCTCTAGGGACTGTCGGAGTAACGCACTACACTCGTTTGTGCTCCGTCCGTTCTGGGTGCACACACACCCCCCTCCCCAGGGTCTGACACTGTTGCGGTAACACACCTTCCTCTCACCCGGACTCTGGAAGCGCTGGGGTTTACTCACCTTCCCGTCAGGTGGAGTCTGTCATCGTTGGAGGTTTCATCTCACCGCTAGGGCCTGGCCGTGCTATGCTTACACACCGCCCCCCCTGCTATGGTCTGTCAGTGCTGGGGTTAAACACTGCATCCAGGGGGGTCTATAAGCAGAGTCACACAACACCTAGCTCTGTCGCTAATAGGCGACTTGCGACGCACCCAGGCACCTATTATGAAGAAATGACATCAGAACTCAACTGTAATAACAGATAGGGGCCTTGCCTTATGTACAAGGCAGAGGCTTAGCGCTGCCTTGTACATAAGGTACCCTTTCACGCTATGGTTAGCGTGAAAGGGGTGTGCAGTTGGTGTTGTGCTGTACAGATGCATATAACATAACACATAAATCCAGGCGCGCAACACCCATTGGGCTCACCGGCCTTCAGCACCCCCCCCCCCATGTGTGTCAGCCCGGCTGACACAGCCTCGCGGGCTGGCGTCCCTCTAATTGCAGCCGGACCAGAGCACTTCACAGGTCTTTAAAAGACCGTTTGCTCGTTAATGAGGCTTTTGTTGTGTTTCCACCCCTTTTTACAGCCACTCTGCCTATGGCTGGAAGACGTAGCCCCCCCCCCCCCGAAATCTTTTTCACCCCCCCCCAAAAAAATTTGGCTCTAGTTGCCCGCCTGCATAGATCTTATGTGGGCTCCACTTTGCATCCGTCGGTGTTTGCTGTCAGGGATTAATAACAAGCATTTACAATGCAATGGTCTCGGCATTGGTAAAGTTAGAGCTATTGGCATTGCTCATGACAATGCCGTTTCTTTAAATGTTTTAAAAACAAAAACATAAACAAAAATAATGTCATGAGCAATGCCAATAGCTCTAACTTTACCAATGCCGAGACCATTGCATTGTAAATGCTTGTTCAGTATTGCCTCCTCTCACTTAGAACGCTGAGGTCTGTATTTGTTTCTCCTGGGTAAACCCTCTTCACCAAAATATCATTCTTGGAGACCGATCCATCTTTTCTCTGTGCAAAAAAAAGTTAAGTATCACCCAGTAACATAGAACGAGGCAGAAGGAACAATGATCTAAGGAAATGTTGACTTAAAACCACCAGAAAGCACCAAAGAATAGAGGCATTTACACCGTTAAAAAGCATGTAAAATGACATTTGAAAAAATCAAATCCCAAATCGGATATCTTGAACATTTCTGATTAAATTGTTACTAGGATCTGCTATTCTATGAATTTGTTTTTCTATGAAATTACATACAACCCTGGGTCTGATACCAAAAAAGACTTAGAATTGTGAAAGTCTCAGTAGTAAAGGTTTTTTTCATGCTGGGTTTCTCTTGCTTGGCAAGATAATCTCCAGATCTCCTATTTTGCAATCTTTGCTAGTTTACCCGTCTCTGTAAATTTACTTTGATGGCCTCGTCATTGGCATGAATACCAGCATCAATCTTATCTAGTGCAGTGTTTCTCTCTTTTAAGAGTCTGCAGTGTTGTAGTATTGGGGCCAGGCAAAATGGAAGTTGAAGCCACTGTGCTGTTTTTTGGTTTGTCAATGTCGAAGGAGCCGCCTGTTTTACAGGGGCGTCAAACAATTTGCCACGTGTTTTGTGTACTGCGTATGGTGCCAATATGGCTTGTTGGAAGCTTTATATTAGTCTTGATGAAGGATCAGAAGAGGAACTCCTCACATGAGGTTTCAAATTTAATTTATTTTATATCTGCGTTTAAAGGAGGAGTTAGAGTAGTCTCTGGAAACCCGCCTTTTCTGGCGACATAGTCATGGTCTTAGGAAGCGTACATAGTTGCATGAAACATAGTTTCTCAAGTAATAATGGAAAAACCATTGAAAAAATCAGACATCTCTCAGCCCTCCAGACTGCATGACTTTAAAGAGTTCTTGGCATTGGATCTGTGACTTCATCAATATGAAAGTTCCCTGCTCTGCTACCGAAGTGACACTGTGCCGCCTGACACCAGCGGCTGGAACCGACACAGTAAATGTCTGGGTACAGCATAGCACCTGAGGTGGGTTCACATAAGCAATCTTCTGGAAGACTGTTTAGTCTGTTGCTCAAGGTAATGAATTGTGGTTTACAAGACCTTTCTTTTGATTTGCTTGGCTTCATGACCAACCGAAGAGGTTTTTTTTTTAAATAGAGAACTAGGTGGGTAGGACCTGAAAAAATAGACATATATCATATGGACTAACAGCCATGAGCCCCCTCTTTGCCCTTCACAGATCTCTCAATAAAAGAAGGACCAGTGCTGACGGGCGTTCTCTATAATAACCTACACAAACACTCAATGGTCATACCAATGACTATGTGAAATAGTTACTCTTAAGCACATCTCGGCTGCTCATCATCCACGCTTTGTGGTTTTAAAAAATCACACCGTTTTGGTAGCCCATTTCTGAATTGTCCTCAATCCATCTTTATTCTTCAGAGATTATGAACCTCGGAACTGCTCACAGTACCCTTGTGAATGGGAAACAATATTTGAGATGCAGCCTCACCAGTGATGGGTGCAGTTGTAACAAAATGCCTGCTTTTCAGCTGCTGGCCATATCCCCCCCCCCCCCCCCCACGTTCTTTTCATTTTGCTCATCTTCTCATAACATTGCCATACTATATACCCACTGTGAGGTCCTCTTATATTTTAACCCCACCATGCCATTCCTATCTGGGGTGTATTATGTAAGGTAGTGTACCTTCCCTTTCTCCACCAGGCTCGCCATCGATTTGCTCCTTCAAAGGCAAAGATCTGTCTTTCAAAGTGAGGATTCTGCAGCGCTTTGTGGAGGAGGCAGGGATCCTGCCAGAGGCAGATATAGTCTGTGTGGGATACCTAGGTAGGCCTTGGGAACCCCATAACCTGTCCTAAGGGGTAGTCCCGGTGCAAGCTGACTGTGTGCCACTTCATATATGTGGCACAGAATAATTATACTTCCGAATGCCTGTTTGCCCCTATTCCTTTGTTTGTAATCTACAGTAGGTGCAGAGGCATTCCCTCACTGGTATGGGTGCAACGAACAGAGCATCCACTTGGGTTCATGCAAGCGCAGAAGTTTGCACCTACGCAATCTGTATTACAGAATGGCTTGTCCAAATGTTCGCAGTCCCTGTTGTAATGCCAAGTGCTTCGGAATATAATACCTGAATATCCTTGTCAGAATATTGTGTCCTAATTATTGTGTACAAGCATATCACCACATTGGAGTTAACAACAGAAAGTATATAACCAAAAGGATGTTATTTGTGTAAATGTTATTTAGGACACAATATTTATGTCTGAAAAAGCACTTGTTGCTCCCTGGGGTCCTGTCTACAATGAATCCTATAGTGGCCATTACAATTTCACCTAGATGCTAAGCCTCTCTTCAAGTACTGATGTGCCCTAAGTGGTCAACATGGCACTTACTGTTCCACAGACCTCTAAGTTACAGCCAATGAGCATATCTTTTACACTGAATTCTGTGTTTGTGTATCTCTTCTGCATAAAGTCAATGTGCGATCAGTGTCCGATAAAGCATAGGCACAAAAGCCCCCTGTAAGCCTTCCGGTACATAAGCAGATCCTTTTCAAAACATGGACCCTGGCCTTTAGAGCTTTTCACCTTACAGGCCCTAAGTATCTTTCTGCCCAATTCGTGCATTATAGGACCCAAAGAACTTTGAGATCTTCTAACCTGAATTTGCTAGACTTCCCTTCTTGTAGGTGTAAAACATAAGGAGGAAAATCTTTCACTTTGTTGGGGCCATAAACTGGCAACAAAGTGAAAGATTCCGAACTCGTTTAGATTTATAGATAGTGAATTTGTTTTTAGGAAATGTTTAAAACCTGGCTTTTGCCTGTCTGATGCTTTCTGTAGACTGTTGACTGAATGAGCTTTTAATTCCTGACCTTCTTTGTTGACTGGACTTTAATGTTAAAATGTTTCTGTAGGCCTTAGCAACCAGCTCTGTATCTGATTTAGCGCCAAGACGCTCTGTTCTGAGTGACAGTGGCTCTATAAGTACTCATTCACCTGGGCTGTGGCTGTTAACAAGCGACATTCTTCATGCTTTTGGGGACACTTGGTTTCACAATATGCCTGATAATAAAATAAATCGCACTTCAAAAGCAGACAGAATCATATACACTTTCGAAGACTTTTTTTAGATGACTTTTCATCTTTTTTTTAAAAGTCTTATTTCTTTATGTCTGATGAATTTTAAAGACTATAACAGGAAGGCACTCATATAATCAATGCATATCTGTCAAGCTGTGATGAAGTGAGGTAATGGTATGAGAGAGTTCATTCCAGTGTTAACACATGATAAACACCACTTCGACCATCATTATGCAAGTTTGAAAACTAAATGGTCCTTACCAAAAAGAAGTGAATATCTTTTATTGCAAGCTGTTTGTACAAATACAGAGCTTTGCCTTCTGTTTAGGACAACATTGCATGTGCTATTCTTGCAGTTGAGTGTATAAGGCATCTTCTTCCACAAGCCAACTTCCTTCGGTGCGCCCTGGTCAACAGGAGGAGGCCACAACTTAATGCGAGCTCTCAGGGTTTTTCTTCATTTTTGCCCGGTGTGATAAACTGCAGTATTTAAAAACATGTATTTCGGGTCAAGTGAAAAGTGAGCCCCAACTGAACAGTCCTTTAACATTCTAACAGTAAATCTAAGCCCTTTATCATTCCAACAGTAAATTTAAGAACAAAAATGCTGAAGGTTCTACTGCTAAAGGATTTACATAAAGAGCAACACACTATAATGAACAAAAACACATGCCATGCAAGGGCATTATAGCTATATGGAGCAGCAATAATCACTCCATAAAGTATGTGAGATGCTACATGACATTTCTTCTACAACAACAAAAAACTTTAAACGAACACACTGAAAAGAAGACCTAAATCTGAGCGGTAACCTCGGAGAACCTGTTGCGGCCAGTCGAAGGGGATGCCCTCCCAGGAATACCAGAGGAGGAATCCTTCCACTCCAGGCTATTTCCTCCAGAATGTGCCCCAAACTCCTGATCTGCTTTGACCCCACTTTTTACATTCCACTAATGATGTCCTCCTACACCACCAGGCATTTCCCTGGTGGGCTGGGGGCCAGTTGGGGGCCAGTTTTGAAAGGCCAGGACTGATCCTGGTACCTTTGTCACTTTCCGCTGCTCCCCGAGGTTAACGGCTGCAGGCACATGGATGCTTCAAGAGATAGACAGAGAGAGAGGGAATGAGGAGGGAGATTGGGAGAAGGAGTGAAGAGAAAGAGAGAGAGGAAGAGAATGATTGGAAGGAAAGAGAGAAGCTCAAGGAGGCTAACGGAGCAGGACTGGTTTGACCATTTTTGCCAGGGCTGCTTTTGGTTCCCAAGGCCAGCCCTGCCTGACAGTACTCCAGTGAATCTTATCATTCATTACTGGCATCTTTTCTGATCTGGCACACCCTTTGTATTATTTCTGCAAGTGGAATTGGTGGAATGTGGTGACTCTGCATTACTCTAGTACTGGCCAAATTCGAAAAATTGTTTTCTAGGAGACTCCAGAAATGTGGGCGAGAATTGATGTCCACTAGTGCCATTTGTTAATGCGGGCGGGCACAGTCACAGGGCTGCTTCTCGTATAGAGTTGCTGCCACTCAAATAGATTTTCTACTTGAGCAGCAGCAACATCAACTTGAATGGCCAGCTGCTCTTGTGCATCGTATGGTGCAGTTTGCACTAATTTTTCAGGGCTGCTCACGCTACTGGCAAGAAATTGCAGCGCGACATGCATATTATCCACCTGTTGGTGGAACTCTATGGAGTCTCGTGGAGTTTTTTGTAACTTTGCGGATTCTGCTGAGTGGTACTCTGTGAGTTCCAGCAACCCCTATTTTAAAGCACAAAATATCCCTCACCTGAAACAACATCATTTTTCGCTTTCTTTTCTTTTGGTCAAACATCAGTTTCTACTCTTCTGTGCCTCTGGCACACTAGTCCTTACCAAACTTGCTAGCCCTTCTTCATCCATCCCAACCTCCAGGAAAGGCTGGGCAAAGCTTTGCTGACGGGTTCCTGCCACATACCAACTCAAAAGGCAAATCTTCCTTCACTGAAAGTGGGGTGGTGCAACAGTAGCACAGCATGGACTTTACGGCACTCGACACATCACACTTGTTTGTGAAAGACCATTAAATGTATTAACTCAGGACCCTGTTCATTTGTTCCACCTGATGAGCCGTCTATGGGCATGGTCACTATTTGAGGGTTGCTAGGAGTCGCAGCTGCGACCCCTGGCTTGCCCTTTGCGACCCCTGGCACTGTCTTTGTGACCCTGATCTCAGAGGTGGAAACATTGCCAAGAACACAGGGGCAGATCACCCTTATCGACATTGTTTGGGTCACCACTTTCTTTTTTGATCAGTTTTTTTATTGCACTAATAGTGAATAATATCATAATATTCACTATTATTGTAATAAAAAATGGAGTACAGTTAGCTGTAAAATGACCCAATCTGGCAGGTAAGGTAAGTAAAACATGCTCATCAATCCCCTGCACATGCCCGCAGTTTACAAACAAATTAGTGACAATATAAGAACGCTCTTTGTCCACTGCTTGATTTTGTATCTCGGTTTATTGTTCCTCTTATGAGCACCTTTATTCAGAGCCTTAGCCTGAGCACTTTCATTCAAAGCCTTAGCCAACACGTGTTTAATTGCTTCCAAAACAGTAAACAGAGACTTCTTCAGGGCTAAGAAACAAACAAGATACACTTTAGAACATAGTGGGTATACGACAATTGCAATCATTGACAAACACCCACTGTGACATGGTATCAAAAGGAACACGATTAATGTTGCCTACTTGAACCTGTGGAAACCCATGCTACTATATATAGACCACTGAACGGGTCCATAGTTGAATGACCGAATAGTAATCTAACAATATAGGGTCATATTTAAAAAATATGCAGTGGTGATCATGCAGTATGCCAATTGTGTGACTTTCTTTAAATTCAAAACATCTGTGTCATAACCAATTAGGTGACTTTTATAGGTTTACAGTGGTGACTGTTCTGAGGATGATACAGGTAAAAGGCCTCCCCTTAATGTTGCTGGTTATTTAATGAGTTTAATATGAAGATAAAGGGTACCTAAACTCCTGTGATTCAGGTCCTAGGAGAAAAAAGTATAAAGGAATGAGAGAAATTACTACTCTGAACTGTAACCCAATAGGGTTAACACTGCGTGTGAGAATGAGTATTAGATAAATCCAACCTTAGTCTCAGTTGTAATTCCGTCCCGAGGGATATATAAATGCTGTTGTCTTCACGTACAGAGACCAAACATATGTTCTCTAACGCCTCGTAAATAACAATCACTGTCCAGGTGTAAAGCTCATTGCCAATCGTTGCCACGTAAGGGTAACAAAGGTAAACAAGCATTAAAAATGCAATAGGTCTCGCCTTTAATTAAGTTAAAGCCATTTGCTTTGCTATACAATACAATTAGCAAAGCAAAAGGCTTTAACTTAATCAAAGGTGAGACCTATTGCATTTGCAATGCTTGTTTTGGGTAGGTGATGTAGCTCAAATGGAGAAAGCATTAACAATTAACTGTCAGTTATAGAGTCCAGATTACGAATAAATGTTTAAAGTCTACGCAAGACAGCCCGGGACAATCTAGTAGAACTTGTAAGTGAATTTCGTATTTATCAGTGAACAAGAACTTTTCACCAACCATCCATGTCCACAGGAATGTGTATAATACATAGGATAATTATTAGTAGGAGATACACAGGTGATGAGGCATGATGGGTGATCATTTAGTGCAAATAGTGACATTATCAGGGAAAATATAACATATCTACCAAAGTGACAGGATGTTGAGCAACCACCAGGAAGAGATTGAGGAACACGTAACCCACTGTGATCCACCAGTCAGCACAGCAGGTAGTTTGTTGGACCACCTTAATGCAAGACTAGAGTGAGGTGCACCCCGTTCATTACAGTGTGTATGCCCATGGAGGAACCAGAACACATGGAAGGCTTCAAAGCGAGGGGAGACGTTAAAAGGCTGAGAAAAGACGTTGTGGGCTTTTGTGAACTATATAGGGGGAGAGAGTTTAAACTAAGGCTAGTGGAAAGTTTATAAAAATTGGAATGGTGGTCTGTAAAGCAGAGAGGGTAGAATTTAATGATAGTATCTGAAACATACGAATGGTGCCTGCAGATGCATTCTGGGTAGACTAGCACACAGATTTCTTGTGCTGGGGAAGCCAGGAGTCACACCATCAGGATGTTTTGAGGGGGTCGAGGGCTGGAGAAGAGAAATGGGCACATGTAAGAAAGAGGAGATAGGGTAGATGGTGCCATGAAAGTAGATATCTGTTGCCGGGTGAGTGAATAAGTGAAATGTAAATGTAAATGTCAAGGTACTTATAGAGCGCACTGTCACCAGACGGCCACCTTGCGGTGTCGCCTTTTTGCGGTTTCCTGGCGCTGATACTCATACCGCTGTGGAACCCCTCCTGGCTTTCCCTGTGAAGTGTCCACTCCTGGGCACCCCCAGGGTGAAGCCAGGCATCCTTAGCGCTGTTGGGGCCGGTGTGGAGGCTAAGCAAGCTATTGCCCAGAGTTGCAGCGTGGGGCCCCTGATTAGAATAGGCACCGAGGCGAGAATAGACAGGCCCGAGGAAATTGAGCCCGAGCCCCGCCGAGGCGGGAATCGAACCCTGGTCCCTGGCCAGAACTCTGCTTCAGGGTCTGCCGCTCTAACCATTGAGCCACACTCCTCCACCTCCAAGTGTTTTCAGGCAGTCTGAGATTCAGCATTAAAAGGGTGGGGAGGGAGATAGGAGCATCGAGATGGGTTTCCACATGAGGGTACAAACAACTGAGGAAATTGCATCAGCAAAGGAGATCATTTGTAGGGATAAAGAGATGAGGACCCATGGCCTAAGGGGTCACCTACTGGGAAGAGCGTAAAGCAGTGTACAACGAGCAGCAGCAGAAGAGAAAGTAGGCGTCTGAGGGGAAGATCTGTACAACTGCTGCTACCTGGAGGGCTAAGGCAGGAAGGTTTGCTCACGTTGGAGCACAATCTACTGTGGAAAGCAACCATGATGTGAAGGAAATGCGGAGAGAGGAAAGGGCCGATTTTGGTGTGCTTTATTGCTGAAGGGTAGCTTCAAAGCCAGATTGCAGATGATAGCATATGAGTTTGCATGAGTAAAACAAAGCCAGTTGAGAGTAGGCTTTACAATTGGTGAAAAGTGCAAGCTTCAAGTCAGAAGAATAGATAGGGAGGAGAGGATTTTAGTTGGATTCTTAAGTAGTGAAGTAGCCACCACTGATCTGAAGGCTCGTCATTACCATCAATGGTAGTAAGAAGTGAACTGATTTATGGCAAAGTCTAAAAAACATTTGAGTGAATAGAGTCTCGATTGGTGGTTAATCCAGAGGTGAAGTGGAGGTTACTGACCATTACCAGAAGTTTAGGAGAAGCCCAGGAGTCCATTGATCACAATTTGCAGACATGATGTGCTCATGTTTTGGCTCTTTTGGTGCAATATGGTGCTCTGCAGAGACGTTAAAGTTCCATAGAAGCACGTCACATTAAAACCAACACCATTCTTAGTAACATTGGGAGTCTGTATTTGGAGAACACAACATTTGCATAAGATCAACGATTATAAACTTGCATCAATCGAATGACAGCTGTCGGATTGGATGGAGGGCAGTAAGAAGGAAACCCAAGGTGAGCTACCATGCAGTGGCAACCCCTTCCACACAGGTTGGACTGGAAGGTCGCAAGACCAACTGACCCTTCAAACTACCCACAACAATCTGTGGCTCGGTTTTGAAACCAGCACTGGAAACCCCATTGGTAAGAAGGCCATCTGTAGAACGAAGACTAAAAAAAAGGCCAAGAAGCTGGTATATACGTGTTATATAAAACCTCACAACCCAATCAACTGAGAGTGGTGATGCAGCATGGAGAGTACCAATCGAAGTCTGGAAAAGCGCAAACCACCTTTCATCTTTCCTTGTTGGGACATTGACATGCTATTAAGGAATGCGTTATTCAAGTGCTCAAACCAAACCTCAGAGAACTAGGGCTAGCTTATCACACCCACCTCAGATTTTTTTATTATTCGATTGCACCCGTTTTATTCATTTCTGTGTCGGGGCAGTAACTCAAGCACAAAAATAAAAGAGTATAACATTAAATGTGTTACCACAGGCAACCGACATGTGGGGATTAAAATGAGAGCCGGTCTCCGCGTGAACGTGCTGCAGTCTACTACAAGTCACATAGTAACACCTGGACACCGCCTCAGGCCTCAGAGGGATCGGCCACGGTTGTGCATATGTGAAAACTCCTGTTGCACGGATCGTTGGTGGCCTGTGACGCAGGACCTTGGTTTTATGGCCGTGGTTGCAGGCAGGGCCCACCAGAATTAATTTTGGGGATTGGCACATATATTATTCATCATCGACCTCTGACCCACAGCAAGAGCGAAAAACACACAATGGGGGGGGCGGGGGGGGGGGCGGGGGGAAGGAAGTGGAGAATGATGGAAAAAACGCTCCAAGTGCAGGAAACTAAAAACCTGCAAGGGTGAGTGTGATAAAGGGGCAGGCAGGGTGTTGATGGATTAAGAAGGTGGAATGAAGACTAAACTATCTATGTAACCATCAGCCCGATCTTTGATAGTCCAGGGGCACCACGGCCCCAAGCCAGCAAATTTTAATACTAAAATATTATTACAGAAAACGAAACCAATTGCTGTGATCGTGTGACTAGCATAAGAGTAATCACTCTTGATACTTCCAGGACAAAGTGTTTTTTAAAAATGGTGCCGTCAGCATCAGGGTTACCAAGCTTTACAGCGAGGGCTCAACCCGCTCCGCTATCTCAGTACTAGCTGCAAGGCAGCCCTGTCCCTTTAAGCCACTCCAAGGTCACAAAATAGATGGCAGTCCCCAGGCACTTCCCCACCAAATCTTAACAATAAACGACAATTCCCCAAGAATTATCACAAGTGAAATGCACTAGCGTGAATGGAATCTCCTAAGCAAGCAAACTGCGCCTCATGCCTCAATTTATGGCGCGCAAAGAGGCCGCTGGCTGCAGTGAGGAGCCAGCGCTCCAAACAAGGGGCAGGCAATCGGACACTGAAAGGAACCGCAGGTCGGGCAAGTCGCTAGGGCCCCTAAAAGAGACCTAGGTATCAGCAGGTTGTGTCGTCATCTCGTGATGTGGTCATCAGATGAGGACAGCTGGCTGCTCTTTGTAATAGTCCATAAACAGGAACACCACATCAGTGACATTTAATGCCCCACCCCCGCCTACTCGACAGCCTCCGTCATCACAACCATACGCAAATTATATTTCCTGGAAGGACAGCCTTATCCCACCGACGCTTTGCAAAGAACCTTCTGTATATGAACACCTTTCTTCTAAAAGTACGTTATAAGGAAGATGTGATATTCTATAGGCCCTGTGTCTCAGATATGTCACTTCAACAGCACACGGATCTACGAAGAACAGCTCACAAGTGTTTGATTGCTGTAATTTAATCATCAAATATTTTAGGCGCGCCTACGGTTGGTTTCCCGTTCAAGAACTTAGGGGCGTATCAACAACAACCGGCGATAATTATCGCTCAGCGCTCTTAGCGTGAGGATAATTATCGCCGGCTAGCGTGAATTTTTATCGCTGAGATAGCGTGCTACTAGCAACGCTTATCTCAATAGCGATAAAAATCTACACGCTAACAGGCTAACGTGAGATTATCGCTGGAAACCCAGCGATAATCACACGTTACCTTGTTGATAGGGACAGGCAAACTTAGCCATGATATCCTCCTTCCATAGGATATCATGGCTAAGTCTGAAAATTAGCAGACGTAAAAAAGCAGCGTTAACCGCGGTTAGCGCTGCTTTTTTTGTCTCTAACAGGGTTAGCGACATTCTTGATAATAAGAGAAATGTCGCTTAGCGACATTTCTCCTATTATTTTACTCTGGAACGCCCCCTTTGCATCTCATTAAAGATGCAAGGGGAAGCGTAGAGTAAAAGGGTGCTAACATGCAAATTTGCGTGTTAGCACCCTGTTGTTCATAGGGCGCTAGTTTTATCTCTGCTTTTTTGGCTTTTAAAGCCAAAAAAGCAGAGATAAAGCCCTTGTTGATATGCCCCTTAATAGTTTGTTATTCAATAGTCCAGCGAGTGTAATTTGCCCTTTGCAGACCGATGAATCATGAAACAAACAGCCCTCCCCCTCGGATCCAAACTGTAGTTACTACCGTGCCTGAAATTCCCACTGCCCCGATCTCTGAAACATTACACTTGTTGTGACGTGCTCACCACAGCAGCCCCGAAATGTGAATTCCTGTATTCCATGGAAACGCCCACTGCCCCACTGATCCTCTTGAAGTGTTACCTGCCCTTTGCTCCCACCAACTCTTAAAGAACGGTGGAACTGCCACTGCCCACCCCCAACTCCGAACACTGTACCGTGCATGGTCGGTTTAATCACTACCCCACCTAACAACCGCCCCATCCCCCATAATGTAGGGTATGACACCAACTGCCACCCCCATTCTTATCACTTCAAAGGGGCTAACTGGATTCACTGCCGACCAACTCAAAAATCTGCACTAAGCGTAATATTCAAATAAGCCTTGTTTCGCCGATAGTGGTGGTGGGGGGGAGGGGTGGGGTGCTTTGGCCTAAATTTACTCAGCATTAACGGTATGCTGTGACAATTCGAACCCATTCTGATTTATTGTGCTTCTTAAAACCCTTGAAGAATTTATTCTGCTCTGTACGATTCAGCATGGAATTCCAAGATGTGTTACACTGCGATGATTGTAACAGGGAGCGTTACTGCCATCATCACCGAGACCTCGCATGTACATATCGTTGGCACGAAATTCCCATTTTACACTTTTAAATGAGAGATGTACTGTAACGTGCCAAGTGTGAGACTCTCGTCACAGAAAGTGCAGGTTATGTCTCAGAAGTGGGGAACAGTTATTTGCAATGATCACGTCTTGTTATTTGCACAGCACAAAAGTACCATTGCTTCCAAGCAATGTGAAAGTTGGTGTGCGTGGAGGGGGAAAGGGTATTTTGGTTACACTGCAAGTACGCAAAGCTCGATTAAAGGGAGAAAGGCACACAAAACGAACTGGGAAAAAACGTAAACCTTGCACAGACAGATTTCCACACATTTTCGTATCAAGAAAACTTTCAGAACAAGCACGGTCTTATGTAGGAGCCCGACTTGCGGGCGTTTGTGTAGGGGGGCGTTAAACAAAGCCTGAGGATCAGCGAGGGATGGCGAAAAGCTACACCAAAAAAAAAGTGCTTTGCGGCTAATTAGGAGACACTGTCTCCCGCCGCCAGTAAAAGATGCAATCCTGGTGGGCGGGGCAAAAGGAGACAGGGTGGTAACCAAGAGGGACTAAAAACCCTCCTGGACAATCAGAACACCCGGTTTTGCATAATTGGTGGCGCAAAATGACGTGCACCAATGCAAAACACGGGCGGAGCAGAAAGTGAACTTCTGGAATCTTATCGATTCCAAGAAGCCTTCGTAATGTGGAAATATGGATTTTTCTGGTCAGTTATGTCCCCTATCTTGGACCCCAACGGTTCCATGTGCATGTCACAAGTACATGTATGTTCCCTCCAGTTCCAGTTATGAAGACGCAAATACATGTGCGTCCACCGTCAACATGTCCTTTGACAGATCCGCCATGTATAGGCCGGATATCCCATTCCTAAATATGAAAGGCCATCGGCTTTATATGGTTCACTTATGCCACTTTTCAGTCCAGGCAAGTAGGCCCTGATTCTGTCATCAAAACTCCTCTTGCCTTCTGCCTCTGAAAGCTCCAGCCCGAGCCTGCATCTGTGACCATGAACTTTGTCTCATTCTCTGCGCGGCTCACGAAGCCTGACATCAGCTTACTCTCTGCCAAGAACTGTATTTCACCTTCGAATTATCTGCCTCCCCCTCAGCCGATGCATTCCTGCCTAGTAGTTTAAGTAAACATTCTTCCAGTTACCAAGCAAAAAGGCCCATCTTCTCTGTCCTCATGCAAGTAATTCATAGCCCTGTTACCATGGAATATTCCTACCCCCTCGCATTTCAGTGTAGACACTTAGACGCTTGTACACGCACGCACAGTCAGTATAGAATAGATTCTGTCCAAGAGTCCCTCTTTTATGGATAACATAGTTCTTTAAACATAGGATGTTAGATATGATTTGGGATTCGGTTGACTTGACCCCCCAGACTTCTCGTCTCCACATATAGAGCTAAATGTCAAGTCCCCGTCACCCCCTAGTTACACGTCAATTACACGTCATACTGCTGCGCGCGCATCAATGCCAAGTATTATCTTATAGATCCACCTATGTATTACATCATAACCAATCATGTTCCTTTTTACTCATTATTACACCCATTTTCGGTTACGCAAACCAAACGTCAATGTCCTTATCAATTGTTACGCCTACTGTATTCACTTCATTATAATGTATGTACTATAAAAGTTACTTCTTGTCAATAAAGTATGTACTTCACTTCCTGAACCCCCGTGGTGATGGAACTTGAGGCATCCGATTATAATCGATTATTGGAATAAAGCCCATTCCGAAACTCTAATATCACGGATTCTGCCTCTCATTTTACTGAGCTATTTTATAATGTTTCTGTATCAAATTCAGTCCCGGTAAAGGAATTTTTATTTACCACATGATGGCGCCCGAACAGGGACACTTTCTCATCTCACGCGCCGGCGGTGCGTTGCAGGCCCGGTCTCCTGCCACAGCTGGACGGACAATAACGCGTACCAGCAGGATTTCCTGTATCTCCCTCCGGTTAAGCGGGGGCGACTGAGACTGCGATCAACACCCAGACGAGGCGGTGAGAAGTGCGAAGTATCCCAACCAGAGCCTAGCTGAGAGAGCAAGATCCGAGGTATACAGAGACCCACCAGTCCGAAGTCAAGCCCAGTGTCCGACGAGTCGAGTCGAGTCGAGTCCAGTCCGGTTCAAGTTCAAGTTACTGAGGCCTTCCGTTTCCGAAGCTACCCGGTGAGTACCATTGCTGGGGAGGCATTTCTGACGTGCACATAGGTTGTGCCGGTCAAGACGGGTTTGGGTACACAAATCCGGTCTGCACTGTTTTAGCAGTGTATCTGTACTGTTTAGCAGTATATCAAGTATTCCGAAGTATTCCGAAGTATCTAGTTATTGTCTAGTTATTGTCGAGAATTAAGCTTGGTGATTAGTTATGCAGACGATCATCATTGTTGTTTCAGTTAAAGGTTTAATGTTAAATGTTTAAAGTGTTTAAGTATGTTCTGTATATCGTGGTATGAATGACTGTTCATTATCGTGTTTATTGTATTAAGTCCGTTCGAATTCAAGTATCAGGTCAAAATCAAGTATAAGGTCAGTTCTCAATATGCCGCTCTTTTCGAAATTAAGACAGATCACTACCAGAAAAGGGGTTCTCGAAGAAGCCGTCCCTATTCCTCCTAGGGACACTCCAGGGCACTTTATGTATCACAAACATGGCTTAGACGCTATATTATTTCTTGATTTATGGGTAGACTATACCAAGGGATTACCAGAAAGTCAGAGGTGGCCCACAGCGGGGACCTGGGATGCAGAGTGCATCATGAAAGTCGAGGAAGAGTTATGGAAAAGAAAAGTCAGACAGTCACAGAAAGACGCCGTTGAATTATGGCGTAAAGAATCACATAGACGAACAGAAAAAGCACGTAGACAGGAAGAGAAGAGTAAAGAGAATTCCAATAAAGCTCGAGAGAATATATTAATTGAGGAAGGTATCCGAGTGAAATCAGAACAAGTAGACAGACAAAGAAATGCCCTTATGAATGGTATGTATCCCCTTCTGGCCGAAGGATTACCTAAGGCTACTCCAGAGATACCGAAAGACTTGCCACCCCCATTATTCCCAATCAAGGTACATCCTAAGGGGCATCCTAGAACCGCAGAAGATGTTTTTCTTTCCTCATATTTAGATGACGCAGCTCCCGAGTATGCTAATTCCGCCCCACGTAGACCGCATACCAGGGAGGTCCAACGCCAAGATCCAGCACCCGTATCCCTGCAGCAACAAATCGAGTCACAAGTTCCGGCAAGCACATCTGTTTCTGCATCTGTTCCTACAAGTACTTCTATAGCTGAGTCCACACCTATAGTTGCTGTGTCACGTTCGACGAATCCTTTCACACCCGACGCCCCAGACGGGGCCACGGGAGGTGCTACCAATATTTTTTCTACGCCACCTAGAATAAATAAACTTATTTTCCAAGAGTCAGCGCATTCACGTACACCCAAATTCGTAAGTGATCGTACGCTTAAGGAACTTCTTATAGATTGTAGATATGACCCGGTGCTCGGTAAAGAGGACGAAATGATCCTGGCATCATTGCGTATCAGACGAGCCGCAGGGTATTTAGCGAAGCTACCAGGAATGACTGCGTATCTAGATAAAATATATCATTTTGTCCAAACAGGGCGAGATCCAGAATGTATTTACAGAGCTATGGAATACCAGAAAGTAGAGATACAGGGGGAACTGTTACGTTTCCTCATAAACTGTGTGATCAGAAATCAAGACCGACCGGGGGTAGATCCGGAAGCAATGAAAATTCTTACAAAATGGAGCCAGAATATATCAGAAGGGAGACACGATAAGCAAAATTGTATAATAGCCATGTGCCGAAAGATCCGTAAAGAAATAGAACGCCTACACGAAGAGAGATTAGAGACAGACGAGTTCGAGCAAAGCGAGGAAGAAGGGTCAGGACTGCCCGCCGGACAGTCAGACACCATAGCCTATGTAGGTAGAGGAAGATCTTGTAATAGGAATCAGACTAGATGTCATACTGACCCAATACGTCCAATATGTCCAGATAATGACAGGAATTTCCAAATACCTATAATTAACATAAGGTCTAACGAGCATTCGTTCCAAACCGCTGACAAACTACTCCGAGAACGAAGGGGTTATCATTTTCTCGATTCTATGGATGAACAAGATTTAGCGAGGGCAGCTGTTCATTGGGTGGACAGTCCCGGAAAATATAGTGATGAGACAGTAGTACGCACATTTTTGAATCTCACCCCAGATGAGCAGAGGTTAGCTGGGATTTATATGATTCAACAACTCATTATACTATATCAGAGTCAGCATTCGGACCCTGGTCCCTTACCTGACATATTGACTGAATTGCTTATGAATAAATGGAGAGGTCCAGGTACCAAATTAATTAAAGAAATTCTAGTATCTAGAAAGCAGTATATTCTTTTTGTATGCTCAGAGCATGTCTCATTGCCTGTCAAGGAAAGAACGACGTATCACCTGGATAGACAGAATCCCTTACGAGAAGTACACCCAATAAAAGGCGAGGACAATGAGTTTAAACGTGTATTTGTATATACGCCTATATCGAAAATAGAATTGTTAGAAATGAAGAAAGTAGTACCCAGTCATGACAAGGACCCAGCGGGTTTTCACCGAGAAATTAAAGACATGTTACTCATGGGAGAGTATACCTACCCCGACATTATGACAATATTAAAGGTGTTGATGCCTGCTGGCATTTATGAGAAACTCAAGGAAAAAGAGTGGGAGGTAGGTGATCAAAAGATAGAATGGTCAGCATTAGAAGCAGAAGAAAGGGCCCGAGGTCCAGGTTCGGGGCTTGGGGACAAAACTAAAGCACTACCAGGTCTACTAGTACAGGTACTGCCACGTTTATTAACTACGAAAAAGGAAGATTGGGGTACAATTTCAGCCTGTAAACAGAAGCAAGATGAAGACACTAGCGATTACTATGCCCGATTCGAGAAATGTTTTGGTATAAATAGTGGCATAAAAGCAAGTAGCGAATCATACCCGCATCTGTTTGTAACAAAATTAGTGGAAAATGCCCTGCCCCCAGTAAAGAATAGAGTATTAAAATTCGAAAGTACCTGGCAAGGTAACACTCCAACACAAATGTTACAAATGTTACAGTACCACCACAATAGAATTAAAGAGGAACAAGAACATGAACACAGACGCATGAAAGACACGAAAATGAAAATGCTAGTTTCCCAGACAGTTCCAGCTGAAGGACATAAAAAGGGTATGACACATTCCGATTCAGCAGGACCTGTAAAAGGGACATGCAATTATTGTAAAAAGCCAGGTCATTACGTACACGATTGTCCAGTGCTAAAACATAATATCGCCATAGGTAAAACACAAGAAAGATCACGGCCACTAAGACAAGATCAGAATGAACAAGGAGCTACGCAGCATGCCCAGGCCATGCCAGCCGCACAACAGCCAATACAGTTTGTGCCAGCTGCACCACCGTTGCCTGTTGCTGCCACACAGACAACAACACGACAAATGTATCAGACTGCACAGTATGAATATCCGGAGTATCAACGTTACGCATGAACTAGCCTAGAGAGGGAAGTTGACTTACCCCTTATCGAGATTCCTGTAGATCAAGAAGGACCTTATGTACATAGTGAATTATTAGGTCAAGATAGAAAATTTTTACTCGATACAGGGACAAGTCGAACAACTATAAAACGAAGTGAAGTCCCAGGGGCACCCCTCTCAGGCTCACAGAATATTTCCCTTGGTTTTTCAGGAAAACCTATTGTTAATGAAGTGTCACAGCCTCTTCCACTTACGATAGGACCTCTGACCCGAACTACAGATTTATTGCTTACTAAATCATGTCCAGAAAACTTGTTAGGAATAAAAACGTTGAAAGCCCTAGGAGCCATACTATGTTGTTCTCCGGAAGGAGTAAGGTTGTTTTTACGTGATTTTAAAGGTCACTATGTATCTAGAGACATGGATCCCCGACTGCAGACTTTACCTACACATCTATGGGCACAAGGCCCTACTGATGTTGGTTGCATGAATATTACACCATATCGAGTCACACTAAAGGCAGGAGTGGTGCTACCACGAATGCGACAATACAAGTTACCACCAGATGCTGTAACGGCTTTACTACAAATCATTGACGAGCTTATTGCCCAAGGAGTAGTTGTAGAAACAGACTCCAATGTATGTAATTCACCGATAATTCCGATTCTTAAACGAACAGATCCTACAGCGCCGCCAGTATATCGATTGGTTATTGATCTGCGCGAGTTAAACAAATGCATTGTGCCACAATTTCCTGTGGTCCCAGATATCTCGTCATTATTGACAGCTATTGATTCCGAAGCAACATTCTTTACTGTAATTGATCTCAAAAATGCCTTTTTCAGCGTCCCAATAGATCCGGAAAGTCAATATTTGTTCGGATTTAGTTTAAATGGGCGTAGCTTTAAATTCACCCGCGCACCTCAAGGATTTACAGAAAGCCCCAGCATCTATAGCCAAGCACTGAAACGAGAACTTGACAGTATCCACATGCCGGTTAACACTGCCCTGCTTCAATATGTCGATGATCTGCTGATCACCGCTAGAAGCGAACCCGAATGTGAGAAAGCATCACTGACAGTTTTACAATTTCTAGCCGAAAAGGGGCACAAGGTGTCCCCTTCTAAGCTGCAATTCTGTGTCCAGCGAGTTGTTTATCTTGGACACTCGCTGGACAAGGAGGGAAGGCAGCTTACACCTGACCGCATTCAGTTGATAGCTAACATGCCAATACCCAAGACACAAAAGGAGGTGCGGGCTTTCATAGGCCTCACTTCATACTGTAGACAGTGGATCCCGCAATATGCATTTCTAGCAAAACCACTCATTCAATTGACAACACAGGAGGCAGCCACACCGACTGTTCTCCCTTGGACTCAGGAACACACACAAGCTTTTGAAAGCTTAAAGAAAGCTTTATGTCAAGCACCCGTTTTAGCAACGCCATGTTACAGAAAACAGTTTACACTCTTTGTTACAGAACGCGAAGGTACGGCCTTGTCAGTACTCACACAGGAACAAGCAGGAGCACACAAACCATGTGCTTATTTTTCTAGTACATTAGATCCCGTAGCTCAGGCTTTGCCTGCATGCCTAAAATCAGTAGCAGCAACAGCTTTAGCAATCAGACAAAGCGATGCCATAGTGTTAGGACATCCATTGACAGTTCAAGTACCACATGCAGTAGAGGTTCTTGTAAATAGAACACAAACACAACACTTGACCGTAGCACGACTTACAGGGTATGAACTTACATTGTTTCAGCCACATATAGAAATAAGACGCTGTAACACATTGAATCCTGCCACACTTTTGCCAGTAACCGGAACAGACCCACTAGCCCATGACTGTATTGAAGTTATTACTGTAACGACAAAACCCAGACAAGACTTGACCGATGTTCCATTGTCAGATCCAGACTTGACATTTTATGTCGATGGTTCATGCATGAGAACAAATACAGGAGAGTTAGTAGCCGCTTATGCAGTCACAACAGATACTGAAGTCATTGAAACTAATCGTATAAATACTTTGTCAGCTCAAGCCGCAGAGCTCATCGCTCTGACACAAGCCTGCATTCAAGCCACGAATAAAAAAGTCAACATATACACTGATTCACGTTATGCATTCGGAGTTGTACATGACTTCGGCGTGCTGTGGCGAGAGAGAGGTTATTTAACTTCCCACGGTGCCCACATTCAGCACGGACCCCTCATTCATGCATTATTAGATGCAATACATCTACCCACTGCAATATCAATTATGAAATGTAAAGCCCATACAAAGGTTACTGATACCATTTCCCAAGGCAATGATCTAGCCGACAGAACAGCTAAACTGACTACTCAAACTCAAACCCCCGACACGGCAAAGACAATAGTCCTGACACCGACACATTGTATGACAGTTAAAGATCCTACTCTTGACGTAATTGACATACAGACACATGCTACACCAGACGAAATAAAGAAATGGACTGAATTAGGAGGGATCCAAACGGACCAAGGATGGATGATGAAGGAAAGGTCTGTATGGTTCCTTCCTGATTCAATGGTCCAAGTCATAATTAACACTATACATAGTCCAGCACATTTAGGAGAAAAAGCTATGCTAGACAGCATTCAACACATTTGGTTCAATAAACATTTACGAGCAGCAGCAAAACAAAAGGTCCGTACCTGTATGATCTGTTGCCAGTTCAACCCAGGAAAAAGCGTTCCCGTAGAACAGGGTGGATTTCATCCTCCTGATCACCCTTTTGAAGTCCTACAGATGGATTATATCCAGATGGAACGATGCAGAGGATTCAAATATGTTCTCGTAGTTGTCTGCGCTCTGTCCCGTTGGACGGAGGCATACCCGGTTTCAGATTACACTGCCCCGACTACTGCCAAACAGTTGGTTCGAGAATTCTTCCCACGATACGGTTTACCACGTGCTGTTTACTCAGATAACGGCCAGCCGTTCTCATCCGAATTAATGAAACACGTTTCACTTCTGTTAGGATATCAGTGGAAATTCCACTGTGTCCGACACCCCGAGGCAGCAGGTCTCGTAGAAAGACATAACCAGATACTGAAAATTAGAATGTCCAAAATATGCAGAGAGAAAGGTGTCGACTGGGTAGTAGCGTTACCAGTTGCACTCTTTTACATGAGAATGGTAGCACACTCTCGAACAGGGCTATCCCCGTATGAGGTGATCTTCGGTAGACCACCGAATATGTGGGGGACGCCTATACCACGCAAAATAACTGATATTGACTGTAATATGCTGACAGATTACTTGGCTTCCTTGATGTCTGCACTACAATCTTCTCGTTCACAGGTAGCTGCAGCCTTTCCCGACAACACTGAGGTGAAACCCCATGACGTTGTTCCGGGTAATCTTGTCTTTGTGAGGAATTTCGACCGAAAGACTCAGCTGGAGCCCAGGTGGAAAGCACCCAAGTTGGTCCTGTTGACCACAAGAACAGCCGTGAAGATCGAGGGCCGCAAGGGCTGGATTCATTCAAGCCACATCAAGAAATTTCATGGACTATCTTCGGATATAGACATTGTGCCCTGCACTCCCTCACAGACTGATACAAAACTCCCTTTTGTTGAACCTAACAAATCTGAAAATTACAAACTAAAGCTTAGGCCCAACCAGTCGAGCAATTTGATTGTTTAAGTCCTCTCCAAGGTGAAGCGGTTGAATTGTCTCTGACATGTATCCCTTGGACCTGAGTAGAGAAAATACCCGAAAAATGTTGAAACGACAGGCGTATTGTAAATCACTGCGTAGCCACTGCATAGTGACATTATTAATTTTGTTTTTATTGAGTCTTTTAATAATTATTACAAGTATGTTGTTGCACATATATTACCCTATTTCTAGACATGTTTATAATGTTGCTGCTGAACATTCTTTTAGTGACTTACCTCCGCATGAATTGTCTTATAGACTTGCGCTGCGCAATAACACTTTCATTAGTATGTTACATCATTCCCATCAGACTAGTAATGCCACCAATTGTTGGGTGTGTGGCCGACTCCCTCCCTATCAGAATTATGAAGGAGTCCTGCCTTTCTTTCCACATCCATTTACACATAATGGCTCCTGTGGAGCATGGTTTAGCTTAATTAATTCCATAGACTCAGACACAGCAGTTTACCAAGATCATTGGGTATGGGGAAATCTGAACCTAGCTTTACTCAAGGTCTGTTACCCTGACAAGGAGGGTCGCCCCAAAAGAACAGGAACTGATCTAGAAAATGAAGTATATGGATTAGGTAATTTTACACCTAATCTCATGATTCTAAATGTCGTATCTGAAATTGAACTAGTCTTACCCACCATGTCAGTATTCCCAGCAAAAGGTGAATTATGTGTAAGAAAGGTTGGTTCCATACATATGGGCCATAGTAAATGCACTACTATGGTAGAATTCAGTGATCAAGGAAAATCTTCATTTAGAGCTTCTCGCCACTCCTACTTTATATGTGGTCAGACTGCATATATGCGTCTACCTCTAGATTGGGATGGTACCTGCTACATTGCATTCCTTTTACCACCTGTTTTCCTCGCTCCTCCTGATTATTACAGGAATATTCATTTAGTACACAACAGAGAACGGAGAGATCTCCCCATTGTCGATTACACTGAGACGGCATGGGACAAGTATGTAGATTTTAATAAAGGCATCTTTCCCTATATAGGTACTGTTACTAATAGTAAGCTGATACGTAGATTAACTAGAACCCTTGAGGCAGTAGTGAATGAGACTATTTCCGCCTTAGGCAATTTAACGGAAGAGCAGTCTGCTATGCGGATTGTTGTGCTTCAAAATCGTCTTGTCCTTGACGTCATCCTGGCTGATAGGGGCGGAGCTTGTAGGGTCATCGGATCAAGCTGCTGCGTATTCATACCAGAAAATTCGCCATCTGTATATAAAGCCATCACTCGCCTTCATAAGATTGTAAGCCAGATACACCAGAACCCAGGCACTTGGACTTGGTCCAGTTGGTTTTGGAATGCGGTATCAGCCTGGGGATGGAGAGTTTTATCCTTCCTAGGTATTGGCCTTCTCATACTATTCAGTTGCTGTCTATGTCTACAATGTGGACCAGCAATTTGTGGTCTGTGTGCCACATCGTGCATTCCACATCAAGATTTTCATTCAAGATCCCGGAAGAAGAAAGAAGAACAAATGATGCTATATGAACAGATCAATGGATTGATGAAGATTGATATCTCTTGAAGGGCAAGTAGGGGACAAGGAGGGAATGTGGAAATATGGATTTTTCTGGTCAGTTATGTCCCCTATCTTGGACCCCAACGGTTCCATGTGCATGTCACAAGTACATGTATGTTCCCTCCAGTTCCAGTTATGAAGACGCAAATACATGTGCGTCCACCGTCAACATGTCCTTTGACAGATCCGCCATGTATAGGCCGGATATCCCATTCCTAAATATGAAAGGCCATCGGCTTTATATGGTTCACTTATGCCACTTTTCAGTCCAGGCAAGTAGGCCCTGATTCTGTCATCAAAACTCCTCTTGCCTTCTGCCTCTGAAAGCTCCAGCCCGAGCCTGCATCTGTGACCATGAACTTTGTCTCATTCTCTGCGCGGCTCACGAAGCCTGACATCAGCTTACTCTCTGCCAAGAACTGTATTTCACCTTCGAATTATCTGCCTCCCCCTCAGCCGATGCATTCCTGCCTAGTAGTTTAAGTAAACATTCTTCCAGTTACCAAGCAAAAAGGCCCATCTTCTCTGTCCTCATGCAAGTAATTCATAGCCCTGTTACCATGGAATATTCCTACCCCCTCGCATTTCAGTGTAGACACTTAGACGCTTGTACACGCACGCACAGTCAGTATAGAATAGATTCTGTCCAAGAGTCCCTCTTTTATGGATAACATAGTTCTTTAAACATAGGATGTTAGATATGATTTGGGATTCGGTTGACTTGACCCCCCAGACTTCTCGTCTCCACATATAGAGCTAAATGTCAAGTCTCCGTCACCCCCTAGTTACACGTCAATTACACGTCATACTGCTGCGCGCGCATCAATGCCAAGTATTATCTTATAGATCCACCTATGTATTACATCATAACCAATCATGTTCCTTTTTACTCATTATTACACCCATTTTCGGTTACGCAAACCAAACGTCAATGTCCTTATCAATTGTTACGCCTACTGTATTCACTTCATTATAATGTATGTACTATAAAAGTTACTTCTTGTCAATAAAGTATGTACTTCACTTCCTGAACCCCCGTGGTGATGGAACTTGAGGCATCCGATTATAATCGATTATTGGAATAAAGCCCATTCCGAAACTCTAATATCACGGATTCTGCCTCTCATTTTACTGAGCTATTTTATAATGTTTCTGTATCAAATTCAGTCCCGGTAAAGGAATTTTTATTTACCACAGTATGATGATGTGTCGGGAATTCCGATAATCTTCACTTAATAAAGGGTGCTATATCGATTTGACCATTGTGTCTGTCAATAAGTTAATTACCGGTGTATGTGTAAAAAAATAACTTACCGGTATCATGTGGCCCGTGTTATGGATAATAGGATGTTGGCCATCTTTGAGTGTAGCCAAAGTGTAATCATTCCAATATAGCTTAAATTCAAGGGAAGTATAAGCGAGGCTTGTGTCGGGAATTCCGATAGTCTTCACATAATAAATGGTGCTCTATCAATTTGGCCACTGTATGTGTCAAGAAATAAAATTGCTGGTGTCATGTGGCCCGTGTTATCAGGTCACTCCGATCCAATCGGACGGCGGCCATCTTTGAAATATCTACACAGGTACCACAGTGAACTGAGCAACCTGGAATATACAGCCACTCAGCTCAGGTGAGCAGTAAGAGAGGGCTACCGTCAAGATTTCCGTTCCCCCGTTCATAGACCTGCTAGCCGCTAACTCAATTCAACGTGAAATGGCAACATTTAGCGAAAGTCACATAAGGGTACAAAATTAATTTTATACAAAATAAGGGAGAGAGTTCAGATTTCAGAGAGAATTGAAGAAAATGCAAAGAGACAATAACTGGTAAAGAAAATGCGGAGAGACAATAGCTGGTGATGGCATATTCTAAACAGTAGACAACACGTGTGAACAGGACCTACAGACACAGTCCTGTTATCGCACACAGCAGATAAGCTATGAAAAATATAAGGGCCAACATCAGAAACATTTAGTAACAGGTGTACCCGATCTATTGTGTCAATGCCCTGTTCCCCTAATAGAGTGGAATCCGAGTGCTTTGGCAGTTAAGCAATCAAAAAAGTGTGGCGACTCCGGTGTGTTAGCAGTATTTAACACTAGGATGAGAATAGGATATCAATCTCCAAGGAAATACTGCAATTCGTGGTCAGTGTTGAGGCCCAGTTCCACACTCGTAAGTCGCATAATCCAGGCTGTCTCCCAACTTCTAAGTGTCAGTTCTCTGTTGCCACCTCTCACATCCCTGGGTATGGTGTCAAACCCGTAAAAAGAAAAGTCTCTGTGACTATCCTGCGTGGGACACTCTACTATATGCATGGCTATTGGATATCTAGTATCAGCTTGCATCACTACCCTCATGTGTTCCCCAATGCCATCATTTAGAGCTGAAATGGTGCTGCCGATGTATCGGCGTTGGCATTTGCACTCAATTACATAAACCACATACTTAGTGTGGCAGTTAATATTCATATCAATCTTGTAGATACGGCCATTGTGACCAGTGAAGTCCCTCTTCTTATCCATGGCCCATCTGCACGCGGTGCATTGTCCACATTTGAAAAAGCCCATACTGAGAGGTGTAAGCCAATGCGAGTGTATGCCTGCCCTAGGGTAGCTGGGACTCAACAAGTTCCTGAGGCTCTTACCCTTGCGGTATGTCATCTCCGGTCTGGAAGAAATGAAGGGTTCTAATGTTTTGTCAGCTCGTAATAAGTGCCAATGTCGTCTCATATTACGTGTAAGCGTCATGTTTGGTGTATTGTAATCCATCACAAGCCGTATGGTACCTGGGTTCTCCTTCTTAGTCCTGGCTTGCAGGGTACACTGCCTTTTAACCTTGGAGATCCGATTTAGGACATTGTTAACTGTCCCCCGACTGTAGCCCCTATGCTTAAATCTGTCCTCCATGCCTTTTAGGCAAAGTCTGAAGTTGTGGTATGTGCTACAGTTGCGCCTAGTGCATATAAATTCCCCATACGGGATGGCATCGATCTGGTGCCTCGGAGGAGCACTTGCCGCATGCAGTATGCTGTTGAAAGCCATTGCTTTCCTATATAATCTGCTCTCAATCCTATTGCCAGAGACAAACATTTCCACATCTAGAAAGGTTATGGAACACTTGCTGTGGTGGCAAGTGAACCTAATGTTGGCATCATTACTATTCAAGTAAGCCGGAAAATAAGATAGCCTCTCAGTGCTTCCAGTCCAGATCATGAGGCAGTCGTCAATATACCTGCCACAATAAAGAATATAGTTGTTCCATTCGCTGCCTTTTGTGCCCCATATCCAGTACTCCTCCATCCACCCCATGAACATATTGGCATACGATGGGGAGAGTTTTGAACCCATGGCTACTCCAAATGTTTGCCTGTATCATGTATCCTTAAAGAGGAAAACATTGTTTTCAATAATCATTTTGGTCATTTCTAGAATCATGCCTGTGTGTTCCCAGAGGCTAGCCGGGAGAGAGTTGAGTATGCGTTCCAGTACCTGTAGACCCAAGTCATGTTGGATGCTCGTATATAAAGCGGTAATATCCGAGGTCACCAGTATCATGGTATCCTCCCATGTAATGTCAGCCAGTGTGCTAAGTATATGCTTATTGTCCCTTATATGCGAGGTAGGTTAACCAGCATCGGTCGGAAAAATATGTCCACAGTGTCTCTGTGGGTCCACTTATACCAGACACAATAGGTCTGCCTGGTGGAAAGGGGAGATTCTTGTGTATCTTTGGCAAGGTGTACAAGCATGGGTATCTGTGACGGTCTACTTTAAGATATGTGTATTCATTAAAATCTAGGAGGCAGCGGTCATGCCACAACCAGGTGGAACCATGGATGTGTTGGGATGGACAACCTGAAGCAACAATGAGTGAAATCGCCCTGGAGTGAACCAAGCACCCAAGGGCGGGAGAACCAGAAGCAGTGCACCAATAAAAGCCCAGCATTTCTGAATGGCACAAAAATGAACGAATGGCAATTCATGGGCGTGCCAACAGCCCACGATGGAGATACAACAGGTCTTGCAGACAGCACTGCCATGACGTAACAACAGTTGGTAATTGCCATCTCCTCCTGTCTGTGCAGGTCTGCATGCCACTGCTGACAGGTTCAAACAACCTGAACTGACATGTGGCTCTCACAGACTTGCTGTGAGCCGGACCAGAGAGGGCAGTTTTGGGCAGGAAGGCTTGGGGATGGCATAGAGGGAGGCAGGGGTTGTTGACAGGAGGTCAGGAATTATTTAAATATTTGGTTTGTGTACGGTTATTTTCAAAAAGTGGTGGGTAAGTGGCATAAAGCTAGGTGTTTATTTTACACTTTGGGGGATGAAGAGGGTACATTTCGAGGTTGGGGGGAGTGGGTAGCAGGAAGTAAGGTTTTTTTAAACCATTGGCAGGCTGGCTATATTATACATGGCTCACCCACTAATCGTCCCCCCAAGTCATCTGCCCACGTGTTATTCGGGGGCGAGAGGCATATATAAATAATATTGTATGTTACTGAAATGTGAATAACAGAATGTTTTTCACTCTTGTTTTTTTGTGACATCCAGTGGTGGCCAGCGCAGGTAAGCATGATGGGGTCAGGGGGCAGGGAGGGTGGGGGGAAGTCGACAGACAAGGGAATAGGTAAAATTAAATAAATAAAACCTATTCCTGTCATGTGTCAACCCCCCCCCCCCCCACACCCTGCCCCACTGCCCCATGGCGCTTACCTGCATCGGCTGCGACTGGGGACATCATAGACAACTCGAGTCTCTCTCTTGTCTATTCGACAACCCATCAGTGAAAAACATGCCCCTTACTTGGAGTTACATTTTTGTAGTTCAATATATTATGTTAACGACAAGACCTAGAATTTGGCAGATTGTTTTCCAGACCTACTGTCATTTCAAATGCACCAATATGTCTGAGCGTGACAAATGACGGGCCTTTCAGAAACACCTGCCTTTTCAAGATTGACTCTGCCCTAGTCTTGCTAGCCTTTCTGAAATACCTACATATCCAAGCCAGATACATGACTGATTTTGCCTCAGCCCTTCCAGATTTTCCTAGCTCACGAGCTAAACATGATGGCCGCCTTTCATAACTGCTCTTTCTCTTTGCACGTGACTCAGCCTTACGGACTTTTGAGAACAAAAGACCATTCCTTGCACGTGACCTTCAGCCCAAGGCGATGCGGCTTTTGGAAACTAGCCTCTGCAGATGTCTTTGTGGCGAAGCCAGCTTTTGTCTGAGTCATCGAAGTTTCTCCTTTGTCCAACTTTTTTAAGTTGCATCTTTCTTTGTGAGAGTGCAAACTGTGAACAGGACTCTTAGTCATTGGGAGTGTGGCCGCCAAAGACTGAGCAGCCAGCTGTCTCCACTTTCCATCTTCCCTGGTCCTAACACGAACATCCTGCCTAGGGTCAAAAACAGGAAGAGGCCGAGGAGATGCTGTGACAAACGCTGCCCTAGCAGCACACAATGCAGGCACTTGTCCTAACCATCAATTTTCTAGCGCTGACTGTGGGGGCATGCCTGAACGCTTTCCTTGGAAGCGAATAGTATCTCAGGACCGCTGTCTCCAAGGACACAAAATAAGGGAACATGCCACAGACTTAACCCCTTTAAGGAAACAAGCATTGGCAAAGCTAATGGGTCATGCCCATTTGAGAGCTATTGGCTTTGCCAATGTCTTTTACTGGAGGTAAGGGGGTTGTAGGATGTCCAATGCAGTGTTCAATTTGTGCAGGCGGCTGCATGTGGTGGACAGTGACACTCAATTTTGTGGACATCAGACTTTGATCCTAACCAAGAGAGAAAATGGAAAAAGAAAGAAAGGGAAAGAGGAAGATAGAAAACAGCGACAAAGAAAAAGCAGAGATGAAAAAAAGCCTGCTAAAGTAAGATTGGGACAGGAAGTGTAGGGTAGTGAAGAAAGAGGCGTTAGGTGGAATAAAGACCAGGCATTTGGCAGCCCCAACAGCGGACTCCTAAGAACATTTGAGGGTCCATGCCCTTACTTTTTTGTACTAATAATTATTAGTTCCCATGTTGCCACTTCTTGGGCTTTTCCCAAAAGATTGCTCTGACAATTTCATATTTCTTGCTACATCTATTATGCATGCTCATTTCTCAATCTCTTTTGACACTTTAACCTCCAGCTCAATGTGAACATGTTCATTCTGGAATCTCATTTGATTATCAATGAGAGAAAACGATAAAACTGCTCCATTAAATATCCCCCACTTACTGCACCTGCTGCTCCACATGCCTTTCACATTTTGCCCTCGTCTCAAAAATGGAAAAAAGCTTGCTTACTGTAGAGGGAGGTCCTTTTAGGTTTTGCACTTTTTTTGCGTTCTGGAATTTAGAAGTATATGATTCTGGGGAAAATTAAAATATATGTATAATTCATGTTTAGCGACCGGACAGTCATGCAAATTATTTAATTCCGGCATAGAAAGAAGTTATATTCTCTTCCTTCCAAACACAGGAAAAGGGGTGGGCGTTCACTCTGTCTGTGCAGCAGTTTGACCAATGGCCAAAATGCTTAAATACATCGAAGGTTCCAGAGTGCGGGTTTGTGCCTCACTGGTATGCCATGTACATAAGAATGAATGAATAGATGTATAAGTGTTTCTTGGCTGGTAACTGCCACTGCTCCTCTGGTATGCCACCACAGGTGCGTATGACGGTACGGAAATGACGCAACTTTCTGACGGCCTGACGCAAAATGAGGAGGAAGTGGTATGGGAATCCAAACCCATGTTTACATCCCTTAGCTTGACACACAAAGGCAAAGGTTATCCAAGGCCCCTTTCAGGTGTTCTTTGTTAAGCAAGACATCTTGCTTGTGACAGGCGGTATCCTTTATTTGATTTTCAGGAGAAAAGGTACATTAACAAAATGACTTCACGAAGTCGAGGTTGCTGTATATTCACCAGCGAGGGTGCCTGACATTCTAAGAAATAAAGATGCATGAAATCCTGTGGAACTGTGACAACTGGCCGTCCTTGAGAAAGAGAACAAAATGTTCCATAGAATGATCTTGGTAGCGGTACAGACCGTCCTCACATATATTAGTCCAAATGCCCACATTTCACAAAGTGACACAATGTGACATGACGTTGTCGTGCGGTTACTTTCAGTAGAAACCTGAACAGGCAAGAGTTTAGAGTAAAACTAAAGTCTGGCATATTAGTAAAAGTGTTCAGGATACTTATTTGTTTTACCCAGAATCCTTCAGCGCTTTGCTGTTGATTTAGACACACCTTGGGGTATCCTTATGAAAGTCACGGCGAGTTTGCTCCCAATAGTAAGCACAACTCACACAGCTTATCTCATGATAGTACCAGATTTCTTAACTCGGAGCTCTGTTCTTTGAAGTACCGAGTTTCATTCAAGGCGGCGCTCTTCATAACCACAGAGGCTTAATTATCAAGAGAGCAGTGGTGCAAGCAAGCAAGGACAGTGGCCCCCTACCATGCGGTTAGGTAGTAAAAGACAGGCATAATTGGGGTGCACTGGGTCCCTCATACCCATGTGCCCTGGTGCAGTAATGAAAGCTACACTCTGGATAGCTTCACTCAGAACTTTGTTTTAATAATATCTATAGTTCCTCAGATTTTTGCTGCTGATAATGCTCGATTCAGTCAGAGCTTTTTTGTTGATATTTCCTTGTAAGCTCGGGTCACGCAGAGCTCTCGAGTCTTGATAAAACCCAGAGGCACTGAACTGTCTAGTTTAGATCTTAGCAGATTCTTGCAGAACTCTTCTCTAGTAATTCCCAGAGCCCTTTACACTCACACCAGATTTTCCTATCATTAACAAAACCTAGCACAATCATTAATATTATTTTGGTTGCACAGTCACTCAGAAATCTGCTTTTGAAAATACCTACATTCAATCAAAACTGTAGCCTGGCAGTGTGTTCACCCATTCAGAGTCTGATCCTATTAAAAGCTGGAGTCTCTCAGAGACGCCTACCAACAATCTCCTGATTCATTCAGAGCTGTTGTATTGAAAGTACATAGGGGTATATTTACAAGCAGGCGTTAAAAAATTATCACCGCTTTTGCGGCCGTATTCGGCCGAAAAGCGGCAATAATTTTATCGCCTAATTAGCAAGGCCACGCTAACGCGTGAAACCTTGCTTTAGCGTGGGGATTCTTAACGCCCAGCTTTGCAGCTCTAATGAGATGCAAAGTGGGCGTTCCTGACCTAACATGACAGGAGAAATGTCGCTAAGCGACATTTCTCCTATCATCAAGCCCCACGCTATGAAGCAT
Source organism: Triturus cristatus (assembly GCF_964204655.1). NCBI lineage: Eukaryota > Metazoa > Chordata > Amphibia > Caudata > Salamandridae > Triturus > Triturus cristatus. Next base: position 86,262,190 of record NC_140580.1, on the reverse strand, counting down.
AGCGTCAGGAAAAGTAGCGATAACAGGGGTTATCGCTACTTTCCTTACGCCTGCTTCAGGACTGACTTAGCCATGATATCCTATGGAGGGTGGATATCATGGCTAAGTTTGTGAGTCCCTATCAGCAAGCTGGACTGACTTAGCCATGATATCCTATGGAGGGTGGATATCATGGCTAAGTTTGTGAGTCCCTATCAGCAAGCTAACGCCACATTGCGTGAGATTATCGCTGGGTTTCCAGCGATAATCTCACGATGGGCAGTTACCGTGAGGATTTTTATCGCTGAGGAGATAAGCGTTGCTAATAGCACGCTATCTCAGCGATAAAAATCCACGTTACCCGGCGATAATTATCCTCACGCTATGAGCGCTGAGCGATAATTATCGCCGGGTGTTGCTGATATGCCCCTAAGACTCCTTCGGAACTCTCAAAATCACTCAGAGCCCTGTTATTGGTATTAGCTAGACTGGCATCGATATTGTGTAAAGGCACTGAAAGCTCTTTTTTTGATAAAAGCAAACTCACCTGGAGCTCTGGTCTTGGTAACACTGAGTCTTTCAGAGTTCTGATCTTAATAATACAAACTTATCCCAACCAATATTGCTAGCAATATTTACTCCCACCAGATACTGCTTTTTGATAGCACAGACACTTCCCAGTCTGCTCCTGATCATAACCAGTGCACAGTGGCATAATAAAGCCTTAAGGGACCCCCTGCAATGTGCGATGAGGGGGCCCCCACCATATTCCAACCGGTCTTGTTACACATAGTGTACCTTCACAGAGTTTCACAGAGACTGGTTTAACGGGGAAAAAGAGAAAGTTAATACAGAGAGAAGGAGATTTGGGTGTTTGTCATTCTACATCACTGGAAAAAACACTTGATAGTTGCTATTTATTGCACTTGATAAATTCCAAATCAAGGGTTGTTGGACTTTTCTGGATGCAACAGATACTAAATACGCCCCTGGGGCACTCGTAATAAGGGCCCAAGTGCTGTATTTCCCTTTCTCTTCTTTCACTACCTCTCTCTCTCTCTGCCCTTTTCCCACCCGTCCTGTGCTTAGTTTGTAAAATAATAAGTGCCAGGGCCCTGACCAGGAGGCCACTGCAGCTGCACCACCCATTGCCCCCTCATTGCTACCAATGATGGAACCAAAACAATTACTAACCATCTTTCTCACCTACTAGTGCGACATTTCAGATCATTCTAGATCACCAAAGCTAAAGTAATTGCTGGGGAGGCAGGTATTAGTAATTTTTAATGTATGTTGTATTCACAAACAACCGTTGTTCTGCCTATCTCTAAATTAGATAAGCAGCACCACCATGTGGCAGAGTACCATAAGTGTGGTGATGATAATTAAGGTGCTGAGCACCAGAAATCAATTAAGTGCCATGCTGAGCACTGGAAACCACTGGCTCAAATTAAGCACTGCACCTGTCTCTTTAAAATATCCTCCATGCTCTCTCTCTCGCTCTGTCTAGAAGCCCAGGTTCACACCAGAACATGGGCTTCTATGGGAATTCACAAGGGCATATTATCAAGCCCATTATGGCCGCTTTATCAGCAGTTTCCTGCCGCTAAAGCGGCGATAATTTTAACGCTGATCTTGATAATATGGCCCTCTGTCTCTGTGTTCTGTGCCTGTTATTCAACTGTGTTTTTATAGCCGCCATGTTTCTCTATCTGACTCTTTCTTCTCTTTCTGGGGTCTATCTTTTCTCTCCATTCACTCTTATGTGTTCACATTCAGCTGCTTTCCTCACTTATCTCTTTAAAATCTTGCTCTCACTTTTCTCTCCTTCTCTTAGCTGTCTCTTGCTCACTTAACTTTGCGTCTCTCTAGACCAGAGGTCTTCAATCTGTGGGGCGTGACCCCCAGGGGGGCCGTGGAGTCCTGGGAAGGGATCGCGTATTCCCCAGACTCTCTTGTGCCTGGATTCCAAAACGTTTGTTTTCGTTTTAGAAAATGACAGCCCTCCTGGGACGGCTAATTTCCCTCGTTAAAATGCTTCAGCTGAGTCTCCTGTGCTGTGAAAAGCTTTCGTGCCAGGGTGCGTGGTCGCCTGAAAGAAATGCAAATGTCCTCTATTAGTTAATCTGCAAGTGCAAAGGGTGCTTGGGACCCCATAAATCACTCCCCCCTTTGTGATGACAAAGATTTGGTTTTTTTGAGTGGTAGTGCAAAGAGTTAACAACTGGGCTGTGAAGTGCTTGCTTTTAATCCTAACTGTATTTACACAGCCCTTAATACCCCTAAGGAAGAGTTGATGGGACAGTTATGTAAAAAAAAATGCATTACATATGCCCTGGTATTACTAAAATCTACATTTTGGAAGCACCATTTTATCGTAAAGCTATTTACACATTTTACATCAGTTTATCTTATACTGTGTGTAATGCAATGCAAGTATAAAATAATGACTTACATATTCACTGTGCTTTCTGTCACAGGCTGTGACCACAGTGCTAAAAATACACGTCACTATTCCCCACTGCACCAACCAAGATTTAATTTTGTGGCTCTCTGGTTTCTCACAGACCTTTGCAGTGCTTTAACTAACAGAGGTTTCATAATGTACTACAGGGCATTTACCACTGAGCAACAACTTTCTTTATTTAATTTTCATTTACGCTGCCCATTATTTTATATGTAGGCACCTAATGGTGAAAGACCCCAAAAACGTACAGAATATTTTGGAACTTATTTATGAGAGGCTTGCGCCACCAGAGCATCACTTTTTTAATGCTCCTGCGGTGCAAGTGTCTTAACCATACCTATGAGGCGGCGCACAGCCACCCTGCATGGCCTCATAGATATGGAGTAAGACAAAGCAGCGCAAGTCACTGTGTTGCCTTCCTCTGCATTAAGGAAGTGTCCATAGGTGTTGCGTGGGGGTTCCCATGCAACACTCATGGATGTTGATGCTGCCCCATATTTACACAACCACGTAATCCTGGGGCAGTGGCAAAAACATACGCCTCCCCAGAGGAGGCATAGTGAGGAGAAATGTTTTAATTTCTCCTTGTTCTTTTTCCTCTTTCCATGTGTGCTGCATTCTACAGCTCGCAAAGAAAGAGGAAAACACTTCTTGGGATTGTTTTTATGAAGGAAGATGCCCCTTCCTGCACAAAACAACCCTGCCTAAGTTGGTGTTAGGCAGGAATGCACTGTATTTCATAAATGCACCTTCACATTGGCGTAGGGCAGCGCAGCAAGAAGACTTGTGGCTCTGCCCTATGCCAATTCCTCGTAAATGAGGCCCTTTGATTTCAGCTACACCTCTGACCACGTCCCCATGCTCACTGACCTTTGGTTAGCTAAACTCTGTTTAATATTATTTACCCACCGTAAACATGATTTGCTGTGGGAATTGGGGGCCTTTATGGTTGTTGATGATGAGGAGTACGAGGTTCTAGAAATTTTTGTCAGGAGGGGGTCCTTATGCCTAAAATGTTTTGACAAGGGGGTCTCTGCATCAAAAGGTTTGAAGACCTCTGCTCTAGACTCTTTATGTGGTCTCTCTCCTCCTCATACTGCACAGGGTGCTTGAAGGGCTCCTTCCAATCCCTGGTGTCCCCTCTGCCCCCAGCACCGCAGGGCCTGCGCTGCTCTTTGTTACTCCCCTGCCAGAGCCAAAGAAAACAGGACTTGAGATTGTGATCTGCTGCACATTTAGGCAGAGACAGTCCAGTATCAAGTGGTAAGATGTGTGTCCCGTCTGCATCATAAACATTCAAACACACAAACAAGAGCTCACGGAGCAAAGCCATCACCAGCCTGGCAGGTTGGTGCAGGCGAATGCAAGAGTAAGGCCTTATAAGGAGTTTGGGGAATGCAGGACACTGCCAAAAAGCAGCAGATGGTCCCATATGCCCTACTTAAAGTGCATACACTTAAGCACTCTAAATAAGGTGGACTTGACAGTTGTTTGAGAACTTTGCAGCATCCGCCAAACTCTAAATAAAGCTCCAAGTGTTTAGAAAACCGTCACATCGCCTGCTCTGGGAGGAAGTGATCATGTTTTTTCCCTCCCACGGGAACACCCTGACCTACTCCACACAAACTGCACAAAATAAAGTCTAATTGAGTTGTGAGAAATGTAGACAAATTGTTTTGCGTTCTTTTGTGTGCGGTACCTGCTCTATCTATGTTTGCAGTGAAAGTGGTAATTTGAGGCTGTGGTGTGATGGTGCTCACCAAACGGATTTCTTACAAAGCGTGCCTCATAAGTTTGCTGACCAATTATTAGGTCAGAGTTACTTTCGTGTTTCAATTTTCTAGTTTGTCAAAGAGTGTTCTGTAAGCACTGTATTTCTGACATTTTAATACCAGCTCAAGGAAGTGAACAACATAAAGATGCCTTTTGTTTGCTTCTGTGCACTATATATGTCAGTCACTCAGCCTCCATGTCAATATAAGAGGGCCATGCGGGTGGTAGAGGGTCAAGTATGATAGGGCAAACCTGACGGTGTAAGTGCCTGCAGCAGACATCCCGCAAAACCTCAAACAGAGCGAAACATCATTACCAAAATTGCCTTATCAAATATTATGGATTGTAATTTGATTTAGTTTTGTAGCTCTTATGTGTGAGGTGTTTGGTAAGCACTTGATTTACAAATAAATTCCAAATCTCAACATGGGTAGGCGTATTTCTCCTCATTCCAAGATTCACAACCACCCGAAGTCCTCAAGCAGACTCCATTCAATGTTGTATTTGGTCCAGAAATTCTAGCTATGCCAGCCCCAAGGCTGTTACCTGTCTACATTGTGGAATTTCCGCAATTGTGGAGTTAGGATATTTTTGAAATGCCGCAAATATATTTCATGCTTCGTATGTTCATATGACCATGTGGAGGCTCCTCTTCCCTGACACCACTGTAACCTATGGGGGTAGTTATGCACTTTCAAACCCTTCCATGCACTTTTGACCTTCCACCTGAATGACCGAGGAGAATGCGGCATGGCAGGTGCAGGAAAGTGCACCACCATCCCCCATTTTCCAGGGGGGTTTGGGACAGGATAGAATTTCAAGGGAAACCCATTTTCTATGAAATGAAAAAAGTGTTTTGCATATAGAAATCTAAAATGCACCTTTTGACCCCCTTCTTTCCATTGAAAACGTTTTCTATAAAAAGTGTCCTCCCGGGTGAAGGTAGGGAATTGTGATACACTTTTCCAAACTTATTGTACCACATGCACTTACAGTCGGTTAATGTGGTGCATACTTAGGACAGCAAATTCATATGACAAAGGCATTCCACATAGCTTAGAATATCATCAAAGTCAGCACTCTGTGGATTTTCACCACATTTGCAAGGACTAGTGACACTCTCCTGGGGACAAACACTATATGGGAAAGTCATGCAGCGCAGTAAGTCACCATGCAGAGCTGCACTGCATGACAGGAAAAGGGCAGGAATGAGCCATATTTAAGGCAATACGAACCATTCCTGTCATTTCCCCTGCACTGGTGTCCTGCACAAAAACAATCCTGGGAGGCAGGTTCCTCTTTCTATATGTCCTAAAAATGCAGCACAAATAGAAAGAGGAAGAAACAAGGATAAATAGAGAGATTTCCCTTTGTTACACCTCCCCTGGGAAGGAGTAAGATTTTTCTGTGTTCCCAGGTTTACAAGTTCTTGTAAATCTCTGAATGTGTCAAAAACCATGGGAGTTGCGTGGGAACATCCAAGCAACGCCTGTGGAATGCCTTCAAAGGGTACAGCAATGCCATTACTTTCGAGTTTTGGAGCCACTAGAGCCACACAAAGTGGCTTTAAAAATCTGTCTTAAGGTTAGCGTTACTCTTGCACCACATTTCGTGGTGCAAAAGCAACGCAAACTGCCTCATAACTAGGCCCCGCAGGGTCTCTTATGGATGTGGAATTTGCAAGCATATTTTAGAAGTTCCCACCACAAATCCTGAGCTTGGAGATAGGATTGGGAATAAGAAGCACAGATTCTGCTTCCTTACATTGCCTGTAATTGACTTATCCACGTAAATGATTTGTGATGAGGGCCTTATTTTTCTGACATGTTCAGAAATCGATCCTTTTTTTCTGTGACCAGAGGGCATGATAAAATGTACTCATGAATCCACTATTTGCTATTCTTTAAAATAAACATAGAAAACATTCCGATGTTTTAGGAATGGTGAAAGAGATCTGCATTGTTTTTGACAACATAAGAGCCATAATGCACTTTCTGCGCCATTCTTAAGAGTGTAGAAGGATCTAGGGCCAGATGTATGTAGATAGCATTTTGCAATTCCCTAATTGCAAATCACAAGAATTCGCAATTAGGAAATCGCAAAATGCAATGTATGAAGCTGTATAGTACACCTTTTGCGATTCTTAGGGGGTCACAAATGACCTACCTCATGTTAATTAATGAGGTAGGTTGCACTTTGCGACCCCCTAGGAATCGCAAAAATCACGGGGATGGTGGCCTGCTGAGATCAATAGACCACCAGGTCCGTGATTGCTTTTCAATAAAGCAATCTTTTTGTTTTGTAAAGCAGTCTGTTTTCCTTAAAGGAAAACAAGATGCTTTACAAAACGAAAAATGAAAAGTTTTCTTTTCATTTTTTAAGAGCAGGCAGTGGTCCATGAGATCACTGCCTGCTCTTAAAAATGGTTTTCCAAACATTCACAAAGGAGAAACCAGTTGCGAATGGGTTACCAACTGCTTGAAGTAGGTGGTAAAATGCGAATGTTTTGCGACCACAATTGCGGTCACAAAACATTCATACATACCAATGCGATTCGGTATTAGGAAGGGACACCCTAAACACGCCCCTTCCTAATACTGATTTGCAAACCCATTCTGCGATTGGTAACAGGTTACCGAATCGCAAAATTAGGTTTGCTGCATCGAAAAAGCAATTTTTAGTGTGGTGCTGCAGCCCAGCATAAAACCCGACTGGTCTGGATGAATTAAGTTTGTAGTTACATAAAGGCGGCAAGAGGCCAACAGCTTGACCAGGATTTTGTCCTCTGCATTGAGGAGTGAAATTGGCCTGTAAGAGGAGAATCTTCAGGTGGTTTCCCTTACTTGTGAATAACTACAATGGTGGCTAAGCGCTGGTCCCTCGGCAACGCTCCTTGTTTCAGATTCTCTGTAAACAGACGCAGCAGGCGTGGTGGCTCCACATTTATATAGTTCTATTGGAATTCCATTGGGGCCGACTGCTTTGCCTGAATTAAGATCGCATATGGCCGGCATTATTTCAGCTTTTATGAGCTCTTCCTCTTGGAGAGCTCGATGGAAGTAATCAAGTGTTGGGAGACAAATATCAGACATAAGCTCCCTGGAGTCCTCTGCCGTGGCCCTGACAGCCGGCAGTATACATATGTGTAGTAGGCTGCAACGGTATCAAGTATACTTTGTTATCCCTCGCCAATGTTCCTTGGTCTGACTACACCTTCAACACCCAATAGCTAGCTTGTTCCCGTCTATCAAGCCAGGCCAGGAGTTTACCCGCCTTGTTGCCTACTTCATAGAAGCAGTGTTGCATGGCTCTGCGACTTTCTCCAGCCATATTGGTGGCCTTATCTTTATACTCTTGATCGTTTAGTCTCAGAGCATGATGGGCGTCAGTGGTGTCTTGCATGACCAGATGCTTTTCTGTTTCTAGTATCTCACCTTCACACATTTCTAGCTTGGCCCTTTTATCTTTCTTATGGCCACAATCAGAGAGAGGGCCTGGCCTTCGATAACTGTTTTGTATGCCTCCCAAAGTATCTGGGGTGAGGCATCTGAGATCTTGTTCTCGGTGAATGAATGATTGGTGTCCTCTGTGAGGCCTGCCTAGTATGATACGTGGCACTTTGAGGCACCAGGGATTGCGCGATTTCTCACAGTGCTCAAGGCCCTTGTGGAGATCAAAGGTCACCCAGAGTGGGAAGTGGTTTCAAATTCTTCTGGCTAGGTGTTGGGTCTCTGAGTAATAGTGTTTCTGGTGCATGGGAGTGAAGAAATGGTAAACACAGGAGAGACTGCCAGTATAATGTTGGAGCTCAGGATTGTGGGTGCGCCAAATGTCGGCTAGACCATGGGTTGAAGGAAGTCCTGTAGGGGGCTGTGGGATGTTCCCGCCACGTTCCTCACACAGCATTGAGTTGAAGTCCCCCCTTCACGTTTTGCCCCTAAGGCCTCCGTAGTTAAACGCAGTTCCTCAACTTGCTTTTGGATGGTCGCAGTGTCAGCCCTACGAGTCGTATGGAGCCTTCTGCTTAATTCAGCCAGGTATTCATGTTACAGAGGTCCGCCCGAACTAGCGTGACCTCCGTGGAAATCTAGTCAATTTTAGCCTCCAAAGATCCCCGGACTCCCTGTATTGCCTCCATAATGTCCTTGAGTGGAAGGATCTCGATGTCAGAGGAGAGCTGTGTCCAGTGGCGGCTGGTCAAATTTGAAAGTTGGGGAGGTGTAAAATCAAATAACAAATGTAGTCATGCGCGTGAACTCGTCGTTTCTCAGGGTGGGTTTTGAGGAGTTTTCCCCACAAGAAAATTTGTCAAAATTGGTGTATCTTGGTGCACTTTCTCTCAGGATTGCTATGATAAATGGACTAAACATGGAGGTCCAATTTCCGGTTTGCCAAGGAAGGCGCACAGTGCTAATGACTTCATTAGCACAAATGAGCCTTGAAATACATAAGCTCAAAATGAGCACTGCATAAGAATGGTTTCCTTTTTGGAAAAGTGCACATTCTCAGGTCTCGTATTTCAAGGTGTTCTATGTGCAAATGACCATTAGCACATATGAGAGCATCTTGAACTAATTGAGTTCAGGATGTACGCTGTACAAAACTGGAAGTAAATATATTGCTTAATGTCACGGCTGTGTTCTTGGCACTCTGAATTACTGCTCTGTTAGTCGACCAGTACCACAAACAACATAGCAATCTGACCACATATGATAGTTAAAATGTCAAACTAGCTGAAATGTCCCTCTAAGATGTCCTTAAGACTGACTCAACAAATAATCCTGTGCACCACATAAATGAAACAATGCCCAACGGAGAGCTCCGGTTGGAATCCTGCAAAGAATGTGACTCACTATTGTGTTTGCTCAAAAAATAACAGGGAGTGTTCTGAGAAATGTACCTTTAAAAGCTTGATGAAATGCTTAATGAAAAGCAATTTTCACCTGGACATTAAGTGTAGCGAGATACAAAGGTTATCAAAGAGCGCATTGAACATTTCAGTGTGAAAGAAAAATGTGTCCCTGCTCTCTGAGAAGTTTTTTTGTGCTGCAGTTTTACATAGCGCTTTACATGACCACCAGTTATACTCACAAGGACGAATTCACTTGTTCTTGTAGGCACGGGGAGCTAAAGTGTTTTGCCCAGAATCACAGGATGTTGAGAGACGCTGAGATTCGAACCCTGTTCTGCAGTTCTAAAGTCAGCAGCGCTGGCCGTTAGGCCACATCCTGTCTCAAGTGTATAGTTGAAACTCATAGTGCAGTTCTGAAATGAATGCAACACAAGTTGTATATACATGTTGGAAAGTGTTATATGAAAAGCAATGAGAGTGTACACATTTGCATTACTGCCTTGAAAAGGGAATTAATATTCTTGCTGTTAATGAGACCTAATATAGGCCATTAGATAAATTGTTCAATAAAGCAGAAGTAAAGCTGCTCACAAGATTAAGGAAAGATCACATGAACAATTTTATCTTTGGAAACAGTGGCAAATGGGATGCTGGTTGTAAGTTGAGTGCAAATTAATGAGTGGAGCTAAGCCATCGAGGATCTTTTGAAATTAAACACAACATAATAAAAAAAAGGCTTTATAATCTGTGTCATCAGTGCGGCCTTTATTTAGAGCGTCACTTGAAAAATACAAATGAAACATCAGTGGATTGAAAGCTCAATGCTTTAAATAGCCAAACAAGATTTAAAAGAATGGCCTGCATAGCAAGGCTATAAATCGTAAAAAAAAAAATACTATTACAGATACCTGTTCTAAAGCGTGTAGTCCACGTTATATACTGCGTGCGTGTTTTCACAAACCCCGGTAACTCCACCCTTCCCCCAACTCATCACAGGGTGAGGTCTGTGGTGCATGCTGACACCACCCTGCAATGACTTGATATTTATTTGATATTTATTGGTTTATAAAGCGCATGAATCACCCCCCAAAGGGTATTGCCGTGCTATGGAAATGCTACAGCCTGCCACAGAAGAGGAACAAATTAAAACAGTGCAGTTTTGAGGAGCCTTCTGAACTGTAAGTGATCTGGGCATTGCCGCAGATGGATGGTAAGTTGGTTCCAAGAGAAGGGGGTTGCTGGAAGAAGGTTTTACCACCTAGGCGTGATTTTTTGTAACGTGGAACAAGGAGTAGAGATTTGGTCCCTGAGCGCAGGGACCTGGATGGCAGATATTTGATACATTTATCTGCCAGGTAGCTGGGACCTTTGCCATTCAGGGATTTGTGCACAATGCAACAGATCTTGAATCTGATCCGCTTCCGCATAGGAAGCCAATGCAGTTGTTACAAAAGAGGGAGGGAGGCAGTTCGGGGGGTTTCCGAGTAGTCGGAGGAAGGAAGGGAAATACCCTACGGAGGAGACTTAACACATGGAAGCAGGCATCGACGGTGGTTGCGGTGTGCTCCTTTATTTTCAGTTTCTGATCCAGGCAGATACCCAGGTTTTTGACCACTCGTTTGGGAGCCAGAGCGGCACCCAACTCCTCTGGCCACCACTCTGGGGACAACCTCACCAATGCATCTCCAAACAGCATGATCTCGGTTTTCCTCGCATTAGCTGGTGGAAGTTGTTCCTCGTCCACCTAACTATAGCTGCCATGCCCTCCGAAAAGGTCGACTGAGCATTGGGATTGTTTTTGTTGAAGGAAAGTAGGAGCTGAGTATCATCAGCATATGATATTGGTACGAATTGTTAACCCCTTCCCTGCTAAGCCTTCCCCTGCGCTAAGCCTTTTTTTTGGCTATTTGGGGTATTTCTCGCTTTGGCCCCTGTAACATTTTGTCTACATAAGGTATCCATGCCAAATTTGCGTCCTTTTCTTCCAAACATCTTGAGGATTCTAAAGGTACCCAGGGTTTGTAGATTGCCCTGGAGGGGACCGAGAAATTGGCCAAAATACAGCTATTTATTTTTATTTTTTTAGGAAAAATGGGAAAAAAGTGCTGCCGAAGTGTCGTTTTTTTCCCCTGCAAAAGGTATCAACAAAGGGTTTGCTTGAATCACTATCTTCCCAGCTTTCAGAAACAGGCATACTTTTCTCAGAAAAAACAACATTTTCTACACAGTTTTGGCATTTTACTTGGACATAGCCTATTTTTCCTATTTTTTGTGCTTTCAACCTTCTTCTAGTTAGTGGTAGAAATGGGTGTGAAAGCAATAAAGGATCCCAGAGAACTATACTGTTCTGAAAAGTAGAAAACATTCTAAATTCAGCAAGGGGTCATTTGTGTAGGTTTTTCTATAAAAACCAACAATTGAAATAAAAGAATATTGAAATTGAGTTGGAAAAAACAGCCATTTGTACCAACGTTTTCACCTGTAACTTCTTCTAAGTATGGCAGATTTTGTAAAAGAATATACCATTATGTCCCCTTGACCCTTCTGGTTTCTGGGATATATAGGACTTGTAGGTTCACCAAGAACCCGAGGTACTTAGAGCAAATAATTGAGCTGCATCTTGCAATAGTTTTTCATTGTGTCCTGGGTAATTAGCAATTCATTTGGTAAAACATAAAGAGTGAAAAATAGGTACCAAGGAAGCCTATATATTTCTGAAATGGGAACAAAATATAGAGTGTAGAAGCAGTGGTTATTTGCACATCTCCGAAATTGTGGGTACCCATACAAACATGTGAATTAGAGGGCATTTTTCAATATGACTTCTTTTTTACACATTGTCTTACATTTGGAAGGCAGAAATGCAAAGAATGTCAATAGGTAATAACACTTGTTCTACTATTCTGTGTTCCCCTAAGTCTCCAGATATAAATGGTACCTCACTTGTGTGGGTAAGCATAGTGCCTGCGACAGCAAACAGCCCAACACGCAATGTGGACACATCACATTTTTGCAGTGAAACTGACCCTTTTTTTCAATGTGCCTAGCTGTGGATGTGGGACCCTAGCTCAGCCAGCATCTAGGGAAACCTAGAAAACCTGACATTTTTTAAAACTAGATACCCAGAGGAATCCAGGATGTGTGGCTTTCACTAGGTTCTGTTACCCAGAATCGCTTGGAAACCTCTCAAATTTTCTTACATTTCTGTGATGGAAAGTTCTGGAATCTGCAGGGGGCCAGAAACTTCCACCCACGACTCATTCCCCAAAGTCTCCCGATAAAAATGGTACTTCACTTGTGTGGGTAGGCCTAGTGCCCGCCACAGTAAACGTCCCAAAACGCAACATGGACACATCATATTTTTCCACTGAAAATGTACCCTTTTTTTGCAATGTGCCTAGCTGTGAATTATGGACCCTCGTTCAGCCGGCACCAAAGGAAACCTAGCAAGCCTATACATTTTTGAAAACTAGACATCCAGGGGAACCAAGGATGGGGTGACTTGTGTGGCTCTGGCCAGGTTCTGTTACCCAGACTCCCTTGCAAACCTCAAACTTTGTAAAAAAAAAAAATCATTTCCCTCACATTTCTTTGATGGAAAGTTCTGGAATCTGCGTGGATCCACAAACTTCCACCCATCAAGCATTTCCCCTAAGTCTCCCTATAAAAATGGTGCCTCACTTGGGTATGTAGGCCTAGGCCTAGTGACTGTGACAGGAAATGTCCCAAAACCCAATGTGGATGCATCACATTTTCCCACAGAAAACTGACCCTTTTTTTGCAATGTGCCTAGCTGTGGACTTGGGACCCTAGCTCAGCAAGCATCTAGGGAAACCTAGCAAACCTAGGAGGCAGGCTGGGGCAATAGCCCCTGATTTCCCCCCCCCCCCCGAAGGGGGCAGAGAGCCCACTAGGTGCCAGGGAATATGCTATTTTATTATACGTAGGGGTGGGGGCTGCCCAGAATGGACTTGTCAATGCCCCACCCCCCCAAAAAAAATGGCCACAGTCTTTCTGCCCCTCCCCTTGGGGCATATCGGGGGTAATAGCCCCTGATCCGCACCCCTTCCAGGGTGGCAGAAAGCCCACTAGCCATTGATCCATTTTTTTGCAATGTGCCTTGCTGTGGAGTTTGGGCCCTTGAAAATTTTGATTTTGTCAGCTAAAATTTTATGTTTGCGAGGGATTCAGGGTTGGAAAATGTTGGGGAATTGACACAAGTTACACCTCCCTGGACTCCCCCATGTGCCTAGTATTCAGAAATGTCTAGGTTTGGTAGGTTTCACTAGATGGCCATTGAACCCAGGACCAAAAACGCAGGTGCATTGATAATTTTGCTGTTTCCGCAATACGTTTTGGGCCCTTCCCTGCTGTGGATACTTGGCCCACCCACACAAGTAAGGTACCATTTTTATCGAGAGACCCATTGGTGAATGCTGGGTGGTAGGAAATTTGTGTCAGCTTGTTGATCCCACAACTTTCCCACAAAGAAATGTGAGAATTGTTTTTATTTTGTAGCTAAATTTGAGGTTTGCAGGGGATTCAGGGTACGAAGGTGTTGGGGGATCCACGTAAGTCACAACTCCCTGGACTCCCCTGGGTGTTTAGATTATAAAATAAATGTACTAGATTGGTAGGTTTCCCTAGATGACCGTCAAGCCCGGGACCAAAAACGCAGGTGCCCCTTACAAAACCAGGTCGTTTTGTGATAGATAGGGTGCACCTGGGTTTTAGGTACCGGGTTCGGTGGCCATCTAGAGAAACCTACCAATCCAAGACATTTCTAAAAACTAGACACCCTGGGGAGTCGAGGGAGGTATGGTTTGTGTGGATCCCCCAATGTTTTCTTATCCAGAATCCCCTACAAACCTCACATTTAGCTAAGAATCACATTTTCCTCACATTTCTGTCTGAGATTACCGTGCCGGCACAAATTACTTACCACCCAGCATTATCCTCGGTGTCTCGAGTAAAATGATACCTCACTTGTGTGGGTGGGCCAAGGGCCTATGACTGGGATGGGGCCAAAAGCATAGGGATTGAGGGGATAGCACCGCAAGTTCTAAGCGCTATATTTTCTATTTATATGCGTTTTTAGGCTGACTCTGCATTAGACACCCACACAAGTGAAGTATAATTTTTATCGGGAGACCAAGGGGAACCCTGGGTGGGAGGACATTTGTGCCATTGCGGTGATCCCCGGTAGAAATGTAGAGAAGATCTGATTTTTTTCACCTACATTTGAGGTTTACTGGGGATTCTGGGTTGGAAAACGTTTGGGGATCCACTCAAGACACCTCACTGGACTCCTCAGGGTGTCTAGTTTTCAAAAATGTCTGGGTTTGGTAGGTTTCCCCAGATGCCCATCCAGCCCAGGACCAAAAGCGCAGGTGACTCCCTCGCAAAACCAAGTCTTTTTGTGACCGTTAATTTTGAAGTCCCCACAGTATGTTTTGGGCAATTTCCTGTCGCGGGTTTTAGGCTTAACCACACAAGTGAGGTACCAATTTTATCAAGAGACTTGGGGGAATACTGGGTGGGTGGAATTTTGTGGCTGCCCCAGATTCTAAAACTTTCCATCACTGAAATGTATGGAAATGTGTTTCTTTTTACAAAGTATGAGGTTTGCAAGAGGTTCTGGGTAACAGAGCCTGGTGTGAGCCACACCAGTCACCCCATCCTGGCTTCCCATAGGTGTCTAGTTTGCATAAATGTACAGGTTTACTAGGTTTCCCTAGGTGATGGCTGAGCTAGGGTCCAAAATCCACAGCTAGGCACATTACGAAAAAAGGGTCAGTGTTCAATGGATAAATGTGATGTGCCCATGTTGCATTTTGGGACCTTTCCTGTAGCGGGGATTAGGCCTACCCACACAAGTAAGGTACAATTTGTATCAGAAGACTTGGAGGAATGCTGCATGGGTGGAAGTTTATGGCTCCCCACAGATTCCAGATCTTTCCATCACAGAAATGTGAGGAAAATGTGTTTTTTATTGACAAAGTTTGAGGTTTGCAAGGGATTCTGGGTAACAGAACTTGTTGAGAGGCACACAAGTCACCCCATCCTGGATTCCCCAGGGTATCTAGTTTTCAAAATGTACAGGATTGCTAGGTGTCAGCTGCCCTAGGGCACACAATCCACTGCTAGACACATTCCAAAAAAAAGGTCAATGTCTAGTGGGCTTTCTGCCGCCCTGGGGGGGGGGGCAGATTGGGGGCTATTGCCCTGATATGGCCCCAAGGGGGGGCTGAAAGACTGTGGCCATTATTTTTTGAGTGGGGGTGGCATTGGCATACCCATTCTGGGCAGCCCCCACCAGTACGTATATTTAAAAAAAGAATCCCTGATGCCTAGTGGGCTTTCAGATAAGGCGCTAATGCCTCCATCTGCCTCCGGGGTGGCAGAAAAACTGTGGCAATTTTCTTTTGGGTTTAAGGCATTGGCATGCCCATTCTGGGCAGCCGCTCCCACCCCTATGTATAAAAAATAAAATAATCCCTTGTGCCAAGTGAGCTTTCTGCCCCCCGCGGGGGCAGATCAGGGACTATTGCCCCCATATGACTCCTGGGGGGGCAGAAAGACTGAGGCATTTTTTAGGGGGGTGGGGGCATTGGCATGCCCATTCTGGGCATCCCCCACCCCAGACTCATAAAATAGAATAATTCCTGGTGTCTATGGTGCTTTCAGGGTACTGGACCTCTTTTTCTGAGATCCCCACCCCTCTCTTTGTGTATTGAACACTATATAGAAAGCCAGCTTCCTACACAGATGTTGGGGGATACAGGCAGTGGAGGACGGGAACTGCTTTAACAAGCATCCATTATGACCGGCGATTGCCCACCTCCCCCGCTTCCCGATCTAAATAAATCTAAACCAAGTCCTTTCAGATAAAACTTAGTAGTGGTCCTTAAGAGCCAGTTATGCTTCTTCATTAAATCTAGACTTTGACTGTCTCTGAACCCAACCTATAGGCGGTAAGGGAACACAGATACAGTTTACAGGGGTCTTATTTTCCAGACTCCTTGTTTATCCCTTCAAGCCATGTGGAGGGAGCAACACCCGATATATACCTACTTTAAGAGCCACTGCATCTCCAAGAGGTAAAACCTCAGAGACTTGAGGTTATATTCATGACTCCGTCATTGGCACACAGATGACTAGATACTGCACATTCATCCACTGGACCGTGCAGGGACTCCATAGAGATACTAGAGTTCACTGGTAACAGGATGGGTGGAAGGTGTGAAATGCCTACTGAAAAGCGTGGCTCCCAACTTGGACAGACACGTGTTCCTTCTTGCTGCAGGTTCTTCTTGGACCTCTGTAGACTTCATGAAGATTTGTGGGCTCCACGGGGTTTACGGTGGCCACATGCTCTTTGCCTCTCTAAATCTGTTTTGAAGACATTCAAATCTCCTGAGAACATAATGTGCAAAGTGAATGTCTCTGCTGCAGAAGACCTTCCGAGGGTCAGGCACTCACCGGGCATACACCTTGCACTACTCTGATGGTCAAGTAGAGAAATCATGAGGCTGCTTCAGTAACAGTGCTGCTAAATTCCTTAGTAAATTTCACTCCAGTGAGTTCCTGAGCGATCGCTCTGAAGCTGTTTAGCCAGTGTCTCTCAAAGGCTGGCCACACAGACTCTGCAACTAAGAATATGAAGAGGATGAAGGGATCTCTAGTGCGCAGACCCGTGAGTCCTTATCCCTAAAGCTCACTACCTACCACACATGCACTCTGCTGATCTGCCCCATTCTGTAGGTGGAGAAAAACAGGGTTCGGGGAGAGCCAGTGGGGGACTGCACCACGTTGGGACCAAGTGATGCCTGAACATATTCAGGTATCTCAAGATTCACTAGACACAGACCAAAAATCTACTAATCAAGGAGAATCAATTAAATGTAATTTTGAGAGTGTATGCCATTTATACTTCATTCCAGAGCTTTCCTCTGAAACAATAAAAAAACATGCAGATGGTGAAAGATCAGGTGATATTAGTCTCGAGCACCAAGATTGGGTAGCCATTCATGGGTAGGCGGTGACAAAGTCGTGCATGTGTTTCTGGGAATGGTAGCCAGGTCCGGGGGTTTCATTGTAAGGATGGGAGAGGTCTGCAAAGACAGGGCCTCTGCTCCTCCAGGGGCGCCGTTGAGGCATGGGAAGGGGGTGGCGCTCTTAATTTGCTAAAAGAAAACATCCCAGATGTAGTTAAAATGCTTTCCCTGGAGTTTTATTCAGGGACTCTCCTGTGCTGGGAAATGGAAGCTAGACAGACATCTAAACACACCTTTCTAGCAGTGTGTTGCTGGCCTGAAAGAAATGCAAATGTGCACAACGAGTTAATCTGCAAATTAAAAGGATTTGCAGATTCTTGTTGTGCACATTTACATTTCTTTCAGGCCTGCAACACACTGGCAGAAAGGAGTGTTTAGATGCCTGTCTGGCTTTGATTTCTCAGGACAGGAGAGTGCTTTTGCAGTTAATAGACAGTGGCGTAATAAAACGTGAGGGGGCCCCACTGGAAGGTATGCTGAAGGGGCCCCCTCACATGCGGGGGCCTTTGTTAGGCCCCTAGTTGCTTTGAGTAGTACACGCATCTGCCAAGCAAATGATGGCAGCAGTGACCAATGTTCAGTCTAACGCTGCACCGAACCCCACATCCTTATATTTGATTTATTTTTGCAATCAATATTTTGTGATTAGAGGAGCAATTTTCTGTATGCTATTTATTTATATTTGGGCACTTCTAACGCGCTATATAGCCAGGTAGGTACCTCAGCACATTTTTTAAAGACCATTTCTGCAAATCACTAACCAGTCATATAAAATCACAGGATTCTTGTAGTGGAAAAGCCAGGTGTTTAGTAGCTCTCCAGTCTAAATATCAGCACAGAGTGTTCTCTTCTCAGATTCAGTGTAAGCGGCTACTGAAAACATCTTTCCCCATAAAGTTCTCTGAAACTTGGAAGCGGTGAATAACCAAGCTTTTTCTGGGAACAGACTGCACTTGGGGGTATAGAACCTAGATTTGTGGGTAAGAGGGCTGTGTCTGCCACCATATAATGCTTTATGAACTAAGCATATGTATTTAAAGTTAACCCTCTGAAAAACCTGAAGCCAATGATGTTTATTTAGGCACTTTGAGAAGGACTTGTGTTTTTTTAATGTTTATTATGAGTCACGTTGTGACATTTTGTACTAATTGCAGTTGATTCGAGGCTTTTGCAGGATCCCCAGATCTACAGCATTACTGTAATCAAACCTCATAGTCATTAAAACATTGAAAATCTGTATTCTTTTCTGAATGTTGAACAGAAACCTAACCCATTTTAGTATTCTTAATTGAAAAAAACAGTCCTTAGTCATTGAGCAAATCTATTTATACACTGGTAGGTCAAAATTAAATTTGATTACAAAATTCTTTATCAATTGTACAGGGGGGGGGACTCAGATCTAAAGATACGACCCCCACACTATTCACAGAGGAAGTGGTCCTAAAATTTCTACCTGGTTTCCCTACTATTCCTATTGCCCAAATCTTGTTTCATGTTTTCTAAACACCGAGCCAAAACGGTACTGTAGCTCAGTGAGTTGAGTGTGCATTGCCGAGAGCTGTGTGACTTGTAAATTGCTAGATAAAAGCAAGGAAATGTAATTCAGAGTTTCATCTGTCTAAGGTTGTTAAAGGCAGTGACGTTTTAAATGGGAAACACTATTGATTGTTTATTAAAATGTTCTATGTAAAAGTGCAGAGGAATTAGCAGATTGTTATACTGCTTTGTGAAGAGAAAGGAATGTCTTTGTTTGGTAATCCGTGCGTATGTATGTCCTTCCGAGCATGCACCTGACGCACCGACATGGCAGAGTTAAAAGCAAGTTGTAGAATTGTAAGATAATAGTTTCTGACTAGAGAGAAAAAGATTGGTAATTTGAAGAGGCTGTGTATTGAGTTCAGTCGTCCTGGGAGGCACGTTATTGATCCACGCAGAGTGAGGAAGCATTGTAGGGTTACCCAGAATGTCTGACAAAAGGGAAGCAGCTAATGCTTGTTTCCACAGGTGATGGTGGGAGAAGACCTTTTAGTCAGTGAAGACTTAGGTGATAGAATGACAACCGGACAATATAAAACACTATCTATAGGAGCTCTGAACAAAAAATGGGCTTGTTCAGTGCCAAACAGAATGTAAGGGGCGAAAGCACGGCCAATAAGGGTGAAAAAACATTTGCTCACGTTATTCCGCATTACTTACCACCACTGCTGTGATCAGAAGCTAGTCGACTGATAGCCAGCAGTAATATTGTTGGCACCCAGGTGATTTTACTTCTGTTATTACCTCAGGTGACGCTAAAATCAACTGACTATATGCAAGAAATACGTTCCCCCCCCTAAAATGACCTAATTGTAGGATAGACAATGGAGACCAAGCTGTTAGCTGCTCTCATGTGTTTAAACAAAATATTTGAAAACAATTGTAATTTAACTATTTTGAGCAGACTCGCTGTGGATTTTTGGAACACCCTATCAACAATATTTTGTGGAACACTTAAAAAACACATAATAGCTGGCCTTTAATTAAGTGGTCGGTGCCAAAATATTAAAGCGCTGTAGCTAAGTAAATAACACGTTACTCAATTCAGTTGTATTCAATTGCAATTTTACAATTTTATTAAACACACTTCAGACATTCTTACCTTCAGCACTAGCGTAACGAAACGTGAGCCCCCCTCACTGAAAACTACATGGAGGGCCCCCCTCAGTACTGTCAGGAGCTGTCACGCCAGGGTACTGTGCTAAGGGGCCCGCTGGAGTTCGGCCCCCCTGCACTGCGGCGGCTGCAGGGGGCCTTTGTTACACCCCTGTTAATAGATCAAATCACTTGAAGCTTTTTGAGTGGTAGTGCACAGAGTTTACAGAGCTGTGAAGTTCTTACTTTTAATTGTCATTGTATTTACATAGCGCTTACTATCCCTGAGAATGTGTTGAAGGGACAGTTATGTATAAAAAAGGGCATTACACAGGGTCTGGATATTACTAAAATCTATGGTTTTCATTTTACAGTGAAATGGTGTAGGGCAGCTCCGCAAGTATTTTTGATGCACTGCCCTATGCCAATTCAAAAGGGCAGGAATGGACTGTATTTATAAGATACGGAGCACTCCTGTCCTTTCTGCTGGCACACAATTTGATGCCTAGCGCCAACGCTGGCACCCTTGTACCATGGTGCAAGGGTGTCTGCATTGTTGGCAGGATTGTTTTTGTGCAAGAAGGCATGCCTTCCTGCGCAAAAACAACCCATAGATGCCTTTTCCTCTTTCTATGTGTGCTACAGATGGAATGAGGAAACAATTGAGGAGAAATAACGATATTTCTCCCCATATGCATCCCCTGGGGCAGCGTACAGTTTTACAGATCCTTGTATATCTGGGAATGTGTCAAAACTCATGGGAAAACCCATCACAATGCGCATGGACCTCCCCCTGACCCAGTGTAAGGCAACGCACTGACTGCGCTGCGTTGCCTAACACCATATCTAGAAGGCCATCAAAAGCCACACAAAGTGACTTTGTGTGGCCTCGTAGATATGGGTCTGCTCTCTGCGCAACCAGAGCATCATAAAAAATTACGCATTGGCAGCGCAAGGGGCTTATAAATATGCCCCCATATTTTGGAAGCACCATTTTATCGTAAAACATTTTGCGCATTTTGTAGCGGTCTATCTTATACTGCGTATAATGCAAGTATAAAATAAAGACCTACATATTCACAGTGCTTTATGTCACAGGCTGTGACCTTATAGTACTAAAAATACACAAGTCACTATTCTCCACTGCACCAACCACGATTTAATTCTTTGGCTCTCTGGTTTCACACAGACCTCTGTAGTGCATTAACTAATAGAGGTTTCATAATTTATTATAGTGCATTTCCCACTGAGTAACAACTTTTTAAAATGTATTTATTATTCATTGAAGCTGCAGGTTATTTTATATGTAGATACGTGATGGTGAAAGACTGAATGATGTTCAGCTACCTCCAGTTACATGCAGCTGTAGTTGCCAAGCTGTCAGCATCCCATGAAATATACTTTGGTTTTCCTCCAATGCCGTGCATTAAAATTGCAGCCCATGCATTACAGCTATTATACCAAGGCCCACTGGAATTATGTGATTGTGCAGCCGCAGTGATTATAGCATAATTATAGATTTGCCGCATTTGCCACATAATCCATCATCTGCCCCATAATCTGCTGATTTGAACCCCAAACAATGTATTTACCCAAAAGGTTTAAAAGTTACTAAAAAGCAACAACAGGTGTTGCCACTCTGTAACAGGCCCTTTGTAAAGCTGTACTGGTACCCTTTTTGTTGCTATATTTTGGTTTTAAACTGGTACCAATGAGGTTCAACCACAGACTGACCGTTTCTCTGGAGAACATTTATGGTTGTCAATGATAAGGACTACCAGGTTCTAGAAATTTTGTCAGGAGGGGGTCCTTATGCCTAAAAAAGTTTGATGGGGTTCTCGGCATCAGAAAGTTTGAAGACCAATGCTGTAGAGAAATTAGAAGATCTACAGAGAGGATGGTGCCTGTTCAGAGACGGTAGGGGTGGGGCAGTGCAAATCACTAGGTTTTCTGACAGACTAGTCCAAATCTTGGGACATCCACTAGTTGTTGAAATTCGTAGACTGTTGTTTATATGGTGCATTCTAACTGTATCTCCGTGCTTGTTTTCTTGATCTATGTCTTTGTGCTGTAGGAAACCATTGGCTACTTCTGTTATTCACATCCTGCAGTGTCTGTAACCTTTTCAATAGTACATCTTTACTGAAGACTATCCTGGTGCATTCCATTGCAGGGTAAACTTCCTGTCCTACTGCTCGGCCGATCTGAGGATTTGAGGCCTGGAGAATTTGTGGTTGCCATTGGAAGCCCATTTTCCCTTCAAAACACAGTGACGACGGGGATCGTGAGCACGACACAAAGAGGCGGGAAGGAGCTAGGACTGGTGAACTCGGACATGGACTACATCCAGACAGACGCAATCATCAACGTAAGTATAGAAGAGGGCCGCCATTCATGTTGTGTGTCTCAAGTGTGGGAAATGAGCAATGTACCAAGGTTGGTGACATCTTAAGCTATCATTATATGGACCTGTAGTAGAAAGAGTTGCTATTCAGCTGTATCCACTGTTGACAAAGCAGCTGTCGTATGCTCACTGCCAGTACATATCAGTATACCGCAAACAAGGCTGCCAGAATGCACCCACTTCTGGCCTACATGAGAATACTCACCTCTACACTGCTCGTACGTACCCACTAGCTTCTCCATCAGCGCCAAAACTATCAGGAAAACCCTCACTGCCAACCACTACCGATATACAGACCAACACAATGTGCAGTACATCCCCTTTCCCAGTCCATCCCATAATCTCAGCTTCCACCACTGCCTGCATCGTCTGCACTGTTAGCACTGGTAAGCATGGACACTGCCACCCTACATGCCGTGAACAGCGTAGCCGCCACTGTTGGCATTGCCAGTCCAGAACAACATACATCATGGGCGGCTTTAGGCGGTGTGACTGGTGTGGCCGCACTGGGCACAGATCTGGAGGGGGGGTCCTGACCTCAAAGGGGGGGGGGGCGCTGTGTATAGCAATAGGGTATGATTTAGAGTTCCTTGTGCGTCCAGCTTTCAGGCAGCAATGAAAATGTCATGATAATGCTTGTGATTAATGTTCCTGCTAGAGAGAGACATCTGAGTTTTGTCTAGTGGCAGTTTTGACTCGCCATAAAGTAGCGCAAAGGGTTAATATGCCTGCTGCAAAGAACAGATCTGTATTTTATGCGGATAGCTAAATGGAATATTAACGCCAGCTTTTACCAGCGCTTTAAAACAAATGATGTATTTGAGAGAGGGGATATGAAGACCTGAGGGGCACTTTTGCCCGAGTGGTAGTCAGTGGTGGCTACTACAAACAAAGGGTGGTGGGGCGGGTGGAAGGAGGGGAGAGTCGCGGTCACATGGGGGTGTATGTTAGAAGTAATATATTAAAAATTAAAAGAACCTGCCTCCTTCCTGGTTCCAGCAGCCCCTGGGACAGACTCCCATCCAATCCTCGTACTGCAGAGCAGAGCGAGGATTAATCTGAGCGGCCTGGAAAGACGCTCTGTTCTGGCCAGGGGGTCTGTGGGGGATTCTTCAGCCCGCTGTTTAATGCAGCTGGGCTGGAGAAACCTAAGTGCGAGTGCACATAGCACTCCTCCTCCCATGCCCCACCCCTCCCTGCAGAAGCTGGCTAAGAGCTTGCAAATTAAAAATAAAATGATGCTAGAACATTGTTTTTTTTTGTTTTTTCCTTTGCTGGCGCTGATCCAGGCAGTGGAGCGATGCTCCTCCGCCATTGCGGAGGAGTCTCCCTGGGGGAATCTGAGGAGGCGATCATATGAGGGGGACACCAAGAAAGATTGTTGCACCTGGTGCCACCACTGCTATAGCTGGCCCTGACATACATACTATAAACAATGCCAGTGCCAGAACTGCTGACCTATACACCCGGTGTTAACACCACCAGCTGTCATTGCCAACACTGAACACTATCATCACCACAGCTGGCACTGCCAGCCCCAGTTACCCTCCTGCTTACTCTCTTTTCTTCTGCTCTTTCTTTGCAGTACGGCAACTCAGGAGGACCCCTGGTGAATCTGGTAAGCGACCATGTTTTGATTTGATTATGCAAAGTCTCATCATAATCCTCTGTTCATTCTGGCTAAACACACTGGCATGGCTGAAATGATGTGAATTTTTCAACCAATATTAGCCACTGCTAATCTTTATTGTGAACTTTCCAGGACAGTAGTACGTACACTGACAGTAGTACGAACACTCCTAAGACTGAATAACAGGCGTGATATCTTTGTAAAAGAGACTGTGCTGCCCACGGTCCTGTGCACAGGAGTTTCTGCCCTTCATTGGATGTGTTCAGAGTCTGCCATGCATGGGCACACCCTAGTCTGCCCGTGCGGGGTGTGTGTTAGGATGCTACCTGAGTGGCTGTACAGATTCTTCCCCTATGGCATTGTCTACAGAGTCCCCTGCCATCGGCCTGTAATTGACTTTGACCTCTGGGATCAGGCGCTGCCCTCCAGGAGCCCGAGGATATGAACCTCACATCCAGGAGCCGAGGGCATGAACCTTCCAACCAGGAGTTTGAGAACACAAACCTTCCATCTAGGAGCCCGAGGACCCTCCAACCAGTAGTCGAGGACACAAACCTTCCACCCGGGATCCGAGCACATGAACCTTCCATCCAGGAGCGGAGGGCATGAACCTTTCACCCAGGACCTGAGGGCATGAACCTTCCATCCAGGAGCCGAGGACACAAACCTTCCGTCCAGGAGCCAAGGGCATGAACCTTCCACCCAGGAGCCCGAGGACATGAACCTTCCATCCAGGAGCCGAGGGCACGAACCTTCCATCCAGTAGCCCGAAGACACAAACCTTCCATCCAGGAGCCCGAGGACCCTCCACCCAAGAGCTGAGGACACAAACCTTCCACCCAGGAGCCTTAGGACACAAACCTTCCATCCAGGAGCGTGAGGACATGAACCTTCCATCTAGGAGCCGAGGACTCTCTATCCAAGAGCCGAGGACACAAACCTTCCACCCAGGAGCCTAAGGACATGAACCTTCCATCCAGGACCCTGATGACCCTATATTCAGGAGCAGAGGACACAAACTTTCTACCCAGGAGCCGAGGACATGAACATTCCATCCTGGAGCCAAGGATATGAACCTTCCGTCCAGGAGCCCAGGGCAATGAACTTCCATCCAGGAGCCCCAAGGACACGATTCTTCCACCAAGTAGCCGAGGACATGAACCTTCCATCCTAGAGCCGAGGACACAAACCTTCCATCCAGGAGCCCAGTGCATGAACCTTCCATCCAGGAGCCCGAGGACATGAACCTTCCATCCAGGAGCCGAGGGAATGAACCTTCCATCCTGGAGCCCGAGGACCATCCATCCAGGAGCCGAAGACATAAACCTTCAATCCAGGAGCCTAGGACATGAACTTTCCATCCAGGGGCCGAGGACACGAACCTTCCACCCAGGAGCCGAGGAGATGAACCTTCAATCCAGGAGCCGAGGGCAAGAACCTTCGACTCAGGAGCCCGAAGACCCTCCATCCAGGAGCAGAGGACATGAATATTCTATACAGGACCTTGAGGACCCTCCATCACGGAGCCAAGGACACGAAACTTACACCAAGGAGCCGAAGACATGAACATTCCATCCAAGAGCAGAGGGCATGAACCTTCCATCCAGGAGCCCAGGGCAATGAACTGTCATCCAGGAGCCCAGGGCATGAACCTTCCATCCAGAAGCCGATGGCATGAACCTTCCATCCTGGAGCCCGAGGACACAAATCTTCCACCAAGTAGCCGAGGACATAAACCTTCCATCGAAGAGCCGAGGACACAAACCTTCCACCCAGGAGCCTGAGGACATGAACCTTCCATCCAGGACCCCGAGGACCCTACAGCCAGGATCATAGGACAAAAACCTTCTACCCAGGAGCTGAGGACATGAACATTCCATCCAGGAGCCAAGGGCATGAACCTTCCATCCAGGAGCCCAGGGCAATGAACTTCCATCCAGGAGCCCAGGGTATGAACCTTCCATTCAGGAGCCTTAGGACACAAATCTTCCACCAAGTAGGTGAGGATACAAACCTTCCATCCAGGAGCCCAGGGCATGAACCTTCCATCCAGGAGCCCGAGGACATGAACCTTCCATCCAGGAGCTGAGGGCATGAACCTTCCATCCTGGAGCCCGAGGACCATCCATCCAGGAGCCGAAGACATGAACCTTCCATCCAGGAGCCTAGGACATGAACTTTCCCTCCGGGGGCCGAGAACACGAACCTTCCACCCAGGAGCCGAGGAGATGAACCTTGCATCCAGGAGCCGAGGGCAAGAACCTTCGACTCAGGAGCCCGAAGACCCTCCATCCAGGAGCAGAGGACATGAATCTTCCATCCAGGACCCCGAGGACCCTCCATCCAGGAGCTGAGGACACGAACCTTCCACCCAGGAGCCGAGGACATAAACATTCAATCCAGGAGCAGAGGGCATGAACCTTCCATCCAGGAGCCCAGGTTAATGAACTTCCATCCAGGAGCCCAGGGCATGAACCTTCCATCCAGAAGCCGATGGCATGAACCTTCCATCCTGGAGCCCGAGGACACGAATCTTCCATCAAGTAGCCGAGGACATGAACCTTCCATCGAAGACCCGAGGACACAAACCTTTCATCCAGGAGTCCAAGGCATGAACCTTCCATCCAGGATCCCAATGACAAGAACCTTCCATCCAGGAGCTGAGGGCATGAACCTTCCATCCTGGAGCCCGAGGATCATCCATCCAGGAGCCGAAGACATAAACCTTCCATCCAGGAGCCTAGGACATGAACTTTCCATCCAGGAGCCGAGGACACGAACCTTCCACCCAGGAGCCGAGGAGATGAACCTTCCATGCAGGAGCCGAGGGCATGAACCTTCCATCTAGTAGCCCGAAGACTCTCCATCCAGGAGCAGAGGACACAAACCTTCCATCTAGGTGCCCGAGGACCATCCAGGATCTGAGGGCATGAGCCTTCCATATAGAAGACGAGGACATGAACCTTCCACCCAGGAGCTGTGGATATGACCTTCCATCCAGGAGCCGAGGGCATGAACCTTCCAACCAGGAGCTTGAGAACACATCCTCCCACCCAGAAGCCGAGGTCATTGAACCTTCCATCCAGGAGCCAAGGGCATGAACTTTACATCTAGGATCCCGAGGAACCTCCATCCAGGAGCCGAAGACACAAACCTTCCACCCAGGAGCTGAGGACATGAACCTTCCATCCTGGAGCCGAGGGCATGAACCTTCCACCCAGGAGCCGAGAACATGAACCTTCCACCCAGGGGCCGAGGACACAAACCTTCCATCCAGGAGCCGAGGACACGAACCTTCTATCCAGGAGCCGAGGGCATGAAACTTCCAACCAGGAGCTTGAGAACACAAACCTTCCATCCAGAAGCCACGGGCTTGAACCTTCCATCTAGGAGCCCGAGGACCCTCCACCCAGGAGCCGAAGACACAAACCTTCCACCCGGGAGCCCGAGGACATGAACCTTCCGTCTTGGAGCCGAGGGCATGAACCTTCCATCCAGGAACCCGAGCAGCACATGAACCTCCCACTTAGGACACGAAGCTTCCACCCAGGAGCTGAGAACACAAACCTTCCACCCAGGAGCCGAGGGCACAAACCTTCCATCCAGGAGCTGAGGACACAAACATTCCACCCAGGAGCCCGACGACATGAACCTTCCACCGAGGA
The DNA here is from genome assembly GCF_964204655.1 of Triturus cristatus. Lineage (NCBI taxonomy): Eukaryota > Metazoa > Chordata > Amphibia > Caudata > Salamandridae > Triturus > Triturus cristatus. Next base: position 86,234,732 of record NC_140580.1, on the reverse strand, counting down.
GACGAGAACACAAACCTTCCATCCAGGAGCAGAGGACACGCACCTTCCATCCAGAAGCCGAGGACACAAACCTTCATTCCAGGATCCAAGGACATGAACTTTCCTTCTAGGAGCCCAGAGCATGAACATTCCACCCAGGAGTTGAGGACATAAACCTTCCATCCAGGAGCCGAGGGCATGAACCTTCCATCCAGGAGCCGAGGACATGAACCTTCCATCTAGGAGCCTGAGGACCATTCATTCAGGAGCGGAGGACATGAACCTTCCATCCCGGAGCCTAGGACATGAACCTTCCATCCAGGAGCCCAAGGATACGAACCTTCCACCCAGGAGCCTAGGATATGAATCTTCCATCCAGGAGCCGAGAACATGAACCTTCCATCTAGGAGCCGAGGGCATGAACCTTCCACCTAGGACCCCGAGTGCCCTCCATCCAGGACCCGAGGAAACAAACCTTATATCCAGGAGCCGAGGGCGTGAACCTTCCATCCAGGAGCCGAGGACATGCACCTTTCATCCAGGAGCCGAGGGCATAAACTTTCCATCTAGGAGCCCAAGGATCCTCCATCCAGGATCCGAGGACAGGAACCTTCCATCTAGGAGCCCGAGGACACAAACCTTTCATCCAGGAGCGGAGTACATGAATCTTTTATCTAGGAGCCCAAGGACACAAACCTTCCATCCAGGAGCCCAAGGACATGAACCTTTCACCCAGGAGCCCGAAGACATGAACATTTTAGCCAGGAGCCCGAGGACACGAATCTCTCAACTGGGAGCCCGAGGACATAGGACTGCTGTCCAGAAGCCCGAGGACATGAACCTTACACCCAGGAGCTTGAGGAAATTAACCTTCCATCCAGAAGCCGAGGACACAAACCTTGCACCCAGGACCAGAGGATATGAACCTTCCATCCAGCAATCCAAGGACACGAACCTTCCATCCTGTAGCTGAGGACATGAATCCATCCAGGAGCCAAGGGCACGAACCTTCCATCTAGGAGCCAGAGGGCAGGAACCTTCTACCCAGGAGAAGAGGACATGACCTTCCAACTAGGAACCTAAGGCATGAACCTTCCAACCAGGAGCTGAGGGCATGATCCTTCCATCCAGGAGTCAAGGACATAAACCTTCCAACCAGGAGCTGAGGACATGACCTTCCATCCAGGAGCCAAAGGCATGAACCTTCCAACCAGGAGCTTGAGAACATGAGCCTTCCATCTAGGAGCCGAGAACACGAACCTTCCACAGAGGAGCCGAGGACACGAACCTTCCATCCAGGAGCCGAGGACACGAACCTTCCATACAGGAGCCGAGGATGTAAACCTTCCATCCAAGAGCCGAGGGCATAAACCTTCCATCCAGGAGCCGGAGGACACAAAACTTCCACCCAAGAGCCCAAGGACACGAACGTTCCATCCAGGAGCCTGAGGACACAAACCTTCCATCTAGGAGACCGAGGACCCTCCATCCAAGAGCCGAGGACACAAACCTTCCATCCAGGAGCCCAGAGCAAGAACCTTCCACACAGGAGCCGAGGGCATTAACCTCCCATCCAGGAGCCAGAGGACCCTCCATCAAAGACCCAAAGACACAAACCTCCATCCAGGAGCTGAGGGCATGAGCATTCCATCCAGGAGCCAAGGACACAAAGCTGCCAACCATGAGCTGAGGACACAAACCTTCCACCCAGGAGCCGAGGGCATGAACCTTCCATCTAGGAGCTCTAGGACCCTCCATCCAGGAGCTGAAGACACAAACCTTCCATCCAGGAGCTGAGGGGATGAGTCTTCCATCCAGGAGCCAAGGAAACTAACCTTCCACCCAGGACCGAGGACATGAACCTTCCAACCAGGAACTTGAGCATACAAACCTTTTATCTAAGAGCCCGAGGACCCCCCATCAAGGGGCCGAGGACACAAACCTTCCACCCAGGATCCGAGGACATGAACGTTCCATCGAGGAGCTGAGGGCATGAACCTTCCACCCAGGAGCCGAGGACACAAACCTTCCATCCAGGAGCCCAGGACACATACCTTCCATCCAGGAGCCATGGGCAAGAACCTTCCATCCAGGTGCCTGAGAACATGAACCTTCCATCTAGGAGCCCAGGGCATGAAACTTTCATCCAGGAGCCCAGGGACACGAACCTTCTACCCAGGAGCTGAGGACACGAACTTTACATCCAAGAGCCAAGGGCATGAGCCTTCCATCCCGGAGTCGGAAGACCATCCATCCAGGAGCTGAGGACATGAACCTTCTATCCAGGAGACCAAGACATGAAACTTCCATCTAGCAGCCCGAGGAACAAACCTTCCACCCAGGAGCCGAGGACACAAACCTTCCATCCAGGAGCCAGGGGCATGAATATTCCACCCAGGAGCCCGAGGACATGAACCTTCCATCCTGGAGCCGAGGGCATGAACCTTCCATCTGGGAGCCCAAGGACCCTCCATCCAGGATCCGAGGACAGGAACCTTCCATCTAGGACCCCGAGGACCCTCCATCCAGGAGCCGAGGATGCAAACCTTTCATCTAGGAGCGGAGTACACAAACCTGTCATCCAAGAGCCTGCAGACACGAACCTTTCATCTAGGAGCCAGAGGACATGAATCTTTCACCCAGGAGCCTGAGGACACGAATCTTTCACCCAGGAGCCCGAGGACAGAGGACTACTATCCAGGAGCCTGAGGACACGAACCTCCCACCCAGGAGCCTGAGGACATGAACCTTCCATCCAGGAGTGAGGACACAGACCTTCCACCCAGGAGCCAAGGGCATGAACCTTCCATCCAGGAGCAGAGGACACAAACCTTCCATCTAGGAGCCCAGCGTATAACCCTTCCATCCAGGAGCCCGAGGACATGAGCCTTCCACCCAGGAGCCTAGGACATGAACTTTCCATCCAGGAGCCAAGGGCATGAACCTTCTATCTAAGAGCACGGGGACCATCCATCCAGGAGCCCAGGACATGAACCTTCCATCCAGGAGGCCGAGGACACAAACCTTTCACCCAGGAGCCGAGGACATGAACCTTCCATCCAGGAGCCTAGGGCATGAACCTTCCATCTAGGAGCCCGAGGACCCTCCATCCAGGAGTGGAAGATACAAACCTTCCATCAGGAGTTGAGGGCATGAGCCTTCCATCCAGGAGCGGAGGACATGAATCTTCCACCCAGAAGCCGAGGACATGAACTTCCATTCAGGAGCCGAGGGCATGAACCTTCCATTTAGGAGCCCGAGGACCCTCCATCCAGGAGCTGAGGACACAAACCTTCCATCTAGGATCCCGAGGACCCTCCATCCAGGAGCCGAGGACACGAACATTTCATCCAGGAGCTGAGGACACGAACCTTCCATCCAGGAGCTTGAGGACATGAACCTTTCACCTAGGAGCCCGAGGACATGAACCTTTTACCTAGGAGCCCGAGGACATGAACCTTTTATCCAGGAGCCAGAGGACAGGAACCTTTCACACAGGAGCCAGAGATCACAGGACTGCTATCCAGGAGCCTGAGGATACGAACCTTCCACCCAGGAACCCGAGGACGCAAACCTTCCATCCAGGAGCCAAGGACACGATCCTTCCACCCAGGAGCCGAGAACACAAACCTTTTACCCAGGAGCCCGAGGACCCAAACCTTTTACCAAGGAGCCCGAGGATACAGGACAGCTGCTATCCAGGAGCCTGACAACCGCTCTGCCTCATATCCCCCTTCTGCCATGCATTGGGCATGTGGAATACGTGCTGGACGCCGGTGCCTCTTTGGCACTGTACAAGAATTCCTGTTCAATACCTCTGTTACAGCACAGCCGCATTCCTTAGCATTTCTATAGACGTCACCTGCAAGAGTCTGTTTACAAACTTCTCCAGTGGATATTGCACAGACGCCCCCTTCGTAGGGCTCTGAACAGAGCACATCTACATGGGACTGGCTGTAGACTCCCCATCTATGGACCTGGGAATAGAGGCCCCACGGGCCAGTGCATACTTCCCCCTGTGGCCTGTATATACATGCTTCCTCGTGAGCCTGCCTACAGACCTCCCCTCAACGGGCCTTTGTATAGACTCCTTTTAATAGCCAGTTTACAGACTCCAGGGTACATGCGCCAGTCTACATACACGGGGGCAGTAGTACAGATGCCGCCCCGAGGGCCTCTGGGCAGATTCACCTAGGTACGGATGCCGCATCCATAGGTCTGTGTGACCAACACTCTTCAGGGTCCTCTGTGCAGACTCCCCCTCCATGGGCCTGTGTACCGAATCACTCAGGGCATGTGTCTAGGTACTGACACCGCTTCCATAGGCCTTTATACAGAATGCCCATTTGCCTGTTTACTGGGACACTCTCTATGGCCTGTTTACAGGCCCTGATTTCCGTAGGTCTGTGTTCAGATTCCTAACCCTGGGCCTGTGCACCCCTGTCCCTAGGCCTGTGCACCCATCTCCTCACTCCTGTGTACCCCTCTCTCCCTGGGCCTGTGCACCCCTCTCCCCGGGCCTGTGCACCCCTCTCACTGCATCTGTGCACCCCTCTCCGTGCACCTGTGCACCCATCTCCCCGGGACTGTGCACCCCTCTCCCTGTGCACCCCTCTCCTTGCACCTCTGCACCCCTCTCCCTGCGCCCGTGCACCCCTCTCCTCGCGCCGGTGCACCCCTCTCCCCTGGTCTGTGCACCCCTCTCCCTGAGCCTGTGCACCCCTCTCCCTGAGCCTGTGCACCCCTCTCCCTGAGCCTGTGCACCCCTCTCCCTGTGCCTGTGCACCCCTCTCTCTGCGCCTGTGCACCCCTCTCCCCTGGTCTGTGCACCCCTCTCCCCTGGTCTGTGCACCCCTCTCCCCGGGCCTGTGCACCCCTCTCACTGCACCTGTGCACCCCTCTCCCTGCACCTGTACACCCATCTCCCCGGGACTGTGCACCCCTTTCCCTGTGCATCCCTCTCCTTGCACCTGTGCACCCCTCTCCCTGGGCCTGTGCACCCTCTCCCCTGGTTTGTGCAGCCCTCTTCCCTTGTCTGTGCACCCCTCTCTCTGCGCCTGTGCACCCCTCTCCCCTGGTCTGTGCACCCCTGTCCCCGGGCCTGTGCACCCCTCTCCCCGCGCCTGTTGCAGATTCCGCCCTCTGTGGACAGACCCCACACATGATTCTTTTTACACTAAATGCTGACTTTGCTCGGGCGATGCCAGGAAGCCTGTGGTCTCCCTCTGCCAGTCTGCCATGACACATTCCCGGTTTGGCACCCCACAGAGGATTCTATTTTTAGTCACTGTTTTATGTTGTCTGGAAAAAATGTGACCAAAAACCTCCATCATCTTGAACAGGTCAAGGACTTCAGAGTCGGCGAATAATTATTTGATAGAGTGAGCTGGTGCACAAAGAGAACCTGCGCAGCAGCGATCTCCTCATGCGGGCTGCAGGGCGGTCAATAGAGCGCGCTTTCGGAATCTCAAAGGTGGACGGCCCTCAAGGAAAATGCTCGGATTAGCAGCAAAACTGCATTTTTAAAAGGCGGCGGTAGAGCTGGTGGAGGGTCAGTCACATTTCATGCCTGCCTACGTGATATCCTATTGTGGGTACTCTGCTCACCTTGCCAACGTAAGCCACCGTGGACACTGTTTTTTGGGGGCGAGGGGCTGCTGTTAAGTGCAGCACACCTGAAAATACTACAACTGAATATGATTTCAGAAGCCCTCCCTCTGGCACCTTATGGCTCTTGTACCAGGGTCATCATGCCTGGGTGAGAACCTCTCAACAAATACTTAAAGACAAGTACCTAACCCTCCACCGTGACAAATGTGAATTCCTGAGTAAAACCTCTTATTCTTGGGCTGTGTCTTCTCAGCTGAAGGGATCCGTTCCACCCTCTGAAAGTGAGGTACATTAAGAGCATAGATTTCCCCCAGAATGCATCAGAAGCTTGTACCTTCCTGGGGCTGGCCAACTATTACAGCTGTTTGATCCCAAAACTGTTCAGGATGCTACTAAACAAACAAGCAAAAAGGCAGCACTAAAAACCTCACGCTGCCACCAGCAAAGTAAGGATTGTTTGTGTTCAAGGAGAGACTTACATACCATGGCCTATTTTGACCCCCAGCAAGAGTTTAATCTCCTAGTGATAACTAGGTAACGTCTTCTAGGGCAACATGAGTGAGAAGGCACCATTTTGGGATTGCATATGCAAACTAAGCCCTCACAGAACATAAGCAGTAGTATTCACAATCAAAAAAGACGCCAATGTAATCACTGGAGCTGCGAATACGGTCTCTATGTGTGGGCTCACCTGCTGTGAATGCTCCTTTCCACTGAAAAATAAATCTTGCAAGAAGAAAATATTAAAATGTATTATCCATTTTTGGGCAGTCACCACACAAGCTACGAATTAACTAGTGAGGATGGTGGTAGAGCTCAGAGTGAGCTTGGAGGAGGTGATTGAAAAAGTGACCACATATCTGGTCTTAAAAGTCAAGGAATTCCTTCAGAATTGTGTGGAAAATCACATTGGAATGCTTGCATCAAAGGACACCGGAAGTAGATAGGAAGGTAATGCCATTCTCAGTGTCTGTCAAGATATAACAGTATCTCCAGAGGGACTGGTGCTGAGAAGCTGCCGAATTATAATGCCTACTTTCCTGAGACGCTGCAGAGCACAGCTGGCTCGCAGCAGCCACCAGGACCTGGTGGTACAAAAAGATATCCACAACTGCTTCACGTGCCAGGCCAAGAACCTCTGGAGCGACCTTCCCCATATTGACAGACCCCCTTGTGCCTCTACGAGCTCTGCTACCAGAATTCCACAGCCTCTCAACTGAGGCACAAGCTAATCACATTTTCCAAGTTTGTGGGGGCGATTTAGCAGGGGTGGAGAACTTACTAAGCAGCCTGGCCCCGGACCTCGATGGGAAGCCAAGCTGACAAAAAGCAGATGTTGTTTATTGACTAAATTACTGACTTGGGAACCTGGGATTTGGGTTTTAATTCCTGCGCAAGACTGAAAATCCTGTTATTGTGGTCAACTGTCATAGGATCCTTTAGACGTTAATGCCTCATCTGCATAATCTCATGGGTCTGTGGCCCACGACAGTGACGGGACACTTCTTGTTGTTCCACTGACAGATCCTCATCTGGCCCCACCGGGTATAAACCTGTGACCTAACGACTTGTCTCCCACTGGGGAAGCAAATGTTCCCCAGTGGTAGACATGCTAACCAAGACAGGGAAAGCAATTATTTTGCCCCACACAAAAAAACACATGGGGCTTGTGCTGAGGTCCGGCTCTAGGGCAGAGTGACCAGTGCATCCGCACCTGGTGCCGACCTCGGGAGGCGCCATGTTTAGAAATAACGCAGGTTTGAAAAGCACTTGCTGCAGAATTCCTTGTATGTCTAGCAGTTTTCAGGCAACAATAAAAATGTCAAGATAACTCTGGGGATTAATGTTCCTAGCGGAGAGAGATCTTTTGTCTACTGTCAGTTTCCCATCATTCTAAAGAAGAAGAGGGTTAATATGCCTGCTGCAAAAAATGTGTACCACACAAATCACCCGACTGTATTTTATGTGGATTGCTCAGTAGGTTACTGCTTTTGTCGCTGAGATCCTTTTGTTACTTGCAGTTCATATGTTAAAACCCTAATATAGCACAGTGAGCTATACATTGTCACCAGAGAACTGCATGGCACAGGTTTCCTCCAGTCTTTCATTATTCCAATGTGGCTAAAAAGGGTTCATTTGGGTAGAAATACATTTTTATTAGTAAAGCCAACCACTGTTGTATGTTTTAAATCCTGAGTTTGTGCTTCTGACCACCACAGACTACATCATGGGGCAATGGGTCAGCCCACTTCTGTCACTGACTGCTCGTACTATGCGATTTTAAGAAAAGGAAGAGTTTGTGTAGGCTCCTTCAAGGAAAGTTATATATTTTTTACTATGCGTATGCTCAGTTTTCAGTTCATGGTATGTGATTGCAGAAGAGCTAAATTTATTCAAGGTGATTCCTCATGCTGCTATGCCAGTGTACGCTCACCTTAAAGAAGCTATACATTTCCAGCACTTGATAGAAAGTAAGACATTTCTTATCCCTTTCCAGATATGGTTAATAACCAGCCATAAGGACCCTAACCATCAACAGAGAAAAAAGCTGTGGTCTCTCTCTGTTCATAAAAAAGTAGTAAAACTGTATCCATTTTAGTGCGCCCATGTATGGGTGAAGACCCGTACTTTTGGGAATTTACAAGCATTCCCAGTAGTACACCATGAAAGCTGTGCTAAAATCAGGTTTCCAGGGACTTTATGACATATAGGGCACACTTTCTTTGTTTGCGCCACAGCGTACCTTCAAACAGGGAAAGTGCACCTTATTATGCTGAATGTGCTGCCCACAGAGCCTCCAGAGGGCTGCCATCAGGGAACGCTCTGTCAGTGTGCCTATTTTTGCAGTACACTATGAGTGCGCCTCCTTTGCGCCCGCGTCTATAATGCGTTGCAGGTGCAGAAGTAGAGATTCCATCATTTGCATGGGGCCACACCCCGATGCAAATGAGGGAACGCCCACTTGAGATAGCACTGGTGCTACATGTTCACCAGTGCTATAGTGTATAACAGAAGGGGCCGCCCAAGCGTCTGCGGGCCCTTCGGTAATATTAGAGGTGCTGGAGGTGCACAAAGCGTGCGCATATGCCCGTTGTGCCCCAGAGCACTTTCTATAATACGGACCCTGGTGTCCTACTTGGAATGTCTTGAGATATCCCATGCCCTCATGTTCTACCTGTGCTGAAATTTACACTGTGCTGATTTAAGCACAGAGGGAATGGTGCCCCCTGTACAAATGCACATTTTTTCAGTTTTTTTCTCTGTAGGGAAAAATCCTTTGCGATGAAGGAAGCCTTTCATCGGAGCCCTGAATATCAAATCTGAGTATGATCAGTTCCCCTTTCCATCTTAGATGGGGAGCAATTCCAGCTCTTGCCTGAAGTACATTTTGAACCCTTTCCAGATTTCCCGGGATGGCCAAAGGGCGGATTTCAATTTGTGAAAGGCCACAAATAAATGAGTTTGTAAGTGTCCTCAAACATACAAGACTAACCATGCCTTGTAACAGACTTGGGTTATACTCTTCGACTCAGAAAAGGACAAATCTATTTAGCCAGATACATATTGAGGGCTACAAACCTCTATCACTTCTTGAAGGATTAATGAATTCCTTGCTTCCCCCTGGAGTCCCAAAACACAAATTATTGCTTGTGCAATAGCCCACACAAATTGAGAATTGTGTGATTGTTATGAACGGGATTAGAAGTGGCCTCCTTGGTATATAGTGATGCATAAATAGTAATATCCACTAGAAAGATATATTAGTATATTTGTGTTCTTTTTCAATATCAGTCCTTGTTCCTGCTCTAATTTTTTTACCTCTGTCTGCAGGATGGGGAGGTAGTTGGTATTAACACCCTGAAGGTCACAGCTGGAATCTCTTTTGCCATACCATCGGACAAAATAAGGAAATTCATGGCCGAATCCCATGACAGACAGGCCAGAGGTATGGATTCGGGCGCTTCCTGTTCAATCGCAGCATGCAGAATGGGCAGGATGCAATGATGTGTGCTGGGCAATGTGGGAATGAAAATGAGGTAGGAAGCTCTGAAGGACAATTTGCATTGATAACATGAAATGATAGGAGCATGCCAGTGTGAATTTGGACAGGATGAAGGGGCAGGGTCATGTAAATGTGCCAGTTGGTTCAACAAAGCTGTATGTGAAGAGCAATGGATACATATGGAAAAGATAAATGAGCATTTGCCTGAAAATACACTTATTGTTATTTTTGTAATTTTTGTAAAGCATAAACTTTTGTCATTTACATGAGCTTTTGCAGTGGAGGGCTGTCAAGAGAGGGTGTATATTAGGATCTTTTGGTCCCTTGGTTCCAATAGTACCATCTATGAGATTTCTGGGGTTACATGTTTACGGTGGGAGCAGGATGACATGGTGAACTAATTAGTGGATTGAAATAACTGACTGGTGTCACTCTTGGTTGATGAGTGTTAGTGGTTATTGTGTTGCAACTTGTGGCAGATGTCTTGCTTTGCCTGATGGAATAGTTAGATTTTCACAGATTTTATACAGTTAAGGTGCTCATTGGTGATCCGTATATTTTGTGGAAGAGAGCTCTATAATTCTGCTCATCAATCTTTTAATGCATGACCTCCCCTTTGGAGTTTTGTAGGTGGGCATAATGAGAGGATTAGCGAATGCTCAACCAAAGGTATGGGGGTGTAGTGTCAGCATTTATGTTTCACAAGGAATTTGCAGTTTTTGAGTTGGCTCCTTAGTGTAGAGTGAAATGTTCTAAGATGATGTTACTGTTGTTATTTGTGGCCTTGGTGATTACACAACAATGTGCTATCAAACAGGCAATTCCTTGCTGTGAAGTTAAGGTTCAAGGTTGATGATTTCAAGAGAGGAGGAATGATCGCTCTGTAGTCATGATCGCTCTGTCTCGCTCATGACTACCCCAAAGAATATTAGTGAAGCCTAGGAACAGTAAAGTCCATGATGGTAAGAGAGGAGCAAGTGAACCATTTTTCAGTTAAAACTACAAGGCTAGGTCATCATTGTTGTTAATATCTGCTACTATAATTTTGTTCCAACAGTGGATTTGTAGCTGTGTGGTGAGAGTCCAGAAGTTGTTGTAGTAGTGGTTCATTCGGGCATTTTAATTGGCAATATTTTGAGATTATTGGTTTCCTGCTTGTATTGATCGGGAGTACTCTAAGATCGGATCATTGTAATGGCAGGGGATCATGAGCGTATGTGTCGGAGAGGTATTGTTGTCCAAATCTTTGCAAATGGATTCCTGAAGATTTGTTTTGCTGTCACCTATTGTAGGCGTTTGTTTGTTGGTTATGCTTCCAGCCTGTTCGCTATGAACTGTTCTGTATTTTCCATTAATAATGTTGTGGTAAAACTTTACCCCAATTGTTTTGGATTTTCCATATGGAGTATTTACATTTTATTAAGTTTTTTATTACATGTTCATTTTATGTTTAATTGCATAACTTAGTTAGTCTGACTGGAAGACGTAATGCTTGATATTTAATACAAATTCCCCTTGTGAGTGTGAAACCACTGGTTAAGACTTGTTTTGTGATGTTCATTGCAGTATGTGATTAAGTTATTGGATTACATGGTTTGGATGATTACTTTGGAGTCACAAGGTCATTCCTCCGGAATTGTGATACATTGATTGTTTCACTGACTTCTCAAAGGTCTCATCTTCTTTGCAATTATTATAAAAGACAAATGTACCTGCTAACTAAGTCGGGTTCATCTCTACTTAAAATGTTGGAATTAACTAATTTTCTAGGAAGATCTGTATACCTTGTATCAACATTTTAACTAATAAATTAAACAGGTTGAGATGCAGGCTCAGGGCATAGGGAGTCTCAATACACGGCAGCCTTTTGTCATTAAAGAGAATCTTCACAGGACAAAAATTTAAAGTAAAAAACCATAAAGATTTATTCAACTTTAAGAGTAATTACAGAGTGTGAAAAGGCAATTAGTTAATTAAATTCCATTCAGCATCAATAATGAATCAAAAGGCAAATTGCGAGAGGTATTAATAAAAGGTGGACCTCCAAAGCAAGTAAATAGCCAGAACCAAAATAGAGTTCAGGACGGACTAGCATGAATGTTCTCAGTTCAAAAGTCAAAGAAAGTCGAAGGGCCTGATTTAGATCTTGGCGGACGGGTTACTGTGTCACAACGGTGACAAATATTCCATCCACTGTAATATAAGTCCCATAGGCTATAATGGGATGTATATTTTGGTGGAAGGGATATCCGTCACTGTTGTGATGGAGTAACCTGTCCGCCAAGGTCTAAATCAGACCCCAAGTATAATTCACTAAACAGACTGGAATAGAGACTGCTCCGTTTGTAAGGCAAGGAAAGTCTACGTTTAACTACGTTTAAATCAAATAGACTAACGTCAAGTCTACACTGTTCAAAAGCAAGAAACGTTTGGTATCCCTTCCAAAAAGGGCACATTTTATAGGTTTCAAGCAGTCAAAACTACAATCTTGAAATGGGGAGTAACTTACACATAAACCAATAGCAAAACAAGAAAATATGATACATCAAACAAAGAACATTTAGGAATACCTACTTTCATGAATAATTATAATAAGACATACAATGGAAATTAGAAAAATAATGTGAAATTTAAGCAACTGGTGAAACAATATGCAGTGCAATGGCTTTGAGTAGACCTGGGCAAAGAGCTTTCACTATGTTGCAAATACAGGAACACTCTGAACATGGCTTCTCGAGATACATAAATTAATACATTTCAACCCGGCAAAATAATTTCTACTGCAAATTAAATTCTATGTCATTTATTTTCTGAAAAGGAAAAAGCCAGAAAACAAACATGCAACTAGAAAAATCTTTCATTCAATTTTAAAAGTGAATATAAATGCAGGTCGAATTCAACCTAGTCATGTCAACAGCGGCCTGGTTATACTAAATATATAAATTTGAACTAAGCATTATTTCTATTTATTAAAAATGTTCTGTCACTTGCTTTAGCTTTTTCTGATTGCACATCTAGGGGGAGTTGCACTTACCCATTTACTTACCTCTGCATCAGTATTGGTGCAGAAAAGGGAAAACAGAGTAATACATATAGAAGAGTTTACTGTAAATCAGTAGACACCCACTTGAATGTGAAAAATTAGCATGTGTGCCCTCAGTTCCTTTCAGTCGCAATAACTGGATTTTTGTACGGGGTTACGGACCAGAATCAACTATTTCCAGCTGCACCGTAGCCCCACTGTTAAATCCACATTATTTGTAATAGAGGTTGCGATCAGCTAGTTACAAGAATATTACATCATTTGCGAGCCTTGAAAGATGGTACGGTGTGTTCCAGATCCTGCCATCTCTTGCAGGAAGACAAAACGCCATTTCACTCAAGATTGCACTCGACAATGCTCTCGCCCTTCGGGTATTGTTAGCCTTGCTGCAGCACGCTGTCTCTCTGTCCAAACTTTGCAATCATGCTCGACGCGTTTCAAGGCATTCGCCCCTTAATCATGAGCTTCACACAAAGGCACGGAAGGCTCACCTGTTTGTTCACTTCATTTTTATTGTTGAATAAGGCAGCCCTCAGTGGGCGTGGCTTGCAGTAAACGCCACATAGCATGATGGTAATTGCAGTCCACAGGTAAGTATTAGTGTCACTCCTTTAGGCTCCGTGCCCCTGTGTAGAAATAAAAAGCTGTGTAAAGGTAGGGACATCTTGAGACTGCATGCTTCATTTTGCAAGAGAATATTGTGCCTAACGGAAAGGGATATTTGCCTTCCATGGCCTTTCAACATTGAGAATTGGTGCACCTCTTGTTCCCGCGGCTCGGGCAGCCGCGTATCATTATTTTTCCAAAACGCCCATGCGCTCAAGATTGCACTCGACCAGGCACTCGCCCTTCGGGTATTGTTAGCCTTGCTGCAGCACGCTGTCTCGCTGTCCAAACTTTGCAATCATGCTCGACGCGTTTCAAGGCACTCGCCCCTTAATCATGAGCTTCACACAATAAAAATGAAGTGAACAAACAGGTGAGCCTTCCGTGCCTTTGTGTGAAGCTCATTACTAAGAGGCGAATGCCTTGAAACGCATCGAGCATGATTGCAAAGTCTGGACAGAGAGACAGCGTGCTGCAGCAAAGCTAACAATACCCGAAGTGCGAGAACATTGTCGAGTGCAATCTTGAATATATATATATATATATATATATATATATCATATGAAAACTGACGCCAGACGTGCCTATCCAAGCGAGTCGGGGCCTGACTTGCTGGGTCAAAGTCCATACATTCCAAACGAAAACCACACACCCCTTCGGGACAAGGAACCTTTGTCAAAAGCAACTTGCTGGTCGTTCATTCAACTTTTTAAATATTAACAATTATTTACAGGAGTAGAAAACCACACAGTGATGATGTGGGAAAAAGGAAAAATAGATCTGAATAATTTTACTTTTCCATTCACTCAAATAAGAACAAGTGTGAGCCAATTTCATTTGCTTTCATGAGGCTGAATGGGTATTATTTTGTATCAGCTATTGATGGTATAATAAATAGCTACTGCACAGATTAAAAAAATGATCTGCAGTCATTTTGGCTTATAGACTGTTTGGTATAGCCTTCCTCTGCACCATTAATAAACCTTTTTTTAAAATAGAAAAGTGTTATGAGTTCATATTAATTAAGCTGATCAGAGACAAAGAACCTCAGAATGGAAAAGTAAGACCACAGAATTCAACAAAAGATGGCACATGGCATTGGTTGTGTACCTGTCTTTGTGCATAGCTGGCAATTTTACTGACCTAATAAACAGGTCATTACACTTGCGTGCAGAGGTTTGGCAACCTTGGGTAGCAGTGAAGTATACAGAAAGGCAGCAGTTTTCAAAGTAAATGCCTGCCAATTCTTGACAGGCTCTCTAATCAATGGCAAACATCAATTTGTAAGTCTTGTGCCACAAAGACCTCTACGAACTATGCATGAAAACAGAATAACACTTTTTTCCGTCACAAAGACAATGGAGCACCAGCATGAGATTGAGATGATAGAATACATCCATTATTAAGGCATCCCTAAATATATTTATCTAGGAAAACTTGCTCCTTTCCTATTAATGCATACACCTCTCCTTAGGTATACTTTTACCATGTAGCAAATGTATATGGCAATCATAAGGGCAATGGTATTTTAACTTGTATACATGGGGTTATTTCTGTCTACAGATGTCAGTATACATGGCTTTACTTTTAACTGCAATGTATTAGCTTGAGCTTGTGCAAAACGGACATCTTAAAAATTGCTGCTGCTCAAAATGCAGCAACACCAATAACTTTCAGTCAGCATTAACAACTTGGGCCTGATTATGAAGTTGGGTGGAAAGCCATCCAACAGCTAGTCGGGGGCTTTCTACCCGAAATCAATGGTTTCTGTCAGACAGCCGTATTACAATACTGGCGGTCAGAGGGAAACCCACAGGGGTTCACAAATCCCGTCGGAGTGGCAGGGGGAAGTATAATCCCGTAATGACGGCGGAGCCATTCTCTGCTCTGCCGTAGGGATTATGATGTCACTTTCCACCTGCCCGTTCATGGCCCGCCATGAAAAAGCAGGCGGAGAGTGACTTTGGGGGCTCCTAGCAGGGCCCTCTTCTCCCCTAGCCCTCCGCTATGGGCCCTAAACATCCCTGCACCATGTGCAGTGCCGGGATGTTTGTAAACATCCATTTTTCAATTGTAGCTTGTGCTGCGGCCTTATCCACTGGCCACACAAGCTGCAATTGAAATATTGATGTTTCCATACAGTGGGCAGAACCGCCGACCTATGGTCGGCCGGTTCCATTCCTCAAAGAGGCCGGTCGGACGTTCGTCCGATCAACATAGTAGTTAGGCTCTTACTTTTTAGAACATCTCTTACTTTCAATGCTTGGTCCTTGCATTCCTTCAAGGCACACGTAGTGTGTCCTCATACAATGACCTTTATTCCTGGACATCTGATGACTATGTTTGTCACCATAAAATCAGTCAGGCAAGGGATATTCTAGCTGTCTACCTTTCCATTAAAATCTGTAGTATCCTTTGGACATTGTATTGTTAATTCAACATCTTTTACCTGTTTCTGTAATAAATGTATCTGTTATTAGAAAGTTTCTCCCAAGGCTGCCTTATCTTCTGTGTTCAAAATTGTCATTACTCTGAACACTCCAACCCAGATAGCATTCAAATGAGTACTCAATATATTCAATGATGGCTCTAGAAGGCTATCATCGACTCGTCAAATTTGTAATGGCTTATAAACTGTCAAGAACTCAGTCTACTGAAGCAGATGGTGATCTCACTTCTCAAGTAGACCTTCTCATAAAACAACAGCATTGGCAGGTGTTAGAACTGGGGGTCTCTAGTTGGCAGAGGTAGGTACCTTTGACCAAATAGGGACCCTTGCTTCTAGTCAGGGAAAGGGGATTACACTCCTGGATAACCCCTGCTCATCCCCTTGGTAGCTTGGCACGAGCAGACAGGCTTATCTCAGAGGCAGTGTGTAAAGCATTTGTGAACACATACAGCAATACAGTGAAAACACTACAGATGGACACCACACAAGTTTTATAAAAATAAGTATTCTTTATATAGACTTAACACAAGACCAGAACAACATAAATCCACAATGCTGTAATAAAAAATAATACTTCAAGATGGTAGAAATATTTCAAAAATATGTTATTCACTTAAAAGCAGTCTTTAGCAACAGATAACCCCAACTGGAGTTATCACGATGTCGAGGTCAAAGAATTCCCAAAGTACGGCGCCGACCGCGAAGTGCGCGTTGTCGGGCCCGGAGTCAAAACAGAGCCACAAAGAACAGTACCTTGGAAAAGCGAAAACAAAGACAGCTCACGGCGTCGGGGAGATGCGGTGTCGTTGGCGCGGTGCGGCGTCGGTTCCTTGCTTCGGGGAAGGCGATGCGTCGGGTCCTCGATGCTTGCGCAAAGCAGGGAAGCCGTCTGTTCTTTACCGGAGATGAAGTGACGTCACGATGGCGCCGAAACCACGGTTCCGTTTGATGTCGATGGATTCTTGACCACCCATATCGAGGATCGGCTCCGAGATGATGTCGGCTTCGGAGTCGATGTGGCACGGCGCCCGGCATCGGGTCTACGTTGTAAATCGGAGCAGCGCTCATGTCTTGATGCAGAGTAAGGCGTCGCTCTCCGGCGTCGGTGTTGCAATTTCCATCTGTAACAGCTAGAACAGCAAGTTCCAGATGCAGGCAAACAGAAGGGGTGAAGTCTTGTATCCCTGAGACTTCAGGCAGGAGGCAAGCTCAGATTCGAGCCCATGGAGAAATATTCTGCAAGATGATGAAAGTTCCTTCTCCTTTCCTTGGCAATAAAGAAACCACTGCAGGCCAACCCAGCAACACAACACACTGGCAGGGGGGCAGTCCAAACTACTGCAGCGTCCTTGGTTCTTCTCCTTGTCAAAGGTTCGTCTTGTTTTCTCAGAAATGATCTAAAGTTCTGGGGTCTGGGCCCCACTATTTATACCAGTAAATCCTTTGTCTTCTGAAGGCAGAGGGTCCTGTACCTAGTTCAAACCAGTTCTGGGTGCATTCTGCCAGTCTGCACCTTCTTCCCTTTGGCAGGGTGAGCCAGGGACATCAGATGCACCACAGGAGGTGGAGCCATTATTGTGGAAGGCAGGCACAGCCCTATTCAGACCCAGGTGCTGACTCCTCCCACCACTCTACATGCAGAAAGGTCTATTCAGCCCTGTGCTGACTCACCCTGTCTCCTGTAATCCCCCAGCCCCTGTCACTCACAAAACCAGACACACAATGCACAAGCTAGCAGAGGCAGGCTGGATGGTTAGGTAAGAAAATACCTACTTCCTAAAAGTGGTATTTTCAAACACAAAATGTTGAAACCAACTTCGCTAAAATATGTATTTTATCAGTTCAGGCATACTAAACTCGAATTTCTACCATGTTCCCTGGGTCAGTTAGGATTATAAGATGTTATAATCAAACTGCCCATTCTGGCCTATGGGGACTGGTAGCCTTGCAATAGTGAAAAACGAAAATGGCTGTAATTCACTATTAGGACATGCCACACACACCAGGGCATGTCCTACCTTATACTTACAATGCACCCTGCCATTGGGCCTACCTTAGGGGTGTCTGATATGAAGAAAAGGGAAGGTTTAGGGACTGGCAAGTGGATGCACTTACCAAGTCAGCATGGCACTACTAGACTGCACACAGGCTCTGCAATGAGACACATTTTACAGGCTGCTTCTGTGGGTGGCACAACCAGTGCTGCAAGCCCACCAGCAGCATTTGATCTACAAGCCCTAGGCACACATGGTGCACTATACTAGGGTCTGACAAGTAAATCAAATATCCCAATCATGGAGTCACTAATCAATGCATCAATTGAACATAGGGAGCACTAGCACTGTGGCACTGAATAGCAGTGGCACAGTGCCCAAAGCATCTAATCCAGCAAAACATATCAAAAACAGAGGAGGGAATCAGTAAAAAATGGAAGGGAGACTCACGCCAATGGTACCAGGTCTAACAGCAGGCAAGTCAAAGAGAGGGATACTCACACTTGAGAGTATTGAGGTGTATTTTGTTGGAAGACCATGTGCAAACATGCTGCTTCAGGTGGTTCCTCCAGTCTAACGCTCTCCTCTGCAGTGGTTTGAAGATTGGCAGGTGGATTAGCTGCTCTGGTTATGGTGACTGTTGTACCACCATTTATGATGGAGTTAACTCAGTGAAAAATGCCACGGAAATAGTGGCAGACTTTCAAGGAAATTGAATGATGCTATCCCTAACATTCTAGCAATTTATAAACAGTTTGGGGTTGCGTTTCTTGTGTTGGCCACAGGCAGAATCTTCACCAGAGATTTTCTTCCCAAAGTATCTCTTCCCTGCTCTAGACAGCCATTTTTGTGCAGAAACCTGTGTTGCAGCACTCTCTAGATATATCAGGTTTTCTGATGCTGTTATGGAAAAGATGATACTTACCCACAGTGGCAGACAAAATGTCCGACATCCATTGTCTGCAAAAGGGTGAACAGATTTGTAATGGAACAAGCTGCAAAGGGCAATGTGCTTCCACAAGGGAACACGGTAGGCTCAGGGCTTTGCACACTATTCCTGCTCTTCATGATAAACAAAATATATATTGTAATATTGTGGATCTTCCACTTAGTTGACCATATGATATGCATTCCATCAGTAGTATTTGTTTAGATAATACCCTTTGTTGCAGCACCAAGCATAGAAAGCATCCTACTTTGCCCCACACCATGCAACTGTCAAGGAAGTGAACAGGTGCTTGTTACATTCTATATGACCTGCTGGTAAGACGCTCAAAGAGAAGTCCTTTGTCCTGGGGCACCATAAAGATGACCTCTTCCACTACTACCATCAGTGCCCCTGCTCAAACTGCTGCAGATATAAAACAGCACTACATCTGTCAGATCCCTCTACTCAAGAAGAATCAAGAGACTACGGAGTCCCACAGGTATCAACCCCCTCACTGAACCCTCCTCATATTTACATAGCTGCTTTGTTTCGTATCTTGGATGCCCATTACATCCTCAAATCCGCAGATGACTATCAGAACTGCCTGAAATTTAGGGAAGAATACTGGTCACTGAGATATCCGCTTCTGCACAATTCCCTGTAAATCACAAGAGCCATGCGAATGCATACAAACAACACGAATTAGCACAGAATTGAGCACCATCGTCTCAGTTTAGCAGAGTGAGCAATCAATGATTCTGAAAAGATTTACCTGCATGGCTAGTGTATGAACTGGAACAAAGGGTAACAATAGCTTGGCAAGCTGAACCCCCCTTTTCTTGTGCCCCAAGTAAAATAATGCTTCAGAAGTATAGAGGCAGGAGTGTCAATTACTGTAACATAATTTGATGAAAATAATAATCATCATCATCACCATTGTTATTATTTGTTGTCTTAACAGTGCGTTATAGAACACTTCTGCATTTCGTAGGACTGCAAATAGCAGGTGTTACTATTGCCCTATTTGATGGGACTCAATTCACTTACCTTGGTACCATACGAATGATAGGAAGGCACTAATACGGAAAGAAGAGAGCATTTTGCTAATTATTACAAATAAAATTACATACATTGCTCATGCTGGTCTGTGCTTGAATGGTTAATATATACACCTTAGAGCATCCACATGAGTATAATAAGGATTTTAACAGCTTTCTGGGGAAAAATATAGTAGTGGATTCACATGTGTTTAAAGCTCACACTACATAATTTTGAGGTACCTAACATAAATGCAAGATAGACAGTTGCACTGTCTTAAAAACAAGGGCCCAATTCACAAACTGCAATTTGTAGTATGTTTAGTAGTACTATAGTGGTACTACTCACATACTGAAAAATGTAATTCTCAAAGCTATGTGCGGAGATCTCTGCCGCCAATATATTTTCTATGATGCGATCTCCACAAGTGTGGAGATCTTAGTATGGGTAAGCCTATGTTTTAATGGTGAATGTGGGAGGGACTGGGTAGTGGCTGAAAAATGGCCTAAAGAAGAATGGTAAAAAGGGGTCTAGGGAGGGACATCCAAAGACAAATCACCCATTCACACAAGAGTAAGACCATTGCGATTCACAAACTGCACTTCTAAAGTTACTACAACCATATCAATTGTAAATGTACTCCAGCCCAGCCTTGGGATAAGTCCAGCACCACACATGGCCACTCACAGGTACTGCAACATACTCACATAAAAACAATGGAGGCAGGGACTTATAATAACACCAAATTGTAAACAATGCTAAAATAAATACAATTATTTCCACTTTTTAAATAATTATATAAATGTTGTTAAAAATATAAATATATTTGATTATTAAATAATCATTGTATTATTTAAATAATAATAAAGGCATTTTAATAGTAACATTATAATAAACTTTAAATATGTTGTTAAATAATTATATTTGCAAGTAATTATTTACACAACTTTTATTAAATGTTAATATATATTAATGAAAATTATTATATTTTAATATAGGTGGGATGTTTTAAAATGTATTCCTCACAGATATTATTTTTAAACTCAATGAATGTATTTTAAATAATTAACTATTCAATACACATTTAAGTTAATGTGCTGTACTGTTTTATTTTATTAATTCTAGATTTAAAATATTTATATAAAAGTATTAACTTAAATACCTTTTCCTACACTTTGCCTTAGAGAGATCTCCGCCACAGTGATGGACATCTCCGCTTATTTGTGAAAAGATATGAGTAGTAGCTTTACATTCATAAATCCTGTTCTAGGAGGCTCAATCTATCAGTGGAAGCATGCCAGTCTGGGCCTAAGAGTAACTTTAGATTTGGAAATGGAGAATATAAAAAGAAAGGGTACTCCTAGTAACAGGAGTATTTACATGTGTAAATTTACCTTTGTGAACCAGGCCGACATTATTATATTTTTTTTAATTAAGATGTGTGAGATCTGCTATGTTTAAAGAAGTATTTCCACTGTTACTGGCATACGCTATTAGAGCACAAATTAGCACACCATGCTGAATTGTTGTTGATGTTTGTTTTCAGTTGAAAAAGAAAGGGCAATCATTTTGCAATGTTATGTTTGCAAAACATCAATTGATGCTTCCTCTGGCTACCCCTAATTGGCATCCATGCTGAATGTGTCACTTTTTGTGATTTAGAGCATAGAGAGACCATATGTAAAGACTTGCCCTTGGACATGAGATCCAGAAGAGGAATGTAACACTTCAGTTCAGTGTTCAATAGTGGAGTGACTAAAATGTACCTTTACTTTTTAAAAGTAAAATGGCTGCATGGTTTGGTTATGTAGATACATGTTCATTGATAAAGGTTTCTGATGATGAAGCTTCAGATTTGACTGATGGTATTACAGTCATATAATTGTGACTTCCATTCTTTCATTCATCCATCTTTCCATCCATTATATCCGTCCTCCTATTCTTTATTATTTTGCGTTCCGTTCACATATCCTCCACCAAGCCCACCCCAACAACCCACCCACCCAGGTTTCATATCAATCCATCCATTCTCCATCTATCCATCTATCTATCTGATCCTCCTTCTGACCCGCCTCCATAGCATGTTTCCCACTCATCCCTCCATACCTACTTAACTGTATGCACCCCACCCCTCCTAACCTTCTTCATCAGAGGTAGCCTGGCATTATCAATTTTATCAAGCACTTAGTGTGATATCTTTAGAATGTTTAATAATCTTCATTTTATTTCCATAACAGGGAAGACGATAACCAAGAAGAAGTACATTGGTATACGCATGATGTCCCTTAACTCGAGGTAAGATGTTGGATGAACATCAATGCATTGGTCCTATGCCCAGCTCTGTCACAGAGATTTGAATTCACATCAGTTAGTGGACCGCACACTTCCCCAGAGGATGGATGTGCCCATCCATCACAGGGCCAGCATGCTACATCCAGCAGAAATTTCTGGCTTCCACATTAATCACAGGGACACACTCACCATTCATCACAGATAGCTGCTTTGTGCCTCAATTTGAGGGATGTTTTCCACATCCAAGATGGCCGCATTCACATCTTTTAAAAGGCAGCCTTCAAAGTCCTTCAAAGAACTTCATTTCACATCTCTTAAAGGGATGCGTTCCACATCTGTGAAATTACTCCATTACACAAGCATCAAAGGGTTTTATTCCACATCATTTGTAGCAGCATACCGCACCTCTCTCCCCTCTCACAAGGGATCAATCCCCACAACTCACAAAGGGTTGCGTTCTTCAAACCTGACTGCGTAGCACTTTCCGTACATCAGAGGCCTGATTTAAATTTTCTGACATGAGGTGCAATCCTGTTTTACAACAGTAGGATGCATTTCAATCAGTGGCTCCATTCCATGTTTTTTCTCAGAGGAATGCATGCATCGTCCTCATCCATTTGAGATCTGCACTGCACACGCATCAGATGTCTGTGTTGCACATCCATCAGAGATCTGCACCTTACAGCCACCAGAGGGCTGTATCCCATTTCAATGCAGAAGGTTTATTCCGCATCAACCAAAGGTTTTCACTCCATATCTACCACAGAGTGTGCGGAGAGCAGCCATTGGAAAGAGAGAGGCATTCTGCATCTTTTAAAGGCTGCATTGCATTTCGTTAGAGGGTTGTGCACTGCACCTTAGAGGGAGCACCGCATTCTCCATCCATCAGATTGTGGCATTTCCCCTCCATCAAAAGGCTGCAACCCACATTCATTAGTGATCACCATTCTCCTAGGATGAGAGTAGGTTGCATTTCACATCCACCAGTGGGCTTCATTCCACATTCATCCCAGAGGGCTCTATAAAACATCAATCATGGAGGGCGGCTTTACACATCTTTCGGATAGAAGGATCCTTTCCATGCCCAGGATAGGACCTCATTCTCCATTCATCATTGGGCTTTATCTGTCTTCAAAGAAAATTACTCTTCCATGCATCACAGAGAGCTGCTTCGCCCATCCTCTAGAAGATAACATTTTCCAACCTACAGAGGTCTGCAGTCACCGTGCACCAGAGTTGCATCTATCACATGAGGCTTACTTCTGAGAGTTCTGACAAGACCTACTGATTTAACATTGTTTAGAAATATTAAGTGACCCAGAGTGCTGGCTGCATATCATGTTCACATGCTTAGGCTTCAGCTGCTGAAGATACAATGACCTGTTGTTCTTTTCTTATAGCAAAGCCAAGGATCTTAAGGATCTCCTCAAAGACTTCCCAGATGTCACTTCTGGAGCATACATCATCGAAGTTATCTCTAATACACCTGCTGCAGCGTAAGTTGAGAGTAACACCTTCCTGCCCTTCTGCCAGGGTGCTACTTCCTAGTGTTTCCTTATGAACACCAGCCACGTTTAACAATTATAGTGGCATAAACGTGGCATGAACATACAACAACCGTAGTCATATAGAAGCATGCGACACCTGAGACCAGAGGAAGAGCCACTCCCACATCCCAGCTCTATGTCACAACGAGAGCAGATTTACTTCTTGTTATACGCAAAACAACCTCCATGTGCAGCACTTGAGTTTCACTCTTCATGGGCTCTTCAGTAGAACACAGCAGGTACAGAATGCCAAACTCGTTTGCAGCATAACTTTTAAAAGACTGTACCGCTTAACTGTTCGTCATACAGCATGTTACTGCAAGGGGCATCTCCCACTGGTGCATAGCCATTGGCCCTGGGAATCAATTTATGCAAAACAACCTCCATGTGGCCACACTCAACACAGTACTGACACTCACCAATAGCCTTCCTCTGTGGGTTTCCATTGAAATATGACTCAGTGGCCCTCACTGTTTATTTTGGTCAATGTGGTCCATCTTCATAAAGTTCCAGTTGTTGTTACTTGCTTTGACTAGAGTACCTATTCGCTTTCATGTTTTGTCCTTTCTGTCTCACATTCTTCAGTGTGTCCTAGTGATGGTGTCTGACCATTCTTTATAATTATGTCAACCAGTGCACTCTAAAGGCTGCAGGAAAGTATCACCCTTTGCTTCAGCTTAATACACAAACCATAGGCAGGCACCAACGCCAAAGAGTTTAATTTAACATGTTCTCCAGGGCGCCATCCCTGGGCCACAACCTCTTTTTAGACTATCAGGTATTTGTCAAGAATGCAGAAAAGGAGCATCTCTTCCAGCACCTTGGTTTTGCCTCTCTCTCAGACAAGGAGTTCTAGAAAGACCATGAAATCTGCGAGGAAAGGATCAGTGATATAAGTACAGGCATTTCTCCTAGTGAGACTTGTACTCTACCCTTTTCAAGTGTATACTATTTCACACACTATACAGGAAACATTGAGATCACAAGTGACAACCACTTGAACACCAAGGTTAGTTTATATCTGGGTGTTACATAACTACTACCACCCTAAGAACATGAAATGCCACTGCCTGAACTCTGCACTTTATTTATGAGTCCCAGATCCCAGGGGGTCAGGGTTCGGACCAAAAAACTTCATGACAGACTCTCTTAAAATACAGTTTTATTAGCCCAGTCAGACGGACGCATCATAGCTGACGAAATACGTGTTGGCTATTTTTGCTACCTGGAGAAGATTGTAAGTGGCTATCTTCGCTACCTGGAGAAGATTGTAGCGTATCTCAAGAATAAACATCGGAGTTGAAAGAAGACAGACTGGCTTTGATTTCATAATACACACTGAGTAGTGCTCAGGATAAATTGTTTGCAGTTTTTGTAGCCCCTGGACTTCAGCCTTAACACAGTCTCACACAGGAGCAGCTTAATTCGACTCTGCCAAGTCCAAGGAGGCCACAAGGACCAGCCTCAACTACCTCATTGATTTCATTAGAGTCTCCATCATGAACAGCTCTCATTGACCGAACTGACTATAATAGAGTCGCACTAATGGACTGCACTTACATATCCAGTGATTTAAATAAAGCCTCACCAAGGACCACATTCAATGAGTACAAATTTATTAATGGAGTGTCATTTGGGGCCAGCCCAAATGCACCCAAACACTTAAATGGTGTCTCACTAAGACCTAACTTCATTGGGCCTATAGACATCAATGGAATCATTTGAGGACTTTCGTTGACAACCAGGCTCCATAGAGCAAATGATTCCTATGGAGTCTCACTGAGGGCTAGCCACAATGGGCTCAAAGGTTCAATAGAATTCCACTTAAACCGAGACTCACTGATCACATTGACTATCACAGAGCCTCTCCCCGGTCTATTCTTATTTGCACTTATGCCCTTGGAAGTGCACAGACAGCGGAATGTAAGTGATTTGCCTAAAGCGTTTCAATCAAATAGTATTGAACGTAATTCCCCAGTGATATCAATTTTTCACCAAATTCTGCCACTCCTACCTTCAAACAGTTTAGTGCATGAATCATTAATATCACGTCAAATTTCACTGTGCACACCAAGGAGTGGTGCACTGCTACTCCTGACCACTAGACAGCCTGTTTGTTTCATTCCACAGGGTTGTTTTGCTGCATCTATTTGCAACTGCATTGGCCCCTTAATGTCATGTCATGGTCCTTTCTGCCCAGACCGGCTGACCTCTCCTGTTGCTGTCCTCTAGCAGCCCAAACATATTCTTCTCTTTCTACACCACTTTAGGACAGAAGTGTCACAAATCTCAATTTCAATTAGTTGGAGGGGTTTCTAGGTCTCACGCCTTGCGTTGCAGTGTGCAGAACTGCTCGTGCAGCGAGAGACCTCATGTAGGGGGTTTGAAAATGGACCTAGGAATCGCACACGCTTGTGCATGTGCTTTTCCTTTTGGCCCACGCTATTGGCCTTTGCGTGCGTCTTTTTATTAAAGACAGCACGCAATTGGCCAAAGGCGGGCGCATTGCTCCGCCCATGACCTATTGGTGTCTATTAGGCGCACCGCACCATGTGGTTTCAATTATCGTGCCCAGACACGGGCGCGATAATTGAAACCACATGTCTCACTGTGGCGCGCACGCGCGCACCACTCGCGGGCTTGTTTGTTTTACAATAGCTTTCACTGCCACTTGTTTCATTTCCTTTTTCTTTCCTTCGCCTGAACTGACGGTTTGCTTTTATCCTATTTACATGCCTTTATAATTTCTCTTTTTCACCGATGACAGCATTAATTCTTTTCATCACCTTATCTTACCGGTTTGATAAACATATAGTAACTCTTCTTTGTCCCCTTGGATGTCGTCACTCGTATGATACTAGCCGCTTCTCACGTTAGGTTAGAGATCATTTATTCAAGCGCAGCCCGGCTCGGAGTCAGAACTCAGTTTCTCCCGGGACCGCAGAGACCACGTCGCTTAGACTACTGGAAGGATGGAAGGAAGGAAGGAAGTAATTAGACCTTGCACGGCCCATTACTAGTTTTGCATGCCGCTCACTTGTCACCTTGAGCCTTAATTCACCGCCGGAACGTGACCTTTTATTATCCTTTGTAAATCTCAGCCGCAACAGGGAACGCGCTAGCATGACCATCGGAGCACGAATTAGGAATGTTTTACATAGTCAGGGCTTTAAGTGGGCCGGGTCTGTCCGGGTCTGAGCACCGGCAGTTTTTTTTTGGGGCCCTCGAAACGGGTCTCTATCGGGCTCTATTTTCGTGGCTACTAAAGGTAGTCCGTTCTTTATTTTTTTTTTCGGACCCGTTTTGAGGGCCCATTGAATATTCTAAGAACTTTCCATGCATCCTTGTGATTTTTTTCAACCCACTTGCACTGCATTCCTTTATAATGCATTTCAAAGTAAATTCTAAGAACTTTCCATGTATCCTTGTGCTTATAAATGCCATAAGCAGCACGCCTTAGGAGTTGAGAAGTTATTTTAATGCATTTGCTGGCATGAGAGCGAAACACTGTCCAGAAGAATGTCACGTGTTTTTATTTGAAGATATTTCAGAAACATAAAGACTCGAGTCACAGTATCACATGATACCATTAAAGGGGAAGTCTGGAAATGCGTCGCAAGTCCAAATCCTAAAATCAGAACCCCTTCTTGGATACAACCAGACTTTTACAAGAAAATAGATCTTTAGAGCTAGACATAGTTAAATTGGCACCATGGGTTTCTCGGTGTAGTAATCTGCCAGAAAGAAGTGGTTTATAGACGGTACATAATCGCACATTAAAGTGTCAGTTGTTAAAGAGTTTCTCTTATTTCCTTTTCCTCTTTTAACTCTAAATTCTGACACAAATCATTTTTGCTTCCATAAGATTAAACTCGCACATTTTCCCGGACGAGGTCAAATAAAAAATACATGAATCTTTTGTGTGTCGCTTTAGAAGACTGGGTTCTTGACCCCGGCAGTATGAGAAAGATCTGGAAGGCGTTCAGTCAATACTGTCCTTCCTGGGACACCGGTGTGACAAAGGAAGGTGTCAGCACCTCCTCGAGCTCTCATTCCTCAGGCCTCCCCTTGGTGATGGCGGCGCCGGCCGTGACTGAGAGGCTGTCAGGGGTAATCCGTGGAGTGGCTCTGCGTGAGAGCAGTTAATGCGCGCGCCGGACAGTTACGTATTGCACTGCAGGCGGCTCTCTAGAAAAGAGCGGGAAGGCAGTCTGTGGTATTCACTGGTTACGTAGCGGATATTCCCTGGAAAGTGCTTAGTGGGGCTCGTTAGGACGTCTATAGAAACAGGGGAAGACGCGCGTATAAAAAGCCTTTTTCAGTGAGTTAAGGATACTTATAAGAAATTCATATAAAAGGTTGGGGCAATCTGCATGTTAGGCTTCCGTCATGTACCCAAATTCTTAAGCTGTATGTTTGGCATCATCTAAATTGTGTGTGTTTTAATATGCCCAAGTCGCGTCGCCCTCATATTCTCGACATCGCGCAAGAGGGGAGTAAGAGCTCCGGAGCCAAAACCTAAAGGAGAATAAAAGACCAATAAAGAGGGCGCTGCGTGTGATATGCCCCAAATATTAAAGTCACTTCAACGTGTAGCACTGAACACTTGAAGACTATATATCATTCTAAAAAAGAATGACTTTAGATCGTGTATACAAATGTAATGCCACTATATGCTAATATTGAATCCACACAAAATTATTCATGTGACACAAACCTGTGCTGAACTACTCCAAGTGTGCCCGAATTGTATTCTGTAGGAATGGACTGGACGCAGCAGGTAGGTATGAGTAAAGTGTTGGAGCAAGCAGGTACAATCCATGTCCCTTAGTTGCTGGCCAGTGAGTTAGTGGAAGGAATATACTGGAACAAGAGCTGCACGTAGAACCAAAGACCTCCTCCAGTGATTCAAATTCAACTTGTCGCCAATTATAGGAATGGACTGTACGCAGCAGGTAGGTATGACTAAAGTTCTTTATTGGAGGAAGCACGTACAATCCATCTCCATTAGTCGCTGGTTCCAACAGTCACCCAACACCTTTCTCGAACCCCTGTATTCCTGAGCCTAGATCCCGTGAACTTTCCAAGTGGCCTCTGCCAGGTGTGTGCCAGGTAGGCACACCTCTGACAGTGGTTTAAAAACATTCAGATGGAGTGTTACACTTCTCTTTGTTGGGCTGTACGTGGCAGGGAGAATAGTTAAAGATGGCTGTTCGTAATCTTGGATGAGGTATGCTGAGAATTTAAGTGTCCGAATGACAGGTCCTGTTGATTGAACTTGGAGAACTGTTCAAGGTTACACTGAACATCTGGACCTGAATAAGCAGAGGCCTTTCCTCAGATCCCCACTGAGGATATATTCAACAACTTAGCCCAAAGCATCTCCTCCGGGTCCCGTTTGGACCCCCTTCCACATGCGATCTGGAAAGAGTTTTGATTTAGACCACGCCCCTACTCGGATAGGCCACGCCCCTTAAATACATTAACCACGCCCCTTTTAGAGCACCCCCAGTTTTTTTTCCCACTTAAAGCACTGTACATAGTCCCTTCCACTCTTAACTGTAATGTAATGTTCAGCCAAATTAGCTCACACGTGCACATGACCCTCGGAGCACCGGTGAATAATGCGGTAATTTGTCACCTTGGTTTCACTTTTCACTTTCTTCGAGCTTTCTAAGGAGATCTTGTCTTGCTTAGCCCTTTCCTGCCTATTTTCCAGTATAAACCTCAGTCCGCTCACAGTTCTCCGGCACATCGCGTGGTTCCACATTAATTCTGCCTTCAACGCTATGCCTTTGTGAGCCTTTCATAGTCCAGCGGACTGCACAGCCTTACCCACGGTACATGGATGCTCTCATTATTATATAATATCGACCTTCAACACACTACTCTGTTTTCAGACTATAGAATCACATTTCTAAAATTTCGGTAAGCGCATTTGACTTTTATTCTTAATAATATGTAGTGGATTTAAGTGTGATGGAGTACTTGGTCTGCTTACTCATGAGGCGCCCTACGGTATACAATTGCGATCTATTTGTTCTCAAAACATAATGTCTTATTTTCAGTTAGTTTAGATTAATGACGACCATATAGCCATATCTGGTTAGTGATGTTTCTCCTCTTTGGAAAATGTTCGGTATAAATACTGCACATACACGATGACTACCATTGTACATGCTGATAACTTCCTTGTTGATTTACTCAATTACTGATATGTGTGTCTCTCTCTATCCTGGAATTTGGCCTGTGATTTAATTGCACACTAGATTACTCCCCGTGTAAGGACGCTACTTTTGTGAAATTGATTTGCCACGTGACAGATCTA
This sequence comes from Triturus cristatus, assembly GCF_964204655.1. Lineage (NCBI taxonomy): Eukaryota > Metazoa > Chordata > Amphibia > Caudata > Salamandridae > Triturus > Triturus cristatus. Next base: position 86,204,915 of record NC_140580.1, on the reverse strand, counting down.
TTGAATAAGCTATGCCATTTCTTCGGGTGATTTGCAGATCATTATTTAACTTTTGATAATTTTTTTTTCAAAGGTTTTACTAATTTTTCCAATTTCTTCATATTCCTAATCTCATTGTCTTACACACATCTTTCACTTATCTGATTTACTATATTTGGGTTTTCACTATCCTTTGTTTTATTATGCTCTTTAGTAAACATTTGACATATTTGTTCTTTGTCTTTCTACCACTTAATTCTGTGGCCTTTTTTTTTTATAAAGTATCCGATATGGTTTTGCTCTTACATTAAATGTGAGGTAGGTAGGAATATAAATAATTATTCTGAAACATGTTAAGGGTACTTCCAGTTGTGAGTTCGTCACTGACGGCTTTAGTGATTCTATGTGTATCTATATAATATGCAGTACATTTAATTGCCATCTAGCCCCTGCTGAGGTGCTGATCCAGAGCGCATGCATCTCTGCCCGTTGTTCTGGGTGTGTTAATCTAAAACATGCTCTAATTGTAATCCATGGGCTTCCAGCTAGTAGATCGTCAGACGTGGGACTTGTCACTGTGTGAGAGTAAATGTGTAAAAAATTATTTGTGGTGACATCAGGAAGACAGGCTGTGCAGTGCACGGATGACACGTATTTCTCTGGTTCTTGCAGTAATTTAGATAAAACTTTATTTGAGCCGGTGGCTGCAGGTGGGACCTGGAGGTTAATTTGAGCCGGTGGCTGCTGGGGTCCATCAGCTCTCGATTTTTCAGACCGGCTCTTATTTTCATTCAACAGATGCAGGAGAGGGAAAACAGAGCGGAAAGACAGAGTTCAAGAAAGACGAAAAACCGTCACAAAAATGGACAGGGAGAGCGCTTCAGCAGCATAGCTCTGTAGATCTGAGGCTTTCTGCTGAGAATTGCAAACTATTTCTGTCAGGGTGCAGACTGCCTTTCAGTATGAGGTTGCTGTGATTTTAAAAAAACAAACTTATTTTTGTGTGTTGTTGTGTGGGTCCGTGTTAACACACCCCTCCCTGCTTCAGTACCAAATCTGCAGAGCAACTTTGATGTCAGTGTGCTAGCCATCCACCAACCCCATGTCTTGATGACTATATCCAGGCATGGGTTTTCATGTAACACAAAGCATTCTGGTATTTGTAGTGCCCTAATGAAACTGCTCCCAAGGTGCTTGATGCTGGAAAATCAGAACGGGATCAGACAGCATCATACCATGGCAGATGTTCAACTTTACAATTGTTTCCCTTTAGTTTACAATTTAATTAACCACCTACTTGAGGATTTCAACAAGTGTTTACCTGACCTTGCCAACCTGTTATTGTTGCCTTAATAGTAGCCAGTTAATCAGAAAATCAAGTTAAATTAGCAAATTAAGACCTCCTTCCCGCCTTTGAAGTAGATGTGATCCGCAAAATGCCATCCCAGATAGGTCAGCAGTGGCAATGGAAATGCCCATAATGCCTGTGATGTATGTTGTGAGCAAAGGCACAATGTAAGTGAGACACTTAACATCTGTCAGGCCAGACCTAAAACTACAGAATCCATGGTCTATGGCAGTGGCGCTCCTAGGAGGGTGGTAGGGTTCCTGAGCCCCCATTCGGACAGTCGTGCCTGGGTGACTTTTGGAATTATTGCAGTGTTTAATCTGGAAGTGTATGCACTCAAACGTTAGTTTAGGTGCCCATCTGATGCTATCGAATGGCAGGGATGATTAAGACCAGGGCTGCCTAGTCTACATTCCACTCATACCTTTTTCTTCTACCCCCACACACTACATGTCTCCTTATCTTACCCTTGCGATCCTTGCTTTCTTATTCACATTTTTTTATATACCTTTTTTGCATTCAAATTGGGTCAGACTTTGATAAAAAAAACGAGTACAGCCAAAACCAATAGGCCTTGTCTTTGTGAAAAGTGCCAAGCTATTGCATTTGCCCGTGTGTTTTTTTAAAGTAGAAACCTTTCAAGATACTGGAGGAAGAACATATCTAAATGTATTTCAAAATAATACATGGAATTCTTTATTTTCTAGCTTTATAAATTAGATGGCTTGAGTTTCCAGATAGTTTCAATCTGCAAACAAGCAGGATTTAAATAATTCTTTTCAGTTATAAGGAAAACACTTGCCAAGGCATGATTATTTTACACACGGCTTGGCATTTGGTCCGCTGCAGTAGATTACAGCAGAGGTTCTTAACATGACTTCCATGGAGCCCCGATTATTTATTAGTGAAATCCAGGGACCCACACTGAGTCATTGCAGGAAGCTGGGGACCCTGGCTTAAGCATTTTCAATGATTATAAACTCCAAACAAATAGATCTTTGTGGACCTGTCCTGAGATTGGAAAATCTCTGCTTCGTAGCGCAACAAACAAAGCTGTGTTTGAGTTGGTAAAATGCGGCACTCTCTAGTTCATTAATGTACTCTGAAAGTGGCTACGACTTGCTTCATCTATACAGGTTGTTGTAACAACCCATGTGTGGTATTCCTGGTCCAGGAGGGCTGACTTGGGTTCATACCATCACTTTACAGCCCATAAATCCTCATGAGGGCAGACCTCTCACCAATGGACTTGCATCAGATTTGGTAGATGGAGATTGAGTTTTTGTGGAGGTTGTGATATAGTATTGAGGAAATAGATTTTTAGGATAGATGTCTAAACAAGGATTGATTATACCGTGTTGAAGACCACAGTAACAAGCATTTGCAATGCAATTGGTCTCACATTTGCGAGAGTTTGAGCTATTGGCATTGTAAATGTCAATACCTTTTATTTATGTGTTTTGAAAACCTGCTAGCGGTGCATAAACATGCATGTAATAACGAAGCTCCCAGGTATTAGAAGAGATTCAGAAGTCTTCTTTATTTTCGAAGTACAACTCAGTAAACGTCCCAGCCACTTTTCCATCCCAGTAACTGTCGCCTCCAGAACCTCCCCACTCACAACATACTACATTCTACATTCCGGGTTCTACTTAGTTGATGACATCAGACATAGCATTACCACACACCTCCCCCCGAACATAACCAATAAACAACAAGAGAAAGAACATTAGTCACAAATATAATCCTGGAACTTAGCAGGAATGGAACAGGTGCGAGAACTCCTACGCAGAGGAGATGAATGCTGGACAGGGGAAGACACTTGAATAGGAGCCTCAGTAGGGATAACATTACGTAAAGGAGCAATTCTATTGAGATTCCAAATACGTCCATCATCAAGCCTCACAGCATTCTTAAACAATTTGACCACTTTGTGAGGAATAGAGAATTTGTTACCCCCACTCTTTAGTGGAGACTTAACCCTTACACTGTCCCCAACATTGACTAATGTACGAGCAACCGCATGTCTAACATCAAAATTTGCCTTCATTTTGTTAGACTTTGTGTCTTGACGAATCCTCCACTGGGGATCTTCAGGAATACAAACCTCAGAACCATTACCCCTCATCCAGGATTGGTATAGTTGAGTGTTAGGAGTACGCCCTCTAAACAACTCAAAGGGAACCTTTTCCGTTGTGGAATGAGGGGTTAACCGATACGCTAAAACTTTCTCTTGAATAGCATTCTTCCAGTCATGCCCTAATTCTTTAGCAGATTGTATAGCTTCCTTCAAAACACGGTTGAACCTTTCAACCATCCCGTTGCATTCAGGATGATAGAGGGAACATTTTCTATGAACAATACCCCTTTTGCAGAGAAACTCTTCCATCTCCTTTGAGACGAGTTGCACACCATTATCACTTAACAAAGTCTCAGGAAGACCCTCTCTGCAAAATATTTCTTCCAAAAATTTGATCACGTCTCTAGTTTCAGAGCTCTGAGTGATTTTTACTTCTGGCCATCTAGAGTACATATCAACAAGAACTAAAACAAAACTCTGGCCAGAGCTGGAATGAATTGGTCCCAGCAGGTCTAAGGCAACGTCCTGCCAACACCTAGAGGGAGGATCACGAATAATCATGGGTTGAGTTCTCGTTTTACAACCCTTGTCAGAGATTCTACATTCCAAGCAATCCCTAACCATTCTCTCTACAATAATATCCACCCCAGGCCACCAGAAGTGCATCCGAACCCTCTCCTTAGTCTTAGAAATACCTTGGTGACCATCGTGTGCAAGACGAACAATCTTTTCTTGCAAAGAACTAGGTGGAACTAAACGAGAGCCACGCCATAAGAGATCTTTGTGCAAGGAGAGTTCATGTCGCACATTCCAAAATCTCTTAGCATCCTCAGATAAGGATCTAATGCCTGTCCAACCATTAGACACAAATTGACACACCTCAAGTAAGGTTTCATCATTCCTTAACGACTCCCGCCACTCTAACTCTGAAACAACGCCATCAACAATTTCGCACACCTTGAATGTGTCAAATTCCCAACAGTCTTCAGTGTCACCTATCCCATGGTCTACCGGTACTAACCGTGATAAGCAGTCGGCAACTTTGTTGTCAACACCAGGGATGTATTTGACAAGAAAGTCAAAATCTTGCAAAGCAATGATCCACTTGCAGATTCTTGAAGAGACTGCGTTGAGATCTTTCTTGCCAAACAAATCTTTTAAAGGCTTATGGTCTGAATGAACAAGGAAAGAAGAGCCCCACAGAAACTTCTTAAGCTTTTTGATGGCCTAGTAAATACAAAGCCCTTCTTTTTCTATGACAGAATATTGTAATTCTGGACCAACAAGTGCCCTAGACAAAAACATGATTGTTACTTCTTTCCCGCATTTGTGTTGCTTGAGGACCGCCCCTAAACCTTTGGAGCTAGCATCAGTGATTAAAATAGAATCTAAGGAAGTGTCAAAGCTTTGCAAGGAAGGAGCTGACGTGAGAGCCTCCTTGAGTTCTTCAAATTCAATTTGACACTCAGCTGTCCAACTGAATCTTACACCCTTTTTAAGGAGTGATCTGAGAGCATGAGTGCGGGTGGCGAAATGGGGCACAAATTTGTTATAGTACTCAGCCATGCCTAGAAAGGTTACAAGTTCCTCACGAGATTGAGGAACAGGCAAATTACCTATGGTCTTGACTAAACCTTCCTTAGGTTTAACACCATCAGAAGTCAATTTGTGCCCAAGGTACTCTATTTCACTAAGGTTGAACCTACATTTATTTTCACGGAGCGTCAACCCTCTCTTGCTAAAGCGTTCAAGGACACTCCTAAGTCTTGAATCGTGTTCAGTTTGAGAAGAGCCATGGATCAGCACGTCGTCTTGGTAGATTTTAACCCCCTTTATGTCTTTCAACACATCTTCCATGACTCTCTGAAAAACAGAGGCGGCAGAAACGAGCCCAAATGGAAGGCGGGTGAATTTGAAAGTCCCAAACGGGGTGACAAAGGCTGTCAGATCCATGGATTTCGGGTCAATTCTTACCTGATGGTAAGCAGCACGCAAATCCAGAGTGGAGAACACACATGAGTTCTCTAACTGTGTGAGCATTTCGGCAATATTGGGAAGTGGGTACCTGTCCGCAATCACAGCACGGTTAAGTGCGCGCAAGTCCACACAAAGACGCACCTCACCGGAGGCCTTGCGTGCAAGAACGACCGGAGCCAACCACTGGCAAGCTTCGGTCTCAACAATAATACCGTCACGTTTTAATTTCTCAAGTTCGAGACGCATAGCATCTCTCATAGCAAAGGGAACGTTTCGTACCTTGCAGGAAACGGGACATGAACCTGGCTTCAAAACAATTTTATGAACATAATTTGAAAGACAGCCCAGACTCTCATTAAAGACTTCAGAAAACTCAGATTGTAAATCCGTTTTGAAGTTATCCGCACAAATGTTTTTTTTATCATGGACTTCTACGCTCCTAATGTTTTTTGAGACATCAGTATTTTTTAAATCTCTGAGAACTATACAAGGATCTGCCCCAGGAACCAGAGAAACTCCCAGATCAGCTTGGTGAAACCAACTAATGATACTATCACCACGACAAGATATGTATATTTTCCCAGCAGTTAATCTCTGTTTGTATTCTATGCTACCCAGAAAATAACCAACTAGCTTTATGGGTTGTCCACCATACGCTAATGGTTTGATGTCAGGTTTATGTACTTCCACTTTACCTTTAAGCATCAAATCAAAGAAATCTTTTGGTATAAGAGAAATCTTAGCACCAGAATCAAATAACATTCTAATGTTGCAATCATTCACAAGAACACAGTCCACAGGACCCTTGCACTTATTGATATCACCAGGAGAGATTATTTCCCCACAATGTAAATTCCCATGTTCGCTTTCAGAGTCAACATCGTCAAAAAAAATTTCTTTAACACGTTTGTTTGACTTAGATTTCTTGGACCTACATGCTTTAGACAAATGACCAATTTTCCCACAGACATGACATTTGGAAGAAAGAGCTGGACACAATCTATCATTAGCCAGATGACCATACTGATCACAACGAAAACACCTGATTCTATTGTCTTCTTTCCACCTTGAGTTGGATGAAAAGTAATTGATAGGTCGGCTCCTGGTGTCTGGGTCACTGGTTCTTAGAGAAGATTTTGAAGTGGACTGCTTTTGAACACCTTTATTAATAGATTGAACCTTTTCCTGATTCTTCTCGTGAGTATTCTCTTGAGAATGATTACTTTCCTTCTTTTTGATGACTTCCACGCATGCAACGGAATGTTCGATTCTCTTGGCTAATTTGATGACCTCATCAAGATCAGGATCATCTTTTTGCCAAAGTTCATCTTTTATCTTTTCTACATTGCAACCAAGCATAAACTGGTCGCGAATGCGTTCCTCTAACGAACTTTCAAATTTACAAGTAGCACCCAGTTTGCGTAAGGCTGTAATGTAACTTTCAACGGATGTATTTGACCGGAACATTTAGCAGGTTGAGTTATGACGATGAAATTGTAAATACGTTATGAAGATGTAATTGTTGTCATAACGCGCTAAATCCAGAATGCAGCCGTGAATGAATTTGCAAGTTGTGAGTCATGAAAAGGCGAGAGAATGCGAAGCAGACCAAGCGAAGCAGGCAGAGTAACAGCGCGATGTGTTAGGACGCATGAAAGGTTGAATCTCACCTCAGGGAGAAATTTCTTCAAGAAATCAAGCGAAACTCGAAGAGTCCATCGAGGGTTTCTCTCTCTTGTAGTTCCCGGTCGTCGCCAGTGTAATAACGAAGCTCCCAGGTATTAGAAGAGATTCAGAAGTCTTCTTTATTTTCGAAGTACAACTCAGTAAACGTCCCAGCCACTTTTCCATCCCAGTAACTGTCGCCTCCAGAACCTCCCCACTCACAACATACTACATTCTACATTCCGGGTTCTACTTAGTTGATGACATCAGACATAGCATTACCACAATGCACTTTGTCCTTATAGTCCTTGCTTACAAGAATCAAAGCTCGCAGTAACTGTGCCTCTTTTACTGCCAGTCTTGCTTCTTGTAAGAATGGACTATAAGTACAAAGTGCGTGTTTATGCTCCACTTGCAGGTTTTCAAAACACATAAATAAAAGGCATTGTCATTTATAATGCCTCACAGAGAGGCTAGAGAAAGTCAACTCCACTGCCACAGCTCCGTCCAGCTGCCACTGAACGCTCCATTCTAAACATACTGTCAACGGCTGATGACACACCCACCCTTCTGCCGCTTACTTCCCATATTAAGAGTCTATTCACCTTTCAAGAAAATGGCACTCTTTACACCCCCACACTTTTTTTGTGTCTTCCAGAATACTCATCGTCTCCTTCCTCTAAAGGTTCTTCTTTTCTACCATTTTCCAGACTAGTTCTTTCGGTCTAGAACATTACAATTTCTGATTCCCCATCATCCACTTGTCAGCATTTCACATACTTTTATCTGCCTTGATGAGGCACAAAACCAGTGATAAACACCTTGTTTCTGTCCAGCTCTAGTGATGCGGGTAGAAACCTCATCTCTCTTTAACAACAGTCGTCTTGCTTCTTGCTTCCTTCCTGCTTCTTCTTGCTTTCATCAAATCTCTCTTTACATTTTTGGTCTGATTTAGGGAAGGGTGCTAATGTGTAAGCGTCACAAAACGAGTTGGAGAGTAATTTTCTACATAAACGCAGTTTTCATTGGACGATATTCTGCTGCGGGTATTAGCAGTGCACTGCTGTAGCCTTTGGATGTGAACACTTCTGACAAAGAATCCTCGTTGAAAATTACACTTATTGAGAAAAGTCCTTACTACTGCTTTTGTACATTTTCCTACTATAGTCCCTTGGTCTGCAAACAGTCCACTGGCTGTCTCTCCACAAAGTTGCACCTAAGAGGCACAACCTGACCACTCCTGACAAATTCTGGCATTAGATTTTCACCCCGGGAGGATTCTTGAATCACCTTGCAGGCAAAAACCCTCGCATTCACTGGGTCCGTAACAGACCTGGTTTCCCCAGAGCTGCTGGCGCCCTGATGCAGGACATGTGCAGTTGAAAGTACAGGAAGGAACCAGTGGAGCTGGGGGCAATTGCAGCCAGGGATCTTTCTCCTTAGAGGAACCCCTCACAAACGGGAGTCAATAAAGCACAGAGGGGTCGACCACCAAATATGGTACTGAGTTGTGAGGAGCTGGAACATTTTGGGACCTTGTTTTATTATAGTTGCTTAGGCTGACCGTGAAGGGCTGCTGAGAGCGCCCCGGGGCGCGCGCAAAAAATGCTTAGTCATGAGTGTCAGTAGTACTCATGCGAATTTGCTTTCGTGTATACAGTGCATTCAGGTGAATGATTTAACTAAATTCTTTAACGTCCTATGACCAGAAGTCCCCCGTCGTGCATTGTGTTTGTTGTGGCTGAAGGCTGAGTTTCCCACGTCAGGTCATGATTCCCAGACGACGCTTTCACATCTCACGCTGGAGTTGGCGGCACTAAAACTGGATAAAGCAATGCCAAGGAAAACTGGGGCACTGCGTCTCGGGGAGCAGAGCCAATCTGTCCATAACGCATTCACTGTGGAGAGGAGAGGTAGGGCTGCAGCATTCATGTGGGACATTTACAGCTGTATACATTCATACTGTGCTTTCAGCATGGCCATCCTGGATGGGAAGAGCCCAAAAGTGTCAAAAAGTGATCGCTTTCACAAAGGAGCACGATCCACTGTTTTCTGACGTGCAAAATTCTCAGGACCATATTTATGAAGACTGTGGCGCAGGGCAGCGCTGTAAGTCGGCCTGCTGCCTTGCCCTGCATCACAGAGAAAGGGCAGGAGTGCGACATATTAAAGGTATACATCGCATTCCTGTCCTTTCCCCCTGCGCTGGCGCACAATGGGCTTCCTAGCGCCAATGCAAGCACCCTTGCACCATGGTAAAAGGGTATCTGCGTTGCATGCAGGTTTGTTTTTGTGCAGGGAGGGACACCTTCTTGCACAAAAACAATCCTAAGAGGTATTGCAGCATGCAGAGAAAGAAGAAGTAACAGGGAGAAACAAAGATATGCTCCTTGTTACGCCTCTCATGGGAAGGCATATCATTTGCCACATTTCAAGGTTTACCAGGGTTAGAAAACCTTGGAATGTGTCAAAAACCATGAGAGTTGTGTGGGAACACCAACCGCAAGGCCCATGGAATGCCTTCCTTGTGCAGAGTAATGCAACGCAGTGATTTGAGCTGCATTGCATTACTCTGTATTTTTTAAGCCATTCAAAGCCGCACAAAGTGGCTTTGCGTGGCTTTAAAAATAACTTGCGTGGTGGAAGCATGACGCTTTCCTACATATGCTCCTGAATGGACCCAGAAGATGTAAAAGAGTCGGGGACCCAAGGAACCACACAAGGTAAGTGCCCAGGAACCACACAGAGGCTGTGTGCAGAGTGGGAAAATGACCGCTTGCTCAAGTCAGTGGGTAAATCGCAGTTGCAATTTTAAAGAAGAAGGACCCTGAAGAAGATGCCGCTGGAGAAGAAGGCGAAAGAGTCCAGTGGAACCCAAAGATGGATTCAAGATGAGAGTTACCTGCAAGCAGAGGAGACAGAGTCCATGCCACTCCCGAGTGACCAGAAGGCACGGAAGACGAATGCTCACCGATGTTTGGGATGCAGGAGAGTTAACGGTGCCCTTGAAGATGCAGCTCTGTGGACCAGGTGATGCTGTGGAAGACCAGCAGCAGTTCACAAGCTGTCCCACGTCAGATGTCAAGAGACAGGGGGCACCAACAAGCCTTGGCAACGGCAACCAACATAGTAGTCAGAAAAGGTGCAGTGTCGGGACCAGCAATGTCCGAGTGACTCACCATGAGCAGGTAAGCCAGAGCAGGCTCCGAGCAAGCAGGGGAGCACACTGGAGCCAAAGAAGACCCTCATGAGAACCCACAGGTCAAAGGCACGGGAGTTGCAAGAGACCTCGAGCAGCTCACGAAAGAATGAAGGCCCACAGTGCAGAGGATATGGTGCAGGGGAAGATCTTGGTTGCAGGAGATGCTTGAGGCGGGAGCTTCTTGGAGCCCAAAAATCTCTGGTGAAGAGAGTCAACAAACCTTGGCAATGGCAAGTCGACACGCTGCACAGGGGTGCTGCTCCAGCGGTTCCAGCAAGGGATACTGGCTTCAAACTTCTTATGAAGACAGTGCAGGCCATAAGGGAGTTGGATAACTACCACCTGTGTTTCTGAACCTTTCGGAATTTGTTGGAGCTCCAGAACAGCAGACCGGTCAGCTTCATTATGGTGCTTGCAGATGCAGGGAAGTGACTCCTTCACTCCAAGGGAGATTCTGTTGGGTGTCTGGGATGTCCACAGGCCTGTAGAAGAACCTTGTGGAGCACAGGCACAGACAACGCAGAAGACTGGCAGGGCGACATTACCAGGAGCAGCAGGAGTATTCCCACTGGCAGTCTCAGTTCCCAAAGTGAAGTCCAATGAAGTCCAAAGTGCCCAGACTGTTTAAGATGAAGTGGTTTCGGGTCTGAATCTTGTCCCACGATGAATCTAGGGACCCACCCAAAGGTAAGCCCGTAAGTACCCTAAGGAAAGGAGGGCTGGACAGATACTCCCATGTCCTTTATCCAGTTTCTTGCCAGTGCTGGAGCCAACGGCTCCCTGAACTGGTTCCAACTGGAGTATGCAAGGAGGGCACCAAATTTGCCCTTCAAAGCAGTCTAGTGGCCTACCCTGTCCCAATACACTAAGTGGTGTCTGGCAGGTGGTCACACCTCCATGTGACAGGAAACCTATAGTCCTGCCTTCCTCTGCTCGAGCTTGGCTCAGCAGCAGAATCAGAATCATGTCTGTGTTCGGCAGCAGCCATAGTTTACTGTCCGAGTCTAGAAGACTGGTACCGGGAGCAATGAGGACCTCCCAGAGGAGATTTACAGTGCATGGAATCATACCTCCAACACCGTTTACGGTGTTGTGGTATGATTCCAACATGTTTGATACCAAATATGACAGGGTTCCTTACAGCCAGTTTAGAGTTAGCCTTTGCGTAATAATGCATGGCTACTCTATGTATTGTAATGGCTGATGCACTTACAACCTGGCAGAATGGGCTCTGTGGGTTCTAGAGGTGTCCTGCTCATACACCGGCACCTTCATACTTATAACCGAGCACCCTGCATTCAGGATTGAAAGACCTAACTTAGGGGTGACTTTATAGGTTTTAAGTGCAGTAACCTCAGATATAAGGAGACCTATATCTGTTGTAAGTGATGCTAGCACCAGCTTACACAGGCTGCAATGGCAGGCCTGTAGTCACAATTTGAGTGGTCAGACCATGGGGTAACCCTGGTGTACTTATGCCCTGGGTATCTTAGTACCATATCCTAGGGACTTACAAGGGTACACCAGTAGCCAATCTGGGGTGTACCCAATTACTCACCATGTCCAATTTAGGGAAGAAGTACAGAGACTGGGGTCCTGATTACTAGGATCCCAGTCAGACTAGTCAGTAAAACATGATGGCACCAGCAAAAAGCAGGGGTGACCATGAAAGAAGATCCTACTGTCCTACAACATCAAATTGGAGAAGTCCTGTCTTTACCCTTTTGAATCCCTGGTAGAATTCAGGATCCATGACCCAACTGTGCTCTAACTTCAGAACGAGCCACCTTCCATTGTCTGGGACAACCAGATATCTGATATGGATTTAGAGCTCATTCACAGTAATCGCACAAAGGCTATATATAGCAAATGCCTGTGAGTCGTAAGCATTCTGCAAATCTGCGTAAAACAGCTATAATTCAAATCATATTTCTACCACATTTCTTGTAATTTGTTAATGTACAACTGTTAATCTACCCAAGGAATCACACCAAGTTTTGGACACCATACTTGCTGATCGCATATGGGGGAGATGGGACACAGTTATGGGTGTCATTGCAATCACTGGTGACGGAGGGGAGGCTGGACTACAGGACTGCCAGCTGTGCTTCTCAGCTGTGCAGCTGCAGTGGGTCAACACGTGGTTTGCAGATGTCATTCAGGCTTTGTACATGAGGGAGTTGACAGAGAGTAGTTCAATATTAATGCGACTGTTCGCAAAGAAGAGCAAAGGCCACCGCCTTCATCAATAAACAGATCCCGCTAGGCAATGCTGGAGTTGAGTCTTGTTTTGTATGGACACAGAAAAGACATATGGACCAGAGGCACCAATACCTAGCTTTTTGAAATAGCTACATTAACAGTATAACCATATGGCAATGGGGGGCATCACAACAAGGTGACAAACTACTTATATTTTAGAGCCTGCAGCAAAAGTGTATCCTATTCCTCCAAGACAGTGCTTCGTTTTTGACTCAATGATGAGCGAAATAAAGAGGGTTTGGGATTGCAATTCCAAAGTGCCACACACGCGCCAGTACTTTTACATCTAGAAATGAGAGGGGGGAAAAGGGTGTCCCAGCTATATCATGCTATATTGAATGGTAAGAGCTTTGGTAGGCTTGGGTGAAAATCTGCTATAACTGTCCAAGGTGGATTGAAATCAGTAGTGGGGTACCCACGTGTGGTGTCTGAGAACGCCAGGCTTTAAACTGATTCAGTGCAACACATTGGTCATACTAAATTGATCCTGAGCGGCTTACACAACATATTCCCATCAATTGCAGTCACATGCCTGAGGTGTTTGACTAAAAGCACTCATTTAGGGCCTCATTTACTAGAGGCCTGTGCCGCCGAAGCGTCACTTTTTATGACACTCTGGTGGCGCAGGCCTCTCAATCATATCTATGGGGCCATGCAAAGCCACCCTGCATGGCTTTGCATGGCCTCATAGATATGGAAGAAGGTAAGGTAGCGCAAATCTCTGTGTTGCCTTGCTATACATCAAGGAGGTGTTCCATGGTCGTAGCAGTGGATTTTCCCATGCAACACCCATGGTTTTTAACACATTCCCAGATATACAAGGGAATGCAAAAAAACTGTGTGCCTCCGCAGGGGAGGCGTAATGAGGAGAAATAACTTTGTTCCACCTCTTTTTTCCTCTTTTTGTATGTGTGGTGCATTCTGCAGCACACTTAGAAGGAGGAAAACGCCTCCATTGATTGTTTTTGCGCAGGACAGGAAGTTTTTCCTTCCTGCACAAAAACAATCATGCCAACAACGCCGAATACTGACACCATGGTTTAAGGGTGCCTGCTTTGGGGCTAGGCACCAATTTGAGAACCAGGGCAGGCAGAAAGGACAGGAATGCACCGTATTTCATTGATACAGCGCATTACTGCCCCTTCCTTTTGACGTAGGGCAGCGCAGCCAGAAGCCTTTTGGCACTGCCCTGCGCAAAAAAGTTGTAAATAAGGCTCTTAATGTATATGATGTAGTCATACCCATCCATAGTGGACTTTCGGTCTGAACACTCAACAGTTAACAGTGACGGCTGGCATGTGCGCCAGCCGACTGCAGTGAGCATAGGTGTCCACATCGGATTTGCAAGCAGGACACAGAGGGGAGGCCAGCCAACCGTAGTGGGCTTATGCATGAAAACACTCCTTTGAGCCCTTACATTGGGAACGGACCTAGACGCCAATCCACTACTGTGAGACCTTGAATACACTGTGCGCTAACCTCCTGTTGTGATCCCAGATATCCAGTGCTTAATTGTAAACTAATGAGTGCCGGGGCCCAGACTTTTGTTCAAGAGTTGCTACCAGTGCTGCAGAATGTTGTAGTGCTGAATACCAAAGCTGTATACATTTGAGTCCATTTCATCTATCTTTAACCCATCACCAGACACTGCCAGTCCCTGTCACTCCTGCATAAACTTTTTCGTCCCTGCTCTCCCTCTGTCACCGTTAGCCCTCCTTCTCTTCTTCCTTCTTTCCCCTTTGGGGTTTTTCTCTCAGTTATTCTGGGCCAAAGTGAGATGAGTAAAAATAATTGCCCATAAATAAGTGCAAGTGGGCCACACCAGCAACCACAGGTTCAAAATAAGCACTGGTGATATCCACATGCCAGCTAGCTACTGTGAGCCCGCACATCCGCAGTAGGTCTGTGCCTGTCTGCTTTTATGATTCCTCAAATCTACAGGGCAGCTGCAGCAAGCGCTTGCTGCTGTCGAAGACATTCAGAGAGAAAACTCCTTATTCAGAATGCAAAATAGCACATGATTGAGAAATAGTCCAGTCCAGTGGTTCACGGTGGGCCTGCACCAACTTTTTATACACATCCATAGTGACCTGTGGCATTCTCGCACAGTGACTCCTGTGCACTGACTCCATGTCTGAAACACACACCGCAATTGAAGTGCTCACTCATCCATTATTTTGTGAGATACACGTGCTACTCTTTAGTAACCTTAATCCACCACTGTAGTACGAACAATTGTACCCCTGTCTTTAAAGCCCTCTAAGATTCACAGGTTCAACTTTTTTCAAACTGTCACAGAGCGCAATGCAGCAGCCACCCTGCTGCACTGTGTTGGTGAAAGGGAGAGGGCAGGAATGCACAATTAGCAGCTTAGCGCCAATGCAGGCCCTCTTGCGCCATGGAATAAGGGTGGCTGTGTTATAGGCAGGACTGTTTTGTGTAGAAAGGGATACCTTCCTGTACAAAATCAATCCTGGGAGGCATATTCCTCTTTCTAAGTGTGCTGCAGAATGCAGCACACTTAGATAGAGAAAACAATGAGGAGAAATAAGATATTTTCCCTATATTGTATACTGTTGCAAGGTTAGTTACCAGTGCAAACCTAGAGTATTCCCAATTATTCTCAAATATTATTGGTGCTCCAAGGACTAGAGCGGCCACCAACACTCTCAGCTTGTCTGAGGTAAAACCCCAGTCACTTCAAAATAGATGCAATACCCCGAGCATCCAACATTTACAAGAGTACAAGAGAGTACGCCATCCATGTGTGCGTAACGCACGCATGGATGGAGTACTGTCTTTCGGACGATATTACAAGACACAGGCAGCATAACTTTGGCAATCAGAACTCACGGTATGAGTGGAGTGCCGAAGAAGTCACTGAGGAACCATTGTTCTTACATTTGAACAAAAACTGATGACGACAGCCCTGATGAAGTCAGAGATAATTACATACCTTACTGACGAAACATATGTCGGCTACTGAAGTTGTTCGAGTGTCTATGCAGTATAACTAAGAACAACAATTTGATTGATAAGAATAAAATAGAGGAATAAGGAACAAAAAAACGTTCTGTACTGATATATTGTGCTCCTGAAAATGTTGGATGCTCTGATTATTGCATATGTTTTGAAGATATTTTCCCTTGTTGCGACTCTGGTGGGAAGGTGTACGATTCTGATGCATTTCCAGGTCTACCAGTGTTGGTAAATCTGAGAATACCTCAGAACCCATAGGTAGATGTACGGGAACACCCAGGCTTCACCCATGTAATGCAGAGTAACACAAGGCAGTGACTTGGGCGGCCTTGTGTTACTCCAGATTTACCAAGTCTCGCAGAGCTATGCAAGGTGGCCTTTCGTGGCTTAGTAAATCTTATCTAGATTTTGTGTCTCCCGTGACTTACCTTGCGCGGTACAAGGGCAATGTAAAATTTTGATACATCTGGCTCACAATTTAGAGGTTGACACGAGATGTAAATCGATGGTTCTCCAGCCCTGCTAAACTTGTGGTTCCTTCTCCTTATTTGGAGGTGAGGGGTCAGTGGGTTTTCCATGGTGGAGTCGCAGCCACAGAGGCCCATCTACCACAGTGCAGCTAGGTTCAAAGAGTCCAAAGGCCTGACCTATCTAGGTTGGACCAGTGCTTAATCTGAAGAATAAATGCCGGGTCCAAAGGTTTGCTCTGAAGCCCGCGGCCAGCGCTATTGAATGTCAGCATAGCGAGTAGGAAGGCTGCCTCACCTCATGCCTCATTAAATTCACCACCAGAGGCTCCCTGCTTCTCACTATTGTTCTTTTCGTTCCTGCTTTCTCCCATTCTCATGGTTTATTTGTCTTTCTTTTTCTCTGTCTTTCCGCCTTGCTTTTTTCCCCTCTTGCTCTGAGTGAAAGTCTTAGTGCCGATATTGGCAACACTTGCCCACACATAGTAAGGTACTTAGTACACATTGAATTAAATAATCACGTCATACAAAGTTTGTTGGAAAACAGTTTGCAGGTTTATTTCATACATGAAATATGCCAACGTGGCGGGTTAACTTACAGGCTATCCAAGAGTAAGCAGCGATGAGTAACCTGAGCTGCCCACCCACCTGATGAGCCAAACGGCACCCTGGCCAGCCCAATCGGTGCTTCCACAGCGTGCCCAGTGGGGGAAACAAAGAGTATGGCCACTGGGTGGAGCAGGTATAAGTACCTGACCTCAGCCCCCCTGTGCCCCAGAAATGACGTGGAAGAGCAACACACATGGGGAACTCCCATGGGGGGGTCCCAGCGAGTGGAGGTCAGTGGATGTGCCGCAATGTGGCACTAAGGTTGCCGCCCTCTTACAAGGGCGCACTGCATGCCCCACGGGCTGCCACAAATGAGAAAAAATAGCTGCTAGTCCTTTAAAAAGGGTGCAGGATACCACCTGCTTGATTTAAACACTCGGTTGGCCTTCCACTGCATGTTTTTTCCCTGTCTGCAACCACCAACCTGACACATGAAAATGGAACAATGGCCCTTAGGTGCAAGGAGGAAAAAACTCCACATCGGGTCTGGTGCACTAACCTTGCGGCCAGCCAGTATTTCATTTTACTGTCAAAAGTGCTTCCTCTGGCTCAGTGGGAGCAATTTCACCAAAATGATTACTGCTTACCCACTCAGAATCTGTAAATATGGTGAGTGGTCTTTTGTCAAGAGGGCCGGGCTGATGGCTTCCGAAAGTTATTTTCTAAATGATTCCATAGGTCTTGAAATATTCCTTGCACCTCAAACACTATCTTTTCGTATTACTCACATTATACACCTGCAGTGTTCTTACAATGCACTATTGTATTTTTCACAGACGTTAACACGTTAATACTGCAAATGATTACATTTGAACAGTTCCTCACAATCTGTATAACCACACCTGTGCTCCTTTGTTTCCAACACTATCCCTTCAAACCATGTTTTTCTCAAGCTTTTTCCCATCATGTTCATGCTATTTGGCATTGTACCCACAAACTACCCCTTTAATGTCTTCTGCCTTCTTCTCTCCTCTAGGGCGGGTCTGAAGGAAAACGATATAATCATCAGCATCAACGGAAAGACGGTGGTGTCATCCAATGACGTCACAGACGCCATCAGGAAAGATGGTACCCTGAATATGGTGGTGCGTCGAGGAAATGAGGATGTGGCACTGACGGTGGTGCCAGAGGAGATCAACCCATAGTTTGCGTCAGATTTGATCTCACATTCAAGGACCTGGGTCCTCTCTTCATATTACTCAGGGCTGGTACCGGCAACAGCAAAGTTGACCTGCATTAAGTCTTCCTCAGGGGCGGGGCCTGGAATGGCAATGGAACTGTATTAGGGAATGAAAAAACAGAAGCAGAAGTGGGTAACGTAGGGGTATACATTGGTGTGGTAATATAGTCTAGTGCAGGGACATGCATGCTTGTAGTGAAAGAGTTTAGTATGAGCTTGCATGGGTGTAATTCTGAGTGGACCTTACTATGGGACAGACTTTGATTCAATGACTTTACCTGGTGGCCACTTAGGGGTGTAGTAAAGGGGGCACCCATGTATGTGTATATGTAGGTAGGTATTGGCCTATTGTAGAAGAGTTGGTGTGGTCTACCAAGCGGTATTAAAATGGGTGGAGCACATGGGTCCACTGTTGGAAGACTGGTAGTAGCAGGCATGGGTGTCTGTAAGAGTGGCTAGACATGGGTCAAGTTAGGGAGGCTGACATGGGGCAACCGTTGGGGCTTTAGGATGGGCTGTAAATTGGTAGAAATGGATGCCACAAAGGAGGGCTGCGAGCGGGCACGCAGACCCCATGCCTTTGCAGATAGACAGTTGTGCTTCTCGACTGGATTTCATCCACGCTCTGCAATCTCTGCCGGATGCCAAACTAGCCTCACTTTTCATATGATTATCTCACATACTCCGCAGAATTGTCAGCAAATGTTACTGGTAACACAAAATAAAAGTTGCTATGAAGATGAAAGACAGACTCTTCCTCTTTGCTAGAAGTGACATGGGGTGATGCAGGGGGAGGAATCTCTACCCTGCTGTAACCTGGACGTGCTAGAAGCAGGGAGGCAGGTTGGGGTGCTGCAGGCAGGCTCTCCTCTGACTACGTTTAACCACATTTTGACTAGGTGTAAGCAATTCTTGCAAAATCTTACAAAATCACTGATTTACAAGGTGTAGGAAATCTGGAGCCCCGGCACACCTTATTACCACCTGCCACTGGGCATCGTTTCACTTAAATGAGCTGGCCATGGTAGTAGTAACCGGCCTCACACTGAGCTCCTCATTTTACAGCGTCATATAAAGAGTGGCCGGTTTACAATCTGTAAGATATCTTTCTGCACTGCCTGGAAAATAGAACGGAAAGGCAATTGGATGTTAGAATACCGAGCACCAAAATATTGTGCAGCAAAATTATCGTAGCCAGGTTATCGACTGCGAAAATACTGCGAAACATACAAATAGAGTAGCACTGATTTGCTATTTTTTGACTCCACATCTACATATTTTATATATCACCCAGTTACATATATGTATTGTTCACTACATTAAATCTATTTGTGCCTATATATGCACCTTTACGATATATTGATGTTAAATGTTCAGGCTACATTTTCTTTTTTGTGACACAATATGTAAAGCTCTGTGTTGTTATAGTACACCCCTGCATGCATCAGGCAAACCAGAGAAGTTCTTCAAAAAATCAAGATGTACTCTATACACACACCATATTCCTCAAAGTAATTGGATAAATGCACATTCTGTACAGTATGATCACAATTACATTAGACGTTTTTAAAAAAGCACAGTAAGTTCAGGAGTTGTTTTGGAAGTGTCCTGGTTGCACGATTTATTTAGGTGGCCGAATGAGAAAATAGGCATTTTGAAATGGCACGCTGATAATAAATTGGGATAAAACATTTTAATAAGTCCACAATTGGCAAGCCAAAAGCTCCGACGGCCAGTCATTAAAGTCAAACCTATCGCTTTCTCAATGATTGTTTCCAGCTGTATTACAAGTAACAGGCGGGATAATGCAGATTCCTTCCACAGCTACAAATTAAAGAAGCATTGGCATAGGTAGTCGGTCTGGCCTAAAGCTGAAAGTGAATCTTAATTGATTGGTAAGTTTGTGTCTGTGGTACTCTAGAAAGACGAGTGGGCAAATGCAAGAATGAATCACTAGCTGAATGAACAGCTTATTCTGTCCGTGCACTCACTCATCCCTGCACTCAATCACTCATCAATTATCCATGGACTTGGCCACTGCATTCATGCACTCACCCTGCCAGCCATCTTCTAGTCTCATTTCTGAATGACTTCCAAGTGATGTGCCTCTTTCACCAGAGTGGCACTGTCAGCTAGTCCACCTGCAAGACGTACCGTATTTTCCCATTACCCCCACCATAGGGCAAACCTTCCTTGAATGCACTTCAATTTACTTCTTAGAGACATGCTGCTAAGAGGAAGAGGTGGTCTTTAAGTATACTTTTTCACACAGTCAATAAGCACATTTCTCTTATTGGAAAATCCCAAGTGTAATTAAGGGTTTCTTGAAGCAGCAAATGTATTTTTTCAACTTTTGAGAAGGTTGATATAAAAGTTGACTGTATTTCCGAGCTTGAACAGTTTTTCACGTCAACACCTCTGCCTGAAAATCTTGCCATTCGCGACAAATTTTGTTGATTTAATCATTCGTTAACATTAAAAAATGGTTATTAGAAATATAGAGGTCAAGTCACAAAAATACAAATAAAAATACAACTGGAGATTTTGCCTTCCACTAAAAGTATTTTTATGTTTAATCACAGTTCACCAACATTCCCAGTAGAATGTCTGCAAAGCTGTATCAGGTGCAGGATTTCATGCATATTATCAGACAATCAGATGACTTTTCCCGCTGTGCAACTTTATAATATCAGAGAAGTCCATTCATAGGGAATTAAGCCTTCTGTGCAAATGCACATTTTTTTTTTCCTTTCTCTGAAAAAAAAATCTTTGTTCCCATTCCCATTCATCCCACCAACTAAAAGGGGGTGGTATGTTTCCCATCACACCATAAAAAGGAGTCACGTGCTTAAGTAAATCTCTGAAAATTTCCATGTTGGAAAGGGACGCAGAGGAGTTTGGGAATGTCCACAAATATTCCAAGCTTCCACGGCAAACCACGCCTTGAAACGCCCTTTTCCAACCCTTAAGTTGGATTTATGTTTGTGTACATTTTCACAATAGAAAATTCCTTTACGAATTGCTGGCAGACATTGACAAAGGTACACTTGCTACTTTTATGACCAAATGTACCTTTGTGCATAGGCTGCTTCATGTTCAGTTCCTTCTGTGATGCCATGGTGCATAGAAAAGCACAGCAGAATACAAACTTTTATTATAAGAATGTATATATATTTTACCCGATGGAAGTACATTGCAAATGTGCAAATAGAGTGAATCACTTTTAATGGGTTGTGTTTAACTTGGCTGCATTCTATTAGCATGAGAAAAAAACTTTGTGAGTGTGAAGGCAAAGGAAAACAAGGATACTCTGCAACCTTTATGAAGGGCAACGTAAGAAAAACTTTCTATGTTTCTAGTGTGAAAGCAAGGAGAAGAGGAAGAAATGGTAAAGTAAGAAAAACATTCAGTAGGTAACAGCAAGAGTAAGAAGTAGATGAAGGGTATTAGAGGGGGAGATACTTTCTTTAGTCCAGAACTCATGCGAGTGTCTTAACAATATATTAAAACATTTCTTTTTCAATTGATTAAATCTATACCACATTATTTTATAAAAGCGGAATGGCAAAACTGTAACTTCTCTCTAACATATAATATCACCTATATTAGATCCTGAGTTTCCCATCGTTATGTTCAACCTGTTTGAGTACCCTTTAAAGGTTGTAGTATGCTCTTGCCGAAGGTATTAGTTGTGAATGCACCCTTCCCTCAGAATTTGTATTACGCTATTGAGTCTTTGATCCAGATCAAGTCACTCAGTAAACCAAAGAGCCCTTGGTTTCCCAGGGAGCACCAGCTAAGGCCACATAATCAAGGCACTGTGCCAACTGCTTGTAAAGCCTTATCAAGGCAGTGGGGATGACCACAAGGTAATTTGGGGAAGGCCTCTGAACAACAAGTTTTCCCATAGCCAATGGGACGAATTGTACCTGCCACCAAAGACTATTTGTTAGCCAAGAGTCCATAACATTTTTTGGGTTTCTTCCATTATTCCTTACTCAATGGATTTGGGATGGTGTGTGGATTTAGTAGAGACAGTGGATTTAAAAGTCTTTTTTTCAGTCACCCCCGAGCACTGGTGAACTCACATACAGTAGCAGGTGAGTGTCAGGCCAGGGTTTCCCTCTATTTGTCTTCTTACAGGCCACTTCATTTTACATCTGATTTATTTTGTCGGAGCACCAAGCATTTGTATGCTATAACTGGGTTCTTGTCTCTCACGGAGTGGTGGGTGCGACAAGCAGCTTGAGGTCTCGGGTCTGAGTTCTTCGAATCTTCCACCTGGCCATCTATACCAAGTAAGCATTCATTGAATAATCTGGGATCAGCTTCCTTGCAGATGAATTGACATCTGTTCTCCAGAAAGTTGCCTTCAGAAGAGGTTCTTTCCTATCCAACGCTTTGTCAACCACCTATCCATGACCAAGAACAAGGATTAAAAGTGGGACTGGTATTACATTTTATAATTGTCCACGTTTATTGATTTACAACCATTTTATGTTGGAAGGCATCTGCACCAAGGACGTGCTATTTAAATGTAGGGGAAGTTTATTTCCCATTTCTCATGGACAGGACCTTGGCAGTTGGATGTGGCTGCCCTGGGGAGGGGATCTTTGGAAGCTGATCTAGCTTTCCTTCAGACGGTCATAGCCTCCTTGAGTCTTTACAGAGATCCTGAAGTCAGTAAACCTATGGCTGTGGATGAGAGAGCTCAGGTTATTTGTGTACTCTAACAACATTGTCATGACTGCTCTGTACAAGTACTGTCTGATGATACATATCACAACAACTAGCTCCTCTCTGCAGGTATTCGAGTTCTTAATCCACTGCTCGCATTCTGTTCAAGATTTCAAAGATTTCAAAATGCAATGGAAACATAACCTGCCTAACACTCATTCAACAGAGGAGGTATGTATTTAACATCTGTAGAAGATCCACGCGATTTCAATCTCTTCGGAGTCCCAGGGATAACTCTTTCAAGAGCTTTGTCCCAAGCACAGCAGACGAATAATAAAATGACTTTCCACTAAGTGTCAATTGGAAAATCTTCATTTGTTGATGAGTCATTTTATTTGCTCTCATTTTAAAAATAACTATTTTCTACATTTGTTAAAATGAGATGGGCTCTAAGTATTCATTTCTTTCTGTGATTCACTTATGATTTAGTATGTTATTGAAGTGACTGAGCCAGCTCCTGTGCCAAGAATTATCTGTCATCAATTAACTGTCTCAACAATCATTGCGTTGACTAATCCTCCTAAAGAGAGCATATTGTTTACAATCTGCTATTTTTTTTTTAAATTAGAATATTCAGTCTCGACTTCTCGGAAACCATCCTGCCATCTTTTCTGACTTCGCAGTGTCTTATTTTGTTACAGCAGGTTCTACAGTCTTTAAACTATTAGTAAAAATGTTTGCTGCTTGCCCATTCTTTATTTCATTTAAAGTATCACTTAACATTTGTACTTATCGAATGTTCTTGTCAACAAAAATTTACCCGAAGACAATCTTTTAATTCCAGTCACTTTACATTTTTGCAGCGGGGAAGCTGAATACTTTTTACTCAGAATCTGAATTTTATAAGTATAGGTTTTCAATATCCATCTTTTTTTAAAAACATTTTAGCAGCACCACTGGGATGAAATGTTTTGCTCATGGTATTCAGAGTTGTGAAATGTGGGTCACAGACGCATCACATTTTGTCTGTATGTTTAAAAAGGGATTCATGCCACATCCCCTAAATGTGCAAGCCCAAGGCACCGTTATATTTGTATGCAGATTCATGTTGGTCCCTGTGATTGGCTGGTTTAGTTCTTTAAATGTATTATATCAGACGCACAAACAGTGACGGGTGGAATGCTTGCAATAAGTCTAATCACTGGCAGTCACTAGGGATAGCATTCCAACCCATTGTTCCTTTGCCTTCTATGCCACTTCTATTTGGACCCAGCCATATGCAAATCAGTGTTGATCCTGCTCCAACAGGAACAGTCCAGCCAGAACTGCCAATTCAGCCCTCCCAGAACCAAAACACAAGCAATTCAACATCGGTTTAGTCCTTATTGCGGCTCATTACAGAGTAAGCATGGGACCCACATTTGGGCATTCACTTGCCACTTAGGGCAGTAAATGAAAGGAGATAGATGGAATGCTTGCAATAAGTGTAACCACTGGCAATCACTCGGGATAACATTCCAACCCATCGTTCTTTAGCCCACCAGGCTGGATTGGAGCACAGTCAAGACTGTTTTGCATATGTGTTGGCTAGAGCGGTGAAGCTACAAAATTAGCAAGCATCAATATCAGCAAAGACTTGCCCTATTGTTTTGTGGCACCCCATCCATCTGGGAGCACCTGACTACTTTATGAGGATTACATAACAGTTTGTTAGATTATAAATGCAGATGTGCACCCGCAGATGGGTTTCTTAGCCATCATATTTGTTTACTTATGCATGGCCCCCAAAATTATCTGCCCTTGATCAGTTACGCAGAGCCAGAGGAGTAAAGGGAGCATGCATAACATTACAATTCTTCATGAAAAAACAGTAATATAGGACCAAAGTTTATCAAAGTTTGCCAACTTTCCTCTTGTGCCCAAACAACCACAAGAGTACACTTTTAATGCCCCTAGCACCCCAAGTGAGGGCACTTAAAGACTCCCAGAGTGCCAGGCGGAGGCCATCAGCAAAGCCCAGCCAAGCTCCAGTTGTCACTGGTCAGCTGGGTACCTTCAGGAAAAGGCTTCCTGCAACTTGTGTCCCTGCAGCCACACAGGAGGTCAGCCAACCGAACCTTGGAGTCTACTTCTTTGCCCTGAGTACAAGAGGGAGCAGGTTCAGTCCTTCTGGGCTCCTATGAGTTTACAGAAAGCAGATCCAGTCCTCCTCTGTTCTTCCACAGGTCTAGAAAGTGTTCTGAGGAGGTGCTAAGGGGTGCCCGCACTATGCTTAACACCAGCTAGTGGGGGGAGGGTGACTCTTGGGCCCTCTCTGACCAATGGGTAAAAGGTCCTGAGGGCAATACCTATTTGCCCTTCTGCAATTCATCCCACAATGCCCCTCACTCTCAAAATCTAAGATGGGGAAACCCTTCTCCACGTGTGCTGAGCCTGTGTAAGCACCCAGAGGTGTAGCCAGGTTAATGAAAAAAATCCTACTCTGTGGTCACTTAAAACTGGATTTGGGTGCAAATTTCTTCTAACTTGGTTTGGTGCCAGACTTTCCAAGTGCCACCTAATATTTGCTTCTTACAGGGCAGACTCCTTTGAAGTTAAATTCCTAGGCCCACCCCAACTGGTCTTACCGCCACGGGGAGAATACACATCCCCACTCCTAGGCCATTGTCTCTGCCCTGGGTGCAGTTTCTCACATCTTTCACACCTAAATGAGGCTAAGTACAGGCTGCACAGTTGCTGTAGAGCTACTGAAGATTAGCCTGCAGCATCTTCAAGCAGAGTAAAGGTAACTGTCTAAAAGTAACTTTCCCCATATATTTAATACAAATTTAACCTTACTATTAGATTGAATTTATATTAAATATAAACCTAAGTCATTAAATGGAGCCTGTAGTTAGCACAGGTGAAAGGTTATTTATTATGGTGTATAATCTATACTTTGACGTTTCCTGTTTACTAGTTACAGCCTTACCAGTTTTAAGTATAATCATTTGTGGAATATGCCATTTCTAATTTCACACACGTTCCATACTTAAATATTATGCATCTTACTTTGTGGGCAGCTAGTGGTGATTTATTTAATAATTAAAATCATGTTTTCCTACCTGTCAAAAGGGCAATTTTGACAAGGCAGAGCAGCAGGGTTCCAGCAAGCTGCTGCTGTCAGGATTCACAGAGTAAGCCTGATGCCATGTTTGTACTGCCACTGTAGTGAATGGCACAATATGTGCTGCAGTCCGAAAGTGGAATTTAACTTTCCATCACATGGGTGTATTTCTGCACCATCTACTATGTCCTTACAGGAGGGTTAAATAGGTTTTAATCCAATTTAGACATGCTTTAGTGGTCAGAGCACATACAATGGGCCCTGGATAGTGGTGTCCTAGTGTTAGTGTTCAAGATTACGAGTAGGTAAGTCCCCCCTCATACAGTCATAATCTATTACATTTAGCATACATACTGCGCATGCCTCAGGGAGCACCATATTTCTGCCTGCTACGATAGGGCAATCAGGGATCACATCAGTGCATCCTTCAGGCCAATGAGGAGCTACACTGTGCATTTTGGGCAGGATCCCAAGAAGTGTTGCAGCTTTTGATCGGTTTGAGGTGGGTTTGCTTTATCTGGCTCCTCGCTGCTAATCATTGCTTGTTGGCTCTGATGTCCAGCTCCAATTTCCTGCCCTGCTGCTGCCATGGAATTGCGTGTTTAAGAGTGTTGATGAGAGTGAAAGTGAGTGAGAATCAGTGAGTGTGAAAGTAAGTATGAATTAGGGGAAGTGAGTATGTGACATTGTTAGTGAGATAAAATAAGTGAGGGAGAGTTGTGCGAGGTTGTGGGAGTGAGTCAGGAGAACTATCAATTGTGCAACAGGTGCAGTTGCACCAAGGGCCTATTGAATCATATTTATTAACGGAGTGCACCTGTACATCTGGGGCTGGATTATAGATAGGGCCACTATACCTGTTTGTGCCACAGTTCACATTTAACAGGGTGTATTGGGGGAAAACAGAGACAGTGCACCCTATTACAGATAATGTGCTGCCAAAATGGCACACAAACTCATGGTTAAACTAACTGCAGTGTATTTGTGAGAGGTGGAGCTCCTGTTTGAAGTAACCACTCCATTTTTCACAGTGCAGGCGGCACCTGGATTGCCCGTTAAATGGGAATAGAGGTCCCCCTGGCTTATCCATGAAAACCGTATTCTCACGTGGGTCCCATGCACACTGTGCCACTGGAATCAAACAATACTGGCTGATGAGCCCTAACTAAGGCGAAACCAGTCCTAGGTTGCTTGAATTCCAGTTCAAGAATGACCTGACAATTCAGGCTGGATTGTAACCATTGGAGCAGGGTCAAGACTGATTTGCATGTGGCTGGGTACAAACTGAGGTGGCATGGTGTGCAGAACAAATATGGATAGTGATGCAGCACTGAATAATTACCAGTGGCTGAGATTAATTCAAGCATTCCATCCATCACCTTTTGTATACTTTAGTATGTCACCCTAAGGGTGAGGAGGATGCCCAGATATGGGTCATGTGCACACTGTGCCATTGGAATCAAGCTAAACCTGCCTGAAGAGCCCTCAATTAGTTGACACCAGTCCTAGGTAGCTTGTATTCTGGTTCAGGGAGGGCTGGCCTGGAAGTTTGGGCTGCATTGTTCTCAATGAAGCAGGGTGAAGACTGATTTGAATATGGCTGAGTCCAAACTGAGGTGGCATGGTGTGCAAAATAACAATGGATTGGAGAGTGGCCCAAGTAATTACCAGTGCATGAGATCAATCCAAGAATTCCATCCATTACTTTTTGTATAATTTAGTAGGCAGCCAGAGTGTGGCATAGGCACATAGGTAAAGTGTTTTCCTCATTTTCTTTGCAAAGCCCTCCACGACACCGGACCAGCATACCTGCATAGCCGACTCAAATTCCATGCACCCCAAAAACCATACGATCAGCCCAGCTCTCCTACGCCGTGGTCCCCTGCACCAGAAAGACAAGATCGGGAGGCCGCTCCATCTCCTTCCGCGCAGCCAGAGCCTGGAACGACCTTCCGATCCACCTCAGACAGATAACATCGCTCCCCATCTTCGCATCTTCGCAAGAAACCTCAAAACCTGGCTCTTCGACAGACCACCTCCTTGATGGACAGGAACCTGCGAAGCCCCCCACCCACAACCCCTTACGGGTGAGTAGTCGTGCTTAACAAAAACCTGATTTGCTTGGGGCCACACCCTCAAGCAAATGAGGGAAAACTCCTTTAGAGTAGCACTAGTGCTACATGTGCTCTGGCACTATCTGTATTCAACAAGGGGCTGCAGAAGAATCTGCGGTCCCTTCTGTAATACCAAAGGGCCCCTGAGGTGCAGAAAGAAGATGCACACACCTGTTTCGTCACTGGGGCACTTTATGTAATACAAACCTAGGATCTCAAAGCAGATACCCTGCACACCAGTAGTTATGATTGAGAGTGTGTGTGAAAGAATAAGTGTGTATAGGGGTGTTTTTGAGAGAAAGTGAAAATCAGTGAATGAGAGCATATGGGTATGTTTGCATGTGAGTGACAGTGAATGAGTGAGTATGAGTCTGAATGAGTATGTAAGTGAGTGAATGGGAGAGAGACTGAATTACATAGGAAGTGAATATGAGTGAGAGTAAGTGAAAGAATGCATGAGAGTAACAGTGTGTTTGTTATGTTATGTTATTGACATTTATAGCGCACACAGATACTCAAGAGTGTCCCGGCACAACACCTAAATGGGAGCTGAGAAACAATGGATAATTAAATAAAAAAGCAGAGTTTTCAGCCGTTTCCTGAAGGGTTTTGGATCCTGGATGCCACAAAGGTCTAGGGGAAGAGTGTTCCAGGCCACCACTTCCTTGTAAGCCAAAGAGCTACCACCCATTCTCGTAAGGCGGGAGCGCGTAATGACTGCCAGAAGTTGCGCCGCTGAGTGCAGCTGTCTCAGGGGCACATACAACTTGAAATGTTTCCTACGGTATACAGGGCCAAATCCATAAAGGGCTGAATGGGCCAGGGTGAGGGCTTTAAATTGAACTCTTTCAGCAATGGGAAGCCAGTGAAGATCGTGCAGATGCTGCTTTATACTAGATCTCCCCGGAATGTTGAGTAGAGACCTAGCTGCAGCGTTCTGCCCTACCTGTAGTCTCTTCAGCTGGTACCCTGGTAAGCCAATGTACAGGTCATTTGCATAATCAATGCGTGAAAGGATCAGGGCGCGGATAACCATTTTCTTAGCTGCCCTAGGTAAGAGGGGGAGAAATTTCCTGAGTGATTTGAGGGTGCCAAAGTATTGCACTACTAGCTTCTTAATCTGCGTAGGGAACCGGAGATCTTTGTTGAACCAGATCCCAAGATTTTTGACATGCTGATCCATGGAGTAGGGCAGTGGATAGTCAGCCCGCCAGAGCGATTCCCTAAAAAGAGGGGGAAAGGTCCCATACAAGAGGATTTCGGACTTGAACTCATTGCACTTAAGCTGCACAGAGAGGAGCCATTGGAAAACGGCCATTAAGCAGGCTCTAGCTCAGGCGGGGGATGCATCGTTTTTACTCCAAGTAAAGAGGATCTGGGTATCATCCACATATGTGATGATCTTAGTGCCCAACTCCTCCTACAGATAAATCAGCGGGTGACATAAATATTAAAGAGGAGAGGGCTGAAAGTGGAGCTGAAGTACTGGGTATTTTAAGCCCAGCGGTGCAGGGGAACACACCCTATGACTTCGGGGTTCTTCCTGTTTCAGACCTACAGAAACACAGAGTCTTCTGGGTGAAGTCAAAGATCAGTTTATTGGCTGCAGACCAATTACAGGCGTCCTAGAAGTACAACAGCGTGTATGTTCTCAGGAGACTGCTGAAAATCACAGAAACGGGCTTCTCCTTAAATACAGAATTTCCTGCTTCAGGCATACATTCCTAGGTTTATGGCATGGTCATTTAAAGTATACATTACAAACGAAAAGGCAGAGTCATGATGACCATCCCACATTCCAGTTAAGCCAGCCCGCAATTATTTACACAGCAAGGCTCAGATCCCACATCAGATATCGATAGGCCCCAATAAACATGAGCATCTCCTGTTTTGGGAAACAAGCCATAAAGCAGGAACAGTCAGGTGAGAAAGAGATTAGCTGGAGGCTTGTGTAGGATGAAAAGACTTTATGGTGTGTCAAGCCCTGATGCTAATCACAGGTGGCCAGTGGACGGGGAACTCATGGGACCAGTTTGACCTGAGGCAGCGGAGCCAAGCTGCCCAGGTCACAGAAAAGTCAAAGAAAGCCACATGTGCTTTAAAAGGCCCGTATTCGCTTCATGCTACATAGCCTATGTGAGGGCAACCATAAGATGGCCACCGATACAAAATGGAACCCACGTAGTGATGTATAATAGCGTATACACAGTGCATTCATAGCTAAAACGTTACATAAAGCACTTGTACATACCGCATTAACCATTCGCGGTTCACTAATACCGGGATAGACAGGGGTAGGGCCCTGCCTCCTACATGGTCCCAAATTGCAAAGTACGACAGACCCTCCTTTTGCCCTTACATAGGCAATAACTATGCTCATTTCAATCCGAGTCTAGGTCAATATTCACGAAGTCATGGAGATGTTGCTGTAGCATCATCCTATTACTTAGCTCGTCCCTCGATACAGGTTTCCTTACACATAATGTAGCACAGAGGCCACATATCGCAGGAGCACACTGTATGCACAGACAGAACAGGAAAAGGATGGCTAAGATCATTCCAATGACCATCAGAACTTTCCAACCCCAGGCAGATATCAGTTCCCAGAACCACCCCACCAGTGACCAATCTCCTTTATCCACGCGTATCGACTCAGATATTTTATGTAGTTTGGAGATGGCTTGATAAACTGTTGGAGCGTTGTCTGGTATGAAAATGCAACAACTGGATTGGATAACCTTACATACCCCACCACGGTCTGCAAGTATGACGTCTAGAACTATGCGGTTCTGCAAAGTCATGAGGCGATCCGCTTGGAGCTCAGCTGTCAAATTACCAAGGGCACCAGCCGTAACATTAACAGTGGATTCAACCACACGAGTCAGCTGTCTCAGGTTCCTACTATTAACCATAGGTCCCCAAAACGGCAGGAAACCCAAAAAGAAATCTCCCGCTTCCTGACCGGCAGTATCCTCCTTACTAATCACGCCTCTCACAACTCTGGTCTTGTTATAGTCAGAGGCGGCAGTAAATGTTGGCGGTAGCAGATTTGCAATATAACATGTGCCCGAGAAATCAGGGGGCAACCATGTATATGCTCGGTCATTGCAGATAAAATATGTACCCTTGGCAGCCAAAAACGCAGGGGAAAACTGTGACGGAAAAGTGTACGTTTCAGTACAGTCACTTCTTCCCAGTTGAGCTCTAGGATTCTGACCATTACCTTGCAAACAGAACCGACCTATGTGGGGTACGACCCAGATTGGGGATGAGATTTTCCGTTGTCTTTCACCTAGACTAATACTATACCCCGTCGCGTTCCACCCTAGATAAGCTCTCAATTCTTCTTTGGGAATGGATGAGTATGCATCGATATCTCTACTCATATCGGCAACTCCTTTCATTAAAGCTTTATTATTGGTGCTAGGTCTGATGGAACGCGGTTGTCGCGGGGAGTACGCATCTAGTGCATAGAGAACATGGTCTGGAATGCCCATGACGATCCATTGTAACTATACGGCAGCACCAGATAAGGAATACCCTTATTAATGGTATGTGGCATTAAACCACACACCCAGCAATTGGTTGTATTCATGACTAGTTGGTGCTGGTGCAGGAGCTGAATAAACGAGTTGTTTACAAACTCAGACCGCCTAGCTTGTTCATGTTCAGGCAGAGGGTGAAAAGAGTGTGAGGAGACAGTAGGAGGAGGTATAGGCTGTACAGTGGGGGCAATGGGCTCTTGAGAGGAGAAGAATACAAATCCTACAGTAAACACTACCATTCTACATAATACGAATAGGCATAAAAATACAAAACGTTTGCTCCTCATTATTTTACATGTTCTTGCTTTAAAGTTCATTTCCTCAGTGAGTCTCTCCATCTTACAAAACTCCATCCTCTAATCGTGCCGCTCGCGGCGGGTAAGTATCTTCTGCTAAGGAGTACGCCTGTCAGTCCAGGAAACGCCCTAGACCAACCAGAGCCGTCGACCTAACGTCTCCGGCCTGTACCCCAAAGTCTTGGCACCGCGACCCTGCGGCTGAACCCGGATGGTGGTTCGAAAAACTAAAATCAAGAAAGTCCTTCAGATGGGAGAGCTCTGGTTATCAAAAAATAAAAAGGTAAAAGAAAAAAGAATATTTATTTGTCCATGGGCCTTGGTCTTAGATTGTAATGAAAACGGCCAGGTACTGTTTGATCTTGAAACAAAAGTTCAGGCTCTGTAGTGTCCAATCGAATTGACGGTGGTACAGCTTCTTGCAAAATATCGTCACTCTCCTGGTCTGAAGTTGTGCCTTTTATGCGTGCATCACTGAACGGCACAAAACGAGGTACAGTGTCTGTTTCAGAGTCTGCGATACCCTCCTGGACCCACCGGTCATACGGCAGAGGCAAAGGGATCCTCTTCACGTGGGCGCCGTGGATCCAGTTCCTTTTCCCCTTTACTCGAACAGCTGATCTTGTAGACAGTAGCACGAGATGAGGACCAATCCAGCGGGGCTCATCGTTGGTTTTCCGCTGAAAGTTTTTGATGAGCACCCACGCGCCAGGGTCAATGGGGTGTCCTGGAGCCTGAGAGGCCGGGGGGAGAGTATCGTGCACCTGTTGGTGTAAAACACGCAGTTTAACCGTCAAATCATACAAGTAATCAAGCAGTACTGGGTGTTCGATTTCACTGAATTTCTCGGTCTTGGCACACCCCATACATTGGCCGGGCGGCCAAAAACAACCTCATAAGGACTAAGTCCCACTCGTGAGTGCACGGTCATTCTAGTGGACAGGAGTGCTAGAGGCAGAGCGTCAGGCCATTTAAGACCTGAGCTCGCTTGGATTTTGGCCAGTTTGAGTTTTAGAGCGCCATTGTAGCGCTCCACTAATCCAGCTGATTGGGGGTGATTTGCAGCGTGAAATTTCTGCCTTATACCTAGTCCCTCACACACATTCTTCATCACTTGGCCCACAAACTCACTCCCATTATCACTCCACACCATTCTTGGCATTCCAAACCTAGGGAAAAATTCCTTCACAAGGGCTTTGGCTGTGGAAAGAGCAGTGTTATCTTTTAGAGGATAGGCCTCTATCCATTTTGAGAAAGCGCAAACAACCACCAATACATATTTCAGGTTGTTGCACCTTTCCATGTGGATAAAATCTAGCTGCAAAACTTCAAATGGATATGATGGAGGCGCAAAATGACCAGCTGGAGTTGGGGTTGTATTTCAAGCATACCATACAATTCTTGACCACATTCTCTGCACACTTAGGAATTCCAGCATTCTGCCATACTGGAGCCAACAACTTACAGATTCCTTTCGTACTGATGTGTGCCATTCCATGTGCCATAGTAACCACTGGAAGCACATATGCATCAGACAACAACCATCGCCTATGTTCTGACAAATCAATCCAACAACCATTCTCATCCAACTTACCCATACTTTCTCTCCACTTGCTCAATTCTTTCTCAGTGGCTTCAGCTTGAAGGGACTTTACACTTTCTATTGTGTTTTCACACATTCCAACATCACCAACCCATCTGGCAGGGCCTGCAACATACATTCGAGTCTTCACATCTTTTGCTGTTTCTTTCGCGACTTCATCAGCAAACGCGTTACCACGACCAACATCATCGGTGATTTTCTTGTGCGCACTGCATTTCGTAATCGCAACTTGCAACGGTAGGGTCAGCGACTCAAGGAGATCATTCACCAATTTGCCATTCTGAATCTTAGCTCCATGCGAAGTCAGGAACCCACGTTCTTTCCACAATCGCCCAAAATTATGAGCCACGCCAAAGGCGTACTGGCTGTCTGTATATATGTTCACTTTCATTCCTTCAGACAACACGCATGCTCTCGTAAGGGCAATCAATTCTGCTACTTGAGCCGAATTTTGTGGCACACGCGCAGTTTCAACAATCGTGTGCAAAGTCGTAATAGCATATGCAGCAGTCGTATCACCATTCGGAAGCTTGAAACACGAACCATCCACCCATAAAGTACCATCACACTCAGTTAGGGGAGTATCTTTAAGATCTACTCTCCCTTTCGTTTCTTCTTCTGTTCTGAATAGACAATCATGTTGCTCACTCTCATCTAGGTCTGCTGGAATTGGTAATAGTGTAGCTGGATTCAATGTGTTGCATCTCTTTATGTGTATATGATTTGCTAACAGTGTCAGCTCATAACCAGATAATCGCGCACTAGTTAAGTGTTGTGTCTTGGTACTGTTTAACAATGTGTTCACAGCATGTGGAACCATAACAATCAATGTGTTATCCATTACTAGTCCAGCAGACTGTCGAATAGACATAGCTGCGGCGGCTGTGGCTCTCAGACAACTTGCCAATGCCCTCGCTACAGGGTCCAAGGTTGACGAAAAATACGCGCATGGACGCGGTCTGTCGCCAAAAGGCTGTGTTAACACTGATAATGCGCAACCATCTTTCTCATGAACATACAATGTAAAAGGCTTGCTGTAGTCAGGGGTACCCAACACAGGAGCTGAACACAATGCATTACGCAATTCCAAAAAACTCTTCTGACACTCTTCAGACCATGGAATAGGATTCGGTGTGTCTTTGCATGTCAATGCTAACAAAGGTTTTGCCAACAAGGAAAAATTAGGAATCCAATGCCTACAGTATGAAGTAATGCCCAAGAAAGCACGCACTTCTCTCTGTGTTCTTGGCACACTCAACTGTGCAATGGCTTGAATTCTTTCTGGGGTCAGTTTCCTTCCCTCCTTCGATAAGAGATGACCTAAGTAGGTCACTTCTTGTCGACAATATTGCAGCTTTGAGAGAGACACTTTGTGATGGAAGGCAGACAAATGACGCAACAATGACAAGGTAGCTTCTTTGCAAATCTTTTCAGTATCCGCGGCGATTAGTAAATCGTCAACATACTGAATAAGGATAGCGCCACTAGGTAAAACAAGTGCATCAAGCTGCGCTTTTAAAGCTTGGCTGTATATTGATGGACTTTCACAGTAGCCCTGAGGAGCGCGTTTAAAGCGGAAGCTGCGACCTCCTAAACTAAAGCCAAAAATGTCTCTGCTCTCCTCTGCAATTGGGATGCTAAAGAAAGCATTCTTTAGATCGATTACTGAGAACCATGCAGCGGAGGCTGGAATCATAGTTAACAAGGCAGTTATATCAGGGACAACTGGAAACTGTGGTACAACAATCTTATTAACCTCTCTAAGATCAATCACAAATCTGTAAACAGGTGGCTGTGAAGGGTCCGTTCGTTTTAAGACAGGTAAAACAGGACTATTGCAAACGTTGCCTCTTGTCTCTTCAATCACACCCTTCTTGATCAAATCGCTGACAATTTCTAACAACGCTTTCTGACCTTCATTGGAGATCTTATACTGGGTAATGCGTGGCAATCTGACATTGGCTTTTAAAGTGACCACATATGGCGGTATTTCCAAAAGACCCACATCATTGGGACCAGTGGCCCAAAGGGCATCCGGAAGGGATGACAATTCAGGTGGCATTGCATTTTTAGACAAATACATCGGGGAAATCACTTTCTTGCCTAATGTAAGTTGTACTCCTGAGGGAGAACAATATAGCGTTGCATGCAATCTTTTTAGCAAATCTAAGCCTAGCAAATTTTCACCACAACCTGTCGTTAGAATGAGGGGTGCTTTTAGCTCACAAGGTCCAACAGAAAGTGACATAGGACTAGAAATCGGGTTCTTAACTGGGGCGCCAGAAAAACCTACTGAGACATTCATTTCGCCAGACAAAGGCTCGCCAGGGAGTTTTGAATGCATGATTGAACTCTTTGCAGCACAAGTATCCAGCAGAAAGGGCTCCGTTACATTTGCTGTAGTTACTTTAACATAAGGTCCGCTCGGATCCACTGGCACTGAACCAACTCCCTCTCTCTGTCTACGGCTGTCCTAGTAATCATCATCTTCTACATTGTCGTCTTCCGCATAATAATCGTTATTGTAGTACTGAGCTGTATTACCAGTCGCGTTGGCTTGCTGATCAAAGCTATTTATGGTATTTTGAGGCGGAAGAGGACGCGCGTTCTGGAGAACATTTCCACGCCCTCTGCCTCTAGGAGCTTGCTGACCACCTCTACCTCTTGCGCCATACGCATTACTGTTACGCTGCATTAATTTAGGGCAACTATATTGAAAATGACCTTCCTCTTTGCAATATGAACATTGGTTGGGACCTACAGGGATTCGTGGTTGATAATACCCATTCATTTGCTTATTATTCTGAAACTGTTGGGGCTGCTGATAGATACCTTGGGTTTGCCTATAATTACTCTGTCCTCCACGTGGCGGATAGGCCTGCTGCAAGAGGACCTTTGTCTTTAGTTCTTTCGTTTTCTTATCTGTTCTATCCTTCTCATCTTTGTCTCTATTCTCATAATACTGTGCAGTAGCCAGTATTTGCGCTGAAGAGGAAACAACCCAAGAACTTTCTGAGTCTTTTAATTTCTTACACAACTCGGGAAGTAGATTCTGCACAAATTTATCAACGAATAACCGTTGGCCACCTTCAGTGCTCATGTCTTGGCCACTGTGGTCGATAAACGTTTCTTCAAACCTGGTGAACAAATCAGACACTGTCTCATCTTTCTTCTGCTTGCATGCGGATAGTTTATCCCAATTTACGCGCATCGCAGGCATTATAGTTTTCATGTAGGTAATAATTCTACCAGGGAGCTCTGCTACCAGAGGCTCAGGTTTTGCACCACCAACTTGTCTAGCGTCTGCAGCAACGATATTAGCCCATGTGTCACCCAATTCTACAGCGTGATCTACATTACGAATGGATCCCCATAAAGGCTGTGGAACCACATTCCCAAACAGCATATCTATGTCGGCCAAATTCATGACACACGACTCTGCAGTTTGGAATAACTCCTTATAATAACCGGTAGGGTTTTTACGGGGGTCAGGCAATGTCTGTTTAAGCGCTATTACTTCAGAACGTTTCCAAGGGACATGCACCCAAACACGCTGAAAATGTGCTGGGACAGCTGGATTAGCATTCGGATCAGCAGGTCTCCATACTGGGGGAACCTCACGCATCGGATATTGGCGCGCTTTTACCTCCTTCCCCACAGGGAAATCCTGGTCAAACAATGATTGCTGACAATCGCCATTTCTGAGGGACAGTAAAGTCGCAACTGCTTTATCTACCTTGGGGCCCACAATTACACCTGTTTCGAAATCAAATCGCACTCGACACAATTCCTGTGGGTTTGGGTTTGCACCCTTATCCTCCAATTCCTCACAGAGGAATTCACACATTTTATCAAAGACATACCTCTGTTTTGGGGCATCCCATTGGTGAAAAACGTTAACAACCGATTCCACATCATAGAGTGAAGGGAAACCAATCCACCTACGCGCCAAATGATCTAACACCTCTTTCTCTTCGGGACCAGGTAGCTGACTGCGCAATTGCTTACGCTGTAAACCAGGTGTCGCACTAGATGACCCAAAGAGAGGCGACATTAAACTAGTAACTACATTAGCCAGTCGTTGTCGTGCTGAAGGAGAAGTTGAGGCGAAAACAGGGGGATAGACAGAGGGAAGAAAAACAGATTCAGATACAGGTGCCTGGGTAGTGTAAGAAGGAGCGCCAGGGGAAACCGCTGGCGTGCTAGGCAAAGTCGCAGAAAGCGCGGGGGTAACAGGTAGCAAAACTGGCGGCCCTTGAGAGGGCTGCACTGCAGGGATAGGAGCCAGCTGAAGAGGAGCTGGCAGCTGCGGGAAGGCTTGCGGCATATTTACTAGAGGCTGCACATTTACAAGCTGTGGAGGTGCGGTGGCATTTTGCGCATACGGGGGTGGCGAACTTAACAAATGGGACATTAGGGAATCTTTTTCTTTCTCTTTTGTCTCATCTTGCACAAGGGGTGACAAAACAGGGTAACATTTATCAATCCCTAGTTTGCGCTGTCTGTGCAATTGCTCATTCATTTGTTCCTCCTCATTATCTTTAAATTGCACAGCTGCTTGCATCACTGACATACCTTTTTCTCTCTTATTCCTTTTCGCTAGCTTAATTTCCTTCTGTTTGGCTTCCTTTCGCCATAGGCGGAAAGAATCAAACATCGCCGGCCGGGCTTTCTTTTTAAACAATTTTACTTCCAAATTATCTAAGATATCTGTATCGAAACTACCATTTTGGGGCCATTTTAAAACACCGTCCTTTCTGGTGTATCGGATCCATACTTCATTATATGCAATGGGGCCCACGCCATGTTTTACATAAAGCTCATAAGTTGGAGTTCCAATTGGAGGAACCGGACATGAATCTTCTAACTGGAAATCCCTTCCACAACTCAAACAAAACAATCTTCCAAGTACACTAGCACCAGGCATCTTCGCTCACTAGTCTAGTTCCAAACTTCAAAGGATTATCGATTACGATATTCTCGTGAATACACGAGTCCTCTGGCTTTGGGGTTTGCAAACTCCAAATAAATCAAAATTATCCCGAAGGATACCAAACAAATTGGGAGACGCTCCACTTATACTTAACTGAATATCGATGATCAATGGCGTCACCAGAAGACTCTCTCGATTGTTTCGCTCTACCAAAATCGTCAAGGGTCCAAAACAGGGCGATTAATCAGGGCAGCAGTCCTTCGTAGCCGTCGGGACGCGGAGAACCTCGCAGAAAAGACTTTTGGACCACGTCGACATGCAGGGGTCGATGAAGTGGTGGCCTTCCTCCATAATTTCCACACGAAGCTCCTCACGAACCTCTGGCTTGGACCGGTACCGCTAAAATCGCCCTACGTTGGGCGCCAACTGAAGTACTGGGTATTTTAAGCCCAGCGGTGCAGGGGAACACACCCTATGACTTCGAGGTTCTTCCTGTTTCAGACCTACAGAAACACAGAGTCTTCTGGGTGAAGTCAAAGATCAGTTTATTGGCTGCAGACTAATTACAGGCGTCCTAGAAGTACAACAGCGTGTATGTTCTCAGGAGACTGCTGAAAATCACAGAAACGGGCTTCTCCTTAAATACAGAATTTCCTGCTTCAGGCATACATTCCTAGGTTTATGGCATGGTCATTTAAAGTATACATTACAAACGAAAAGGCAGAGTCATGATGACCATCCCACATTCCAGTTAAGCCAGCCCGCAATTATTTACACAGCAAGGCTCAGATCCCACATTAGATATCGATAGGCCCCAATAAACATGAGCATCTCCTGTTTTGGGAAACAAGCCATAAAGCAGGAACAGTCAGGTGAGAAAGAGATTAGCTGGAGGCTTGTGTAGGATGAAAAGACTTTATGGTGTGTCAAGCCCTGATGCTAATCACAGGTGGCCAGAGGACGGGGAACTCGTGGGACCAGTTTGACCTGAGGCAGCGGAGCCAAGCTGCCCAGGTCACAGAAAAGTCAAAGAAAGCCACATGTGCTTTAAAAGGCCCGTATTCGCTTCATGCTACATAGCCTATGTGAGGGCAACCATAAGATGGCCACCGATACAAAATGGAACCCACGTAGTGATGTATAATAGCGTATACACAGTGCATTCATAGCTAAAACGTTACATAAAGCACTTGTACATACCGCATTAACCATTCGCGGTTCACTAATACAGGGATAGACAGGGGTAGGGCCCTGCCTCCTACGTGGTCCCAAATTGCAAAGTACGACAGAGCCCTGAGGCACTCCAGTAGTCACACTTTGGGGGAGCAGATGAGGACGGAGGCAGCCAAACTTGCTGTGATCTTTCTTCAAGGAATGATTTAAGCCAGTTACAAGCAGATACTGATATCCGAGAGACGAGCCAGAAGCAGGGAGTGGGGCACAGTATCAAAGGCCGCAGAGAGATCTAATAAAATCAGGGCCGCTCTGCCACCAGCGTAGAAACACTCTCTAATTGCTTCAGAGATTTCAACAGCGGCCGTCTCTGTACTATAGGAGGCTCTGACCCCGATTGAGCTGAATGGAGCAGGCCAGAACCTTCCACTAAGTTGGTAAGCTGTTTATTAACAGCTTTCTCACATACTTTTGCCACAGCCGGAAGAAGAGAGATAGGGTGGTAGCTAGCTGGGATAGATGGATCCAAAGAAAGTTTTTTCAACAGAGGCAAAAGTTTGGCCTGCTTCCAGTCTAAGGGAACTGTAGCGGTCTGTGGGGACATATTTATCAGAGTATTGACCTCCGGATTTACTACCTCAGCAACTGAGGCTAACAACCTGGCCAGGCAGGGGTCCGACGGTGAGCCAGATTTCAGAGATCTAAGAATTATCAGGGAGTCTTGAGGGGCAATATGTGAAAAAGCCACCAGGGAGGGTGATATAGGCGAGGTTGGAACTTTGAGGGAAGAATTCCCTGCCGGAGCGATGGTGCTAATCCTGAAATTCGCCTGGAGCGCCTGAATCTCCTCAATGAATAAAATTAGACAGTTTCTCACACCAGCGACTGAGGTAGGCAGAGTGATATTTGTAGGACTAGGGACCAAGCAGCTCTGCACGATAGAGAAGATTTTTTTGGTGTTTTTTTAAGAGAGAGCGATGCGCTCAGCATAGTACAGGCTTTTAGCCTGCAGTATGGACGCATAGTCTGATTTCTGCACTTTCCTTAATGCCACTTTAGCTAGTGGACAATATGCCAGTCTCCAACATCGTTCTAATTTTTTGCATTGATATTTATGCGCTTTGAGCTCATCGGTAAACCATGGTATTGAGGGGGAGTCTCTGGAACTCCTATATGGAGAGAGGGGAGATATATGCTCAACTGCCTGCGAGATCCCACTGGTAAAACTCTCCAGGGCTCATGCCAGATCCTTGGCAAAGGCTGGTCGAGCCTCTGCCAAAACCAGGTTAAAGGTAGCAGGATCAATTTTATAGGAGGGCCTGCCTAGACCAGACTGATTAGGTGGGTAAAAACTCTCAATGGTCCACTAGAAGTGTACCACAAAGTGATCAGTCAAGGCTATTTGGAGGAGCTCTTTGACAAAAATGGGAAAGTTTGAACAAATTGGGTCCAGGATGTGTCCTCCACGATGCATGAGGGAACTGACCCATTGGGAGTGCTGGGCAAGGTTAAGAGAGTCAATAAACTCCAGAGTTTCCCCTGCCTCCGCACAGGACAGATGAATGTTGAATCCCCAAGAAAGCGAAAATGGGATAAGCGGAGGGCACGGGGCATAGTGACCTCGTCAAGGGCTTTAAGGAAAGCTCCTGCAGGACCTGGAGGTCTATAGACCAATGTGCCGCCCAGTGTAAAATGGGGTGAGATGGTAATGCTAAAATCCAGCGCCTCCCCATCTCCTATCCCCAGGGTCTCTCCGCAATGGAAGGTCCACTTATCTCTTAACACCACCGCTATACCACCAGTGAGATCTATGCTTGTGAGTCTGCCACTGGACATGCCATACTCAAGATAAATCTTGGCTTATTGCAGCACACAAGATAATCTGCTGTTGTTTGCATATTCAAGGTAATTCTTTGCATCGCAAAGTGCAGGACCTGCACACTGGAAGTAATTCTTGGCATAAAGGGGCCATCTATGGCAAAATCCTGGTGCTGGCATACTAGAGGTAATTCTTAACATAGAGGCATACTAGAGGAAATTCTTGGCAGCCATGGCATGTGTAGGGTATCAGATTGTGGGAAGCAAATTTTGAGAAAATGTTGGCTATGACGTTCTGGGGGTAAGTTTTGACAGAGGGCATACCCATGGTATAAGGGTAGTATTAATGACAAAAGTCTGATACTAGCATATTGTATGTAATGCCTTGAATAAGGGGGTACCTATGACAAAATTATGGAACTGGTGTAGTAGAAGTAATTTGGAACATATGGGGCACCCAAGCCAAATTTAGAAAAAAACTTCCGGTGAGCCTGTGGTAAGTATTAAGCCCTACCACTTGGCGCAAACCAGCTTATTCTGCTTCTCTGCCAACCAGTTTGATGGGCAATGCATCAATATGTGATAATATTTGTGGAATTCGGTGGTGGGGCTAATGTGGTACTAATGCCATTTAGGGGCATATTATCAAGGACGGCGTTAAAATTATCGCCGGTTTAGCGGCAGAAAACTGCAGCTAAAGCGGCGATATAGGGCTTGATAATATGCCCTGGAGAATTCCAATAGAAGCCCATGTTCACACCAGAACATGGACTTCTATTGGAATTCTCCACGGCATATTATCAAGCCATTTTTCGCCGCTTTAGCGGCAGTTTTCTGCCGCTAAACCGGCGATAATTTTTAACGCCGTCCTTGATAATATGCCCCATAATATCTGCAATTGTGATTACCCTGCTGATAACAGGCATTCTACTATTAATGCAATGTTCTGCAAAACCATTCTAAAACATTGTTTTGCAGACACATTGTCGTAACTGGTTACACTGTAGGCTATTTCTGTAAATTCATATTTTTTCTATGTCAACACAATAGAATCTGATCACTTTAGCCTCACCTGTTGTAGTACACCACACATTTGCTGGGAGTGAGAGAAGTTATGTTCACGGTCCAAAGTAGTTTATTGTTGTTGTTGTTGATGGCTTATACATAAAATAGACAAAAGGTACTTTTAAAAATCAATATAACTGAAAAAAAACTGTGTCTCCTTAACCCCTTCTTAAAGTCACAAATTCCGTTCTCATACAAGTCCTTGGGCATAATTCAAATGCAGAGCTTTGTTTCTAACAAAGAAATCCGTCTACCTCCTCTGGTAACTCTCTTATATCCCAGATTAGCCAGAATGCTTTTTTGGTGTGGTTTACCAGTGCAGTTATCAGTAGACCTTAGATGATCACCTGAAATTGATATTTATGAAGCAGTATACTGAGACAGAGGCTTAGGCCGTGCCCACATGTTGACCTTCATCTTTATAAACTTTTGATTGGGAAGAAGGTGGGCACTTTCAATGAAAAGATGCGCATATGTTGCACTTTTTGCCTTGTGGAAAAGCTTATGTTCAGTACACTAGGCCTTAGTTGGTTATGGTGACAGGTTAATAGGCCTGAATGGGTTCATTAGGAAATGTTCTGTCAGATTCCATTGCTCTAATCTGTTTATTATGAAACATTAAGACAAAATCTGTTGGTATGATTATTTATTGTGAAAACAATATGTTGATGCCACTAGGATTTTAAGAGTGAATTGTTATTACACTGTGCTAATGCCTGTAGACCAGTATTTTGCTAGATAGAATCTTACAGACTACTATGGTTGACAAGGCATTTGGTGTTGGCTACCCCCTTTACACTCTCTGGGGTAGAACATTTGTATTGTGCTAATCCTTGTGAGACCGTTTTCAGAAGGTTTGTATATTGTTTTACCTACTGTAATGTCATCGATAATTGTAACTTTATGAATGTATACCTGATGGTTGTCCTGTGGGTAATTTTATATTCAATACAGTAGGTCTGAGCTAGTTATGGTGACAAGCCAATTGTCAAGGATATATGGTTCATTGGTTATGTCAAAGTTATGTGAGATGCTACAGGTCTGACGCATTTCGTAGGAAAAATTACAATAAAGGCAGTAGGCCTGACATATTTACTGTTAAAATCATATTTCTGATGGACACTTCAATCTGCAACTTCCTCACATTTGAATCATTCCAAGTGCCAGATTGTTTCTTGAAAAGCTTCCCGAGCTCCTAAACAGCAGTAAGTGGCGCCATTGGCCTCGACTCGGACTCTCTCCCACCTCGGGCATGAAGCCACAGGTGCCACACTGCACACTGACGTCAATTCCCTTTTTTCTTCACCCTTAGAAAGGAATTCAAAGCTCCGCTCCTCCAATTTTTGTTTGACTTCAGACTGCTTTTCGTGAGCAACAGATTATATGGCAGTGCAGCAGCAATGTATTTACTGAAGACCACAAGTTTAAACCATGTTGTATGTGTTCCAAGCAAATGTTAGTCACAGACCCAGAAAAACGTGTGACTGTGATGTATGTAGCTGAAATAGGGCACCAAGACTTGATGCAAATGCGCTCTTATGCACTTAAAGGCGGTAAGGGAGTGGGAGGCCAAGTTGTACATACCAGAGTACAAGTGAGGTCTTTTTCTCTCTTGGTCATCCTTTTCAGATTAGTCAAAGTAAAAGCTAGAGTGCAAGACTTTGAAAAAGAAGTTAAAAAAACACCACAGGCCTTCACTGTTTCCAGACGTTCCCCTTCTCAGGGTAAGTCACACAGTTAGCATCCATGGGATCCAGAGAGTCACTGGCTTCAAAGAGGCAATGCAGCAACATTTCAATATAACTTCTCTTCTTGTTTGCTTTTGGACCTCCCGTAGCAGTGCTGCAAGTACGTTCTTTCTCGGTGGAAACTGACCCTGTCCGGAGTCTTCCCAATCCACCTTTGGCATCAAACTGTGCCTGTTCCTTCCAAATTCCCTAGGCTTGACTATAGAAATTGGCCTTTTTCTGCAAGTGTACATACAGTCTCATTACAAAGGCTACAATCGACTCTCCGGAAGGCCATTGAGCTCATTCCACTAGAACTTCCATCCATAATTTCACCAGGCACCGCTGCATTGATTCTCAGGTCAGCTGAAAGGGTCATTTTGCCTGTTGGGTCCTGCTGGATTTCCTGGTGAAAGTCCATTCCTCAGACCCACTTTGTTGTAGGTGAACTCCTTTTGTACTGATTCAAAATGTGAGGAATCTGTACGTGGAAGTATCTATTGTAAGAATAAGTTACTTACCTTGAGTAATGCTCTTTCTGGCGGGTACTCTGGCTTCCCACAGAATCCTCACTGCCAGCCT
This sequence comes from Triturus cristatus, assembly GCF_964204655.1. NCBI lineage: Eukaryota > Metazoa > Chordata > Amphibia > Caudata > Salamandridae > Triturus > Triturus cristatus. Next base: position 86,160,528 of record NC_140580.1, on the reverse strand, counting down.
CCCAATCCTGTGGAGTTGACTCTCACGATTGAAAACGATGCAGCACTGCCAAGGGTGAATCATCGAGGGTCAGGGTGACAAGAATTTGTCAATCTCTCTACATCACTACACTTAAATTGTTAGACAAAATAAGTTCTTTAGGAGCCCATAAAGTTCAATGAGTATTTCAGGCAGGGGGATACAAAGCCAATCGAATGTTTATAGCTTTCCTGCTCTGACTCTGCTAGTTTGTAGCTGCATCCTGCAGGATTGAGGAAAGGTGGTCATCATGGTGCGAGGATACATTGTGCCCAATCTCTGCTTACAGAAGTTAGTGTATTGCTACTGTCCTGCTTACAGTTCAGCGCTGCAGAGCCTCCAACGAAAAGTGAAAGGGAACATTTGCTTATGATAGTTAATTTAAGAGTATATTTGATATTAAAACATGCATGTTATTAGGTTTCGCCTTTGGTCCTATTGACTTTGCCAATAGACTTAGCAATATATTACTATTTAATAAGTTCACATTTGTAAACTCTATTTGCTGTATTGCAATGTTATATTGTAATTGCAATTGACTTTACTAAGCATTGGCAAAGCCAAGAGGTCTAGACTCTGAAAGGCTGAGCTATTCAGTTTTCCACTGCTTGTATCTTACGAGCTGAGTCCCATTTAGGTGTCCAGGTGAGCTCTGATTGGCACGGCACAAAGGAGAGCTCTGGAGCTGAGGCTGAAGGCAGTGTGAGTCAATGGGCCACACAGTGTTTAGATTACATAATTATCCAATCCTAGGCCTCTCTCCAGTACGTACATAGTGACATCCACATATGTACCACTTGTTTAATTACCAAATCTAAATATGTACAACAACATCACTGCTGTTACTCAGTTATATAAAGCACTTACAAACTTTGGCTAAGAGCGGTGCTAAGAGGCAGCCAACAGGGGCCACTACTAATCATCACACATCATGGTGCAACTTCATTCTCTTCTATTCTCTATTTCATCCTTCCATTGTAATTTAATATTTACTTCATTCTTTAAGTTAAAAACATTGGGGGCATATTATCAAGCACGGCGTTGAAATTATCGGAAAACTGCTGCTAAAGCGGCGATAATGGGCTTGATAATATGCCGCATAGAATTCCAATAGAAGCCCATGTTGACACCAGAACATGTGCTTCTATGGGAATTCTCAAGGGCATATTATCAAGCCCATTATCGCCGCAGTTTTCTGCCGCTAAAGCAGCGATAATTTTAACGCCGTTTCTTGATAATATGCCCCATTGTTTTTCCACACTTTTTACACTGTTACCTCAGACCCGGCTGGTATCAAGATGAGCAGACTTCTCCTGCAAGATGGTAAAATGAAAGAGGAAGAAAATTGAAAGTGAATAATGAGCGATAATGATGAGTGATGAACTCTCAACAAAAGAACAGCAGAAATTAGAGATTTCTATGTGAGAAACAGAAGATGAAGAAAATCCCTCAGTATAGAAGGGGCAAAGCTCAGAACAGCATCAACGGTAGCCACCTCGGCAGACTGGTTCCATTAGATAGGGGACCTTCTGAGGTTTGTGTGCACACTCACTGTACAATGACATGCCAAACGGAAATGTTGCATTGCAGCCTCTCTGGGAGGGGAGGGACACAGCTGGTGTTATGTGTCAGAGGGGAAGCTGTGTACCTAAGTGAAAGAAAGCTGAGGGTCTGACTTCCACTGCATCACTCCAGCCCATGACTGTGTGTTCTGGAGCTCTTGATGCCATCGTGCCCCTTTACAAGTGGAGCTGCAGTATTTCTTCCCCGGCCAAGTTGAGCCAAAAGTTGTACTAGTCATTTGCTCTCTGGCCTAGCAGCTCCAGTCCACATATGTTCAGCTTCACTGGGAGTCAAATACAAAGGGAGAAACACAGGTGAGAAACAGCAATGTGGAGTGCGGGTGGGAGGAGGCGGAAGCAACACAGAGAGCAGGCGAGCAGAATCTTGGCGACAGAGAAGGGGAAGCAGCACAGAGGGCGCGGTGGAAGGAACACCGGGTGCAGGTGTGGGGAAAGCAACTAATGGTGAAAGAGAGAGCAACATGGAACGTGGGGGTAGGAACAGTAAACTGGGGAGTGAGGAACAGGAGCAAGAAGGAGAGAAGCACAAGGGGAAGAGAGAGAGTGCAACAGGGACTGTAAAGTGGCAATGAAAGCACACTAGGGAGACAGCTGGAAAGTATATGCACTCTTGTGGAATGTTTAAACAAAAAGAAAAAAGTAGCACTTGAAAAACAAGCAGTGGAAAGACCCAAGTAATGTGCGCCTGCCCCAGCGGTGGGACTAGCACAAGAAGAGGAAGGAAAGCCCATGAATGCCAAGCTGATGAGTAAGAAGTGAGCACATGAGAGTGACAGTGAAGCCCAGGTAGCTGGTGATTTGTTTTTTCCCCTTTCACTCATACACAATGTTGAAATGCGTGCACAGAGTTCGTATACACAATCCCGAAACCATGTCAAATGTAACATCCACAGCATAATAAAGCAAACGCTAAAGATCCTAATTTACAATTGCCCATCCCAGAGACATCGCCCCCAATCAGACCCCGCCTACCCATAAGAAATGAGCATCACTGGACCTATACATGTCACCTAGCAGTTTGACTCCAATAAGTTCATGTCATCCCCAGCCATTCTATGTTTCTCCATAGGTTGCAAACTAGTGCGTAGTGACTCTTTTTGACTGAGCCTCAGGCAGATCATTCACGCGTGGACTTCCCTCCTCAGTATGCAACCCTTGTCTAACCAAATAGTTTCTGAGAGGGCCCAAATATCTTTTTGCCATGAAGTTAGCTGCAACATTACATCATAGGTCTCGATATAGTTATTGCAGAAAGCCAAGACTCCTAATCATTTGCTGATCATGGGCATCTTGCTTGCACCCCAGTTCATGGCAACTCTGTTCGGCCATCAGTAATGCCAACCCCGTGAGATGCCAAACACCTGGAGGGGAGTCCTTCACATACCCTAGATGAGCGGTCAAAGGCTTAGCCTCCAAGCACTGATCTGTCATTTCGCCCAGTACCTTCATGATATCCAACCAGTAATCGTGGATGGCGGGGCAGCCACAGGCTGGATGTAGAAATCCAGCACGCCCCCCACTGCAGCACATACAGTGGTGTGAGTACTTTAAGTCTATGCTGTGATGAGGTACTTTGCACCCTAAAATTAAGTAGTTTGTGCCTATAGTTCATGGATATGTGCCTTGTCTGCGTACAACAGCACTTCCATTGTATGCCTCCCACAACTGTCTGGACTGTTCTGTTGTAACACATATGCATAAAACGTGGATACCCATCGTGTCATATCTAGGGGGCTTATTAGTTGTGTTAATGGTGTAAATTCAGTGGGATCCGCTGGGTATCCTGGTCATTTATCCTTGACTGTGTTTTGTATTCTGGCATATCTGGAAATATATAGAGTTATGGAATATCCCCTTGATTAAAATTATTCTAGTGTGAGAAATCTCCCATCTGCATACACATGTCCAAAATTAAACAGTGCCATTTTCGTAAGTGTCCTCTGCACCGTGTGCTCCATGATCAGGGGCACCATAAGGTTATATTGGAGTCGGAGAGCTGGTGAATGTAAAAAGCATCTCTAGTCTTGTGGAACAACAAGCACCAGGTCCAACTTGTAGTTGCTACAGTTTTAATCTCTCTCTGTCGTCTGGGCAAGCCCAAAGGGAGCAGAGTGTCTAGTGGAACTCCCTCCATTTGGTCCCTTTCTGGAATGAGACAACGAAGGCAAGTGTTCTTCTCTTGTCCAGCGTGGGCCCCATCCTATTCCCCTAACCAATCCTGGTACTGCTCTCATGCTGTTCACCAACATGAGAGCAGCTCCAGGATTGGATGGAGTGGGATCTTCCAGGGTTCCCAAGAGCACTGAAGGCCTGTGCTTGCTGTCCACCCAGATGTCTAAGCCACTCAGCAGCAATGGCACCACCCAGACACCTGTCTCGGACGCGAGTTAGTGCAAAAATAAAATGGTAATAAATTAACTTTTATACCATTTTATTTTTCACCTCAGAGCATTGTCTGTAGTATTTTTTATTAGTGGGGTGACGCTCCTCCGTCCTAATGGAGAAGCCGCTCCTGCGAGCTCGCTGGCAGCGTAGAGTAACCTAGAATATCAAGGGTGCCACAGAGACGTGACTTGTTTGACACCTTAAGCCATTCCTGAATGCAGCCTTATGGCCAGTGTCACTTTGCTTCTTTCGACAAAACACCAATTGAAAAAGAGAAATCGTGTTTCTGTGAGCAGCTTTACATAAATATGTGCGGAAGTGCTTCATTTTATCCCAAAATAAAGTTAGCTGAAAAGAGCAATTTATTTCTGCTTAAAAGGCTTCAGTCAATTAAATATTTAAGTCCCTAAAGGAGAGCCTTTGTGCGATAAAGCATTAATCTCGAGTTGTCTCATGTTTGGGGCAGTCTGCTTTTTTCCTTTCCTTCCTGGTAGTTTTCTTTTCCCCCTTATAATTATAAGACTAAAAGTCCCATAGTGCAATGGATGCAAGAAAAGTGACTGACATGGAACATTGTTAGCTCTACCGGTAAAGGTGTAATTAAGAATTTCTTGACCACATTATTATCCAGGGATGCTTCTCCTTTTAATGAGCTCATTGGGTGCATTTGTACTTTCCTATTAGTAGCTTTCCCAATTTGTGACTAAACAGTAGCAAGAGTTATTTTATTTTGTTATTCTAAAATAGGGTTTTCCCCTCAAGCATACTGGGTAGTTGACAGTGTCAACAGAGCATTTCGGGTCTAGCGGGGAGGAAGCACACATTCTTTATTAGGCAGGGGATGGAGTTTGGTGATACTCAGTGAGTGAATTTTTGCTGGCACGGCAGTCCTACTCCTAATGGGGTCAGATTTGACAATGCAATCAATTAGTGCTGCTGGGGATACCTGCTGCTGCTGCCATTGCTCTGCTGGTGGTTCGTGATTATGTATCTGTGGGATATTCCTCTTACTGGTGGATGAAATTTCACTGCTTCTGTCAATGACTACATTTCGATAAAGTGCCACGCATGGGACCTGGAAATATCACACATTGATATACTGCAGGCATACATCTATCATACACAAGCAGCCTGGTAAGGTGGCAGCCCCAAGATCCCAAGTTAGATTTGTATCACTGTCTGATCCACCTCAATTACTGTGAGTCTGGACTCTGCATCTGAGGGCGTCTGTGTTGTTATCGCATGGGTGAGCAGGAGTCGCAGTGCATTCCAGCGGAGCCGCCTGCTGAATTGCAGAAGCTATCGGAATTATAGTATCCACCAGAAGGACTAACTTTTTGTTAAAGCCAAGAGGATGGATTGTTATTGCACTGTGTTAAAGCCTGTAGATGGTTATTTTCTTCCCTGGAATGTCATAGATTATGATAGCAGACAAGGTGTCTGATGTTGGTTACCCCCCTCTCCCGCCAAACCCTGGGGGTAGAAGATTTGCACTAAGAGAACCTTTGTTAGGCCGTCTTAGGAGCGGTTGTATTAATGTTTTTCCAAATGTAATTTAATTTATATTTGTAACTTCACACATTTATTAAAGTAGTTTTCATGTCTGGTGCGACAGCTTTAGCTTGCTGCCAGGCTCTTGTGATCACAATTATTCATAAAGATGCATATGTACATACACAGAGGAGCTTTGAGTCATTTCTCTTCAGTCCATTCACTTTCTGCTTGCACCCATGACACATGGGGCTATGGCTAGCAGCAGTTAATCTATCACCATAACAAAGGACAATTTCTTATGGTGACACTTTCACTGGTGGATTCTAGTTGTTACATTTCAAGCATTTTGGAAATTTCAAAGTAGCACCCATGTAGACAGAAAAAGACAGCACTTGAAATGCTCTCACTGATTAACAGGAGCAGAATTTGAAATAAAGTTTCAGTTGGGCACTGAGTCAGTACACTTCAGCCATTGGCTCTATTACTGTGTCAATGATGACATTTTGCCTGATTTTATATGCACATCCGCCTGAAAATGTTTCCACTTCAATACTAGGCTTGTTGAGATAGACCTTTAGTTTTACATTTTCTAGTTTTATAGATTCTCTTGCAGTTGTGTACATTTTGTTTATTTTTTATTCTGTTTGTTTTTCTTTTTAGAGCACTTGGAAGCTCCCGAGACAGTGCTCCCTGGCTGCTCACTTGCCAGTCTTTTTATCTGCTATGCATTACATCTTAAAATGTTAGTGTCCATAGTGTAGTATTGTTTTATGGTTCCAAGAAGGCAGCCACATTTAAAAGCAACGTGCTGGCAATCTTGGATCAGTACAGCAATGATTCACTATGCGCAGCAAAAGTTGAAGATAGTTACCCAGTACTATGTTTGCTGAATGGCTTATTTAGGTTAATACTGTGCATAGTGTATCATTGTTGTACTGTTCCAAGATGGCCGACATGCTGCTACTAAACATGACAGCTAAGTTCAATTTAAAAAAAATTATACCCTAGGAACAATACCATTTCCTGATGGCTTCCTATTGCTAGGCTTAATGTAGTACATATTTGTTTATTGTAGACAAGTATCTGCATATTTAAGCAGTGGCAAGTTTCCTTATTTTTCTTTTTTTAATGTATCTTGCATATGCTTGCTGTAGGAAATCTGTGCTTTTTGCATGGTCACCCCAGATTGTTCACCTTTTCTCTATCCTCTATTTACTGTGCTTAGAACTCTGTGCACTGTAATCCCTGATTAAAGTGGCTGTACTCATCCTTTAATCATGGTTAAATTGGCCTATCCCTGATAGAAATATTTAATTTTCCTATCAGTCCTTAGTATATGGTGAAGAAAATCTACCCAGGGTCTGGACTTGAAATGCCACCAGTGGACTGAAGCACCTTTTGCACAATCCGCAGAGTGGGCCAGTAAAACATGCCTTTCAGCATACCATGTGTAGCCTGACTGCAGCACCCTAAAACATAACCAATTTTGACACATGAAAAAAACCTGCGTTTTAATAATAATAAGTCACCCCTACGTCCACTTTGTTGCCTACAAGGAAGGATGTCTAAAATTTAAAAGTAGAACATACTGGAAATTAAAGTTGACATGCTCTTCCAGTGAATAGCCCCAAAAGATAGTTTCACTGGCAGGACTGTAGCTTGATCCTACAGAATGGCAAAGTACAGATCATAATAGCTTTTAAAAGTCCAAATTATTGGCGATTTAATCTAAATTTAGGAAAAGTAACTTTTAGAGATTTAACTTTTCCCTGCCTGAAGCTCCTGGAGGCTAATTTGAATTAGCGGTCCAGCAGCTGTCCAGAAAGTGCTTGACCTTAATGATGTGTGCCCCATGGATTATATTTGGTGACAGGATGGACTGGGTGTGGGGCATTTGATACCTATCAGCCCAAGAAGGACAGTTTTGGTGGACCTGGGAACGAAGCGACAGAGGCAAATCCTGCCTGAAGACAAGAAAGCCTTTGTACCAAAAGCCCACACTAGCCAGGCCCGTTTCACACCCACTGAGAGAGAAGCTACCCCAAGAACTGTTTTGATGTGGACATGGGGAAGGGGAATGCTCATTTCCCTGGCCCCACCTCTGGGAGGATACAAGAGCTCTGCACAATGGAGAAAGGATTTCCCCAGCCTGGATTTTAGGAGTGCGGGGAATTGTGGGATTGTTTGCAGTAGGGCAATTAGCGAAACCTGCAAAAGTGGTTATGTGTGCCCCCAGCAACGTTTTCTCTATTGGTTAGGGAGTTTCCAGGAGTCCACCCCCATCCACTGGTTAGTGCCACCCATAAAAGTGGCACCCCAAGGAACCATCTTCAGAACACTTTCTGGACCTGCGGAAGATTAGAAGAGGACTGTACCTGCTGTCTGGGCCCTCAAGGGTTAATTGGCTGACCTCCTTTGTAGCTACAGGGACACCACAAGTGGCAAAAGGCCTTTTTCTTGAAGTGACCAGTTGACCAATACCAACTGGATAAGGAACTGAACCTTGCTGGTAGCCTGTGCTGGAGTGAGTCCTGGCCCCAAAGGGCTGTCCCTGAGGTCTTGGGATCCTTCATAATGACCCAGAGGTGTTGCTCTAGAAACCCTTAAAAGTTCGGACTTACATTTTTTTTTTGACTTCCAAGACCTCCAGAGTTGCCAGGGAGACCTCGCAGCAAAAGTGCCCCGTTTTGATGCACCTTCCTTGGCTTGCCCTACTTTGATTATTTTGAACTCCATAAAATAGACTAAGTCAGAAGGTAAAATCTTTGAACGGTACCAACCCATTTGGTGTATTTGAACAAAGCTCCATTGCGGTTAGCCTGAAATTGTGCCTAGGGCCCATTCCACCTCATCCATAGATTATCATTGGCGTTTAGTGCTTTTTAGAGCTATTTTACTTAAATTTAAAAAATATATATCCCTGGTTTCCCCTATTGGATTTTTGTTGTTTTGGTTTCATTTCGTTCTTTAAAATGTACACTAGTTTCCTAATTCATTTTGGGATTTTCATTGTTTGACTTTATTACTGTATTAGTGCTGCATAAATACTTCACACATTGCCCTAAATTAAGCCTCTCTGCTCTGGGCCATAGCTCCAGGGGCTTGAGCTCAGGTTAATTTAGAAAATGTAGTGTTCACCCTGGCAAGTTAGAGTTCATATTTATTCCTTGACACGGACGACCACCCAACCCAAATAAAATACAAATTTGCTGAGTTTGCGTTATGTTTCATTTTGGATGTTTGCGTGAGCGAATGCAATAATAAATCAGTGGGTAGATGGATGGATGCATGAGTGCAAGAATGTGCATCAGAGTGCATGGATTTTGATGTAATGAACCACTAAACTCACCAGTGACTAAAAAGGAACTTTTGGGAATAAGCCAGACCTATTGGCATTGCCAGTGACTGTTACAGATGAATGGAGTGTTCTTCCAGGGTGGAGAGTTTACATGGTCTTTTTAAAACCAACAGGGCTGAGGACAAAGTATATTTAAGAAACATAGTTGCCGGTTTAAACAAATATTATTTTACCGAGAATCAATCAGGATAGCTTGCACAACAGCTGATATGTGATTACATTTAGGGATCATGGCACTGATTATGTCCAAAGACGTCTGTATTTCTTGGAATCTATTCCTGTGTTTTTCGATTTCTAAACACAGTGCTTTGCAGTAATCTAATCTTGCTCCTTGGTTGCTGTTGCTCTAGTCCTCCCCTCTTCCTTTGGGCTGCACCATTCAAAGAAACCTCGGTAGTCTCCAGTTCTTGGTAGGAGTATTAAACTGTTGCTTAACTGTTAGTATGAGGGAGGGGTGCGATCAAAAGCAACTCTTCCCCCTAAAGTGTGTACCTTGGGTTCAATAATAATTGACAAGCTTTAAAATCTGAAAGTATCTGTATTTCGAGACAGTTTTTGTGCTATACCTTTGGACGTTTATTCAAAAACTGGCACTCAAATATTGTTGCACATAACTTGTAGTCCCCCAAGAAGGGCAAGAAAAGATGAATATTGCCAGCATACTTGTGAAACAATTCCTCTCAAAGTCCACACAGACTTCTGACATTCTACTTTGCATACAAGAGCGCCATCTGGTGGTTCGTGAGGGATTTCAATCTTTCCAGCAGGGACGCACGAGCAATATGCAGCTGAGGAGTTGAGAATCACTGGCCTAATTTACTTTCCACAGGATTCAGCCATGTGCTCCTCTGCACTATCCCAGGGTGCGGATTAATTAGCCACCAAGAGAAGAGTCATGGTGAGTATGCCAAATACGTCAGACGCCAGCTGAGTAGATGCAGCACATGGCCTACACCCAGCCACCACATAAGCCTTAGTGTGCAAAAGACTGCGCTTTCATGCAATATGTGGAATGCAGGCGGTAAACCAAGAACAACCCTTAAGGTCTGGTTTTCAGCCATACCCCAGCAAACATATCCCTGCTGTTGTGCTTTTGCAAACAAGCTGCTTAGCGTGGGGAGCAACAAAGCGCTGGGGGCATTTGAGGGGAGAAGCAGCACAAGAGCAGGGCCAGACTGGGACCCCGGAAGGGGTTGGGGGTGCGGCCGAGCTGTTTGCCACAGCCCGTTTCTGCCGATCTCGTTACAGCAGCCGATATTGCAGCTATGCTGCAAAAACGTCCCTGTAACAAAATCGGCCCCCAACTGTGGCGGCCCACTGGGGAAATGCCCGGTGCCCGCTATGGCCATCCAGCCCTGCACAAGAGGGGGGAAAACTAGCAAATACATGCCCTCTCATGGAGTGGTAAATGACACAGAAACAAAGTAGTTCCTTAACGGTGAGCAGTGGAAGAATACAAGTTAGACAAAAGGATTGTGAAGAAGAAGGCAAGCTATTGAATAAGAAGCAAGCAAATGTGAGTGACAGTAATGCTAACCAGCAGTAAAGCAATGGGTGGGATGTAAACCCACTGTAAGCTCCCAATAGATATTTCACAACCAGACAGTTTATGCTGTTTGATAGGCTCAACTTTAAAATGAGCATATGATGAATGGAAGCTGTGATCTGCATAATAATATTTATTTTCCAATACCATACCATCTACAGAAGAAAGTCAATTGAGTCTAAAGGCAAATATCCTTAAAAACAACATTCTCTCAAGAGGCATATCACAGAGATCTTTTTCACATGTACTTCTTGAGAACCACTGCATGTGCAGATCTTTTTTTTAATGATTTTTATTATTAGTGTTACAAAAACAGAATCATTTTCAATTTTTACCTCCACTAAACAGAATGGGTTTCGAATGATGCCTGCAAATAAAAATTTGGAAAAGAATAAAACTGAGGGTGAAAGCCCCACACCATACAGAGAACAGCAAATAGGCATAATATGTAGCAATTATGAATGTGTAAGGGGATAACAGTAATACAAAATGACAAGAGGAAGACAGAAGGCACCAGTCCCTGCTCAAGAACTCTGGATCTGGGAGGGTCTTGAAGAAACGTGGTTGGGGCTTGAAAATGTGCAGTTGAGTGACCAGCAGTTGGTTGACCAAACAATGACAGGAAGTTTTGGGAGAGCAGCTATTTTAGGCACTGACATCTGATGATTTTGGACATATCTCAAAACTTACCTGTGTTAGTAGTTTTGGTTCTAGTGGTGAGGACTATTAGACATGCCTGATGTCCAATTTGAACTGGAATGCCTGGCAGATACTGGGAGCAGGTTACTGACACCAGGTATGGGCTAAGACCATTAACTGTGTTTAGTGCCCTCCCATTATGATTGTCAGTGTTATTCTGGCCACAGAACATGTCTGAAGTGCATCAACATGAATCACCCATGTCTTGAGATGATTCTAGGACAAAGGCCTATCACCTCCAAGCATGTCTAACAGCTGTAGCAGACTGGATGTCAGCTAACACATTAGAATTAAACTCCAATGATGCACTTCAATGGAACTTCAATAGAACTGAATGATCATTTGGATGCGACACAATTTGGATTTCGCAGTGGCCACGGTATGGAGATGGCCCATACCGTGGCAAATGAGGAAATCAGATCCATTTTGGACAAGGGTGGCATTTCGGCCCTTGACTTGTTGGACCTATCCGCAGCTTTCGACACGGTCGATCACATAGGTTTGTTCAACCGGTTGGGGCAGCTGGATATTAAAGATACAGCCCTGGCCTTGCTTCACTCCTTTCTAACCAACAGGATGCAATCAGTGATTTTTGGTGGCTATACATTGGATCCATACTCCTTGACCTGCGGTGTTCCACAGGGTTTCATCACTAAGCCCATCCCTATTTAATATATATGTCACCTCTTTGGCTGCACTAGTTAAATCCTTTGGGTTTTCGTTAGTGTCCTACACTGATGACACTCAAATTGTCGTGTCTCTATCCAACACCGATCAAGGCATAGATAAATCTTTCCAAAACTGTATGTCTGCTGTTAGTGATTGGATGGGCAAAAATGACCTTAAATTAAATTAATCAAAGACAGAAGTGATATTGTTTGGGCACAACACATACTTCTGGTCTCCCTCCTGGTGGCCACAAGAACTAGGGACACTTCCAGTCCCTACTAAAAGTTAACAACCTAGATGTTGCTCTAGATAATAGACTCACTTATAAAAATCAGGTGAATATAGTAATTTCCTCATCTTTCTTTGCTTTAAAAACCATAAAGAAAATTGTTCACTTGATTCTATTTGAGCTAATAAAGACAGTGGTCATCGCACTAGTTCTTTCTCGCTTAGACTACTGCAATGGACTCGACCTACATTTACAAAAGACGTTGTTAACCAAGTCGCAAACTGTGCAAAATACAGCAGCAAGAATGCTACTAAATCTACCTAAATTCCTCTCTACATCTCAGGCATTGTAGGAGCTTCATTAGCTCCCTATAAAGAAACGATCCAATTTTTTAAAGCATTGTGCATTCCATAACATTGAAAGCTCTGAATAGAATAGGCCCAGACTATTTAAAAAATAACTTTAGATGGTATAGTCCAAGCAGATCCCTTTGATCTAGATCCGCAAAAAAATTGGTTGCCCCCCATATATGCTAGTCTCTTGGGGGAGGTGAACACTTTATCAGAAGTACTGCTCTACAATGGAATGATCTGCTCTATGATCTAAAATCTGCACCTACCCTCTTGGAATTCAGAAACACTTCAAAAACTTGGCTTTATTGCAATAAATTGTGCTCCACTTTCAACACAGGCTGGCGCCAAGACACTGCCGGGCATAAGAGCTCTCTGTAAAATCTAAACTCAAATCAAAGCCTTCTACAATGTAGAGTTGATGTAATAAATGTAGATTATGGCACACTAGTGTAAATTCACTGCGACACAAAAACAATAGGCCATCAAAGTACATCTACTTCTGCGAATCACACCAATGAAAGTACATTTAGAACAATAACTGCACACTCACAGAAACAAGTGGACCTTGGTCCAGCATCAGCGCAACATTCCGTTTATAGGATTCAACTTAACGTTTAATAATTGGCTTGACAACAAGATAAATCTTATTTATCCATAAAAACTATATGGGATATACTGTGCCTTCTTGTAAACAAACACTTACTCAGACTGGACAACTCCTTGCTGTGTGCTATGTAGTTCTGCTTAATTACTATAATCCACTTAATGCAGTTTTTAACAAGAGTTAAGGGTACAATGTGAGCAGATTGCAAGACTTGTCAAATATCTCTTAAAGGTCATGAAATATCAAATTTAAGGTGTATTAAAAACACACATACACAGTTCTATATAAAACTGTTTAATTCTGAACCATCACTAATATTCAAAGACATATCACACAGCATGTATTTGTAAGCCACGCGTTCATTGGAAGGGTACCTTCGCAGTCAAATAACAGATATTTATTGTTACTCAACCCAATGCTACTCATTGTGTCAACCTCGGAACGTCAGGATTCTATGATGTGACCATGAGGTCAAACACAGATCCCTGGACTGGATGCAGGAGTTCACTGGGTGGCCAGACCAGAATGCCTCCCTGTATTGTCTAGGTGTGGTATGTATATAGCAAAATGATGTTTTCGTTTTAATAAGCCTTTAATTCTGATGCGTTACAGTACTTTTCAGACTTGTTTTGTTATGTACTGTAGCACATGCCTTTTGTAACTTTAATTTCCATTTAAATCTTCGTGGTTTCATTAAACAAATGTAACTTGAGTTTAAGTGGTGCATGAGACAGCATATTTGCAACTTTGTAGCTCTATAATTGACGAATATTTCCGTTAGTAAACTCAGTTACGCCCAACTTTACCAACCTCTGAAGGCTGAGATGACTTTGCTGGGATTGAAACCACTGCAGGTTACATACAGATTCCAGGCACAATGCTGGCACACCCGTTTATGTACCTTAGAAGACCTTTTGAATTGAGCAGCACTATCCATAGAATGTTCCTTCTTGAACCCAATGTTTGGATGCCTCAATTCTTTTGTTCGGTACCATGAGATGGGTGACAGTAACTTCTATTTACACTGATTAGAAGGGGCAGGGGTGTGGTAGCACTCTGTGGACAAGAGAAGGAGTTATTGTTCTTTCACTTATCTTCCCACCAGAAGCTGGGGCTGATATTACATTTAGAATACATTAAAACTACTGCTAAGATATAGGTTTTCGAATTGAATTTTCGTTTAAATTTTCTTGGAGAGGCTAAATCGCTTTCATATTGTTTCGGTCTTATCTCTATTTTGTCTCTTAAATCCCTTGTGATGGAGGTTTGCAGTCTCCTATCTTATGCTAGGAGTGTCACAGATACTTGCAGCGTTTCGTTTGTGTTTGGTTTCAGCGGCTTCCATCCCTGCTGGTTTCACCTCTGACCTTAAAGCAGTCCATGTCACTGCTAGCTGTCATGAGAGTTTAACGATGAGGATTAAAGTATGATAAAACAAGCATTTGCAATGCAATAGTTCTCGCATTTACGTGAGTTTAAGCTATTGTAATTGTAAATGACAATGCCTATTATTTTTGTTTTTTAAAACATAAATAAAAGGCTGTGGGCAGGCTGTTGGATTACGGGGTGTAAGGGGACACGGGACACAAAGACAGGTGGATTTGAAGGATTTTATTTTTTTTCTCTTCTTGGTCCTTCACTTGGAATGTTCAAATTAAAGTAATAGACAAAACAAAGAGGTCCTCCACTGTTCTTCCCGATTACTTATTTCGTGCCTGGGGATCTTGTAACAGCAGGGTCTCTGGGGCGTCTCTCTCTCTCTGTCTTTCTCTTAGGCCCAGGGTGTGGGAAAAGAAGGAGAAACAACAAGCTGGGGATACCACTGGGTCTGTTTGACTATTCCGCGAAATGTGCATCCACCACCGGATGTTGTGAAGTGAAGGGGGGAAGTGAGGGGATTACACAGTGCATACAACAAAATAACGCACGCATGAATTACTTCCCCGTGCTACACCACCACCCCCACCAAAACGATCTCCCTTCCGGCACTTGCCATAGGCCTCGACCCGTGTCCTGGGCCGTGGCGTTGGGACCCGGGGCGTTCTCTCCCTCCTTCAGGCCACCAGGCTCTAGCGCAGTGTATGCAACGCTCTCTTGTGCTTCGGGTCCTCCGATTACTTCCGCCTCATCTTCACCTCGTTCGCTGCTCTTCTCCACTGCCTCCGCACTTCTCTCTTTTGTGTGTTCGTTCTCCTCCCTCTCCTGCTCGACGCCTTTTCTTCCGTCCGCCGCTGATGACGTCAGCTGCTTCTCCTCAGTTCTTTGCGCAGCTTCTATACCGCTCGGGTCTTCTGGCCTGTGTAGCGCGTCCCAACCGCCCGCCGGCCACTTCCGGTCTGCCTCACGGCTGTATTATCACAAAGGCATTGTCATTTACAATGCTAATAGCTTAAACTCGCGTAAATGCGAGACCTATTGCATTGCAAATGCTTGCTGGAGTTTAAAATTGAGCGCGGCGCTGCCTCAAGGACACCGCACTTGTTTTTTGTGTTTTTTTTTTACCTTTAACACTGAGTGCGGTGTCTTTGAAGCAGGCGCAGTGCTCAGTGTTAAAGTAAAAACAAAATAAAGAAACCGAGCGCGGTGTCCTTGAACCCACGCAGCGCTTCGTTTTGAATAAAAAAAGAAAAAGAAACCGAGCGCGGGGTCCCTGAAGCAGGCACAGCGCTCATTATCAAAGAGAATAAATAAATAAATAAACAGAGTGCGGTGTCCCAGAAGTGGACGCCATGCTCAACATAAAAGTTAAATATAAATAACTAAATAAACGGAGCGTGGTGTCCCTAAAGCAGGCGCCACGGTCAGGATGCAAATACAATAAAATAGCATCCACCATTGTCCCCATTAGTGCTCATAAACAAAATAGTGCTGACCCCCTAGATAAAGCTGACCGTGTATGGAGCCAAGTAAAAGATCCAGTCGTCATGACGGTAAAAAATGGTGACAAGGCGGTAACAAGGAGGGACTAACAAGCCTCATAATGAATCAGAAGCCAGCATTTACCAAGGACAAGGACACCAGCCAATGAAAAGTATGGGCGGAGAGTGGGCGAGATTTACACAGCATACTCAACGACTGCATGCCTCGCAGAGTGAGTAGAGCATGCGTGCTGCCGCTAGGCGCAACCTAAAACAGATCAAAATGTGGGTTTCTAGCTTAGAAAGGGCCTTGGCTGCGTCCTCGGCCCCCCTATAGAACTAGGCCTGGGAGATGAGCTGCAGGTTTATTTAATGTCCTAAAAAGTCTCCCATGTGACAAAAGGGTCCAGGACTGGGGTGGGAACACTTGATAGGGTAGGGATCAGAGTTGCAGGGTCCAGGTTCTAGTTACAAAAGACTTGGCGCTTGGAGTCACTCTGGTGGTCCAGGATACAGGTTGCAGGTCTAGCTTTTCTCACCAGGCAGCATGGAAGCAGGTTAGAACAGCAGGGTAGGCAGTCCTTCAGGTCAGTAGTCCAACAGAGTGGCAGTCCTGCAGCAGCACAGCAGTCCTTCTTTCTGGCAATGTCTTCCACAGGTCCAGAAGTATACTGAATAATTGGTGTCTGATGTCCAATATTCATACCTGGTGGGTGCCTGCTTTGAAGCGGGAGAAGCATCTAGAGGTTCCCCTTTGAAGTACACCGGTTTCCTGCCTCCTTTGCCCTGGCTACAGACTGACTACAGTGTGTATGCAATCCTTTGTGCAAAGGCAGGACACAGCCTATTCAGGTATAAGGGGGTTGTGCCTATCTTCACCTCCCATCCTGCCAGTGATGTCCCATCCAAGCACACCTAAGCTCCCTATTGTGTGTCATTGCTTGAGAGGAATATGCAAAGTCCAACTGAACCCAGTCATGTGACCCAGAGACAGGCTGCAGGCATTAAATGGCTAAGGGAAGAAAATGCCTACTTTCTAAAAGTGGCATTTTCGAAAATGTAACCAAAAATCTGACTTCACCATAAAAGAGGATTTTTCATTACAATTGGAAGACACCAAACATGAACTGTTTACCTGTTCTCATTTGGAAGCTACAGCATAATACATGTAATAGGTAACTCCAATGTCATCCTATTGGAGAAGTAGGCCTTGCAATAGTGAAAAACACATTTAAGAGTTCACTATCAGGACATGTAAAACTTAAAAGTACATGTTCTACTTTTTAAATACACTGCACCCTGCCCTCTGGTCTGTCTAGGGCTTACCTCAGGGGTGACTTATATGTATTAAAAAGAAAGGCTTTGGCCTGGTAAAATGCTTATTTTGCCAGGTCGATATGTCAGCAATGGCAGGGCTGAGACATGTCTAAAGGGCTACTTAAGTGGGTGGCGCAATCAATGCTGCAGGCTCACTAGAGTAAAAGTAACAAATGATGGACGGAATTCTGAACACTGCAAACATTCAACCCCAGTCACAAAGATCTGTGTTTCATCCATTGTTCTTTTGCTCACCACGCCACCTCAGTTTGGACCCAGCCATATGCAAATCAGTCTTGACCCTGTTCCTCTGGTCTGTCTAGGCCTACCTTAGGGGTGACTTATATGTATTAACCCCTTCGGCGCTCATGACGGAACGGTTCCGTCATGAGCGTCGGTTGAGCTGTGCCCATGACGGAACCGTTCCGTCATGACCACGCCCGCGCATGCAGCGCTCAGCACAGCGGGGGAATCCGCCCCGCATGGAAGGGGTTAAAAAGGAAGGTTTGGGCCTGGTAAAATGTTTATTTTGGCAATTCGATATGCCAGCTTAAAACTGCACACACACGCTGCAATGGCAGGCATGAGAACGTGTTTAAAGGGCTACTTAAGTGGGTGACACAATCAGTGCTGCAGGCCCACTAGAAGCATTTGTTTAACAGGCCCTGGGTACATGCAGTACTTATAAGTAAATTAAATAAGTCATTTGGGGAAAAGCCAATGCTGCCATGTTTTAAGGAGTGTGCACATGCATGTTAGCACTGGTTAGCAGTGGTAAAGTGCACAGAGTCCTAAGGCCAACAGAAACAAGATCAGAAAATATGGAGGAGTCAATCAAAACATTTGGGGGAAGACTGCCCTAAGGCTGGCAGGTCTAAGATGTGTTCCCTTCAACTGAAAGTGGGGAGAACTACCCACCCTCTTGGGAGTTCTCATCATTAAGTCAGAAGAACCTTTGGCATGGTCTGACCCAGGAGAGTGTTCCACTGTAAATTCCATTCCCTGGAGAGAGATGGGCCACCTCAACAATTTGGGATTTTCACTCCTCACTTGTATGAGCCATCTGAGGGGCCTGTGGTCTGTCTGAACTCGGACGTGAGTCCCAGTAGGTATGGTCTAAACTTCTTCAGTGCCTAGACCACAGCAAAGGCCTCTATTTCTATCACACTCCACCTCTGATCACAGTGAAGTAACCGTCTGTTAATGAAGGCAGCCCCAATGCCAGGTTCTGAAGCATCTGCCTGCACAATAAACTCTGCAGATAAGTCAGGAGATTTGACTACATGTGCTGTACACATGGCCTCCTTGAGGATGTCAAGGCTTTCTGGCAGGCCACCGACCAGGTTACCTTTTTGGGCTGCTTCTTAGAAGCAATCTTTGTTAAGGCGGCAACAATGGTGCCATACCTTTAACAAACCTCCTTAAGTCCCTTTTAACTCCCAGAAAGACCCTCACCTCCGTCTGTGCTTTAGGGAGTAGCCAGGCCAAGATAAACTCAATCAAGGCCTGGAGGGTCTGTCCTTGCCCCCACCACCATGTGGTCTATATATACCCCAGAATCCTGTCATATCTGGCACTTTCTAGCCTTGATAGTCAGGCCCGTTTGCTGCAGGGCATATCCTGGAGGTGTTCCTCCCACCTGGAGCTGAAGATACCTATGTTGTCTAGGTAGGCAGCACTGAATACCTCCTTCCCTGCTAGGACCCTGTTGACCAACCTCTAAGAGGTGGCAGGGCATTCTTTAAGCCAAAGTGCAACTCCATAAACTGGAATCGGCCCTCTGGGGTCAAGAATGCAGTCCTCTCTTTTGCCCCATCAGTCAGAGCAATCTGCCAGTACCCTGATGTAAGGTCAAAGTTACTGGGAAACTTGGCAGCACCCAGCTTGTCTGTGAGGTCATCAACTCAGGGGATGGGGTGTGCCTCCATCTTAGTGACAGAACTAAGTCATCGGTAGTCCAAACAGAACCTGAGTTCTGAAGTAGTGCCCGGTGGGATAATCTTGGGTACCAGCACCAAGGGTCTGGACTAGGAACTGATCGAAGGCTCAATCACCCCTAAGGCCAGCATCTTGGAGACCCCCTCCTTACTGGCCCTCACCTTATCTGACAGCCTGACAGCCTGACAGCCTGTATATTTTATTTATGACAGGCAGACTGTTTCCAGTGTCTATGTCATGGGTACACACATGTGTAAGCTCAAGAGTGAGGTAGAAGAGAGAGGAAAACTGCCAACAACTGGTGACAGCTACTTTGGTGCTCCGTGGTCAGAGTAGGGGAGAGGTTAACTATCCCGACTGACCCTTCATGCTCCTTGGCAGACAGGAGATCAGGGAGAGGTTCACTCTCTTCTTCCACCCCTTCATCTATCACTAGGAACATATTGACTTCAGAACTCTCTAAGTAGGGTTTGAGGCAGTTTATGTGGAACACCCTTAAGGTGTGTCTAGGGGTTTTGAGATCCACCAGGTAGGCGGGCTCCTGCTTCCGCTCTTTCACCTTGCATGTGCCTACCCAACAATCCTGGAGAACTTGAGGCTCCACAGTCTCCATAACACACATCTTCTAGCCAGGTTGAAATTCTGCTAGAGTTGCCTTCTGGTCATACCAGAATTTAATGACTTCTTGACTGGCCTCAAGGTTGTCTTTCACCTTTTTCCAGAAGAGTATGAAGGGGCTAAACCCAACCCCCTTCAATGGCACCCCTTGATAGGCAAGTAACATGTATGGCAGGAGGACGTCCCACTTACACCTCATGGACATGGATATGTCCATTATCATGTATTTAAGGCTCTTGTTGAATCTCTCCACAAGCACGTTGGTTTGAGGATGATAGGGTGTAGAGAACTTGTAAGTCACAATTTTTTAAATGTAATAATGTAACTCAAATGTTACCCTATGGGAGAAGTAGGCCTTGCAATAGTCATAAACAAACTTAAGAGCTTTTCACTATCAGGACATGTAAAACTTAAAGCTATATGGCCTACCTTTTAAATACACTGCAGCCTGCCCTCTGGACTTTCTAGGACCTACCCTAGGGGTGATTTATATGTATTAAAAAGGAAGGTTTGGGCCTGGCAAAAGGTTTATTATGCCAGGTTGAGATGTCAGTTTAAAACTGCAGGCCCAGGCTACAATGGCAGTCCTGAGAAATGTTTAAAGGGCTGCTTAAGTGGGTGGCACAATCAGTGCTGCAGGCCCAGTAGTAACATTTAATTAACAGGCCCTGCGTACATGCAGTGCCACTTTACTAGGGACTTATAAGTAAATTAAATATGCCAATTGGGTATAAGCCAATGTTGCCATGTTTTAAGGAGTGAGCACATACATTTTATCACTGATTAGCAGTGGTAACATGCGCAGAGTCCTAAGGCCAACAGAATTAAATCAGAACATATGGAGGAGTGAGGCAAAATGTTTTTTTGGGGAGAGGGGTGGGGGGGGGAGAGACCACCCTTAGGCTGACAGGTCTAACATTGTTGCACCTATGTACTGCGATATGTGAAATTTTGGTAAACTAGGACTTATTGCTAAGTGTGTTTAAATGTAATAGGAGGCTATTTTTGGCCTGTCTCGAGTGACACGCTTTCAATAATGTTTGTTTGCTTTTGGTAATTCCAGCCATTGTGCACCTGAAAAAAGTAATTGAATTATTTGGTTGTCTTAGCACTTAGTAGTTGGAGCGTTTTCTCTGTAAAAATATTTGTTCAAGTGTTTGTTTCCTCCTGAGCGCGTTAAGTGCATGTCAAGAGTTTTTTTATTTATCGCTTAGGACTTGAAAGCATTTACTTACCTTGTCGAAAGCTGCTTCGGTTTCAACAAAGTGTGTGTGTCTTTTTTCTGTTTAAAAAGGCTGTAATGCTTAAAAAAATGCAAACTCTGAATTCATGACCTTGGGTTACTTCAAAAGATGTTTGTGGTCTAGTGGTTAACATCTTAGAATTTTGCTCTACGGGTTAAAGGTTTGTAGCATGGTGTCTATGGTCATGTGCCGTTTTAGGGTCTGGTATATTACAAAGAAATTATACTTAAATTCAAGGATAAATTGAGTGTTTAAATTTTTTTATTTTTTACCTGCAGCATAACGTTTAACACTGTTGTATTTGTGAAAGCCATACTGCTTATCATTATTTGCGAGCGTTCAATTCCCTGTGTGGTGAAAACCTTTCAATTATGAATGATGGAAATAAGGGTGGTATCAATAGAGAATCTGAGAAGGATGACGTGTTTCAGAAAAATGTATGTGATTTTCTAGATAACTGTGGCAAGATCAATACAGAAGGCAGGCTCCTCCTCTTACAAAAATGTGGATAATGAAATTGGCAACTCAGAGTCAACAGCCACACCTTCTTTATCTACACTTACTGGGGGCAAAAGATTAATGAAAAGTAAACATAGTCGGATTGATGAGAACCCCTCAGTGGATCGAGCATAATATGAATGGGACAGTTCAGCTCCATAGCATGGAAAGGGTTTACAGTCCCTATGGAAGGACCCTATTGTGGGTTCATTGTGTGGACCATATAAAAGGTCATAAGATGATTTAAATGATCAAAATACAGATGACATGTATGCTAGTGATACATGCAGTGCTGATGATGATGCTGCCGGCTCCCCTAAAAAACTTCAAGTTGCTGATAAAATGCAAACAGTAGTTTTAGATGCAGAAGGTAACCCCAAGTTTGACCTAAGGTTGTTACAGCATCTCTATCTTTTGTGTATTAGTAAGTAAAGTCTAGAATCACAATGCCGATTGACAGGGCCACAAGGTCCAAATTGAGGGGAGAATGTCCCAGACTGATTATTCCAGACAAACCACCTGCTTCCCTGGTTTTGGGTGATAAAATAGTCACTTTATTCAGTAAGAATGGTGAAGGATCCCAGAAGGTGTCTGGATATTGCCTGGTCATCAGGCAGAGACAAAATGTTTGGACACCTTGGGTCTACTGACAACCTCAGTGTTGACTACAGCCATAGTAGTCGTAGTAGTCAACCCTGACTGTAGTCAACACTCAGAGGAGCACAAATTGTGCACTGAATGCACCATGATGCAAAAGAGAAATTTTTTCTGGGATGTGATGTAGTGTCTGGTCACACCCTTTTCCCCACCCAAACTGAATTTCATGACCTCCTCTACCATTTATCTTACGTTCCAAATGTTCCTTTTTGTAAAAATTGCTTTCCGGCCCTTTGATTACACTTCAACCGACCCGAGCTGGAGATTCCGCCCCATGCCGGAGATTCCGCCCCGAGTCAGAGATTCCGACCCGGGTGCGGAGATTCTGGCCCTCTGTGAATACCAAAGGATGCAAAGTTAGACTTTTGTCTCAGAGTGCCTTTGTGAATCGGGCCTGTAGTGTTTGGTTTCTGTGAGAAGTTGGCCTGGCATATGCTGTCCACTAGTTATAGTGGGCACCTTGCACCAGTCCAAACAACCCCTTATCGATGATAGGTTAAAGACAACCTTTATTGAAAGCTATCCTAGTGGAAGCTATGGAGAGCAGCCTTCAGGCTAAGCCTTGAAGGCGTGTAAAGCAGCATGTTTTACCAGTCTATAATCTCTTGAGTGGCTAAATGAAAGGATACCACACCAGGTATATATATTAAAAATATGTATTTATTCCTAACCACACCCTACTAGTCTCTTTATGAGGCTAGAGGTCAAAGCACATCTGTTACACTTCAAATATCACAGTAAATTAGCACAATATACGTTAGGCCCTAGGGGCGAACCAAACCATATACTAAGAAAGTGGTATAAGAACCACAACTTGACTAGACATAAGGCCTAGAGCCTGTGGAATCGCTGGGACCCCAAGAAACCACCCAAGGTAGTGACACGGGACCCACAGGGGACGTGTGCAGTGTGAGAACACAGCTGCGAGCTCCCGTTTGCGTCTATGGGGAAAGTAGCGGTTAGAATTATAAAGTTTAAGGACTCTTAGAAGTGGACAAGGAACAAAACCTTTTGGACTTGCATGGTTCTAGGGCTAACACCCACGGGAGCCCCGGAGTACTCGTGTTACCTCACCCAGGGAAGCCGGGTGCATAGGTGTCAAATGGTGTCGAGTCGCGTTGCTGTTTTCAATGGCAGCTTGCTGAAAAGTGCTGCTGCCGGGAAGATGAGAAGTGTCCGAAGAGATCCAAGCCTGGATCGAAGTTGTGAAGAACCTGAAAGCAGAGAGGACAGAGACTGGGTCACTTGTCAGTGACCAGGGGCACGATAGATGAATGCCCACCGATGTCGGGTGCGTCAGGTGCGAAGAGGGGAAGCTTGACTCTTCAGCCAGGAGGACCAGGAGGTGTCGATGACAACCAGGAGCTGGATTCGAGCTGTCCCATGAAGCATCTCGAGTGCTGCAGTATCGGTGCCCAGATTGGACACAACAAGCCTTGGCAACAGCGACCCACGCAGAAAGAGTAAAGATGCTTCGGTGCAGACCAGCAAAGTCCAGGGGACTCCCCAAGCAATGGAGAGTCAGGGCACATCTGGAGCAACCAGGGAAGCCCAATTGAAGTTAAAGTTGCCTTCTCAGGGACTCACCAGTCAACGGACCAGGGATCGCGAAGGTACCTCGAGCGAGAACACAAAGGGCAGGCTCACGGAACACTCGTGAAATGTAGGCCCGTAGTCTTCAGTGGAAAAGGTGCTCATGGTCTGGGCTACAAGTAACCCAATGCACAGCCTCAAAGGACGTCGAGAATCTGATGCACTAGCAAATGTGCACGGTGTCCAGGGGTTCCAGTTCCATGGTACCCACGACAGATACGGGTCTCAGTTTTGCTGGGGACTTGGGTCAGCCTCGGGGAAGTCTGGAAATCTACCTCCTGTGTTGCAAATACTTTGGAGTCCAGCGGGAGCTTCGGAGATGCAAACCGGTCCGATGCGTCTTTGGTGCCTGCCAAGCAGGGGAGTAACTCCTTTACTCCAGGGGAGATTCTTCAGTCATCTGGAATTGTGAAGATCGTCAAAGGTCCAGGATTCAGTTTCAGAGTTTCGTCCAGGTAAAATCTAAAGTTCTGTTTGCAGAGCTTCCTTCTTTATACCCAAGAAAGGGGTTGGACTAACTCAGGGGGCCCACCTATGGGAGGGTTTGGAAAGAGGGGTGGCTACACCCATTTCCTTTGTCCAGTTTTGCACCAGAGCAGGGGCTGGCAGCCCCTGCAACCGGTTTGAACTGGACTATGCACAGGGACACCAAATGTGCCCCCAGTGCAGGACTTCAAAGCACTCTTGAAGTGCACCCACCCAGCCCCAATCCACTAAGGCCTGTCTGAGAGGTGGTAACAGCTCCCTGTGACAGGAAACCTATTGTTCAGGCCTCCCCTGCTGGAGTTTCGGTCAGCAGCAGTAGGCCAGACTTGTGTCTGTGGCTGGCAGCATCCATTTTGTGATGCCAGGGCTCTTTTAGCTGGTACCGGGTATACCAGAGCTGTCATGTTTCTCCCTCTAGAAGGATGGCATCATACTCCCACACCAGTTACTGGTGTGGGGATATGATTCCACGGTGTTTGACACCAAACACAACATGTTTCCGTGCAACCATCCCAAAGTTAGCATTTACCACGAGGTTATAATGCACTTAAGAGTATATGGTCAGGCTGCATCACAGACAACCCCGGAGAATAGATTCTGAAGGCTGCAGAGGGGCTTTGCTCATGCATGGGCACCCTCTCACACAAAACCAAGCACCCTGCCTTCAGGATTGATAAGGCCTGCCATAGGGATGACTGAAAGGTTTATATGTGCAGTGATAGGGTGAGATATAGTGAACCTATATCTCAGTAAGGGGTGCATGCACCTCCTTACTCAGGTTGCAGTAGCAGACCTGTGGTGTCATTTTGGAAGGCTTCCCTGGGGTGGCATAATACATGCTGCAGCACCTGGTAGGCCTCTGGGGTACCTATGACCTGGGTACATAGCATACCATATACTAGGGACTTATAAGGGCACCCCAGAATCCAATCTGTGCTGTACCTAAGGTACAGGGAATCCATTTAGAGAGGAAGCAGATAGGCTGGGGTCCTGGATAGCAGGGCCCCAGCCAGACTAAAGTCGAAAAACAGTGAAACATCAGCAAAACGTGGGGTTAACCATAAGACGCAGATCCTACTCTCCTACACAATGCCCCCCCCAAATGCAGGGACATTAAACTAACCTTGACCAGTTGAGTCTTCATGTTCTGAGTAGAAATATCTGGAGAGTCTGTCTGCATTGGCATGGTTACTCCCAGGTCTATGTTCCACTGTATAGTCCATCCCCTGTAGGGAAATGGACCACCTTAAAAGTTTGGGGTTTTCACCCTTCATCTGTTTTAGCCATAAGAGGGGCTTATGGTCTGTCTGAACAATTAAGTGAGTGCCAAACAAGTATGGCCTCAACTTCGTCAGAGCCCAAACCACAGCAAAGGCCTCCATCTCAATTGCTTACCAACGGTTCTCTCTGGGGGTCAGCCTTCTACTAATAAAAGCTACTGGCTGATCCTGACCTTCATCATTCAATTGTGATACCACAGCCCCTACCCCCAACTCAGATGCATCTGTTTGGACAATGAATTATTTAGAGTAGTTAGGACTCTGCAGAATGGGAGCAGTGCACATGGCCTGCTTCAGGTCATCAAATGCCTTTTGACAGCTGACTGTCCACTGAACTTTCTTGGGCATTTTCTTAGAAGTTAAGTCATTCAAAGGGGTCACTATGGATCCATAACCTTTGACAAATCTTCTATAGTGCCCAGTCAGACCCAAGAAAGCTCTGACCTGAGTCTGGGTGGTTGGAGCAACCCAGTCCATTATTGTCTGGATTTTGCTCTGCAATGGTTGAACCTGGCATCCACCCACAATGTGGCCCAGGTACACAACCTGACTCTGCCCTATCTGGCACCTAGTGGCCTTGATAGTTAGGCCTGCTTTTTGCAGGGCCTCCAAAACATTTCTTAGGTGGACCATGTGATCCTCCCAGGTGGAGCTAAAGACAGCAATATCATCTAGATATGCTGCACTATAGGCTTCCAGGCCTGTAAGGACTTTATTCACCAACCTTTGAAAAGTGGCAGGTGCATTTTTCAAACCAAAGGGCATCACCACAAATTGGTAATGCCCACTAGGGGTAGAACATGCTGTCTTTGGCTTTGCATCATCAGCTAGTCTGATCTGCCAGTAGCCAGCTGTCAGGTCAAATGTGCTAAGAAACTTGGCTGAGGCCAAAGAGTCTATCAGCTCATCTGCCCTAGGGATTGGATGGGCATCAGTCCTAGTGACTGCATTGTGACCCATGTAGTCTACACAAAAGCTCATCTCTCTCTTGCCATCTGGGCTATCTGAGGGTTCACTAACTCCCAATTCCAACATCTTCTGAACTTCAGCCCTGATACAGTCCCTGACTTGGTCAGGTTGCCTGAAAATCTTAATTTTAACAGGCAGACTGTCTCCAGTGTCCAGTTCATGAGTGCACCAGGTAGTCTGACTTGGAGTCAGTGAGAACATATGTCTAAACTGGCTGAGAACTTTTCAGCAGTCAGTTTGTTGCAGGACAGTGAGGCTGCCTGCCAAGGCTACATCATCTACTGATTCATCATCAGGGTTCTGAGAGAGCAGGTCAGGGAGTGGGTCACTCTCTTCCTTCTGTCCCTCATCAGTAGCCATGAGGAAGCCCATGTCAGCCTTGTCAACATATGGTTTGAGCCTATTGATATGGAGCACCCTGTGGGGGCTCCTGGGAGTTCCAAGGTCTACCAAGTATGTAACCTCTCCCATTTGCTCAATTATGGTATGGGGGCCACTCCACTTATCTTGGCGGGCTGCTGGGGCCACATGCTCAAACACCCATACTTTCTGCCCTGGCTAGTAAACATTCAGCACAGCGTTTTGTAATTCCTCACTGGATGGCCAAACAGAAGCTCAAATGGGCTGTAACCAATCCCCTTCTGTGGGACCTCTCTGTAGGCAAAGAGAAGGCAGGGCAAACGTATGTCCCATCTGCACCTATGCTTTTCTGGGAGACCTTTGATCATGCCCTTGAGGGTTTTGTTGAACCTTTCAACTAACCCATTGCATTGTGGGTGATAAGGGGTGGTGAATTTATAATGCACACCACACTCCTTCCACATAGCAGTCAAGTAACTAGACATGAAGTTTGCATCTCTGTCTGATACTACCTCCTTAGGGAAACCAACTCTGGAAAAGATTCCAAGTAGGGCCCTTGCCACCACAGGTGCTGTGGTGGTCCTAACGGGAATAGCCTCTGGATACCTAGTGGCATGGTCCACCACCACCAGTGTAAATCTGTGCCCAGATGCTGTTTGAGGATCAATGGGACCACCTATGTCAATCCCAGCCCTCTCAAAGTGAACCCCCAACAGAGGTAGTGGTATCAGGGGGGCCTTTGTTGTACCACCTGCCTTACCACTGGCTTGACAGGTGACACAGGAGCGACACAACTCCTTGGTGTCTTCAGACATGTGCGGCCAATGAAAGTGAGGGATAATTCTGTCCCAGATGTTGTTTTGGCCCAGGTGACCTGCTAAGAGAATATCATGGGGTAGTGTTAATAGGAAGCCCCTGAACTTCAGAGGTATAAGCAACCTCCTGGTGGTACCAGGCTTGGGGTCTCTACACTCTGAGTAAAGGAGTCCATCATCCCAATATATCTTATGGGTTCCACTAGCATTCCCAGCAGCATCATCAGCAGCTTGCTTTCTGAGGGGTTCAAGAGAAGGGCAGCTCAGCTGCCCCTGGCTCAGATCTGCCCTGGAAGGGCACCCTGTCCCCAAGAACTCAACCTGGTCAGGTCCAAGCTCCTCTGGAACAGTTCCTTCTTCAGGACTGAGATCATCTCCCCTCAGGAGACTGATCTGCTTTTTGAGTCTGGGGGGAAGACACTGCCTTACCCCTACTGCTCCTATTCTTGGGAGGCACCTGGTCCATTCTTCCAGCATCCAGGGCCCGTTCAGCTTTTGACATTTTTGCCTGTGACCTGGTCATAGCAAACACATGTGCAGGGATTTCCCACAATTCTGCATAGGTCCTAAGTTCCACTTCAGACCAAGCTGAAGTTTCTAAATCATTGCCAAGCAAGCATTCAACAGGGAGGTCTGCACTTACCACAACCTTCTTAGGGCCAGTTACCCATCCCCAGGAGAAATTAACAACTGCCAAGGAATGGTCTGTCCTGACATTGCTAGCATGGGTCACTTGGTACATTTCCCCAAGTATGATTTGCTCAGGAGCCACAAGAACTTTGTCACCATTGTGACACTTGCTACTGTGTCCCTGAATGCCAAAGCCTCTTTTCCATTTAACCCTACTACACCCTTATTTTGTGTACCACCACTTTGAGCTGAACTAGGGGGAACAGTTTCATTAGGGGCAGTGGTGGCTGGAGTAGAGTCCTTGGTACAATCATTTGTCCAATGGGTCTTCTGTTTACAGATGTGACACCATGGTTTCTTCTTGCCTTTATTCTAGTTAGATTGTGACTCCCCACCAGATGAAGATTTTTGGGGCCCTTGAGAAGACTTCTGGTCTTTACTCTTCTCCCCACCCTTATTAGAGGTTTAAGAATCTTGCTTCTTAGAGTCACCACCTTGGTTTCGAACCTTCTGCCTCACTCAGGTTCTGTCCCATTTGTCTGCCTTCTGGCCCAATTCTTAGGGAGAGGTCGGATCAGCGTTCACCAGGGTACTGATGCAACAGCTGATTTTGACAATTATTAAGGATCTACTCCCTCATAATTAAACTGTACAATCCTTTAAAATCACACACTTTACTGCCAAGTAACCAGCCTTCCAGAGCCTTAGTAGCACAATCTACAAGGTCAACCCCGTCCTGGGTCTATGCTATCTGGGTGTCCCTGAACATAATTCTGTATTGCTCAGTGGTTAAGCCAAACCCATCAATGAGAGCACTCTTCAGGACTGCGTAATTATCAGCCTCCTCTTCTCTAACAGTGAGGAGCTTGTCCCTACCTTTGTCTGCAAAAGATAGCCACAAGATAGCTGCCCACTGCTCTTGAGGAACCCTTTGTACCTTACAGGCCTTCTCTAGTGCAGTTATTCATTTGTGGATGTCATCCCCACTCTGGTAGGGAGGGACTATCTTGTTCAAGTTCCTATGGTCATGAGTATGTTCTCTACACCTAGGGACATTGTTGCTGCCACCATGAGGCACTAGCCTCAACCTTCTGGAAGCTCTCTGGAGCTCTAGGGATTCTCTGTCTAAGGCCAATTGTTCCCTCTTGATTCTGAGTTTGGTCCTCCCATACTCAAGTAACTGACACATCTTCTCATAAGAGGAGTCCCTTTTATGAGAAGCAGAGGTCCCTACAGAAGTACCAGAATGATTAGATTCCTGAGAAGGAGATCTTCTTGGTAAACTGTTAACTCTTCCTGGTGGAGTAAAGAGAGGGCCACTGGAGCCTTCTCCCCCACCTGAAGGAAGAGTTGGATTTTCCAGGTTAGAATCAGCTTGATCCTCCTGGCCAGCATCTGAGTCCATCTCATAGAAGTATTCACTTCATGGTTTATCCTCATCTGCTGTCTCACCCAACTTGCCTGCCTTATCAGACCCTGGGGTCTTTCTGAGGTCATCTAAAAGCAAAGTCTCTATGAGATGTTGAGTGCTTGCATTTCTCCCTGTCCTCAGCTTTCTAGATACACACATATTTCTCAATTCTTGAAATGAGAGATGGTCATACTTGGCTAGCAAGGAGCCACTGGCTTCTGGCCTAGAAGACATACTAGTGTTATGTGGTGTAGGCACCTACCTAACCTAGTGGGAACTAAACTCTCTTGAGTTGGAGAAAGGGTGTGCTAGACCCTTGGCTACCCAACTCCAAGTTCAGTAGAACTTACTTATTCTAGTCTTGATTTATATGTTCCTAATACCTTTAGTGGTTTTCAGTTAATCACTCAATGAGATTAACTGATAAAACAATAGCAAGCTTGAATCCCAACCGCTGCACACCAATGTGAGAAGTTGGCCTGGTATATGCTATCCATTAATTAAATTGGGGAGAGGAGCTGGCCTAACGGTTAGGGTGCTCGACCTCGGACCTCGGGGAACTGGGTTCGAGTCTCGGTAATGACGCTAAAAAACATCCTGTGAGTCTGGGCAAATCACTAAATCTCCCCGTGCCTAACAAAAAAATGAATGTGTGTCCTCATGTAACGTAACTGGTGCTATGTAAAGGGCTCTGATACCTGATTGGATTCGGGTCAAATTCGCACTATGTAAAACTCTGTAAAAAAAAAAAAAAGGGAGCACCTTGTACCAGTCCAAACAACCCTTATTGATGATTAGGTTAAAGACAACCTTTATTGAAAGCTATCCTAGTCCTGAATACCTCCTTCCCTGCTAGGACCCTGTTGACCAACCTCTAAGAGGTGGCAGGGCATTCTTTAAGCCAAAGTGCAACTCCATAAACTGGAATCGGCCCTCTGGGGTCAAGAATGCAGTCCTCTCTTTTGCCCCATCAGTCAGAGCAATCTGCCAGTACCCTGATGTAAGGTCAAAGTTACTGGGAAACTTGGCAGCACCCAGCTTGTCTGTGAGGTCATCAACTCAGGGGATGGGGTGTGCCTCCATCTTAGTGACAGAACTAAGTCATCGGTAGTCCAAACAGAACCTGAGTTCTGAAGTAGTGCCCGGTGGGATAATCTTGGGTACCAGCACCAAGGGTCTGGACTAGGAACTGATCGAAGGCTCAATCACCCCTAAGGCCAGCATCTTGGAGACCCCCTCCTTACTGGCCCTCACCTTATCTGACAGCCTGACAGCCTGACAGCCTGTATATTTTATTTATGACAGGCAGACTGTTTCCAGTGTCTATGTCATGGGTACACACATGTGTAAGCTCAAGAGTGAGGTAGAAGAGAGAGGAAAACTGCCAACAACTGGTGACAGCTACTTTGGTGCTCCGTGGTCAGAGTAGGGGAGAGGTTAACTATCCCGACTGACCCTTCATGCTCCTTGGCAGACAGGAGATCAGGGAGAGGTTCACTCTCTTCTTCCACCCCTTCATCTATCACTAGGAACATATTGACTTCAGAACTCTCTAAGTAGGGTTTGAGGCAGTTTATGTGGAACACCCTTAAGGTGTGTCTAGGGGTTTTGAGATCCACCAGGTAGGCGGGCTCCTGCTTCCGCTCTTTCACCTTGCATGTGCCTACCCAACAATCCTGGAGAACTTGAGGCTCCACAGTCTCCATAACACACATCTTCTAGCCAGGTTGAAATTCTGCTAGAGTTGCCTTCTGGTCATACCAGAATTTAATGACTTCTTGACTGGCCTCAAGGTTGTCTTTCACCTTTTTCCAGAAGAGTATGAAGGGGCTAAACCCAACCCCCTTCAATGGCACCCCTTGATAGGCAAGTAACATGTATGGCAGGAGGACGTCCCACTTACACCTCATGGACATGGATATGTCCATTATCATGTATTTAAGGCTCTTGTTGAATCTCTCCACAAGCACGTTGGTTTGAGGATGATAGGGTGTAGAGAACTTGTAAGTCACAATTTTTTAAATGTAATAATGTAACTCAAATGTTACCCTATGGGAGAAGTAGGCCTTGCAATAGTCATAAACAAACTTAAGAGCTTTTCACTATCAGGACATGTAAAACTTAAAGCTATATGGCCTACCTTTTAAATACACTGCAGCCTGCCCTCTGGACTTTCTAGGACCTACCCTAGGGGTGATTTATATGTATTAAAAAGGAAGGTTTGGGCCTGGCAAAAGGTTTATTATGCCAGGTTGAGATGTCAGTTTAAAACTGCAGGCCCAGGCTACAATGGCAGTCCTGAGAAATGTTTAAAGGGCTGCTTAAGTGGGTGGCACAATCAGTGCTGCAGGCCCAGTAGTAACATTTAATTAACAGGCCCTGCGTACATGCAGTGCCACTTTACTAGGGACTTATAAGTAAATTAAATATGCCAATTGGGTATAAGCCAATGTTGCCATGTTTTAAGGAGTGAGCACATACATTTTATCACTGATTAGCAGTGGTAACATGCGCAGAGTCCTAAGGCCAACAGAATTAAATCAGAACATATGGAGGAGTGAGGCAAAATGTTTTTTTGGGGAGAGGGGTGGGGGGGGGGGAGACCACCCTTAGGCTGACAGGTCTAACATTGTTGCACCTATGTACTGCGATATGTGAAATTTTGGTAAACTAGGACTTATTGCTAAGTGTGTTTAAATGTAATAGGAGGCTATTTTTGGCCTGTCTCGAGTGACACGCTTTCAATAATGTTTGTTTGCTTTTGGTAATTCCAGCCATTGTGCACCTGAAAAAAGTAATTGAATTATTTGGTTGTTTTAGCACTTAGTAGTTGGAGCGTTTTCTCTGTAAAAATATTTGTTCAAGTGTTTGTTTCCTCCTGAGCGCGTTAAGTGCATGTCAAGAGTTTTTTTATTTATCGCTTAGGACTTGAAAGCATTTACTTACCTTGTCGAAAGCTGCTTCGGTTTCAACAAAGTGTGTGTGTCTTTTTTCTGTTTAAAAAGGCTGTAATGCTTAAAAAAATGCAAACTCTGAATTCATGACCTTGGGTTACTTCAAAAGATGTTTGTGGTCTAGTGGTTAACATCTTAGAATTTTGCTCTACGGGTTAAAGGTTTGTAGCATGGTGTCTATGGTCATGTGCCGTTTTAGGGTCTGGTATATTACAAAGAAATTATACTTAAATTCAAGGATAAATTGAGTGTTTACATTTTTTTATTTTTTACCTGCAGCATAACGTTTAACACTGTTGTATTTGTGAAAGCCATACTGCTTATCATTATTTGCGAGCGTTCAATTCCCTGTGTGGTGAAAACCTTTCAATTATGAATGATGGAAATAAGGGTGGTATCAATAGAGAATCTGAGAAGGATGACGTGTTTCAGAAAAATGTATGTGATTTTCTAGATAACTGTGGCAAGATCAATACAGAAGGCAGGCTCCTCCTCTTACAAAAATGTGGATAATGAAATTGGCAACTCAGAGTCAACAGCCACACCTTCTTTATCTACACTTACTGGGGGCAAAAGATTAATGAAAAGTAAACATAGTCGGATTGATGAGAACCCCTCAGTGGATCGAGCATAATATGAATGGGACAGTTCAGCTCCATAGCATGGAAAGGGTTTACAGTCCCTATGGAAGGACCCTATTGTGGGTTCATTGTGTGGACCATATAAAAGGTCATAAGATGATTTAAATGATCAAAATACAGATGACATGTATGCTAGTGATACATGCAGTGCTGATGATGATGCTGCCGGCTCCCCTAAAAAACTTCAAGTTGCTGATAAAATGCAAACAGTAGTTTTAGATGCAGAAGGTAACCCCAAGTTTGACCTAAGGTTGTTACAGCATCTCTATCTTTTGTGTATTAGTAAGTAAAGTCTAGAATCACAATGCCGATTGACAGGGCCACAAGGTCCAAAATGAGGGGAGAATGTCCCAGACTGATTATTCCAGACAAACCACCTGCTTCCCTGGTTTTGGGTGATAAAATAGTCACTTTATTCAGTAAGAATGGTGAAGGATCCCAGAAGGTGTCTGGATATTGCCTGGTCATCAGGCAGAGACAAAATGTTTGGACACCTTGGGTCTACTGACAACCTCAGTGTTGACTACAGCCATAGTAGTCGTAGTAGTCAACCCTGACTGTAGTCAACACTCAGAGGAGCACAAATTGTGCACTGAATGCACCATGATGCAAAAGAGAAATTTTTTCTGGGATGTGATGTAGTGTCTGGTCACACCCTTTTCCCCACCCAAACTGAATTTCATGACCTCCTCTACCATTTATCTTACGTTCCAAATGTTCCTTTTTGTAAAAATTGCTTTCCGGCCCTTTGATTACACTTCAACCGACCCGAGCTGGAGATTCCGCCCCATGCCGGAGATTCCGCCCCGAGTCAGAGATTCCGACCCGGGTGCGGAGATTCTGGCCCTCTGTGAATACCAAAGGATGCAAAGTTAGACTTTTGTCTCAGAGTGCCTTTGTGAATCGGGCCTGTAGTGTTTGGTTTCTGTGAGAAGTTGGCCTGGCATATGCTGTCCACTAGTTATAGTGGGCACCTTGCACCAGTCCAAACAACCCCTTATCGATGATAGGTTAAAGACAACCTTTATTGAAAGCTATCCTAGTGGAAGCTATGGAGAGCAGCCTTCAGGCTAAGCCTTGAAGGCGTGTAAAGCAGCATGTTTTACCAGTCTATAATCTCTTGAGTGGCTAAATGAAAGGATACCACACCAGGTATATATATTAAAAATATGTATTTATTCCTAACCACACCCTACTAGTCTCTTTATGAGGCTAGAGGTCAAAGCACATCTGTTACACTTCAAATATCACAGTAAATTAGCACAATATACGTTAGGCCCTAGGGGCGAACCAAACCATATACTAAGAAAGTGGTATACGAACCACAACTTGACTAGACATAAGGCCTAGAGCCTGTGGAATCGCTGGGACCCCAAGAAACCACCCAAGGTAGTGACACGGGACCCACAGGGGACGTGTGCAGTGTGAGAACACAGCTGCGAGCTCCCGTTTGCGTCTATGGGGAAAGTAGCGGTTAGAATTATAAAGTTTAAGGACTCTTAGAAGTGGACAAGGAACAAAACCTTTTGGACTTGCATGGTTCTAGGGCTAACACCCACGGGAGCCCCGGAGTACTCGTGTTACCTCACCCAGGGAAGCCGGGTGCATAGGTGTCAAATGGTGTCGAGTCGCGTTGCTGTTTTCAATGGCAGCTTGCTGAAAAGTGCTGCTGCCGGGAAGATGAGAAGTGTCCGAAGAGATCCAAGCCTGGATCGAAGTTGTGAAGAACCTGAAAGCAGAGAGGACAGAGACTGGGTCACTTGTCAGTGACCAGGGGCACGATAGATGAATGCCCACCGATGTCGGGTGCGTCAGGTGCGAAGAGGGGAAGCTTGACTCTTCAGCCAGGAGGACCAGGAGGTGTCGATGACAACCAGGAGCTGGATTCGAGCTGTCCCATGAAGCATCTCGAGTGCTGCAGTATCGGTGCCCAGATTGGACACAACAAGCCTTGGCAACAGCGACCCACGCAGAAAGAGTAAAGATGCTTCGGTGCAGACCAGCAAAGTCCAGGGGACTCCCCAAGCAATGGAGAGTCAGGGCACATCTGGAGCAACCAGGGAAGCCCAATTGAAGTTAAAGTTGCCTTCTCAGGGACTCACCAGTCAACGGACCAGGGATCGCGAAGGTACCTCGAGCGAGAACACAAAGGGCAGGCTCACGGAACACTCGTGAAATGTAGGCCCGTAGTCTTCAGTGGAAAAGGTGCTCATGGTCTGGGCTACAAGTAACCCAATGCACAGCCTCAAAGGACGTCGAGAATCTGATGCACTAGCAAATGTGCACGGTGTCCAGGGGTTCCAGTTCCATGGTACCCACGACAGATACGGGTCTCAGTTTTGCTGGGGACTTGGGTCAGCCTCGGGGAAGTCTGGAAATCTACCTCCTGTGTTGCAAATACTTTGGAGTCCAGCGGGAGCTTCGGAGATGCAAACCGGTCCGATGCGTCTTTGGTGCCTGCCAAGCAGGGGAGTAACTCCTTTACTCCAGGGGAGATTCTTCAGTCATCTGGAATTGTGAAGATCGTCAAAGGTCCAGGATTCAGTTTCAGAGTTTCGTCCAGGTAAAATCTAAAGTTCTGTTTGCAGAGCTTCCTTCTTTATACCCAAGAAAGGGGTTGGACTAACTCAGGGGGCCCACCTATGGGAGGGTTTGGAAAGAGGGGTGGCTACACCCATTTCCTTTGTCCAGTTTTGCACCAGAGCAGGGGCTGGCAGCCCCTGCAACCGGTTTGAACTGGACTATGCACAGGGACACCAAATGTGCCCCCAGTGCAGGACTTCAAAGCACTCTTGAAGTGCACCCACCCAGCCCCAATCCACTAAGGCCTGTCTGAGAGGTGGTAACAGCTCCCTGTGACAAGAAACCTATTGTTCAGGCCTCCCCTGCTGGAGTTTCGGTCAGCAGCAGTAGGCCAGACTTGTGTCTGTGGCTGGCAGCATCCATTTTGTGATGCCAGGGCTCTTTTAGCTGGTACCGGGTATACCAGAGCTGTCATGTTTCTCCCTCTAGAAGGATGGCATCATACTCCCACACCAGTTACTGGTGTGGGGATATGATTCCACGGTGTTTGACACCAAACACAACATGTTTCCGTGCAACCATCCCAAAGTTAGCATTTACCACGAGGTTATAATGCACTTAAGAGTATATGGTCAGGCTGCATCACAGACAACCCCGGAGAATAGATTCTGAAGGCTGCAGAGGGGCTTTGCTCATGCATGGGCACCCTCTCACACAAAACCAAGCACCCTGCCTTCAGGATTGATAAGGCCTGCCATAGGGATGACTGAAAGGTTTATATGTGCAGTGATAGGGTGAGATATAGTGAACCTATATCTCAGTAAGGGGTGCATGCACCTCCTTACTCAGGTTGCAGTAGCAGACCTGTGGTGTCATTTTGGAAGGCTTCCCTGGGGTGGCATAATACATGCTGCAGCACCTGGTAGGCCTCTGGGATACCTATGACCTGGGTACATAGCATACCATATACTAGGGACTTATAAGGGCACCCCAGAATCCAATCTGTGCTGTACCTAAGGTACAGGGAATCCATTTAGAGAGGAAGCAGATAGGCTGGGGTCCTGGATAGCAGGGCCCCAGCCAGACTAAAGTCGAAAAACAGTGAAACATCAGCAAAACGTGGGGTTAACCATAAGACGCAGATCCTACTCTCCTACACAATGCCCCCCCCAAATGCAGGGACATTAAACTAACCTTGACCAGTTGAGTCTTCATGTTCTGAGTAGAAATATCTGGAGAGTCTGTCTGCATTGGCATGGTTACTCCCAGGTCTATGTTCCACTGTATAGTCCATCCCCTGTAGGGAAATGGACCACCTTAAAAGTTTGGGGTTTTCACCCTTCATCTGTTTTAGCCATAAGAGGGGCTTATGGTCTGTCTGAACAATTAAGTGAGTGCCAAACAAGTATGGCCTCAACTTCGTCAGAGCCCAAACCACAGCAAAGGCCTCCATCTCAATTGCTTACCAACGGTTCTCTCTGGGGGTCAGCCTTCTACTAATAAAAGCTACTGGCTGATCCTGACCTTCATCATTCAATTGTGATACCACAGCCCCTACCCCCAACTCAGATGCATCTGTTTGGACAATGAATTATTTAGAGTAGTTAGGACTCTGCAGAATGGGAGCAGTGCACATGGCCTGCTTCAGGTCATCAAATGCCTTTTGACAGCTGACTGTCCACTGAACTTTCTTGGGCATTTTCTTAGAAGTTAAGTCATTCAAAGGGGTCACTATGGATCCATAACCTTTGACAAATCTTCTATAGTGCCCAGTCAGACCCAAGAAAGCTCTGACCTGAGTCTGGGTGGTTGGAGCAACCCAGTCCATTATTGTCTGGATTTTGCTCTGCAATGGTTGAACCTGGCATCCACCCACAATGTGGCCCAGGTACACAACCTGACTCTGCCCTATCTGGCACCTAGTGGCCTTGATAGTTAGGCCTGCTTTTTGCAGGGCCTCCAAAACATTTCTTAGGTGGACCATGTGATCCTCCCAGGTGGAGCTAAAGACAGCAATATCATCTAGATATGCTGCACTATAGGCTTCCAGGCCTGTAAGGACTTTATTCACCAACCTTTGAAAAGTGGCAGGTGCATTTTTCAAACCAAAGGGCATCACCACAAATTGGTAATGCCCACTAGGGGTAGAACATGCTGTCTTTGGCTTTGCATCATCAGCTAGTCTGATCTGCCAGTAGCCAGCTGTCAGGTCAAATGTGCTAAGAAACTTGGCTGAGGCCAAAGAGTCTATCAGCTCATCTGCCCTAGGGATTGGATGGGCATCAGTCCTAGTGACTGCATTGTGACCCATGTAGTCTACACAAAAGCTCATCTCTCTCTTGCCATCTGGGCTATCTGAGGGTTCACTAACTCCCAATTCCAACATCTTCTGAACTTCAGCCCTGATACAGTCCCTGACTTGGTCAGGTTGCCTGAAAATCTTAATTTTAACAGGCAGACTGTCTCCAGTGTCCAGTTCATGAGTGCACCAGGTAGTCTGACTTGGAGTCAGTGAGAACATATGTCTAAACTGGCTGAGAACTTTTCAGCAGTCAGTTTGTTGCTGGACAGTTAGGCTGCCTGCCAAGGCTACATCATCTACTGATTCATCATCAGGGTTCTGAGAGAGCAGGTCAGGGAGTGGGTCACTCTCTTCCTTCTGTCCCTCATCAGTAGCCATGAGGAAGCCCATGTCAGCCTTGTCAACATATGGTTTGAGCCTATTGATATGGAGCACCCTGTGGGGGCTCCTGGGAGTTCCAAGGTCTACCAAGTATGTAACCTCTCCCATTTGCTCAATTATGGTATGGGGGCCACTCCACTTATCTTGGCGGGCTGCTGGGGCCACATGCTCAAACACCCATACTTTCTGCCCTGGCTAGTAAACATTCAGCACAGCGTTTTGTAATTCCTCACTGGATGGCCAAACAGAAGCTCAAATGGGCTGTAACCAATCCCCTTCTGTGGGACCTCTCTGTAGGCAAAGAGAAGGCAGGGCAAACGTATGTCCCATCTGCACCTATGCTTTTCTGGGAGACCTTTGATCATGCCCTTGAGGGTTTTGTTGAACCTTTCAACTAACCCATTGCATTGTGGGTGATAAGGGGTGGTGAATTTATAATGCACACCACACTCCTTCCACATAGCAGTCAAGTAACTAGACATGAAGTTTGCATCTCTGTCTGATACTACCTCCTTAGGGAAACCAACTCTGGAAAAGATTCCAAGTAGGGCCCTTGCCACCACAGGTGCTGTGGTGGTCCTAACGGGAATAGCCTCTGGATACCTAGTGGCATGGTCCACCACCACCAGTGTAAATCTGTGCCCAGATGCTGTTTGAGGATCAATGGGACCACCTATGTCAATCCCAGCCCTCTCAAAGTGAACCCCCAACAGAGGTAGTGGTATCAGGGGGGCCTTTGTTGTACCACCTGCCTTACCACTGGCTTGACAGGTGACACAGGAGCGACACAACTCCTTGGTGTCTTCAGACATGTGCGGCCAATGAAAGTGAGGGACAATTCTGTCCCAGATCTTGTTTTGGCCCAGGTGACCTGCTAAGAGAATATCATGGGGTAGTGTTAATAGGAAGCCCCTGAACTTCAGAGGTATAACCAACCTCCTGGTGGTACCAGGCTTGGGGTCTCTACACTCTGAGTAAAGGAGTCCATCATCCCAATATATCTTATGGGTTCCACTAGCATTCCCAGCAGCATCATCAGCAGCTTGCTTTCTGAGGGGTTCAAGAGAAGGGCAGCTCAGCTGCCCCTGGCTCAGATCTGCCCTGGAAGGGCACCCTGTCCCCAAGAACTCAACCTGGTCAGGTCCAAGCTCCTCTGGAACAGTTCCTTCTTCAGGACTGAGATCATCTCCCCTCAGGAGACTGATCTGCTTTCTGAGTCTGGGGGGAAGACACTGCCTTACCCCTACTGCTCCTATTCTTGGGAGGCACCTGGTCCATTCTTCCAGCATCCAGGGCCCGTTCAGCTTTTGACATTTTTGCCTGTGACCTGGTCATAGCAAACACATGTGCAGGGATTTCCCACAATTCTGCATAGGTCCTAAGTTCCACTTCAGACCAAGCTGAAGTTTCTAAATCATTGCCAAGCAAGCATTCAACAGGGAGGTCTGCACTTACCACAACCTTCTTAGGGCCAGTTACCCATCCCCAGGAGAAATTAACAACTGCCAAGGAATGGTCTGTCCTGACATTGCTAGCATGGGTCACTTGGTACATTTCCCCAAGTGTGATTTGCTCAGGAGCCACAAGAACTTTGTCACCATTGTGACACTTGCTACTGTGTCCCTGAATGCCAAAGCCTCTTTTCCATTTAACCCTACTACACCCTTATTTTGTGTACCATCACTTTGAGCTGAACTAGGGGGAACAGTTTCATTAGGGGCAGTGGTGGCTGGAGTAGAGTCCTTGGTACAATCATTTGTCCAATGGGTCTTCTGTTTACAGATGTGACACCATGGTTTCTTCTTGCCTTTATTCTAGTTAGATTGTGACTCCCCACCAGATGAAGATTTTTGGGGCCCTTGAGAAGACTTCTGGTCTTTACTCTTCTCCCCACCCTTATTAGAGGTTTAAGAATCTTGCTTCTTAGAGTCACCACCTTGGTTTCGAACCTTCTGCCTCACTCAGGTTCTGTCCCATTTGTCTGCCTTCTGGCCCAATTCTTAGGGAGAGGTCGGATCAGCGTTCACCAGGGTACTGATGCAACAGCTGATTTTGACAATTATTAAGGATCTACTCCCTCATAATTAAACTGTACAATCCTTTAAAATCACACACTTTACTGCCAAGTAACCAGCCTTCCAGAGCCTTAGTAGCACAATCTACAAGGTCAACCCCGTCCTGGGTCTATGCTATCTGGGTGTCCCTGAACATAATTCTGTATTGCTCAGTGGTTAAGCCAAACCCATCAATGAGAGCACTCTTCAGGACTGCGTAATTATCAGCCTCCTCTTCTCTAACAGTGAGGAGCTTGTCCCTACCTTTGTCTGCAAAAGATAGCCACAAGATAGCTGCCCACTGCTCTTGAGGAACCCTTTGTACCTTACAGGCCTTCTCTAGTGCAGTTATTCATTTGTGGATGTCATCCCCACTCTGGTAGGGAGGGACTATCTTGTTCAAGTTCCTATGGTCATGAGTATGTTCTCTACACCTAGGGACATTGTTGCTGCCACCATGAGGCACTAGCCTCAACCTTCTGGAAGCTCTCTGGAGCTCTAGGGATTCTCTGTCTAAGGCCAATTGTTCCCTCTTGATTCTGAGTTTGGTCCTCCCATACTCAAGTAACTGACACATCTTCTCATAAGAGGAGTCCCTTTTATGAGAAGCAGAGGTCCCTACAGAAGTACCAGAATGATTAGATTCCTGAGAAGGAGATCTTCTTGGTAAACTGTTAACTCTTCCTGGTGGAGTAAAGAGAGGGCCACTGGAGCCTTCTCCCCCACCTGAAGGAAGAGTTGGATTTTCCAGGTTAGAATCAGCTTGATCCTCCTGGCCAGCATCTGAGTCCATCTCATAGAAGTATTCACTTCATGGTTTATCCTCATCTGCTGTCTCACCCAACTTGCCTGCCTTATCAGACCCTGGGGTCTTTCTGAGGTCATCTAAAAGCAAAGTCTCTATGAGATGTTGAGTGCTTGCATTTCTCCCTGTCCTCAGCTTTCTAGATACACACATATTTCTCAATTCTTGAAATGAGAGATGGTCATACTTGGCTAGCAAGGAGCCACTGGCTTCTGGCCTAGAAGACATACTAGTGTTATGTGGTGTAGGCACCTACCTAACCTAGTGGGAACTAAACTCTCTTGAGTTGGAGAAAGGGTGTGCTAGACCCTTGGCTACCCAACTCCAAGTTCAGTAGAACTTACTTATTCTAGTCTTGATTTATATGTTCCTAATACCTTTAGTGGTTTTCAGTTAATCACTCAATGAGATTAACTGATAAAACAATAGCAAGCTTGAATCCCAACCGCTGCACACCAATGTGAGAAGTTGGCCTGGTATATGCTATCCATTAATTAAATTGGGGAGAGGAGCTGGCCTAACGGTTAGGGTGCTCGACCTCGGACCTCGGGGAACTGGGTTCGAGTCTCGGTAATGACGCTAAAAAACATCCTGTGAGTCTGGGCAAATCACTAAATCTCCCCGTGCCTAACAAAAAAATGAATGTGTGTCCTCATGTAACGTAACTGGTGCTATGTAAAGGGCTCTGATACCTGATTGGATTCGGGTCAAATTCGCACTATGTAAAACTCTGTAAAAAAAAAAAAAAGGGAGCACCTTGTACCAGTCCAAACAACCCTTATTGATGATTAGGTTAAAGACAACCTTTATTGAAAGCTATCCTAGTGGTAGCTATGGAGAGCAGCCTTCAGGCTACGTCTCGAAGGAATGTAAAGCAGCTTGTTTTACCAGATCAGAACCTCCTGAATGACCAAATGAAAGGAGAACCACACAAGAGATATATAAAATACATATATTTATTACTAAACACTCTCTACTAACCTCTTTATGAGGTTAGAGCACAAAGCACATGATTTTAAATCACTAGAATGACAGTAAATAGCACAATACACAGCGGGCTCCAGGGGGAGACCGAACCATATACTAAGAAAGTGATATAACAACCACGACTTAACTAGACACAGTGCCTAGAGCACGTATAATTGCTGGGACCCCAAGGAACCACCCAAAGTAGTGACACAGGGGACCCACAGAGGACAGGTGCAGTGTGTGAACACAGGCGCGAGCTCCGTACAACTCTACGGGAAAGTCGCGGTTGGAATTTTATAGATTAAGGACACTTCGGAGAGGACTTTGAGCAAACCCTTTCAAACATAGAAGGTTCTAAGGCCAGCACCCTTGAGAGTACCTAGGTACCCGTGTTACCTATCCCAGAGGAGCAGGGTGCATAGGGGTCAAGTGATGTCAGAAGCCTTTGTCGTTTTCAATGGTGTGATGCGAAAAAGTTCTGCTGCCGGGAAGATGAAAAGTGTACAGTGGGATCCTAGCCTGGATCCAAGGTGAGAAGAACCTGAAAGCAGAGGGGACAGAGTCTGGGTCACTT
The DNA here is from genome assembly GCF_964204655.1 of Triturus cristatus. NCBI lineage: Eukaryota > Metazoa > Chordata > Amphibia > Caudata > Salamandridae > Triturus > Triturus cristatus. The sequence continues at coordinate 86,117,713 of NC_140580.1, read as the reverse complement.
CAGGGTGACCAGGGGCACGGTAGACGAATGCCCACCGATGTCGGGTGCTTCAGGTGAGATGACGCGATGCTTTACTCTGCAGCCACGGGGACCAGGAGATGTCGACGACAACGTAAGTCCAGAGGTGAGCTGTCCCACAAAGGATGTCGAGTGCTGGGGGATCAGTGTCTGGATTGAACATCAATAAGCCTTGGCAACTGCAACCCACGTTGGCAGAGGAAATAGGCTTTGGTGAGGACCAGCATGGTCCTGGGGACTCTCCAAGCTATGGAGAGTCAAGGCACATCTAGAGCAACCAGGAAAGCCCACTGAAAGTCAAAGTCACCTTCAAAGGGACCTACAGGCCAACGGGTCAGGGATCACAAAGGGACCTCAAGCTGGATCACAAAATGCCACCCCATGGAACACTCGTGGAATGTAGGCCGGAAATCTTTAGTGGAATTACTGCTCGGGCCAGGACTACAAGTAGCCTAGAGCACAGCCTCAGGGATCGCCGCAAAGCATATGCTGCTGCAAAAGTACATGGTGCACAGGGGTTCGGGTTGCACGGTCTCCATGAGGGATATGGGTCTCAGGATTGCTGAGAGAATTGATCAACCTCGGGGACGCTCGGGAACCCACCTCCTGTGTTGCAGAAATCTTCAGAGTCCTCAGGAGCTTGGGAGATGCAAACCGGTCAGATGCGTTAAAGGTACCTTCCTTGTAGGGGAGTAACTCTTTTACTCCAAGGGAGATTCTTCAGTCAACCAGCGTAGTGTAGATCATCGAAGTACTTGGTTTCCGTAGCAGAGTTTAGACCAGGTAAAATCTAAAGTCCTGTAGTCAGGGGTTCCTACTTTATACCCAAGGAAGGGGTGGGACAAACTCTGGGGACCCACCTATTGGAGGGTCAGGACAGAGGGGTGGCTACTCCCATGTCCTTTGTCCAGTTTCGCGCCAGAGCAAGAGCCACTGGACGTAAAAAAACAATGAAATTCCCCCGTTATAGTTAGTTCAGATTACTATAACTCGCGCGACCGCCACTCTATCACAAGGATGATGTCATGAGTAATGCAACTGACCATGTCATGAGTGATGTAATATGTGACGTCATCAGCAGTGGATTACGGGCACGCGAGTTATAGTTATCTGAACTAACTATAACGGGGGAATTTCATTGTTTTTTTACGAGTGAAATGTCCAGCTAACTATAACATGTGTGAAACCTATGGTTTTTTAAGTGAATATCTATATATATCTATATATATATATCACCTACTGGCGGTCACTAGTAGGTAGTTATAGTAAGGACCTATTATCCATAGGAAATCCGCAACATTCTATTTGGAATAACTTTGGTGCTGGTTGACGAATCTTTGCGAAATTTTCAAAACTGGTGAAGCGCTCCGGTCCACTCTATCCTGAAAGTCTCGAGGTGATTCGTCAAGCGGGGGCCAAGAAAAAAGGGGGGTCCCAAAACGTGTTTTCCCCATGCAATTTTCCATAGGAACCGTTAATCGCAGATGCAGCACGAACTGCTGAACGGAATTACACGAAATTTGGCAAAGTGGTAGCCCTTGGTTTACACTTGTGCCTTTTAGTTAAATGGTGTAAATCCGTTCAGTAGTTGCTGAGAAAATCATAGATATAAATATAGCCTCAGAGGATCCACGCACCCTATGTGCACCCAGCGCGCACCTTCCCGATCACTAGCTGCATGCTAATTGGCTGTCAACTGGCTGTAAACACTCCAAACCAGGAAGTGTTGGCAGCCATTTTGTGCCTCGGTAGAAGCGAGGCTTAAGAAATCAGTGGATGAAGTGTGCAAAACGAATAAAGGGGGCAGGGTAGAAATACCCTAACCCTCTAGACCTGCTTAGGGGGTCCCACAAGGACCCCCAGGGCACAATTTTTTAAATTTTTTTTGAAAAAATGGCAAAATGTGCGCTAGGTGCGCGGATCCTGCCATAAAAATAAAAAGAAGTGCGTGCTCCCCCGGGGCTACAAAATAAATGGGTGGGTTGGCTCAAAGGCCCCCCCAAGCCCTGGGGACCACCACCCTCGGGGCTTTTAATATTGAGGGAGAGGGGCCACGTGGCCCCCCTCCCGAGCCGTCGATGGCCCTGGGGACCACCACCCCCCAGGGCCGGCTTCTGCAGTGTCTCGGGGTGCCCACCCCGGGACACTGCTGTTTGCTATGGCAGGGTGTGAGCCGAGGCTCCTGCCCTGTCATAGCAAACTTGGTTTGGATTTTGAAAGAGAGAGCAGGAAACCTGCTCTCTCTTTCAAAATGCAAACCATATTGCTTGTCCACACGCGGAGCTGTATGTTAGCAGCTCCCCATGTGGAAAAGCAATACTGGCTCGCGAAGGACGTGTGGAGCCTGCTGGGACCGTGGGGGCATTGGGGCTCCCCCCACGGTCCCCAATGTTGTATAGGCCCCGTGGGATGGGGTCCCCGGGGAGAATAGAAATTAGTGATAGGTGCACATTTTTTTTTACGGGCATATTAGGAGTCGCGCACCCAGCGCGGCACTTAGCGCGGCCCTCTGGTGTGCACGCATTGGGTGCACGACTCCTCTTGCAGCCCCCTGGTGTGCACACGTTGGGTGACCCACTCCTCTCGCGTTGGGTGCGCGATTCCAAACGCGTCGGGTGCGCGACTCCAAGCAAAAAAAAGGAATATTTTTCAGATAAACATCAAGCTTATGTGTTTTGATCTTGAGTAGCTCTAAAAAGAGCTGTTGTGTTTATTGATAGATTTTGGTACCTACAAGTAAGTACCTATACAGAGTCTAAAGTTGTTGAGGAAGACTCTGTTACCCTCATCTGAAAAATGTACACCATCTCTCCTATAGATACCTTGCATATTAAAACGCAGATTGTTGTTGTAAATGACCTCATCCTTTAATCTCTGAGATATGCAGAAACAGCTTTTATCAATCTGTGGACAAAAAGGATTGGACCAGTTCCATTTCTGTCTTTGGCATATGTTAGAATACACAAAGGGTGTTTTGGGGGAAAAGTGACATCAATTCGCCAAAGGTGTCCTTCATAAGCATTTCCAGACCAACCCTAGTCAAAGTGCCTAGGTCATTGCCACCACAGTGCACAATTATGAGGTCAGGGTGTCGGAGATGCAAAAAGGATTTAAGCAATGGCATCAATTGGTGCCACTTTAATCCTCTCTGACTAATCCATTTAATGTCTACATTTGGCAAAGCTAGGTTTTTGTCAATACCTCTGCTTTCAGCATACCTTTGGCTCCAGAAAATATAGCTGTGTCCCACAATCCACACTCTAAGCATCTTCAAAGGAGGTCTGGATGCACTCAGAAGGTGTCTGTATGTGAAATGGCAGTTTGAAAAGTAAGATTTTTGGAAAATGGTGGATAAGATGAAGTTTTGAAAAAAGAAAATAAATGATTGGCTGTTTGAGAACATTCTAGACTGAAAAGTAGGGTGCCTGTTTGTATTTGTTAAAAGCATGTTTCTTATTGGTTAACAAAAACTATTTGAAAGGAACATTACATAGGATAAGCTGATATTTTGAAAAGTCAAGCACACTTGCTGTTTGGAGTAGCAACATTGTGTGTTGAACTTGTGACCTGTGTGCTCAGTTGACTGTTCCATGAACTGTTACTGTGGTAACAGGCAGTAAGCAGGTTGGGGGTAGGGTTCAAACTTATGTCAATTGGAAAGGGTTGAAATGTGTAACCAATAGAAATGTGTGTTATCTTTTGAATAAAAGTGGGAAGCAATGTGATTTGATATTTACATGTATTTGTGTGCAGAATGAGAGGGAAAGTTTGCCATTTTTTGGTTTTGCTAAGAGCATTGCAGTACAGACATTCTGTATAAGAAAATCTGGTGTGTGACTGACTTACTTCTTAATTTACAAATCAATTTGAAAGGTGAGTTATTAATTTGTGAGGGGTTGTATGTGGTGCCTTTGTTAAGAGGAATGTGTTTCTCCTGCTAAAGTCCAGGGAGTAGTGTTGCTTGTCTAGAATCAAATTGTGAGTCTGTCTGCATTTGGGCAACCATTGTGACAGAAGCATTTGGGTACTTCATATCTTTGTATACACATAACTGCTGAAAAACCTATCCTGTTCTCAAGTTTTGGTAGAATTAGAAGAAAGTTATTGCTTATGCGTTCACAAAATGAGTGAGGCTTTGATACTAAAGTGCAGTACTGAAATATGTAGATTGTGTGCAGTCCTCTTACCCCTTCCAGAGTAGTGAATGTGTTTTGGTAAAGTCCAAGGGATAGTGTTGCTTGTCTAGAATCACACTGTGAGTCTGTCTGCATTTGGGCAACCATTGTGAGTGAAGCATTTGGTAACATCATGTATTTGCTGACAGATAACTGCTTTAAAACCTGTCATGTTGTCAAGTTTTTGTAGCATTAGAAGCCAGTCATTGCTTATGCATTCACCAAATGAGTCAGGCTTTGACACTAAAGTGCAGTACTGAAATATGTAGATTGTGTGCAGTCTCTTTACTCCTACCCGAGTAGTGAATGTGTTTGGTAAAGTCCAAGGGACAGTGTTGCTTGTCTAGAATCACACTGTGAGTCTGTCTGCATTTGGGCAAACATTGTGAGAGAAGCATTTGGGCACTTCAGATCTTTGCATACACATAACTGCTTAAAAACCTTTCCTGTTCTCAAGTTTTGGTAGAATTAGAAGCCAGTCATTGCTTATGTATTCGGAAAATGAGTCAAGCTTTGACACTAAAGTGCAGTACTGAAATATGTAGAATGTGTGCAGTTACCTTACCCCTTCCAAAGTAGTGAATGTGTTTTGGTAAAGTCCAAGGGATAGTGTTGCTTGTCTACAATCACACTGTGAGTCTGTGTGCATTTGAGCAACCATTGTCAGAGAAGCATTTGGTAACATCATGTATTTGCTAACAGATAACTGCTTAAAAAACTTTCCTGTTCTCAAGTTTTAGTAGTATTAGAGGCCGGGCATTGCTAATGCATTCGCAGAATGAGTGAGGCATTCACACTAGAGTGCAGTAGTGAAATATGAAGAATGTGTGCAGTTACTTTACCCCTTCCACTCTAGTGAGTTTCTCGTGCTAAAGTCCAGGGAATAGTCTTGCTTGTTTAGAATCACACTGTGAGTCTGTGTGCACTTGTGCAACCATTGTGACAGAAGCATGTGGTTACTTCATGTCTTTGCTGAGACATAACTGCTTAAAAACCTATCCTGTTGTCAAGTTTTAGTAGTATTAGAACCCAGTCATTGCTTATGCATTCACAGAATGAGTCAGGCATTCACACTAGAGTGCAGTAGTGAAATATATAGAATGTATGCAGTTACCTTACCCCTTCCTGACTAGTGATTTTCTCCTGCTAAAGTCCAGGGAATAGTCTTGCTTGTCTAGAATCACACTTTGAGTCTCTGTGCACTTGTGCAAGAATTCATCTCTTTCCTGACACATAACTGCTTAAAAACCTACTCCCCTTGCACTCTTCTAGTGACCCATTCAGCACCATGTACTAATGCATTCACTGCGCCAAAACCCAACCACTTATAAATTCACCCAATCACTCTCCTTGCAGTGCTCTAATCATTCAGTCAGTACCCAAGTACTCATGCAGTGAGCCAGGCCTTAGCACATGGACCGCTTCAAACACCTCTCCACTGTGCATGCAGTCCTGTAACCCCCTACACACTTGTCTTTCACACCTTCAATTCCCCAGTCAGTATCCATACACTTCCAGCAAACACCCTGTCACTCCCCTTGCACTCTTCTAGTGACCCATTCAGCACCATGTACTAATCCATTCACTGCACCAAAACGCAACCACTTATAAATTCACCCAGGCACTCTCCTTGCAGTACTCTAAACATTCAGTCAGTACCCAAGTACTCATGCACTAACCCAGGCCATAGCACATTGACTGCTTCAAACGCCTATCCACTATGCATGCAGTCCTCTAACCACCTACACACTTCTCTTTCACACCTTCAATTCCCTAATCAGTACCCATAAACTTCCAGGACACACCCTGTCACTCCTCTTGCACTCTTCTAGTGACCCAATCAGCACCATGTACTAATCCATTCATTGCACCAAAACCTAACCACTTATAAATTCACCCAGGCACTCTCCTTGCAGTACTCTAATCATTCAGTCAGTACCCAAGTACTCATGCAGTGACCCGAGCCTTAACTCATGGACTGCTTCAAACCCCTATCCACAATGCATGCAGTCCTCTATCCACCTACCCACTTCTCTTTCACACCTTCAATTCCCCAGTCAGTATCCATACACTTCCAGCAAACACCCTGTCACTCCCCTTGCACTCTTCTAGTGACCCATTCAGCACCATGTACTAATCCATTCATTGCGCCAAAACGCAACCACTTATAAATTCACCCAGGCACTCTCCTTGCAGTACTCTAATCATTCAGTCAGTACCCACGTACTCATGCAGTGACCTAGGCCTTAACTCATGGACTGCTACAAACCCCTATCCACTATGCATGGAGTCCTCTAACTACATACACACTTATCTTTGACACCTTCAATTTCCCAATCAGTATCCATACACTTCCAGGCAACACCCTGTCACTCTTCTTGCACTCTTCTAGTGACCCATTCAGCACCATGTACTAATCCATTCACTTCGCCAAAACCCAACCACTTATGAATTCACCCAGGCACTCTCCTTGCAGTACTCTAATCATTCAGTCAGTACCCAAGTACTCATGCACTGAACCAGGCCTTAGCACATGGACTGCTTCAAACGCCTATTCACTATGCATGCAGTCCTCTAAGCACCTACACACTTCTTTTTCACACCTTCAATTCCCCAATCAGTACCCATACACTTCCAGGAAACACCCTGTCACTCCTCTTGCACTCTTCTAGTGACCCATTTAGCACCATGTACTAATCCATTCACTGCGCCAAAACCCAACCACTTATAAATTCACCCAGGCACTCTCCTTGCAATACTCTAATCATTCAGTCAGTACCCAAGTACTCATGCAGCGAGCCAGGCCTTAGCACATGGACTGCTTCAAACGCCTATCCACTGTGCATGCAGTCCTCTAACCACCTACATACTTGTCTTTCACACCTTCAATTCCCCAGTCAGTATCCATACACTTCCAGCAAACACCCTGTCACTCCCCTTGCACTCTTCCAGTGAACCATTTAGCACCATGTACTAATCCATTCACTGCGCCAAAACACAACCACTTATAAATTCACCCAGGCACTCTCCTTGCGGTACTCTAATCATTCAGTCAGTACCCAAGTACTCATGCACTGACTCAGGCCTTAGCACATGGATTGCTTCAAGCGCCTATCCACTATGCATGCAGTCCTCTAACCACCTACACACTTCTCTTTCACACCTTCAATTCCCCAATCAGTAGCTATATACTTCCAGGAAACACCCTGTCACTCTTCTTGCACTCTTCTAGTGACCCATTCAGCACCATGTACTAATCCATTCACTGCGCCAAAACCCAACCACTTATAAATTCACCCAGGCGCTCTCCTTGCAGTACTCTAAACATTCAGTCAGTACCAAAGTACTCATGCAGTGAGCCAGGCCTTAGCACATGGACTGCTACAAACCCCTATCCACTATGCATGCAGGCCTCTAACCACCTACACACTTCTCTTTCACACCTTCAATTCCCCAATCAGTACTCATACACTTAGAGCAAACACCCTGTCACTTCACTTGCACTCCTCTAGTGACCCATTCAGCACCATGTACTAATCCATTCACTGCGCCAAAACCCAAACGCTTATAAATTCACCAAGGCACTCTCCTTGCAGTACTCTAATAATTCAGTCAGTACCCAAGTACTCATGCACTGAGCCAGGCCTTAACACATGGAGTGCTTCAAACCCCTATGCACTATGCATGCAGACCTCTAACCACCTACACACTTGTATTTCACACCTTCAATTCCCCAGTCAGTATTCATACAGTTGCAGCAAACACCCTGTCACTCCCCTTGCAGTCCTCCAGTGCCCCATTCAGCACCATTAACTAATTCATTCACTGTGCCAAAACCCAACCACTTATAAATTCACCCAGGCACTCTCCTTGCAGTACTCGAAACATTCAGTCAGTACCCAAGTACTCATGCACTGAGCCAGGCCTTAGCACATGGACTGCTTCAAACCCCTATCCACTATGCATGTAGCTCTCTAACCACCTACACACTTGTATTTCACACCTTCAATTCCCCAATCAGTATCCATACACTTCCATGAAACACCCTGTCACTCCCCTGGCACTCCTCTAGTGACCCATTTAGCATCATGTACTAATCCATTCACTGCACAAAAACCCAAACACTTATAAATTCAGACAGACACTCACCTTGCAGTACTCTAATCATACAGTCAGTGTGTAAGTACTCATACAATGTCTCAGGGCTTAACACAAACACTGGTAGGAACCTTTGTCCATTACACATGCAGATCTGTAATCACCTATACAGTTATGTATACACCTTGAATTACAATTTCAATTAGTGATGAGAAAAGAAAGTGGTTAAATGTTTTATATATAGAATGTGTTTGTATAATAATTGAAAAGTATAATTTATGAATTTATTACAATACATTTATTTATGTTCATTTTTTACAGATATTGTTTATCATCATTACAATAAAGTTATCATGCCTGAAAAATCAAGAAATAGAAAAGAAGAGTTAAAGGACACTTATGCGAAGAAAATTCAACAACAAGTATTGGATGACCAACATCATGTGGCTATAAAGAAAAAGTCTTCCAGTAAGACAACAAAAACATTTATTAAAAAACTTACAAGGCCTAGAAGCAGTGTGCAGAATGTGCAAACTACTGAGAATGGTTCGACCACAAAAAAGAGTATGAATTACAGGAAAGGAAAAAAAGAAAATTTCAATTCAAAAGATTCGATGTAAGGTAAAAGAAGGGAAAATCAGTATAAAGAAATCCATAAAAAAAGTTTTTTATAATAGTGTTTTTTAACTTGCTTAAAGATGTGAAAAAATATTGAAAGAGAGCACTGTTTTATAAAAAGAAGAAGCTTATTGAATCCATTGTTAAAAAGGAAACTATTCATTTTAGTTTTAAACAGAATTCGATCATTGGAGAAACCAATCCATTTAATGAAGGCCAAAAGCAAGAGGAATAGAGTAATTAACAGAACTAATTTTTGTGATTTTTTTTGGGTGATTGGAAACACAGTTCAAGTTCAGAGACTTTCTTTAATGAAGAGAGTTATTTTCAGACCAATAATTTATTGCATGCAGTTGATACCAGTGGTAGAGCTTATGAGGTTAGAAATGGTTGTCCAATTGAGAAAGAGAAGATGGTTCCCAGAAATGTAGAAGAAGTGTTAACTGATGAAGTTCTAGGGAGACGTCCTAAAGCCCCAGTGTACACTTGGGATTGCAGTAGTATTTGTAGTGTACGTCAAGAATCTATTGATAATTTACGCAATTTCTTACGAGAATATAGTAAAGAAAAGTGTTAAACAAAAGATTAAGATGTTGCAAGGACTAGACCCTTGTAGAGTGAGAAAAAATAGTGGCTTGCAAGGTCATTCTCTGGCTTGTCTTTCTAGGAAATTATGTCAAAGTGTTTTTCACCATTTCAGGATGTTAGCAGTACATCATTCTCAGATGCGGAAGTTAGTCAGAAGATTGTATTATGCAAAAAGTCCAGCACTAATGTTAAATGAGTTGAACATTGCTCTTTTGCGTGGATTAGTATCAGATGTGAAGAAGGTTTGTGATGAAATTGAGTTTTGTTACTTTGGACCTGAACAAGAGAGTGCAGAAACTGACACATTCATAGAAGAAAATGTTGAAGAGAATGTGCAACATAGTACTACAAAAAATGTTGAAGAACAAATTACAAAGTTTAAGGTGATATCAGGTGAAAGGCCAAATTATTCTTGTATTTGTTGTCGGCGAACTCACTATAAAAATCAGACTAGGACTGTTGATCTGTATTTAAAAAGTGAAACAGAAAATAATAATAAGTGTAAGGAATTTGCAACTTATTTGTTAGTAGAGAATTGTTTTGATTTGGGTGCTGATCAGCGTATTTGTAAATATTGTTATAATAAATTAGATGAGAATAAAATGCCTGCTAGAGCTGTGCATAATAATTTAGAGTTGGTAACTATTCCTCCAGAACTGATAGATTTAAATACCTATGAGTCTATTCTCATTCAATGTGTGCACCCATTTCAGGCTATTGTTCGTATTGAGCCTAAAACAGGTAAATTGCCTCCTTCATATTTACAGAGAGGATTAAAAGGAAGAGTTGTATATTTACCTCTAGATTAAAAGAAAAATATTGAAACTATTGGTGTAGAGAATGTAGAAAATGAACCACTAGTTATTCTAGTTAATGGCGTTCCTACTAAGAGCAAGAAAATCTGGCAAGACTTAGTGGATGTTAGGAAAGTACAGAAGGCAACATTGTTTCTGATTAAAAACAATGAGTACTATGAAAATGTGTATGTTGGAGAAGAAGAAATACTTTCAGCAGAAGACACTGAACCGTCAAGTGGACAAATTGAAAAAGGTGGACGTGTCCAGAAGTGAAGAAATCTATGAACATTACAGTGTACATCCACTTCATTTCAAAGAAGTGATCAGGAATACTATTGAGTTATTCCAAATCAAGAAAGCAAAGGAAACTCCCATGAGTGTATGGGAAAAAAGCTTGGAAGCTCGTTGTTTTCCTGCAGTTGTTCCCAACAGGAAAAGGTGGACGATATGATGAATGACCTGTGCAGATTCCTGCATTTGAATATTGCACAGCAAGATTGTATGCAGAAGATCCAAGATTTCGACAATGTATCCCATATATATTTCATCTTTTGTTTGAGAGTGACTTGTCTGGACTTTCATATGCAGTGAATCACATATTGAAAACAGGAGTACATCTTCAAAATTTTTCTGCAAAGGAATTTATTGATAAAGTACATCAGAAAGATGATCATTTAGAATCTCAGCTGATTAATCTGATGGCATGTCAGCGTGGCACTAATGAGTATTGGTACCATCGTCATGGAGAACTTAAATGTATGCTAAGAAACTTAGGAACTCCTACGTGGTTCCTTACCCTAAGCTGTGCTGAATACGCTTGGGATGATTTACTTGAATTTCTTCGAGAGACAAATTCGAAAATAAAACGTATTGATTACAAGACACCTGGAGAATTGTGCTCTTTGGATCCTGTTAATGTATGCAGGTATTTCAATCATAGATTTGGAGCTATGATGTCTTTTATCTGCAATAAAAAGAATCCTCCTCTTGGAGAAATTGTGGATTTCTTTTGGAGAAAGGAGTATCAAGCTTGAGGTGCTCCTCACATACATATGCTCATATGGATCAAGGATGCCCCCAAATTCGGAACTGATTCCGATGATACTGTTTTGTCTTTCATTGAAGAATATGCCACATGTGCCATACCCAAAAGCACAGAAGAAAACAACTTAAGACAACAAGTCTTACGATTCCAAAGCCATTGATGTGGAAAATACTGTCGACGAAAGTACAAGTCTAAGGAAAAGTTTTATACCAAATGTTGTTTTGGATTTCCACGTCCTGTAATATCAAAAGGAAGAGTAAACAGTTTTATGTCAGCAGTGAGATATACTATCACTAGAAAGTCTCCAAAAAATTCCTACAATTTGAGAAGATGTGAAGAATCAAAATACATAAATGATTACAATCCGGTTATTCTCTCTATGTGGAATGCTAACATAGATATTCAGTACGTAGCAGATAATTCCATTGCTGTCGCTCGGTATGTACCATCCTACATTACAAAATCAGAAAAGACGGAATTAAAAGAAATGTGGGAAGAGATTTCTCACGAGAAGAGTCTAAGTAAGAAATTATACAGTTTCAGTTTGAAGATGTTATCCCATCGAGAAATTGGAGCGTATGAATGCTAAGATCGGTTATCATCTGCAAGTTTATACTCCAAATCTAGAAGAATCATTTGGGTGAGTCTAGGTCTTGCTGCAACACGAAATCGAGTACTTAAATCTGTAAAAGAAATTGAATATTTAGCATTAAATGAATTAGAAAGTACAGATATTCTGAAAACAAATATGTTGGACACATATTATCCAAATAGAAGTCATCATCTTGAGAACATATGTCTGTCTCTATGAAGTGCTGCAAAACTACACTTTTAAACAGAATACTACAGAAAACATCAATGATGGAAAATATGCAGTGATTGGTTCTGAAGGATGTTTGGTGAAACAAAGGAAAGGAAATTTTATTAATCACAGGAAACTGAGTTGCGACACTCCTGATGAAAGGGAATTTTACAATTTAGCACTTTTGCAACTGTTCAAACCGTGGCGTTCAGAATTGTAATTACTTGGAGATTTTCACAGCTGTGAAGATTCCTTCAATTCTTGTAAAGAGACCATAGAATGTACTGTTTTTGCAAATTATGTGAAAATGTTGAACGATGAAATTGATCAAGAAGCTACTATTGCAGCTGAGTTTGCCAGAGACAGTTCTCAAGACAGTCAAAGCTCTGCTCCACTGAGTCAAGATCCACTAGGACAACCAATTGTTGGAAATGAAGCAGCAATCGCCATGAATGAGGTGGAAACAGCAATGCATCAGGCTCAAGAAGATAGTATGGACTTAGCCAACTTGGAAGAACAACTAAATGTTGAACCAAAAGAAATATATCAGCAAGGGAGACAACAGATTGACCATGGATTTGTTCATGAAAAGAAAGAATGCACATGCACCTCATTTCAACCTATAAGAATGTATGTGAGTGGACAAGCTGGAACAGAAAAAGGTTTCTTAATTAAAGTAATCAACCCCTGTTATCTACAGAAAACAACAGACTCACATTTGTCTTGTGTTGTAACTGCTCCAACTGGGTTGGCAGCACACAACATTAAAGGAATTACATTGCATCGTTTACTTATGCTACCTGTGGAGCATGAAAACAAATTGGAATATCACAAGCTATCTGGAGAAGCTTGTTATGAAGTTTCAAGAGTGCTAAAGAAAATGAAACTTCTGATTATTGATGAGGAAAGCATGGTCTCAAACGTAATGCTTGCTTTTCTGCATTTAAGAATGCAGCAAATTCTTAAAACAGAGTACGATGTGTTATTTGGAGGAAAACATGTTATAGTTTTTGGAGATCTACTGCAACTTACTCCCGTAAAAGGACAGCCAGTATTTAAAACTCTTGCACATGAAGACACCAGAAAGTCCTTGGGAAGGGTTGGAAACGTTAACATTTAGTCATATTTTGAGTACAAAGAACTCACTAAAAATATGCGACAGGCAAATGATGCTGAATGTGTAAGTATTCTTCAAGATATAGGAATTGGAGTACTGACAGAACATGGCAAACAAGCTTTGCAAAGCCGACTACTTACAAACTTGTTTCCAAATGAAAATATAGTTCCTGAAAAAATATATAAAAAAGTTGCAGAAAATAATTCTATCATCTGCTTAATGCCAACAGTGCGCGAGTGCTCTATTTTCAATTAAGAACTTTTGAAGCTAGAAAATGAACAAATAATAAAAATTAAAGCCATTGATAAAATAGAGCATGAAGGAATCACTATTATTTTGATGGAAAAATTGAAAACAAAATTGGATTCTTTAGAAAAATCAATTTCTGAAACTGCAGGTTTAGAAAAGAACTTTTATGTATGTGTAAACTGTCGGGTTATTTTGCGGCGCAATTTGGATGTGGAAAAAGGTTTAGTGAATGGAGCAATGGGAGAAGTTGTTGATTTTGTGAATTATCAAAAAAAAGATGGAATTGAATGTTTAAAAATCAAATTTGATCAGATTGAAGAAGTGAAACAAATTGCTTGTTGTTCTGCTCGTTTTTTGCTTGTTAAAGATTTGTATGTACGTAGAAAACAGTTTCCTCTTTCTTTGGCATATGCAGTGACTATTCATAAATCTCAAGGATTAAGTGTAGACAGTGCTTTGGTGAACAATCAAGTACCGTGTTTAAAGAGGGTATGGCATATGTTGCTTTGTCCCAAGTCAGAACTTTATCTGGTTTGTTTTTGATTGATTTTGATGAGTCAAAGATTACTGCAGATGCAAACTGTGTAAAAGAGTCTAATAGGTTAAGAAGAGCGTATGCTCCCCATTTAGGGCAATATCCTGTATTTGAAAAGCGTGTGGTAGGTCGAAAAAGAAGATATGAGAATATCTGTAGTGAAGTTATAGAGAAGGAAAAAAATCAAGATAATGTTGAGATTACAAGCAAAAAGCAAAAGGACACTGTTGAAGAGATTGTTGGTTATCCGTTTGAAAATAGTTCTGGTATCAACTGCTATGCTAATGTAGTGGTCAATGTTGGTTTTTTTCTAGAAAGTTTGCAACAGCAAATTGTGGAGAATCGGGAAAAAAGATTTTGTTCCTTGTTGCATTCTGTTTATAAAAAATTGAGAACTGATAAAGCTAAAATGCAAAGCATTTCTGATATTCGCAATCTTTTGGATATATGTTCTGGTTCTACACAATTTACGCAGAATATCCAACAAGATGCTCAGGAATTTCTAATGTAGATGCTTACCGTATTGGAAAATGAAGGCACAGAAATTGAAATTCTTTTTGGCCTTTGTTATAAATGGGAACATCAATGTGAAAATTGTATGTTTACTTGTAGCACTGACATAGACACTGAAAGATTTATATATTTGACATTCCCAGACTGTAAATCAGTGTCTTTCAACAAACTAGTTAAAGCAGCAAATCAGAACATGGACTGTAGCCAATGCAAGTCAGAAATGTTATCAACATTATTTATACAAAGATATGGACAATATATAATTTTTTTTTTTTTTTTTTTTTTTGAAACCGTTTATTACAAGACTCAAAAAATATACAAATATGGGCCTACAACCTTCCGGCCGGCCGCTAGCAATAAAAGGAGCATACGATATACATTTATAAAACACATGGTGCTGCGGCCGAGCATGCACAGGAGGTAACATCGTTGCGAGCCACACTATCCAGACCCCACTATACGGTTCCATTTTAAACTTAAAGAACAACAAATACAAACAAACCCACAAGGCAATCCTCAATCGGAAATAGCAACACGTGCTCCCCTAGAGGGGGGATCCTAGCCATCCATAGGAATCTCAAGAGGGGGGGGAGAGATCAGAACTAGGGCTGGGTACACCTAATGCCCAGGTACCGGGGGGATGAGTTGGCTAAGGGGACGGGGCCGGCGACGGATCGGGCAATAACGGTGGAGCACAGATTCCCCCGCGGTAGGCGTTCCAGGGGCCCCATACTTTCACCCATGTCGCAGGCTTACCTCTCGCCACATAGACCACCTTTTCCCGAAACATGCACCAATCCATATGTTCCTTCCAGGCCGAGACAGTCGGGGGCCTCTGGGATCCCCACAGTTGGGCAATATCACGCTTGGCAACCATATACCCCAGAGTCACCCACCACGTCTGCGGCACCGAGTAATCGGTAGGCTCCCACACATTCAACAGGCATCTCCTCGCTTCGGGCAACAGCGCCACATGCGTGACCACTCGCAGCACCTCATGCACACCACGCCAGAACCCCTCCACCTCCGGGCACTCCCACAAGATATGCAGAAAAGTCCCCAGCGCACCACACCCACGCTTACACAAACCGTCCTCAGCATAGCCCATACGCAGGAGCTTTGGCCCCGTCATGTAGACCCTGTGGAGTATCTTGAGCTGGACGAAACGAAGGCGAGCCGGTATGGCCACCTCTTTCGGGGAGGCCACCGCGGAGATCCAGTCCTCGTCGTCCAGCTCCAGCCCATCGGATCCCAAGCCTCACGAAGGGCAGTCAACAAGTCTGAGCGGTCGTTGATCAGTTTTTTGTAGATCAGTGAGATCGTGCTGTCAGGGACGTGTCCATCCAGCACTCTATCCTCCAGGGGGGAACACTCCGGGATGGAGGCAACGTCCGGAAAGACGGAGCCCAGCGCATGCCGGACCTGCAAATACCGAAAGTACTCGCTGCCCTGCAACTGAAATTCCGTCTGCAGCATCTCGAACGTTTTAAATCCTCCCCTCGTCCAGAGATCCCCCACTTTGCTAATGCCTATTAAATCCCACTTCTCAAAGCCCTTCGAGGTCCACAAGGAGCCCAACCGCTCAGATGCGTATAGTGGTGACGCCCGGGTCAAACGGTCCTTCCACCCCATTGCAGCATTGGCCGCGTGCCACACTCGCACCATGACACGCGTGGGGCCCGTTAGGCGAGCGTCGGGCGCGCTAGAGTAGAGCGCTCGATTATGGTCACCACCTGGAAGTAGCATCCTATCCATTTCAAACGCCGGGTTTAAGGCGGGCCCATATAGGCCCTGATTAATCGCAGCTAGCTGGGAGGCCCAATAATACCGTTTAATATCCGGGAGGGCAATCCCCCCGTCATACCAGGGGAGCGTCAGCTTAGCCAGGGCAATACGTGGCCTCCCGTCCCAGAACAGGCGGCGCTGCAAACTCTCCACTTCGCGGAAGTAGCGCACTGGGACGAGGTCCATAGTGTTCTGCAACGCGTATAGGAAACGCGGCAGCGACATCATTTTAAACAATGCCGCCCGGCCGAGCGGCGAAAGCGGCAAACGCCGCCAGCGCGCGACATCCTCTTTCAGACGCTGGAGGGGGGGAAGCAAGTTCCGATCATACCGAGCCTCCGGGTCCAGAGTAATGAAGACACCCAGGTACCTAAATCCCTGCGGGGCGACCTGGATCGGACAGCCCCGTGGGAGGATAGGAGCCTCCCCAGAGAGAACATACACACACGATTTAGCCCAGTTGATGACCAGACCGGAGTTACGACCGAATGAATGCAAAACATCAACCAGTACTATGAGTGATTTACGTGGGGAAGCTAGGTACAAGAGGATGTCATCAGCGTATAGGGATACGCGGTCTTCATACTCAGGGGTCCAGCGGAGACCACGGATGGAAGGCTCCCACCGCAGCCACTCCGCCAGGGGCTCCAAGGCAAGTGCAAAGAGGAGCGGCGATAAGGGGCAGCCCTGCCGTGTGCCCCGGCCCAGCTCGAACGGAGCCGACACTCTTCCGTTCACCACCACCTGCGCCAATGGGCCCGAATACAGCAATTTGACCCAACTGATGAACCCTGGGCCAAATCCAAACTTCGCAAGCATCGCCCAGATATATGGCCACTCAAGCGTGTCAAACGCCATGGTGGCGTCTAAGGACGTCAAAATGGCCGGCTCCCGTATGAACGGGGCACGTGCGAGCACACCGTGCAAACGCCGCAGATTAAGGGCTGTGTTGCGATGGGGAATAAAGTCAGATTGGTCCTGATGAACCAAATCCCCCACCACGCCGACCAGCCGATTGGCCAGTACCTTGGCGAGAATCTTGGGCTCCGCATTCAGTAGCGAAATGGGCCGATAGGATGTAACCCGGTCCCGAGGTCTCCCTTCCTTGTGGATGACCACGATTGTAGCCAGACGCTGGTCCGGCGGGAGGGAGCCCACCGAGTGTGCCGCCAGGAACATAGCCCGGAGGTGGGGTGCCAGCGTATCCGGTCGCAACTTGTACAACTCGATAGGGAGACCATTCGGACCCATGGCCTTGCCGGAAGCGACCGAGCGTATGGCGAGGGCGATCTCGTCGGAGGTGGGAGCGGCGTCCAACGACACCCTGTCCTCCCCGGAAAGGGACGGCAGCGCGATATCACTGAGCAGGGCACGGGAATCCTCTTCCGAGCAGGGAGACACCGGGGAATACACCCCATGGAAATAATCCGCGAAGCAGGAGACAATTTCTTCTGGCTCAGTTACACACACACCATCCGTTTTCTCAATCAGCGGGACCACACGATTCGCTCTCTCTTTTTTGTCCAACCACGCTATAAGTTTACCAGCCTTATCACCCACATCATACAGTCGCCCATGTTGCTCTCTACTGAGGCCCCTGGCCGCCTCCGTGACGAGGGCCCTGTAGGCCGCTTGCTTGAGTTGGAGGACATGTAATGCAGCATCCGTCACCCCACCTTCTAAATTCCCCTCCAACTCGGCTATTTCAGCCTCCATCCGGGTCACCTCCTCCCGCTCGCGCCTCCGGGCGTGGGAAATAAGGGATAGGGCCTCCCCTCGGAGTACTGTCTTGAAGGCCTCCCATAGCGGTACGGCCGAAGGCACAGACCCCACATTCTCATCAAAATATCGCTGAAGGGATTTAATCAATTCAGCGCGAATGGTGGGGTCGCGCAGGTACCAAGGATTGATTGGGACCACCCTACCCTCACCCCTCGGAAAGACATCAAAGTGCAGTAGGAGCGGGGAGTGGTCCGAAATACCCCGTGGCAAATGGCGCACCTCTCCCACCCTCCCAACATAGGCCGCCGGGACAAGGACATAGTCTAGTCGTGAGAGACTACCATGGGCTCCCGAGTGGAAAGTGTACTGCAGCTGCGTGGGGTGTTTTAAACGCCAGCAGTCCACTAATCCAAATGTATCCAAGAGGCCGGGTAGCCACGCCTGTGCCCGGGGGAGGTCCCTAGGGGGGTGACGATCCAAAGACCCAGATACCACCGCATTAAAATCCCCCCCCACAACTAAAAGCCCCCCCGGAAGGCCAAGGAGAAGGCGCCCAAGGTCCGCAAAGGTGGTCGACTGCAGTCCCGGTGGGATGTATACTGACACAAAGACAACCACTTTGCCCTCCAGTCTTCCCACCAAGACCGTATAACGTCCCCTGTCATCGTGGAGCACCTCATCAATCTCCAACGGGAGCGAGTTCTTCACCATGATGCCCACACCCCGTGAGCCGGACGTGAAGCCCGAGTGAGCCACTAGGCGATAGCCACGCCGATTCATGGCGCAGAAGGAGTTGCCAATGAGGTGTGTCTCCTGCAGAAAGACTACATCGGGCGAGATTCGCTTCAAAAACTGCAGGACCACACCCCGTTTGATCCTGTCCCCCAGTCCATTCACATTCCAAGACAACAAAGTTAGTTCCCTACCCCCCATCATATACAGAAGCCATCATTCGTCCCCCGGAGAGCACTTTAGAACTAACACAATAATACGTTTGCCTTGTGATAAAAACGAACAACACCCCATCCCTACCCACCCACCCCAACAGAACTCCCCCCTCCCTGCACCCCTGCATGAGCCCAAACAGCCCCCCCAACGTGCAGTGTGCCTGTCGCCCCATATATAGTTAGACTAACTAAACCCCCTAGAGGAGGAGGGAGAACCCCCAATAGACCCAACACAACCTCCATAGGAGGGGAACTTACAAAAACTGACGCAGAATCAAAAGTGGCATCATTTTCGTCCAGAGTGAGGCCCAATATTAGACCCTCAGTCCTGATCCAGCGTGCCGTCTCCCCCCGCCAACCCCCCCCCCCCGCCCCCCCGATCACGATCCCCGGGCAGAGTATCCAGCCAGTCCCCGGCCGCTTCGGGACGATCAAAGAAGTGCATGCGACCATCCACCTCCACACGCAGCTTGGCCGGGAAAAGCATGGCGTATTTGAGGTTTAGGTCCCGAAGACGGCGTTTGACGCCTAGGAAGCTCAGTCTCTGCTTCTGGACCGCTGGGGTGAAATCAGGATAAAAATTAACCTCCATATTGTTAAGCTTGACCGGTCCATGCAGTCTGGAGGTTTGCAGGATAGCGTCTCTATCCCGAAAATTGAAAATCCGGGCGATGAGAGGTCTCGGAGGGGCTCCGACCTTCGGCCTTCCCCCGGGAACCCTGTGGGCCCTCTCCACAGCGAAGAATTTGCTCAGCCCCCGTGGCTGGAGATGGGTAGCAATCAGGTCCTCCACAAAGAGATCCGCCGCCGCCTCCTCGCGTCCCTCGGGCACCCCGATAATGCGGATGTTGTTCCTCCGTGCCCGACTCTCGGAGTCCTCCAGGCATCGATCCATAAGCGCAGTCGCCTGACTAAGCCGGCGCACCTCTGTTTGCAAGGCCGCCACATCTGTCGTTAGGCCCGATGCGGTGTGGGCCAAAGACTCTACTCGGTCGTTGGTTTTGGAAAGATCGGCCCTCACCAGGCCAACATCCACGAGGACCGAGTCAATCTTCTGCGCCAGTGTATCAAACCGCTGGCCCACCGAGGCCTTCATCTCGGCAATGGCGCCCATAACATCTCGCAGAGTCAGATCTGCGGGCAGGTCTGGGGCATCAGGAGGGCTCTCAGGGGACTTGCGCGGTCCATCGGGAGATCCCTTCTGGAGGGTATAGCGGTCCATACTGTTGGCCTGATGGACGGCGCCACGTCGGGTCGATTTGGTCTTTGCCCGGTCTCCATCTTGTTTCGTGGCCATGGCCACCAGTCTCCCGGTCGCACCAGCCACGTCGTGTGGGGCAGGAAAGCAGGGCCACGAGCTCCGGGGGGGCCCCCTCAGAGCAGCGGGGTGGATCACAGCCTGCAGGCAGGCAGGGTCTCCCAGCAAGGCCACACCACACCAACACCAAGGGCTCCGCGACCCAACCTCGCAGAGACGACAAGGTGGTGCGAAAGCGAAAGCGAAAGTGCGGGGTACGCGAGTCGCCAGGCCCTGCCTGCCGCTGTTGTTCACTTTGTCACTGGATCACCCCACAGCGCAAATCCGGGGTCCGGCGAGGGGAAGGCCGCACACCTCAATTGGTGCTCACTCCGGTGTCCGAGGTCCGATTCAGAAGCGGGAAACGGGTGCCACCTCAGCTCAGGTTCACCAACATAGTCCCCTCATCCAGGGCAGGATAATTTCAGGATAATCGTAGGAGGTTGCGGAGGTCCTCGGGAGCCTCGCACCTACGCGGCCATCTTGGTTGCGCGCTAGGCTCCTCCCCCACAATATATAATTTTAATGATGCAATGTTGTACAGCTGATGGAAGAAAATTGGAAGCTTTAATAAAAAAAATTGTAGCAAGTCAACTATCAATATCAGGAAGAACTTTTGTAGCAGTAGCAATAATTTTCCATGATGGTACTTCTACAACATCTGGACATTACACTGCCTATTTAAAATGTGATAATGGATGGACATATTGTAATGATGCTCAATTGGATTTTAAACAACGTTTGCCTCGCGAATTACCAAATTCCTACCTAATATTTTTAAAGCCAAAGTTTTAGGAACATAATTCAGCGTATTAGGAATATGTTACAATGTCTTAATATGATTACTATTGGACAATTTCAGTTTAAAGGATTTCAGCAATACCATTTGGCCCAGAGGAAAGGTATACATTTGAATGATGGACTTTTTGTTGCACATTCTCATAGCATATATTTTTTAGAAACGTCATTTACAGTGTACAGAAATTATAAAAAGAATTCTTTATTGAATCATTATTTGAGTACTTTCAGATTCAAGTATAAAAATTGCTTAGAAGGAACCATTTTAAATGTATGTGTGATTTGTATGATATGGTTTGTTGTTGATGATGTATGAATAATTGTTCATCGTATTATTTGATTTCTTTCATATTCAAGTAAGAAATTTCTCATAGAAGAATGCATTTTACATATGGGTGATTTGTATTATATGGTTTGTTATTGAGGATGTAGTTTTGTGGAATATTCAAAAACAGTTGGATATGTGATAAATATGTTAGATATAGGTTTTTTTTTTTTAAACAATCTAATTGATTGTTTTTTTTTTTGCCCGCTGTTATGTGATGAGTAAGATAGAAATCACTGTTTGTAGTGAAATTCAATATATTCTGAGAACAGCAAAAAAGGCAAAGAAAATAATTTAACAAAATGTTAAAATTATGTTGTGTTGTAAAAAATATATTATTATATATTATAACTGTATTTTTTCATCTATTTCAAAGATACTAATTCTAACATTTGAAATTTTCAGAAATTTAAATTATAAAAAACAACTGAAAAAAATGTGTAGCATTTTTTTTTCTATTAATGTGAAGGTAAGTTTAACTAAGTATTAATATGCACAATGGGCTGTGTTTCCACACTGGTGAAGAAAGGGGGGATGGAAGGAGTAGATATGTGTGGAAAGATGCTCAGTGGGCGTTTTAAGTTACAGGATAAAGTTAACATGAATACTGAGTGCCCCTGGGGCCAAGTAACCCACCAGATATGTGCGGAAAGTGCCAAAGACTCTGCATTGGAGAGAGGTATAAAATGGGACATGGTTTCAGAGCACCTCAGTGCAATGCAGCTGTATGGTGTTCAATAGAGAGACATGGAGGGTTAGTAGGGCCCAGGGACTTTCAGAATTAAAAGACACTAAATTCCTCAACTTAAAACACGTCACAGAGTGTGTTTGCAGATGTGACATCATGCTACATCCCTTCCCTTCACCACTCTAAAAACATGTCCTATCACTTTGCCAAAACCTAAGTACTTACAAATGTATCTTCTTCTCTCTTTGCAGTACTGAAATTACTCTATTTATAAGTCATATAGTTAAGGATTGGCCTAGCCATTAACCCTAGTACAAGTTAATTTCTTTATATACTATACAAAAAGATCTGCAAGAAGCTACAAAGTATTAATACAGTCTTCAAAACACCAAGTTTATACCTATGTAGTTTTGGAATCTCCCTGTCATAGGATATCATGTGACCTGAAAAAAAAAGATTTGACTGGTTCATAATATTTCCCATTGTATCTATTGAAGGACCACAATCGTTTCAATCATTCTTGTTTGAGCATCTTTGGAGACAATGCTCTGTGCTTACCTCCTATCATTCTCGTGCAATTTTTCAAACAATGTACTATCAAAATGTTCTTATTGTAATAGTCTGCCAATCCCTAAGCACTTATAGGGCAATTTTAGAAGCATCCTGTGCCAAAAAGATGTCACTTTTTGTAACATACTTATAGCGCAAGACACTCTTTCATATTTACAAAGAGAGGAAAATGCACTCATGTACCTTTTCTTCTCCATGTAAATACGATCTCATCATACACACCACTTTGCGTTGAAAGGGCGTTCTATAGG
Organism: Triturus cristatus; assembly: GCF_964204655.1. NCBI lineage: Eukaryota > Metazoa > Chordata > Amphibia > Caudata > Salamandridae > Triturus > Triturus cristatus. Next base: position 86,094,775 of record NC_140580.1, on the reverse strand, counting down.
TGTTGCTGTGCGTGATTGCACAGAACACTCATAGAACAAGACACAGCTCCAGTTTATCATAAATCATAAATCTGGACATGTGTGTGAATGCTGCACCATCCTCCAATTGGTGTAGCAAGGCACAACAAGGAGAATTGTTTTCATTTCTCCTCATTTTTTTTCGTTCAATACATGCTACAATGCTCAGCATACATTGAAGGAGAAAAATGCCTTTACTGATTGTTTTTGTGCAGGAAGGTGTGTCTTACTGCACAAAAACAAACTCCACACAACACAGATATCCTTGCACCATGGTGCAAGGGTGCCTGTGTCACCACATGGCTGCAGTTTAAGCAGCAGTGCAGAGGGAAGCATAGACTTGCAACATATTTATGTACATATGTTGCATCCCTGTGCTTCAGAAGTACCACAGCAAACTACTAATGCATTATTTCAGTCAATTATGCACTACACATACATTCATCAAAACTTTCACACACTATCATACAAATATAGCTCTTTTTTAACCAGAGAAGTTAGTTCTGAAAATAACTTTTTTTTTGTTTTATATTTTTGTTTTGATTTTCTGAACAATTTTTTTGATTTTTTTTCAAAAGGGAAAAAAAGAGAACTGGAGGAACAAAACAATGAACTTCAGGGGAAAAAAACAACCTCTAGCAGCGATGGTTATCTTGCAACCGGCAAATTAAATTCACTGACTGCTCTCCATAACAGAGTAATTTGTTGCACTTCATGCAGTGCACCTTCAGGGTGGCAAATTGTGGACGTATATCCAGATGTTCTGTAGAGGCAGATGTCCCGGAAGTACTGGGTACTGCAGGTGGTGGAATAACTCGCATTCTTCTACACTCCTTTCGCGCCAGTTTGACAGGATGCAGAGTTTTGAGATGTTTCATCATGCTTGCAGTCCCGCAAGAGTACTTTTTCGTGGGATCTCCGCATGACAGGACCCTTTGGCAGATTTTGCATGTCACTTTGGTGACATTTGTTTTATTTTGTCCCTCTGGAAATGTAAAACATTTCCAAACAATAGAGGTGTACCTCTCAGGGCGTGGAGGTTCAGCCACAAATTCATCATCTGATGAATGATCAGATTGAGATGATGGCTGCTGTCCTAAAGCCATTGTTTTAGAAAAGAAATCAATACTAAGTGTGCACTTAGCAAAAAAAGGTTCTTCAAAGTACAGAGATGCTCCTCCAAAGAAGGTCTAAGAAGAATGATTGAAATGGGTGGGGTCCTTCAATAGTTAGAATAGGAAGTCTAATGAACCAATCAAATCCCTTTTTTTCAGGTCACATGCGGTCCACGCACCCTGCGCATAGGCAGCACGCACCCAGCGCGACTTCGCGAAATCGCATTAAAAACTAATATAGGTTTATTAAAAGTAAAAATATATTATTTTTATGATTAGCTCAGATTATGTCTTGCCTTAATATTTATATTAAATACATATATACATCTTTTTTTACATTAAAAAATTTCGGGGGACTCGCGCACTCCCCGCATCAAATACGTATATGACGTCACGCGGAAGCGCGAGAGTGTCGCGTAACATACAACGTATGTGTCGCGTATGCACCTGAAGTCGCGCACGGGTTGCATAGCAATCGCGCATGAAAATACGCACCCATTGCACACCCTACGCGGATCTTTCACAATCGTAAAGTGGCGGATAGGTTCCGCACAGTGATCGAGAACGGTACACATTGGTTGAGCGACTTCCCCAAAAAATTAAAAATACAATACAAAAAATATTAAAAATATATATAAAATAAAAATAAAATATTAGAGTTTAAATATTTTTAAAAACATTTTTTTAAAATTTTACATTCAAAACATGTAATGTAATTAAAAAAATAAAAATATGTAAAAATAAGAAGTTTAAAAAATTTAGAAAAACAGTATAAAAAAACTAAATATAATAATTAATACATTTAAAGATTATGATTTAAAACCCCATGAAATTCAGTAAAAAACCATAGGTTACAGATATGTTATAGATAGGAATTAGCTTTTAAAAAACCTTTGAAATTCACTGAAAAAACCATAGGTTTCAGGGGCGTTATAGTTAGGAATTAGCATTTAAAAAACTTTTGAAATTCACTGAAAAAACCATAGGTTTCAGGTATGTTATAGTTAGGAATTAGCATTTAAAAAACCTTAGAAATTCACAGGAAAAACCATAGGTTTCAAGGGTGTTATAGTTAGCTGGACATTTCACTCGTACAAAATCATTGAAATTCCGCAGTTATTGTTAGTTCTGCTAACTATAACTCGCGTGCCCGCAATCCACTGCTGATGATGTCACATATTACATCATTCATGACATGGTCAGTGACATCACTGATGAGATCACTGATGACATCTCAAATGACATCACTGATGACATCACTGATGACATCATCCACGTGACAGTCTGATACAGCTCATCATACACTAGTATAACCTTTCTTCACTCACTGTAAAATACAGAGTACCATATTTGAATCCATTGACACACCAATATAAGTTTCTAAAAACCCACTCAGTGATTCCTAGATCTACACACACATTTAAACACTTACCTATAAATTCACTCATACATGCTGACAAAGATTAATAGAACACTATCAAATATACCTATATCGACATTACACACCAGCACACATCATATTAACTTATGCAGTCGTCCTACTCACTTATGCAAACAATGGATCATACTTACATTTAGTCAGCTACACACTTATACAAACACCACTTTTACTTATTCATCTAGATAGTAACTCATACTTTGTATGTTATAAAATCACTATTACAAGTATACAGTTATCCATACAGTCACTCATATAATCTCTGAGTGTTATGTATACTTATTTATATACAATTGTCACATACACTGCCTTTTATTTTTCTATTTTGTTGGACATGTACCATTGAGAGATATATTTGCTCATCACCACACCCATAAAGATATTCACTCACCCAAACAACAGTTATAACATGCAGTCTTAACCTCATATACCTACTGAATCAACTATTCACACATCTTTGGGCAGTCACACACACCCCATCGAACCACACACACATTCACTCTCCCATACAAATACTCAGTTAACTAATCAATAACTAATATAGACTTTCACGTAGCTAGTAACCAACTGGTGCAGCAGTTTACACAACAACTGACAAAGTGATACAGATATTCACACAGTTTAGTCACTATCCAATATATTTAGTGAGGCACTATAAATTACTCAAGTAAACAGCCAATCACACTGCTACTAAATCCTCCATCCAGATATTTATATATCCACTCATTCATCAATGCAGATTGCTATATATATATATAATTCACTGAAAAAACCATAGGTTTCACACATGTTATAGTTAGCGGAAATTTTACTGATAAAAAACCAATGAAATTCCCCCGTTATAGTTAGTGCAGGCAACTATAACTCACGCGACCGCAATCCTCTGCTGATGCTAATACTGTATTTAGACACTTATTTGCCCATGTCTTCTTCCATACATTTTTAGCTATACATATATTACAAATATTTTTTTTTCATAAAGACACATATGTCATCAGCAGAAGATTGCGGTCGCGTGAGTTATAGTTGCCTGCACTAACTATAACGGGGGAATTTCATTGGTTTTTTATCAGTAAAATTTCCGCTAACTATAACATGTGTGAAACCTATGGTTTTTTCAGTGAATTTGCAAGGTTTTTTAAATGCTAATTCCTAACTATAACGTGTGTGAAACCTATGGTTTTTTCAGTGAATTTGTACGGTTTTTTAAATGCTAAGTTACTTTACGCCATTCGTGGCGTGCGCGCCCACTTAATGCATTTCGTTCCGTGCGCGCACGGTGCGCTTCGCGCACCGTGCGCGCACAGTGAGCACGCAGTGCGCTTCGCGCACCGCGCGCCCACTTTACGCAGTTAGTGCCGTGCACGCACGGTGGGCACGCGGTGCGCTACGCGCACCGCGTGCCCACGTTACGCTAGATGGGCCATGTACGCACGATGCGCTTCGCGCACCGTGCGCACATGGAGGACATATGATGCACTTCGTTTTGAAAGGTAATATTTTAATTTTTCGTATATTTTATAATCCATGCAAAAATGGTGCCCTTCGGGCACCATTTGCACACGGGGTGGAGAGAGTGTGGATAATTTTTTTTTTATTATTTTTTTTTAAATATTTTAGTTTATCTCATGTGTAATAAGCCATGCACAATTGGTGCACTTCGGGCACCAATTGCACACGGGGTGGAGAGAGTGTGGATAATTTTTTTTTTTTATAAAATTTTTTACCGTACGCGTACGGTAAGCGTAATCGGCAAAATTACCAAAAAAATAAAAATTACGTTTTTGGCCTTGGGGGATCTTTGGGGACTCCCTCAACATGGCTATGTGTGTGGGAGCTGTCTAAACAGCCCCTTTACATGTTTTTGGGCTTTATATTTTAAAAATCACTCTCAGTGCGAGAGAGAAAATGGCGGCCGCCGCTTCCTGGTTTCGGCCGATTCGAATGTTTACTTAGATCTAAGAGCCAATCAGAATCGCGCTCGCGCACGCCACCGTACGCGTACGGTAAGCGTACCGTAAGCGCACCGTAAGCTGGCTCAGATATATATATTGATTTAAAGGCTATTTTCTCAGAATCTACTGAACAGATTTACACCAAACCTACAAAAGGCACTTCCTTGACCTGAGGACTACCTCTCTGCCAAATTTCTAGTAATTCTGTTCAGCCGTTCGGGCTGTAGCCCTGTCTAAAGGTCCTATGGAAAAATGCATGGGAAAAACGCGTTTTGGGACCCCCCTTTTATCTCAGCCCCCGCTTGACGAATCCCCCCGAGACTTTCAGGGTAGGAGCGGAGCGTAGCGCCCCACCTATTTTGAAAAATTCACGAGGATTCGTCGACCGGCGCCAAAGTTATTCAAAATAGAATGTTGCGGATTTCCTATGGAAACGTGGTCCTAACTATAACTACCTACTGGCGACCGCCAGTAGGTAATACATATTTAAATAACAAACCAAACCACATTCACTGGATGATGTCATCACTGATGTCATCAGTGATGTCATCAGTGATGCCACTGACCATGTCATGAATGATGTAATATGTGACATCATCAGCAGTGGATTGCAGGTGCGCGAGCTATAGTTAGTAGAACTACAACTGAGGAATTTCAATGGTTTTGTACAAGTGAAATGTCCAGCTAACTATAACACCCCTGAAACCTATGGTTTTTTCAGTGAATATATATATATATATATATCAAACACACAAGTTGCCCCCTGAGGATGCCACACGTGGAGGAGGTTCCTGCACTAACATCACCTACAGCAAAAGAGAACAGAATGCCGTTAAGTTTTCAAATCTTTGCCAAACGCTTTTCGAGCACTCCTTGTGCTCTTGATCACTGGCTGAAATAAACAAAGGAAACTGAATAACTCTGCACAGGTGCTTTATTTATGAAAGTCCTGCCCATGTGGGCGTCAGCAGGATGGAATTCTGGTCTCTATAGTCCTTGCAATTCCTGCAATGAACTTATGCCAAATAAAAATCCCCAGTGGGCTCCGTGAACAAACTCCGTTGTAAGCATGTATTTCCAAGTGGAATTGATATTACTTTAGTCTCTTGCTGGATGGAAAACTTGTCAGGCACCTCCACTCCCCTTGGCAATATATACCGGTGAAAAAGGCTTCCTCCGTTCCATGAGAGTGCTTGTGATTCTGAGCAGCCTGGAGCCGCAGCAGCGGCGGGGTATCCTCGCGGCTGGCAAAAGCCGCTAAACATCAAACACACAAGTTGCCCCTTGAGGATGCCACACACGGAGGAGGTTCCTGCACTAACATCACTGGCAGCAAAAGAGAACAGAATGCCGCCAAGTTTTCAAATCTTTGCCAAATGCCTTTTGAGCACTCCTTGTGCTCTTGATCACTGGCTGAAATAAACTAAGGAAACGGAATAACTCGGCACAGGTGTTTTATTTTGAAAGTTTTGCTGATTAAAGACAAATCGATACAACACCCCTGTGAGTGCTGTACTCTGTTTTAAGGAATTGCGGAGTTTTGGGAGCGCGGATATAACGTGGGGCACCACCACGTAGAAGCACCCGCCTGTGAGTGCCTCGGCATTTAGGTGCACAACGGGAGCGTGATATATATTGTTTGTAGCCCAGTGGCAGTGGGCTGGCGCGCAGACGCTTAGAGAGCTCTCAGAACTTTTTCCTGCATCTCCTCAATTTTACTGTAGCGTCCCGCTGATTCGAGCGGTCGGCGCTTTCACCCTACGCGAGGGTTTTAAAACTTTTATTGGTAACCCCTGTACTTTTGTTATGCAGGTAGAATAACTATACCTTATCATCCCAGGTATTCTGCTGGCTGGGGGCTGTTTGAGATCGCCGGTCCCCGCCGGTAGCGGCCGCCATCTTTGATTGGGATCGTTTGATTGGAGTGGAGCCCTGAACTCCACCCTCGCTCCGCCCCTATTTAGGAGCACGCTTTGAGCCTCGCTTCGTGTTTGTTTGTAGCCCAGTGGCAGTGGGCTGGCGCGCAGACGCTTAGAGAGCTCTCAGAACTTTTTCCTGCATCTCCTCAATTTTACTGTAGCGTCCCGCTGATTCGAGCGGTCGGCGCTTTCACCCTACGCGAGGGTTTTAAAACTTTTATTGGTAACCCCTGTACTTTTGTTATGCAGGTAGAATAACTATACCTTATCATCCCAGGTATTCTGCTGGCTGGGGGCTGTTTGAGATCGCCGGTCCCCGCCGGTAGCGGCCGCCATCTTTGATTGGGATCGTTTGATTGGAGTGGAGCCCTGAACTCCACCCTCGCTCCGCCCCTATTTAGGAGCACGCTTTGAGCCTCGCTTCGTGTTTGTTTGTAGCCCAGTGGCAGTGGGCTGGCGCGCAGACGCTTAGAGAGCTCTCAGAACTTTTTCCTGCATCTCCTCAATTTTACTGTAGCGTCCCGCTGATTCGAGCGGTCGGCGCTTTCACCCTACGCGAGGGTTTTAAAACTTTTATTGGTAACCCCTGTACTTTTGTTATGCAGGTAGAATAACTATACCTTATCTTTGATTGGGATCGTTTGATTGGAGTGGAGCCCTGAACTCCACCCTCGCTCCGCCCATATTTAAACGGCCTCCATGTGTCGGCGCAGCGGACGAGCGCAGCGGGCGCGACGTAGGCGCGCCGGAGTTGCGCCTGAGTTAAGCCCGTCTGCGCCCGTCCGCGGCAGGCCGGGGCATGGGGCATGTCACTCTGCTCCCTTACTCATCTACACTCGCTCCTTTCTAGTCTCTGCTCATGATCCTGCCCTCCCCCCCCCCCCTCTCCGTACCGAAACTGCTTCTTCATAATCTGTTTACGACTAGAACCTCGTTCCCGGAAATTTCCCCTATCTTTTCCGATAATGGCGTCCATTCTTCAAATCCCGCGTCCCGGGCCCAGTCACTCCCTCGCTCTACTTCCTCCCCATTGTCTGTGATGTATCTTAACACCCGGTCCCTGGTCTGTCATCAATCAGAAATATTTTACCTCCTGGACTCGGAACAGCCTGATGTCCTGTTCTTGACCGAGACCTGGCTCACTGACGATTCATCTCCTGACGTTCTGGCGGCCATTCCCCCAGGCTACTACATCCTGCAGACCAACCGCCCTGCTGGTAAAGCGGGCGGCGGCGTTGCAGCCATCATCAGACACCCCGTTAGGTTCTCCCCAGTGTCCTTTCCTAGTATCGCCTCGACAGACTGTCTCGTATTAAGACTGGAGCAGCCTGGGTCTTCACTCATCTGTGTGTTGACCTATCGCCCCCCTCAATCTATGCCTGACTTTTCTATCCTGTTCGGTAACATGATCACCCAGCTTACCATCAGCAATTCCAACGTGTTGATCATGGGCGACTTTAATTACTGGCCATCAGACACTCATGAAACTGCTGATTCGCGTGCTTTTTCTGACCTAATGTCGAGCCTTAACTGCACTCAACATATACATGCACCCACACATGTTAAAGGCCACATTTTAGACCAAGTTTGGACCACCTCTCTTGCCATCTCTGCTCCCCTCATCGCCCCTTGTCTCTGGTCTGACCATCACCTCATCACTTTCTCCTTATTCCTGTCTCCCCCTATCACCGCTGCCCACCAATTTAATTTCCTGGCGCGCAATTGGAATAAAGCCGACCTTAACAAACTTACGGCTCTCCTGAGTTCTTCACCCCCACTCATGACTGGACCCAACATCTCTACCGACCTTCAGTCCAAAACCCTCACACACTGGCTTACCGCTGCGGCCGACTCTGTGGCACCACTAAAACCGGTTAAGACAAGGCGCAGGCACGATGCCCAAAAGTGGTTTACCGCTGAGCTCCGCGCACACAAACTTACTCTCCGCCAGGCAGAGAGACGCTGGCGCCGGGATTACTCCCCCGAATCGAAAATGATCTTCTCGTCTCGGCTGAAGGAGTACAAGAACGCTATTACTGTGGCTAAATCATGCTACTTCTCAGGCAAAATTTTAAACTCATCCAATAAATCTAAAGATATTTTTTCTATAGTGGATGAATTATCCAACCCGGAAAGAGTCATCTTAGCCCCTCTCCCTTCTCAATCCTTGTGCGACTCCCTTAATCAATTCTTTGTGGAGAAAATCACCAAAATTAAAACTAGCATTTCCACCTCCCCACCTGCCCCTACATCCTTTTGTGTCCCCAGTTACTCTCCCACACACACCTTTACTCACTTCCCTCCTATGTCCAAGGATAACTTTCTCTCACTCCTACACAACGTCTCTTCTGGCTCTCCCAGCGATTGTTGCCCCCCCTCGGTCCTTCGAGAAGTTTTTACCGCCTGTCCTGACCCCCCCCTTGCTCTCTTGAACAACTCTCTAGCCATAGGGGAGGTTCCGGGACCCTTCAAACAGGCCGAGGTGGTTGCCATCCTCAAAAAACCTTCGGCAGACCCCTCCATCATGAGCAACTTTCGCCCTATCTCTCTTCTTCCCTATCTTAGCAAAGTTCTAGAGTAGCACGTCACTCACGCTCTCAGCTCCTTTGTGGAAGAATCTGGTGTACTGGACCCCCAGCAGGCTGGATTCAGACCTGCGCACTCAACAGAAGCCGTCATCCTTTCTGTTATGGAGGAACTGCGCAGGGGCGCGGACGCGAACATCTGCCAGGCCTTGGTCCTCCTGGACTTGTCGGCCGCCTTTGACACGGTCGACCATCAAATTTTGGTCGATCGTGTCAGGGAGGCTGGCATCCAGGGCACCGCTCTGGCCTGGGTCCGATCCTTTCTGACCCAACGCCATCAAGCTGTCAGACTATCCCAGTTTACTGCCTCCCAGGTCAAACTGTCCTGTGGTGTCCCACAAGGCTCTTCCCTCTCCCCCCTCCTTTTTAATTTGTATCTTTCCCCACTTATCTGTGCCCTCCGTCAGTTCAATGTCACAGCATTCAACTATGCTGATGACATACAACTAATTTTCAACATCAACTCCTCTGCTGACTCTATTGCCACCTTTCAAAATACCCTGTGCTTTATCAGCAACTGGATGAGCTCAAACCATCTGAAGCTCAACCCCGACAAGACCGAACTCGTTCTTGTCGGAGGTCCCCTCAACCCTTGGGATTCTTCTTTTTGGCCTCTCAGCCTTGGCAGTCCACCTAGCCCCGCCAACTGTGTTAAAAGTCTGGGAGTCGTCATCAGTAGTAATCTCTCCATGACGCCCCAGATTAGCGCGGTAGTCTCCTCCAGCCATTTCCAATTAAGGAAAATTAAGAAAATCTCCCGGCTACTTACTTCCGAGGCTCTTACCCTGGCCCTGATGGCGCTTGTAATATCGAGGTTAGACTACGCCAACGCGCTCTATGTAGGCATCCCAGCCTACCAACTCAGGCGGCTTCAGCTGATCCAGAATCAGGCTGCCCGCCTGATCCACTTCCTCCCTAGAGATCATCATGTCCGTCCCCTCCTGAAGAGCCTTCATTGGCTCCCTGTAGCCGCCCGCTGTAAGTTCAAGCTGGGTTGTATCATTTACAAATCTCTAGCCGGCCAGGGCCCCCTCTTTATTTCTTCCCTTCTTCAATCCTACGTCCCTTCCCGCACTCTCCGGTCTTCCCAAATGGTCTTGCTTTCCATCCCTAGATATAAGAGGAAGAAACACGGCGGGCTCAAGTTCTCCTTCCTGGCCCCCACTTTTTGGAACTCCCTCCCCTTGTCCCTGAGATTGACCACTTCGTACCCCAGCTTCAGATCTGCCCTTAAAACTTTTCTTTTCACAGAATCTTATCAATAAACGGCCTTTGCTCTATCTTCTGCTCTCTTTACTTTGGCGCCAAGAAACCTAATGGTGTTAGTTGCGCCCTTATAAATTTATTTAACATAACATAACATAACATATATATATATATATATATATATATATATATATATATATATATATATATATATATATATATATATATATATATATATATATATATATATATATATATATATATATTTATATCATCTTGTTTCTTCCGAGTATTTCTTTGCCACTCCTTAACGAGAGCTGCGTCGTTGCAAGGGACCTCTCGAGAGCAGGTCCTAATACATCAATCCAGGAAAGACAACGCTGTGTGCGGTTCAAAGATTTTATTTCAAACTGCCGTTATCAAACGCGTTTCAACTGCAAAGCAGCCTTGTTCACTGATAGCAAAATTTAAAACACGCGGTCAAAGTGCTTTACGTGCTTGAAAACAAATCACATGATAAACTACAAACGTGATAGACGTGAAAAACAGACTCGTAGTTTTTCAGTTTCACAGGCAATGCATGCCAAGTGGCCAGTCAATTTCATGCTGCAACTTTCACATTTTACATAATGTTTTTTGTAATTGATGAGGAATAATTTATACAAACCAATCAATTGCAATGTTGTACAAATACAATTAAAACATATTGAATAAGCGCATTCAGCATTAGTGCTATATTGTCATATTTAGCGCAAAAACATTTGTTCCTCATTTTGCATCAATTCTGCTCTAGTGAGCTTTCCATTCTTATTTTTCCGCATTAAATTCTTTTTACTTTTTACGAAAACGCATAACATTTACACCCAAGTGGGCTTACATATTCGATTTGTTGCAAATTCATTTCTTGGTTTACTGGTGGATGTCATGACTAGCAACCTTACATCTGAGTCTGCTAAAAAAATATATGTATATATTTATTCTCATGATTAAAATTCATTACTTCACTATTTATTTAATGGCGGTTCATCCCTTACATGATTAATCTACAAATGTGTGTGCAAGTCTTCCTCAATATTTAATCCTCCTGGTTGCATAGAGTCTAACTCTATTATATATCGAGACTCTAATCGTCTTAGCTTTTTCTCTCGGTTTCCACCTCTCACATTCTGTTCAACTGCATCTATCACGTAGAAAGTCAGGCCCTTGATCTCTTTCCCATGTACCTTTTCAAAGTGTCTGGCTACTGGATATGTTCTGTCTCCATTCTTAATAGCCCTCAGGTGCTGTAGGATTCTTTTATGTACTTCCAGAATTGTGCTGCCCACGTACCGCAGGCCACAAGGGCACTGCAGCACGTAGACAGCAAAACTCGTCTTGCACGTATACTTCCCTTTTATCCTACGCATTCCATTAGATAGGCCTAGTCTGTATTGCTCAGTGTTTATGCCATGCGGGCAAGCTTTACATTTAACGCATTTCACAAACCCCTCTTTTTCATTCAACCATGTTGTTTTTGGTTTAGCTTTCTTTAAATTGTTACTGACTAAAGACTGTTTGAAAGACCTGGCTTTCCGGAATGTAATTTGTGGTCTCCGAGGCACATTTTTTCCCAAAACGGGTCATTCTTAATTAAATGCCAGTGTTTGTTCAAAATACTCCTTACATCTTCATGTTGCTGGCTGTATGTTGTAATGAATCTACATTGTGATTCACTTTTTTGTCATATTTTTTGTCTGTGTCAAAAAGCAGTTCTTCCCTCTTTTTGTTTATTGCTTTCCTCATTCCAGTGTTAAACCAACTGTCTGGGTACCCTCTGCTTTTAAATCTTTGTTTCAGAATGTTGAGCTCTTTCTTTGTCTCCTCAGTCTCGCTGCAATTACGCCTCACTCTAAGGCTTTCCCCATAGGGGATACTGCGTTTGAGATTTAGCAGGTGAAAACTTTTAGCGTGCAGAAGTGTGTTGCCTGAGGTTGGTTTTTTGAAAACCTTTGTTTGTACTTTGCCTTCATGGACATATACAGTTAAATCAAGGAAATTCACATTAGAAGTACTGATTACACTGGTAAAGCTAAGGTTTAGTTCGTTCGTCTGTATCTTATCAATAAAGCGTTTTTCTTCTCCTTCAGTGCCCTTCCATACAATAAACAGGTCGTCTATAAAACGGCTCCAGTGCATTATATGATTTTCCCACTCATTTTGGTGCTGCACTTGGATCACCTGCTCCTCCCACCAGCCCATATGCAAATTAGCATAGCTGGGGGCGAAGCAGGTGCCCATCGCAGTGCCACATACCTGATGGTATAATTGCACATTAAACAAAAAATAATTGCTTTTCAGACATTTCACAATCATTCTTGTAAGCATCTTTGTATGTGCCCATAGTTGTATTGGTCTTGTCCCTATAAAGTGTTTTACGGCTCGTAACCCATCATTGTGCTTAATGCTGGTATATAACGTTGATACATCAATTGTCACTAACAAATAATCACTTTCCCAAGGGAGATCATATATTTTACGTAGAAAATCTCCTGTATCCTGTATATAGGATGTGAGTGTTCTAACTAGGGGGCCTAGAAAAGAATCTACAAATTTTGATGTATGCTCTAAAGCACTACCCATCGCCGAAATTATTGGCCGACCTGTCCCTTATCTCATTTTCTCTGCCCGTATCCTGTCAAGATATTAATAAGTTGCGTGTTTTGCTCCACTTTGAACTCTCATGCAGATAGAGCTTCAGCCTTCTCTCCAACTTTGACCTTTTTAAATTTAGATATCTCAAATTTCCTCATTATAGGCTAAGGCAGCTTGGCTTTCAGTTTCATCTCACAGGCATTTAAAAGATTGCTAGCTGTCTCCTGATTGTCCGTCTACAGGTTGGCCCATTCTTTATCCAAGTCAACTACTTCTTGTTCCTTGGGAGCTCTGTTGTTCATTGTTCCTTTTAATTGTGTAAGAAGTGATGTTAGCCCTTCAAAAGAACCTTGTTTGCATCCCAGGCTGTTGGCCAATCGAAAGTTCCTATTAATCTGACAATACTCCTTAGTTATCTTACATAGGAATTTTGTAAAAAATCCGTTCCTTCATAACAGTCCTAACCATTGTCCATCTGATCCTATGCTGATCGTTCTTTCTGATTACAATCTACAATTTAACCACTGCATTGTCATATAAGAGGATAGAAAGAAAGGTTACCTTTTTTATGCATTCTATTTGTGAGCCAATCACTAAAAATAAATCCAATGTTGCATAATGGCCATATCTGGCCAAGCAAAAAGTATATCCCTACTTGCCCAGCTTTCTGCCTCCAGAGTTGAAGCCTTTTGATAACTTCTTCATTGCCCTCCTTGTTTTGCCCTTTCTAAAATTAGACCAATAAATAGTGAAAACTTTCTAACCCCTAGTCCAATGGATTGCATTGCATTCTCCTTCTATTATGTAAGGAACTGGATAGTGAACTAATTGTAAGTAACATTTCAAAGCATTGTGGTTCTTCAGCATTGGGGCCATGTACCGAAACAAAGATATAAAGACCATGTTGGTGGGTATGTCCATCTGACACGTAAATCTTGGCATGGTTAATGTAGAATAGTACTGAGTCCCCACCTTGCTATGATAGTGCCCCTTATAAGGGACTGCTGTGCAGAAAAGATCACAAATTCTGCTTTTGTCGCAGATAGGTGAGTTTCCTGAAGGAACAGGATATCGGCCCCTTTATGTTGCATGGTCTCCAGTAGCTTTTCCCTTTTTCCTCCATCTTAACCCACCTACATTCCAGCAATAAAATATTTAGAGAAAGACACAGCTTCCTTTTCATTTTATTCAACACCCCTGACACTCCCAACTTGGCAATAAGAGAATGTTTTTTTTATGTTTTAATCCTACTGTGGACATTGCCCACTTTACCTTCCCCTTGACCCTCCCTGGAGAGCCCTCCTCTTTAAACTGACTGTAAATAGAGACTTTGAGCCTACCTTCCTCCATTGTCCTTAAACCATGCTGTGCTATCCTACCATTGGTACTGGCAATGCTTGCCCTAATACTGTATTTCATAGAGGATAGAACCATCCCAATCTCGTTCTTCCACATTTGCTTATGTAACTCATCTGCTTCTTCAACATTCTTGATGTTGCACAGTTTGGTTTTGAACATCAATTTTAGTAATGCTCAGTGCGGCTGGCACTATCGAATGTCAGCGGTGACACATACTAAGGTGGTCTAGTCTTGTCTCTTCCTTGTGCTCTTCTCATCCATACTTCCTGCCCCCTATTTCTAAGTATTTCAGGTTCGTTTTTACCCTTTCTTTCTTTCTTTCTTTCTTTCTTTCTTTCTTTCTTTCTTTCTTTCTTTCTTTCTTTCTTTCTTTCTTTCTTTCTTTCTTTCTTTCTTTCTTTCCACCGTTCTTTTCCTCCTTCTTTCCTCCTATGTGTATTTCCCTTACTTGCTCAATGGTCACAGTCTGATGTGGAATATTAAGTGCTGGTTCCCAAAAATGAGTGCCTCTGGGCCCCACCAGCAACCACAGGCCGAAATTAAGCACTGGTGGAGCTCGAAGTTTAATATGATACCGTCACTCCCGCCCCCCCCCCCCTTTTATCTTCCAATGTTTTTTACAGTTACCATCTACTGTCTTTTGTAACTCTCAAGAGAACCCAGCATATGGTAAATGTAAAGACCTCCATTTGATCCCTCTCACTGTTGAGGATGCCAACAGTGCATTTTACTTAATTACACAGGTAAAAAAGATTACCAATTTCTTTCTTGGTCTAGGTCTAAGTGGATTGAGGTTAAGTGGGCCTCTTCTGCACTCTCTACATATTATGTATTAGCTTGTCATTAGCTAATTCTTTAAGGGCCATGCTCTTAAGCAGTTTAGACATGAGGTACTTAATGTCTGTCCATTCAGTTGCTTCTGGTACCCCAGTTAATTGCTAAATGTTATGCCTTGCATGTTTTTCTATGTTTTTCAGCTTGTTTGAAAGTAAGTCCTCATGTACATTCAGCTATGTTGTTGATTGCATATTCTCTTCCATCTTGGTCATTGAACCTTTGTAGGTGATCTCTAGAGGCTGTATCCTGAAAGCGATATCCTGAAGTTTCCTATACAGGGACCTACAGGTGGCCTATTAGTTCCTTTGATACTGTTTGGACTTCTCAAACTTCACTAAAATCTCCACTCTCATTAGCCTTAATGTTCACCCAGAACAAAATCAGAATTACTGGTACATTTTAATGGAAACTGAGGAGCACTGGCTTCTTCTCATATAGATAACAAATTCTGGGTGTCCTTGATCTGAACCCCGATCCGTGATTTTTCATCCTCTCTATATCCATCCTCCCAGGATACTGAAGTGGTTCATAGCAGACAATATGATTACCTCTTTGTTTGTCGAGGGTTGCTACTTTTCTCTTTGAGATGCCCATGGCCTTTGTTTTCCATCCTGACCGTTGTGCATCAATGTTGCTCTCTTTACCTTTGACCCTTTAATACCATGTGCATCCTCTTTCACCCTTGTTCCTGCAACAGTCTGGTGGACAAATTGTCCCTCCTACCTCCCTTCACCTGCCACCCCCTTCTTTACAAACTCTGCTGCCCAATATTAGCTATAGTGCCAGCGTCTGTAAATGTCTCTTCCATTTTGCCCGAGCAAGCTCTGCCTAGCCAACGTTTCTGTTAAGAACAAGAAATACATCTGTAAGCCTGCCATTGCGCGGTTCTCACTTTACTACCACTATCTCTCTCTCCTTCCATTGCGTTCCTTAGGTTGTGCATTTGAACCCTCTCTTTCTCCCCTGGCACCAGGTTTTCTGCCCTCTGTGCAGCCACTAGTCTCTTGCTCCCTATCTTGTGGTTCCTCGAATCTACCTCCTTCGAACTCCACTGAGCGTCTTGCAAATGCCCCCTGCCTTCCAGAGCACTCTTGCCTTCCTGACACTGAAACCCAAGAGGCAGGCTCAGGATCTCGAGACTTTGCTTCTGTGGTTGCTTTGCGGCATCCTAACATTGGTCATCAAAGAGAGTTTGATCATCCAAACCTCGTAAAGAGTCTCTCCAGATCCTTGCGGCACTTTACAACTCTTCACCCAGAGGGCCCCGCCCTGCTCCCTCCCTCTCCAGGGCCCAGGCGACTCCGCAGTGGCGCTTCTAGGTCACCAGACTCCTGCTCTTAGGGCACCAGACCAGTGCTTTAAATGGGCCGGTACTCACCGGTACTGAGTACCGGCACTTCTTAAATTTATCGCTCTGAGTACCGGCACTTCTCTACTGCCCTAGAGAGTACCGGTACTCATGAAAAGGTTGGCTCGTTAGCTGTGCTGGTGAACAGGAGTGGAACGTGTCTCCGGCAGGCAAGACGCCGCTTCTGAGGCCCCGATCTGAGCCCCAGCTGAGCTATTCAGCAGGGCTCGTTTGAATAATCTCCGGTGCTCACTATCACGCTGTGCTTGACAGAGCAGGGTCGAGATTCATTTTACCTGCTAGTGTGCGCGTGTGATTTTCAAAGCGCAGCACTTCAAGTAGTGAAAAGTCAGTGCAGGGTAATATTTTAAACAGAGAAATGTTACCAGGGGCAAGGGCGGCGGATTCTCACAGTTCCCATACTTTCTCTCGGGCGGAGGAGGGTTAATGCCCAGACAATGCAATCGAAGAGGCCCCTGGAGCGCTTATGCTTTCTGCACTGAGGCTACCTTCCTGACTCTCTGAAGAAGAGACAGGCTAGCGATCCCGGCGGTGCCGCGCCAGCAGCTCTTCTCGGTGGATCGTTCTGACAGCTATAAAGAGATTCAGGTCAATCAGATATTAATTTAATAATCTCCTGTTGCTGACATTTAAAATGTTCTTACGAAA
This sequence comes from Triturus cristatus, assembly GCF_964204655.1. Classification (NCBI taxonomy): domain Eukaryota; kingdom Metazoa; phylum Chordata; class Amphibia; order Caudata; family Salamandridae; genus Triturus; species Triturus cristatus. The sequence goes on along the minus strand of NC_140580.1, from coordinate 86,077,695 downwards.
ATGATTAGGGGGCTCCAGCACGGTATAGGGCCTTGCAAATGGGCACACTAGAGTTGTCTGTCTGAGCTGAAAATGCGCTACCTTTTGTCTAAACTAGCAGTTTTGATGATTTATTAGTAGTTCAAAGTGTTTAACATCCCTGCTTGACAGTGACACTACGAAGCAGCAGCCTTTCTTTTCCCAGCACAGACTTGCTAAGTCAGAGATAAGTCATGTGATTATTGTTCCCGCTGGAGAGAGGTCAGAGTTTTCTCTACTGACAGATTTCACTCTCACCATTAAGTAGCGTAGGGTTAATATGCCTCCTTCAAAAAAGCATATTGTGATGTACTGTATTGTATGTGGATAGCTCAGTGAGTTGCTATTTTTGTCACAGAAATCTTTGTTTCATGTGGTTTGGCTGCACCAGAAGCTGAGGTTGGGGTGGAGGGTGCTGATTTTTTTTAGAAATTACATGATAGCTTCAAAAGCACCTGCTGAGTTTGCCTTTCTTGTTGCTCAACTGAGTGTGATTTCTGATATTTGTCTATTTCCATTGAATCCATTCCATGATTTTGGTCGCAAGAAAGTGCCACTCTAAGTGTTACACATCTAGTTGTTGCCTGACTCTCGTAAATCCACTGAATCTATGAAAATGTCACACATAAGCAATCTGAAACATTAGCAGCTATACTCAAATGGGTGTAATTTCTGATATTTATATGATTCCCTCGTCTTCATTGCTTAATTTTGCTAGCAAGAAAGTATTACTCATAGTCGTTGAAATGTCACTCATAATTGCAATGAAAATATGAAAATATGAAAATGTCACACATGGCAATCTGAAAACTTGGCAGCTATGGGGTCCATTCAGGCCCTGTGCTGTCAACCACATTCACACTATCCTCTGCATTTGCGCAAACACAGGCAGTCCCCTGGCAGTGGCAATTTAAAAAGCCATGGTGAAGACTATAACATGGCTTTTAACATACCGGAGTCTTTTGTGTGTCTGCTTATGTTTGTGTGTTTGCCTGCATTTGTATGCCTGTTTTTTGTAAGCAAAAAGTGAGAGAGAGAGAGAGAATCAAGACACTCTCAGGAGGTATTTTAAAGAAAATGGGTGGCACTTTGTGTGTACATGATTGCTCGGTGACAAAGGTTCATAAATAATGTAGTAGGAAGGGTTGGTGGGTGATTGAGTGAGTGGATGGATGAGTGAGCAAGGGTGGATGTATAGATGGATGAATGGATGGATGAGTGAATGAATGAATAGATGGATGAGTGAATGGATGAGTGAATGGATGGATGGGTGAAAGAGGGTGGATGATTGTATAAAAGGGCGGATGATGGGTGGATAAGTGAAAGATTGGATGGATGAATGAAAGGGAGGGAGGATGGATGAAAGGGTGGATAGTATAAAGGGGTGAATGGGTTGATGGATAGATGAGCGAAAGGATTGATGGATGAGTGAAAGGGTGGATAAAGAAATGGATGAGTGAAATAATGAATGGATAGGTTTACCGATGGGTGGATGGATAGGTTTTGATATGAAGGGTGGACAGACAGAATGGTGAAAAACTGAATGATGGATGAAAGACTGAATAGATAATAGAAAGTAAAGGTTAAATGGGGGACATCAGCAGGTAAATGCTAGGATGAAAGGATGAATGGATAGATCGATGGAAGAGACAAGAGATATCTTCTGGGGAGGGTCGTGATGATTTGCTTCATTTGCTTTGTGCCATAAGAGCTTTGGATCAAAGTGGGGGTATTTTCCGTTTCTTCCTACTCATGTGCTCAAAAATATATAGTACTGTCAAACAGCAATTAACAGTATGACATTAACAAGGTGCAACTATTGCAAAAAAAAAAATGTTAACATATTATCGCATTTTTCTTTCATTTTGTGTAATGAATTAACCTGCTTTGTTCATATAAACACATTTATCATGTGTTTTGGTGTGTGCTGCAACTATAATAGAAGTCGTTAGGTATCATCATGTCTTGCTCTTAGCCCCGCCCCTAGCCCCGCCCACTCACCACACCTCTAGCTCATTTTAATGAGTACCTGCACTTATTTTTTCCCATTTAAAGCACTGCACCAGACCTTCAGAGACCAAATAAGGTGACCCTTATGCCTGTTAGGGGGTTATCTCCAAAAGGGGACAGGCGCTCCCCATTGCTGCACTCTACTCTTGGGGCTCATTTACAGTCTCATGGCGGTCAGGAGGCTGAAAAGCTCGAAACCTGATCAGTAGTTGACCGCCGTGTTCCCTCGCCTCCACTTTGACTGCGTATTGTGTTTTGTGTTTTTTTAACCATTCGATTTTAATTTCTTATTTAAATATATTTTCAAATAACATTAAAGCATTTTGTATTTCCAAAAACTCACAAATATGTTTGAAAATTCACCTCGCTATTGCAAGTGAGGGAATTATGTTGTTGTTTACTTAGACTTGTCTGTACCGCCTCCTCGAGGACAATGCTTTTATATTCGAAATGTGTGCTTGCAAGTTTAACTGCAAGGCGGAAAAGCCTGACAATTGTATCTTTTAATTATTCAGCTCTTATATAAACTGAATGTAAAGCTGTTAAAAGTGAGGGGCAGGGGGTGGACTGAAACATTCAATGTTAGTTGCCAAAACTGATCACAATGTTAACATGAAGGTGGAGAGAGGTAAAGGGGATGGTGGAAGAATGCAATTACTCCAGGAACAGGAAAACATTTCAATACAAGTATACAAATAAAATATGACATGTAACCCATCTCTGTGGGAATGTTAAAAATACTGTAAAGTAAACAATAGCAGCGAGTCAGTTGAAATCTGAGCACGGATTTCGAAATAGAAAGCCAGCGGACTGAGGACAGAACAATGCAATTTTTAAAGAAGCCAGTAGATGTCAGCAGATGCATACAATGAGCTGTATTTCACCAATAATAGAGCAGTTCAAGCTTGTTCTCCTCGTATTACAAATACCCAGATTTATTAAGGCTTTGTGCCAACACAAAGCGACCAAAGCGACACAAAACAGGGCAGGGTGTTTAATCGATTATGTGTGTTTGTATAGTGCACAAGCAAAAGGAGCATTGCACAGAAATGTTCTCAGTGTAGAAACGCATTGTTCTGCTTTGTGCCCCCTTGTTCACCTCGTTCAAGAGGAACACCAATGCTTTTTATAAATCTCTCTCTCTCTCTCTTTATATATATATATATATATATATATTCACAGAAAAAAAACATAGGTTTCAGGGGTGTTATAGTTAGCTGGCCATTTCACTCGCACAAAACCATTGAAATTCCTCCGTTATAGTTAGTTCTGCTAACTATAACTCGCGCGCCCGCAATGCACTGCTGATGATGTCACATATTGCATCATTCATGACATGGCCAGTGACATCACTGATGACATCTCAAATGAAATCATTGATGACATCACTGATGACATCATCCAGTGAATGTGGTTTAGTTTGAAATTTAAATATGTATTATATATATACTAATCTGTATTGAAGATTGAGTGGATATATAACTGTCTGGGTGGAGAATTTAGTAGCTGTCTGACTGTTTAAGTGAGTAATTAAAAGTGTCTCACTTAATACATGGATTAGTAACTAAACTATGTGAATGTATGCACCACTGTCTCTGCTGTTGTATAACATGCTGCATCAGTTGGTCACTAACTACATGAGTGTGTATATTAGTCATTGATTAGTTGGGTGAGTATTTGTATGGGACACTGAGTTTGTGTGTGGTTGGATGGGGTGTGTGTAACTCTATGCATAGATGTGTGAATGGTTGATTGACTAGGTGTATAGGTTTAAGAGTGCATGTGAAAACAGTTGTTTGGGTGACTGAGTGTATTTATTTGTGTGTTGGTGAGCGAATATTTGTTTTAGTTGTACATCTTCAACAAAGTAAACAAATAAAAGGTATTGTATGTGAGAGTTGGTGTATATAAATAAGTATGTGTAAGAGTCAGTGATTGTGAGAGTAACTATATGAATGAGTATATAATTGTAATTGTGATTTTTTAACATATTAACTATGAGTTACTATGTGTTTGAATAAATGAGGTGTTGTTGGATAATTGTGTAAGTGAGTAAATGTAAGTGTGATTAATTCTTTTCATGAGTGAGTAGGATGACTGCATAACCGACTAAAATGACTGCTGATGTGTCAATGTCTATATATGTGTATAAGTGCATTTGATAGTGTTCTATTAATTAGTGACTGCATGTATAAATTATTCTGTTGTTGAATGGGTAGTTGTGTGTGTAGACTTAGGAATCAATGAGTGGGTATGTAGTAACTGGTATTGGTGTGTCAATGGTTTCAAATATGGTGCTCTGTATTTTACAGTGAGTGATGAAATGTTATACTAGTGTATGATGAGTTGTATCAGATTGTCACATGGATGATGTCATCATTGATGTCATCAGTGATTTCATTTGAGATGTCATCAGTGATGTCACTGACCATGTCATGAATGATGCAATATGTGACATCATCAGAAGTGCATTGCGGGCGCGCGAGTTATAGTTAGCAGAACTAACAATAACAGAGGAATTTCTATGGTTTTGTACGAGTGAAATGGCCAGCTAACTATAACACCCCTGAAACCTATGTTTTTTTCTGTCAATTTCTAAGGTTTTTTAAATGCTAATTTCTAACTATAACATCTCTGAAATCAATGTTTTTTTCAGTGAATTTCAAAGCTTTTTTAAATGCTAATTTCTAACTATAATGTCTCTGAAACCTATGTTTTTTTTCAGTGAATTTCAAAGGTTTTTTTAAATGCTACTTTTTAAGTGTGATAGTAGTAATACCTATTTTTTGTACTGATTTTCCACAGTTTTTTTAACTGTTTATTTATAAATATTTTATTCATTAAATAACATTCTATATTTTTCAGAAAATTGCACAATTTTTTTTGAAAAAAAATTCAAACTGAAATATTGATTAATTTTTTTGTTTTAATTTTTTATTTTAATATATTTATATTATTTCCCTTAAAAAAAAAAATCCCATTTTTTTTCGGAGTCGTGCACTCAAAGCGTACACATCAAGGTGGATGCGCGGATTCTAGCCGCCATTTTAGAAAAGTCATGAAGGATCCGCGTACAGTGTGCGACGGCTGCGTGTTTTTCAGTTACATCATATACATTGAATATTACGTGATGTGCGCGATTGGTATGCGACCAGTCCATGACTCCTCCTCTCGCACATTCGTGACACATGCGCATTACGGTACAAGATGCTTGCGCGGTGGAGGGTCCCGCGTGACGTCATATACGTGCAGGGGCACGCTGGGTGCGCGACTCCCGCAAAAAAAAATGATGTTCCAAAATGATATGTATGTGTCTTTAATATACATATTAGGGAAAGAGATTATCTAAGATATTCATAAAAATAATAAATTTGTACTTATGATAAACTTTCATAAGCTGCTGTAGAGCCAGAGAAGTCGGGGTGCGTGCATTGTGAGTGCAGAGAACCAGGTCAGCAGAGCTGCTGTAGTGCCAGAGAAACCAGGTCAGCAGAGCTGCTCTAGAGCCTAAGAAGCAGGTCAGCAGAGCTGCTCTAGAACCAGAGACCCAGGTCAGCAGAGCTGCTCTAGAGCCAGAGACCCAGGTCAGCAGAGCAGCTCTGGAGGCCGAGAACCAGGTCAGCAGAGCTGCTGTAGAGCCAGAGAAACCAGGTCAGCAGAGCTGCTTTAGAGACAGAGAACCAGGTCAGCAGAACTGCTTTAGAGCCAGAGAACCAGGTCAGCAGAGCTGCTCTAGAGCCAGAGAACCAGGTCAACAGAGCTGCTGTAGAGCCATAGAACCAGGTCAGCAGAGCTGCTCTAGAGGCAGAGAACCAGGTCAGCAGAACTGCTTTAGAGCCAGACAACCAGGTCAGCAGAGCTCTTTAGAGGGAGAGAACAAGGTCAGCAGAGCTGCTTTAGAGCCAGTGAACCAGGTCAGCAGAGCTGCTCTAGAGCTAGAGAACCAGGTCAGCAGAGCTGCTTTAGAGCAAAAGAACCAGGTCAGCAGAGCTGCTGTAGAGCCAGAGAACCAGGTCAGCAGAGCTGCTCTAGAGGCAGAGAACCAGGTCAGCAGAGCTGCTTTAGAGGGAGAGAACCAGGTCAGCAGAACTGCTTTAGAGCCAGAGGACCAGGTCAGCAGAGCTGCTCTAGAGCCAGAGAAGCCAGGTCAGCAGAGCTGCTTTAGAGGGAGAGAACCAGGTCAGCAGAGCTGCTATAGAGCCAGAGAACCAGGTCAGCAGAGCTGCTCTAGAAGCAGAGAACCAAGTCAGCAGAGCTGCTTTAGAGCCATAGAACCAGGTCAGCAGAGCTGCTTTAGAGCCAGAGAACCAGGTCAGCAGAGCTGCTCTAGAGCCAGAGAACCAGGTCAGCAGAGCTGCTTTAGAGCCATAGAACCAGGTCAGCAGAGCTGCTTTAGAGCCAGAGAACCAGGTCAGCAGAACTGCTCTAGAGGCAGAGAACCAGGTCAGCAGAGCTGCTTTAGAGCCAGAGAACCAGGTCAGCAGAGCTGCTCTAGAGCCAGAGAAACCAGGTCAGAAGAGTTGCTTTAGAGGGAGAGAACCAGGTCAGCAGAGCTGCTATAGAGCCAGAGAACCAGGTCAGCAGAGCTGCTCTAGAGCCAGAGAACCAGGTCAGCAGAGCTGCCTTAGAGCCAGAGAACCAGGCCAGCAGAGCTGCTCTAGAGCCTAAGAACCAGGTCAGCAGACCTGCTCTAGAGCCAGAGAACCAGGTCAGCAGAGCTGCTGTAGAGCCAGAGAAACCAGGTCAGTAGAGCTGCTGTAGAGCCAGAGAAACCAAGTCAGTAGAGCTGCTTTAGAGGGAGAGTACCAGGTCAGCAGAGCTGCTTTAGAGGGAGAGAACCAGGTCAGCAGAGCTGCTTTAGAGCCAAGGGACCAGGTCAGCAGATCTGCTCTAGAGCCAGAGAAACAGGTCAGCAGAGCTGCTGTAGAGCCAGAGAAACCAGGTCAGTAGAGCTGTTGTAGAGCCAGAGAAACCACGTCAGTAGAGCTGCTTTAGAGGGAGAGTACCAGGTCAGCAGAGCTGCTGTAGAGCCATAGAACCAGGTCAGCAGAGCTGCTCTAGAGGCAGAGAACCAGGTCAGCAGAACTGCTTTAGAGCCAGACAACCAGGTCAGCAGAGCTCTTTAGAGGGAGAGAACAAGGTCAGCAGAGCTGCTTTAGAGCCAGAGAACCAGGTCAGCAGAGCTGCTCTAGAGCCAGAGAACCAGGTCAGCAGAGCTGCTTTAGAGCAAGAAAACCAGGTCAGCAGAGCTGCTTTAGAGCCAGAGAACCAGGTCAGCAGAGCTGCTCTAGAGGCAGAGAACCAGGTCAGCAGAGCTGCTGTAGAGCCAGAGAAACCAGGTCAGTAGAGCTGCTGTAGAGCCAGAGAAACCAAGTCAGTAGAGCTGCTTTAGAGGGAGAGTACCAGGTCAGCAGAGCTGCTTTAGAGGGAGAGAACCAGGTCAGCAGAGCTGCTTTAGAGCCAAGGGACCAGGTCAGCAGATCTGCTCTAGAGCCAGAGAAACAGGTCAGCAGAGCTGCTGTAGAGCCAGAGAAACCAGGTCAGTAGAGCTGCTGTAGAGCCAGAGAAACCACGTCAGTAGAGCTGCTTTAGAGGGAGAGTACCAGGTCAGCAGAGCTGCTGTAGAGCCATAGAACCAGGTCAGCAGAGCTGCTCTAGAGGCAGAGAACCAGGTCAGCAGAACTGCTTTAGAGCCAGACAACCAGGTCAGCAGAGCTCTTTAGAGGGAGAGAACAAGGTCAGCAGAGCTGCTTTAGAGCCAGAGAACCAGGTCAGCAGAGCTGCTCTAGAGCCAGAGAACCAGGTCAGCAGAGCTGCTTTAGAGCAAGAAAACCAGGTCAGCAGAGCTGCTTTAGAGCCAGAGAACCAGGTCAGCAGAGCTGCTCTAGAGGCAGAGAACCAGGTCAGCAGAGCTGCTTTAGAGGGAGAGAACCAGGTCAGCAGAACTGCTTTAGAGCCAGAGAACCAGGTCAGCAGAGCTGCTCTAGAGCCAGAGAAGCCAGGTCAGCAGAGCTGCTTTAGAGGGAGAGAACCAGGTCAGCAGAGCTGCTATAGAGCCAGAGAACCAGGTCAGCAGAGCTGCTCTAGAGCCAGAGAACCAAGTCAACAGAGCTGCTTTAGAGCCATAGAACCAGGTCAGCAGAGCTGCTTTAGAGCCAGAGAACCAGGTCAGCAGAGCTGCTCTAGAGCCAGAGAACCAGGTCAGCAGAGCTGCTTTAGAGCCATAGAACCAGGTCAGCAGAGCTGCTTTAGAGCCAGAGAACCAGGTCAGCAGAACTGCTCTAGAGGCAGAGAACCAGGTCAGCAGAGCTGCTTTAGAGCCAGAGAACCAGGTCAGCAGAGCTGCTCTAGAGCCAGAGAAACCAGGTCAGAAGAGTTGCTTTAGAGGGAGAGAACCAGGTCAGCAGAGCTGCCATAGAGCCAGAGAACCAGGTCAGCAGAGCTGCTCTAGAGCCAGAGAACCAGGTCAGCAGAGCTGCCTTAGAGCCAGAGAACCAGGCCAGCAGAGCTGCTCTAGAGCCAGAAAACCAGGTCAGCAGAGCTGCTTTAGAGCCATAGAACCAGGTCAGCAGAGCTACTTTAGAGCCAGAGAACCAGGTCAGCAGAGCTGCTCTAGAGCCTAAGAACCAGGTCAGCAGACCTGCTCTGGAGCCAGAGAACCAGGTCAGCAGAGCTGCTGTAGAGCCAGAGAAACCAGGTCAGTAGAGCTGCTGTAGAGCCAGAGAAACCACGTCAGTAGAGCTGCTTTAGAGGGAGAGTACCAGGTCAGCAGAGCTGCTTTAGAGCCAAGGGACCAGGTCAGCAGATCTGCTCTAGAGCCAGAGAAACAGGTCAGCAGAACTGCTTTAGAGCCATAGAACCGGGTTAGCAGATCTGCTTTAGAGCCAGAGAACCGGGTCAGCAGAGCTGTTGTAGAGCCAGAGAACCAGGTCAGCAGAGCTGCTCTAGAGCCTAAGAACTAGGTCAGCAGAGCTGATCTAGAGCCAGAGAACCAGGTCATCAGAGCTGCTGTAGAGCCAGAGAAACTAGGTCAGCAGAGCTGCTTTAGAGGGAGAGAACCAGGCCAGCAGAGCTGCTTTAGAGGGAGAGAACCAGGTCAGCAGAGCTGCTTTAGAGGCAAAGAACCAGGTCAGCAGAGCTGCTCTAGAGCCAGAGAACCAAGTCAGCAGAGCTGCTTTAGAGCCATAGAACCAGGTCAGCAGAGCTGCTTCAGAGCCAGAGAACCAGGTCAGCAGAGCTACTCTAGAGCCTAAGAACCAGGTCAGCAGAGCTGCTCTACAGCCAGAGAACCAGGTCAGCAGAGCTGCTGTAGAGCCAGAGAAACCAGGTCAGTAGAGCTGCTTTAGAGGGAGAGAACCAGGTCAGCAGAGCTGCTCTAGAGGGAGAGAACCAGGTCAGCAGAGCTGCTCTAGAGCCAGAGAACCATGTCAGCAGAACTGCTTTTGAGCCATAGACCCGGGTCAGCAGAGCTACTTTAGAGCCAGATAACCAGGTCAGCAGACCTGCTGTGGAGCCAGAGAACCCAGGTCAGCAGAGCTGCTTTAGAGGGAGAGAACCAGGTCAGCAGAGCTGCTTTAGAGCCATAGAACCAGGTCAGCAGATCTGCTTTAGAGCCAGAGAACCAGGTCAGCAGAGCTGCTCTAGAGCCAGAGAACCAGGTCAGCAGAGCTGCTTTAGAGCCATAGAACCAGGTCAGCAGAGCTGCTTTAGAGCCAGAGAACCAGGTCAGCAGAGCTGCTCTAGAGGCAGAGAACCAGGTCAGCAGAGCTGCTATAGAGGGAGAGAACCAGGTCAGCAGAGCGGCTTTAGAGCCAGAGAACCAGGTCAGCAGAGCTGCTCTAGAGCCAGAGAACCAGGTCAGCAGAGCTGCTTTAGAGCCAGAGAACCAGGCCTGCAGAGCTGCTCTAGAGCCAGAGAACCAGGTCAGCAGAGCTGCTTTAGAGCCATAGAACCAGGTCAGCAGAGCTACTTTAGAGCCAGAGAACCAGGTCAGCAGATCCGCTCTAGAGCCTAAGAACCAGGTCAGCAGAGCTGCTCTAGAGCCAGAGAACCAGGTCAGCAGAGCTGCTGTAGAGCCAGAGAAACCAGGTCAGTAGAGCTGCTCTAGAGCCAGAGAAACCAGATCAGTAGAGCTGCTTTAGAGGGAGAGCACCAGGTCAGCAGAGCTGCTTTAGAGGGAGAGAACCAGGTCAGCAAAGCTGCTTTAGAGCCAAGGGACCAGGTCAGTAGATCTGCTCTAGAGCCAGAGAAACAGGTCAGCAGAACTGCTTTAGAGCCATAGAACCGGGTCAGCAGAGCTGCTTTAGAGCCAGAGAACCAGGTCAGCAGAGCTGTTGTAGAGCCAGAGAACCAGGTCAGCAGAGCTGCTCTAGAGCCTAAGAACTAGGTCAGCAGAGCTGCTCTAGAGCCAGAGAACCAGGTCAGCAGAGCTGCTGTAGAGCCAGAGAAACCAGGTCAGCAGAGCTGCTTTAGAGGGAGAGAACCAGGTCAGTAGAGCTGCTTTAGAGCCAGAGAACCAGGCCAGCAGGGCTGCTTTAGAGGGAGAGAACCAGGTCAGCAGAGCTGCTTTAGAGCCAAAGAACCAGGTCAGCAGAGGTGCTCTAGAGCCAGAGAACCAAGTCAGCAGAGCTGCGTTAGAGCCATAGAACCAGGTCAGCAGAGCTGCTTTAGAGCCAGAGAACCAGGTCAGCAGAGCTACTCTAGAGCCTAAGAACCAGGTCAGCAGGGAATGGATGTGGTTGAGGACGATGAAACACTGGAGCAACTTGCAGAGGCGCAGTCATAGAGAGGTACTTGGTAGAACACACGAGCTGGCGCGAGTGCTTCACTTCTCCTTATTGTGCTGAGCCTGAACATGGGGAGGGGGAGGGGCCCGCAACCAATCACACGGTACCTTAAAAAGAGGAGAATTATCCTTGTACCTTGTATTATGGCACACTGACATGGGGGAGGGGGGAGGGTGTATATGCATATGAGAGTGCTGATGGTCAACGAATATCTGGATGGTAGTGGATTGGACGATATTATGCATTGGTTCCTAGAAGCTGGATATGACCATTGGTACAACGACACTTCACGATGGTAACTGTAACTGTGTGATGCAATAAAAATTGTTTTTGCAAAAAAAAAAAAAAGAACCAGGTCAGCAGAGCTGCTCTACAGCCAGAGAACCAGGTCAGCAGAGCTGCCGTAGAGCCAGAGAAACCAGGTCAGTAGAGCTGCTTTAGAGGGAGAGAACCAGGTCAGCAGAGCTGCTTTAGAGCCAGAGAACCAGGTCAGCAGAGCTGCTCTAGCTGACACTGACTGACTGACACTGACTGATAGACACTAACTGACACTGATTGACTGACACTGACACTGACTGACACTGATTGACTGACACTGACTGATTGACAATGACTGACACTGATTGACTGACACTGACTGACTGACACTGACTGACTCTGACTGACACTAATTGACTGACACTGACTGACTGACACTGATTGACAGACACTGACTGACACTGATTAACTGACACTGACTGTCTGACTGACACTGACTGACTGACACTGACTGACTGATAGTGACTGACACTGACTGACACTGACTGAGTACTCTCTACTACTCACTCTCTACTACTCTCTCTCTACTTCTCACTCTCAACTACTCAATCTCGATTACTCTCTGCTCCTCACTCTCTACTACTCTAATACTCTCTACTACTCACTCTCTACTACTCACTCTCTACTACTCTCTCTCTACTACTCTTTACTACTCTCTACTACTCACTCTCTACTACTCTCTACTATTCACTCTCTACTACTCTCTACTGCTCTCTACTACTACTCTCTACTACTTACTCTCTACTACTCACTCTCTACTACTCACTCTACTACTCACTCTCTACTACTCTACTACTCACTCTCTGCTACTCTCTACTATTCCCTCTCTACTACTCACTCTCTACTATTCCCTCTCTACTACTCACTCTCTACTACTCTACTACTCTCTACTACTCACTCTCTACTACTCACTCTCTACTACTCTCTTTCTACTACTCTTTACTACTCTCTACTACTCACTCTCTACTACTCTCTACTATTCACTCTCTACTACTCTCTACTGCTCTCTACTACTACTCTCTACTACTCACTCTCTACTACTCTACTACTCACTCTCTGCTACTCTCTACTACTCACTCTCTACTGCTCACTCTCTACTATTCCCTCTCTACTACTCACTCTCTACTATTCCCTCTCTACAACTCACTCTCTACTACTCACTCTCTACTACTCACTCTCTACTACTCGCTCTCTACTACTCTCCACTACTCACTCTCTACTACCCGCTCTCTACTACTCTCCACTACTCACTCTCTACTACCCGCTCTCTACTACTCTCTACTACTCACTCTCTACTACTCTACTACTCTCTCTACTACTCACTCTCTACTACTCTACTACTCTCTCTACTACTCACTCTCTACTACTCTTTACGACTCACTCTACTACTCTCTACTTCTCTCTACCACTCACTCTCTTCTACTCTACTACTCACTCTCTACTACTCTCTCTACTACTCACTCTCTACTACTTACTCTACTAATCTCTACGACTCACTCTCTACTACTCTCTCTCTACTACTCACTCTCTACTACTCTCTACTACTCACTCTCTACTACTCGCTCTCTACTACTCTCTACTGCTCACTCTCCACTACTCACTCTCTACTACTCGCTCTCAACAACTCTCTACTACTCACTCTACTACTCACTCTCTACTACTCTCTACTACTTTCTACTTCCCACTCTCTACTACTCTCTCTACTACTCACTCTCTACTTCTCTCTACTACTCACTCTCTACTACACACTCTCTACTACTTGCTCTCTACTACTCTCTTCTACTCACTCTACTGCTCACTCTCTACTACTCTCTACTATTCACTCTCTACTACTCTCTACTGCTCTCTACTACTACTCTCTACTACTCACTCTCTACTACTCTACTACTCACTCTCTGCTACTCTCTACTACTCACTCTCTACTGCTCACTCTCTACTATTCCCTCTCTACTACTCACTCTCTACTATTCCCTCTCTACTACTCACTCTCTACTACTCACTCTCTACTACTCACTCTCTACTACTCGCTCTCTACTACTCTCCACTACTCACTCTCTACTACCCGCTCTCTACTACTCTCCACTACTCACTCTCTACTACCCGCTCTCTACTACTCTCTACTACTCACTCTCTACTACTCTACTACTCTCTCTACTACTCACTCTCTACTACTCTACTACTCTCTCTACTACTCACTCTCTACTACTCTTTACGACTCACTCTACTACTCTCTACTTCTCTCTACCACTCACTCTCTTCTACTCTACTACTCACTCTCTACTACTCTCTCTACTACTCACTCTCTACTACTTACTCTACTAATCTCTACGACTCACTCTCTACTACTCTCTCTCTACTACTCACTCTCTACTACTCTCTACTACTCACTCTCTACTACTCGCTCTCTACTACTCTCTACTGCTCACTCTCCACTACTCACTCTCTACTACTCGCTCTCAACAACTCTCTACTACTCACTCTACTACTCACTCTCTACTACTCTCTACTACTTTCTACTTCCCACTCTCTACTACTCTCTCTACTACTCACTCTCTACTTCTCTCTACTACTCACTCTCTACTACACACTCTCTACTACTTGCTCTCTACTACTCTCTTCTACTCACTCTACTGCTCACTCTCTACTACTCTCTACTACTCACTCTCTACTACTCCACTACTCTCTACTACTCACTCTCTACTACTCTACTAATCTCTACTACTCACTCTCTACTACTCGCTCTCTACTACTCACTCTACTACTTACTCTCTACTACACTACTACTCTCTACTACTCTCTCTACTACTCACTCTCTACTACTCTCTACTACTCACTCTCTACTACACACTCTCCACTACTTGCTCTCTACTACTCGCTATCTACTACTCTCTACTACTCACTCTCTACTACTCCCTACTACTCACTCTGCTACTCACTCTTTACTACTCTCTACTACTCACTCTCTACTACTCCACTGCTCTCTACTACTCACTCTCTACTACTCCCTACTACTCTCTCTCTACTACTCACTCTCTACTACTCACTCTCTACTACTCTTTACTACTCACTCTCTACTACTCTCTCTCTACTACTCACTCTCTACTACTCACTCTCTACTACTCACTCTCTACTACTCACTCTCTACTACTCTCTACTTCTCACTCTCTACTACTCTCTCTCTACTACTCACTCTACTACTCACTCTCTACTCCTCACTCTCTACCACTCTACTCCTCATTCTCTACTACTCTCTCTCTACTACTCTCTACTACTCACTCTACTGCTCACTCTCTACTACTCTCTCTCTGCCACTCACTCTCTACTACTCACTTTCTTCTACTCTCTTCTACTCACTCTCTACTACTCTATACTACTCACTCTCTACTACTCTCTACTACTCACTCTACTACTCTCTACTACTCTCTACTACTCACTCTCTACTACCCACTCTCTACTACTCACTCTCTACTACTCACTCTCTACTACTCACTCTCTACTCCTCACTCTCTACTACTCTACTCCTCATTCTCAACTACTCTCTCTCTACTACTCTCTACTACTCACTCTACTACTCACTCTCTACTACTCTCTCTCTGCCACTCACTCTCTACTACTCACTTTCTTCTACTCTCTTCTACTCACTCTCTACTACTCTATACTACTCACTCTCTACTACTCTCTACTACTCACTCTACTACTCTCTACTACTCTCTACTACTCACTCTCTACTACCCACTCTCTACTACTCACTCTCTACTACTCACTCTCTACTACTCACTCTACTACTCCCTACTACTCATTCTTTGCTACTCTCTCTACTACTCTCTACTACTCACTTTCAACTCTCTACTCTCTATCACTCACCCTCCACTCTCTACCTCCCTCTACCTTTCTCTCTACTACTCTCTACCTCTACCTCTACCTCTACACCTCTACCTCACTACCTCTCTTTACACGCACACATATGCACACATATATATATGCACATATATGCATATGCATTTATATGTATGTATGTGTATATATATACATACATATATAAACATATATATAATCTTCATATCTATATAAATACAAATATAAATGCATGCATACATATGCATATACATATATGCATACATATGCATGTTATGTACATGAAAGTTTGAAAAACACTAATAAAAGCAAAGCTAAAAAGCCACCTAATTACAAACAGAATTGCTTTAACTTAAACGAAGGCGAGACCTATTGCATTTTCAATGCTTGTTTACTTTGGTTCCATCAAGAAGGCATTCAGATGTGTCACACATTTGCCATAAATTCTGAATGTTAGCACTCTAGTTGCTCATCACTGTAGTAAAGCTACTGCTCACCAGGGAAGTCTGCTGTTGGTATTCAAAGTGCATGCTTCAGTCTGCATGTCAGAATTTTTTTAAAGAAATAGAAGAGGACTTGAGAAGTCAAAATGTGCCCTAATTTTTCTTTCTGCTTCACTAATCATAATTTCTATGGTAAAATAAACCCCCTCATTTTGTTCCTTTGCAAATTAAATGTTTTAAGAATTACCACTTTATTCCAATCAAGATGGCTTCAGGTGTGCCATACGTTTGTCATAAGTAGGACTGTTAGCGCTCTAGTTGTTCTTTTAACACTTTTGGAAGCTGCAGTAGAACACAAAGGAATCAACTGCCAGTCTCTGCCCTTGTTGGATGTACATGTTTTACTGAGAATGTCAGACTTCATTCTCACATGACTGAGAAAGATAATGTGAGTTTCCAGAAAATATGCTCTCAGTTTAGCTTATAGATCACCTTCCAAACCTCTGTGGGAAAAGAATGAGAAAATAGTTTTCTCTCAAACATGATTCATGATATCCCAGCAGAAGGCTTTTTCACATGGTAAAATCACCTTAGAACACACCACAATTCCTAAACTGAGTATAGTACCATCAACAAATGATTTATAATGTAACTAAAGTCTTAAAACATTCTATTAACTGCAATGCTTTTTAATGAGGTGCTATCATGTATATTGGTCCCAAGATGGCTGCCAACACTTCTTGGATGAAGTGCTGACAGCCAATCAGATCTCACGATGAGATGTGTGGTTAGGCTCCGCCCAGATATATATATGATTTTACTTTTGATTTTCTTAGGAACTACAGAACGGATTTACACCATTTAACCAATTGGCATGACTCTGAACCAAGGGCTACCTGTTTGCCAAATTTGGTGTAATGCCGTTCAGCAGTTCGGGCTGTAGCTGCGATTAAAGGTTCCTATGGAAAATTGCATGGGGAAAACACGTTTTGGGACCCCCCTTTTTTCTCAGCCCTCGCTTGACGAATCACCCCGAGACTTTCAGGATAGGAGCGGACCGGAGCGTCCCACCAGTTTTGAAAATTTCGCGAAGATTCGTCAAAGTTATTCCAAATAGAATGTTGCAGATTTCCTATGGACAATAGGTCCTAACTATAACTACCTACTGGCACCCACCAGTAGGTAATATATATATATATACACGTGGTGCAGATCGGGTCATTCAATTCCCTCTTGCTTCCACGGCCAGAATGATTTCTCAGTCACACGCACATTCACACATCACACGCTGGTGGGGCCCATAACACCAACATTCATTCTCCCAAACTATCCGTGCCTGCAAAGGGACACTAATCCCGAACCACAACTTATTCTTTTGATAGAGGAAAACCACGTCTCCTGTATTACCCCAATACTTCCTCCATCCAGAGGTCATCTGAATCATTTAATTGATTATTGGTTTAATGACCCTTTACTCTCAAAATCCTAATCAATAAACATTTCAAAGGAAATAATCACCCAAAACAGTAATTCAAACAATGATTTTCTTTATCTAAATTATATGCAGGTTAAATCCTAATAATACAATATCATCTTTGTCATATTTACCTATTCTGGCTATTTGTCGTTTTCTAAGTCAGAACTGGTCCTCCATGAATTCGTCAGAGTTTTATCATATAGAGTCACCGTCCTCTCCGTCAGCATAAGGGTCTCTGATCATCGATTCTCCGTCAGTAGCTTCTGTCCATGCCCTCTCTAGTCTACCAATATTTATACCAAAATTAACATATCAGTGATACATTTTCTCATTTTACAGAAATCCGATTGGATGAATTCAATTACATCTCAGTACATTAAGAAACATTTTCAAATTCTCTCATAGGGAAAAAGTCTCCAAGCATATGTATGGGAGTGAATGTCCATAATCCTAAATGTATCATTCCGTTGAAACAGGTTGGGTTCAAGAGTTTACTTTTCCCTCCTTTTGCAACAATTGCTTCACGTTCAGGGGCATTGGCACCTCGCGCAGAGTAGTCTTCATGGGCATGGTCCGACAGGTCACACAAAGGGCACGAATGAAGTCAGTGCAGGCACCTTTCTCCATTGTTCAAATGGTGAAGTAATGTACTCTAGTTAGGCTTCGGTCAGCGGCCATCTTTTGGTAGGCCAGAATAGTCAACTTAAGCAAAGAAAACACAAAATCGTAATTAATACATGGAAAATGATTAAACAATGTAATTCCCTTGCTAATACCCTTATGTGTATGCATTTATCTAGCCATATGCGACATCCAAAGCAGTTAATGCTGGTTTATTTAAGCGCAAATCACAATAACTTTACAAAAGCAACGCTTATCATTTTAATATGCCAACAAACTTAGTTCACTTATTATTTTAGCCATGCAAATGCATTCCCACGTATATTCTCCTTGTTAATAAGGTTGGTTTAGTACCTCACATCACACTATTAATTTATTGCAATTAATCATCAGTAATTTTAATATAAACATATAGAAATGGATTGGGTATATAAAAAAAAATATTTTACCCGCTCCATCACACGCACATTATATTTATATATATATATATATATATATATACCAGCCACAGTTCAAAGATTGCTGCGCACTCTGGTCAGTATTCAATTCAATGATTTATTGAAGTTTGTTGCAAACACGATCTTTACACGATCTGCTGACAAACGCGTTTCAGCCTCCTGGCCTTCGTCAATGTCAATGATACTTTGTTTCCACTTTCTATTTAGCCTGGGGAATGGAGGAATACGTTTATGGTTGATTAACTAACATTATGTTTAAACATTTGAAAACAATATGTGAAGGATTTTGGTTTATACACTTGTGAACTGTAACGTGGAACCCACAGGCTTAGTGCATTAATTTAGCATTGTCTATTGTGATATAACATAGTGTCAAAATGGCCGACAACCTTTTTCTTTCCCATTGAATATCTGTACATATTGAGTCCGCTTTCCATTTCCACTCTTTGTATCTTCGATAACCAATTGAATGCTTAAATAGAAAGTGGAAACAAAGTATCATTGACATTGACGAAGGCCAGGAGGCTGAAACGCGTTTGTCAGCAGATCGTGTACAGATCGTGTTTGCAACAAACTTCAATAAATCATTGAATTGAATACTGACCAGAGTGCGCAGCAATCTTTGAACTGTGGCTGGTATGGATTCGCGAGTTTCGTCCTCGCGGCTGGAGCACCCGCTGTGCTGAGAGCAGGATAATTGACGGAGAACGTGGAATATATATATATATATATATATATATATATATATATATATATTCACTGAAAAAACCAGAGGTTTCACACACGTTATAGTTAGCTGGACATTTTACTCGTAAAAAACCAATGAAATTTCCCCGTTATAGTTAGTTCAGCTAACTATAACTCGCGCGCCCGCAATCCACTGCTGATGACGTCACATATTACATCACTCATGACATGGTCAGTGACATCACTGATGACATCACTGATGACATCTCAAATGACATCACTGATGACATCATCTAGTGAGTATGTGTTTTTGAAAAATTTCAATATGTTTAATATATATAGGGAAAGGCCTGTTTAAGAATGAGTGGGTGTACAAGTGTGTAAATGGATGATTTTCTGTGGTGCATAACATGATTCTTTAAGTTAGTCATTAAATGTATCTTACTGCAGACTAGTGAGTAAACTTTGTAAATGTATGTATATGTCTGTATGTTGGTGTATAAGTGGCTGCATGGTTTTGAGAACAGCCATATGAGTGTCTATATGGGTTATTGATTGCTTGTGTGAGTATCTGTATGGGTTCATGAGTGTTTGTGTGGGTAGGGTGTGTGTCACTCTGTGCATAGATATGTGATTGGGTGATTCTATGGGTGCATGGTTTTAAGACTGCATCTGTGATGGACTGTATGGTTGGGTGAGTGTATGTATAGGTGTGTTAGGGATTGAATGTATATCTCAGTGGTACATGTGTGACTAACTACATATGTGAAAGGCAGTATATATGCGTGTAAGAGTATATAAGTGGGTAGATGTGAGAGTGTGTGATTGTGAGAGTGACTGTATGGATGAGTGTGTGCTTGTATCAATGATTCTCTAAGAGCGTAAGAATGTGATACTATTTTAAGAGTAAGTGAACTTGAGTGTGTTTCACTGCCTAGGTGAGTAAATGGGAGTGTGATTATTTGCATGATTGAGTAAGTGTGAGAGTACCTCTATGGATGATTGGTAGTGTGTGAGTGTCTATATAGGTGTGTGTATAAATTCATATGATACTTTTGTATGGAGTGACTGTAAGTATGAGTGACTGTACAGGTGAGTGTGTGGAGGTGTATGTAGACATAAGAGTTAATAATTGGGTATGTAGTTATTGGTATTGCAGTATGTATGGTTTTGAGAATGAAACTCTTAAATTTTTAGTCGGTGTATCAAAGGTTATATTAGAGTGTGAGAAGATGTGCTACTCTATCACAAGGATGATGTCATCAGTGATGTCATCAGTGATGTCATTTGAGATGTCATCAGTGATGTCACTGACCATGTCATGAGAGTGTAATATGTGACGTCATCAGCAGTGGATTGCGGGCGCGCGAGTTATAGTTAGCTGAACTAACTATAACGGGGAAATTTCATTGGTTTTTTACGAGTTAAATGTCCAGCTAACTATAACGTGTGTGAAACCTCTGGTTTTTTCAGTGAATTTGCAAGGTTTTTTAAATGCTAATTCCTAACTATAACGTGTGTGAAACCTATAGTTTTTTCAGTGAATTTGCAAGGTTTTTTAAATGCTAATTCCTAACTATAACGTGTGTGAAACCTATGGTTTTTTCAGTGATTTTCAAAGGTTTTTTAAATGCTAATTTTTGTATTTTTTAATTATATTTTTTAAATATTTCTTTTTCCAAAACTTCCCTATGTATACATTTATATATTATCTGTATCCTTTAATTTGGTGTGGCTCATTTTTTTTTTAAAGTTTTAATTAAGATAAAGTTGAACAGCATAGTTAATATCTTCTATTAAGTTATGTCCACTTTTTTTTTTTTATATAAATTCTTGTGGTGCGCGCTCAGAGCGCGCACCTAGTACGTTTGCGTACATTTTTCATGAATTCCGGCGTACGTTATTTACGTATGCTTACATACGTTTTACTGCGCGCTCAGAGCGCGCACCTAGTACGCATGCGTACATACGCATGCTTACGTGCGTCGTATGTACTCCACGCGGTACACTTCCGTATACGCGTAGAGTACGCGCGCTGATGTTTACGCATACGCGCGTGCTGCGTATGCACATTACGTACGTGCATAGTATGTAAGCGCATGCGCGCATACGCGTTCACGCATGCGTAATTGTACCATGCGCGCAGAGAGCTTGCTCGGTGCACGCACCTCGGGGTATGTGATGAATAAAACAACACTTCTAATTGGTTTTCATTACTTTCAGTTTCATATTGTTTCAATACCACACCCAATCCCCTCATGGCAAGTCATGTGATGAAGAAACATCACTTTTCATTGGTTCAAAGTACTTTTAGTTCCAGATTCTTCCAAAATCAAACCCACCCCCCTCATTGTTAGTTCTGATTCCCTAGGAGAAGGAGCTAATCTGTGTGTTGAGATACAATGGCAGAGCAGCAGCCATCTTCTGAGAGTGAACAGGACACTCTTGAGAGACAGAGGCAGAGGAAGCAGAAAGACTCCTTTATATGGCAGTTTTTCACTTTTCCAGAGGGACAAAAGAAGGTGAATGCACCAAAGGTCACCTGCAAACTGTGTCAGCGCGTCTTGTCACGTGGGAATCCTAACAAGAAGTATTCTTTTAGTATTCATACTATGACGAGGCACGTTGAGGCAATGCATCCAGTGACTTTTCGTCGAGCTTCTGGAGCAAACCCTCCACCTGCTCAGCCGACGACATCTGCAGCAGCTCAGCCGAGCACATCTTCGGCAGCTCAGGCAAGCACTTCTTCTGCAGTGGTGCCTTCACCTTCTACCACACCTCTGGATATTCGTCCTTGTTTTTTGAGGATGAGTACACACTGCATGGATTGTGGTCGTCTTATTACTTTGGGTGAGAGCAGTATTGATCTCATTCAAAGAAAATTTGAGGAGCATCCTTGCGAGAGGCCATAATTTTCTTTTTTTTTCTTTTCGTTTTTCTCTTCCTCTGTCCCTACATTAACTCAAGGGCTCTTTTTAGAGCCACCTAAAATCAAAACACCACAACTTGTTTTTTAGAATCTATTTCTTTTTTTTTTTTAGAGTGCGCGCACCCAGCGCGCACCCAATGGGTGTTTTTTTTAAAAAAAAAAAAATCATTTTTTTCACCTTTAGTAAACCTTCAGGAACTCCCTGAGAAAGAGAGGGGAGTGGCAAAGTAATTAAAAAAGAGATGGTGTACATTTCACAGATGAAGGGAAGAGAGTCTTCCTATTAAACTTTAAACTCTGCATCAGTATTTATGTATAGGTACCCAAAAAACATAATACCTCATTTTAGTGCTACATTTGAATTGGCTGTATTTACAAGGAGAGGAAAAGGCACACAGAGAGGCTTATCTTCTCCTTGTAAATATGGAGGAGCACCCTGCGCCACTAGTTCGTCAAGAAAATTGACGTAGTGGTGGCGCAGGTGGCTTGTAAATGTGCCCCAGAGATGTTAAGGAAATTAAGGGTAAAACAGACAAACCAAGAGTCACAGATACAGACACAGAGAGCAAACAACTGAGAAGGAGTAAGGCAGTTAAAAAGACTAAGACATATGGATACAGAAAAAGAAACATGGATGAAAAATTAGTGATGGAGGTAGTAAAGGTAGGGGAGTAGTATAGAAGGAGTGAGGAAGTTACAAAAGAGTAGTAAAGCAGGAAGAGAGAGTGAGAAGAGAAATGAGAAAAGTAGAGTAAGGAGAGGTGAAGAAAAGGAAGCATGAAACGAAACCAGTGACACATACAGATATGTTAAACTTACCTGACCATCAAAATAAATAATTTAGAATTAAATGTTTTTATTTAATTGCAAAGATAACTGAATAACATCTTCTAAATTTTCTTTCTAGTTCTGAAAAAAGAAAAAAAGTATTAATATTCAACAATACACTTTATTAAACAGTACATGTTTTTTCATATTTAGAAAAGCAATTTTTTGCCCTTTTTTTGCTGTTTTCAGAATGTTTTGATTTTCACTGAAAATAGTGAAATCAATTGTATTCATCATTTAACAGCGGGCAAAAAAAAACAATCTGAAAGATTGTTTAAAAAAGCCCCAAATGTATCCTCACTAAAACATACTTTAATAGAAATGTTAAAAATACCTTTTAAGAAGAATAACAATTTCCAAAAAATAACGTCTGTAAACCTTGTTGCAAAAGAACATTTTCCAAAATAATATCTGTCAAAGAAGTCTGCTTGACTTTTCAAACCTAACAGCAAATCCAAAGTAATGTTCAGTGGGAATACATTTTTCTGAACCACTCCAAAAGATGCTTTTAAAAATGTAAACATACAGCCTAGTTTTTAGTGTAGAATGGTTTGAAACAGCCAATGAGTTCTTTTTATTAAAAAAAGTATGTATGCCTCCATTTTTCAACTGTCTTTCTTTTCATATTGCCATTCTACTGAAAGACACCTCCTGAGTGCATCCTGTTCTCCTTGAAAGATGTTCACAGTGTGGATTGTAGGTCACAGCTATGTCTTCTGGAGTGAAAAATTTGCAGAAAAAAGAGGTATGGTGAGAGACCTTGCTTTGCCAAATGTAGACATTAAATGGATTGGTCAGAGAGGGTTAAAGTGGCACCAATTAATGCCTTTGGTGAAAACCTTTCTACATCTCCCACAGCCTAACCTTATTATTGTGCACTGTGGTGGAAATGACCTAGGCACTTTAACTGGGGTAGGTCTGGAAATGCTTATTAAGGACACCTTTCTGCAATTGATGTCACTTTTTCCACAAACTGCCTTTGTATATTCTAATATATGCCAAAGGCAAAAGTGGAACTGGTCCAACCAATTTTTTCCGCAGATTGACAAAGCAAGAAAGCACGTCAATAAGTCTGTTTCTGCTTTCCTCAGAGACTATGCTATGGGTTCTATATACCACAACAACTTGCGTTACAACATGCAAGACATTTATAGAGGAGACGGTGTACATTTCAATGATGAAGGGAACAGAGTCTTCCTCTTGAACTTTAGACTCTGCATCGGTACTTACTTTTAGGTACCAAAAAACACTCAATGAACACAAGGGCTCTTTTTAGAGCCACCTAATATCTAAACACTTAAAAGTGATTTTTTTTTCGGGTGCGCGCTGGGTGCGCGCACCTCGTGATGTTTTTAAGTTTTTTTCGGGTACGCGTAGAGTGCGCGCACCTCGCGATGTTTTTAAAAAAAATTAAATCTTTTTTTTGCCCTTCGTGGTCCTACTGTGCCCCCCTGACAATGACTAGGGGGTCTAGAACTCCCTACCCTGCCCCCTGTTCACGGTCTCCACCTTTCCTTTTTAGTGCGACAGACAAAATGGCGGCCGACACTTCCTGATTTCGACCGATTCGAATGTTTACTGACATCTAACAACCAATCAGAATTACGCTCGCGCACGGCAAGGTGCGCGCACAGGGCTTGCTCAGTGCGCGCACGGTACGCGCGTATAGATATTGATATGCTTTTAAATGCTATTTTCTCAGGAAATACTGAACAGATTTACACCACACCTGCAAAAGGCACTTCCTTGACCTTATGGCTACCTCTCTGCCAAATTTCAAGTAATTCTGTTCAGCCGTTCGGGCTGTGTCTAAAGGTCCTATGGAAAAATGCATGGGGAAAACGCGTTTTGGGACCCCCCTTTTTTCTCAGCCCCTGCTTGACGAATCACCCCGAGACTTTCAGGGTAGGAGCTGAACGGAGCGCCCCATTAGTTTTGAAAATTTCACGAGGATTCGTCAACCGGTGCCAAAGTTATTCAAAATAGAATTTTGAGATTTACTATGGAAACACGGTCCTAACTATAACTATCTACTGGCGACCGCCAGTAGATAATATACACACGCATACATACATACATATACATACATATATATATACATATATATATACACACACACACACACACACACACACACACACACACACACACACACACACACACACACACACACACACACACACACACACACACACACACACACACACACACACACACACACACACACACACACACACACACACACACACACACACACACACACACACACACACACACTTACAAGGTTACGTATATTAGAGATATGCCAGACATAAAAGTAAGGCTAAGGGTTTTAGTTCTACTTTAATGTCTGGCCTGTGTTAGTTTTCAAAATCTGGTCACCCTAATGAGCGTAAGGGCCAGATCATTGCTGTTAAATGCGGACGGGGGCACCAAAGGGGTCTTTAAACCCCGGACTCCACCCTGTTCCATTGCCTCATGCACAATCGCTTCCTTGGTTTTGCAACAATCCTGACTTTTTTTATACATGTTAGCTAACATGACGTCCACCACTAGATGGGGACAGACACCCATACAAGAGTCTGAAATTATGTTTTGTTCTGTTCTCCGCAAATAAGTTGGACCAGTGAAAAACGCATGTGGTCCTATTTCCAAACAATTTATTTATTTATTTTATTTAATGCATTTTAATATAGCGCAGACTTTACCCAGAGGTGTCAGAGCGCTTCACATTAGACCCAAGTACGTTACATGAGGAGAATTTTACATATTTACACGTTACAGAAACAAACGAGAAAGAAGAAAAAGTAAAATAAAACAATAGATGGCAGTCACACAAAAAACACATTCGGCCGAGGATCGTACAGGCATAGATTACAAATTTACAATATTGTAAGAACTTCCTTGAGGGACATGAAAAGGGATGTATTAGTTCTGGAAGTGTCTTTGGAAGAGAAGAGATTTGAGGTCTGTTTTGAAGGTCCGGGTAGAGGTGGTGGTATGGAGTAGTGGAGGAAGAGAGTTCCAGATTCTAACCTCATTGCCTGAGAAGGATTTAGCCATCGATCTTTCCCTTTTGAAGGTGGGGGGCTCAAGCAGTAAATCTTACGCATTACTAGAAGGTCTAGAGCCTCCAGAGATTTTAAGTTTATTTGCCAGGTAAAAAGGGGAGGAAGTGTGCAAGGCTTTATGGGAGATACAGGCAGTTTTGTAGATTGATCTTGCCTTAATGGGAAGCCATCGAAGAGAAGACAAAATGGGTGTGATGTGGTCACTTCTTTTGGCCCCAAAGACAAAACGAGCCGCTGAATGGAGAACAGATTTAAGAGGGGAAAGGTGGGATTTGGGGAGGCCAGCAAGAAGAGAATTGCAATAGTCCAATCTAGAGAGAACCAGAGATTGTACCAAGGTTTTTAGGTCTTGCTCCAGAAAGAAACGACAAATCCCCCTGAGAAGGAGCAGTTGGTATCGTGCATTCTTTGCAATGGAATAGATGTGGGAGAGTAGATTGAGTCTGTTGTCAAGTATGACACCAAGGGATTTAGCTCTCTCGACAACAATAGGTTTATTGTTGAGTAAATTCAGCTGATCTATCCAAGATTGAACAGGAGGAGGAGAGAGTGAGGTAGAGAGGAGGAGGAATTCAGTTTTGGAAGAATTCAGAATGAGTTGATGAGCTAACATTCAGTTTTGAATAGAGTTGAGAGTAGAGTTAAGGATTAAGATATTGTGTGCGGAAGACACCTTAAGGTAGATTTGAGTGTCATCCACATAGAGATGGTAAAGGATCCCAGATTTACTTAGGAGATTTCCCAATTGTTCCAAATAAAGATTGAACAAAGTGGTTGCAAGGATAGAACCTTGAGGGACGCCTTGACCTACCGCCAATGAAGGCGAAAGACTGTTTGCTATTTTGATCATTTGGGATGTGGCAGAGAGAAATGAGGCAAACCATTTAAGCACTGTGCCTTCCAAGCCCATTCTCTGTTGAAGAGTGTTAAGGAGAGTGTTGTGATTAACAGTGTCAAAGGCTGCAGAAAGGTCCAGAAGAATCAGAAGACAAGACTACCCCAAATCAAGTACATGCAGCGCATCGTTGATCACTTGCAGCAGGGCTGTTTCAGTGCTGCAGTTTTGAATGAAACCAGACTGGAAATTGTGAAGAAGATTATTATCCTTAATATGTAGGGAAAGTTTTTTCGCTACACATCTTTCTGTGATTTTCGCAAGAAAAGGGAGGTTGGTGATGTGGCGGAAGTTGTTGAGTTTGTTCACATCAGCGCAGGGTTTTTTAAGAAGTGGGGTAACCTGTCCTGTTTTAAGGGCAACAGGAAGGGAGCCTTGGCTGAGGAAGAGGTTAACCAGACTGGTCCAATAGGAAAGAGTATGGGTGTAGAACTCAATGGCAATGTCACTAGGGATGAGGTCAAAACAATGGTTAGAGGGTTTTGTTTCGTGGATGCATTTTAGGAGGGCATCTTCAGAGATGAGGTCAAAGTTCTGCCAAATGACTAAGGATTTGCGCTCCTCTAGGGGAGTAGGATGAATGACCTGCTCCACCAGTGATTTAACTTTTTCATCAAAGAATATAGTGAATTCTGCTGCCTTCTTTGGAGAATCATCAGTCTTGATGGCTGAGGGGGAGCAGTTTGGATTTTTGATGAGGTCAAATAGTTTTTTTGAGTCTGTTTTTGGTTCGAGGAGGGTTCTGAAGTTGACGCTTTTTCATGGAAAATGTGTTTGTGGTATTTTGATCTTACTGAACGTAGAATAGAAAGATTAGTAGTGGATTGGGATTGTCTCCATTGTTTCTCCAGGATTCTCAGGTTCTGCCTTTCTTCATAAAGGGATTTATTGAACCATGGTGCTGAAGGAATAGGCCTTTTCCTTTTGCTTTGAAGTGGAGCGACATTTCAACTGCAAGAACAGAGAGGCATTGGGAGGTAAGATTGTTGACATCAAAATTAGGATCTAACCTTGGAAGTGATAGCATAGCAGAATCACAAAGATTGTCATGGTCAATGTTTTTGGTGTTACGGAACCAGGTAGTTGTCCTTTTAGTTGCCCAAGAGTGATAGAGTGTGATAGGTGAAGAGAAAAGGGGATGAGGATGAAGAAGTGGTCAGACCAGTCTACTTGAATATGAATAGTAATAGTGAGCATGTCTGCTTTGGATATAACAAGGTCCAGAATTGAGCCCTTAGAGTGTGTTGTTTCAGTGCAGTGTTGGATAAGATCATTTGCTGAGAGAAAAGTGGCAAGCCTATTGGCAGCTGAGTCTTCCAAAGAGCCCCATTGAAGATTAAACTCTCCCAGGAAAATCTGTCTGTCACTTTGAGAGTATTGGTCGCTGATGGAGTCGGTGAGTTCCTCCAAAAAAGAAGGGCAGTCACCAGTTGGTTGATAAATGGCATGAAATCTGAATGGGGAGCAGTGTTGCACTTGAAGCTTCAGAGACAGGCATTCGAATGAACGGAAAGAGCTGTTAGGAAAAGCCTTAAATTGAAGGGAGTTTTTGAAGATGATTGCAACACCTCCTCCAACTTTGTCTGTTCTGTCATTTCTAAGGATAGAATAGTCGGTGGGTAATAGAAAATCAAAAATAGTATGAGAGGTGTCATTGAACCAGGTCACAGTGAGGAAGAGAATGTCAAGATTGTGGAGTATGGTGGTGTCAGAAATTTCCAGTTTGTGTTTAATTGCAGATCTGCAGTTGTGGGGCAAACAGCGCAACTCTGACGAGACTGTTTTGGTGACGGGGGCGTTTGGGCTTTTAGGGGTGATAGGGATAATGTTCTTGTAAGAGGGTGACAGAGTAGACTAAGGCTGATGTTTAGTTCTGACAGAAGAGATGGTCGGAATAGTGCACAGAGTAAACTTACTTGGAGAGGAGAGTGAAAGGGGGTGGCGTTAGAAGTCTTGTAACTAGCCAGTAAGTTAGCGATGTCTACAGAAGACAGATTGTGATTGGCTTTTTTGGGGCGCTGGAGCAAGGTACTCCTCGGGAGTTTGGGGAAGTGAGTATTTGCCAAGGGAATTTGGTTGTTTGGAAAGGTGGATATCTTAATTTATAAGAGTGAGATGGTAGCATCAAGCTGGGAGATAGAGAAGATGAGAAATCCTAATTTGTTTTCTAGGGAGAGTAGGCCTGAGCACGGAATGTTAGGTGGCTCGATGGATACAGGAGGGAGTGCAATTGGCGAGAGAGGGCAGGGTGAGCTGGGGGTGCGGGGGGAGTATTTGGGTGCAAGAGTAAAAGGTGGCGATAGATGGTGGTTGAGAGAGGTTGTTGGTGCATCTGAGGGGGAAAGAGTTATCTTTGCTGATGTTGAACAGAGGAGAAGAATTGAGATCAAATATAGGAGGAGACAGGTGAGGAACGAGGAGGGAGTGCGGAATGCGTGGAGGGGAAAGAGGGGAGTCATATAAGGAGGTTTGGGGAGAAGAGAGAAGGGGCTGGAAAGGTCTAGCTGGCTAGGAGAGGTCAATGTATGGGGACAGGCACCAAGCAGAGTGGGGGGATTGGGCTAGAGGGTAGTTGAAGAAAGAATATGGTTCTGCTAGGTCCGCGGGAGGGAAAAGGAAGGGATTGCGAAGGGGGGATAAAGGGTTGAGCAGCATTACTGGAGGAATGGGAGGATGAAGAGAGATGAAAGGGATTTGTGCAGAATTCAGGGTACAAGGAGAGGGGGAGAGCGGGTAGGGAAGAAGAGAAGGGGAAAAAGGGGAATGTATAGAAAGTTAACTGGGAGATCAGGTTGTAGGAAAGCTGGATTAAATAAGGGGGTGGTGGGCAGGGTTGGGGGAGGAGGTTACTTTCGAATACTAGGATAGTGCAAAGTAGTGTGGCTGATGTGTTGAGGGGAAGTTCCCATTGGGAGGGGGAAGAATGGGAGTTGAGGGAGCAGGGTCGGCCTGTGCCTCCCGGGAGAGCGGCCTATTGGAGTATAGGGGGTCAGGGGAGGAGATAGGGAGTAAAGGGAGGTAAACAAGGGAGTAAACAATGTATATTACCCACCACCAGCTATCGATAATGAAGTGCTGCTTTCCCTTGTGCCCCACCAACACTAAAATGCTTAATTTCCACCCCATTTAAAAACCTTTAAGTGACTCTTGATGTCTCCCATATTAATCCAGTGAGGCCGCCAAAGTAGGGGGAACTCAGTTTATGAAGCAAGTCATATGATGGGATAGTCTGGATGGGCAAAATGGAGGAGCAAAACTATCTTCCCAAAATGTTGCCAGTAGTGGGAGCAGACACCAATGCCTCTACAACTCAACTTAATACCACTATTAGACGCGCTGTACATTCTTAGACCCGCTGTACATTCTCGTGCCCCCTTATTGAAAGCAAAGGGCCTCATCATCCGAAAGTGCTTTACAGATCAACTAAAGCCAGTACTTGATTTATATAACGATAAGTGCCGGGGCCCTCATCAAGAAGCCACTTCAGCTTGCACCACCCACTGCCCCTCCCAGCACTGTCAATGACAGTACCAACACAACTTCTAATCATCACATTCCTACAGGTGTGACAATTTAGACTATTCCAGGCCCCCAAAGCTATAAGAATGGATTGGGAGGCTGGTTTTAGTCATTTTTAATTTATATTAAATTAATAAACAGCTGTTATTGTGCTCCTCTCTAAATTAGACAAACAACGCCACCAAGTGACAGACTGCCATAAATGTTGGTGCTGACAATTAAGTGCAGGTGCTGAGCACCAGAAACCACAGGCTCAAATTAAGCACTGAACTGGAGAATCAGAATACGATGCATTGATACAGAGTTGAGGACCCACACCTTCTGCACAGTAACTAAAGTCTTACAAATGTATTGCTGTCCAGGCTTAATCAAATACCCAGGTTATAGAAGTGAAAAACAGAAACTTTTTTTCTTTATTGTTTTCTTTTTTTTTTTACAAAGTCACAGTGCACTATAAACGTTATCCAACTGTTAACAGGGTATAGTTGAGAAGCAGATTTGTGCATTAAAAAATTGAGACAATTTATGCTCATTGCGCTTTGATACATAAATCAATGTAATCTGTTTTACAGGATGTTGCTGGATAATTTCAGGCTACCTCATTTAAAATAACAGACGCAGGATCAGTAGAAGCTCTTATGATGGGAATACAAACTGGCTCCCCTCTAGACCCAGACCGTAAATGCTTTTGGCAGCATATTTCTTCTGCTAAGGACAATTTGTCCAGAAATATTTCAGACTGTCTTTGACAACTCAGAGCTGCAAAAAAGGCATCACCACTCCTCTAGTTCAAAAAGAGAACTTGCATCTGGAGGGAGATATCCTTCTTGAATTACTGTTAATTTTCAAATATAAATCATTTTTCTCTGTAGGGCAGATAATATTTTAATTTGTTTGGATGTGTGATAATCTTTTTGATCTCACAAGTTGATCTATAATTTCCTGCATATTACATCACGTCAAGCCTTGTTGTATGTCTATGTGTATGCCTGGGCTTTCATGTGGTTCTCACACGTCCAAATCCGAATGGCACGTAATTCTTTAAGACCCAATGTAGATAAGATGGAGCTATTGCTAATGACAACATATTGTAGCAATTTGATCACTCTCTTCGGCCCACTTTGGTTCAGGTATGCCCCCTACAATGACCATCAAGGTAACTCACTGGGAGTTCTCCTTGATAGTGAACTATGAGTGCATTGTTAGGTAAAGGCAGTCTGTGGTGCAAGTTATGACACTTTATGACTGTTTAGATGAGCCTTCCCATTTCTCTGTCAAAATGCAGGTCACACGGGTCTCTGCATGTTTCTGCTCTAGGGTGGATTATTGTAACAGGCTCTACTTAGGCCTTTCATCCAGTAGATTAATTATGCTTCAAAAAGCGCAAAACATGGTGCTTCGGCTTGTGTGCAAACTGAGAAAATTCAGGGGCATATTTACAAGCCCCTTTTGCCACCGGAGGGTCACTTTTCTTTGTTGAAAATCTTTTTATTAATTCCTGCAGATATGTATGGAGAACACTGATTAAAACAGGTCAATTGATTGCAACTCTCGAGGCCCTATTTAATCTTAGTCTTTAAAGATCCCTCATCAGATATCATCTTTGTTGACCTTCATGATATTACCTTCCCCACCTGGTCTGACCCCACGGGCGAGGGGTGGGGTACATATAGTTCCCCTAAGTGTGTTCCATTTACTCCATACCCGGTCCTACTTCCGGGGCATCCTATGTTTTTGTAGACTTCCATTTCTGCAATCATTCGCCAATCCATGTCTCTCCCCCACTCCACTAGGGTTGGTGACTCCGCTGCCCCCCACCTCTGGGATATGTTGCGTTTTGCGATTATGAGTCCCATGGTGGTCCAACGCTGCTCCACACGGTTCATATCAGTTGCCTCCCATATGTTTAGTAGGCACAGCTTATCGGATAATTGAATAACCCCACCACTGGCGTTTTTCATACATGTGAGTATTGCTTCCCAATATACCCTGATCACTGGGCATAACCATATAGTGTGATAAAAAGTGCTGATCCCCCCACATAACCTTCTGCACCCTGCCTCCTCCCTACTAGCCATTTTGTCCAGTGTAGTGCATGAAATGTAAGATCTGTGGAGTATTTTTAGTTTAATTAGTTTCAGCCGTGATGATATTGTGACTTCTCGTGGTGAAGCAAGCGCATCCCGCCAATCCTGTTCCTCTAGATTTCCTATATCAGCCTGTCAGCTCTCACGAACACTCAAAAGTAGGTCAGGTAATTTATTTATATTTTTTTGGTAGGTTTAGGAGATGACCCTATGGTCCATATAATTGATCAGAAGCCTGTCCTCCAGTGGTGATGCCTACCAGGTAGGTTTCCTGGAGCAGTACCACATCTGGTGCTTGTCTTTTAATATTTTGAGACACAATACCCCTCGTGAGTTTATTCCACAACCCATACACATTCCAGGAGAGCAGCTGAAATGACTTTTCTTCCCCCTGCCCCTCGTGGACATGTCAGTCGCTGATGTGTTTTCCATTTCTGGCCGTGCACTTCCTATGATGGAAGCAACTGTTTTGTCTGTCTATTGTATGGGTTCGGCTGACTTTTTTTACAGGGTGCGAGAGCTGTGTTATTGAATGTGGTAAAAGGTGTGGTCTCGGGAGTACCGTTAAATAAATATTTTGCTGCTGCCAATGATCAATACAACATAAAATACAACTCCCCCCCTGAAGTGGTACCTCCCCTCCATGCCTCCATGCATGACGGTTCCAGAACTGCCAGCCTCCCCAATCTTGCAGAGTGCCTGTCGCCCACCCTTCCCTGTAACGGAGGAGCTGTGGACCAGGTCTCCGCATACTCCCTTAACAACTAGGCAGTTTACTGCAACTGTGTAGGTGTTCAATCGTATACTTTACTCAGCCGTTCTTCCGTCAATGGTGCATTCACAGCGAACCCAGCCCATGTTGTGTCACCGAATGGCATTCCACAGGCCACAGTTCTGGCTAATATCTGCAGGTCAAACACAGTGGTACAGAAAACATGTGGTCCTTACATGATTAGAGTCTCTTTGCCACTTGGTTCAAGAAATGTCTGACAGTGTTATGTCTACTGTGGCGCTAGTCTTCATTGGCGGTGTTCCTCTCTTCTGGTTTGTGCTCCGTTTGCTGCAGAGGCTTCCCCATTCGCCGCCCCCCACCTCCTGTCTGGATTATCCGGATCTTCTACTCTCCGCCATCACTCCAGCCACTCCCAGGCAGCCTTGAGCTCAGTGAAAACCAGCTTTTACCCTCCACCTCAACCCTCAGCTTGGCAAGGAACAGCATTGCCTACTTCAACTCCTTCACTGTAACGGCCTTTTTGACATCTATGAAGCTGTGCCTTTGACTCTGCACCCTCATTGTATGCTCAGGGAAGAATGTTATAGTGCTGTTTTCATACTTGAGTGGCGGTGTGCTACGAGCGGTTAGCAAAATAATATCTCTGTCTCTATAGTTAAATACACGAGCCAGGATGGGCCTGGCGGGCATTCCCGGCTTGGGTCTACCTCCTGGCATACGGTGCACCCATTCAATGGAGAAGCAATTGGTGAGATTCCTGGGCTGCAAAATGCTTTGTAATCAGATCCTCCATGAAGAGGTCTGTAGCTGGCCCCTCTGCTCTTTCTGGCACACCCAGGATTCTAACGTTGTTTCGTCTGCACCTCCCCTCATAATCATCTAGTTGTGCTGCCAGGTCTTTGCTGGTGGCCTGCAGTTCAGAGACTTGTTTTTCAAAGACCTTGGTATCCATGACCAGACCATGGGGCATATGTACAAGCCCCTATCGCCACAACAACGTCACCTATAGTGACGTTGTGGTGGCGATAGGGGCTGCGCCTTATGTACAAGGCAGCGTTAAGCCACTTAACGTGGCTTAACGCTGCCTTGTACATAAAGCCCCCTTTCACGCTATCGTTAGCATGAAAGTGGTGGGCAGTGGGTGTTGTGGTGGGGGTTCCACCGCAATACCCATTTATGTCGACGCTGCCCTCTATGTACAAGGGTGGCGTACATAGGAGGCAGCAACAAAATTAGGACCAAGTGAAAACTGGTCTTAAGATGGCGAAATGAGGAGAAATGCATTATTTCTCCACTTTTTTGTTTTTCCATGTGTGCTGCTGTGTGCTGCCTTGTACAGCACACCTGGAAAAAAGCAAAATGCCATTGGTTGTTTATGTGTAGGAAGGTGTGCTTTCCTGTACATAAACAAACTCTTTTTAAAAAAGAAAATGCTATTTTGTCACTTTCATGGGTACTGCATGAAGCAGCACCCATGAAAGTGACAGAATGGCATTTCTAGGATTGTTTATGTGCAGGAAGGGACCCCTTCCTCCACATAAACAATGCTCCCCTGCATACAGACACCCTTGAACTCTGGTGCAAGGGTACCTGCGTTGACGCTAAGTTGCTAAACTTAGTGCCATCTGAGGTTCTGTAGCGATCCGAACCCGTGTGTTCGGTATCGTAGTACTGACACGATTTTGGTAACAGTGAACCGTAAATGATCCATTTAGTATGTGACAGTGTTTTCGCTGTGCTACAAGCATGGATTCACTGAGAAATAGGGCATCCTGTTGTAAATTCATGGCATCCATCTTAGATACGGCATCCATTTTGTTTCTTGCCCTCACATAGTCAATGGACAAGCAATGACCCTGGCTGAATCACCTTGCTAAGGACACGTAAGCTTTAGTCCAAGGAAGCTGATGCTGCGTGACTAGGCAGAAGCTACCTCCCTTGCCTGAGGCCGATCATGCTATACTGGTTCTTGTGTTCGTTGGCCTGATCACGATTAGGAGGCTGAAGACAGTAGCCATGCCCGTTTATGACCCACAAGCATCTCTTATCCTACTTATCAATCTTTCACTTCTGGCTCCGCTCCTCTCCTTCTGGGCTTTTACTATGGGGAGGATACAATTTTTATGATGGGGAGGATCGGCCGAAGAATGGAAAACTGACATGAAGACTTGATCGAACACTGGAAACTTACAAATAATTATCGTTTGGTATATGTTTATTGTTTGTTTGGGATACCGGGCTAGGCATGAAAGATATTTTTGCAATGCTGCCTCAGGACGCATTTGGTGTATTTAAGGAGCGACCCACTTTATACAATTCGAACAGTCTCCTAGATTCTGCCTTTGTGTGGTTCCTACGACTTCTGTGTCCCTGCAGTAAATAAACCTTGGTCTCTGACGCCACCATCGAGAAGCCCGTGTCTCTGTTTATTTGTGCACCAAGACAGGAAGGAACTCAGGGGTCTTTTGGGTGTTGTTTCCCTGACACCTCTGGACTCTAGAAAAGTCCAGAACCTCACATCGTGGGGGGAAACGGAATGCTGCACCACATTCTTGTAAATATGGTGCAGCCTTGCTTTTCAGAAGAGAGAGGCGTTAAGCCAGGAAGGCTAATGCCTCTCTCCTCCAATTCCTTGGACATATACCCCCACGAGTCACATCTTCCACTTCCTTAACTCTAGTGTCCATTTTTTTTAGATCTGCGAATAACAGGGAGATGTCGGTGGATACAGAGTCATACGCGCCTCGAGGGTGGAACACATGCTGGTGATGGCCACCATTATATCTTGCATTGTGGGGGAGCCCTGTTCAGCCTGCTTCTGCTGTGTCTCTTGTTCAGAGTCTGCACAGTTGCCCCGTCTTGCTTTTTTTGCCATGAGTATTTGTCAAGCTTGGGTTGATGCAAGCCCTTACTGCCTGACATAGTTCTGGTGTCAGTGGCGTAGAGTCGCAGGGTAATCACCGCCGCCTGCTAGGGGTTTCTTATGCGGCCTGTCGGTTTTTCCCTATCAGCCTCCCAAGCCACTGTTGTGGTTGCCAGCTCTCTGCTGTTAAATGCGAGTGTTACTACAGTGGGGTACTGTTGTTGTTCACTTATGGAGTCAAATGACTCGGAATTGGTTGAGGGGCTGCAATATTGTTTGGGCGTGTCAGCCGTCACACCAACCGCAGACATTCCCTTTCCTCTGCTGTCAGCCTCTGTAGTCAGTACACCCGCAGGCTGACTTAGCCATTGTCAGCCCCGCAGGCCCCCAGCTCACTCCTTGCCGATACTCTGAATGCTCAGCTCTCCCGTCCAAATCTGCCTGCGGGCCTCGTCTCTGGCCAGGAGTACACATGTAGGAGCGCCGCACTCCCTGCTGACGAAGTTTGGAAACCGGTCTTCCTTAGGTGTAGTGCAGCAGGGGGTGGTGAGCCTCTAGCACTGGTTCATCGTGAAGCAAATTTGCAGCTCGACCAGGCCCTCCATCACCTCTCTGGGACATACGCCGATGTCACCTCGCAGCTCCACTGTTCCCACAGGCCGCGATCCTCCGCAGACACTGCTCAGCTCGGAAAGCAGTTCTTTTTCGGTTGTGTCGACATGGTGTCACTGCCAGCGACACTCGGGCTGTTTTGTATACCCCACTGTTGCTGGATTAATGCCGGATGTTAGGGTAAAGAAAGGAAGGAGCCGGGCTAGTGTGCAGCCATCTTCTCCGGCTGCTGGCCATGACCCCCGAGGGTCACTTTTTTTGATACTCCGATGGCGTTGCGTCATTTCTCATTTTTACGAGGTGGCACTAAGCCACTTAACGTGGCTTAAGCCCACCTTGTAAATATGCCCCTTTCCGCTGCAGTACTTTGCTTCAAAGGGGCGTGCAATGGGTGTTGCTATGGGTGTTTCACCCCAACATCCATTGCTTTTTGATGCTGCCCCAGATTTACAAGGCTGGGGCAACACCAAAAACTAAGGTCATGGAATACCTGGTGTTAGAATGACGATACGAGGAGAAATTATTAATTTCTCCTCGTTTTTTGCTTTTTCAATGTGTGCTGCATTCTGCAGTACACATAAAGATGGGAAATTACCAATATTGATTGTTTATGTGTAGGAAGGTGTCCCTTCCTGAACATAAACAATTGCCCCTGCAGTGCAGGCACCCTTGCAACATGGCAGCAGGGTGCCTGCGATGGCACTGGGCAGCTTTTTTAGCATCAGCACTAGTGGAAACGCAGGGGTGTGCCATATTTTTGTTAATACGGCACAACCCTGCGTTTAGAAAATGTCAGAACGCGGCATTGCCAAATTAAAGTGTTTTAACAACCTGCACAATTCTAGCTATCTCGGCTGGTGCAGCATTACAGACCAGCATGATCGTCACACTCACAGGAGAAAGTCCTTTTGGGAAGTCCATACAGACACCCAGGTTCGGCTTATAGACTGATCTTTTAGTTATCTGGGAGGACACAGCTTCTGATCTCCATGGGACAAACATCACACTTTCTTTTGTTTTGCAAGTAGCTGAAAACATTCCTGTTGGCAATTTTCTGAGGTGGACTTACACACATTGTCCAAGAGAGCTCTTAAGCGCCATGAAAAGTTAAAGTTCCCTCCATACCAAACCAAATCAAATCAATAAATGAAGAATACTGCGGCGGGGAACCAACGTTCCCTATGGGCACAACAGGCATTTGTGTCTACTCTTTGTGCCCCTGGGTCTCTTATGTATTAGTGAAGGGGATGCAAATGTGCCCACGCCCTCCTCTGTTATACTCATTGCATCTGTGCACATTTCATACGTGGACAATGTTATGGTGGTGTTCTCTCATATGCACATGCGCATGGCTTCATGCAAATGAGGGAGTGCCTTTGCCCTGGCATTAACACTAGATGGCTCATGAGAGTGCAGGGGTAAAGCCATTTCCAGAGGTGCAGTAACTGTGTGCTACGACTGAAGAGGTGCTCAGTAAGTTCGGTTCCTGGTCGTACCCATATTGAAAGGCACAGGGCTTCCAGGGATTTCCCAGGCCCCACCCACAGGTCAGTATTCTCTCTATCCAAGGTCAGGCAGCAGCAGTGAAAGACTGAACTACCAGCATGTCTTTCAGTGATTCCTTCTTCCCGGTGCAGGTGTGTGCTCTGACTTTGAACTTGCGCTGGAGAGAGCACATTTCATGTTTGTGTCCAGATACCCTGGGTCTAATTTACAAGCCCCTTATGCCGCCGATACATCATGTTGTGTGACGCACCAGCGGCGAAACCAGCTGCATGCTATTTACAAGCACACGTAACGCCACCCTGCGTGGCTTTATATGTGCTTGTAAATATCACCCTTTTTCACGCCACACTTTGTGTGTTAGGGGCGTGACAAGGGTGTTGCTGTGGGTGTTCCCACGCAACACCCATGTCCACTGATGCATTCCCAGATATACGAGCAATCGTAAAGCTGAAAATGCGTCAGAATGCTACTGCAGCACAAGGGTGGCGTAGCGAGGCCCAACAAGGAGAAATGTTTTCATTTCTCTTAGTTTTTTCCTCTTTCAATGTGTGCTGCATTTTACAGCATGCACTGGAAGAGAAAATCACCTCAATTGATTGTTTTTGTGCAGGAAGGTTATCCTTCCTGCACAAAACAATCTCCCCATGATACAGGCATCCTTGCATCATGGTGCAAGGGTGCCTGCGCCGGCACATGGCAGCAGTTTGTGCGCCAGCACAGGAAAAAGCACAGAGATGTGACATAAAGTTGTAAATATGTCGCATCCCTGTGCTTCGAAACTAACGCGGCACGATGCAGCAAAATGACCTGTGGCACCGCGCTGCGTTAGTTTCTCGTAAAATAGGGCCCCTAGTCTTAGTCTGGATTGGGCACACCCAGTAAGGGTGGGCACCAGTCCAGAATGGCACCGTGCACTCAGTATCATATTAAGGCACCTGACGTCACAGCATATTTGTTCATCGTGTCAGGCAGGAGGACAGTACGCCCCTTATGCAGTGCCATGTAAGGGCTTATGATTTTGCAAGGGAATGTGCCCACTTTCCTCACCTGTCTTTCTCCTCTGCCTTTTCCCTGTAACTCTCCTCCCTTGTCCATATTTCCTCCATTGCCATCCTTTTTGTCTCATGCCTCTGTCCTCTGCTCTATCCTTTATATCTCCCGTCTCATTTCCTGTCTTCTGACTCTCCTCTTTTTACCTTTGCTCTGCCCTGTCTTTCTCTCTCTCTCCTGCCTTTTTTTCTGTGTGCTACTGTCTCCTCCCTCTGGTTGTTTCTATCTCTTTTCTATATCGCCTCTCTACGTCATCTTTCTTCTCGTCTGTCTCTCAGCTGGCTCTTACTCACTTCTTTGCTCGTCTGTGTTCCTTGCTGTATCTGTTGCCTCTTTCTCACCATTGTTGTCAACTCAACTCTCTCTCCCTCCTCTCTGTCTCATCTGTTTCTTTATTATGTATCTCTGCCTCTGTATCTTTGTCTCTATTCCTCTCTATCTCTCTCTCTCTCTCTCTCTCTCACTCTCTCATCTTTCTGACTGTCTATCTTTCCATTCTCTCTCTCTTCTTTCCCTCCACTCTCTCTCCGTTCCCCCAATTGTCTCCTTATCACCTGTTACTGTTTTTATCACCTGCCTGCCCTCTCTCCAACTCTCTGTATCAAAACTGCCTCTTTTTGACCTGCCTTTCACTATCACACCCTCTCTCTTCTCTCATTCATCTGTCTCTTTCTCACCTGTCTCGATTTCACTTTTTATCTCTCACCTGTTCACGTGTTCACCTCCTTACCTCTCTCTTTCACTCTGCTGTCCTTCTCACCTGTTTTTGTCCTGCCTCTCTCTCAAAGGCCTCTTCTATCTCTCTGGCTTGCCTCATTCTTTGTTCCTTTCTCTGACCCTATCAGCTGTCTATTCACATCTTGCTCTTTATCACCACTCTCCCCTGCTTCTCCATCTGTCAGCTATCTCTCTCCGCATCTCTCTATAGCTTGTCACCCTTCAGCTGTCTCTTGGTCGCATTCCCTCTCTTTCTCTCGCACACCAGTGCCGCTTTCTCACCGCCTCTTTTTCGTCTGTCTCACTTTATTGTCCTGCTCCTAATCTCCCGTCTTTGTCTTTGCTTTGATAGTCTTTCGTCGCTCTTGGTGCCTGTCTCCCCCATGCTGTATTTTTTTGTTGTAATTCTTTTGTTTCTAAAGCTTTTGTCGTCAAGTTCATGAAAAAATAAAACACACATCAAATAACACAATTGGTTCGATGCGGAGAACAAGACTCACAATCGATTACACAAACTGCATAGTATTGTTGTTAACAGTTCGATATAGTTTCACAAAATATTAACGCAGATCATCGCAGAGGGCACATTCCAGAACCAGAAGAGCTGACAGGATGTGAAGCTGAGTATCCTGCAGAGTCAACAGGTGCAGCGTCCCACCTGTGAGCATCCCGCAATTTAGTACCAGGCACTATCATACCCCACTCTGGCGTTCGTCAGCCACTGGTCTAATTCAGTGCGTCATCATGTCCCTTTGTGACGAATAGGAGTGTAACAGGGCCCACACGTTTCTTGGTTTATTACTGTGGGAAATTGTGAAATAGTAAAGCTCCAATTGTTCTTTTCAATAGATTAAATCAGTCAGCCATGTTTTAACATCGGGGCCCGATTTCTCCCTTACACGCAATCCGCCTTCTCTTTGTAAGTAACCAGGCGATGAAAGCAAACGCCGCGCACTGGAGGCGTGCCTGTAGTGCACCCTAACAGGGCTAGCAGGGGAGACCTCGCTCATATCAGAGAGACGCTCTAACATTGCACATGTGTCTGCTAATCAGTAGGCACTTCCAGGCTAGGTATATAAAGTCAGCATCAGGTGCATTACATCTTGTACAGAGCGAGTCCACCGTTAACTTACTCTTAAACAACTTGTGTGGAGAATGATAGACTGTGCAAAAACTTGAATCAGATGCCGTCAACCGTGAGGTGACAGGATTCCCTCACTGGCCACAACAGTAGAGCTCCTCTTTCCATGAGATCAGTTGTCCCAGATCAGCCTCTGCAAGAAATTGGATTCCTGGTTGGCTAAGGTATGCAGCCAGAGCAGGCAGGAACCACCACTCTGGTCAGGGTAAACCAGGGCCAGACTGGGAACCAAAACCGTCCCTGGCAAAGGGCTCGATCGCCCCTCCCCCCCCCCCCGGGGGTTCGGGTGCGGCTGAGCTCTTTGCCAGGGCCGGCTTTCGGCCGATTTTGTTACAGGGCCGATTTCAAAGCAGCCCTGTAACAAAACCAGCCCCCACCCGTGCGGCCGACCGGGTGATTGCCCGGTGCCCGCTACAGCCAGTCCGGCCCTGGGGTAAACTAGATACACACTGAGAGATTACCTGTGCGCACCCTCTGGTAACTTGGCACAGAGCAGTCAGGGTTATTTAAAGAGGCAATGTGTAAAGCATTTGTGCAACACACATACTACCACAATGAAAACACCACAAAAAGACACCACACAGGTTAAAAAAAATTGAGAATATTTATTTGAGCAAAATAAGACCAGAACCACAAACATCCAATTAGTTGAAGTCAAGATATGAATTTTTAAAGATTAAATGCAAAAATAGTACTTAGAAGTCACCAGCGGTCAAAAGGTTGTTTGAGGTCGCGAGGGACCGCCGAAATCCAAAGTTCAGGCCAACCGCAATCGAGGGCAGGCCAGCTACAGGATCCATGCAGGGCCCACTGACAAAGTACATTGGATGGAGCAAAGCGCTGATGCTAAGGGCAAGATGCATTGATCTTTTCGTACGTAGTCGGGTCACTGCGTCATTGTCAAGCTTCACTGAAGAGACGGCAGTGCATCATCGTCAGGCTCCGCAGGCTGTAGAACTGCTGTCGTCGAAGGGCAATGAGTCGGTTCCAATCGGTGCAGTAGTGATGATGCGTCGGTTTTGAAGAAAGCAGCTGCAGAACCCACTTGCGAGGCCCAGAACAAGAAGGGGGCAACTCAGGCAAGGGCAGGACTCAGACAGCAGAGTCCAGCAGAATGAGCAGAACTGCAGAAAGTCTTTTGTGTCCCTGAGACTTCAGAATACAGGAGGCAAGCCAGCAAGCCCTTAGAGATCACTTGGAGTGAAGGCAGAGTCCAACTCTCCATCAAACAGAGTCAGGGAGAAGCAGCATGCAGGGCAACAACCAGAAAAGCAGTCCTTCCAGAAAAGGAGTACAGTTGAGTCCTTTAAGCAGCAAAGCACTTCTTCTGACAGAAGTTCAGTTCAAGATCCAGAATGGTTTGATTTTAGGGGGTAAGAGACCCATTACTTTTACCCAAAAGTGCCTTTGAGGTAGGGGGTGACCTCAAAGCAGCTCTCTGAAGTGCACAAGGATCCCTTGCAATCCAGTCCTGTCTGCCAGGCTATCTGTAGAGGATAAATCAGTGCTTTGTAGGTGGACGGGACACTACTTATTGAAGTGTACGTGTCAGCCCCTCCCATTCCTCCTTTCCCAGGAAGACACATCATAATGCAGATGAATGCAGGTTAGTGCTCAAAACGCACATGAGCCTCACCTTCCTGTGTTTGTGGCTATCTAGGGGGAATGAATACAGTGTAGCTGTCACCAAGCCCAGACGTGTATTGGAGACAGACTGACAGGCACAGAGAGCAGTAAGTACAGGGAAATGTCCAGTTTGTAAGTGGTATTTCTAAAATAGTAATGTTAAGTCCAACTTTATCAGTGAGGAGGATTTATCGTTACCATTCCAAACATATGAAACATGAAAGAACGACTCCTCTCTGATCAGGAATTATAGCTTAAAAGTGTATTAACAAATTCCCAATGCTGGACTATTAGAGGAGTAGGCCTCACAGTAGTGAAAAACAAAATAGGCTGTTTGTCACTACCAGGACATGCAAACATAAAATTACAGGCCGTACCTTTTACTTACGTACCAACCTGCCCTTAGAGCTATTTGGAGCCTACCTTAGGGTTGAAGTATATGTAATAAAAGGGAAGTTTAAAGTTTGACAAGTAGTTTGAAATGTTAAGTCGAAGTGGCAGTAAGCTGCACACACAGGAACTGCAGTGGCAGGCCTGAGGCAGGCTACTTTTGTGGGTGGCAAAATCAGTGCTGTGGTCCACTAGTAGCATTTGAAGTATAGGCCCTGGGTATATGGTATACCATTTGACAAGGGACTTACAAGTAAATCAAATATGCCAAACAGCTGTGTTAGAACTGGGGGTCTCTAGTTGGCAGACGCAGGTACCTTTGTCCAAATAGGGGCCCTTGCTTCTAGTCAGGGTACGGGTGCTACACTCCTAAATAACCCTTGCTCACCCCCTTGGTAGCTTGGCACGAGCAGGCAGGCTTATCTCAGAGGCAGTGTGTAAAGCATTTGTGAACACATACAGTAATACAGTGAAAACACTACAAATGGACACTACACCAGTTTAGAGAAATAAGTAATCTTTACTAGACTTAACGCAAGACCAAACGACGAAAATCCACAATACTGTAATCAAAAATAAGACTTAAAAATGGTAGAAAATAGCTTAGTTCAATGTACATGGTAAATGCGACACTTGACTCTCAAAGTACCTTGGATGCGTCACGCAATGCAAAGAAAGGGGTCGCAGGGAAGTTGATGCGCCGTTCCTTGCACTCAGGGAAGTGGATGCATCGGTTCCTTACTGCAGCGCAGGGGAGGTGATGGTTCACTTCCTTACTGTGTGGGGAGTTGATGCGTCGTTTCTTACTGCAGCCCGGTGATGATGCAACAAGATAGCGCCTCGATGCGGTGTGACGATCCGGTGCAATGCGACAAAATGGTGTCTTTGATGCAATGCGACAACGTTGGATGCGATGCGTGCATGCCCGACGGCCGTGCAGCAAGCTTGGTAACTTCTGAGCTGCAACAGGCCCTGTGAGACGCTTCTCCAGTGATGCGACGGCGACCTCTGTGGCGGCAACACGCTTCTCCGGTGATGTGAGAAGCGTCGTCGGTGATGCGACGGCGAACAGTTGTGGCGGCACGCTTCTTCGGCGATGCAACGGCAACTGCTGCGGCGGCAAAACTCTTCTCGTTGGATCGCGCTTCCAGCTCCCAGCGACACGCAGTATTCTCAGACGGCCCAAACAACAGTAGGCACCTCTCTGCAGGTAGAATTCCCAGCAAGGGAATTCAGGGGAGCTGGTGGTGAAGTCTTGTATCGCTGAGACTTCAGGCAGGAGGCCAGCACACTTCAAGGTACTTGGAGATTCTTCTGCAAGATGATGAAAAGTTCACAAAAGTCCTCTTCCCCTTTCCTTGGCAAATAAAGTAACCACTGCAGGCCAACCCAAGAAAATAGCAGAGCACAGGGGCGGTCTCCTCCTTCAGCTTTCTTGGTTCTTCTCCTTGGCAAAGGTTTGTCTTGATTCCCAGAAATGATCTAAAGTTCTGGGGTCTGGGCCCCAATATTTATACCAGTAAATCCTTTGTCCTCTGAAGGCAGAGGGTGCCTGTGCCCAGCCAAAACCAGTTCTGTGCAGCTTCCTGGCAGGAGGTGGAGACAGCATTGTTGAAAGCAGACCTGGCCCAGGTAGCTGAAAGGAAATCTCCTCCCCCTACTCTCTATTCTATGAGGGCTCAGGTCAGTGAAAGGAAATCTCCTCCTCCAACTCTCTATTCACTGCAGGTCCTATTCATCCCAGCCCTGACCCATCAGACTGCTGGAGCCAAAGCCCTCTCCAGCCCCCTGTCACTCACAAACCAGACATGGAATACACAAACCTAGCAGAGGCATGCTGGATGGTTAGGCAAGAAAATACCT
Organism: Triturus cristatus; assembly: GCF_964204655.1. Lineage (NCBI taxonomy): Eukaryota > Metazoa > Chordata > Amphibia > Caudata > Salamandridae > Triturus > Triturus cristatus. The sequence continues at coordinate 86,033,192 of NC_140580.1, read as the reverse complement.
ACTTTCTAAAAGTGGTATTTTCAAACACAAAATGTAAAAATCACCCACACTACAAGATGTATTTTAACATCCTGAGTTCAGGCATACTAAACTCGAATGTCGAACTTGTTTCCTGGGTCAGTTAGGATTATAAGATGTTATAATCAAACTGCCCATTCTGGCCTAAGGGAGCAGGTAGCCTTGCAATAGTTAAAACAAAATTGGCTGTAATTCACTATCAGGACATGCCACACACATCAGGGCATGTCCTACCTTTTACATACAATGCAACCTGCCCTTGGGCTTACCTTAGGGGTGACTAATATGTAGGACAGGGAAGGTTTAGGGAGTGGCAAGTGGGTGCACTTGCCAAGTCGACATGGCAGTCCCAGACTGCACACAGGCTCTGCAATGGCAGGCCTGAGCCATACTTTACAAGCTGCTTCTGTGGGTGGTACAACCAGTGCTGAAAGCCGACCAGCAGCATTTGATTTACAGGCCCTGGGCACACATGGTGCACTGTACTAGGTACTGATAAGTAAATCAAATAAGCCAATCATGGAGTCACTAATCCAATACAATAATTTACAATAGGGAGCACTTGCACTTTGTCACTGAATAGCAGTGGCAAAGTGCCCAAAGCATCTAGACCAGCAGATGGTTTGTCTGAACCCGGAAGTGAGTCCCAAACAAGTATGGTCTCAACTTCTTCAGTGCCCAGACCACACCAAATGCCTCATGCTCAATTGGACTCCACCTCTGTTCCCGTGGAAGTAACCTCCTACTGATGAAGACTACAGGTTGGTCTAGGTCCTCCTCATTCATATGTGAAAGAACAGCCCCTACACCATGCTCTGAAGTGTCTGTCTGTACAATGAACTCTTTAGAGAAGTTGAGCACCAGAAGCATGGGTGCCGTGCACATGGCAGTCTTCAGGGCATCAAAAGCTTTCTGACAGGTGTCTGTCCAGTTCACTTTCTTAGGCTGCTTCCTGGAAGTCAGCTCTGTCAAGGGTGCAACAATGCTGCCATTCCCATTGACAAACCTCCTGTAGTACCCTGTGAGTCCTAAAAAGGCTCTCACTTCTGTTTGGGTCTTGGGGGGTTCCCACGCCAGGATGGTATCAATCTTGGGCTGCTCCCAACCTGGTGTCCCAATTCCACCACAGAACCCTGCCCGATCTGGCACTTACTCACCTTGATCGTGAGGCTTACTCTCTGCAGCGCCATCAACATTTCCCAGAGGTGGCGCAGATGTTCTTCCCAACTGGCGCTGAACACTGTAATGTCATCCAGGTAGGCGGCACTGAAATCTTACAGTCCAGCCAACACCTGGTTGACCAACCTCTGAAAGGTGGCAGGGGCATTCTTCATCCCAAAGGGCATAACCCGGAACTGGTAGTGCCCATCTGGTGTGGAGAATGCTGACCTCTCTCTTGCCCCATCAGTCAAGGCGATCTGCCAGTACCCAGATGTCAAATCAAACGTACTGAGGTACCGGGCAGCCCCCAACCGATCAATGAGCTCATCAGCTCTGGGTATAGGGTGCGCGTCAGTTCTGGTGACTGCATTGAGCCCTCAGTAGTCCACATAGACCGGAGTTCTGGCGTGGCACCCGGTGCGGCAGCCTTTGGGACCAAGACCACTGGGCTGGCCCAAGGACTGTTAGAGGAATAAAGTTGACATGGCAGTCCCAGACTGCACACAGGCTCTGCAATGGCAGGCCTGAGCCATACTTTACAAGCTGCTTCTGTGGGTGGTACAACCAGTGCTGCAAGTCCACCAGCAGCATTTGATTTACGGGCCCTGGGCACACATGGTGCACTGTACTAGGGCCTGACAAGTAAATCAAATAAGCCAATCATGGAGTCACTAATCCAATACAATAATTTACAATAGGGAGCACTTGCACTTTGACACCGAATAGCAGTGGCAAAGTGCCCAAAGCATCTAGACCAGCAAAAACATAGCAAAACATAGGAGGCAACAGTGAAAAAATGGAAGGGAGACCCAAACCAATGGTGCCAGGTCTAACAAGGTGTAAACTAATTATACTATGTTTAGGGAAGAGAGCTCAAGCACTTTAGCACTAGTCAACTGTGGTAAAGTGCCCAGAGTCCTACAGCCAACAAAAGCGGTGTCAAAAAAATATGAGGAGGAAGGCAAAAGGTTTGGGCTGACCCTTCAGAGAGGACCATTTTCCAACAGCCTCCCACTGCAGCTTGGCCATTGGAATGGTTACAGGGGTTTCTATTTGCATAGTGCTGTCAAGTTTGGTCACCTAGTATTTATTTGACTGAGGAGTAATTAGTAATGACAGTATCTTGCAGAGAATAGGTTCTTGTGGTACGGGTGGATAGCTGCTACACACTCTGAGGGGGTATGCGGGCTAGAGAACCTAGCACTAGCCCGAGCTGTCTGTGAAAACTTGGGCCAAGGGCCAGCTGTAATATTTAAACAAAATGAGGTGAATCAGGTCAGTGAGAAAGCATAGTTAACATTTCTCATGTTTTACTTAATTTACTTTTCTAAAACTATTTATTTTTCCAGCACAATGTTTTCATGTAGTTTTTTCATACTGCATGTTCATCTTGTATTGTGTGTCCTATGACCTGAGTCGCTTGTAGGTGTCTCTGTGAGTTCTGGCTGCGGTGGGTGTTTCTAACAGGTCATAACTGAAAGATTTGAAGTTGAGGTTGAAGAGAGTGTGAGTTTCCTAAAGTACGTATCAGTGGATCATTAAACAATTCAGACCACTTGAACATCCAATCGCCGGCCTCTCTGCAGAGCGCACATGACAATGGTGGCATGTGCCACTTTTAATAGTGATTATATGTGTAAGTGTGTGAAGGGGGCGCAAAGTCGCTGCAATATTGACAGGGCAGTGTCCACATTTCAATGGGTGTGTTCTGTTCAGCAGTGTGTATGGGGCAGGTGAAGTGACTGAGAAACAAGGAAATGCATGCTTAGGAGGAGAGTGGAACTAAGGCACAGAAGAAGAAAGTGTGAAACGAGAAAATTGAGGATTTCAAAATGATATAGGAAGGAAAGGCTTGGGGTCCCTAGATTCCTGCAGTTATTTAGTAGGGGTACTCTGAAGTCAAAAGAGTAAGAACCGCTGTTCTAGAAATTGCCTCTTTAGAAATACACCTACAAATTTGTAAAAACCCTAGTTTTGCAGCCTCCGGAGAGACAATTGCTCTTTTGTGAGTTGGATTACAGGGTAGTGAAGATAGATTGCTCTGGGAATTGTGTATTGAGCTTAGTAATCATCTACAGAGCTTAACCAGACTAACTGAGTACAAGCGACCGCGTTGTTATCTGTGCTGCTGCAGCGTGGGGGTTTATTTCATCAGCACACCTATGAAAGTGGGATGCCTGGTGTCACACTCCACCACAAGGTGCACCAAATATGGAGGAGGCTGTAGCCAATAAAATTGTAAACTGTGCTATGTATAGTTAAGCTCCAAATCCTGTGAAGCTAAGCCTCCTTACTTGTATAGTAGTGTTAACGTCTCCTGCACACCCTGGACCTGCCCATGTAAGGGTGACCATATGGGATCTCAAAGTCCTGAAAAAATGTTGGTTGACAGCGATAGGTATGTTGTAAAACAAATATAGCAGTTTAGTTAGGCAAGGTGAACATGTTCATCAGTGCTAGTATTCCTAAAAGTGCTAAAAGGAGGCTACACAACTTCTTACCCAGTTCTATCTTTGCCATTGCTGCACTATAATTTTCAGTTATGACCCAGATGTCAAGGTACTTAACTAATGAATAACACCAGGGGGGAGGGAAGTCAAGTATGCAGTCATGCGTGCCAGATGTTACTGGAAAAATCGTTTACTTATTCCAATCGATTGTGATTCCTGGAAGTGCCTTGAACAGTTTAAATTCTCCGATGACTGGGCTGAGTTTCGGGGTGGGATTGTGTAAGAACAGAGTGGTGTCATATGTATAAAGGGACATTATAAGATGATGAGGAGAGAAATGAAAGCATCTGTTTGCATGAAGTTGTGGGTCTGCACATGCCAGGGGCTCCACTGCCAGGGTGTACAAGAGAGGGGTAAGTGGGCAACCCTGACTGGATCTTCTGACAATGGGAATGGGATCGGAAAGAAGACCAGTTAATCCTATTCTGGTTGTGGGTACCGTGTAAAATAGACAAGCCAAGTTTATGAAGCTTACTGGTATGTCCATTCTGTTTAAAACTGTGAATAAGAAATACCATTCTATGGAATCAAAGGCTTTTGTGTCATCTAGGATGGCTGCCATGGCTTCCATTTCTGGATTCAGCCGATGTATTAGGGCAAATAAGGATCATAAATTATGAGTGGTGGATCTGTCCGGGATAAGTCCCACTTGATCTGGTAGGATCAAGCCTGATAGCACTCTGTTTGGTAGTACTTTGTCCAGGATTGTCTCTTGACAATGGCTGATATGGCTCCTAGTGCTTGGGGTGTTCACTGTGGTTTAAGAGGATTGAATTAATAGTTTCTCTAAACGAGGGGGAAGAATGTCCTTCGTCAATGCCTCATTAGTTAGTTTATACCCGCAAGAGGCACGGGGCCTGCAGTTGCAAGTAGGCTTTGTAAAACTCTGCGGTGAAGCTGTGACTCTTTGTGACCTACAATATGTACAGACGGGAAATTACAGCCATTAGATCTTCAAGTGGAGCCAGCCAGGCCAAGACAATACGGTCAAAGTATACAGGGTAATCATCAGGAGATACTGCTACACGAAAGTGTGCATCTCAAAGTCGTATGTTGCAAATTCCTTCAGTATGTGGTCAGCTTCATCCAGCATTGCTCCATTACCTTCTTCAAGTGGCACAATGTCCCAAGCCGACCTTGGATGATGCAGTCAAGGATTCTAAGTGGTCTCACTCCCTTTGCACCGTCACCCTGGCATGTTTATGTGAGTGCTTTATGTTATAAAGATGACCAGAAGGCAGGTAAGTGATAACTCTTCTTTAATGGTCAAACACCACCACAGGATCCAGCCTAATCAGAGGAAGGGTGCAATGGAATGTTGGTGACAGGGAGAGGGAAGAACCAAGGGAGGAGGAAGGAGGGGGGGGAAAGGAACGTACCAAGTAGGCGATTACAACACACCTCCCTGCATAGGGCAAAGAGAGACATAGCAGATTTAACAAGCAGCGAAAGGTCACTGCAGAACAATGTAAGCAGTAGAACAACAAAGCTAGGTAAGGAACCACACGGAACATTTGACAATAATTCTCATTTAACACAGTAGTCTCTGGTCCATACAGGTGAGCTCCTTGCTCTCATAGACCTTCTGTGACTGAGGGTTTGCAACTCTGTCTCTGGGTCACTTTCGTTGTCCAAGTCACCCCCTTGTCCATGAGGAATGATTCTGTCCATGCTCCATGTTTGGCCATTGTCGAGATGGAGTACATTCCTACCCACACTAGTTATTTTGTAAGGATCCGAAAATCTTGACGCTTCTTTCCTGCGTGCTTTAGGTAAATCCACCCGGACCCAATCACCTTCTTTGAACATTTGTGTTTTTACATGTTTGGTCTGGTCATACCTGACTTTGTATTTAGCTTGGTGTTCCTCCACTTTCCTTGAGATTTCACCTCTGTTTACTACACCGGCGTCCTTCCTTGGCCCTACCGGTGGAGTTAATTTGGTCTTCGGGATCCTTCCTTTGAGAGAGGTGAACGGAGAAACCCCAGTCACACTGTTTGGAGAAGTGCGATAGGCCCATACTGTTTCCACTAACGCTGAATTTGCTGGTGTCCCCATTACTTCTGCTCTCTGCAAACACTCTTTGAACAACCGGTTGATCCTTTCCACTAACCCGTTTGCACGGGGACAGTACAAAGCAGATTTGAGGTGAGTGATGCCCCGGTGATACAGAAATTCTTTCATCTTGTCCGAAGTGAACTGTACTCCATTGTCTGTTATAAGGGTATCAGGTAACCCTTCCTCAAAGAACACATTTTCTAAGAATTGTATGAGGACTCTTGTGTCTATCTGCTGGACACATTTGTAGACCAACCACCTTGAGTGATAGTCCACTAGCACCAGAATGAACCGTTCCTTTAATGTTCTTAGGTTGAGGGGACCCATGATGTCCAAGGCTAACTTTGACCATGGTCGATTAGGCACTTCGACAGGCGACAGGGGGGGCTTGCGGGTCTGGTGAGTTTTGTCACTCCGGCTACAGTCTACACAATTTCTCACCACCTGTTCCGTCATGGCGTCCATACCTGGCCACCAATATTCCAGTCTGATTTTATTCTTGGTTAGGCTTCGCCCTAAGTGTCCTGCATGCGCAAGCCCCACAATCTTTTCTCTCAGGTTCTCCGGTGGAATCACTTTCTCCCCTCTGCAAACCACATTGCCTTGTATATTGAGTTCTACTCTGACATCCCAGAATTTACTTAAACTGATAGGAATATCATTCTGGTTTTCCGGCCAACCATTCTTGATGAACTCTTTAATTGAACACATCTCTGCATCATTTTGCGTACTGTCATTCCATTCTTCTTTTTTTAGGAATGTGAGTTGCAAAATCACATCATCACATTCACAGCTAACAGGAGCACTTTCTCCCTCTGAGGGAGACCATGACAGAAAGTCAGCAACCGTGTTTTGATGACCTGGCATATATCTCACACAAAAATTGTATCCTTCCAGTCCCAAAATCCATCTAGCAATTCTGGGAGTGGTTTTGTTAGCCCCTTTGGTGGTGAAAGTAAACATCAGTGGTTTGTGGTCCGTCTTTACAGTAAAAGGGATACCCCACAGAAAGAAGCGGAAGTGTTTAATCGCCCAGAAACAAGCTAGTGCTTCTTTCTCCACCACTGAGTAGTTGATTTCTGCCCCCTTAAGAGCTCGAGATGCAAAGGCCACAATGTGTTCCTTGCCTTCCCCCTTTTGGGTGAGACTGGCCCCCAACCCTTTATTGCTTGCATCAGTGCAAAGGATTGTGGTTTTGTTCGGGTCAAACCTACCCAGGGATGGTGCAGAAATTATGCTTTCTTTGACAAGATCAAAGGCCTTCTTACAGGCATCGGACCACACATACAAGGTCCTGGATTTGAGTAAGTTACGTAAAGGTTCCACTATTGAGGAATAGTTCCTCACAAATTTTGAATAGTATTCGGAAAGGCCCAAAAATGATTTAAGGTCTTGAACACCTTTAGGGGCCTCAGTGTCCCTAATCGCCTTAACTAGGTCTATTTTGGGTTTGATCCCATCTTGAGAGATGGTGTGTCCTAGATACTCAACCGATCCCACCCCTATACGACATTTCTCCTTTTTTAGAGTGAGCCCTGATTTTTCCAAGTTGGACAAGACCATCCTGAGGGTGACGTTATGCTCGTTTAAGTCCTTCCCGTAGATTAATATGTCATCTTGAAAACAGAGTGTTCTGGGAAGGTCTTTCAAGACATGCTGCATGATCCTCTGGAAGGCGGCCGCAGCAGAAGCCAAGCCAAAAGGCATGTGACGGAATTGGAAGGCTCCTAGGGGTGTCACAAAGGAGGTGAGATGCCGTGAGTTGGGATGAAGTTCCACCTGGTGATAGGCAGAGGATAAGTCGAGAACGCTGAAACAACTCGCACCATTAATGAGGGTAAGCACCTCATGAATACGTGGAAGGGGGTGCCTGTCTACCCATATGTTTTGGTTAAGGTCCCTGAGGTCCACACAGAGCCTAATGTCCTTACTGGTAGCCTTGGTGGTAAGAACAATGGGGGCCAACCATTGTGAACACTCTATGGGTTCGATCACCCCCAAAGACAGCAATCTGTCAAGCTCATTTTGCAGAGGCACGTGCATTAAATGTGGTATGGGTCTGGCTTTGTGTGCTACCGGTTTAGCATTGGATTTCAATTTGATGGAATGCTGATAATTCTTGAGTAATCCTAGGTCATCAGAAAACACTTTGGGGAAATCATTGCAAACATCCATTCCTCCCACCGAGGGATCCACTAAGAGGACTTGGTCGGGACTGTTGGGGTCTAACTTAATCCCTAGTTCCCTCTGGTGTTTCCATCCCAACAAGTTGGACCCCTTCTGGGTAATGTATATCTTGCCCACCGTGTTCCTTCCTTTGAACCCTATTTCCTTAGTGGTCATGCCTAATAGGGGTATGGGGTCCCCATTGTAGCCTCCTGGTTGTATGTCCGGAGGTTGTACCGTTTCTTCCCATGAGGGAAACAGTTGAGAAAATATGGTGGCATCAACCAGGGTGTAAGGGGAACATGAATCAGCAAAGACCGTTAGGGTTTTATTATCCAGGGTAATGTTGCAAGATGGGAATTTGTCGGTATTGTTTTTGTCTTTAAGTTGAAAAATTAACTTGAGATCAGGAAATAATTGTGGCTCAATCTCCAACACCGCTTTGGAGCGCTGATCATGACAAACCCTGGACAAATGTCCTTTTTTCCCACATTTGTGGCAGACAACAGAACGTGCTTGGCAAATCGGGTTATTGGCTAAGTGTGTAGGGCTCCCACACCTATAACACTTGAATTTATTTCCCTGAAGTGGGGTGTTAGCTACCTTACTTTTGTGATCTTTGCTTATGGCATTGACCTCCATGGTTTTGCCCCCTTCCCCTTTCATTTAAACCATACAATCTGCCGTGTGCTCAATCCCTACCGCTATATCTATGGCCTCCTTGAGGTTAGGATTGGCCACAAGCAGCCTCTCCTGAATCTTATGATTGTTGGTACACCTGACCAACTGGTCTCTAATCAGGGAATCCTGAAGGGACTCAAACTCACATGTGTTCGCTAGACCCTTTAAGGCTGCAATAAATGGTTTAACCTTCTCATTTTTTCCCTGTGTTCTTGAGAAGAATTTATTTCTCTCTGACACTACGTTTATCCTTTTACTGAAATGCTTTTCTAGTTTGTTTACTGCCACAATATACACATTTTCATCATCATCACTATCACTTCCCCCTTCTGCATTAGTCGAAATGTCATCATAGACCTTGCGTCCCTCAACGCCCAAATTGTGTAGCAGGGTGTGTAACTTGCGTAAATGGGAAAACTTCTCCCCTCCAATAGCAATAAGATAGGACTCCAGTAACCCAAACCATTGTTTCCAAGGCAGAATAGGTTCTCCTGCCTCGTTAAGGAAAGGTGGGGGCTGCGACATATTAGCAGCTGCCATAGTTACAATAACTTTAAGGGAGGAGGTAAAATACAGCAATACAAACAATGAACAACTTTGGAATATGAAGAGGAAGAAACCCAATCTTCTCAAAATTGTTTTACACCCCACCCAATGCAAAAGTCAATGTACATTTCAATATATGATGGAGCAGTAAAGAAAATTAGCAAAGGTACCAGCTTGGACAATCAGCAAAAATACACATGAACTTAACCAAAATACACTACCATACTCTGGCGAACATCACCACACCAGGAGCATCACCAGAACGTGTGACTGAGAAAGTTAGCAAAGGGAAACTGAGCTTGTCAGCGTGAGCAGACAAGCGCGACAACAGTGATGATAACTGTGCCCATCAGTGACAACAACTATGTGCAGCTGTGCCTGTCAGCGTGAAATGACAGGCAGAAGATTCCACTAGCTGTGCCCATCAGCGAAAACGAAGAAAATAAATTACGAAGAAGTATTTCCACAGCTATTTCCTGGATATGTGGAGAATTTCGCTGGAGCTCTTAAGATGAAGAAATTGCTGTATATTCCCCACAACCGGATCATAAAGAAGAGCCACGCTGCCACCTGGTGGATGAAATCAGAAACGCACTCCCATTCACCTCAGCTGAGGAGTGTCAATAGTGACGGATCAGCTGCGAGCACGCGGGAAGGAATGCCCGGCTGCCGTCAGGAATCCTGTCAGAAATGCCTCCCTTGAAGAAAACACCACAGGGGCTGCCGCACACAGCTTTGACAAGGCGAAGAAAACAGAAGCTATCTTGACGGTGCCTCAAAACGCAGCCAATACAGCGTCGCTGAGGTCAAAGCAGCACTGAGAGCCAACTCCGTCGCACCCCCAGGCAGGCGCTGTGGTAACCGGTGCGGTAGCGCTGGATGGCCAAAAGCAGGGAATTGACTCCCAATGAGGCGACATGCAACGAAGGCGGCTGAAACGCTCCTTACGTCCGCAGAGGCAGGTAGAAACGCGACTAATCACACAGTTGAAATCGTACCCTTCACAGACGGAGCCACGGCAGGACAGGAAAGGCAGCTCTAAGAGGCCCACCCACAGAGCAAGTGTCACCAGGTCACGGAGGCGAAGCGAAAATGGCAAACTCCCTCCTTCTCTCAGCCCCATACAGGCAGAAGCACACTTGCGAAAATGAAAGGATAGAGGCGCCACTCTAACAGTCTTACTTAGATGAATTTAGAAGCAGCGGAGCCTCCCAGGTACTCACGACCGCCGACACAGGAGAGCTGGATTTGAAGAATTGGGGGTGATGGTGAGCTGTCCCCACACAGCAAGACGTCGCCAGTGTTATAAAGATGACCAGAAGGCAGGTAAGTGATAACTCTTCTTTAATGGTCAAACACCACCACAGGATCCAGCCTAATCAGAGGAAGGGTGCAATGGAATGTTGGTGACAGGGAGAGGGAAGAACCAAGGGAGGAGGAAGGAGGGGGGGGGAAAGGAACGTACCAAGTAGGCGATTACAACACTTTACCTTTAGGTATGCACCTTCGTGAATTCTACAAGCTTAGTTCATAGATACGCTAATATATGGATGTTGTGATGACACGTAGTGCGCCTCGAGTGACCCTATATCTATTTGAGTTTGTCGAGCCGCTCTTGGAGGAGCATGTTGTTTGGCAATACCAAGCCCACACATATAGGTCTTGAAGGCCTTCTAGAGGTTACCCTCCAAGCTCATATAGGATTAAACTGTAAATAATTCATTATCTCCATTTTTACCTCCACTTGAAAAGCAGCATGGAGGAGTGCTGAATAACAGACTCCAGGTGAAACCATGATGCTGAGATGTGGGCACCTGAACTACCGGTCTGATGGTTAATGATCTGAGAAGGCACGTTGCAGATGAATAATAGATTTTTCCCAGACGCATATGCATGTGTGCCTATCTAGTAATTAAGCTGTGCCCAAGATCCATGCGCCAAAGACACAAGTAAGACACAAGTGTGCCCTCCTTACTGGAGGAGTATCTGTGTCTCCATATATGAACCGGACTGTTAGCCCTCATAATATCAGTCAATAAGTGTACAACAGCAAGGTGTGTGCACCTAGTGGAGTAGGAGTAGTTACATGTATATGTCTAATAATGAATTATAGTCCCCGCCACATAATATTGCTTGTAGTGACAGTGGAGTGCATTTATCCCACATCTGATGCAGGAAAGCGGTATTTGGGCCACATACATTGATCAGTGTGATATGTTTACTGTTAGACCTGGCATCTTTGACGTGGTTTCACCTGACTTTTTGCCTCTACCCCCTGTATTTTTGACGCTATGCTGGATTTCGTTTTTGCTGGTTTAGATGCTTTGGGCACTTTGCCACTGCTGATCAGTGTCAAAGTGCAAGTGCTCCCTAGGTAAATTGTTATTGTAATTGGTTATCCATGATTGACATATTTGTTTCACTTGTCAGCCCCTAGTAAAGTGCCCTGAGTGTGCCAGGGCTGGTGATTCAAATGCTACTAGTGGGCCTGCAGCACTGATTGTGCCACCCACAGGAGTAGCCCTAAAATGGTGTCACAGGCCTGCCACTGCAGTGCCTGGATGCAGTTGCTAACTGCCATGCTGACCTGACCAGTGTCCACACTGGCCAGGCCTAACCCTTCCCTTTCTGTACACATTAGACACCCCTATGGAAGGCCCTAGGTACCCCCCTGGGCAGGGTGCAGTGTATGTGAAATGTAGAGCATGTATTGGTGTAGGTGACATGCTCTGGTAGTGAATTACAGCCATTTTCGTTTTTCACTATTGAAAGGCTATCTTGCTTATAGGCTATAATGGGGAATGCTGAGTATAATGTTTACCTGCATATCTTCCCATAGGAGCAAGTTAGAAAGCTAAAGTCTGGTATCCCTTAATTCAGAATTTAATAACACATCTTTTAGGAAGGATGGTTTTTAAATCCTGTGTGTGAAAACAGCACTTTTTAGAAAGGTAGCTGTTTTCCTTTTCTGTCCTTTCTGTCTCTCTGGAAGTTGTGCCAAGAAGAAAGAAGCAAAGGATCTACACTTTTTCACGCACAGCCGGCTTAGCGAGAAAATTTCCGTCGCTCCGCTTGTTAGCGGGCAAAATTTTATCGCTGCGAACATCGTCGCAGAGCCTACTGCCGCTGAGCCGGATCATCGCTGGTGAAATCATCGCCCCGCTCGTTAGCGGGCCGAATTTTGTCGCTGCGAACATCGTCGCAGAGCCAGCCCAGATCCCCGCTCCGCTCGTTAGCGGGCAGAATTTCATCGCTGCGAACTTCGTCGCAGAGCCTGCCGCCGCTGGGTGAGATCGTCGCAGAGCCAGCCAAGATCATCGCACCGCTCGTTAGCGTGCAGAATTTTATCGCTGCGAACATCGTCGCAGAGCCAGCCAAAATCATCGCACCGCTCGTTAGCGTGCCAAATTTTATCGCTGCGAATATCGTCGCAGGGCCAACCCAGATCATCGCTGGTGAAATTGTCGCCCCGCTCGTTAGCGGGGAGGGGGCGAATTTTGTCGCAACGTGCCTTAGCGAGTAAATTTCTACCGGAAAAGCTACGCCTTGGAATCCATACAAGTATCGCCTCACTCCCCATACAGACCGGATTCGTCGCCCACGCCTGCTGCGTGCGGCAGGGTTGTCGCCTCGCCTCCCCAGGGTCTCAGGACTGATGCTGTTGCTTGTTTTTCGACGCCTGAGCGCCGCTAAGAACTTTTATCGCATCACCAGGTACTGTTGGCTAAAATTGACGCTAAGGTGAATGATTTTGTCGCTAAGCTAAGAACTCTTTTTGAAACCATATTCTTGAACTGTGTATGTTGGATTTTTGTCGTTTTGGTCTTGTGTAGTTTATATAAAAGTACTTTATTTATCTACACTGGTGTGGAGTCCATTTGTGGTGTTTTCACTGTGTTACTGTGAGTGTTGGTACAAATACTTTATACATTGCCTTTGATAAGCCTGTCTGCTCGTGCCAAGCTATTAAGGGGGTGAGCAAGGGTTATCTAAAGAGTGTATCCCCCTTACCCTGACTAGAAGTAAGGGTCCCTATTTGGACAGTGCTACCTAGCCCTGCCAACTAGAGACCCCAGATCTAACTGTTGCCTGGACCAAGTTGTTCCGACCCTGAGTGTCATTTGTCTTGTGACGAAGTTTATATGGGGTTCTGACTTTTATAAGAATGAGAATATGCTGCTACAGCTCTATTGCTACTCCATTTTGACGCAACTTGGGAAACCATGGTGGCATTAAGGTGTGTTTCCTGGCAAAACATCACATTGATTTTATATTGGTCTACATATGCTAGTATTTGTCTGGCTTTACAGAGGTAACTTATTCCTTTCATGTTCCATGTCAGAAAATTTATGGATGCTCTTTTTTCTTAATCTAAAAAGGCAAGTGTTCCATGGTCATAGATTTTATCATGACCCGTAATGTGTGTCATGGTGTATGGTCTGCCATATAGGGCATAACCAATTTTTTTAGTGTGTTGCCCTTATATCGTAAACTTTGCATGATACAATCTTTTTCCTCCCAAAAAACCCACCCACCCGCAAACACTAACCAATACAAACAAACTCCAACAGGAGGTCATTATATCCTCAAACATAACAGTCATATCAGTCTTGCTTCAGGGATTACCCCATGGGGAGTCCAGAGTGCTGATCAACCAACACCACCTCAGAGGGGTGTTTGCTGGGAAAGGATTCAGTGAAAGGCTGAACTGGACCTATGTGTATCAGTAACTATGCATATTGTCAGTTTATCTTAAAGGGTGCTAAAACATATTTTGATGCATTATGTACTATCAGAGGTCAATCACTTATTACAGTTTCTGGGTTCCCCTTTGCGTCCATGGGGTGGATCGAGCATAACAACGACCCCACATCCAGGGAGGGAGGGATTGCCAAACGCCACTGACTGATCGTAATTAACAGTCTCACCTTCATTCCTACGGCCACATTGCCTTAGCCGCAGTATGCGCACTCCATCAGTAGTTTAAGTAAATTTTTCGTGATGGGTGCAAAATCAAAATGTATAACCATCTCCACCCCCTGCTTCTTCATTCAACATCGCTCAAGCCTTCATCCTATGTGCGCGAGCTCCCAAGATGAGCCCTTTCTAGGAGTAAATGGGATTTGTTTCACAAATGGAGTGGCCCTTTTTGGTGTAAAAAACATATGGAGATGATGCACTCGCTAGGTTTTAGAGGTGGGTTATGACGTGCCTCTCCAAAGTGTTGGGCTGGAATCCCCCCATGTCACCAAGATTGGCCTTCTCACACATAACAGATGAGATTGGAGGCAATAGGTATAAACGTCACTTACTATTTGTGGGCTTTACTTTGGCAAAACAGGACATTTCCAGACTATGGAAGGCTACCTCCCCCCCTCTGCTGGGCGTATGGAAAAAGGGTATGGACTTTTGCCTGGGCATGGAAGTACCTATATTTAAAGCTAGAGGATACCCACAGAAATCCCCCAAAATCTGCCAGAAATGGGTGGACTACCGGCGCCTCTATTTAGAGACTCCGACCCTGATGATAATAGCTATAGAAAATTAGGGTTGATAGCAATGTTAATGAGTATACTATCACATGATTCAACAGCATTGGAGACACTGAGGTGCGGGTGGGTGAACACTGGGGAGTATAGCGAGGACATAGCACATTATATTGTATTGTGGAACATTATTTTATTTTTCTATTTTTGGAAAGTATTGATGTCGACACTATGGCTGTACTTATATATGATGCTGTGTATACAAGCAACCTGAGCCAGAAAGGCCAACTGTGGATGTCGGCAGAACTAAAATCTGCTTTGAAACAAAAACCATATGGTGATAAATTTGATGAGTAATTTTCAGTCGAGCTGGGTCAAGTATTGCGTACTGTATACTGGACTATTGTAGCTTGTATTTAAGAGGAATGTATTCTTGGTGTGACTACTAGACTGCCAGGGCAAAGGCTGAAAAATTGATAGGGTGCTCCTCTCATGTGATGACTTTTTCACTTGCGGCAGTCTAAGCGGGGTTTCTTCATCCCTAAAATTGAATAGCCATGCGATAAAAGGGTGGCACAGCACCTGGTAGAGGGCCTGGCTGCCGGGGATCAATGAGCTTGTTCCACCGCAAATAATTGAGAGAAACTGTCTACCCTAAAAAGGGGTTTAAGGAGGGATTCACCATAGTCCGTCATTTTTCTGTATCTGTGGATTCTGAGATACCAACCAGTTGCATTTTTCTCGCCTGGACCTGGCCTTCACATCCTCATTCTTTGCCTTTATCACATTGAGCACTTTGACCATGACTGGAAGCTTTGTGTTAGTTCCTGAGGTGTCGTCTTTGATGATACAAATGCAGGTTTCTGCTGTGAAGAATCTCTTTTCTTGCATCTTTAGAGTAGGTGTCATCTTTTCCACTCTCAAGGTGAGCATATCCATCCGACTATTGATCGATGCCAGGCTTTTTTGCATGCCAATGAGGAGTGTTTTTACATCCAGGTCCTCAGTGCCACTGGGGGGGCTACCTATGGCACTTCAGCTCTTTCCGAGGATGAGGCCTCGTGGTGTGCCTCATTTTGAACAGGAGTTTAGCCTGCTTGGGTTCATTTTTGCCCCTTGTTACCTCTCTGTGTGAACCCCTGCAGTAGACACCTCTAGATCTGGTTATGAGCGTCTCGTCTTGAAATCAATTGGGAGAGATATACCACACCGTTCCTCCCTTTATACTACTATAGGTGGCGGTGATTGAACTCTTGTGTTGTGCACTAGGCACTGCCAGTCCTGATGTACCAGGCCCAGCTGGATATCATAAGCAACCATCCCACTACACATGGAGCGCCCAGTGTCAGGTTAAAGTGCAGGGCTCTCCTTATTTCTCCCAGATGAGTTGGGCCTGTACACTGAAGCACTTCGTTGCTATTTGATGAGTTGCGTTGTATTATGTTTGTTATGTTATAAAATTGATAGAACGAAGCAAATACCTCGAAAGGTGTTCTAGCGCTAAAAAGACAGAGCATTAGACAAGACCTGAAATTACAGGCTATTAACTATTTCCGGAAAAGTCAGGTCTTTAAAGACTTTCTGAAATTCAATAAGTTAGAAATCTGACAAAGAGTGTAAGGCAGTTTATTCCAAAAGTTGGCTGCTCACAGGGAGAAAGATTTCCTACCTGAGCGAGTCCGTTCAACTCTAGGAACAAACAGCAGGCATGCATCTGAAGATTGTAAACAACAAGAGGGATTGTAATTAATATATATTTGAGCTAGGTATTGCGGCCATATATGGCGGACAGCTTAAAAAACTTGCCATAATGCTTTAAAAGTTATCCTTTTATTGACTAGTAGCCAGTGAGGAGCTTTCAGGGTTCTAGTGGCGGAGGAGTACGTGGAAGCTAGAGGGCCAGTTTGTCTGCATTCTGGATCCTCTGCAGCCTTCTCAAAAGGACTTGGTCCATCCCTAAGAAAAGGGAGTTACAGTAATCCAGGCGACTCAGTATGGTGGCCTGGATTATCACACAATGGCCATTCTTGGGAGGGTAGGAATTTCCTTATCAATTTCAGGAGGAAAAAAACAGGTGGACAGCACATATTTCACTTATAGTGACACGTCAGGCTCCAAGTAAACCTCCAGATGTTCGACATTCTTGGCTGAGGCAGGTGAGGGATGCCAAGACGGTGGCCAGAAGTCTAGTGACATGGAGTTTGGGAGATGAGAGTGTTTTCTCCACAGGACCTCTGTCTTGTCTGCATTAAACTGCTGTAGCCAGGTAGACACTGCATTCATGCATTGATGGAAAGGTCTAAAAGGGTCTCTGCCCGCATGTCCGGAGTGATGATCAATTGAGTATCATTTGCGTACTTCATACAGCGGGGGCCATATTGTCTATTTAATTTCACCAACAGACATATGCATATATGGAATAGCGCTGGGCTTAATAAGGACCTTTGAGAAACCCCTTGCTGCAGTGTCTTGTATTCAGATGACTGCCTGAGACCTCTCTAGCACCAGTTCAGTGCCTTTTCTCCAACACCAATCTCCTGCAGAGTCGAATGGTATGGGGACAATATGAGTTACTGCTCGGTCAATTTGTCCTTGCGTATATGTTATAAATATGTGTTTACTCCCAGGCCTCGCAGGAGTGGCCCTGCGAACTCTACATAACCACGGAGCAGGTATGAATTGGTAGGCCCTGTCCTGCTGACTGTTCTTCGCTAACTTGAGGCATTCAGCGGCTGTCTCTAGTGTCCCTCAGGCTGCACCCAGCACAATGGGATTTGGGACTAGGTGCTACCTGACCCCAGGCATTATTGAGATGCTGGGGAGCTCGAGCATGCTGCCTGGCTCCCATATATTACTCACTGCATTGTCCCTACCGCCAGAGGATCCATCGGGCCGGGGTCTGTACCTGGTCCTCGTCATAGGGGGACGCTTCTCCTCAGTGGCACGATCCCGCACCAGGGTCCCATCACTCCTCAGGATTGACACCTCCACTGTCCCATGCCCAATGCCTCACTGGTGAGGACACCTTCTGATCCGCCAGGTGAATGCACAGTGTTGGTTATGAGTCGTCGAAAGCCCCCACCCCGACAGGCCACATGTTTCTGGGCAGCATTTAAAAATCTGGCAGCCTCTGCCTATCTGGGTGTTGTTTTCAGGATTCGTAGCTTGCAAAGGGTGATCTAATTCGATGCCCAACTTGGTATTAAGTTGTGTCCATTGCTGCCGTGATGCAGACAGATTTTGATTTTCTGGCACACGAAGCCTCACAAGAGTGCGGCCATCTTGCAGCATGGCACTCTGACGCACTCCCTCCCCAGGCTATATTTTTCTCTACATTTTCTCCTTGCTCTTAGTCAGAGTGAAAGACATGGGGTGCCTTTGCGCAGGGGCTGCTCCACCAAGTACTGGTTATTTTGCAATTGTGCTGCTTTGTGCTTAGAGACAGTGATGGGATATTTCACCCAAAAGACAGAAAACAAAGAACGGCTGCAGTAGAGAGTTATCATCATCATCATTTAATCTTTATTTCGACATTTTTTCAGTCATAAAAGAATACAGTTAAAACGGTTAAAACATGTAAAAGACCACATGAGATAAAATAAACATTACATAAAATCAGATTATCAAGCAGGGTATGCAGTCATGGTATGCAATCCCCCCCGGGTGCCGCTATGATGAGAGAACATCTCTTGGACCACATAGCTAACAGGAACTTTGAGAGTGCGAAAACTAAGTGCGGTGAAGTGTCAGTTTTAAAGACTCTCATTGCAACAAAACATTTATCAAAGCCCATGTTCTTGCACAAGGGTACCAACCAGTACTTTCTGGCTTTTCTGTAAGCAGGGCAAAAAAAGAGGATGTGTAGTTCATCCTCCTTATTCGCACCGCATCCAGGTCAAGAGTTGCTCGTTGGTGTAGACCACTTGCTTGTGAATGCCCTTAGTGGTAGTGTTGCGAATCTCCATTGGATGTATAACTTCCTAGCTCCAACTGGGTAAATGAAATTCAAAAACTCCTCCAAGGCATATGAGTGTTTAAATGTTAAGAAGGTTGTTGTCAGAGGGCCAGCTTTGTAGTCATGCAACCATATGTTTTGTTTGTTGTCCATAAAGGACTTCGCAAGCGTTTTGCATGAAACCCCCCTGCATGCCTGTTCTGGCTCATACCAGAGGTCCGATAGTCCCTTTTTCCCCAATTCCTTTTTCACAAATGCAAGCCAGGGGATTTTCGCTGCACTACCATGGTTCAACACATCCTTTAATTCAAGCCTATAATTGGACAGTTCTGGAGTTATCCATAGCCTGCCCCAAAACCTAAGCGGTTTCAGAGCTAGCTCATCTTGAATAAAACTCAGTCCTAAGTCCAGTCTCAGCGGAAGGAGGGGTGTGCTTTGGGGGAGTACAAGTAGCTGCCTCATAAACTTGTTCTCCACGTTAAGAATTTCGGGCCTACAGGTGTACCCCCAGAGTTCCCCACCATAGAGAGCCGATGCCCTCGCCTTCACTTTGTAAATCTCCAGTGCGGGGCTCACTGGCTTGATTGTAGATGTATTAGACATTTTGAGGATGCCGCCCACTAATTGGGAGAGTTTAAGTTGTGATTTCGCCTGTTGGGGGCCCCAGGAAAGGTTTTCATTGATCGTTACCCCTAGATATTGGAAAGTCTGTACCCTCTCCAGTCTAACCAAACCCAGGATCGGTGTTGGGCGGGTCGATGCCGGGGGGGGTGAAAATCATAAATTTAGTTTTATCAGCATTGATTTCCAGTCCGCGGCATCGGCAAAAGTCTGTGAAGCCGTCCAACACTCGTTGGATCCCCATAGGGGACTTGGAAAGCAGGAGGGTGTCATCGGCAAACATTATCGCCGGCACCCTCCTGCCTGCCAATCTAGGTGCATCGTTATTGGGAACCGCGTCCAGATGCGATATAACTCCATTCACATAGAGGCAGAACAGGGTTGGTGCCAGGACGCACCCCTGCCTGACCCCCCTGCAAACTGGAAACCGGGACGACAGCACCCCCTCCCTCCCACATCTGACCTGTGCGTAGGTTTGTGCATGCAGCCTAATCAGCACCGTCAGTATTGCGTTGGGAACTCCCATTTCCAAGAGCACCGCCCACAGTTTGGCCCTGGGTACTAAATCGAACGCGGACCGGAGGTCCACAAAGACCATGTAGAGGCTGCCACCCTCTAGTGTTACCGTCTTCCAGAATAACATTGTAAGATGGAAAATCTGGTCCAAGGTCGATGTGTTCCTCCTAAATCTGGCCTGATAAGGACTGAGGATATCAAACTCCTCGAT
This sequence comes from Triturus cristatus, assembly GCF_964204655.1. Classification (NCBI taxonomy): domain Eukaryota; kingdom Metazoa; phylum Chordata; class Amphibia; order Caudata; family Salamandridae; genus Triturus; species Triturus cristatus. The sequence continues at coordinate 86,013,263 of NC_140580.1, read as the reverse complement.
CCACTCCTGTAAGCGGTCCAGGATTAGACGGGAGAAGATTTTTTGGGGAACGTCAATGAGGCTAATGGGCCTGTAGTTGGTTGGAAGCAGAGGAGATCCTTCTTGAAGATTGGGACAATCTCTGCTCCCAACCAAGTACCCGGTACCTCCATACCTCGCAGGATTGCGTTGAAAAGGACACATAGGTAAGGGGCCCAGATCGCCGGTTGATCCCTAAATAAATCACCAGGGAGTCTATCTAAACCGGGAGCCTTACCCATGGCCAGCTTCCCTATGGCAATGTAGACCTCCTCCACTGTACACTCATGGTCATCTTGTGCCCCCAGTCTAGGTGTGTGTGCCAGTGGACTTTCTAGACCTGTAACTGCCGCATATAAGGTCTTGAAATGGAGCTCCCAGACCCCGCCTCAATATTGGGTTCTATTGCAGATCTAGGTTCTCCTGACCCCGTGCTAACTATTGCCCAAAATCTGCGTGCATCTCTCAAATCCAATGAGGAGGAGAGGTTGGACCATTTCTCCATATCCCACTCTTCCATAGCGAGGATCATTGTTTCTTTGTATTGTGATCTTAGGGTGCAAATTTTTGGTTTGTCTCTCCCATCTTTAAGGGCCACAATAAGCTCTGATTTTGCCTTCCTGCATGAGGCATTATACCATGTGGATGCAGGCACCCTGCGCCTCCTATTAGACCCAAGGGGGTTAAAAAATTCTGGTAAACAGGTTACTAGGTCCTGATACACACACTGCATGTTATCATTAAAGTCTAATGCCAGAGGCTGGGCGATTAAAGAGTCCACCTTCATAAAATAGGGTAAAATTGCGCTATATAATTTAGGCAGTGCGTCTCGTGACACCACCAGTTTCTCCCACTTGACTCTGCGTCTATTATTCGTTATAGTCAGCCCTTCGACCACCTCCGGGCCAGATTCCTTTTCATTTGCTCTAGGCCGTGGGCACTCTATCCTCAGGCTTAGTCGCTGTCCACCCTAGGCATTACCTCGAAGTCAACAACCTTCGACCATAAGCATGTCTCCACCATAATATAGTCTAGTCTTGATTCGTGTCCCCTCTTATTGAAGGTACACTTTGACGGGGTATCAGATGGCGTCCGACCATTACAGGCCCTGATAGAGTTATTCAAAGTTAGGGTCGTGATCTGAATGGACAGTGGGGACCAGGACTTCGGATGTGGGGAGAGTGGCATGGCGGGATTCCCCAGTGTTCGTCCTCGCCCGTCAGGACTCCCTCATTTAGGCCACGAAGTGGCTCATAGTGACAGTTTAGGTCCCCTGCGACCAAATAATGTATATCCCTACTAAGGGAACCGAGGAAGGGTGACAACTCTTCAATTGTTTTGGACTCATTTGACACACTTGTCGGCCGTGAGTAAACATTCACGATGGCAAGTTTGTAGGGAGTTGGCCAGGACAAGAGAACACACTGAATGTCATCAGAGTAAGTCGGGATGATCTCGCCCGAGCAGCCCAGATGTAGCCCAACCCAGATTGTAAGGCCCCCTGATGGGCGTCCCTTTCCTCCCCACCGTGCGGCGATATTAAATGCCGCAAAGCCCACTCTATGTTGGTCCTCCCTGGCCCAGGTTTCTTGGAATACACATATATCACTATTGTCCACAAAAGTACCCCACTCCGGGCAAGCTAATTTGTTTGGTAAGCCTGCCACACTCCATGACAATATGGACATGCATTTTGTGTTTCCCACACTAGGACATGTACTGTCGGGCAAAATATCGTCTCTCCCTAGGGGATAATCGTGACTGGTGGTGGATAAGGATGATACTGGTAGGTGATCATCAACTACCCCGCCCAAGGGAGGCATAACACCACTCCTAATACTACCTATTAGGGGGTTCTGAGGTCCTGGCGGCTTGCATACCTGGTCTCTCTCCAACACAACCGGGCCATCCCCGGCAGCCTCATCATGAGTCAGGACCTCATCCTGCGTATCCTGCCCAGCCAAAGTCAGTCAGTCGACCTGATCCAGGACGCTGAACCTATTGTAACATGGGATTTGATTCTGGGCACATGGGTGGTGGCCATGCCAGTTCACCCCTCCCCTCCCCACTCGACGGTGTGATTCGAGCGACCAGCCTTCATCTGGGTCTCTCAGTTGATTGCTAGGATAGAAATAGGAAAGAGATCTAACTTCAATTTTTGTGCCTATGCTAACTGACCTCCATTTACATATATGGTCTACGATATTTTGGTCCCTAAAATTGACCAGTACACAATCACCAGTTAAAGTTTAGGGTGTGCGCCCTACCCATCCCATCCTTCGGACCATAGATATTTCAGTAGTCATGTGTGGGGGAATGGGTCTATGCACGTTAAGCCAATGTATGGCTTTATTTTTCAGAGAAATGTAAGATTCAACATTCGGCATACTAATTTCTGGGACCCCTGTTAAAACAATTAGGTAAGGACTCACATCTGGTGGCAATTCCACTGTGGGCTCAATTCGAGGTCTCTTACTTGTACCTGTATCTATACCTATATCTACAGTGGCCCGCCCTTCGTGTGAGGTAGTGCTGAACTGTGACATTCCTGCACTGCTGGACACTGTATGCTGGGCAGCCCTGGGTCCCACTCCAAGTTTATAAGACAATACATTTGTTCCCCCCATGGATGCAATGTGATTAGCAACAACTTTTTGTGTCACAGAGGTAGCAGGATTGTCGTGCGTCACAGCCCCCCCAGCTGGAATCGACAAGTTCGATTTGCCCTGAGCCAATGCATTATTAGTCACTATTACTTGTTCATAATTTGATAGTTGGCTTTCAATATTGGCAAGTCTCTCTTCTAATGGATGAAGTGTGGCACTCAGAAGTGCGGTGATTTTCATGCATAAGGAGTCCTCCCATGTCGGTAGTTCTTCCCTGGATAGACCTGCGCCTGACAGAATATCATCTCCAGAGCTTCCCAAATGCAGGGGTGATTCCGGCGCGGCAACTGACATTTGTGCCTCAGCATCCTCTGGGCTTGGGCTTGGTTTTGGGCTTGGTGGAATTACGTTTTTGCTGTGGCCTTTGGCTGAGTTGGCTGATTTAGCTGCCCTAACTCCCGCCTTATTTGCAGTTGGCTGTTTCTTCTTAGGAATAGCACCCGTGCAATTACCCTGATGCTGGCGGGCATTGGGTCTTAGTGGGGTTTTAATCGAAGTGGGGGCATCCAACTGCACTGATAAGTCCTGCTGGATCGAATGAATAAGGGGGGAAGTTTCAGCTGGACCCTGAATAGGTGATTGGGTTTGGACAGTCAATAGGGCGTTGTCAATATTCACATCCCTTACAACCTCGGGTGTGCGAGCGTTCGCAAAATGCCCCAGTGAGGATCTTTTGGCCATAGCAAGATCCTGCGACACCCTACGTTCCATTAGTACAATACCCTGATCAATCACTGAATTGGCTCTCAAAATAAAATTGTCCAAAGTTCCTGTGAGTTTGTTGTTGTGGGCTTTGCTTCTAGACTCCCGTGTGGCTATATTACAAACGTACTTTAAAATATAAAAACTGTTTTCCCCCACTAAGGGTACTTACTGATAGCTACAGCTGGTTCCAGGGATGGCGAAAAAGGAGTGGCCCGATCCGGTCTCACCGGGCCACAACTTTGCCCAACGCGCAGGACAGCCCCTGTGGTGTAGAATAGTGGGGGGTGGGTGGGAAGAGGACACAACGTTAACGTGCGGGCTGCTGGTCCTCGCAGTCCCGCCGGTGTCTCAATACCAGTGCTTTGTCCCACAAAACCCTCCTGACTCCTTAACCCGCAAAGTCTCCTGCCACCTTGCCTCCGAGCGGTTCTGCACTTCCCTCCTCGGGCCCCACTCTCTGCCCAGGGTCCCTCCACTCCAGGACTCAACGAGTGGTGAAGCTGTGCAGCGCCCCCTCGCCCTCCTCCCGGGCTCGGCTGCTCCCAGAGACGCCGCTGCTCTTATGCAGCTCCACGGGGCTCGCCTCTCTCCACCGGGGCTTGGCTGCCTTAAGACTCACCGCTGCTCTTGTGCAGCTCCGCAGGATCTCGCCCACCTCGCCCACCTCGCGATCCGCGGTGAGGGATGGGGATGCTGATGTCTCTGTCCTCACGTCCGATGACCGATGAGCGGAACAGCGGTAAACACCATTGTCTTCAATCGTAACTGGGACATGAGTTATCAACAAAGTTGAATCTTTTCTCGGGAGACTCTCTTATGTAAGATTTATTTACAAGGTGCTGTGTTTTGTACACTTTGGAAGATCCATGTACAGTCACCTCTAAATTATACGTGTGCCTCCAGAGACCTAAGCATTTCACGTGGGTATTGCAAAAAGCTTTTAATATAGGGGCAATGTGATCTTGGTGGCAAATGCCAGCAACTAGTCTTGCCGCTGCATGCAGACCAGTGTCTAGTGGGGCTAATCTTAATTTAGGAAAACCAATCAGCAAGGCATTGATGCCATCTATTCTCTGTAGGCGTAATGCGTGTACCACATTCATCCCATCGATCGCAATTTCACTGTCAAAACTTGTAACTTTCCTCTCACCTTAGCCAAGTGAACTGGGTGTCTCACTATCTGTCATTGCTACAACGTCCTACTGCTAAGATACCGCTTTACAAGTACTTCCTAACATTAACATAGCCTACTGTCTTCAGGTCTTGCTTAGTTATTAATAGTTTTATTTTTTAGCATCTTCAGTTGAAAGTTGGCTCTCCGGTCAGTATTTTCTATATATTTCCCAAGAATGAGCCTGTTATGAAGAGTATGCAGTGCCGTATACATTATGCGTCACAATACAATGCAATACAGCAATTTTGCTTTTTTTTTAAACAGTGGCAGTGAAATTCATAATGTCTCAGGGCTTTTAGTTGCATGAAAAAAAGTGTGAGGACCTAAAAGGGGCGTGGCCTGTGTATTTAAGGGCATGGCCTACACTGCCATGCTATATTTCCATCATTCCCATAATGTGCCACCCAACTTGTATTTTGGTTCCTTTCTGAACTTTCTGTTAATGCGTCCAGATACACAACACAACAAGTGACATACACCTAAAGCCATTGGCTTTGTTAATGGTTGTCAGCTGTTTAAGATAAATGAGTAACAAAAATGAAATTGTTGTAAATAATTAATATTGAACATGTTTCAATTCTGAATTGATGAGACTGTGAATTAAACTTTGTGAGCTCTGTGGGACAGGTAGTGGTTTTCGGATCATCTCAATCGCTCCTGTTCTTCTATTCACTCAACTTTACTCTGCAGTCTATATTAGACACTTAAGGTGATTTTCTCTCTACAGCTTACTGAAATCTCACCCCTTATCTCATCCCTCTTCAGCACAATCTTTTCACTTTCTTCTTCTTAATCTACTTCCTTGCATTTCCTACACTTCACCACCCCCAAACACAGTAGTGTAGCAAGGATGCCATAGTCCCCAGTGCACACAAGGAAAATTTCAGTTTAATTCCTCTTCGGATAGTAAGATTCTTGTTTTTTAAGGGTTCAATGGGCTTCTCAAGGCTTTGGGTCATGGTGCCACTGCACCTTCTGCACCAATGGTAGCTATGGCTTAGCCCAGACACACACACACACACACACACCTGCAAGCACTGCATTTTCTTTTGTTTACAACTTCTCAATATTTTGACAGCTGTATATCTTCTTCTCACCCATGTGCACAGAATCAGAACTGCATCTGGCATACGTGACGTGTGCATTGCAGGGAGGCCATGGTTTGGATGACCATATATTATGGACACCATGAACGAAACCTGCATTGCCATCAGTCTCAGCTTCAGAGTTCTCAATTGTGGCCGTTATAAACACTTGGAAGCAACTCAGCTTGAAATATGCAGCATACGAGAGTAATATGCTGCAGAAACACAAAAGAACTGTCACACAACATCCTGGAAAAATCAAACACTTTGTGGGAATGCACGATTAAATATAGCACATGAAATGTAAACAGGAACAACATGGATTGCTTTAATGTTTTTGACATTCATTGTTAATCAATTTATATGTTTGTCTGTAACGTCATGGACATGAATAGAGGGCCTCAGCGTCCATTTTAAATACTTCCGGGTCTGAGAACCAGAGGAACCCGATCCCCTTAACCCCTTCAGTGCCCGCCCCTTTCCCCGCCCTGTGCCGGCCGTTGCATTAGCGGGCGGGGTTTATGACGAGCTGGTCTCGTCATGGGCACAGCACAACCGCGGCCCATGACGAGACCAGCTCGTCACGGGCATTGAAGAGGTTAAAGTCCTGATGTTAACAGAGCCGAATGTTGAGTTTTGGTGGAATGGCAATATCAATAAAAAGGGTTGAGACTGAGTTTAAGGTATATCATTCTGGAACTGATTTTTGCAAGATATTTTGCAAGAAAGTACTGGTCCCCTTCTCAAAACTAAACAGAACTTTTTCTTACTTCCGAGTTATAAGGTTCTCCCATGTCAGGCATGTGTAGCACATCCATGAACATCGAGTAACCTAAAAAACACTACAGACTTTTACCCTCGGTGATATCACAGGGATTTACCACTTGTACAAGTTTAGCCCCTCAAAAGCTTCTTTCATTTCTTCATAAGAACTAGGCAAAGGGCGTTGAATGGAAACTGCGACGAGCAAATAGTGATATTAGAGTCTGTTCATTTTCTCTAGTAGCAAGGGGTGTGCAAGGGGTATCACAGGCCAGAATAAGCAGGCGCTACTTGGGGCTATGCCTCAATGATATGCTTGTCCCACACCTCTGACAAGACTCCACCAGTGCATTAAAAGGGGCACCCCCGGCCTTGACTGTTCTGCAGGTCACAGCGTCAGAACCATTAGCGAGATCTGGGAAGTTCTGCCCATGCCACTTGTGCCAAAGTCATCCTGAGTGCCATGAAATCTGAGCTGTCTGAAATCGTTTCTCTGGACTTGGGGAGAATATGGTGGAATCCTGAAAATTCTTGCTGTACTTGTTACTCTTGTCAAGACCAGATGAAATAAACGCTTGGAGAAAACTTTCTCTCTTTTAAGAAAATGACAAGTGTTAGACCTGTCAGACTTAGGGTGGTCTTGTTTATGCTGCCCTTAGGACTCTGGGCACTTTACCACTGCTAACATGTGCTAAAGTGCATGTGCTCACTCCGTAAAAACATGGAACATTGGCTTATACCCAATTGGCATATCTAATTTACAGCGAAGTCCACCATAGAGTGTCACTACATTTGCCCAGGGCCGGTATATTAAATGCTATTAGTTGGCCTGCAGCACTGATTGTGCCAACCAATTAAGTAGCCCCTTAAACATGTCACAGGCCTGACATTGCAGCCTGTGTGTGCAGTTTACCTGCCATTTTGATCTGAAAAAATAAACCTTTTCTCAGGCCCAAACGTTCCTTTTTAATACATATGGCACCCCTAGCGATAGGCCCTTTACCTATCCTGGTAGTGAAAAACTATTTGTTTTTTCAGTATTGCAAGTCCTACCTCTCCGATGGGATGACATAGGAGTTACCTAATTACATGTAATAAGCTGCAATCTCTAAATGGGAGCAGGTAACCAAGTCTTGTTTGGTGTCTTTGTAATTGTAATGAAAAATGCTCATTTATTGCGAAGTCAGATTTTAAATTACAATTTTGAAAATGCCACTTATAAATGTTGCAATTTTCCTATCTTAGCTGTTTAGTGCCCATTGCCTGTCTTTGGTCATGTGACTGGGTGTAGCTGACAGTTGAGCTTTCTGCATTCCTCCTAGACAGCCACACACAATAGAGAGCTTAGGTGTATCTGGATGGGCTATTAAAGGCAGGATGGGAGAGAAGAGCTGGAGGAGCTGGTCATATGCCCACTTACATTTGAATCAGCTATACCCTGCCTCCACACAAATGGCTGCATACATCCTATCATTAGTCTGGAACCAGGACAGGGAAGGCAGGATGCCTAGAGGCCTTCTAGGGAAACCGCTATGAAGCTTCTCCCTCACTCCAAAAGCATAACTGGGTATAAATACTGGGCCTCAGACACCACCACTTCAGTTCACTCCTGGACCTGCGGATACTCTTCAAGAAAGAAGGACTGCTGAGCTGCTGAAGAACTGCCACTCCTTTGGAATGTTGCCCTGCTGGACTACTGCATTTCTGTCCTGCCCTGCTGCCCTTTTGCGTGGGTGAGAAGGACTACACCTGTATTACCTGAACACAGAACCCCAGAGTGACTCCAAGGGTCTTCACTCTTCCTGCTGAATTTGTTTTTTGTTGGGTTTAGGACTGCATAACTTTACCACTGCTAACCAGTGCTAAAGTGCTTGTGCTCTCTCCTTAAAGCATGGTAAAATTGGCATACATCCGATTGACACATTTAATTAACCCTATTAAAGGGGTACTGCATGTACTCAGGGCCTGTAAATTAAATGCTACTAGTGGGCCTGGCGCACTCATTGTGCCATCCACTTATGTAGCACTTGACTTGAAACTCAGGGACAGAAGGCTCCAACAACCTTGACCCAGCATTTGGACTCTGCTATCGGGGAGTCTACTCTGCCAAGGGGTTACACCTCAATCCTGTACCATTTGGAAGTGGGCCTTAGGTGCACAGCCAGCCTCTGTGGACAAATATCCTCTGCTGCGAGGCACATCCCTGAACAGAACCGATGCATAGTCCCTACTGTGTGGACAGGAACCACAGCAAAGAGCCACATTGCAGCAAGAGACCACTTTGGAACCAACAACATCACCATACTCCACATCGTAACTTTGCAGCTCTTTTGAACTGACACATCGCCTCGACTGTGCAGTGCATCCTTGATTTCAGATTTCATATCGCAAGCCCTGGTCGATGAGATCCTCGGCAATGGCCCAAGACCTCGCACTGCAGCCTTTCGCTGCATCTCGGGCCCAACACGTCACTTCGGCTGCGCGATGCAGATCCTCACAAGGCTCTGCAAACCAGGATTTAAGGTATGCTATTCAGCGGTCCTCATTTAGTCCCTGTAGTGGCCCGCAACTTTGGCCCGGTATGGCGCACCCATATATCCACAGTTGTCGCTTTAAATTGTGCCATTTTTACTAAATCCTGTAAAATTAAATATCTCCGGTTCTTCTGATTGGATTTTGTTGTTTAGGTCTTCTTTAAGTTATTAAAAATAACTCCTTTTATGGTGTGTTTGCACCGTTACTGTTTGAAGTGTTACACACATACTTTACATATGGCCTCTGAGTTAAGCCTGACTCCTTTGTGTCACCCTGAGCAATGGGGTTGCTGCTTAGGAAGGGTTTTCACCCCCCCCCCCCCCCAACCAGTAACTTGGTTTCTTACAACACGTCACCTTTTATTTTATCAGGAAACGAAGTAACAATTCCAGCGACAAATAGCTTGGTTTCAACATGATTAAATTGAAAGGAACAGTAAGCGAGCTTTACCTCTGAGCGACAGCAGTGCTGATAACAGGCTTAGCTCCTTGTGCGGGCGCCGCTCTGTTAAACCGTTCTGTAAACATTGATATCGCAATGTCTAACTTCAGAAAATGTTATAATCCACCCACTAATCATTGGCCGAGCAGCTTACAGCTTGAAGCCTTAATAGGGCAGTTCCATTGGCCGGACTGGATGGATGTGTTTCTGCAAAGTCCAGTAGTTAAAATTCCTATTTATTTTAGGAGCTAGGAAACTAGCAATTTATATTCTTGCACATATTTGAAAATTAGTAAAAGCAACAGAAAACATTTCCATGGATATTTTTGATTCATTTCTCATTGCCAAAAACTGTACATCTATGAAAGTGAAGTTTTGAGGACAGAGCTTTGGATTTTCAAAGAAGGACTGCATTATGGTAGGGTCATATCTCTGTCAATTAGTTGGAAAGGGCAGAGGGCCTGAGAGCACCATGGTAGAAACCAGCTAAAAAACGTGGTGGGAGGAATTAACGTGCATTGAGAACTGAAGGTCTCATAATGTCCCAACATTATGATGTAAACCTAAACTCATAGGTTTATGACATCTCAAGAGTAGAATTATTCATTCTCAGAGTTCACTAAAGTTTTGAAGGTGAGACCAGGAAAGCTGCACTAGCTATAGGGTTCTGGACTAGTCCTGGAAAACCTATGTAAATTCCTCATCCGTCAATAGAACAAAAATAGCAGAGTAAATCAGAATGGAATTACTTTTTTTTCTCAAGGGGTAATTTTTTCCCCCATGAATATATCGCTTCCTCCAAATCCACAAACATTTTGGGGGATTTCCCTGCTGTGTCTCACTCTAGAAACCGATTCCCACTTGCTTTTGGAGATGATCACCTTTTTCTTGGATCAAAGAATTTTCTGAATGTTCAAGAAATGTACATTATTTGGATGGCCACAAACTTACAAAGGTAAATAGCTTTGTAAATCAGTCTCATTCTCTTTTTTGTAATCTGGTTTGAACCAGACCCCACAAAGCAATGCAGCTGCATGTGATGTATCTTAATGATCCTCCTGACAAAAAAAATGCTACTCGTAAAGGACTCAGCTGCTGCTTGGATTTTTGTTTACGCAATGTCAAAAACCTGATTTAAATTTAGACTAATTTTGCAAACACTCATGCTTCTTGAGCTATGTAATGGGGACTGGAGTCTATCATCCGAGGGTAACAAACATGAAACTGATGGAAGAAATGTTTGAATTATTCTTAACCCCTGGCTATCACTTGGGACACATTCTATTCAATCATTTTTTACCCATGGTACGACTCTAGACAGAGATCAGCCATATGCTGATCAGTCTTGGTCCTTCCTCTCTGTTTGGAACAAGGCTCAAACTACTTTGTGCATGAATGCACATTAATGTAGGTTGTCAAGGTACTGGTTATCAGTGAGTTTTAGACCGGACCTCTTTGGTGTGGTAGTCCCCCAGACCTTTTGACTTCACTCCTCCTGCAGAATTTGTTTTTGTTGACTTTAGGACTGCACAACTTTATCACTGCTAACCAGTGCCATTTATTATTCCAGTGCCATTTATTATTTTTAATTCAAATGTAGCATGACTTTTACCTGCTAACTCTGTCAAAAGGAAATGTTGTATTGTTTCTGTTTTCTTTAGCATGTTACTTTATATACATATTTAAAAGAGTTTCATTTTCTTCATTTTCTTTAATGATGAATTTTCCTTCGCAGGTTTGACTGCTCATTAATTTTCAGAATTCTTTTCCTTCGTTTAGTTGATGCATGTTGTGTTCTGCACTTATTTCATTCAAGAATTTTCTGTATATCTTGATTGTTATGTCTTTTATGACTTACTATATTTATTTCAAACAGCTCATCACATTTTCTTCATATTTATGATGCATATAATTTTCTATACTTGTTTGAATGCTTAGTTATTAGCAGAATTTTTCGCACTTTCGCTTGAATTCTTGCACAATGCATTTTTCTCACAAGTTTTATTTTAGAAAATGTTTCATTTTATGCTGTTTTATGTAAATTTCTTCTTTTTGAATTTTCTTATTTATTCACTATGTTCACTCATGAGTATTTACAGCGGTTCTGTGCACAGCACCCCTGTTGTTAAATGTTCTTCTTAAGTTATGCCAGGTTTTGTTTCATTTTTGCGCAAAGTTTCCATTCTAACTTTTCCTGGCAACTAAGATTTTCTTTTAATTCATTCGTTATTGTTACTCCTGTTGGGTGTAGTTTTCTTTTACTCACCTTTCTTCTCATTTATGGTTGGAGATCTTTTATGTTCTCTTGCGGGAGTAATTTTCTTGCTTTTATTTGTTCTGTTTCCTTTGCTTTGCTCTGCGTTCTCTGATTCATGCATCCATTCCAGTATGGCCAACTGGTATGCCTCGCTGTATCTTGAACGTTTTTCTGTACGTGTTACCTTTCGTCTTTCAGTGTATTCTTCGTTCTGTTTTCCTCTTTCTCTTTTCTATATTGTTGTTGAAGGAGAAGATGTCCTGTCTTCCTTCTTGCGTCTTTCATAATTTTTCTTCTTTCTTCCTCGCTTAGTTCATGTCCTTTTCAGTGCATTCTTTCTTCCTCGTTTAGTTCTTGTCCTTCTCAAGTGCACACTAGCATTGTTTCTTTCATCTTTTCTAGTTTTTCTTCATGGTGTTACTTATTTGTTCCACCTTATGCCTTTATTGCTTTCTCCTATTCTCATTCTTGATGTTCTTTTCGTGTTATTCCTTCTTCGAGTGTTTCTCATTCTTCCTTACTTTGTTTTCTTCTTACTTCATTGTTTGAGCCTTAAGTTTGTGTTGATATTGTAAAAGGGGAAGATGTGTAGTGATGGCACTTCACACTTCCTTCCCCATAGTCTCCTGCCTAGCCTGTAGAATGTTGACATCATGATGATGTATTAGAATGCTGCAGTGCTCTTGGTTGTCAGTTGAGAGTTAGGGCTGAGCTGGTACCATCCTGCTCCTGGTGGGGTTATTATATGTTTATTATTTCCTTTACTTTAACTTAATTTATGTACTCTTTTCCTGTACCATCTACTTATAATAAATATACTTGATCAACTACCTCGATTCCAAGTTCATCCTTCACTACACTTTGCCACACCTAAACCTTACTTTTTAATACATATAAGTGATCCCTAAGGTATTCCCTAAAGGCCCATGGGCAGGGTGCACTGTATTTGGAAAGCAGGGCATGTGTCCTTAGGTTATACATGTCTTGGTAGTGAAAAACTCCTTCATTTGTTTCTAACTACTGTAAGGCCTATCACTCCCATTGAATATCATTGGTTATCCTTATTACATTTAATAAGTGCTAACATTTGATTGGGAGCAGGTAGGAATATCTTGTTTAGACTCAAATGAATTGTAATTTAAATTTCAAATTTCTCTTTAAAGGTCAAGTCAGATTTTAATTCACAATTCTGAAAATGCCACTTTTAGATATGTGGCATTCCCATGTGTGTCTTCTGCCAGTGTCCTGAGTCGATTAAATGGGGCTAGCTTGCTGTTGGGCTTTGTGCCTTACTCCCAGGCAGTGAGACAAAAGGGGACCAAGGTGTTGGCAGGATAGGCCATCCTGTCAGATTGGTTGGTGCAGCTATTCCCAGCTGAATTTACATTTCAAAGAGCTTGCCTCCAGCATGCACAACGAAACCTGACACTAGTCTTTTGTTGCCCCAGACTTCTTGGAGCCTTGACAGGGGAAGGGAAGACCTTTCCAGAACAGATGTGGGGGCATGGTAGGGAATCCCCCCACTTAGAAGGTTGGCAACAGGTATAGTGGACTCTCAGAACACCACTTCAGTACATTCCTGTACTGTGGACACTACAGAAGAAAGACTGCCTTGTTCCCCAGAGGCCTGCCCTACTGCTTGAGGCCTACCTTGTTCCCAGAGGACTGCACTGCGCTACCAGGGCACTGCCCTACTGCTTGAGGCCTGCCTTGTTACCCAAAGTTCTGACCTGCTGCTTGAGGCCTGCCATTCTCTCTGAGAAGGAAGACTGGACCCACTCCCTTCACCGTCATCCTCTTGGTAAAATGTGCAAATAGGGAAGATAATGTAACCTCTGCACCAGGATACCCGTGGGGTGATAGCACGCTTTATAAGACTGCATTACATTACATTACACACATTACCGCAGGCTAACCTGAGTGGCTCCAAGGGCCAGTTTGCTGACCTCCTGTAATGAGCTATAGTGACACAACAAGCCCCAGAGGCCTCCCTGCAATTGCTCAGCTGACCTGCTGCAACTGGACCTGCCTGTGCCCTGTAAGCACTACTAGATTGGGTCCCTGATCCCTAAAACATGCCTCCCAGGTCCTGGACCCTTTTCTGGCACGCACAAGAATGCACTCCTCTTCAAGAAAAGGTGACATTTTGGAGTTCTGGGATCTTCGTGACTGTGAACTGGCTCGTTCGCACCGTCAATCTGCCCCTTGCGACAACTGCCAATGTGAAGCTTTGGTGAACCCAATTCTACGCATTACAGCGACCACCAGGGATGACCGACAAAGCAGGATCTGCACTTGACGCTACAGCAATGACAGCCAGCAGTGATCACCAATTCAAAGCTCCAGTAACTAGCGTCTGCAGCGCCTGACCACCTCTCCATGCTACAGTGACAAATATCTTCAATGCTGTCCCAGCTCCTTGCGACCTTCTCCACTGCAAACAGAACTCTCTGAACAAGACTTTAAGAAGGCAACTTTTTCAGTGGGACTAGCCTGGTTTTTGTATTTGGCCCACACTCCATCGTAGTCGGCCTGAACTTGTGAGTCTTTCCGGTCTAGCATGACCAGATGGCCACGAGTGGCATTTTGTGCTGTTAAGCACCATATCTTCCTAAAACATTAACACCTCCAGTTCTACTGATTGGATTTTTGTTGTTCTGGTAACCTTGTATTTATTGGCTTGGAACTTTTCTTGTTTATTACTGTTTGTGTGTTGCATAAATACTTCACACATTGCCTCTAAGTTAAACCTGACTGCTTTGTGCAATGCTACTGAGGGTTTAAGAAAAGGTTAAATTAGTGACTTTGTGGTTCACACTGTCAAGCAGTGGCGGCTGGTGACATTTGAAAGTGGTGCGGTGTTAAACAATTGTCGTACTGCACTGCGGTGGGCAAGCATAGCGAGCGCGCCGGAAACACCTACGGGAGATTCGGGGTTTTCTCCCCCCAAGAACATTTTGAAAAAAGAGTGGGCAAATGGTGCATTTTCAAGCAAATTTGTGAAAGAGTCAAAGGCAAGAGGTTAAATGACCACAGTCTGAGGAAAGAGGTTAAATTACCACAGCCAGAGAAAAAAGGTTAAATAACCAGAAGACGGGGATTAAATAATCAGAGCCAGAGGAAATGTTAAATAACCACAGCCAGGGGACGGAGGTTAAATAAGCAGAGGACAATGGTTAAATAACCAGAGCCAGAGGACGGAGGATAAATATCAAGAGCCAGGGGACGGAGGTTAAATGACCACAGCCATGGGACGGAGGTTAAATGGAGATGGCTGTGGCGAACAGTGCAGCAATGCCGCATGCACATAGCACCTTATGTGTACAGTGTTCATGTGACTGCTGCGTGCACACCTCACCCTATGTTGGCAGTGTTCATAGGACATATCACCTCTAAGTTAAGCATGTCTACGAGGGTATTGAGCTCAGGTTAATTTAGTGACTTTAGTGGTTTACCCCGACAGGGTTTGTCGTTATTACTCGAGGTGGGTATTCACCCCCATCACTTAATACCACAGTTACTTACAGGGGAGACTCAACTACCGTTCTGTAAAATCACTAGCATGAGCGGACATACAAAAGCACATATATTTGGTACCACTACCAACAATCACACAGCTACATGCAAACAATATTCTACAAATACTTATTCTGCATGTTCGCTGCACAGCCTCATCTCTGCAGCTCACAGTTGGCCTCTAAGCCAACCGTTGTTCCTTGGCACTTCAGGCTACCAAGACATCTTCAGTTTACTTCTCAGTTATGCAAACTGGAAATTCAGGCCAGACTGTCAGGGACAACACAATTCTTCCTGGATGACTGATCACCCGTAAACAATTACTACTTCCAAATCCATTCCCGTTTCACACCTCACCAGCTCGCAGCTCTGCCACACTGTTTACAGCTCTAATACCCCCTCTGAGTCTCACCCAGATAAGACAGTGAGATTGAAATAAAAGGAAAATTTCAGGGACAACATACTAAGGGAGTACCCATCAATAGTGCGTTTTATGTGCAGGTACTGTTAGGTTCTGAATACCTGCACTTCTTTAATGTGAATCGGAGAGAACCCACTCTGTTCAAAACTGCTACAATACATTCAATGGGAGAATACTGGCACTTTTCAGGATCAAACAGATACTCTGGATAGTGAGTACCAGCACTTGTCTATTTCCATTAAAGCACCAGCCCTGACCAGTGCGTGAATATTTATCCACCCTCTGCCAGCCACCAGGAGATGCACACACCACCTACCATCGTCAGACATTTATGCTTTCCAAAACTGAAACGGATGCACCAAAAATCTCACCCATCCTTATATTCTTCCAACAACCATTTAAATAAGACCATTGTCCTGGATTCGATTTTTTTTTATTAATGGTGTTTTCCTGCCAGGGTTGCTGTATTTTACTGGAGAAGCGTCCGCATGATTGTAGTCAGCGGCAGGTGCGCACGAAGGAGCACGCAGAGCCGGTCACTGTCAGTAATTGCAGAGTCAGTGGCAAGGATGAGAAGATAATGAGAGAGAGGCTTGACCGGTACCCCCATGCAACAAAAGCCGTGGAGCTGTGAAACATATCCAAGGAAAGAGGCGCGGGAATCGCTGCTTCATAAATGTTGTGATTTAACCCCTGCCCTCTGTCTGGGAGGGGTAGTGCCCTGGATTAGCACTCGCGTAGCCTGGGGAGCCCAGGGGAGGCCTCGCTCGCTGGCAGCACAATGAGGGACCACACACACAGTTTACAAGTTGGGCGCGAACTGCCGTTCGTCCGCCCGTTTATTATTTATATGTACGCGCTCACGTCCTTGACGTGAGCGCAACCTGCGCGCGTTCAACAGCGCTCTAGCGGAAACGCTAGAGCGCTAACTGTAACATCCCTTCTCAACTCAGTCCTTGACGACAGTTCTTTTATTACTTCGCTGCGTCACTTACTTGGCACGCAAAGTCTCTCAACCGACTGCTGGGCCTGGGGTTCTCCCTCAGCTCATACCTGGTGGCCCTTCGGGCGCCTGGGGCCGAGGTTTCCGGTGGTATTTCTTGCCTTGGTCCACCTCCGGTGCCGTCGGCGCCACCTGGCTCAGAGTCTGTGTTGCTCCGTGGGTCGGAGCAGGATGTGTCCCCTGCGTCGTCGCCCCCGTCGTGGTCCACGTCGAGATCTGCTGTCTCGGGGTTGTCTGCGTGCCTCCTCACCACCTTGAACCACGATATGTTCCTGGTGACCAGGTCTCTCCCTCGACGCGCTGTCACCATGGTCCCTCGGCGGTCGACCACTCTCAAGTAGCCTTTTTCATATCGAGTTTTAAACTTTCCTCCTGGCCGGCGCTCTTTGAGGACCACTGTGTCACCTACTTGAACTTCTCGGGTTACGGCCCTCCGAGCCTCACTGACTCTGTCGTTTCGCTTTTGGCGCCTTCGGAACGCTTCTTCTTCGCTGAAGGGTGGTGCCACCCAGCCTGGGGCTACTGGTAGCCCATCCCTGCGAGCTCCTTGGAACATCAACGCCCAGGGGGCTTGTTGGGTGGAGCAGTGGGGAGTACTGCGGTATTCCCCTAGGAATCGCTGCAGCTCTTGTTCTGGGTCTAGTTGTTCAGACACCGCGATGTGTAGTACCTTATTGATGGTGCGCATAAAACGCTCCACTTCCCCGTTGGCTTGGGGCCATTGCGGGGTGATGCACCTGTGTCTGACGCCGTGTGTCCTCAAGAGCTCTTCGAACTCGTGCCCTTGGAACGGGGGTCCATTGTCACTCCGCAGTTCCTCGGGGTACCCGAACATCCCAAATACCTTCTCTAGGGCAGGTTTCACATGGACAAACGCGGTGGATGGTAGGGCTTCCGCAATAGGGTACTTCGAATAGCTGTCCATGATGACGAGGGTGACTCGCCCATCAGGTAGGCTCCCAAAGTCCACGCTGATCTTCTCCCAGGGGGCGTGCCCGTGTTCTTCAGTCATGATGGGCGCCGGTGGTTGGGCTTCTCCTGTTAGCTGGCATGACTGGCTGCTGCGGACGGTGTCGGTGACGTAGTCGTCCAAACCCGGGAACCAGACCTTCTCCCTCATCCGGGCCTTCATCGTCTCTGTACCTTGGTGCCCCTTGTGTGCTAACTGGGTCGCTCTTGTCCGGAGTGCTCCTGGAATGGCGATTCGGGACCCTCTTAGAAGGAGTCCCCCTCTGGTCACGCTCAGCTCGTGTCGTACCCTCCACATTTGTTGAAGATCCTCTCGGTCTCCACTGGCCCACGAGTTCGCCGCTTGTAGAAACGATTGCCAGTTTCCCTCGAGGATGGTATTCTTGACCTTGAATATCACGGGGTCTTGGTCGGCTACTTCAATGCCGCCACCATGTCGAGGTGTTCCTCGGCGTCGTCCTCAGTGTCCCTGTGCTCGGGTGCACTGTCGTGTTCTGGGTGACGGGACAGGAAGTCTGCCGGGTTTTTGGCCCCTGGCCGGTACACTACAGTCATGTGATATTGTTGCAGACCGATGGCCCACCGCTCTATGCGTGGGGGCGGGTGTGGAGCTGTTCCACGGAAGAACGGCACTAGCGGCTGATGGTCCGTCACCACTGTGAATGGGTGCCCGCACACATAAAGATGGAAATGGTGGCAGCCCCACCGGATCGCCAGTGCTTCCCGCTCGATCTGGGAGTATCGCTTCTTCGTGTTGGTGAGGGCCTTGCTAGCGTACGCCAGAGTTGCCCACTGTCCGGGTTCCTGTTCTTGTGTCAGGACTGCCCCTAGCCCTACGGGGCTGGCATCCACTAGGATTTCGGTTTTCTTGGTCGGGTCAAAGTAGACCAGTGTTGTCTGGTCTAGAAGCGCTTCTTTGATCGCTTCGAAAGCTCGCTCTTCGGCGTCCGTCCACTGCCACGCCACGTCTGTCTTGGTGAGGTGATTGTATTGTTGCACCCCCATAACTGTCACTGACGCTCCGGTATCTATCACAGCGTTCACCTCCGATCCGGCAATCAGAATGTCGCAGCGCGGCTGAGGTCGCCGGGTGCTCTTGAGGGCTCTGGTAAACGATACGAGGTACGTTTCTCCCTCATCGTCGGACTCAGTGTCTGAGTCTGGGTACTCTCTGACTGGTTCTCTCTTGGGCCGTGGCTGCGACGATAAGGATGTGTGTGATAGTTGCCGTACTAGCTTCCTCATCGGCTTGTCCCGCCTGTGGCTGCTCCGTTGCATCTTCCTGCGGCAGACTGACGCGAAGTGGTTGTCGATGCCACAGTTGGTGCATGTTTTCCCACGGGCCGGGCACGCCTTGAGGGGGTGTTCATCGTATCCGCAGTATCCACAGGACCTGGCTGGATTGGGGGCCCGTCGGTCGTGGGGCTTAGGTGGTCGTTCTTTCTTCCGTACTGCGTCCGCTTTCTCCACTTTGACCTCCACCTTGCTGGCCGCTCCTTTCACTAGGGCTAGATCCATTTTCTCTGCACGTGCTGCAGACAGGTCGTGAGTCCGGGCCAGGACGAGGATGTCGTTCATCGTGATGTTCGGTTTGCGAAGTATCATGCCTCGTAGCGTCTTACTCCGGATCCCCAGTATCAGCTGCGCTCTGATTTCCTCTTTTGCCCAGTCGCCGACCAGGTGCGTGTCCGCAAGGACCCTCAGCCTTGCGTGGAACGCGTCAACCGACTCCCCCTCATGCTGTTTCGCTTGGCGAAGCTTGAAGTGTTCGTAATCGGGGTTGACCTGGGGGTCAAAGTGTGCGTTCAAGGCCGCAACCGCTGCTGCGTAGTCCGTCAGTGGACCCGTGTCAGGCAGGTGCTTGAACAGGAGGTAGATCTCTTCCCCCGCATAGTGGAGTAGTAGAGAGCGTTTCACCGTTCCATCCGTCTCCCTGGACCCGATGAAGTAGTTTTCCAGCCTCCCCAGCCATGTCTGCCATCTCGGTGCGGCGGTCGTGGGGTCTGCGACCTCGCTAAACGGAGGTAACACTCCGGACACGGGGTGATGGGGCAGTGTCCCTGCAGGGCCGGGCGTCTCATCATCACCCATCGTGGCGTCAAAATCCCTGGTGTGTGACCAGGAGTCGTCGTTCACTCACTTGGTGGGTCAGTCGCCACACGTGGGCAGGTGCAGCGCGCTGCGCCGTCAGGAGAGACCTCTGTTGCTGTTCTGCCTAGCAGCAGGAATTTCAGGGGGTTCAGAGGTCACCCCTCGTCACCAGTGTTGTGATTTAACCCCTGCCCTCTGTCTGGGAGGGGTAGTGCCCTGAATTAGCACTCGCGTAGCCTGGGGAGCCCAGGGGAGGCCTCGCTCGCTGGCAGCACAATGAGGGACCACACACACAGTTTAAAAGTTGGGCGCGAACTGCCGTTCGTCTGCCCGTTTATTATTTATATGTACGCGCTCACGTCCTTGATGTGAGCGCAACCTGCGCGCGTTCAACAGCGCTCTAGCGGAAACGCTAGAGTGCTAACTGTAACAATAAACACCTTGAACTGGGTACAAACATCTAATTGGCCTTTTCACGTGGGCCGAGGTCTGGGCGCAGGCAAGCCTTGGAAGCAGGTGAGGGGAAGGAGTGATGCGAGGCCAATGACTCGTGGGTGCACTTCGATTATGAAGCAACGCGGAGCCTCTCAGCTAGGAGGTAGAACCTCTGTGTCAATCTCAGCGCAGAAGAGGCAAAACTCTTACTGTTAATAGCAGACGCGCCTCACAGCTGACAGGCTTCAACAGGAAGACCACATGTTTTTTAACACATTGTCTTAAATCTCAATGCACTGCTCAGTTTCCGCAAACCTCAAATTAATGAAATACCTCAAAGTGCCTACAAATTAATCTTACAGTACTGTGCCCTTTAGTCACGTAAAACAAATAAACTCAAATTTGAACTAATCACAAAAAACTGTTGCACTACTTGACTGTGCGTGGCACTGCACTGATGTTAGTAGGAACCATCACGTGTCACGGAAACCTCAACTATTTGGAACGTCACCCTCAAATACGCTGCAATGCCACACAAATGGCCGGTAGCGCCCCATTCGTGTTCCAAGTAACAATAAGAATTGTGCCTTCTGCACTCATCTGTATGTGCTAAAAGCCCCCCGTAGAGCAACTCCGAATTGCTCACCTTTTGGTCTGATCTGGAGGCAAACTCATACATGCCACGTGAAGTAAAAGAACATGAACACACACAGATATCACCAATAATCACACTTACACTACGTAAAATGAATACATAAAATGAAGTCTAAAATGTGTAACTTAGCAGGGACATAGCAAGGGGGGCACAGGTCTTTTTTTTACATGCAAGCAAAATAAAACTGAAAAATCAGGGTTAGGTATGCCCTTTAGACCTTGGTGCCACTACGCCTGCTGCAGATACATGAACGCCCTGCAAATTTGGCATCCACGCTTTACTTTCTCGATCTCACCGAAATTCAATGGCAGCAAAAGCGACCTGCCTAAGGTCACATGGAAGGTTAGGGGTAAATGTTTTATAACAGATGTGCAGAAGGCTAGCATGGCACATCGTCTGGAAATGGTAACAGGGCACGGACTTACCTCTGGAAAGCGGCTCCTTCCACGCCTGGCAGTGTTACTCCGGGGGTTCTTCACAGGCACTCCTCGTCCCGGAGAGAGAAGAGTGGTGAGCAGGGAGAGGCGGCAGAGGCCAAGCAGAGCAGAGCCTGTCTGCCGATCAAAGACATGTCCTGTGATCAAACAGAGTGCCCCGAGTAGGGTCCTGCTGGTAATCGGGGCGTGGGAAGCAATCAAATCTGCAGACACAACTTGCAGCCAGTCTAAAGGGGTCCATATATGGAGGTTTCTACCTATCCTACTGCCCCACGAGCCGGTGTCTTCTTGGTGCAGATAAAGACCCCTTTCATCACCGAAGCCGCCGAAACGTCCATCCTTGGATTAAGCAGAGGGTACTAAATACGATCAGAGGGGGAAATCAGACCGTTGCCCGGGGGGACGGTAATGAAAATAAAAAAAAGTACCATCCTCCGGATTACGCGCCTCCGCCTCAGCTCCTGCTGCTCCTGGCCGTGTCTTCCCTAGGCAGCCTCCCTCCCCTCCCCTAAGTCAATCACAACGCTGCAATGACAGCGTTGTGATTGGTGCGGTGCAGCGGACGGCGCCCCAGCCGTGCGCTTGCAGTGAGGCCATTTTCTCTATGTAGGCTGCATGCAGCCTACATGAAGAAAATGTAGAGTGTGCATGACTGGTTTGGTCGGCCCCAGAGGGACGACCAAACAGTCAGGTCCCACAACAGTGGACAAGCCACTCCCCCCACCCTCTAGCAAGACCGCCCACCCACCCGCCCCCAACCAGGCACTTCTGCTTTCTCGCAGTACGAGAAGCAGAAACATAAAATGGTAGCTTTACCATTTTATGTTTCTGCTTCTCGCACTGCAAGAAAGAATTGGGGTGACGCCCCCACGCCCCAATGGTCAAGGATTGTGGTTGTTGCTTGAGTAGTGTTTTCACATCCCTCAACCAATAATTCCATTTTTTACAGTGGGCAAAATGTGTGAACATTTCCAAGGACCATTCAACGGATTTTGGGGCATGGGACAGAAGGGGAATGTGTGAGGCCCTTCCAATTTGCATGCAGATTGACATCACAGGAAATTACATCAAAATAAGAGCCACCAATTGACTATTAGTCCTCTTGCATCATTGAAAGGACTTTAAAAAGAGCAAATTCCCTTGCACGGCCATCACTAAAACTATTTTTTTAAATAATAACCATAATAAAATAAGTATGTATATTTTAAAGTTCTATTCAGTGGAAATATTTGTGACAGTGGTTGGAAAAGGATGGTAAAGGGTTCCCCAAAACTTCTATCTTTAGTCAAATGTTAAGAACTTGCAGATTTGTGCATTCCTATGTATGTAAATGTGTGGCCTTTACTTAGCACAAATCTAGTGGAAAGATAGCGGAAAGGCATACAGGGTCAAAGTCTAAGTCCGTGGTACTCAAAATGCAGCTCGGGGGGCGCATGCAGCACTCCTGACCTTGACATATAGCCCCCGGATGAATGACTGCACTGGGCTGCTGTTTACTTCAAAAAGTACTAAACATTAAAAGTTATGTTAAGTCAATGTCGCGTTGGCCATCCCTGGACACGTGTTTCGAGGTTGTTACCTCTCATCAGCAGGGAATAGGCATGTGTGTCGGGTTGCTGCGTAGGCTGCCAAAAAAAATGTTCTCAGGTCCGGTACCACTCGTGGCACGCAGGTGCGTAACCATAAGCTCGTCAGCCCCACACTGCTCGTCCTACCAGCGTGTTACCCCAAAACATTGTGGTCCATGAAGTAAGCCAACGCGACATTGATTTTTGCTTAAGACTCTGGCAGAGGCGCACTCGCTGATGCTTACTTCATGGACCACAATGCTTTGGGGTAACACGCCGGTAGGACGAGCAGTGTGCGACCAATTGGATTTTTGTTTATATTCAGGCTCCCTTGAGCCGGTGGGGCTGACGAGCTCATGGTTACGCACCTGCGTGCCACGAGTGGTACCGGACCTGAGAACATTTTTTTTGGCAGCCTACGCAGCAACCCGACACACATGCCTATTCCCTGCTGATGAGAGGTAACAACCTCGAAACACGTGTCCAGGGATGGCCAACGCGACATTGATTTTTGCTTAAGACTCTGGCAGAGGCGCACTCGCTGATGCTTACTTCATGGACCACAATGCTTTGGGGTAACACGCTGGTAGGACGAGCAGTGTGCGACCAATTGGATTTTAGCTTTCCATTGCACCCCTATTTCAGAGCCATGTTACAGCACCTATTGTGGGCGTGACATAGGCCCAAAAGGCAAAGAGGCGCTGGCATGCCCACAGCATATGTATAAAATTAGCGTCATGTGCGTGGCATCGCAGACAATGTGCTGCGCCTCTGGATGCATTTTATTCAGCCGGTAGGGCATGAGGTAGGCCCTATGCAGCACCATGTATTGTATGACTTTAAATTTGGCGTTATGATATACCTTCCTGGGATATTCTAGGAGCAATTCCCACTCTTTATCTGACATATTCCTGCCTAAGTCTCTATCCCATTTTTCCCTGAGGGTTGTAAGTGGGGCTGCTGCATGTGAACATATGCTCCTGTAGAACCATTTGATCAGGTGACGACCATTTCTCATCAAGTATACAGTGTGTACAAGTTTGTGTGTAGCACGTTCTGTATTATCCGGCACCCAGTGTTTCTTTATGAATTTGGTTATGTTAGCGTGTAGCATGAAGAGGGAGCAGGGGACAACCTGTTCATGGGCAAAGGCCTTTTAATTTAGCCGTGTACCATCTGTGAAGAGCATCCCCACCGTGTTCACCCCCTCCTGTTCCCATGCCTGTATGTCCTTCTTACGTATTAGCCCCACTGGAATCAGAATCCCTAGCAGCGAGGTATTGGGGGTGTACAGGATCCTATCATTTGTATATTCAAGTGATCTTCACCAGTAAGTTAGGGCTTTTTTTAGTAATAGGGGTCATCGAATGAGATCTTGCTTTGGGGCAATAATAAGGTATGTAGAGTGCCTTTGGCAATAGTTTGGGGTGTATAACCCAACTCATGAAGATTGTGTCCGGCAAGCCAGTACGCAAGCCACTGCAGTTGGCTCACATAACAGTATGCACGGAAATCTGGTGCACCCAACCCCCCTTTATCAGTACCTAGTTGTAGTTTTGATAAGCCGTCCCGTCTACGTCCTTGCCCCCAGATCAGGTCTGACTGGAGCTTGCTTAAGGCTGTAAAGAAGGCGGTGGGGATGATGATGGGGAGTTTGGTAAAATAGTAAAGCAATCGCAGGAGCATGACCATTAAATAGCCACCCGGCCCGCGACCGAGATGGGCAGAGACATCCAAAAAGATATTTGGTGACCGCCCTCTGAAGATTACCATCCAGAAGGTCTTGTGGAGACCTGTGTATTTGAATGCCTAAGTATCAGAAAGTATTAGGCGCTACTTGAAGTTTTGAGGCTCCAAAGCGTATAGGGTCCATGTGTGTTTCCGGCTGGATAAGAAAGGTATTGGACTTGGCTTCGTTGATGGCAAGTCCTGAGATTTGCTTGAATTTCTGGAATATGTGGGTATAGGCTCTAAACTATTGTGGAGATTACCAATATAGTGGATGATGTTGTCTGCATATAATAACAGTGTATGTGTGGTGTTGACAATGAGGATGCCTTTTTCCCCCTCCCGCCACATGAGCTTCATCGCTAGTGGCTCCAGCACGAACACAAACAGTATTGGGGATAATGGGCAGCCCTGCCGTGGGCCTCTGCACACAAGATAGGGTTTAGATTTGTGGGCCCTGGTGCGGGCTCTAGCTGTTGGCTCTGTGTAGAGCAAATTGACCCATCACAGGTACTACGGAGGAATACCGAACTTGCAGAGTGCCCACAGCATATAGTCCCAGTTTAGGGTGTCAAAAGATGACAGAGGTCCAGGTATATGCAGGCGGCTCTCACCTGAGCCCTGGCGGTTGCATCCAGCACATGGTACAGGCTCCTAATGTTTAAGGAAGTACTGCGGCCAGACACAAAGCCACATTGGTCCGCGTGGATGAGTCATAGCAAGAATGGGAGTAGATGTCGGGCTAATAATAGTGATAACGGTCGATGGCCTGAAATATCTGTGGGGTCTCTGCCCGGCTTCGGGAGGGAGATAGCAAGTGCTTGCATTGTGGTGGGCAGGAGAACTCCAACTTCCAGGGAGGATGTGTACAGTTTCTCTAGCTGGAAAACGTATTGATCGGTTGCAGCGGTGCAGGGTAGTTCTACCACTGGGCTTCTATTTAGAGCAGACACAATACTACGTGTGCCTAGTATCCCGCTGTAACTGATGAGGCGCGTTCTTACAAACATTAGGTTGACCTCTAAACCTGGTAGGTAGGTTTTTCACCTCACCAATAGGTGTAGATAGTTTCTTTCCATTTGGTCCTGAGAAATTTGCCACAAATCATTCTTGACTATTAGGCGAGAAACATGTCGACCATCTAGGAGTAGAGCGCTTTTTTGACACATTATAGCCAGATAGTTGCCTCTCCTAATCCTTATATTTAACCAGGCTGGGATCCTTCCAGAATAAAGTTTATTTAGAAGATTCCCTCCCCTGTTTTATCTTGCACATCCACCATTACATATACACGTACTAGGCCCCTTACACCCACGGCACCTAAATGGCAAGGAACAAAATATCTCCGGTAAAGAGCCCCTTTATGGGTGCCCGTCGGGAATTGCAGCACCGACCCGACGAGGAGCAGGCCCATATGATGAAGCAGGGTAGCGCCCGTATGGCTTCCTTTATTTCGTTTTTGAAATAGGGTCTGCTAACTCTCTTCGGTCAGCTGGGAAAAGCTGGGGGTAGGAAAGGTCACCAAGGAAACTTTCCATTGCTTCCCCGCTCACCGCGCAGGGGCCTCGTATAGTGTCTTAAAGTATTCACATAAGGCAAGATTTATTTCCCTCTGTGCGTTAACCGTTGTGCTGCTAGGTGTGGTAACTTTTAATACAGGGGTGGGGGGTGACGCGATGTGCTGCAGTCATGCAAGGAGGGTACCTGACTTATCCGCGTGTGAGTAAGCCTGATACTCTATAGTACGAAGGCATTCCAGTAAGTCTGCATGTGAAATACCCGCCTCCTGTAGCTCTGTCACTTTTTTGGAATCGCTAATGGCGCCTTGTTCTAGTGTATTCAACTTGTATTCCACTGCATGCAGATGTCTTTGGACCTCTTGGTGAGCCCCAACAGTTGCGCTAATAGCTGTCCCCCTCACAACTGTCTTAAATGCCTCCCATTCGGTTCAGCGGGAGGACGCAATATTAGCATTATCAATAAAGAAGTTGGTGATGGTTGAGGCCATTGTGTTGCCGAACACCGCATCTTCTAGCAGCTGTGGATGCAGCTTCCAGGTGGGGACTGGGATAAGGTCCCTCCCCCATGACAGTGCTACTTCAAAGGGATTGTGGTCAGAGAATGTCTTACCCAGATATCCAGCCTGTGTACCTTGGGGCATAAGGGAGAGGGAACAGAGCATTCGATCTAGTCTGGTATGGAGCACATGAGGTGGGGAGTAGAATGAATATTCGCGGCTGGTTGCATTTTTAACATGCCAGGCATCTACCATTGACCAACCCTCTCCCCAGCCCCGAAGGGCGCTGCCTGCTTGATGGCAGCCGCACCCTGAATCGGGGGGTGTGGACGGTTCAGGCCAATGTCCAGAACTGCATTGTAGTTTCTACCTAGTATCTAGGGATAGTTTACCCACTCCGTTAATGGCGCATTTGGTGTCTCTAAGAATTTGTCTTGATCATAATTCGGGGCGTATATGCTACCTATGACTAAATGTATGCCATCAATGGTGCCATGCAACAGGACATATCTCCCGTTGACGTCTATTCTCTGGTCTAAGGCAATAAACGGGGTTTCCATTTTGGTTCCAAATTTCCGCCTCCCGAGCAAATGTGGAATATGATGTGTTGAACACGTGACCTCTCCATTTTTTATGCAATTTGATAGCCTCCAAATTAGTGATGTGTGTCTCTTGGAGTAAGACATTCTGCGCTTTTCTCATATTCAGCTTTGTATATATTCTGTGCCGTTTGTGTACTGAGCAAATGCCCCTGACGTTCCATGTGGTGATGTTATATCCGCCTAATGTAGCCAAGGGTGAGTGTATAGTAGACTGTGACCCTCAATTACACATGGGCAGAAGCTTTGCAAGACAATCATTGGGGGTGAGCCAGATGAACCAATTTCCCTTCTACAACCCAATACGGGGTCTACCCTAAAAACTGAGGTGGACCAAACCATAAACCAAAACTGTGAACATTGCAACTGTAGCCAGTGTGCATTCGCTACAGGGGTTACGGTTACTGCACCTCGCTGCTCTCGGCGAGGCTTGAAACTCATTAGTGGAGGGCAGTCACTTGGACTTCGGCTGTATGTTACTAATATATTCCTGCAAAGTGGGGCCTACATGAAGGTCCTTAGCTCCGGCACATCAGAACAGCGTGAGGCCAGGAGCAGTGTCCCTCTGGGGTGCTACCCCAAATATTCTTTTACTATTTGCGGGGTGATAGTGGGGAAGAAGGCAAGAATGTTTTTAGAGTCAGAGTGCACATTTGTATCTTCAGAAGAGTCTATTGAGTAGGGGGGTCTTGTTACATGAGCGTTGCCGTTGTTCGTATCGCTAATTGTTGACTCTCCATTACTTGTTACGGCGAGGGACTGGCGGCCGCAGCATTGCGGTTTATCTGTTGTCGATGCACCCTCCCAGTCCGTCGTGCTTGCGAGTCTTGGTATGTGCTTTGCATTGATCATCCTGATGCTGTAAATGTCTTTTCTACCCAATCGTCAACCTACTCAGGTTTTTTGAAAAAGTATGACTTCTTTTCATGCATGATCTTGAGGATGGCCCGGTATAATAACGCGTATTTAAGATTGAGGGCCCTGAGAGACTTTTTTACTGCTTGGTGCTGAACCATGACGGTAAAGTCTGGGTATTACGAGATCCTCTGGTTTTCGTACATTAAAGGGAATCTTTCTATGGCATTGTGAAGCAATGTGTTGTGGTCCCTATAGTTGAGTACCTTAGCTATTATTAGGCATGGTGGTGCTCCAGCCACTGGCGGTAATGTGGACATCCTGTGCGCTCTCTCCACACAGGAGAGGTCTGACAGACCCTTAGGGGCTACTGTGTCTCGCAGCCATCGTTCGACAAATTGTGTCAGGTTAGATTCCTCACAGCGTTCCGGCAGGCCCACGATAGGGATGTTATTTCTTCGGGACAGCCCTTCCGCATCCTCAACTCTATGCTGTAGGGAGGATACTTGTCATTCCAGCTGCGCTATTTGGGCCACATGCTCCTTGTGCTAGGGGCTCATTTCTGTTAGCTGCAGCGCATTGCTTTTCACAGTGTGCGCCAGTTTGTTGCGATCCACTTTCAGTAGCATGAATCTGGTCGTCAGCGCCCCAATTTGCTATTCAATTGGTTTCCTTGACTCACGGATGAGGTCCAGTTTATCCGGAGCTGCGTCCAGCAGGGTAGGTGGTATATATGCAGACACATATGCTGGGGACTTGTTTGACGGTTCAGTTTGATGGGTACCCCCTGTCGCAGTCAAGCCTGCAGACTTCCCCTTGGTGCGTCCCATTATAGCTTGTTTAATCAAACTGATTCTAGCCGCAGGGTGCTTGCCCACTAGGGCAGCAGTATCAGACTGGTGTGTGCGTTTGCCCACAATTCGTCTCCACAGGCAGTTGTGGTGTCACTGATGCCCCAGCCCCCGCAGGGGGCATCAGGGCCTCCCAGCCACCCCGCATCCAGTGGACTTTGCTTCTGCGTCTGCACGTGGCATGTGTACTTGGCGCTGGATCAAGGACTTCCCAGTCTCCCCAGTTCAGCCAATATATATCTTCAAGCCACAACACTTACTTCACTTTACCTGGGGGGAAGGAGCGCCCGCAGCCACTACCAACCGCAGGCCCTCCCATACCCGCCAACACGTTTCCAGGCCAAATAAAGGATTTCACATGGGCTGGGGACGCCACAGCTACGCCTTTGTCCCCTGCACCTGGCACTTTAGCTGCCTATCTATTTTTAAACATTATCCATTGTGTCGCTTTTACTGTGTGTTTACTACGATTGTCTTTAACATTTTAATACTTTGATTTGACCCCCACTGCTAGTTGTATTGCTCCATACCTCCTTTCCTTTGAGCCTCGCTCCGGTCCACCGCGGCTTCCCCGTTGGTGTGGAGGACGGGCTCTTTCCTTCTTTGCGATGCACACACCAATTGCGGCGTACTTCCGGTTGGGCTCCGGAGGGCGGGACTAGCTTGCAATCTCCTCTATTTCAGAATAGGAGATCGTGACCGCAAGCCCATCTGCGCCCGTCCGCACCTGGACGTCGCCAGACGCCAGGCATGCTGCCAGTTTCGCTAAAAACAGGTTCACTTATGCCCCTGCCAATCTCCTGGACATCAGGAAAGTTGTCCGCCCTTGTAACCATTCTCCAGGCCTCCTTCCAGAGGGTCCATACTGCTGTTTGCACTGTGGATTAAATTCCTGGGCACTGACCCCCCACTGCCTTCTCTTACCTCACGCTCCGCCAACGTCATTAAACTACTCAGCCTCAATTGTCGCTCATTAGTTAAACACCATTCTGACATCAAAATCTTGAAATTTTCCACTCCGGCCATCTTTTCCATTCTACTATCACCTTATTCCCCTACGCGCCAACTTCGCTTCACGGTACAACATCTGGCGACTGTGCCCCGTACGAGGAGGGCGTGGTCGGGCGGGCGCTCCTTCCGCTTACTGGCTGCCAAGCTTTGGAATGCTCTGCCATCTCCCATTCGTGCCATGGAGAACTACATGACTGTCCGCAGGGCTATTAAAACCCATCTTTTCCCCACAGCCTGGTGCCTTCTTCTGATTTCCAGCCTCTATGTTCTGCTCTAGCGCTGGGACACCTCTTTGCTGAGGCAGCTGTGCGCTATACAATACAGGCTAACATGACTCTTCTAGACATGAGGGGCTTAATTTAGAGGACAGTATGGAAAGAAACCCTCAAAATGACTCCATGACTTACTGACCACACCATGCATGTGATTTGCTTCCCCTACTCCCACCTTGACCCCCCAGAATGCCCCACTCCCACTTGCTGCCATTAATGCGGCCCTCAGGCATGCCACAGATCATAGTTTGTGGACCCTGGGAAAATGTTTGCGAGTACCTATGTTCTAAATCGACATGTGTTAGGAGGAGGAAATGGTTTGTGGGCTGCTACTTCATCCTTATGTAGTGTTCTTTAAAGAGGTGAATAGTTATCTGTTTCCTGAATTTGAGCTGAATCACAGTTGTCCGGGTGGTTATGGGGATATTGTTCCATATCCTTATTGCTTAGATAGAGAAGGCCTTTTGCCTTGCTTATTTGCACATCTTCTTCTCTCTGAAGGTGTCCTGGCTGCAGTTATGTGGAAGGCAATCAGAAATGGTGGGCTCATTATCCAAGTAGGCAAGTGTGCTAGTCATGATGGTTTTGTGGAGGATGCAGCTGCTTCTGAAGGTGATGTGGGCTAGCAAGTAGCGCATGTGGAGTTCTGTGTGCTTTAGTAAGTAGGATGTGCTTAAGGGTGTGCTCGATTAGGTGTAGGCACAGAAGCAGCAAAGATATGAAAGCAAACAAAACAGTTGAAAACAGCTTGAAGTCTATTGAACGCAGCACTCTGGTCCTTAAAATACCAAAAACTGCCATAAAACAAGGATATTTAAGCTAATAAGGTTTATTGGCATGTGCCAAGAGCCTTCGCTATCAGAACCATAACAACAGGTTCTGCAGTCTTTAAAAGTTTAAAAGATTTGACACTAATCCTTAGTACACATTGTTTAAAAGATCTGACACTAATCATTAGTACACACATTAGTGGATCAAGAGGGAATTTCCTGTTATCAATTAGCATGATGTAGATTTCATTTAACAGTTTTGAAGTGTATCTCCTTTCACCTGCCTACAGTGAAACTGGGTTGAAACTGCTGGGGAGCTAAAACGCGGGCAATGGGCATCTCCCGGTGCCTCTGTGTGTGCAGCAGAACAGGAGGTCCGACAGCAGGACATACCTGCTGAATGTGTCTCCTTGCAATGGGGCTCATAGGAGGGGGGGTCTCCTTATTAGTCCTTGCAGCATTGCATCATGGCTAGTGAACCCTTGTGAGTCCAATTGCAATGAGACATCTCACTCTCAACTAGATGGACAGGGTGCACAAGAGGACAGGTGTGCCCTAGCCTGTCCGGGGTGCACTGGTGATGATCCCCAGGTTGGTGGGCTGAGCGTGGAACACTGGTTCAAGGCCAGCACTCTCCTCAGCAGCTCCGCCTGTCTGCCGGTCTCCAGCCTCCAGCTCTGTGCCCTCCGTTCAGGTTTCAAGCCAGCAGCCCGTCCCTGCACCACTGTTCCACCCCTGCAGTTCGTCCGTTTTGTTTATTAAAGGACCCCCATCCCTCATCGTTGCCCTTGTGTGCCTGTATTCTGTTCCTGCTCCTTTGTATTTTCCTGCTCCTTTAGTTTCTCTGTGTTAGTTTTATTTTCCTGTTTACTTTAGCTTCCCTGTGTGCTTTGCGTTGTTTTCCCGCTGCTGCTGACCCTGCGGCCCTGTCCCCGATCCGGCCCGTTCACGCCCCCTACCTCTGGTCCCACCCCCTCCCCTTCATATGGCGACTGGTGCGTGGTCGCGCAGCGGATTCGCACAGTGGGCGCACCTAAGGCAAGCTTGTCTGCGCCCGTCCGCGCCTGGACCGCGCCCAGCACCAGAACCCCTGGCCTCCGCAAGCACCACAACACCCGATGCCGCTACGACGCCAACACCCTCCATGCACTCAACACCGGCCGATCCTCCACCTGCTTCCAGGCCACCCCGAAGCTCACCCACGGACCCTTCACCTGCCGAAACTGCAGCTACACCTGTCAGCGCACACCTGCACATCCTGCCCACCCCACCAAAGCAGACCACAACCATCTCAGATGCATACTACTCAACACCCGCTCAGTCCACAAGCACGCCGTTGAACTCTGGGACCTGCTCGATTCATCCTCCCCGGACGTCGCCTGCCTGACGTCCTGGATGAATGCCACCTCGGTGCCCGACATAGCCATAGCCATCCCGGACGGCTGCAAGATCACCCACAGGGACCGAAACAGCAAACCAGGAGGAGGAATCGCCATCGTCCACAGGAACACCATCAGAATTTCGACCAACACCGAAGACTCCCTCAGCATGGCCGAACACCTACACTTCCAGATCCACGTCGATCACAACACCACCCTCAGAGGAACCCTTGTCTACAGGCCCCCGGGACCCCGACCGCAGGTCAGTGACTCCATCACCGACCTCATCAGCATGCACGCCCTCACCTCCACAGACTACATTCTCCTCGGACACCTGAACTTCCACCCAGAGAACGCAAACGACAGCAACTCCACAACCTTGATCGACAACCCCGCCAACCTCGGACTCAAACATCTCGTCATGACACCCCCCCACCCACTCCGCCAGACACACCCTCGACCCCATCTTCTCTGTCAGCACCCACGTCACCTTCAGCCACACCACTGACCTCCACTGGACCGAACACCACTGCATCCACTTCTCCTTCAAGAAACACACAGAGCACAACCAACTTCAACGAATCCCACACCGCAGCTGGAACAAAGTCACCAAAGACCAGCTTATCACCACCCTCGCCCGAGGCCCTCCATCCAAGCCCTCAGACACCAAAGCAGTGGCCCACAACTTCAGACAATGGATCGACGACTGTGCCAACACCCTCGCCCTGATCAGGTAACCCTCAAACAGTGGCACGGCTTTGTTTCCCTGCCGCGTCGTGTCACAAGCTCAGACGGATCTTTCAGCAGCAGAAGTGTCTTCCGTTTCAAGAACTCTTCCAGGCTTTCCTCTTTTCGTCAAGCTGGCTCCCGCTCTTCATGTTCACAACAGCAGGACTGTGGCTGACGCCGCGTGACATCTACTTACCTGAAAATTACAAGACCTTTTGTATGAAACGTAAACTGTTTGGGGTGCCGCTCGTGGATGCCTTGTTGCTGTTCTTGGGGCTGAGAATTCGTGAAGGACCGCGAGGACCAGGAGCCCAGTTCTGAACAGCTGCAGCCTCTTCCCTCACGCTCTTCCCCCTGCCTGGACACTTGATTACGGCTCGCGGCCCCCGCTTCGCGGGAGCCGCTCGTGGATGCCTTGTTGATGTTCTTGGGGCTGAGAATTCGTGAAGGACTGCGAGGACCAGCAGCCCAGTTCTGAACAGCTGCAGCCTCTTCCCTCACGCTCCCGCCCCCTGCCTGGACACTTGATTACGGCTCACGGCCCCCGCTTCGCGGGAGCCGCTCGTGGATGCCTTGTTGCTGTTCTTGGGGCTGAGAATTCATGAAGGACTGCGAGGACCAGCAGCCCAGTTCTGAACAGCTGCAGCCTCTTCCCTCATGCTCCAGCCCCTTGCCCGGACGGATATAACGTCATCATACAAACGCAACGCGGGACACGCGCGGGCGAAGCCTGGGCCAAGGGTGGGCCCGTTCTAGCCCGTTACAGACCGTGTGAGACCGGACCGGGCCATTCCTCTTGGTTTCCTGTCTAATTGAGGTATCTGTTCAGGACTTTGTCATCCAAGGGACATATTACTGCTGTAGATATAGGACTATGGCGGGCAGAGAGACAAGAAGTAAAGCACTTTCTTCCAGTACAATGATGGCGGGCACTTTGGACAGTTTTCTGATACGAGCTAATTCCCTGATATCATATGAAATTACTATTTTAGAACGTCGCCTCTCCCAGGGTATAGATAACGTGAAAAGATCGTCGCAGGGTCACATAGCGAATGCCAGAACACCTGATAGGTGTACTTCACCGCCTAACCCCTTAATTAGTAGTAACCATCTGGTAGTAACTATTCCGTCCGACTCCGGCCGCTGCCCTGGATTGAAAAGAGTTCGACTATTATTGAACCTAGCTCTGTGTCCCATCCTATTGCTACCATGACGCCTGTTAGTGGGTCTGAGGTTAATACCCTTCAGTTACGAGGCAATAGGGAGGGGGCTGTCCCAAAAAGAAAGCGAGGGACACAGAGAGGGGGTGGAAAGAAGGCAAGGTTATCTAACTCCTTAACCCATATTAATTCTAAAGGCCGGGAAAAAGTTAAGGCGATCCCTCCAGTAGTCAGTGATCCTATAAACTCCCCAGTCCTGAGTCCCTCTGTAGCACAGCCTACCATCTTGAATATTGGTGATAACATCCAGGCTTGGGCTGATCATCAGACTTCAGGCCTGGGAAGTATCCTGAAACCTTTGTTGGACCCTTTGATCACTAGACTTGACCAAATTGATCTTAGGTTGGCAAACATAGAAAGGGCCACATGGTCTATGGTAGACCACTTACAAACTGTGGAAACCACTGAAGGGAAGAGGGATGTTAATGTAAGGGGTATACATCTAGTCAACACCCCTCCTTCAACAACTCTTCCAGTCTTGGTAAATCCCTCCTCTTCAGTACAGGATATCCTAAAAAGGAACACTAATTCCTCCCTTCCCTCCTGCCCCGGGTTAATGGCGGAAAAACCTTTGGTAAGCATTGAGCAAGGAAATCTGGAGGGCAATAGAATGAGAAAGAAACTGATAGTAAATTTACCCCCGGAAGCTGCCCCCCTGGTAGTGGTCCTAGCAGGAGTTCCTGAACTCACCAACACAAGAGTAGAATCATTTGCTTCATTAAAAAATAAAGTAGCAAGTTGGCTAAACAAGCATAGACCCCTTCCCCCACACATTTTCAGCGAAATTTTGATGGTTAGAAGGGTCTCATGGTTGGGATCAACTAAGAAAACCATTAGTGGCGATTGCATCATGGTTAACTTTAGGGACCCAGGGACAGTCGCCCACATTCTTAAGAGGCCGTCTACCATGGAGGAGTCCACAATTCAGACCCGTCCCTTGTCCTTTTTTTATCCACCTCATGCTAGTTGCTTTGATATGGGATTAGAAGAGGGTTGGTCAAGGATGGGATCTAGAAGCCACTCCAGAGGGAACAGGAATAACCCACATTACTCTAATTGGACATCTCAATGTTTGGATTACAATCGGTTTAGCTGCTTGGATGAGGTGGACTGACTACACGGTAACTCCAATTCGGGGCGTTATTTGAGGGCGAGCGACATCATTACTAATAATTCTATCCTGCATGGATGTTCAGTCACATGTATGAATAGGGACGGGACGGGGGGAGTAGATAGTGTTGAGAGTGCCCAGTTAGGGGCTCCTCTGGGCTCTAGCATCCCCGACTGCCTCCCCGACTGCCAGAGCGGGGTTTTAGCGGAAGGTCGCCTGGTGGCAATTCCAACGATTAGTGAGGGATATGGTGCACCAACTTTGGAAGTTACACCTATTGCTGGTCCTCTGACAATTTTGTCTTGGAATCTAGCAGGAATAGGTAATAAAATAGTGTCTCCTGAGTGGGGCTCGTTCATAGACAGGACTGACATATGCCTCTTTCAGGAAACCTGGGCCAGGGAGGAACATTACCGAAGTGGGTTTGCTTCATTCTCAGTCCCGGCAAGGTGGGGGAGGAAGGGTAGACCGTCAGGGGGCTTAATAATTTGGGTGCGTTCCCATTTGGGATGTAGAGCCAGGGTTTTGAATACATCATCAGCGGATCTCCAATGCGTGATTTTAGGATGGCCGAATGATTCCAGGCTTGCTTTGGTCAATGTTTATTCAAGACCTGTGAATATCTCATCTGAGTCTGGAACCATTGAAGAGCTCTCTGTATTTTTAAATACGATTCCTCAGGGCATCACTCTTTTGTTAGGGGGCGACTTTAACTGCCATTTTGAGCCGCTTATGGGTTTGACGGATAGTGCTATTTTGGAGGAGGATGAAAACTGGATAATACCTTCAGTAGTGGGCCCTTCACCTAGGGCATGGGCGCCATTGGCTGTTCAAATTACGGCCCTAACTTTAAAGCATTCAATCAGGGCTTGTAATGGCCGCTCAGAATCAGATATCCCCTCTAAATGTACTTTCAACAAGCCCGGGCATGAGTCACGCTTGGATTATATATTTGTTGAAAGCTGTGCTTAGGATAAGGTCATTGATTTTAGGGTTGAAATCAGGGTTGATAGTGATCATAATCCGTTGATCCTAGAATTTCTATCCCCGGGCAACCCCGAAGGCTCATGTAACCCAAATGATGGCCTAGATGCCAGGTTCCTCCTATCCAGTAACAGGCGTAGGGTCAGGTGGGAAAAATTAGTCACCTATCCAGCGTTAGTGGCAGAACTTTACGCACAGGTAACTCCGGTACTGGAAGCTATAGGTGCATTAATGCTGCAGCATCCCAGTCCCGAAATATATAAAAAATTTGGCTGATGTTTTCAATCCTATAGCGCCCAAAGAGAGAAGGAGAGGTAATAGACCTACATGGTATAACACTGCCTGTAGGAAGCTAAAAACAGAACTTTTCAGGGCTGTGAAGCTCAATAATAACAAGGCGCTAATAAGAGAAAAATGATTAGAATATAAGCAGTTAATACATCATGCCAAGATGGAGTGGGCAAATGATAACTGGGCCAATTTAACATCTGCATTAAAATTAAGAGATGCCCGAAAGTTTTGGCAAATTGTTAACACGGGGTCGACTGATCCTTTACCGGCAATTGTACCTAATATCGCTGCTAATGTGTGGGAAGATCATTTCTCCAGCCTTTATGGTGGGGAGTATTCTTCTCATGATATGGAGCAGGGGGGATTATTGTTTAACTCTACTGCCGATTTATATGAGGTCGAGTTTATGGAAGAAGAGGTTCTTGCTGCATTAACCAAACTTCCAGCCGGTAAAGCGCCTGGGCTGGATAAACTTCCAGGTGACCTCTTCAAACACGAACCTAAGGTTTGGGCCCCTTATCTAACGGCTTTATTTAATGCAGTCCAGAGGGGTATGGCGGTACCTTGTACTTGGTTGGGAGCTGAGATAGTCCCTATCTTCAGGAAGGGCTCACCTCCCAGCCAACTACAGGCCTATCAGCCTCATTGATGTGCCTCAAAAAAATCTTTGCTAGGCTGATCTTAGATCGCCTTCGGGACTGGATAGAAGAGTTCTCCATTCTAAGCCCCTACCAGGCAGGGTTTAGGAAGAATGTTTCTACTACGGACCAGATTTTTCGACTGACCCTGTTATTCTGGAAAACTGTTAAAGTCGAGGGTGGGTCATTATATACTGTTTTTGTGGACCTCCGTGCGGCCTTTGACCTGGTCCCCCAGGCTAAATTATCGTCCGTCCTTTTACAACTAGGCATTCCTGCCCCCCTATTGAACATGATAATTCGATTGCATAGGGGGAATTTCGCACAGGTCAGGTGCGGGAAAAATGGTGTCTTATCATCCAGATTTCCCGTTGACAGGGGAGTCAGACAGGGTTGTGTTTTGGCACCCACCCTGTTCTGCCTCTATGTCAACGGAGTATTTACACATCTGAATGAGGTCGTTAATAGTGATGTCCCCAAGCTCACTGGATGTCAGGTCCCTGCGATTATGTTCGCAGATGACACCTTATTACTCTCGAAGTCCCCGATGGGCATTCAACGAGTGCTGTATGGTTTTGAGACATTTTGCTTCGAACGGGGCTTAGAAATAAATACTCTCAAAACAAAATACATGATTTTTAATCCACCACCAACGACACGCCCAAACCCGAGTATAGGGAGAGTTAGCCTAGAAAGGGTTCAGACCTTCGAGTACTTGGGGCTCACTTTAAATGAAACTATGACATGGGTCCCACACCAAATTAAATCTCAACTCAAGTTAGCCCAAACAGCGGGGGGTATTCTAAGACTTCTAAATAAATCATGTGCCAAACCAATTGGCCCACCTCTTGAAATATACAAACTACAGGCAAGGGGGGGAGTAATCTATGGCGGTGAGCTCTGGGGCTTTCACTGTCGCCCAGAGATCATAGTCACAGAAAATAAATTTTTGAGGCAGATGTTGGCCCTCCCCCCTAGTACTCTTTTATTGCCACTGAGGCTTGATTTGGGCCTCAGATCCATAGACGAGGAATTGGGTCTTAAACCTCTAACATTTTGGCGGAGGATTTGGATTACCCCCGAGCTCCAAGACTATAGGAAAGAACTCTTGGAAGTTTTAGGGCTCCCTAATGTGGGGAAACATCCTAGGTTGAGGTATGTTGAAAGAGGAATTGGGGAGAATAGGTCTCCCGCTGTTGTGGTCTGACCCGGTGACAGCATGCACTAGTGTTTCACGTAAGCGTCTGGCTAATTTGTACTATGAAACCAAACTAACTGCTTCTATACAGAATTCTCAATCTGCTACTTTAATACGAACTTTTACAATGGTTAAAGATTGTTACTATTTTGAGCATGTTTTAAATGATATCAGCCCATCTGTAGCGAGAAAACTGTATTTGCAGTGGAGATATGGCACCCTACCTATTAGAGCTTACACGAGTAAATGGTCCCCGCTCTCTCCCAAAAATGGCCCGGGTTGTGCTTTTGACCAGGAACATGAACTACAAATACTATTTTTTTGCCCTGTTTACCAACTCATCCGATCCGCCAAAAGGACCTCCTTCAAGGAGCGCATCGACAACAACGCACACAACAGCAAAGAGCTCTTCAACATCATTAAAGAACTCGCCACCCCCAGCTCCAGCTCCAATGACATTCCACCGTCGCAAGAACTCTGCGACTCCCTGGCCACCTTCTTCAACCGCAAGATCGCAGACATCCACAACAGCTTCGACACCCAGACAACGATGACAGACGCCGACACCCCCGACTCAACGCCCACCAAACACACCGACCTCCTGCTCTCCTGGAACAACGTCAACGACAAAGACACCATCAAAATCATGAACACCATCCATTCAGGCTCACCTTCCGACCCCTGCCCCCACCACATCTTCAACAAAGAAAGCTCCATCATCACACCCCAACTGCGGAAGATCATCAACAGCTCCTTTGAGACTGCTACTTTCATGGAGAGCTGTAAACACGCCGAGATCAACGCCCTACTCAAGAAACCCAAGGCGTACCCAAAGGACCTCAAGAACTTTAGACCCATCTCCCTGCCCTCTTTCCCGGCGAAAGTCATTGAGAAGACCGCCAACAGACCCACTTCCTTGAGGAGAACATCATCGTGGACTCCTCCCAATCCGGTTTCTGTAGCAATCAAAGCACCGAATATGCCCTCATCGCCGCCACCGACAACATAAGGGCCCTGCTGGACAACAGCAAAACCGCGGCCCTCATACTCCTGGAACTCTCTGTCACCTTCAACACCGTCTGCCACCACACCCTGCACACACGCCTCCACAATGCAGGGATCTGTGACAAAACTCTGAACTGGATGACCTCCTTCCTCACCGGCAGAACCCAGAGAGTCCGCCTCCCCCATTCCGATCCAAAGCCACCACGATCACATGCAGCGTACCCCAAGGATCATCCCTCAGCCCGACCCTTTTCAACATCTACATGGCACATCTCGCCAACATCGTCCGAGCTCACTACCTCAACATCATCTCGTACGCCGACGGCACCCAGCTGATCCTCTCCCTCACCAAGGACCCGGCCACTGCCAAATCCAACCTCCACGAGGGAATGAAGGCCGTTGCAGAGTGGATGAAGACCAGCTGCGTAAAACTGAACTCTGACAAGATGGAGGTCCTTATCCTTGGCTCCACCCCCTCTGCATGGGATGACTCCTGGTGGCCGGCCACGCTGGGAACTGCCCCAACGCCCAACAACCACGCTTGCAACATGGGGTTCATCCTGGACTCAACGCTCTCTATGACCCAGCAAGTCAACGTGGTCTCCTCCTCCTGCTTCAACACCCTCCGCATGCTCCGCAAGATCTACAGATGGATCCTCACCGAAATCAGAAGGACAGTCACCCAAGCCCTCGTCAGCAGCAGGCTGGACTACGGCAACACCCTCTACGCGGGAACCACGGCCAAACTCCAGAAAAGACTTCAACACATACAAAACGCCTCCGCACGCCTCATCCTCGGAATCCCTCGCCACAGCCACATCACCGCCCACCTGAGAGACCTGCACTGGCTCCCGGTTAATAAGAGGTTCACCTTCAAGCTTCTCACCCACGCTCACAAAACACTCCACAACGCTGGACCAGCATACCTCAACGAACGACTCACCTTCTACACCTCGAACCGCCAGCTTCGCTCTGCTGACCTCACCCTCGCCACCGTCCCACGCATCCGCCGAACAACCACCGGAAGCAGATCATTCCCCAACTTCACCGCCAAGACATGGAACACCCTCCCCACCTGCGACAAACCCAGGCTCTGCTGACCTTCAGGAGACTTCTCAAGACCTGGCTGTTCGATCAGTAGCTGCTTTCCCCTCTCCTCCTCTAGCACCTTGAGACCCTCACGGGTGAGTAGCACGCTTTACAAATGTGTGATTGATTGATTGATAGGCAGCTTCCCAAACTGGAGAAGATGTGGTGTAATGGCCAGAGCTGCCGACTTTGCAGCTGGGAAACCAGGTTCGAGTCTCGGTCTCGGCTCAACATCCTGTGATTCTGGGCAAATCACTTAAATATCCCAGTAAATGAATGTGTCCTTATCTATTGCTCATGCAAAGTGCAGGTGTTGATGATTAAGTGCAGGTGCTAAGCACCAGAAACAGCAGACTCAAATTAAGCACTCTACACTTCACCCTACAGGCAGGTTGAAAAAGGAAATAACTTGCAGAAAAGAGAATAAATAACAGACACTGAAGTACCGCAGGGAGGTAGAGAAGCTAAATCCGGAATTGTTTGATCATAGACCAAGGGAAAGTGTTACTAAAAAGAACTCCTGAAAAGTCCACTTCACGACTTCCCAGAATCTCTCAGGTAACTTACTTCTCACCTGGGAATTCGGAGCAGTTCCGGAGCTTACAGTCATATACTTCCAGAGAAGGGTGACCGTGCCACAGTTGTAGGACGCTCTCGCTGAGGGATCAGGTGCTTGGATGGTTGATCAGCAGGGTTGAAATGAATGGTCATATTTTCTATAAATAATACGCCTTTATTCCAGGAGGCCATTTTAGCAGTGCAAGGTATCTTGGATTTGATCCCAGCCTCCATAGGTAGCTAGTGGAAGCTCTTACTACTGGCTGAAGTGGGCCTATCATGGTACGTTCAGACGCACTGCAGCGTTCTGAATTTAACGTCTTTGCAATCTGTTTATAAGATTATTACGAAGGCCGTTATGCAGCACATTGCATAGTCCACTGGCCACATGGGTTGTGGCTGGCAGGTGAAGGTGAAACCTTTGCCCAAGAAGCCAGGAGAATGCAGAAAGTTTGAATCAGAGAAGCTGTGTGAAGTTTTCGCATTCCACACGCCTCTGCCAAGACGAAGCTTGACTGGCCATAACTTGGCAGTTTTATAACTGTGAGAGGCCCTACCAATGACACACAGGACATTCTGTGCTGTGAAATGTCTGGGACTAGCATCCCATCTTGGAATGGAGTGGATCCTGCTAAGGGTGCTGGGGGAGCGTGTGCCTTGAGACCCTAATGGGTGAGTAGACCCTT
Source organism: Triturus cristatus (assembly GCF_964204655.1). NCBI lineage: Eukaryota > Metazoa > Chordata > Amphibia > Caudata > Salamandridae > Triturus > Triturus cristatus. Next base: position 85,971,534 of record NC_140580.1, on the reverse strand, counting down.
AAGGGTGAGTAGTCGCAGTTTATAAGAACCCTGATTGATTGATGTGAAAAGGTCCTTGTTGAAGAGAGAGAGGCTAACATGACATGAATGGTACAAGGGGTAGTGGTCAGACAGAAAAGATGCAGGGCAGCTTAAGGGGATGGCTGGCAAGCATCACCCGACAATCCACTGCCTTTCTCAGCAGTGGGAATTGTTTCCCAATATCACAAAAGTACCTGCTCTAGTTTGCAACTTCGTTCAGAGCTGATCATGACAAGGCATCTTTTTAGATGCATCCGGTGAGAAGTGCAGGAGTGGAAGACATTTTCCAAAGCCAGTGCATGCTGATGGTATTTGGACAAAATACTGTCAAGAATATCTATCGTGGGCAAAACATATTGTGATGGTAACTTTCTATGGGTAAGAAAAGTTTGAATATACTTAACTCCACATATATACCTTCACTATATATCTATATTACCTACTGGCGGTCGCCAGTAGGTAGTTATAGTTAGGACCACGTTTCCATAGGAAAACCTCAACATTCTATTTTGAATAACTTTGGCGCCGGTCGACGAATCCTCGCGAATTTTTCAAAATAGGTGGGGCGCTACGCTCCGCTCCTACCCTGAAAGTCTCGGGGGGATTCGTCAAGCGGGGGCTGAGATAAAAGGGGGGTCCCAAAACGCGTTTTTCCCATGCATTTTTCCATAGGACCTTTAGAACGAGCTACAGCCCGAACGGCTGAACAGAATTACTCAAAATTTGGCAGAGAGGTAGTCCCTAGGTCAAGGAAGTGCCTTTTGTAGGTTTGGTGTAAATCTGTTCAGTAGATTCTGAGAAAATAGCCTTTGAATCAATATATATATCTGTATGCGCGCAGAGTGCGCGCTGGGTGCGCGCACCTTGCCGTGCGCGAGCGCAATTCTGATTGGTTGTTAGATCTTAGTAAACATTCGAATCGGTGGAAGTCAGGAAGCGGCGGCCGCCATTTTGTCTATCGCATAAAGAGGGGGTGATAAACAAAGGGGGAGCACTTGAAAAGGGGGCAGAGTGGGTAGAAATAGACCCAGTAGGCATTGTAAGGGGGTCAAAGTAGGACCTTGTAGGGCAAAAAAAAAGAATAATATTTTGAAAAAAAATATCGCCGAGTGCGCGCACCCTGCGCGCACCCGGAAAAAAAAATAATAAAAGAAATTTAAAAAAAATTGCATTTAAGTGTTTAGATATAAGGTGGCTCTAAAAAGAGCCCTTGTGTTTATTGTTTGTTTTTCGGTACCTACAAGTAAGTACCAACGCAGAGTCTGAGGTTCAAGAGGAAGACTCTGTTCCCTTCATCATTGAAGTGCACACCATCTCCTCTATAAATGTCTTGCATGTCGTAACGCAAGTTGTTGTGGTAAATGGAACCCATACCATAGTCACGGAGGAAAGCAGAAACAGATTTGTTGACGTGCTTCCTTGCTTTGTCAATCTGCGGACAAAATTGGTTGGACCAGTTCCACTTTTGCCTTTGGCATATGTTAGAATATACAAAGGCAGATTGAGGAAAAAGCGACATTAATTGCACAAAGGTGTCCTTAATAAGCATTTCCAAACCTACCCCAGTTAAAGTGCCTAGATCATTACCACCACAGTGCACAATAATAAGGTTAGGCTGTGGGAGATGTAGAAAGGTTTTCACCAAAGGCATTAATTGGTGCCACTTTAACCCTCTCTGACCAATCCACTTGATGTCTACATTTGGCAAAGCAAGGTCTCTCACCATACCTCTTTTCTCTGCAAATTTTTCACTCCAGAAGACATAGCTGTGTCCTACAATCCACACTGTGAACATCTTCAAAGGAGATCTGGATGCACTCAGGAGGTGTAATTCAGTAGAATGGTAAAAAGAAATGAAAGACAGTTTGGAAATGGAGGCATACATATTTTTTATAAAAAAAAAAGAACTGATTGGCTGTTTCATACCATTCTACACTAAAAACTAGGCTGTATGTGTAAATTAATAGAAGCATGTTTTGTATTGGTTCAGAAAAATGTGTTACCAAAGAACAGTACTATGGATTTGCTGTAAGGTTTGAAAAGTCAAGCACTCTTGCTCTGTGGAATTGAAACATTGTGTGGCAAACTTCTGACCTAACTCCACACAGCAGTGTTCCATGAGCTGTTGCTATGGTAGCAGGCAGAAGTCAAGTTGGGGGAAGGGTACTAGGCAGAAGTCAAGTTGGGGGAATGGTACATTTGGAAAAGGGTTGGTTTTCAAGCAATAGAAATGTGTGATTACATTTGAAAAAAAGGGGGAAGCAGTGTGATTTGAAATTAACATCTATATGTGTGGAAAAATAGAGGGAAAGATTGCCATTATCTGGTTCTGCTGAGTGGAGAGAGGTGTAGAGAACAAAGGTCCTGGCTCTGATAATGTGCTGTGGGGTTTTGAGGTTTCAGTCTGTAATGCAAATACATTCAGCATCACTAAGGCTGGTTGCCCTTGCTGGAGTGTAGGCAGTCACCCAGCATACACATGGTTTGTGGTCTGAAAATGCAGTCTGGACATGTGCATTTAAAAAAATCTGAAAAGTGGATTCATAATGTGTCAGTCTGTAAAAGTAATTTTCACTTGCCAACAAAAAAGAGCAGTAAGTGTGCATTCAAATTGGCAAAGATTTTTCGTTTTGTGACTAATGTGAAAACATGACTCTGTGTGCAAATAGGAATTACAGGAAGAGATTTGTTGCGTTTTCCTCTGGTGATTTCACAGTTGCATTAGTAGGAAAAAGGGGGAGTCTCTCAAAAAAAAAAAAAAAAAAAAAAATTAAAAAAACCTTGGGTGCGCGCAGGGTGCGCGCACCTCCAAAAAATTTCCCAAAAAAATTTCCCAAAAAAAATTTTTTGGGTTAAGTTTATAAGTGGCTCTTAAAAGAGCCCTTGAGTTAATGGAGGGAAACAGGAAGAGAAAAACGCAAAAAATGAAAAAAAATCTATGGCCTAGTGCATGAATGCGCATCAAATTTTCTCTGAAGGAGATCGAGACTGGTCTCCCCCACAGAAATAAGTGAACCGCAATCAGTGCACCGTGTAGACAACCTCGCCAAACAAGGTGGACCAACAAGAGGTAAAGAAACAGGTGAAGGCACCATCGCAGCTGAAGTGCTCCCCTGAGCTGCCGAAGATGTGCTCGGCTGAGCTGCTGCTGATGTCGTCGGCTGAGCAGGTGGAGAGTTTTCTTCAGAAGCTCGACGAAAAGATACTGGGTGCATTTTGTCAACATGTCTTAACATAGTGTGAATGCTAAAAGAATATTTCTTGTTAGGATTCCCACGAGATAAGACTTTGTTACAAAGTACACATGTAACTTTTGGTGCATTTACCTTTTTCTCATTCTCTGGAAAAGTGAAAAACTGCCATATAAAGCTGTCTTTCTGCTTCCTGTTCCTCTGCCTCTCAAGAGTGTCCTGGTCACTGTCTGAAGTAGGTTGCTGTTCAGCCATTGTCTCTCAACAACAGAATAGCTCCTTCTCCAAAGGAATCAGAACTAATAATGAGGGGAGTAGGTGTGGTTTGGGAAGAATCTGGAACAGAAAGTACTTCAAACCAATCAAAAGTGATGATTCTTGATCACATGACTTGCCATGAGGGGATTGGGTGTGGTATTGAAACAATTAGAAACTGAAAGTAATGATAACCAATAAGAAATGTTGTTTTCTTATGTATAAACCCGAGGTGCGCGCACTGAGCAAGCTCCGAGCGCGCACCCCGTGATGACGTATGCACGAACGCGTAAACGCGCAGGTCCATACGTCATATACGCGCACCTAGCGCGCATACGTTTAACACGCGTATACGCGACCGTTATTGCGCGTAATTTTAGCGTATGCGGAAGTAAACCGCGTCGAGGGCGTAGGACGCATGCGTGCGTACGTACGTACGCATACGTACTGGGTGCACGCTCCCAGCGCGCACCAACAAGTATATTTGCGTACGTAAATAACGTACGCCGGAATTCATAAAAAACATACGAAATAGTACTAGGTGCGCGCTCAGAGCGCGCACCCCAAGAAATTATAAATAAAAAAAAAAAAGAGGACATTAAATAATTTAAAAAATTATAAAAAAAAAATATCCAAATTGAATTATTTAAAAAAATAATTTATAAAAAAATACAGATAATATATAAATGAATATAAAGTAATTTTATTTAAATAAAAAAAAATATCTTTAATTAAAAATACATAACTTAGCATTTAAAAAACCATACAAATTCTCAGAAAAAAACATAGGTTTCAAAAACGAAATATTTAGGGATTAGCATTTAAAAAACCTTGCAAATTCACTGAAAAAACCATAGGTTTCACACACGTTATAGTTAGGAATTAGCATTTAAAAAACCTTGCAAATTCACTGAAAAAACCATGGGTTTCACACACGTTATAGTTAGGAATTAGCATTTAAAAAACCTTAGAAATTCAGTGAAAAAACCATAGGTTTCACACATGTTATAGTTAGCTGGACATTTTACTCGTAAAAAACCAATGAAATTGCCCCGTTATAGTTAGTTCAGCTAACTATAACTCGCACGCGCCCGCAATGCACTGCTGATGACGTCACATATTACATCACTCATGACATGGTCAGTGACATCACTCATGACATCACTGATGACATCTCAAATGACATCACTGATGACATCATCCTTGTGATAGAGTGGCAGACCTCCTCTCACCCTAATATAACCTTTGATACACACATTGAATAATAGAGACTAAAATTTTTAAAACAATGGACATACCAATACCAGTTACAACAACCTCTTCAGTAATTCTAAGATCCACATACACATCCACTCATTCACCAACAGTCCTATACAGTCACTCATACATGTACTCACTCATCATATGTACTCATACACCTATACATCCTGTTACACAATGCCACTCATCCATAGAGTTACTCACACACATAGTCACTCATGCTAATAAAGAATCAAACATACATTTACTTGCATACACAGTTATACACACACCACCACACTTACTTCTACAGAAACTTAAACATACTTAGTCATTTAATCAATCACTTATAGAAACACATACTTATTCATACAGGAACTCTTTCAATCTCTCACTCTCACATATACTCACTTATATACACCAATAGTCACATATACTAGTTTAAAACATATGTAGTTACTCATAAAGTCACTATTGAGACAGTCATTCACTCACTAACACAGCCATACACACACTCATCCACCCATATAGTCCTGCACACATGCTGTCTTCAACACATACAAACAGTGAGTGACTCATTCATGTTCCTATGCACTACATAATACCCCCCACCGAACCATGCAGATACTCAGACTGACACTCAAAAAACCAACTAATAACCTATATAGACACCCATGTAGCTACTCACCAACCCATGCAGCCACTTATACAAGTGAGAGACTGATACAGATATTTACATATTTAAACATTACTCACTAAGCCATGTATTCACTATGATACACTTAATCAGTCAGTTACACAATCAATTTTTAAAAAACAAATCATCCATTTAGACACTTATATACCCATTTATTCTTCCATCAACCTTGAGATATACATATATAAAACATATTTAATTTTCAGAAAAACACACATTCACTGGATGATGTCATCAGTGATGTCATTTGAGATGTCATCAGTGATGTCATGAGTGATGTCACTGACCATGTCATGAGTGATGTAATATGTGACGTCATCAGCAGTGCATTGCGGGCGCGTGCGAGTTATAGTTAGCTGAACTAACTATAACGGGGCAATTTCATTGGTTTTTTACGAGTAAAATGTCCAGCTAACTATAACATGTGTGAAACCTATGGTTTTTTCACTGAATTTCTAAGGTTTTTTAAATGCTAATTCCTAACTATAACGTGTGTGAAACCCATGGTTTTTTCAGTGAATATGTATATATATAGCTATATATCTATATACATATATATATCTCTCTCTCTGCATATATATATATATATATATATATATATATATATATATATATATATATATATATGTGTATTACCTACTGGCGGTCGCCAGTAGGTAGTTATAGTTAGGACCACGTTTCCATAGGAAATCCGCAACATTCTATTTTGAATAACTTTGGCGCCGGTCGACGAATCCTCGCGAATTTTTCAAAATAGGTGGGGCGCTACGCTCCGCTCCTACCCTGAAAGTCTCGGGGGGATTCGTCAAGCAGGGGCTGAGATAAAAGGGGGGTCCCAAAATGCGTTTTTCCCAGAATTACTTGAAATTTGGCATAGAGGTAGTCCTCAGGTCAGGGATGTGCCTTTTGGATATCTGGAGTCAATCTGTTCAGTAGTTCCTGAGAAAATTGCAGTTAAAAGTACATATATATCTATAAGCGCGCACCGTGCGCGTACTGTAAGCATACCGTACGCGCACGAGCGCAATTCTGATTGGCTGTTAGATGTCAGTAAACATTCGAATCGGTCGAAATCAGGAAGTGTCGGCCGCCATTTTGTCTCTCACAGTCTGAGGCAGTGAAAAACAAAGGTGGAGAACGTGAAAAGGGGGCAGGCTGGACAGTTCCTGACCCCCTAGCCTTTGTCAGGGGGTCACTGAAGGACCCCCAGGGTGAAAAACACAATTTTTTTTCGAAAAATCGCGGGGATGCGCGCACCGTACGCGCACGGCACGCACAACGCATCATGGGCGTTCGGTACGCGAAGCGCTCCGAACGCTCATTGCGCGCGCACGGTGCGCGCACGGTGCGCGCACGGTAAAAAACCTAAAAAAAAAAAATATTAATAAATACATAACTTAGCATTTAAAAAAACGTACAAATTCACTTAAAAAACCATAGGTTTCACACACGTTATAGTTAGGAATTAGCATTTAAAAAACCTTGCAAATTCACTTAAAAAACCATAGGTTTCACACATGTTATAGTTAGCTGGACATTTCTCTCATAAAAAACCAATGAAATTCCCCCGTTATTGTTAGTGCAGGCAACTATAACTCACGCGACCGCAATCCTCTGCTGATGACGTCAGATATTATATCACTGATGACATATGTGTCTTTCTGAAAAATAAATATTTGTAATATATGTATAGCTAAAGATTAATGGAAGAAGACATGGGTAAATAAGTGTCTAAATACAGTGATGTAATATCTGACGTCATCAGCAGAGGATTGCGGTCGCGTGAGTTATAGTTGCCTGCACTAACTATAACGGGGGAATTTCATTGGTTTTTTACGAGAGAAATGTCCAGCTAACTATAACATGTGTGAAACCTATGGTTTTTTAAGTGAATATATATATCCATACATACATATAGATATTATCTACTGGTGGTTTCTATAGGAAAAGCATTTTTTCATGTGCTTATAACTTTGGCGTCGTTTGACGAATCTCTACGAAATTTTCCAAAACGTTTTTCTTTTTTGATCAGCTCCTATCTTTTGGGGGTGATTGGTCAAGGGGGAACTGCGAAAAAAATGGGGGTCCCAAAACGTGTTATCTCAATGCATTTTCCATAGGAAATTTTAGACAAGACTGCAGGTCAAACTGCTGAACGGAATTATGCCAAATTTGGCAGGAAGAAAGGTCTTGGTCCAGAAAGCACGCTTTTGTTGAAATTGTGTAAATCCGTTCAGTAGTTTTTGAGATATTAAAGGAAAAATATATATATATATATCTGGGCGGAGCCTATCTCCTGAGCACGAGCTTGCCTCTGATTGGCTGCTAACTCTTCAAACCAGGAAGTGTCCTCTTATTGGCTGATAACACTTCACACCAGGAAGTGTTAGCAGCCATCTTGTGCCTCGCATTGAGTGAAAATATGAAACAAAGCTGCTGGGGGCAATTTAATATACCTTAGCTCTGTCTGTGCGAGATACCCCTTTCACGCTCCCTCTGCCCACATCAGCTGCTCACAGCTATGCCTTTAGAAAGCAGTCTGTCGGCTCGCAGCTCTCTACCTTTGTGAGCTAGTACGCTGCTGTGCCTCTTTGCGAGTGGACGTGCCACATTTGGCAGGGAGAAACGTCGTGGTCCAGAAAGCACGCTTTTGTTGGGGTAAATCCGTTCAGTAGTTTTTGAAAAATATCATATTGTACAGATATCGATATTTGAGAATTCTGACATCTGATTGGTTGAGTCGTTACGAGCACGAGCTTGCAGGTCATTGTCTGTGAACTGTTGAGACTAGGAAGTGTTGGCAGCCATTTTGTGAGTCAGTCCGTCAGCTCGTATCTCTCTGTAGTTCTACCTCTGCGAGGCAATACTGAAAATATACCGGAGCTCTGTCTGTGTGCGATTCCCGTTTCACGCTCCCTCTCCCCACATCACCACTTCGCAGCTATGCCTTTAGAAACCAGTCCGTTGGCTCGCAGCTCTCTACCTTTGCGAGCTAGTACGCGGCTGTGCCTCTACCTCTGCGAGCTAGTACGCTACTGTTCCTTTGGGAGCGGACGGCCTGTAGTTCTCCCTCTGCGAGTCGAGCCCACGGGCCGCAGCTGCCCCTCTGAGAGCCTAGGTGCGAACTGTTGATAAGTCTCACTATATGAGCATTGAAAAGCCATTTTGTGATTCAGTCCGTCAGCTCACATCTGTCAAAGGCAACTCTGAAAATATTCCGAAGCTCTGTCTGTGCGAGATACCCCTTTCACGCTGCCTCTCCCCACATCAGAAGGTAACGTAACCTCTTCCCACATCACCAGCATACCCCAACAACCTTCTTGGGCCCTCAAGTCTCCCTCTGCGAACCACCGGTCGGCTCGCAGCTCTTCAGGTGTGACTTCTCGGGCCCGCAGTTGTATCTGTGAAGCCAAGACTGGAAATATACAGCAGGTCTCTCTCTGCGAGACACCCCCTTCACGCTCCCTCTCCCCACATCACTGTTCCTCAGCTATCCCTTTGAAAGCTGACGGCCCGTACCTTTCCCTATACCTGTCGCCCTGTAGCTGTTCCTCTGTGTGCTGGCCCGCAGCTCTCCCTCTGCGAACTGACGGGCCGCGGCTCTCCCTCTACAAGCCAGCCAGTCGGCTCGCAGCTCTTCATCTACAAGCCAGCCCGCCGGCTCGCAAGTCTCTCAGAACAGATGCAATGGATCCAACGATCATGCAGGTCGGACTCCCAACACTGCTCCGACACCCCCCAGCAGCAGTTCCTTGTCCGCCATCCCCCCTCACCCCCACCCCAACAAACAAATGTGACAGTCACGTTAGGGAATCTGGAACATAAAAAATTTGCTAATGTCGTACAATTATTAATAAGAAGATGCTTGTGAGGTTGGACAAATAAGAATCTTAGTCATGTATGGATTTAAGAACTTGCTTTACTCCTGAGGCGGAAGCCGGGAGATCACCTTGTTAAAAATTCTGTATATCTTGTGTCACTATTTCGCCGAATATCGGATTTTAAAATTGCACTCACCTGCCTGGCTCCACCAGAAACGGGCTACAGAAACGCCTTAAACAGCGATCTTCGCTGCAACAAACAATTGTGAAAGCTAACGATCCTGCCGCCATTGACGGCGAGGAACCGAGGCCACGCCTACCCTAGGCCACGCCCACCCGCCCCTTTCCGCTCCCTCAAAAGATGTGCAATCACAGGACGCGCAGCGGACGGGCGCAGCGGGCGCGCCGTCAGCGCGCCGAAGGCGCGCCAAAGGCAAGCCCGTCTGGGCCCGTCCGGGCCCAGACGGCCTTAGGCCTAGCCACTATGCCCAATCTGCAAAAGCGCATATCATACTCCCGAGGATCACTGCTCGCCTGGAACCCGAAAAAACATCCCCAGTGCAAATACGTCCTCAAGGAAGACACCCCCTATGCAGGATGCATCCGCTGCAATAGACCCGAGGAAACGGAACGCCACCAAGGACTTCGGCTTGGCCTTCTGAATTGCAGATCCTTAGTAAAGCATGCCCACGAAATAAACATCCTCGTTCAGGATGCGATGTTAGATCTTTTATTTCTGACGGAAACATGGCTGACCCCGCACAATGACTTCGATGTGGCCAATGCAACACCCCCTGGCTACCAACTATGTTGCCTGAACAGACCAATCGGTAGAGGTGGCGGCCTCGCCATACTCTACAAAGACCATCTTAAATGTAGAATTGAATGTGGGACCATTAAAGACTGCGAGAACTGCCACTTCACGATCCAAATCTCTCCATCTACCTCCCTTTCGGGATTGTTAGTGTACCGGCCACCAGGCTCTCTAGGCGAATTCACCAATACTCTAATGGACCACATCTCACTTAAGACTATTTCAGTCTCTAACTTTCTCCTCCTAGGGGACCTTAACATGCACTTTTTGGACCCCACGGACAATGCCGCAGCAAACTTGCTTGCTGATCTCACTACAGCCGACCTCCATCTGCAAAACCCCAAAGCCACCCATGAGAAAGGTCAACTTCTTGACCCTATCTTCTCCAACATTAAGAACCTATACGTCCAGGACCCTACTCCCCTTCCCTGGACAGATCATATGCTGATCCTCTTGCACTGGTCACTCGAAACGACACCAGCGCTCAAACAAAAAACAAGGATACTAACCAGACGATGGCACAAGTTAGTACCAGAGGAATGGGAGGCCAAACTACGTGAAACCATCGCCCCCCTATCCACGGATCCAAACACCGCGGACAGAGAATTCACGGATTGGCTAGTCCGACCCTTAGAGAGCTTCATCCCACTGACCAACACTCTAAAACATGTTAAAAGAATCAACCCCGCCCCCTGGTACACACCCGCCCTCACTGCCCTTAAAAAAGAATGTAAAAAGTTAGAACGCACTTGGAGAAAAAACAAGTCCATAGAAGAGAAAAGCGCTTATCAATTCTCAATGAAAGTATATAAACGTGCCCTACAAGACGCCAAAAGGGCTTTCTATGAGGAAAAAATAAAAGGCTCCTCCTGCTCATCCAAGGAGACTTTCTCCATTCTCAAAGAACTCCTCCATGTCCCTGACCTCCCACAGAAACCCATGGACCCCAAAGCAGCGAAGGAAAAATGCGTCAAGTTGGCCACCTTCTTTGACGAAAAAATAAAAAAAATCCTCACCTCCCTCCCTCCCGCCAACTCAGACTCCATAGAGAGAGCCAAGGAGCAGCGGCCCCCTCCCGGCAAGCCCTCTTTGGAGTCGTTCGGCCCAGTTACAGAAGAGGAAATAAGTGTTATACTCACCACAATCAAGAGCGGAGCCCCTAGCGACCCGGTCCCCATACGATTCGCTAAAAACATCCTGCTGACCATAGTTCCCCAATTGACAGCCCTCATTAACATTTCGCTGGAACAGGGAGAGGTCCCTTCAAACTGGAAGGAGGCTGTCGTCAAAGCGCTTCTCAAGAAACCGTCGCTTGACCCAGCAGACCTTTCCAACTACAGACCTATCTCACTCCTTCCTTGGATAGGTAAAGTCGCCGAAAAACTTGCGAATAAAAAACTGTCGCACTACCTAGAGTCAAACCAACTCCTCAACGACTCACAAACAGGCTTTAGACCAGGTCAGGGCACGGACACTGCTCTCCTCGCAGCAGTAGAAAGAACTAGGGAAATCATCGATACAGGAGGATCAGTGGCAGTGGTCCTCCTAGACCTAAGCGCGGCCTTTGACACGGTCAGCCACCAGGTCTTAAACCAACGTCTGGAGAATATTGGGGTCAAAGACAGAGCGCTGAAATGGCTATCGTCCTTTCTCTCTCGACGCTCCTACCAAGTATGGGAAGGCGAAAGCCGCTCCCCCTCCATCCCCCTCCAGTGCGGCGTGCCTCAGGGCTCATCCCTGAGCCCCACGTTGTTTAACGTTTACATGGCCCCACTGGAGGAACTCGTCTCTCCCTTCGGAGTCACTATCGTCAGCTATGCTGACGACACACAATTGGTGGTGACACTCTCCCACCCCAATCTAGAGCCCTCTAATCTCCACGACTGTCTCTCCAACGTACATCAGTGGATGAGTGACTCTGCTTTGAAACTAAACGGCTCCAAAACGGAGATCCTGATCCTAGGACATAAAACCACGAACCTCCCCTCTAACATCTGGCCTGCCTGCATGGGTGAACCCCCCACTCCCAAGAAGGAGGTCAAGAGTCTCGGAGTGTGGCTGGAGACCGATCTTACCTTCAGGACACAGGCAAGAAAAACGGCCGGCATATGCTACGGTCTACTTAAATCTTGCAGGAGGGTACTCCCGCTACTACCTTTCCAGCCGCGTCTCATGCTGATCCAGGGCCTAATTTTATCCAGGCTGGACTACAGCAATGCCATTTACCTGGGCTCTCCAGAATCCACTCTTCAGACTCTGCAAAAAGCTCAAAACGCCGCAGCCCGACTCCAAACGAACACCCCGGCTAGATCATCTGCCAAACCCGCACTTAGGAGGCTGCACTGGCTCCCTATCAGGGAAAGGGTCACTTTCAAGGCCCTTTGTCTCGCCCACAAGGTATTACACAACACCGGCCCTCCCATACTAAACAACTTGATCACTCCCTATAGACCCACCAGAGCGCTCCGCTCGGAGCACGGAAACCTCATTACGATTCCCAAGGTGAAAAAGGCCCGCATAGGTGGCCGCCGTTTCTCGGTCAACACAGGAAATAAATGGAATGCACTCCCTCTGAGCCTCAGAGCGGAACCCAACCTCCTTCGGTTCAGAAAATCCCTCAAAACCCTACTCTTCCCCTAAGCTGTCACTTTTACTGACCAAACCCCCTTTGCGAGTAAATAAGGTTCAGCGCTGGGATACCCACTGGGTGACTACGCGCTTTATAAAACCATAAATAAATAAATTTACATATAAAACATTTTATTTAAACAAAAGAACAAAATAAAAGTAGGTACAGGTATGGCGTGTCATCCCTCGACAATTTGTGAATCACAGGCTGTAAGACAAAAAGAAAAATAAGATGGTGCGCCTGCGTCTGTGCACCCAGGCTGATGTACCCCATCCACTCCCACTGCCCAGAGGTATCTGCCTGCTGCTGTGCACGCAGGCTGCTGCACCCCATCCACTCTCAGTGCCCGGAGGTGACTGCCCGTTCCTGCGCATCCAGGCTGCTGCACCCCATCCACTCCCAGTGCCTGGAGGTGTCTGTCTGCTCTTGTGCACCCAGGCTGCTGCACACTATCCACTCCCACCGCCCAGAGGTGACTGACCGCTGCGGCAGAAACAAGCCTCTCTGCTCACCTTCCACCACCGGCCTGTGTGTAAGAGGGTGCACCATGTGCCGAAGCAACCTTCTCAGGCATTGCATACACGGGGTAAAGCAGAGCTCACAATTCAGACTGGGTGTTGATTGTCAGGATGGCCACACATCATCGCAGGCTGCACATGCATTCAGCTCGTCTGGTGGCACTGAGTGGCGGGAGTTTCGTGTTGGGGGAGGGACGTCAATCCGTGAATCACAGACTGTTAGACAAAAAGCAAGATAAGATTGTGCGTCATGCATCCACCAAAGGAGAGAGAGAGACAGAAAGAGTGTGAGAGAGGAAGAGAGAGGGGAAAAAGAAAGAGTGAGAGGAAGAGAGAGAGAAAAAGAAAGAAAGAGTGAGAGGAAGGCAGAGAAAGAGAGAAACAGTGAGAGGAAGAGAGAGAGAAAAAGAAAGAAAGAGTGAGAGGAAGACAGAGAGAAAGAGAGAAATAGTGAGAGAGCCGAAGAGAGAGAGAAACAGTGAGAGAGAGGAAGAGACAGAGAATGAGAGAAAGAGTGTGAGAAAGAGGAAGAGAGAAACAGAGGAAGAGTGAGAGAGAGAGAGAAAGAGTGAGAGAGAGAAAGAGAAAGAAAGAGAGAAACAGTGTGAGAGAGAGGAAGAGAGAGAGAAAGAGTGTGAGGGAGAGAAAGGAAGAGATGAGGAGGGACAGTGAGTGCCCACACTGTGGACAAAACCCTCACAGCTCACCTTTACGCCACCGCTGTGTCTCCAATCACGAGCTGGGACCTAGTGGAGCCCTCAAGCTCCCACATCTGAAACATAGTACAGAATCAGGAATGGCAGAGTAAATCGCTGTCCCGCCTTTGTGCATCCAGGCTGCTGCACATCATCCACCTCCGCTGCCCAAAGGTGTCTGCCCACCGCTGCGCACCCTGTCTGCTGCACCCCATCCACTCCAGCCACCCAGAGGTGTCTGCCCACCCCTGCGCACCCAGGCCTCACTGCTCACCTTTTCGTGGACAGGGCACCCTTCACATCATGCAGCCCCGCTCCGCAGGCCAACAGGTCTTACATTTGGCTCTGCGTCTTGATTTTGCCATGGCAGAGGACATACCAGTGCACCCACCATCATCGCAGGTTGCAAACCCGCTCAGCCCGTGCAGTGCCACTAACTCAGTGACCAGTGAGGCCAAGCACGTGGCGGTAGGCCCCCGCTGTTCAATGGCTCAGGCCTATACTTTGGTCCAGCAGGTCACACAAAACATGAGCTGTCCGGACCACCGGGGCGGGGCATCATCGCAGGCTGCACACCCGCTCAGCACTTACAATGCCCCTACCTCAGTGGACCGAAATTCACCGTCCTGTAGCGGTGTGCCTGTGCCGGCTGCAGTGCATCCGGTGCACCAAGTCAGAAATGGACATGGCGTGGAGCACGTGCGTCCGGTCATTTTTATTGGCAGGGTCACGTGTCCTGTGATGCCTGTGCTTGATGGGTGTGGTGTGGGTGTAAACCAGCCGTCAGGGAGTGGCTGTGGCATACTGACAACTAGACCTGTGAGCAGCAGATCACTACAATGAAAAGCTGGGCCATGAAGCGTTGTTGTCCTTCCCGGTATGTGCAAACGGATTGGGCTGGCCTGGCGTATGCCAGTCCTGCGTGAGGCTGTGAACAGTGACTCCAGAGCTCTGGGCGTGGTTCCATCCTGGGCTATATGAGGAATCAATTGATGTGGGTGTCCCTGTTGTAGTGCTGTCGCCACCCGGGCCACAAGCGTCACTGTGTCACCCTATACTCTTGGTATTTTGTGCATTATTATTGGTGGGTGACTTGCGTTCTTCACACATGTTAGGTTGCCGCATCTCGCTACATTCAGCTATTGTGTGGCTGAGGGGCCATGCCGTTTTTGGAAGGTCCACTGTCATGTTGTGCTCTGCCTCGGTGGTGGTGGGGGGGTGGTCCCGGGGGTGGTCCTGAGGGTGGTAGCAGTGGGTTTTGTGGCCTTTTTGGGTGTCGGAGGTGCATGAACAGTAGCTCTATGACATGTGTTGGTCTTCAGATATGATTCTGGGCTGGGCTCCCTTTCACACTGTAGGTAGTCGTCCTACTTTACACCAGTAAAAGGCAGATGTTACATTCCTACTGCTAACGCAGCTTATCGCCTGTTTTTGGAACGCACCGCAGATTTGGCTGCTCATTGAAAATATCGGGAAGTGGTGTTTTCGTGTTATTTTTGTACAGGAACGCCTACTCTGCATATTATTTGCGTTAGTTGTTGCTCTCATTTGTGGCAATTTTTTTGGACGGGCGCTATTGCTGGAAAACTGGCGATATCGGCTGTTTTAACCGGGGAACAACATTTACAACGCAACTTTTACAACGCACTACACTTACAACGCATTTTTTACAATGCAACATCCATTACAACGCATTCCATTACATAGCATGACACTACAACGCATTTTTAAAAACTACCTTTACAACGCATTCCATTACATCGCATACTACCTTTACAACGCATACCATTACAACGCATAATATTACACTACACTATCCAACACTTACCCTACTGTTGCACCCCCTGGAGTTAGAATAGTAATTTTTACCCCTATACTATCCAACACTTTCCCTACTGTTGCACCCCCTGGAGTTAGAATAGTAATTTTTACCCCTATACTATCCAACACTTACCCTACTGTTGCACCCCCTGGAGTTAGAATAGTAATTTTTACCCCTATACTATCCAACACTTTCCCTACTGTTGCACCCCCTGGAGTTAGAATAGTAATTTTTACCCCTATACTATCCAACACTTACCCTACTGTTGCACCCCCTGGAGTTAGAATAGCAATTTTTACCCCTATACTATCCAACACTTACCCTACTGTTGCACCCCCTGGAGATAGAATAGTAATTTTTACCCCTATACTATCCAACACTTTCCCTACTGTTGCACCCCCTGGAGTTAGAATAGTAATTTTTACCCCTATACTATCCAACACTTACCCTACTGTTGCACCCCCTGGAGTTAGAATAGTAATTTTTACCCCTATACTATCCAACACTTTCCCTACTGTTGCACCCCCTGGAGTTAGAATAGTAATTTTTACCCCTATACTATCCAACACTTTCCCTACTGTTGCACCCCCTGGAGTTAGAATAGCAATTTTTACCCCTATACTATCCAACACTTACCCTACTGTTGCACCCCCTGGAGATAGAATAGTAATTTTTACCCCTATACTATCCAACACTTACCCTACTGTTGCACCCCCTGGAGTTAGAATAGTAATTTTTACCCCTATACTATCCAACACTTTCCCTACTGTTGCACCCCCTGGAGTTAGAATAGTAATTTTGACCCCTATACTATCCAACACTTACCCTACTGTTGCACCCCCTGGAGTTAGAAAAGTAATTTTTACCCCTATACTATCTAATACTACCTTAAATGCAATTTAATATTATGCGTTGTAATGGTATGCGTTGTAAAGGTAGTATGCGATGTAATGGAATGCGTTGTAAAGGTAGTTTTTAAAAATGCGTTGTAGTGTCATGCTATGTAATGGAATGCGTTGTAATGGATGTTGCGTTGTAAAAAATGCGTTGCAAGTGCATGCGTTGTAAAAGTGTGCGTTGTAACGACATACATCCGTTTTAACCAGGTTGAGAATGGAATGATAATTTAAAATCACTGAAAAAACTATAGGTTCAATGAACATTATAACAAGAAATTAACATTTAAAACACCTTTGAAATTCACTGAAAAACCCATAGGTTTTACAGACGTTATAGTTAGAAATTAGCATTTACAAAACCTTTGAAATTCACTGAAAAAAACATAGGTTTTACAGACGTTATAGTTAGAAATTAGCATTTAAATAACCTTTGAAATTCACAGAATAAACCATAGGTTTCAGGGACGTTATAGTTAGTTGGTCATTTCACTTGTACAAAAACAGAGAAATTTGAACATTATAGTTAGTAGAGCTAACTATAACTCGCGCCCCCGCAATGCACTGCTGATGACGTCATATATTACATCACTCATGACATGGTCAGTGACATCACTGATGACATCACTGATGACATCTCAAATGACATCACTGATGAGATCATCCACGTGATAATCTGATGCACCTCTTCACACCCTAATATAACCTTTGATACACCCATTCTAAAATACTGACTACCATTTTCTAAACCATAGACAAATCAATAGCAGGTACTATATACCCACTTCCTAGTTATATACACACATTCATTCATTCACCCATACAGTAACTCATACATGCAGTCACTCAATACAGCACTATTATATGTACTCATACGCCTATACAAACACTCATACACCGTCACTCATCCATAGAGTTATTGACACACCTAGCTAGTCATGTAAATAATCTATAGCACTGCCATTTACTCACCTATACAGTTATACATTCATAATCTAACCTATTCATACATATACTAACATATACTTACACTCTTATACAATCACTGACACAAGCACACACTCATTTAAACAGCCACTTTCACAATTACTCACTATCACATATGGTCATTTATATACTCCAACACTCACATATACTGCCTTTCACATATGTAGTTACTCACACATATACCAGTGAGATATACATTCACTCACCAACACACTGATACACACACTCACCCACCGAAACAGCTATTTTCACATGCACTATTGAACCCATACACCCAGTATATTAGCCACTCACACATGTTGACAGAAAGTCACACACCGCCCACCCACCTATACACACAAACACTGAGCCACCCATACAAATACTTATGCTACCAATAAGTAACCTATATAGACAGTCATGTACCTAATCATTAACCCATGCAGCAGCTTATACAACAACTTAGACACTGATACAGACATTCACACAGTCTAGTCACTAACCCATGCATTCAGTAAGAGACATTTAATCACTAACTTATACAGTCAGTCACACACCTATTAAATCCTCCACCCAGACACTTATACACCAACTCATTCATCAATACACCTTGGCATTAACATATATAAAATATATTTAAACTTTACAAAAACACACATTCACTGGATGATACCATCAGTGATGTCAGCAGTGATGTCAGCAGTGATGTAATTTGATATGTCATCAGTGATGTCATCAGTGATGTCACTGACCATGTCATGAGTGATGTAATATGTGACGCGAGTTATAGTTAGCTCTACTAACTATAACGTTTGAATTTTTTTGCACAAGTGAAATGACCAATGAACTATAACGTCCCTGAAACCTATGGTTTTTTAGTGAATTTAGATATATATATATATATATATATATTTTTAAATGCTGACACGGTCGCTCCGTGGCAGCAAAGGATAGCCCGCACTCCAGGGGTAGTTTCAACAAAATTTAATGTGACGCGTTAAGACCAACAAGGTCTTTGTCACAGCAATCCAGCAATATAATAAAGGTATGTAGATGTGGAGTTAGAAACAGTAAATCTGTAGCTACTTGACATTGATATGTGTCAGACGACCTATACTGTCATCCTGTGCCAGACTCACCTTGATGGCTGAGTAAAAGACATGAGATCTTTTGAAGTACAAACCTGGATTGCTATGCTTCTGAGAATTAGTGAGGGCAGATCCTACATTTGGAGGCCAAACAAAAGAAGAAAGGTTGTAGTTTTTGCACTTATAGTTATGATTCCAGTTTTTGTTAATTTCAGATGACGGAATGTTTCTCTCATCTCATTTTGGATGTGGTGTTAACTGTTGGTTTTATTAATCTGCTACGCTAAGACCTTTCCCGTGAGGCTACAAATTTGGTTGCAAAATGGAGCTGATACAGATTTACCACTCTGTCCGTCAGGGTGGTGGAGGACATTACCTCTGCTGTCCTGAAAAACTCCTCTCAATCAAATCAAGAGACGACGGCCAGCTCAGCAGTAATCTATGTAACTTGAAAAGGAACTGCTTTATGGTGGTTCCCCTTCAAGATACAAATGGTTTGGTGCAATTAGTCTATTGGTTTTGATTTCTGTGGGTGCGAGGAACACCTAAAATTGTGCACCCCAAACATATTACCTCAGATGCTTGCCCACGTGTTGACGAATTTCATGAGGCAATATGCCCCCAGATAAGGCACCCCACAGCGTATCAAATACGGTCAACTAAGAAAGGGCCCACTCAATAATTGAGTTAAAGTTCGGGAAGAACATTGAAATGTTTTATTGCAGATAATCAAATGGTACAGCACAGAGATCATCAATGCAAAAGCATAAAGGCAATGACATAAAATGCTCTTATAATAAGGTTTTACAGAACAATGTGCAAATCAGATAAGGATTTTAAATCTTAAGTAAGCAGCAAAATTAACAGAGAAATGGATAGCACCAGAAGTAGCCTCAGAAAGTCTTCTGGCTCATTCCCAAAAGCAGGGGCTTATGTAAGAAATCTTTTTATAGACTAACATTAATTCAGCAGAATCATTGTGGTGTGAACAAAATTATTTGATTGTTAGCAAATCAGGGAACAATTTTATGAAACATTATATTGCTTTAGCACCATCCCACTACATGAACCCTCTAACCTAATGTCATCTGGAGATGGCAGAACAAATTAGTTACAGGAACAACAGTGAACTATTGTGAATAAATAAGGTACAATGAGCTAGCGGATGGTCCTTGAAAAGAAATATTATTGTGACTACATTGGAAAGATTTAATCGGAGATAGCAAGAACAACGTCAATGTAAATAAAGAAACATGAGTTTGCTTAACTGTGTGCTGCAAAAATAATGAAAAGTGACCATGCAGAAGGAGACATCTATTTGGGACAAAATAGCCTTTGGGGCTTAACTGAGGCATAGTTATCAAGAGTTAGGAAAACTCAAAACGTCTATATGTCATAGGAAATTTGTTTAAAGTGTAATGATATCAAGAGACAATGTGCACAAATGAATTAAAAAATAAATTCACATTCTACACATGATTAGTAATGCACAAAATATATAACGCACAAAAACTCTAACACCGTTGTCCAAACTTTTAACTTTTTTGTTTTACAAAAAAAAATTCCCACAGCAGAAATGTGTTTTTGTGAAAATAATAATAATAATAATAATGACCCTCCCACCACACCAAGAGAGTTTTCTCCCAGGGTGTGGGGGTCATTCTTGTTTTTTTCTGTCTTTCAGTGCCAGCTGTAGATTCTGCCACATTCTGAAGTAGCACGGTTTTGAAAAGCTGCAAATAATGTATGTGCAGCTGTTCCATGTCAGATCACAATCTATTTTCATGTTTGCCTTAGACAGTAATGAGAATCAATGGCTTCAAACAGTATTTTCTGAAAGAGTAAAGGGTACTACAAGCCCCAAATATTAATGGCCTAGCCAGTAATAAGCATTAACAGCCCCTGACAGTGCACACATCAGTGGTCCTAAAAGTAATGAGCATTGTGAGCCACAAAGCAGGAATAACTATTGACCCTGGCCTTGATAAGCCTTTAATAGACCCTGGCAGCACATAAGTTAGTGGCCCAGGCAGTAATGAGCATTAGAACATTGGAATGTTGGTAGCTCCATTGAAAACAATGGAGTGCTCCGGGCTTCTAATGGCTGGTATAAGCCCGGAGCTCCAACATTCCAATGTGTCTTTATTCACAGCTCTGGCTGTGAACAAAGGCTTCAGGGAGGCTGAGGGGATTTCAATCCCCTCACGCTCCCTGAAGGCTTTGTTTTATTTGTTAGAACATTCTGCCCTCTAGTGGCAGAATGTTCTAATAGCCTTATAGCCCTTCGTAGCAGGGCTATACCGGCTTTTAAAGTCCCTCTGCTTTGTTAAAGTCCCTCGTCTTCGGATCGGGCCTTTAACGCTGCAGCAGGCCTTTAATAGCCGGTATAGCCCGCTACGGCGGGCTATAAGGCTATATTATTTGCCTCAGACAGACATGAGAATTATTATCCCAGAAAATAATGAACATTATTGCCCAGGATTCAATGACCCATGCCAACATATTGATCAGTGGTCTAGGCAGCCAGTCACATTAATCCCAGGTGCCACAATCCCAGTGCCTAGAGGAAACAATGAGCATGTAAGCACGAAGAGCTAATACGGGCAGTCCAAAAGCTCTGTGTTCTCTACTGCCCTCATGTTTTTGTTACTCAGCCACCCTCAAAGGCCACGAGGACACAGTTCCCTTTAACAAAGCACCCAATATGAATCACCCTCTAATCTAAATCCCAGCACTGCCATGCACTTCTGCAACCAGTGGAGTTGGGAAGTGGGACAATCTCTGGACTCGGGGAGGGTGAATTTAGACTTTCTGTAAATTTAATTGAGCTGTGAATTTCATTTCAATGGTCAACAAACTGACTAATTGATTGACTGTGGAATGTGATATTAAAAACACACTTTTTGATAGATTTGCAAAGAAAGTTTAGAACCATTGGGATAACTAAAAAGTGTAAAGTTGCCAGGTTGTATCTTACCTCTTCGAATAATTGCCAGAATTACACAGGATAATCCTCAGAAGACAGGCGTTAAAGCAGTAATCTAGATATTGCTGGCTGGTTCTTTGGACTTTTTTCACACAGTAAACAGTATCTTGCCTATTAGCTTGCTGCCAGATGAAAGCAAGATACATATTAAAATCTGAAGTGTGAGTGGGTGTTAGAACTGGGGGTCTCTAGTTGGCTGAGGTAGGTACCTTAGTTCAAATAGGGACCCTTACTTCTAGTCAGGGTAAGGAGGGACACACCTTTAGATAACCCCTGCTCACCCTCTGGTAGCTTGGTACGAGCATCCAGGCTTATCTCCGAGGCAATGTGTAAAGTATTTGCAACCACACTCCCAGTAACACAGTGATAGCAACACAAGTGGAAACCACACTGATTTCATAAAAATAACAGTATCTTTATAAAAATGAATACGATGAGGCCAAACATTAGAAGACCAACATATGCGTATTCGTAATAAATCACGTGGCCGGTTACAATGCCAGCAATCACTTGTAGGTTCTTGAGGTATTAATGAGCCATTTATGATCTCTAATGCAGTCCTATGCAATGCTATGCAGTTCGTAATGTAATAATAGGACAGTCCTTAATGCAAGAATCAGGCAGTTCGTAATGCAATAATAATAATAATGCGATTGCCAATGCAAGAATTAGGCAGTTCGTAATGCAATAACAATGCGGTTCGTGATGCAAGAATCAGGCAGTTCGTAATGCAATAATAATGCGATTCGCGATGCAAGAATCAGGCAGTTCGTAATGCAATAATAATGCGGTTTGTGATGCAATCTGCGCGGTCAACTCGGGCCCCCACTAGGCCCCAACAACAGAGATAATGGTCATAGACTTACAGGGGGGGCCCCGGTCCGGCTGGGCAGGTCTGGGCCACTCGGGGACTCAGCGCGTCTAACACAGTGCAGTGGGAGTGAGCTCAGAGCACTCCTGTCCACCACCCGCACACCTCAACAGGCCACACACGCTTACGGCTCCCGACCAGAGGCCAAGCCTTACCTGGGGGGGGTTGCGCTGCATCGCTCTCTCTCTCCCCCGCTTGTCGGATGGCCTGCTGGGCGATCCCAATCATGTTGCAGCTCTGTGGCTAGGTGGCGCTGTCGTCGGACTGCCTTCTCCGTCGCTGTTCATCTTGGGCAGATTCCTTTTGACGAATAACGATCCCTTTCACCTTGTAGCTTCCTTATCTTCAAGCAATCCTTTAGTACGTTGCGGCTCGGGCCGGCGGCGGTGATCCTTACTCACAGCCCCAGTTACGATGACGGCTCGGGCCACAAACAGCAATACAGCAGCGTGGACGATGTTTCATGCTGCGGGGGCAATGCGATCACGGGGCACCTCATAAACAGTACCACGGACCACACGGCAGTCTCAGGAGTGCAAGAGCACCACGCACACAGCGTCGCTGAGACACGGTTGGAAACTTTTGTGTTCCTGAGTTTCTACAACAGGGGACCAGCTCTCCTCAGGCCCTTGGAGACACGCTACTTCAGGACACAGCACACAACAAAGTCCTCACAAGCAGGGGAACACAGCACTCAGCAAAGTCCCTCGACCTCTCCTTAGTCAAACCAGCAAACTGCAGGCCAGCCCCTGAACACACAGCAAGGGCAGTCCTTCTCTTCAGTCTTTTCAGCTGTTCTTCCTTGGCAGAGGTTCCTCTTGATCACAAAGTAGGTTCAATCCTTTTTCAGTATGGATTGCAGTCTTGAGTTCAGGGGTTTCCGCTCTTATATTTATACCACTAAATGCCTTTGAAGTCTTTGTGTTCAGGGGGCTCTGAGCCCAGTCGAAACCAGTTCTGGGTGCCCTCCTGCCAGGGCACACTTTCTTCCATTGATAGTGGGGGTCTAGGGCCCAGACGCTCAGCAGGAGGTGGAGCCATCCTTTTGTGGCAGCAACACAGCCCTTTTCATATCCAGGGGGCTACTCCTCCCCCCTACATCAAATGCAGGCCCAGGCTGTTGCTGTCTCACTTTCTCCTCCATGGGGTCAGGACACTTCCCAGACCCGGTCACATCTAAACCCAGGCAGGCAGTACACAACCAGGCAGAGGCACACAAGATGGTTTAAGACAAGAAACCAGCCACTATTAAAAATGTGGTTCCTAAGCACACAATTTAAAAACCATCTTCACAAAAATATGTGTTAATAAATTCTGAGTTCAGACACACTAAACTCCATCTCTCCATCTTATGTCTATGGAAGATATGATGGAAACATGGGACACAGCATTCCCCATTCTGTCCTATGGGCAAGATGGCCTTGCAACAGTGAAACACGAATTTGGCAGCCTTTCACTGTCAGGAAATGGTACACACCTCAGTACATGTCCTACCTTTCACATACACTGCACCCTGCCCAGGGGGGTAACTTGGGCCTACTATAGGGGTATCTGATGTGCATAAAAAGGGAAGGGAAGGGAAGGCCTGGCAAGTGGGTGCACTTGTCAGGAAAACAAGGCAGTTAACAAACTGTGTGCAGGCACTGCAGTGGCAGGCCTGAGATCTATTTTTAGGGCTACTTATGTGGGTGGCACAATTAGTGCTGCAGGCCCACTAGTAGCAATTGCATTACCAGCCCTGGCACACATAGTGCACCTTACTAGGGACTTTACTAGTAAGACAAACATACCAATTATGTACAACCAATTACCATAACACTTTACACAGAGAGCATATGCACTTTAGCACTGATCAGCAGTAGTAAAGTTCCCAGAGACTCCTAAAACCAACAAAAACAGGTCAGAAACAATACAGGAGGAAGGCAAAAAGTTCAGAGATGACCCTGCAAAAAGGGCCAAGTCCAACAGTGGGCATTTGGATGAGAGAATGTACTAAGGGATACATGATGGTGAGATAATACCTCAACGAGCAGCCAAATGTTGTTTGCAGTTCGCTTTCTGGTAGTATGGTTTAATTCTGATCTAGCTGAAGCGTGATGGACAACTGCAATCTTTCTCTATCAGTCATTAGCTACCATGCTCCAGTCGTTCGTCACACTGTCTGCCAAAAACGTTATTGTCTTGTCAATATATTTCAGTAATATTAAAATATGTTAAAAGAAATTTTAGAAATTGGGTCTCTAGTTGGCATTGGTATGCACCCTGTCCAAGTGGGGACCACCGTCCAAGTCAGGATAAGTCAGATACACAATCTAAATTTACCGGTGCTCACCCTCTGGTAGCTTGCCACAGAGCAGTCAGGTTTACCTTAAGAGGCAATGTGTTAGGTGTACAACACTTAAATAACAGCAACACAGTGAAAACACCACAAAAAGAGTTCAGACCAGTTTAGGAAAATAGAGAATAATTATCTGATTAAAACAAGACCAAATCAACAAAACTCCAATCAGTAGAACTTGAGATATGCATTTTTAAAGGTTAAATGCAAAAACAGTGCTTAGAAGGCAATTGTACTAAAAGGTTACTGTTAGACCTGGCACCGTTGGCGTGGGTCACCCTTCCATTTTTGTCTGTGCCTCAATGTGTTTTTGTGTTGGTGTTAGCTGCTCAGGGCACTGTGCCACTGCCATCCAGTGCCACAGTGCAAGTGCTCCCTATCGTAAAATGTATTATGTGAATTGACTTCCCTGTTTGGTTTATTTGGTTTACTGTCAGTCCCTAGTAGAGCGCACCAGGGGTGCCAGGGCTTGTAGATACAAATGCCGCTAGTGGGCTGCAGCACTGGTTGTGCCACCCACAGAAGCGGCCTAGTAAAATGCGTCTAGGATCTGCCACCGCAGAACCTGCGCGCGGTCTGGTACTGTCGCGCTGACTGCGCAAGTGCACCCACTTGCCAGTCCCTAAACCTTCCCTTAACTACATGTTAGTCACCCCTCTGGTAGGCCCAAGGGCAGGGTGCGTTGTAGGCATAAGGTAGGACATGCCCTGATGTGGGTGGCATGTCTTAATAGTGAATTACAGCCATTTTCGTTTTTCACTATTGAAGGCTACCTGCTCTCCATAGGCCAGAATGGGCTGCTGGGATCACTACACGCTGTGACCCCAGTGGACTCAGAGAGCATGGTAGAAAGTCATGTTTAGTATGCCTGAACTCAGAATAATAAAATACTTCTTTTAGCAAAGTTTATTTTAATATCCTGTGTTTGTAAATACTGCTTTTAGAAAGTTAGTATTTACTGATCTGACCATCCAGTCCGCCTCTGCGTGTGTGTGTGTTCTGCCTAGCAACAGTAAAGGAGCAGGGCTGGGGGATTCCAAGAGACAGGTTGGCTGCCAGGTGGTGGGTAGAAAGATTACACCAGGATGGGTGGGAGGAGTACACCTTGACTCTTGAATAGGCCTGTGCTCTGCCACCACAATGCCGGCTCCGCCCCCTGTGGAGCGTCTGATGTCTCTGCCCTGCTGCTGAAAAGAAAAAGCAGAGTCACCACAACAAGTGCTCCAAGACTGGACTGGGCCAGACCCAGGCCCCCTGGCGACAAAGAACAAAAGAATTGTGCTATAAAAGCAGGAGCCCTGCTCCTAAGAAATCAGATCCAGATTGAACCACGAAGGAACTCTGCCCGACTAGAAGGACCTGGAAGAAGCTGAAGGAGGAGTAACTTTCCCTGACCTGGGGGATTGGCCTGCAGTAGGTGCCTTGCTGAGGAAGGAGAGGAAAAGGCTGAAAGAGACTTTGCACTTTGTTTTCAACTATCTCCAAAGGCTTGGAAGAAGAGCTTACCCCCTGAACTGAACCCCAGGACCAGTGGGTTCACCGTGTCTCCGCTCGTCTGAGAATTCGAGCCGTGTGCTTTCTCCCGCCGGAGTGCTCTGCGCACCTTCGCATCCCTCCTAGGGCCGTGACACCCAGAAGCCTGGCCACCTCCACTCGCCGAGAGCCCCGCTCTACCTGAGTCGCTCTGGACCCATCGAGTCTGGCCGTCCCGCTTCCCTGTCACCTGCCTGCTACTGGAGCGCGCTTGGTGCCCTCTCGCCCTCCCGTCGGATTTCTGGTTGGGAAGTGAAATCCAGCCTCGGATGGCCGCCCGTACGTCGTAATGTATCCGGCCGCCCCGCTTCACCCCCAGCCAGAGTCTGACCGTGCCGCCCACTGAAGTGACCTCCCGCACAGTCTGTGTCGGAGGCCCTGGGCCGCACCTGTCTACCGAGAGCCGCCCGCTGATTCTCGATCCGGAGACCCTCGAGGTGCAGAACCTGCATCTCCCCCGAAGACTCGTCCAAGCACATCACACGTTCCCAGGTACAGTTACTCTCTATCGGACTCGGGGTACGCAACGTTCTGATTTCCCCGTATCACTGTACCCTGGGTGCACTGCGCATCACCGTGACTGGACCGACGCAACCGAGCACTGTGAAGCGCTCGTGATAGACTAAGTGACCGAAGAAAAGAACAGTGCCTAATCATCATCTTGTGGCTACCATTTCGCAACCGTTATTTATGGTCTTGTACATGCCTGCGTAACCAAGAATCCTTTATATAAAGTATACGTATTTTTGATACAACTTATGCCTGGTGTCCGTTTGTGGGGGATCGTTGTGATTTACTGCGTGTTAGTATATCTGCTTAACCGACAGCGCCCTGAAGTTTAGCCCTGACTGCTCATGCCACACTACCTATAGGGTGAGCAGGGGTTGTTCTGCACGGGTAATTCTCTCGCCCTGAATAGAAGAAGGGACCACTGCTTGTCACAAGTACCTACCTGTGCCAACCAGAGGTTCCCCATTCTAACATTGGTGGTCAGCGGTGGGGATTCGGATTTGCATTTATGATTTACATACAGTGAATTATTGATCACCACGTAGAGCAGACCTATAATGCAGCCACAGATTGATTGACAGTTTTTGATAAGGAAGAATCTCCACTTTAAGAAAGCATGCCTAGCTCAGTCAGTGGGAGCAGAGCGTCCTCTGTATTCTCTGGAGTTGATGACATCGATTGGGAGGAAGGCGCACTGAGGAAGTGCAACAATGATATCTTGAAAGGATATCTCTCCAAGTACCGAATTAAGCAAAGCGGACTAACCACTAAGGATCAGTACGTAAAGGCGCTGAGAGCCTGGCACGAATCAAAGTTTCCAGAGAATGCACGAGAGGTGATACCCCCAGAAGGTGTTTCTGAGCCTAGCAGAGGCCTGTCGCCAGAGGAGATGGCCGACAGGAGTGCTGCACGAGCACATGAAGTGGAGATGGCGAAACTGCAAATGGAAATGGAAAGGCAAAGACTGGCCATGGAGCATGAGGTAAAAATGAGGGAGTTGGATCTCAAGGCCAGGAGTTTAGACAACTCGCCCTCTGGTGGCAGCAATTTAACAGAGTCAAGGGTGCACATTCCTAAGGATGTAGTGAAAGAGTATTATAAGCAGGATGATATTGGGCAGTGGTTCAGGGCCTATGAGGTAGCCATGTCCTCCCACCGGGTCCCTGAGAAAGATTGGGGAGCGGGGTTGTGGGGAAGATTCCTGAGTGAGGGGCGGGACACACTGCTGGATCTCCCCTCTGATGTCAACACATCCTATCCACACATGAAGGAAGCTCTTATGACAAGGTATGGGTTAACTCCTGAGTTGTACAGACAGAGATTTAGGAATTGCACCAAGAAACCTGGTACCACTTATGTAGAGTATGTGACCTTTTTTTGCAGAGCGCTGGGTGGTTGGGTGAAGGGTAGCAAAGTGAATGATTACTAAGGGCTGTTTGACTTAAGTGCATGGGAGCACTTGTCGGATAATTGTTTTCCTGAGCTACGCCAACACCTGATCGATAGCAAGCTGACTAACCCTAGAAAGCTTGCTGAGGAGGCAGACCGCTGGATCAGCACCAGGGTCCACAAGGGTCCCGTGGGAGGCCCTGCCAAAGGTGTCCAGGGTCCCCAGCAGAAGAATGGGGGGGACAAGGGTAAACAGACAGAGTTCTACAAAGGGCCCCAAAGTAATCCACAGGGGAACCAAGGGAAAGGTTCTCAGCCTCCCCCACCCCCGAAGCAGACCGGGGCCCCGACAGGTAACCCTGTTCAAAGGGGGCCCCCCAGATGTTACAAGTGTAACAACCTGGGGCACTATTCCATGGATCCCAAGTGCCCCATGTATGGTAAACCAGCATCCTCTGGTGCTCCACCCCCCAAGCAGGTGGCTAGTGTAGCCTTTGGGAGGGAGGTAGATGTCCAAGGGGAGGGGGTTCCCGTACAGATGACCCTAGTCTCATTAGGAGACAGTGAGATGGTCGCTGAGGCCCAACTGCCCCCCAATACTCAAAAGTATGGGCAGTGGGTGACCATAAATGGCAAGAGGGTGGGGGCTCTTAGAGATACAGGAGCCAGTGTGACTGCTGTCAAGCAACACCTGGTATCTCAAGAGCAGGTTGTCCCACACGCATTCTGCCGTGTTGTCAACGCTGACAACACAGAGAGTCAGTGTCCAATGGCTCAGGTTCCCTTTGAGTGGGGGGGGGTCTCTGGTACTCTGCAAGTGGCTGTGAGAGAGGCCATGCCTGTTGATTGTCTCCTAGGTAACGATTTGGAGAGCTCCCCTTGGGAAAAGGTGGAGAAGAAAGCTCACCTGCGGGTGGTGGGTTTACCTGATTGGGCGTGCGTGACCACCCGGTCGATGGCAGCCAGTAGGGGTGTTGAAGGAACCCTGGAGCCTGAGGAAGAGGCCCAGGAACCGGCCTTAGAGAGAGGGCACAGGAGGCACGGGAATCCGGCTCCTGAAGTTCCTACGGCCCAGGAGGAAGCAGACCCTGAGGGGGATGCCCTGGAGCCTCCCGGGGAACAGATAGCCGAACTGGGGGACCTGCCTGAGCTGACCCATTGGCAGCAAGAAGGAGGCCCCACCAGGGAGGAGTTCTGCAGGGAGCAGAAAGAGTGCCCCTCTCTAGAGGGTATGCGGCAGCAGGCTGCAGCCCAGGCCAATGGTGATCAGTCAGAACTCACTTGATCTACTGGGAGAACGACCTCCTATACTCCGAGCCTAAGGTTGCTGAACCTGGGTCAGCCCGTGTGCTGGTGGTACCCCAGAAGTTCAGAGCCTTCCTACTGGGGCTGGCTCACGACGTACCGTTAGCAGGACATTTGGGGCAGGACAAGACCTTTGAAAGGCTTGTCACCCACTTTTATTGGCCCCAAATGCGCAGGAGTTCTGACACTCACTGCAGGACCTGCCAGACTTGCCAGGCAAGTGGCAAGAGTGGAAGGAAGCTGAGAGCTCCACTCCAACCTTTCCCTGTGGTCAGTACCCCATTCCAGAGAGTGGGGATTGACATCGTGGGGCCACTGGACCCCAAGACAGCCATGGGCAACAGGTTTATCCTGATCTTGGAGGACCATGCCACCCGGTACCCTGAAGCCATCCCTCTGAGGACAGTGACGGCCCCCGTGGTGGGACGGGCACTGATGGGAATTTTCTCCCGAGTGGGATTCCCTCTAGAGGTGGTGTCTGACAGGGGGACCAACTTCATATCGAAATATATGAAGTCCCTTTGGCAAGAGTGTGGTGTGACCTACAAGTTCACCACTCCTTACCATCCCCAAGGAAACGGGTTGGTTGAGCGCTTCAACCGAATCCTGAAAGGCATGATTATGGGTCTCGAGGAACCCTTGAGGCGTAAGTGGGACGTCCTCTTACCATGCCTTCTCTTTGCGTACCGCGAGGTGCCACAAAAGTCTCTAGGGTTCAGCCCCTTTGAGCTTTTGTACGGCCACCCAGTACGAGGACCTCTTAGTCTGGTCAAGGAAGGCTGGGAGCAATCTCCCAGGAAACCTCCCCAGAATGTATACAGTTACATGCTGGCTTTCCGGAACCAGACTAGGCGTTTCAGGCAGCTTGCTGAGGCAAACCTGGAAGCCAGCCAGGAGGAAATGAAGCGGTGGTACGACCAGAATGCCACTCTGGTTGAGCTTCAGCCTGGTCAGAAAGTGTGGGTCCTGGCCCCTGTGGAGCCTTGTGCACTCCAGGACAAGTGGACCGGACCCTTTGAGATTGTGGAGCGCAAGAGTTCTGTCACCTACTTGGTGAACTTGCGGTCTCCTAGGAACCCCTTAAGGGTCCTGCATGTCAATCGACTGAAGCCCCACTTGGAGAGGTCCGAAGTGGGCATGCTCTTGGCCACCGATGATGGGACGGAAGAGGAGTCCGAGCCTCTTCCTGACCTCTTGGTAGTCTCAGAGCGGGACGGGTCAGTGGATGGAGTTAACCTCTCACCCACCCTGACCCCTGAGCAACAGGATGACTGCCGCCAGCTGCTGGGGCTGTTTCCTGACCTGTTCTCCCTGGTTCCTGGTATCACAGATTGGTGCGTCCATGATGTGGATACAGGAGACAGCTTACCTGTGAAGCACAAAGCTTACAGGGTAACTGACAGGGTCAGAGCCTGCATCAAAGAGGAGGTCTCGAAGATGCTTGCTCTAGGAGTGGTTGAGTCCTCCAGCAGTCCTTGGGCCAGCCCAGTGGTCTTGGTCCCAAAGGCTGCAGCGCCGGGTGCCACGCCCGAACTCCGGTTCTGTGTGGACTACCGAGGACTCAACTCAGCCACGAAGACTGACGTGCACCCCATACCCAGAGCTGATGAGCTCATCGATTGGTTAGGGGCTGCACGGTACCTCAGCACGTTTGATTTAACGTCTGGGTACTGGCAGATCGCCTTGACTGATGGGGCCAAAGAGAGGTCAGCATTCTCTACACCAGATGGGCATTACCAGTTCCGGGTTATGCCCTTTGGGATGAAGAATGCCCCTGCCACCTTCCAGAGGTTGGTCAACCAGGTGTTGGCCGGGCTGACTGAGTTCAGCGCCGCATACCTGGATGACATCGCAGTGTTCAGCGGCACATGGAAAGAACACCTGCAACATCTCTGGGAAGTATTGATGGCACTGCGCAAGGCAGGCCTCACGATCAAGGCAAGCAAGTGTCAGATCGGGCAGGGTTCAGTGGTGTACTTGGGACACCAAGTGGGGAGCGGCCAGGTGGCGCCCCTCCAACCCAAAGTTGAAACCATCCTGGCTTGGGAGCCCCCAAAGACCCAGACGGAGGTGAGGGCCTTTTTAGGACTCACCGGGTACTACAGGAGGTTTGTCAAGGGGTATGGCAGCATCGTTGCCCCCTTGACCGAGCTGACTTCGAAAAAGCAGCCCAGAAAAGTGATATGGACTGACACCTGTCAGAAGGCCTTTGACACCCTGAAAACTGCCATGTGCACGGCGCCCGTGCTCCTGGCTCCTGACTTCTCCAAAGAGTTCCTGGTGCAGACAGATGCATCAGAGCATGGTGTAGGGGCTGTTCTCTCACAGATCACTGAGGAGGGCTTTGACCAACCTGTAGCCTTTATTAGCAGGAGGCTACTTCCCCGGGAACAAAGGTGGAGTGCGATAGAGCGAGAAGCATTTGCTGTGGTCTGGGCGCTGAAGAAGCTAAGACCCTACTTGTTTGGGTCTCACT
The DNA here is from genome assembly GCF_964204655.1 of Triturus cristatus. Taxonomy (NCBI): domain Eukaryota; kingdom Metazoa; phylum Chordata; class Amphibia; order Caudata; family Salamandridae; genus Triturus; species Triturus cristatus. Next base: position 85,939,474 of record NC_140580.1, on the reverse strand, counting down.
TCCGGGTTCAGACTGACCACAGGCCCCTCAGATGGTTGATGCAGATGAGGGGTGAGAATCCTAAGTTGTTGAGGTGGTCCATTTCCCTACAGGGGATGGATTTCACGGTGGAACATCGCCCCGGTACAGACCACGCCAACGCTGATGGTCTTTCCAGGTTTTTCCGCCTTAGTGATGAAGAACTCCCTGGGGTAGGGTAGTTCTCCCCACTTTTCAGCTGGAGGGGACACGTGTTAGACCTGGCACCGTTGGCGTGGGTCACCCTTCCATTTTTGTCTGTGCCTCAATGTGTTTTTGTGTTGGTGTTAGCTGCTCAGGGCACTGTGCCACTGCCATCCAGTGCCACAGTGCAAGTGCTCCCTATGGTAAAATGTATTATGTGAATTGACTTCCCTGTTTGGCTTATTTGGTTTACTGTCAGTCCCTAGTAGAGCGCACCAGGGGTGCCAGGGCTTGTAGATACAAATGCCGCTAGTGGGCTGCAGCACTGGTTGTGCCACCCACAGAAGCGGCCTAGTAAAATGCGTCTAGGATCTGCCACCGCAGAACCTGCGCGCGGTCTGGTACTGTCGCGCTGACTGCGCAAGTGCACCCACTTGCCAGTCCCTAAACCTTCCCTTAACTACATGTTAGTCACCCCTCTGGTAGGCCCAAGGGCAGGGTGCGTTGTAGGCATAAGGTAGGACATGCCCTTATGTGGGTGGCATGTCTTAATAGTGAATTACAGCCATTTTCGTTTTTCACTATTGAAGGCTACCTGCTCTCCATAGGCCAGAATGGGCTGCTGGGATCACTACACGCTGTGACCCCAGTGGACTCAGAGAGCATGGTAGAAAGTCATGTTTAGTATGCCTGAACTCAGAATAATAAAATACTTCTTTTAGCAAAGTTTATTTTAATATCCTGTGTTTGTAAATACTGCTTTTAGAAAGTTAGTATTTACTGATCTGACCATCCAGTCCGCCTCTGCGTGTGTGTGTGTTCTGCCTAGCAACAGTAAAGGAGCAGGGCTGGGGGATTCCAAGAGACAGGTTGGCTGCCAGGTGGTGGGTAGAAAGATTACACCAGGATGGGTGGGAGGAGTACACCTTGACTCTTGAATAGGCCTGTGCTCTGCCACCACAATGCCGGCTCCGCCCCCTGTGGAGCGTCTGATGTCTCTGCCCTGCTGCTGAAAAGAAAAAGCAGAGTCACCACAACAAGTGCTCCAAGACTGGACTGGGCCAGACCCAGGCCCCCTGGCGACAAAGAACAAAAGAATTGTGCTATAAAAGCAGGAGCCCTGCTCCTAAGAAATCAGATCCAGATTGAACCACGAAGGAACTCTGCCCGACTAGAAGGACCTGGAAGAAGCTGAAGGAGGAGTAACTTTCCCTGACCTGGGGGATTGGCCTGCAGTAGGTGCCTTGCTGAGGAAGGAGAGGAAAAGGCTGAAAGAGACTTTGCACTTTGTTTTCAACTATCTCCAAGGGCTTGGAAGAAGAGCTTGCCCCCTGAACTGAACCCCAGGACCAGTGGGTTCACCGTGTCTCCGCTCGTCTGAGAATTTGAGCCGTGTGCTTTCTCCTGCCGGAGTGCTCTGCGCACCTTCGCATCCCTCCTAGGGCCGTGACACCCAGAAGCCTGGCCGCCTCCACTCGCCGAGAGCCCCGCTCTACCTGAGTCGCTCTGGACCCATCGAGTCTGGCCGTCCCGCTTCCCTGTCACCTGCCTGCTACTGGAGCGCGCTTGGTGCCCTCTCGCCCTCCCGCCGGATTTCTGGTTGGGAAGTGAAATCCAGCCTCGGACGGCCGCCCGTACGTCGTAACGTATCCGGCCGCCCCGCTTCACCCCCAGCCAGAGTCTGATCGTGCCGCCCGCTGAAGTGACCTCCCACACAGTCCGTGTCGGAGGCCCTGGGCCGCACCTGTCTACCGAGAGCCGCCCGCTGATTCTCGATCCGGAGACCCTCGAGGTGCAGAACCTGCATCTCCCCCGAAGACTCGTCCAAGCACATCGCACGTTCCCAGGTACAGTGAACTCTCTATCGGACTCGGGGTCCGCAACGTTCTGATTTCCCCGTATCACTGTACCCTGGGTGCACTGCGCATCACCGTGACTGGACCGACGCAACCGAGCACTGGGAAGCGCTCGTGATAGACTAAGTGACCGAAGAAAAGAACAGTGCCTAATCATCATCTTGTGGCTACCATTTCACAACCGTTATTTATGGTCTTGTACATGCCTGCGTAACCAAGAATCCTTTATATAAAGTATAGGTATTTTTGATACAACTTACGCCTGGTGTCTGTTTGTGGGGGATCGTTGTGATTTACTGCGTGTTAGTATATCTGCTTAACCAACAGCGCCCTGAAGTTTAGCCCTGACTGCTCGCGCCACACTACCTATAGGGTGAGCAGGGGTTGTTCTGCACGGGTAATTCTCTCGCCCTGAATAGAAGAAGGGACCACTGCTTGTCACAAGTACCTACTTGTGCCAACCAGAGGTTCCCCATTCTAACAGTTACTTGATGTTGCGCTAGACGGCGTAAATCCAAACTTCAGACTTCAAGAAAAGGAGACAAGTCAGCAAGCCCTTGGAAAACCTGAGTGCAAGGATGAAGAGAGCAGGTCCACTCTTTCTCACTCTCAGTCAAGAAACAGGCAGCAGCAGGCCAACACATCAAAGTAGGTCAAAATGTGGCAGTCCCTCCTGTAGCACAGCAATCAGCAGGCCAACACAGCGAAGCAGTTAGCAAAGTGGCAGTCCCTGCTGCAGCACCGCAGCTCGTCTTCCTGGCAGAATGTCCTTGGTTACAGCACAGTTCTGGTTTCGTGTTCTCAGGGGTCCAGTACTTATACCCTTATGTGCCTTTGAAGTGGGGAAGAATTCAAAGAGGCCTTTGAAGATCACAGGGTTCCTGCCTTTCCTGCCTTGGCTCCAGACTCACTGCAGGGTGTGGGGACTGGCACAGTCCTATTCAGGTGTAAGTGTCAGCTCCTCCCTCCCAATCTACCTCAGGAAGGCCCATCTGCCTGGTGATGGGCCATTGGGATGCAAATGTCACATCCGACTCCCTTTGTGTGACTGTCTAAAGGGAATGCACAAAGCCCAGCTGTCACCCAACGCAAATTGATATTAAGAGACAGGCAGAGGCACAGAATGGTTAAAGAAAATGCCAACTTTCTAAAAGTGCCATTTTCAGACTTACAATTTAAAGTCTGAATTCACCATAAATTGAGATTTTACATTTGGAGTCCAGAGACACCAAACTACTAATTAATTTCTATCTGCTTCAAATTGGAAATCACACTTAAAAGGTGTTTAAGGCAATCCCAATGTTAACCTATGGGAGAGATTGGGTTTGCAGTAGTGAAAAACAAATTTAATGTATTCCGTTACCAGGACATGTAAACCTTAAAAGTACATGTCCCACTTTTTAAATACACTGCACCCTGCCCATGGGGCCACCTATTGCCTACCTTATGGGTGACTTGTGTGTAATAAAAAGGAAGGTTTGGGCCTAGCAAGCATATGAAATGGCAAGGTCGAAATGGCAGTTTAAAACTTCACTCACAGGCTCTGCAATGGCAGGCCTGAACCATGTTTAAAGAGCTCCTGAGTCGGTGGCACAGTGCTGCTGGCCCACTAGTAGCATTTAATTTACAAGCCCTGGGCACATATTGTGCACTTTCCTAGAGACTAACAAGTAAAGTAAATATGTAAATTGTGGATAAGGCAATGTTACCATGTTTTAGGGACAAAGCACATGCACTTTAGCACTGGTTAGCAGTGTTGAATTGCCCAGAGTCCTAAAGCCAACATAAATGAGTGTCAGAAAAAGAAGAGGAGGATGGCAAAAACGTTTGGGGGTGATCCTGCAGAAAGGGCCAGGTCCAACAAGAACCACATCCAAACTTTTTTCAAACTTATTTTTCTTTCAAATCACAAATTCTCACAGGTAGTCAGGTATACATTTCTCTGTTTTTCACAGTCTCTCACATCCTACATATATGTTATATATTTGGGTGCTTTGATAGCAGAAAATGAAGTTGTATCAAAACCCATACCCCACAGGGACCCGTGAAATATGAAACATTTTTCACTCGCTCCTGTGAAATCTGGGATTCATGAGCATATTGACAGTCTCATACACCACTCCGTAGAGCTTTACCGTGGTCAGGCCTACTAGGGCTTGAATTGGAATCTATGCAGTGCATAAAGGGCAGATCTAGGAAACTTCCTTTATGAATGAATGCTGTTACTATTTATTCCTACAGCTAATTACGCCTCTTTATCTTTACTTATACTCACTCCTGCTAATTCTATTCCTACTTAATAAGACAAGTACTCTTTCTTTAGCTTCTACTTGAAACGAAATGAAATACCAGTATTTGTAAAGCACGCAGCTACCTCCGAAGTGGTGTCCCTGCGCTGGGGGCCCTCGGGAAATTAAGTGAGCTATTGCCCAGAGTCACATGGTGCTGGGCTAACCTGCCGCCGGCGATCAAACCGTGAACCCCGTAGTCCGGAGTCAGGCACCCTGGCCCCTGCGCCACACCTCTTCCACTTGTTCCTGTTCTAGCTGCTACTTACTCCTATTATTATATCTCAGTAGTCTTACTCTTACGTTGGCTTACTCCTACTTAGTCATACTCCTACTTAGATCTACTTTATTCCATTCTGCTTTTACTTCAACTTTTTCTTTTTATTGCTCCTTTTTAGGTCTCGCTCTCGAGACCTATTGTCGCCGAGATGCCTCTCAAGGGAGACAGACCGGGGCACGCGCAGCGATTGGGGTCGGGGTCTGTGGACGCGCTTGCGCAGACGCACAGACACACGCGCGCGTGCACACACACCCCGCCGCTGCCGACCCCCTCACCGCATCCGCTGCTGCCTAACGCGCGCGCACGCACACACCTCGCCACCACCGCCGACCCCCTGTACAAAAAGCATTGGCAAAGCCAATAGGTCTCGCCTTTGAGACTATTGGCTCATCCATTGCCTTTGAATCATGCTCTATAGCCTGGGCATTGCAGACTTTGCCAGACCTATCATTGGCAAAGTCTGCAATGCCCAGGCTGTAGAGCATGATTCAAATGCAATGGATGAGCAAATAGTCTCAAAGGCGAGACCTATTGGCTTTGCCAATGCTTGTGTTAAGCAGGCATTGTCAGGGTGCAGAGCGGGGCTGCTGGTTCCTCTGCAGGCAGCAGCAGAAGGGGTTTGCTCGGTGGAGAGGGTGCACACAATAGAAACAGGACATCCACGAGGGTGCACGTACATCCTAACATTCACACACACCTCGCTCCCCCATTTTGCAGCAGCAGCGCGCCCAGCAGCCCCCTCACCATGACCACCAACGACTCGGTGCAGATCCAGTTCGGTCTCATCAACTGCGGCAACAAGTACCTGACGGCGGAGACCTTCGGCTTCAAGATCAACGCTTCGGCCACCAGCATGAAGAAGAAGCAGATCTGGACGCTGGAGCAGGGGCCCGAGGACTCGACGTCCGTCTTCCTGCGCCGCCACCTGGGCCGCTACCTGGCCGCCGAGGAGCTGGCCCCCGAGTGCCGCTTCGCCATCGTGGCGCACGACGACGGCCGCTGGTCGCTGCAGTCCGAGGCGCTACCTGGGCGGCAGCGAGGACCGCATCAGCTGCTTCGCACAGACCATGGGCACGGGCGTGTGCTGGAGTGTGCACCTGGCCATGCACCCGCAGGTCAACCTCTACAGCCTGAGCCGCAAGCGCTACGCACACCTGAGCGCCGCGCGCGCTGTGCCCTGGGGCGTGGACGCGCTCATCACCCTGCTCTTCCAGGAGCAGCACTACAGCGTGCAGACGGCCGATCACTGCCTGGTGGCGCACGACGGCGGCCTGCGCGACGCCCCCGACCGCACCACCGGCTACACGCTGGAGTTCCGCGCTGGCAAGGTGGCCTGTCGCGACTGCGAGGGCCGCTACGTGGCGCCCTCGGGCCCCAGCGGCATGCTCAAGTCCAGCAAGAGCGGCAAGGACGAGCTCTTCGTGCTGGAGCAGAGCTACCCGCAGGTGGTGCTCAAGGCGGGCAACGACCGGAACGTGTCCACCCGGCAAGGTGAGGTGGTGACTGGGGACACGATTCTTCCACTTAATCCTACAACCGCTGAGGACTCCTGAAGCTAGCATATTTTTTGTCAGAACAATGAGTGATTACCCAGTCATCGCTTGCTTCCTGCATGCTCACGTGCGCTGCAGTTATTTTTGGTTTTATTTCTCTTGCTCTCATACAACAAAGCGATCGCTTTCGCGATCGCATGTTCTATACAGCACTTGCTACTACCAAACAAAACTTGTTTAATGAGTGAATGCCTCGATTTACATGCATTGCCACGTGAAAGCCAAGCCTGCTGGCTTTGTCAATGCCTATTTATAGTTAGAACGGTGCTGTGCTGCTCACTGTTGGCTTCAAACAAGTCGAGTCCGTTCATACCTAGGAGATGTTCAAAGCCACTGTATTTTAAGACCGTCACCTAATGCACAAACAGACTATGCAGGTGTGTGGCACAATTCAGAGGTTGTTTCATACGCAGTACGGCTTGCTCCGTGCACATGTGACGCTTAGGAAGTACTCCATCCGAGCCTGGCACACACTGGTCTGTCAACACGACACCTGAACAAGAACACTTGAGGATACATCCAGCGCCTCCCACTCAAAGGCGAAACCGATGACAAGCGGAACAATGGCGCGCGCCCTGGGGGGTGTTTCAAGAGTGGCTGAGAGCCGGCCTTCATCTACGCGATTAATCTTCTTAGTCAAGTCATGGACAAACATGGCGCTGCAGTGTGAGAACAAATACTCCACTGTACGATGATTGTTGTAAAGAATAGGGAAACTTTGTCAGGTTATAGAAGACTGCACACTTCATTTATGACAGCCTGCAGTGATAAAAACTTTAATATTGGTGTTGGCTCAACATCCAGTGATTCTGGGCAGATCACTTAATCTCCCGTGCCTACCAAAGCAATGAATGTGTGTGTCCTTGTGTAAAGGAACTGGTGCTCATGTAATGTGGTCCAATACCTTCGGGTCGCGCTATACAACACAGAAAACAAGTATTTGCAATGCAATAGGTCTCGCAGTTACACAAGTTAAAGCTATTGGCATTGTAAATGACAATGCCAATAGGCATTGTTATTTGCAATGTCAATAGCTCAAACTCGCGTAAATGCGAGACCTAATGCATTGCAAATGCTTGTTACTCCTGCCTCTACATCTACTTACTCTTGCTGTTACACACTTTTATTCTACTATGTACTTATATTCACTGATATGGTTTCTTGTACCAGTTTGTGGGTCAATATCAGTATACTACTTTCTCCTTATTACTCCTAGTTACTCCTACATAAGCCTACTCTTAGTCTTAATTACTGTTCTAATTATGCCTTTCTACGTCTACTCATATCCCTACTAACTCCTACTTTTGCTTCTTCCTACTCCTACCTAGTCCTACTTCTGCTTCCTCCATACTCAAACTCCTGTTCCTAGGTATGTCTGTGTCTACTCTAATACCTAGTTATTCCTTTATTACTCCAATGTACACTCATTTTTAATCTTAATTATGTTCCTATTGTCACTCTTATTCCTACTTACTATGTCTACCTCTGCCACTCATCTCTTTTCATGTTCCTCTCTCTATGTCTGCCTCACTTTCTGTTTCCCTGCCTCTCCTGTTCTTCTTTCAATGTCTTACTCTCTGCTCTTTGTCTCTTTGTTTCTGTGCATGCCCATCCGTTTTTGTTCACATGTTCCTGTCCCTCTGTCATTTGCTCCCTGCCTCTGTTGCATTCCATCTCTTTGCTCCACTGTCCCTCTCTCTGTCCCTCAGTCCCTGCATTCTATAGCTGTTCCCCTGCCTTCTCTGTGTGCCTTAATCCCTGGCTCTCTGGGTCCCTGTCCATCGGCACCCTGTTTCCACTTTCTACTCACTCTGTTTTTTTTTGTCCTTTTCCTTTTGTCATTTGGACTTTCTCCCTGCACTTCTTTCCCATTCCCTGTCTCTTGTTCGCTGTTCCTCTTTTCTTGTCACAGAGTCCCTCTCTCTATACCTGTTATTCTTCATTTTAGTCCCTGCTCCTCTATCTTAGACCCTATGCGTGTGATATCGACATGTTTACATAACATTCAGGGCAATATTTATCAAAGTTTTGTGTCGCCCTTGCGCCATACAAGGCAACACAAGGGCGATGCAAAACCTATAATGAGATTTACTAAGCCACGCAAGGCCCCTTTGCGTGGCCCTGCAGAGGTTGGTAAATCTGCAGTAACGCAAAGCAGCGCAAGTAGCTGCCTTGCGTTACCATACCCCAGGCCCCAGGAAGCCGTTCCATAGGTGGAGCATGAATGTTCTCACACATCCACCCATGGATTTTGGCGCATTCCCAGAATTACCATGAGTGGTAGACCTGGGAGTATGTCAAAATGCTACGCCTACTCAGGGGAGGTGTAACGAGGAGAAATATCTTTAGTTCTCCTCCTTTTTTCTCTTTCTATGTGTGACACATTCTGCAGCACACACAGAAATAGGAAAAGGCCCTAAATGATTGTTTTTGTGCAGGAAGGTCCCCCTTTCTACACAAAAACAATCCTGGCTGCAACGCAGGCACCCTTACAACATGATGCGAGGGTGCTTCCGTTGGTGCTCGGCAGCACATAGTGCGCCAGTGCAAGGAGAGGACAGGAATACACCGTATAATGTTAATTATTGCACATTCCGGCTCAATCCCTGACACTCTACGCAGCACAGCAAGGTGTCTTGCTGCACAACATTGCTTGACATTTTGATAAATATGCCCTTCGATTTTGAGACGATAACATGCATTTTTTGCCAAAATTGCAACCTCTTTAGAAAGGGGATGCCCCTACTTTGCCCAAAGGGCATGAGGCAGTTTCTTCCCCCCTGTAACTTTACTATAGACAGGAAGCAGTTTAGATTTTTAGGTCTCGCAGAACTGCGTTGCAGCGCGCATGTGTTGCTCGCTCTGCGAGGCTTTTTGGAATCAAGTAGATTTCAGAAGGGGACTTGAAGCCCTGCCCATCATTTTCATTGGCTGGCGTCATCATTTATGCTAAACGCTGGCCTCCGATTGCAAATGAGGCTTCTTTGTTACCACCCTGTCTCCTTTTGGCCCCACCCACCCGGACTCGATTGTTTGCCTGCGGCGTTACACGGTGGGCTTTATATGGTGAGTGAGCACTATTTTTAACATGGACACTGATGGGGGCAATGGCAGCTGCAGCGCTATGCGCTCAAAATTGTATGTTTTTTATTTATTATTTTAATGAGCGCGGCACCTGGCGCCTGTTAGGGACACCGCGCTCACTTTATTTATTTATATTTTTCATTTATGTTAAGCGCAGCATCCACTTCACGGACACCACGCTCTGTTTGTTTTTTTGTTTACTTTAAAACTGAGCGCGGCGCTGCATCAAGGACACCGCTCGGTTTCGTTATATATTTTTTAACTTTAACACTGAGCGCGGTGCTCGCTTCAAGGACACTGCACTCAGTGTTAAAGTAAAAAAAAAAAAAGAAACCAAGCGCGGTGTCTTTGGAGGTGCTCCGCGCTCAGTTTTAAACTTAACATAAATGCTTGCTTTTTTACCTCAGTGGTACCCCGCGCCTTACGGTTAAGCACTGGCTGCCCATGTTTACAAGTGTCGGGGAGTATTGAGATGGGGAATGCTGTCTCCCACAACTTCTGCCAAAAAGCTTCAACCTTCGGGCAGCTGGGAGCCATACTCGCTGCAAGCCGCGTGCAGCAGTCGTTGCGTGTAGTTACCGCACTCTCTGTGGTGGTTTGAACATTTGTGTGTTGTTGATGGCTTAAAGGACAAGCAGGGCCAGACAGGTGGCTCGTCAGCGGGATGGAGGGCAACAAACCATTCGCCACATGGCTTCTGGGAAAAATACGAACATTGGGGGGCAAGAGGCATGCTTTAACGTTGCGTAAGAAAATATAGTGGCAATCAGTAGCGTTCTGTGGGGCGGTGAGGTGGGGCAGGGTGGGGAAATGTAAATACCGGAATATGGATGAACGGAGGTAAGCACACATTGAAATAAATAAAACAAATTTTGTTGTGCGCGCTGCATCGCATTTTGCGATGCAGCGCACGCAAAGGAATTCATTTTATTTATTTAAATGTGCACTTACCTCCGTTCATCCATATTCCGGTGTTTACATTCCCCCACCCTGCCCCTCCCCGGCCCCGCCTCACTGCCCCATGGAACTCCCTCCACGGACCGCTACTGGTGGCAATGAACAGGGTGCAAATAACGGCGCGGTAAAATACAGTGTGGTTCGATAATTTAAAATGAAAAGTAGTAAAGTCTTCTGAATAATTACAAGTTGAAAAGTTTACCTTGACACGAGGTTAGTTAACGTAATACCTACGTTCAAACGCAAATGCTACGTAAATTCCTCCATCAGCAATGCACATAATAGGTATGGTTGTAAAAAGCATATCCAAAATAAAAGACGTCAGTGTTGAGTGTAGCAATGAAGAATACTCTTAACACATTGCCTTCCTGAATAGCAGTAAATATTCTAAACACGTGAACCTAACCCAGGTGAAAACCTGCTAATCACAATTGTAACAAGAAACATGAAAAGTCTCTTAGAAAGTTGAAGACAATAACCGTAAAAAGGCCTACAACGTTCAATGTGAAAGATGAAAGTCGACAAAAAGTACAATATAACGAACATTTGCAATGCAGTAGGTCTCGCTTTTACGCAAGTTTTAGCTATTGGCATTGTGACAATGCGTTCTATTTATGTTTTTAAAACCAAAACATAAATAAAATGCATTGTCATTTACAATGCCCAAACTCGATGCTTGTTTTATTCTCTACCTATGTCTGCAGAGAGGGGGAGTAGTGAATTGAGTATCTATTGTACTTATGTGATGCATGCATAGGTTTTAAAATTAGTTGTATGCGTTAGATGCTTGCCTTTTGATCTGGAGAAAGAGAAAATGTAATACACCTAAGTGGCATATGCACATTAAACACATGCTTTTTGCATTATACCCAGGGCCCCTGGAGTATTGCAATTTTGTGACTGTGGCGTTTTTCGTATATATACATATATATGTGTTTGCCACATTTGCCACTTAATCCATCATCTGCAGCATAATCAGCTATTTAAAAACAAAAAAATGGATTCTAGTTAAATTAGATCAAAAGTTACTAAGAATGTGACAACTCGTGTTCTCACTCAGTGGAAACAGGTTCTCAAAGCTTGATTGGGTATCTTCCTATTGTTTCTTGCTGTATTTGGTTGCTAAACTGTTCCTAAGGAAGTCTTACCGTGTGTAAAAATTACAAACTAATGATGGAATACTATTACCAAATGCGCCGCATTATGGTGCATAATTTGCCCTTTCTTGCCGCATAATTTAAGCCTTCCTTGCCACATAATTTGGTTCTCCTTGCCGCATTATTTGGTCCTTCCTTGCCGCATAATTCTAGTAGCCCTGATTATATCTCATGAACAGCTAGACAGAAATTCACCTAACCAAAACCAGTCATTGAATTAATGATGAGCTGCATGTCACATTAAAATCTTGCGATTTATCGTTAAGAGGGCTCCATGTTTTGCGAGATTAACATTTGTCTTGGAAAACCATTCTGTCAATGTGCACCAGAAACTCCTGAATTCAAGTTTGACCTCTGTGTCCAACGAATCTAGTGCAAATAGTTCAAGGAAGAACAAGGGATGCAAAAATCAGAATAACCTACGTACTTATGTGTCACCCTTAACGACAAAGGAACGACCACGCCTCGGTGATATGACAACAGATGTATTCCAAATGCTGGTACATACGGTTTAAGGACAGTCCTACAAAGAGTACGTTTAAAAGAAGATGGTGATGAGAGTGAAATATTTGCATCATGCACAACCGGCCCAGGACCAACCCCCTTTTCATCATATCAGGCTGTGGTTCATCCAGGGCCACTGTGTTAGCACTAGACGTGGTGAGAGAGAATCCAGTGTAATACAAGGAGGCCACACTGTTTTACAAATACACACACCGCCTCTGATAGAAGCGCTTAGTAAATACACATGCTTTCACCGTGACATAAACCACACGTCTGCTTCCTGTTCTTATCTTAGAACTATCACGGCTCATCTTACTTAAAATGTGTTTTTAGGTCTCGCTGAGTCAGCGCGCATGTGCTCTCAGAGAGACATTTTGAATGTGGCTTTTCAAAGTGCTGCTGGCTGGCCTAGCGCTTGCGTGCACGTGAGCGTGCACGCGCGCAGCCGCCATGCACTAGGCCAGGCAGCAGCACTCAGGAAGTCTTTAGCGCGTCATCGCAATCACTTTCGCTTTCACAGCGATCGTGATCGCGATGACTGGTGCAGCACAAATGCATGCAATCCCCCATACTTTAAACAACAACTCCGTAGCATGTCTTTGAAAGTTCCAAATCACCCCAATTTACAAATGTGAGGGTACTTTTTAAAAAAAAATATCCGATTTGCTAGTAGAGTGCACTTTTTTTTGGTGTTCGGAACTTCCGACGTATTTTCTGCCCCGATCTGACGCCGGGGCGCTCATTGCGCTGCTGCGTCGTTCTTGCTCATTCACTCTGTCAGTGATGCCTTTTTGTTCCGGAGCTGCCGCCGACAATGCTTTTTATCGACATTCACACCTGAAATAAATTAGCTCAACTTGCTGGTAACTAGTTGCACATTAATTGCGCTCCAGATTCTGTACATGTGACATCGTAATTGCCAACCGCTTTTCACCATCGAGTCAGCTTGTTTCTGAGAGATCTCAAATATGTTTAAAAATGTTCACAATCAAATAGCAAATTGCTTATAAAAATCTCATTAGTGATAAAATACATAAGCACTTTTTTCTTATGATTTTATTCTTCCTCTTTATCCAATAAGGTGCCTGTAAAGAGATTCCCGTAGGGGTGTAGCCTATTTCAACATAACAACCACGTATTCCGATGTTCCCTCTCAAAATGAGCACAACATGCGTTTTTTTGTTGTAGCATTTTAGTGCTTGTTGCACCAAAATCTACGCAGTGCGGTATTTACCGGGCATTCTCTCTCCATTAAATATCAGCAGGTTTGAAGTGGCAAAATTTATCCAGGGGTTTGAGGGGAGCAGACTTTTCACCCCGTCCCTCATTATGACTGGCATTTTTTTTTAGGTCTCGCCTGAGACAGCGCTTTAGCGCTGCGCTTGCGAGAGCTTTTGTAAAAGGGGGATCTGGAAGTGCAAACTAGTGCTTTTCAGGCCTCCAAATACAGTGCATGTGCGCCGGGCGCGCGCACCATTGGGCAGCCTGAAAAGCACTGCCTGATCACTTTCACGGCCACTTTGATGTCCTCAGTGAGCCGCGCGGCCACTGAGGACATCAAAGCGGCCGCGCACACCAGTTGCCACCCCCTTCCTGCTTGTTTTTTTCTGTCGGAAGCAGCCTTGTTTTACATGGAGTCTGCAGTTAGAATTCCTGTATTTTTTCAAGCGGGGTCAGTATCCATTTACATATTTAATTATTCATCATCAGTTCTTTTTCCGCCATATCATTATTGTGCAACCCAAAGGCAGCTTCAGTGCCCCCAGTTCAATAGGCCGTGTGTAACAATCTTGGCAAACGTTCAGAGAAAAAAAACACCAAACGGCCTGCAAAACGAAGCGCAATATCTACTTCACACTTGAAATAATTAAAGCAGAGAAACAAGTGGCGAGATCATCACATCTGCTGTAGCTTAAACAGTTCACAATTTTGAATGTTCCTCCAATAAGACAATGGCGTCAATAACACGCACTCGTGAAAGACAAAACGTTTTAACCCGCCCCAAATGAAACAACGTTTAAAATAGCATTAGCATCTATAAGGAATGTAGTTGTCTAAAAAGAAATGCTCCGCAGAATGATTGTCGTCATTATTTTGGCTGTACATGTTCATTAGTACAGAAATGCAAAAGGGTTTCTCAAGCGTTGAAGGGTAATGTCACGCAAGCATGAATTCATGTCCGTCAGACCGTTTAACATGTATGAATAGGAGATACTGGATACTGAGGACCCGCAAAATATATTTATTTCACCAATTACGAACAACTAAATCACTCATGAGTGACAGATCTCGTAGCATGCATGCGTTTATTCAAATTGAGTGGACAAGAGCGTGTTATAAATGTACTTCATGATGTCCGTTAACATTGACAAGGGAAGTCGGGCAAAAAAGGAGCTCCTCAAACAAATCACATTGAAGCATACATCGTTTTTAGTTCTGGCGTCAGTGAGTTCTTGCAATTTTAGTAAAATTATGCATTTCATCTAGTGGATGGGAGAACCCTTGCAATGGACATACATCTACACACACATATCCGTTGGTATTTTATTTTCTTCATTCACAATTTTATTCCACCCACTCCAGTAAATATCATGTGTCTCAGGTCAGCCCTCTTTAGACCAGATTGGCTTATCTCTCTTTAATGTGAGTGATGACATGCAACCCTTACACAACGTGCAACTACAACCAACAAGCATTTGCAATGCAATAGGTCTCGCAGTTATACGAGTTTGAGCTATTGGCATTATAAATGACAGTGCCTTTTATTTATGTTTTAAAAAAAACAAACTTAAATAAAAAGCATTGTCATTTACAATGCCGCACGGCCGCTTTGATGTTTGATTGCGATCACTTTCACTTTCGCGGCCGTACGGCCAGTTGTTCCAAATTAGTTAATCACAGTGCCTGCCCAGGCCTATTCTTTCTCTCTTGTTTCTGGCTGTAATTGCTGCAGGCCCTTGTCCTGAACAACACTCAACTTTTCCGCGGCCTCACACGCTCTGCGACAGATGGGCGGATGGTTGGACCTTCTAATCTACATCCCATCTGAAGGTGGAGGATGATGCAAATAAATGTTTTGCTTACTGGAAAGTGCACCATTTCCTTTTGCTTGAAAAAAAATAGTCAAAATGCGCCACAGGCAGTTGTTGCTGTCACACTTCTCACTCAGGCACGAGGATAAACTCCACTTCCCGTGCTCCCCAACTGCAGCTGGGTATGTTTTCTCGAACATTCCAGTGTTATCAGATGGACACACCCGCCCCTAGCTCTGACTTTACAGATCTCCCCGTTTGTTACACACATGGTCAGTAATTTCCCTCGGCTGATTAGAATGTTTTGCGCCCGCTCTCTCATCCCGGTGGAGCCCTTCCCATTGTGTAGATGTGATGAGAAAGGAAGCACCACACTGGTGAGAAACAGTTTGATCTTGGCAGATAAGCGAATGAAGCAGGCAGCCATACAGCCTGGCATGTTCTCCATTTCTTCAGTTGTCTTGTGATTTCTACTGGTTTGAAGCTTTAAGAGGGCCAAACCATGTCTCTGCAAAATCGAAGGAGCAGAGGATTTGCAGTTTTAGGTCTCGGCTACAGACAGCTTTAATGTTAGCTGTGCGAAGGGAGACCTATTGTTTCCATTGCATAACATATACTTAGATGGGCTTTGGGTCTGTCCCTTGCACACAGTGGTCAAAGTGTATTTAAAACAAGCATTTGCAATGCAATAGGTCTCGCAGTTATACGAGTTTGAGCTATTGGCATTATAAATGACAGTGCCTTTTATTTATGTTTTTAAAAAACCAAACTTAAATAAAAAGCATTGTCATTTACAATGCCAATAGCTCAAACTCCTATAAATGCGGTAAGCAGTCAAAATATTGAAAATAAAATTTCGACCTACACTAATATCGAGTTTTAAATATCGAAGGGACAGAATATCGATGTTAATAATATCTATGGACAGAATATCGACCCTAAGGTAAGTATTTTTATATCGATGTTAGTAATATCGAAGTTAGTAATATCGATATCAAATATATCGATGTTACTAATATTGATGTTACTAATATCGATATTTATATTATTGTTATGTATTTTATTATGTATTTAATATGCATGTGTTATATGTTCTTTGTTAAGTGTTTTACTGGTTTTAAAATATATGTATACAATTTTTATATGTTAATAATGGTTTTTTAAGTCAATTTTGTGTTTTAGTACTGTAGCGGGTTGTGGGTTTATAGGGGAATAGGGTGGGAAGTAATTTAATTATATGAAATTAATTATACATTTTTAAGAATTATAAATACATTTTAATTAATTTTAGCGTTTAAGTTCTGTAGCGGGTTGTGGGTTTATAGGGGAATATGGTGGGAAGTAATTTAATTGTAATTAAGTAATAATTTATTTTCATGTATTGGTATTGATAATTATATTATTGCTAATTAAGTATTAATTGGTAATTAATTTTTATTAATTGGTAATTAGTTTTTATTAATTGATTAATTGATAATTATGTTAAGTGTATTATTTTATTATTGGAGTGTGTTGTGCGTTTATAGGGGAATAGTCTTGGAAGTAATTGAAATCTTATTAATTATTAAATTTGTTGTTGGGTGTTGATAATTAATTCATTGGAAATTAATTATTAATTGGTAAATATTTTAAATTATAAAAATTTGGTTATGAAAAATAATTTGTTGTTGATCAATCATTAATTGTGAATTAAATATGATTAAATATTATGGGGCCGATTCCGATCCTGGAAAAATTTCCCCCGTCCGAATTGGATCCGGATTTTTTTCCGTACGAATCGTACAAGTAGCGTACAAACTGCCAAGTACGATTCGCATGGGAAAAACTCCATACGAATCACATCCGGAAAAGTCCCCCACACGTCCAGGAGTCGGAAATTGTGTCCGACACATCCCCGGACGATTTACTGTACGAATCGGAAAAATGAAGTCCAACCGCGCAAGTACGATCACTCCCGTCCTTTCGATTTCACAATTGTATGGAAAAAACACCGTACGGACCGAACTCCCATAGCAAGCATGGAGACACGTGCCCGCATACGCGCCGAACAACCCACCACAGACCCCGCATGTACGTGCAAAACGCCCCCCGGCCGCGGATGTACGCGCCGAACCCCCACCAGTGTATGCATGGAGCGTACCCTCACCCATGTATGCATGGAGCGTACCAACTCCCCACCCGTGTATGTACGGACCGTACCCACACCCGTGTATGTACGGACCGTACCCACACCCCACCAGTGCATGTACGGACCGTACCCCCACCCGTGTATGTACGGACCGTACCCCCACCCCACCAGTGTATGTACGGACCGTACCCCCACCCGTGTATGTACGGACCGTACCCACACCCGTGTATGTACGGACCGTACCCACACCCCACCAGTGCATGTACGGACCGTACCCCCACCTGTGTATGTACGGACCGTACCCCCACCCGTGTATGAATGGAGCGTACCAACACCCCACCCGTGTATGTACGGATCGTACCCCCACCCCACCAGTGTATGTACGGACCGTACCCCCACCCGTGTATGTACGGACCGTACCCCACCCCACCCGTGTATGTACGGACCGTACCCCCACCCCACCCGTGTATGTACGGACCGTACCCCCACCCCACCAGTGTATGTACGGACCGTACCCCCACCCGTGTATGTACAGATCGTACCCACACCCGTGTATGTACGGACCGTACCCACAACCCACCAGTGCATGTACGGACCGTACCCCCACCCGTGTATGTACGGACCGTACCCCCACCCATGTATGAATGGAGCGTACCAACACCCCACCCATGTATGTACGGACTGTACCCCCACCCCACCAGTGTATGTACGGACCGTACCCCCACCCGTGTATGTACGGACTGTACCCCCACCCGTGTATGTACGGACCGTACCCCCACCCCACCAGTGTATGTACGGACCGTACCCCCACCCGTGTATGTACAGACCGTACCCCCACCCATGTATGTACGGACCGTACCCCCACCCGTGTATGAATGAACCATACCAACACCCCACCCGTGTATGTACGGACCGTACCCCCACCCCACCAGTGTATGTACGGACCATACCCCCACCCGTGTATGTACGGACCGTACCCCCACCTCACCCGTGTATGTACGGACCATACCCCCACCCCACCCGTGTATGTATGGACCGTACCCCCAACCGTGTATGTACGGACCATACCCACACCCGTGTATGTACGGACTGTACCCACACCCCACCAGTGCATGTACGGACCGTACCCCCACCTGTGTATGTACAGACCGTACCCCCACCCATGTATGAATGGAGCGTACCAACACCCCACCCGTGTATGTACGGACCGTACCCCCACCCCACCCGTGTATGTACGGACCGTACCCCCACCCCACCCGTGTATGTACGGACCGTACCCCCACCCGTGTATGCATGGAGCGTACCAACACCCCACCAGTGTATGTACGGACCGTACCCCCACCCCACCAGTGTATGTACGGACCGTACCCCCACCCCACCAGTGTATGTACGGAGCGTACCCACACCCGTGTATGAATGGAGCGTACCCCCACCCCACCAGTGTATATACAGACCGTACCCCCACCCGTGTATGCATGGAGCGGACCAACTCCCCACCCGTGTATGTACGGACCCTACACCCAGCCCCCCTTGTATGTACCGTGCGAAACACCACCACCGATGGACGGTGCGGACCAACACCCTGCCCGTGTTCGTACGCACCCTACCCCAGGCCCACACACCAGCACCCTCACACAACATCGGGCATGTACGAGTCGTACTAAGCCATAGCAAAGGACAGCACTGTACAACAACATGGCCCATGTACGCACCGTACAGACGCTAAAAACACTCCTACTGAACCAGAACTAACCAAAAAAACACAAGGACAGACAATCCGAGGCACACAACACCACTAAACATATCCAACAAGGCCAAATACATCCTATACACTGACCTGCAACTGACAAACAGAGAAACAGAGGCCCAAACCACTACCACTCCTTATAACACACCCACCCAAAGTTCAAACACAGCCACACCCACAAATGGACCAATAAAAAGGCCCAACACACACGAACCATGATCCTTTGCAACAGATCCACTGCTGCCAGACCCCAGAGACAACGCACTGCACCATACTTAAACCATCAATACACCTTAACCTTGCACTCCTTCACACAACCACCATCACAAACACACCCTCATCACATTCACACACACACACCTGCACACCCACAACCATCCACACCCACACCCATCCACACCCCCACCCCCACAACCATCCACACCCACACCCCACACCATGCCCACCAACAAGAATCCATAGTTCACAAAGGAGGAGCTGGAGTCCCTTGTCGACGAAATCATCAGAGTCGAGCCACAGCTCTTTGGAACATTGGTCAGACGGACCAGCATATCAGAAAAAACTGCCATGTGGGAGAGGATAGTCAATTCCGTGAATGCTGTTGGGGCCACCAGAAGGACCAGGCATGAGTGCCAAGCCAGGTGGTACGATCTGCGGAGGACGGTCCGCCACAAAATGACGGACGAGCACAACCAGGCCAACATCACTGGAGGAGGGCCGCCCCGCAGACCGGTACACTACCATCCCTGGGAGGAGAAGGTGATGGCCAAGCTGCCGCCATTGGTAGTAGACGGACTAGAAGGAGTCCGAGAGCCTGGTGAGTACACAAACAACTCACCTCACATGGGGGGAACGCCATATACAACCCAAATACCAATCATGCACGCAACCCCCCCAAAGCCAGCACCGGACACAACCACACTCCAAAAACACACACATGCCACTAGCGCCTCCATGCCCCATGCCCCAAGCAAGGCCATGCCAAGTCACAGGCCACACAAAACACCAACACAAGACAGGATGTCCCTGATGCCGGGAGGGTGGGCCTCAAAACTAACATAGAGCAACTCTGAAGCACACAATAATGCCCTCAGCCCATATGGCTTAGGGCACAACCATACCAACAGTGTGTCCGCACACAGTACTGTTTTGCCAGCTAATGGTGGCCGCGTTGCAGGACGACATGGGTATGAAGGCACAATTTGCACATAACAGCAGCCAATGAAGACGCAGCACACTGAAAGAGTGTCAGCACAAACCGCCACAGCAGCAGCGCAGACTCAGACACTACACCCAATGGGTGCCGGCAGAGAAGAAACAAACCCACATGAACAAGCCAATGGCCTTTGCAAGACCTGCAAACTGTGTGTGCCCAGGAAGCTGGGCTGAGGTGACAGAGGGTGACACACAGAGGGAGGGAGAGGGGCAGAGAGAGGGACAGAGACAGAGGTGGACACAGGGAGACAGACAGAGGGAGGAGGCTCACAGAGGGAGGGAGAAGGGGAGACAGAGGGAGACGGACAGAGGGAGGAGGCTGATAGAGGGAGGGAGAAAGGGAGACGGACAGTGGAAGGAGGCTGACAGAGGGAGGGAGAAAGGGAGACGGACAGAGGGAGGAGGCTGACAGAGGGAGGGAGAAAGGGAGACGGACAGAGGGAGGAGGCTGATAGAGGGAGGGAGAAAGGGAGATGGAGGGAGACGGACAGTGGGAGGAGGCTGACAGAGGGAGGGAGAAAGGGAGATAGAGGGAGATGGACAGTGGGAGGAGGCTGACAGAGGGAGGGAGAAAGGGAGATAGAGGGAGACGGACAGTGGGAGGAGGCTGACAGAGGGAGGGAGAAAGGGAGACGGACAGAGGGAGGAGGCTGACAGAGGGAGGGAGAAAGGGAGACGGACAGAGGGAGGAGGCTGATAGAGGGAGGGAGAAAGGGAGACGGACAGAGGGAGGAGGCTGACAGAGGGAGGGAGAAAGGGAGACAGAGGGAGACCAAATCACCCTTGGGTGGTGTGGCCATGTCCGCTCATCAGCAGGTGGACTGTGTGCATGTAGACAAGGTTTGGCAGTGCCTTAACCCCCCTTCAACCTTTGATAAACACTAGGCCATGTGTCAATCTGTGCACGAGTACCTCCGTGCTGCAGGCACAAACAGAACCTTACACCCAGTATACCTACCCACTGTGTTCGTCAGAACCCTGTCACAAATTGTTAAGTTACCTACCTGCATTCTCAAATAGCATGGAATAAACACCATTTGGCCACGTACAGTGCAACACGTAAGGCGGCTCTGCATGGCTTGCTACGCCCGCTCACTACACTGCTGACTGCGTTCACAAAAGATGCATCAACTAAGACTGTGTCACACATAGGTAAAGTGTCGAAAGCTGTGGCCAAGGGACATACCCATGCACAAGTGCACTGTGCGAGGAATGCTAGCCAAATCCAACCACCCAGAGGAACTGTGCCAAATCAAAAATGAATGAAACATGGATGTCGCATGTAACACAATTAATACTGTCTCTCTCACACACAGGTCAACGTCATCGATCTCCCCCCAACACTGGGGGGGAAGACTCACAGGACCAGGCTCTGCGTGAAGAGGACCCCACCAGCAGCGACGACTCTCACCACTCCGTGGATGACCCAGACCAACCTGGCCCCTCTGGTGTCCAACCACCTGCAGCACCTGCGTCAGGTACAACTGTGCCAACCACCACCCCCATTCCTGCCACATCCCAGGAGACACCCAGGAGCCCTGCCCGCACACAACAACACAGCCAGTCTGTCCAGGAGGGACAAGGTTCTCCGGGCACCCAGGAGGAGGCAGGCGACACCGCAAATGCCATCCCTCAGGGGTCCCGGAGACCCAATGTGCCCACAACAGCAGGCCAGGCGCAAGTGGGCAGGGGTGGTGGGAGTGGAGGACGGCGGAGGCGCGAACCTGACCAGTTGGCTCAGGACCCGGCTATGGCACATGTCAGAACCATCCTGGACGCATACCGGCGTGACTCCAGAGGCATCGCCCAGGTAGTGGGGAGCCTCAATGAGATGAAGGCCCTGCAGGTTGAGCATCATGCCAGGATGGAGGCAAGACTTACAGAGCTCTTGGCGGTGCACAGGGACGTGAGCCAATCCCTCCATCAGATCGCCCAAAGCCTGGCAAACCCTCCCTGTGCCACCAGACGTAGAGCAGCACCAGACACAGGGAGGGAGGAGGAGGAGGATACATCTGGTGGAGCGTCCCTTGCATCGTCAAGGCAGGCGTCTGAGGGTCCCCGCAGGAAAGTGGGTCGTCCACGAAAAAGACCGTGAGAGTCAGCGGAACATCACCATCTCCCAGGTCACCTGGCCTGGCACCTGACCCTCTGGCCCAACAGCAGCACAGCAGCAAAGGACATTCTCTGCCACATGGCCTTGCTGGTCACTGTCTGACCAATGTTGACAAAGACTGTGGCACAGACTCTGATGACTGTCAATGGCAAGGACACCAACTCCCCCTGTGAACTTTGGATTCTACACTCCCGCCAAGCACCTCTTGTCACCCCCCCAAACACGTACCCCAGCACTAATAAAATTCATCACAATCACAAGATGATGCCGTCATTTTGCATTATTCCACTACATGTCTGTGTTTTAAAGTCAAACCATGCCTGATTACTGAATTAACTCCAAACATCCATACCCTGGGGTCTGAGTCTGGCACAGGACACACATGGGTCACAACGTACCATCCAAGACAGACATGGAGCACCATACTCACCCGTGATGGGCCCAACCAGCTGAGGGGGTGCCCGCACAACTGCGCCCACAGACCTATTTAGAAGAGCAACAGTCATGCGCAGAGGTCAGAGATCATGTGGAGTGTCCTGGGGTGGGAGTCCCAGGTATGTGTAGACACGTGGCAGAACCATGTCCTGCATGCTTGAGTCAGGTGGATGTGGAGAATGGTGGGCCAGCCAAGGTTGGATGCATGGAGATGGCACAATTGGGTGTTGGATCACAGTGCCACAAGGTTGTGTTGTGGGTGTGGGCTGAATCCTGAGTGTGTGCGTGGATTGAGAAGGTCATCCTGCAGCTGGCAGTGATCCATCCCCCCATCTCTGTTGGACGTTGATGTGGCCTGGTCGCCGGATGTAGTAGCAGAGCTGTGCAGATGCACCCTGGATGTGGACAAGTATCATGGGATTTCTAACGCACATGTCCGTAGAGTGCAGGGTAGGAGTTGACACGGATGTCATAGTTGACCTGGGGGATGGTCTCCCTCTTGCCTTGAGGTGGATGGAACTGGGGATCTTGTGCATAATGCAGAGTGTGCTGCCGCATGAGGCACAGATGCTGCTGATCAGCATAGCACATGTCAGCAAGCAATCCATGATGAACACCAGCTCGTTTGCCTGGACACTGGGTGCTCTTGCAGCAGGGCCTGCAGCAGCATGCGCCATGTCAAGGAAACAATGCCACAAGTAGCACACAAAGACAAGGATCTCAGGAAGGAACCATGCAAAAGGTGTATGTCAAGGAAGGAATGTCTGGTTCAACATGGCACACACACACACAATGGATTCACATGCGGCACAGTGGCCGTCGTGGAGACTGACATGCCACAAAACCTACACAGTCATGGACATCATGCACAATACAGAATCTAATCCCTGACAAACAGCTTGCATCTTGCTACTCTACACATAGACTCATATGCACCATCTCTGAGAACAATGCCAGACATGCCGCATGCACAGTGGCAACAGACCACCATTGACAGAGATGAGGCACCTTGGAGGCAGAGGGACACCTTTATTACTCATGTGTGTCGGAATGCTAATGCAACTCTGTCAACACATACACAGGTCATGTGGATGAACACGTGGGACCAACACTGGCACCCCCTTACCACCACAGATGCTGGAAATCCATGGCACTGGCACACAAGTGACGGATGACAGCTAAACACCCCCTGCTGCTCACGGAGAGCCTGCAATACACCATTGAGCCCCTAATGGGGAATTCACACACCATGTCAACCCGGTGCAACCCGTATGTTTCCGAGGCCAGTGTTACACACATTGATGGCTCCATCACAATCCCATTACAGATGACTGTCACCAAGTCTGACCATCAATTCAGGTGAATTCTGCTCCAGGTCATGTGCCCCATGGTGAATCTACATGTATGTGAAGTATCCAAACATGAACAGGAGCAGTGCACACACATTCAAAACAAATACCACTCCCAAAAAGCCGTGCTGCATCCCTTACCCGAAGGAGACTTTCAAACTTGTCCGTGCATGTAACGCTGATTCAGCACATGTTGCTGTGTTCATGAGGAATAGCAGGAGCACAACAATGCCACCAGCAGACAGTATGCGCAAGTACCTGTGGATGGGAGACACACCAAAAGTCAGCCAAAAGAAGCACATCCGCATGCATGTGCATGTACTCGACACGTATTAGGTTGTCAACATGCGAGGTGACAATGATGACTCTGGAACAACATTATTCTATTGCACCATCACTCGAGTGACACATCCAAACACCTCAGACTCACTTGGAAGACATGCAGATGGACACACACATTGCAACACATGCGACACACAGCCAAATGCGTGCACACTCAGACACTGGAACTCACCACTAAGCAAAGAAGTCGCGTATGAGCAGACTCCGCATGTCCTCTACCGCCTCCTCCTCCTCCACATCACTTGCCTCGTGCCCAAGCCCTTCATCCTCCACGGGTGGATGGTCCTGCTCATCTGGATCCAGGATGAGTGGCACAGCTTTCTCCACTGCCATGTTGTGCAGCACACGAGGAATATCTTGCAGACCTTCACCGGTGCATATGGGAGTGCGCCACCGGTCTTGTGGAGGCAACGGAATCGGCTCTTCAGGAGGCCAAACGTCCTCTCTATCACTCGCCTGGTCCGCCCATGGGCGTTGTTGTAGCGGTGATCGGCAGCCGTGCTGGGGTTGCGGAGAGGCGTGATCAGCCATGGCATGTTGGGATAGCCAGCGTCCCCTACATGGAAACATCATGGACCAGAGTGGGTCAGGAGAAGCAGTAAGACAGGAAGATGAGGTTAAATACAGGACTGCCAGAGTATACCCACCAACAATACATGCCCGTTCGTTGCGCAGCTGCAGCATCATTTCAGGCACCCTGTACGCCTCATGATGTACGCATCGTGTGCTGATCCTGGGAAACGAGCACAGACATGTGAAATCACCATGTTGGCAAGACACACCGCAAGGGCATTAATGGAGTGGTAATGCTTGCGGTTACGGAAGGCTACCTCCTGTGCCTGTGGTGGTACCAAAGCCACATGTGTTCCATCTATGGACCCAATGACATGGAGCATCCCTCCCAGGGCATAGAACTCACGCTTGACAGCTGTCAACTGCTCAGGAGTTGGGAATTTAATGAACTCATCAAGGTGCTCCAACATGGCCTCTAAAAATTCATGCAGAACACGGCTTAACATGGTTTGGGACATCCCACCGACATGGGCAATGGTATGTTGAAAGGTACCCGTGGCCAAGAAATGTAGGGCTGCCATCACCTTCATCTTGCGTGTCAGTGCACCAGGATACCTGTGTAGCGGTTGGAGGTGTGCTGCCAGCCGTGTCGTCAAGTCCACAATCAAACGTTGGGGGAAGCGGTAGCGGCGTATACAGTCATTTTCCCGCATGTCAGCCAAGTCCGGAATTGCTCGAGGGAGAGGCGGAGCCCTGCAGTGAATTAGAAGGGACAACGAAGAGTGAGTACAGTACACCACCAATGTCAATGTACAGAGCACATGCTCAACAGGCAATACACATATGCTACATACAGAGTCAGGTCTGTGCAATATGCCCTGGACACGTTTGCCAGCCATGTGACACTCCTACCAAGAGACAGCTCCAAACGTTGATTCTCAACCTCATTATGCCATGCCATGAAACTAGCTGTGGGCCAGTGTAAGTGAGCAGGCAGACGCATTACAGGAGTTACAGACATCCAAATATGTGCAGAGGAAGGATGTTTATTGTACAGACAGGTTGCGGAACACTAAAGGCATAGGTCATATGTAATAGAAAAAGGACAGACCACACACCTTGCCATGAAGGATTACATGTCAAGAATGATCACACATACATTGAGAGTATGCAGATATGTCCTTGTTTTGAAACTCCGTGTCGATGCATACATACACACCTTACGTCGGATTACATATGTGTGCTGGTGTGCGTAACAGTGTGCCATGCCCATCTACACACAGACACATGTTGGTTGCAGCAACTGCAGATGCATTTGACCAAACACCTTCAGCAAACCTATGGGAACACATGACACACACATGACATAGCTACAGCGTGCAATGCGGGCATTCACTTGTCAGGGGTAACATTCCGTGTACCTGGAATCAGGGGACATTTGCGGGTGTCGGTGACTGTGCCATGCCAGTGACGCATGGCCCACCAAGTCAGTACTACATGCACACATGTCAAAGGAGTGAAGGGGATGTGTGGCACATAGGGCACCATCACACGTGACATGTGTACACAGCCCATCATACTGTAATTAGCTTCACACCTCAGGAGTATGGTGCCACATCACAGCCTGACCCACCTGTGCCCGACACATGTAGTACTGCACAGACGATGCCTTGATGTCCAGCCTTGGCCATGTATGACAGCTCAATCCATTCCTGTGTGCCGCCTGTCACCACTGTCAGGTGTGAATCCCACCGTACATACGCTCCGAGGGCGTGTGTGGGGTCCCTATCACTATGGTGGTGCTGGCGTATGCGTACGCCATAGTGATAGGGACCGTACACGCATGTGTACGGTACGGACTACTGAGTCGTACGCATACGCCAGCACCACCATAGTGATACGGACCTACACGCGTGTGTACGGTTCCGGACTACTAAGGCGTACACATACGCGAGCACCCCCATAGTGATAGGGACCGTACACGCGTGTGTACGGTCCGGACTACTGAGGCGTACGCATACGCCAGCACCACCATAGTGATACGGAGCGTACACGCGTGTGTATGGTTCCGGACTACTAAGGCGTACACGTACGCGAGCACCCCCATAGTGATAGGGACCGTACACGCGTGTGTATGGTCGGACTACTGAGGCGTACGCATACGCCAGCACCACCATAGTGATACGGACCGTACACGCGTGTGTACGGTCCGGACTACTAAGGCGTACACGTACGCGAGCACCCCCATAGTGATAGGGACCGTACACACGCGAGCACCCCCATAGTGATAGGGACCGTACACACGCGTGTGTACGGTCCGGACTACTAAGGCGTACACGTACGCCAGCACCACCATAGTGATACGGACCGTACACGCGTGTGTACGGTCCGGACTACTAAGGCGTACACGTACGCCAGCACCACCATAGTGATAGGGACCGTACACACGCGTGTGTACGGTCCGGACTACTGAGGCATACACGTACGCCAGCACCACCATAGTGATACGGACCGTACACGCGTGTGTACGGTCCGGACTACTAAGGCGTACACGTACACCAGCACCACCATAGTGATAGGGACCGTACACACGCATGTGTACGGTCCGGACTACTAAGGCGTTTACGTACGCCAGCACCACCATAGTGATACGGACCGTACACGCGTGTGTACGGGCCGTTTCCCTATGGGTTTGCTCGCGTATGCGTACCCATAGTGATACGCCCCGTACACGGGTGTGTACGGGCCGTTTCTATGCATTTGGGGTGCCCTAGGGCCCTGGAACTCACCGTACCTGTGTGTGAATGTCCAAATTACATAGGGGACACATGAGGGACAAGTATAAAGCCCTACATGCATGCTGGTTGTCATGGAGACCGAGTTTAAAGTTTGAATTTTTTTCATCAGGTGGCCAGCTAAAGTCGGTTTGAAAGAATCTACTTTGTTGCAAAGTGGTTGTTGAGTTGACATCATGCTCAGTAAAAAAAAAACAAAGCCACTAACTGTGGTAGGTTTAAAGGGATTGGAGGAAACATAGGATGCAAATGTGAGTGACCAATCACTCTGTACTCCTGTGAATGAAACAGGGCAGCAAGGCAGATATAAGGCAGCCAGGTCCCATGAGAGAGCACTTGCCTGCACATCCTTTGATTCCACAACACTGCTGCTGCTCGTGAATCCTCTGGCACCATGTCCAGGTCTGTGGAGAGGGCCCAGCCTTTCACCCACGAGGAGAACCAAGCCCTGCTGGATGTGATCCTCCCACAGTACACCATGCTGTATGGTCGACCAGGGGTTCAGGTGAGTGCTGAGTCCACTAGCAAAGACTGTGCCCCTTTTTTGTGACTGTGACTTCTGCCATTGTGTCCAGGTGTAACACACATGCAATGTACTGTAGGGTGGGACCCGGGTGGGGGAATGCCTATTGTCTCCCAGCCAGAGCATGCTGTGGTGCATGTCTGTTCTCCTCACTTGCATTGTGTGTACTGTGACAACCACTGCATGTGGCATTACACATTCTGCCTGTCTAATCCTCCTGGGAATGTTGTTACTACAGTCCTTATGTGAATCTGTGGTCCCCCCAGTGTGACAGGTGGCAGTACCCACAGATGTGTGTTTGTTTAGTGTACCTGTGCTGAGAGTGTACAAATGATGTGTTTGTCCCCTGGACATTGGTGTGTGTGTGTAAGTCCCCTGTCATGTGGGTGAGTGCATATGTGGAGTGTAGCACCCCAGCTGCATGAGGGATGGATATACCCTGCCCATCTGATGTGAGCAGGGAGCAGTGCTGTGTGTCTGCGGTGATGGGCCAGCCCCACACCTATGACACCCCCCAGTCCAGTGGCACATGTGCAGAGTGAGGTGTGTAGCTGCAGTTGGCAATGGCAGGTGATTGTCCTGTGGCTGTGTGTGTCTGTGTACTCTGCTGAGGGCGCCTCAGTGGCTTGTGGCATGTGACTGCTTCGAGGTGCTGCACATAATCCTGGTGTCGCTTGTGATGCCCAGTGTTAGCCTGGATGATTGATTGTGTCGTACCCCTCATGCCACCTGTGTACTCTACAATGCCACCTAGTGCATTTTGCCTTCCACAGAGGAACATGTCCCCATGACACAGGTGTAATGAGTTTGATGCATTCTATGCCCTGTTAAAACCAGCCAAATTGTTCTAATGTGTGTCTCTGTGACATGTCGTAGGTGTATTGATGTTGTCTCACTTTTTCATCCTCACAGGTAGGCGCCTGTGCCAAGGAGCAGATCTGGAAGGACGCCGTCAGTGCCGGAGACGGAGGGTCGGAAGCGGCGCCTAGCCCAGGTGAGGAAACGCTGGCAGGATATCCGGTGCTGGACGCGGAGGATCGCACGGGTCCTGCTGGGGGACTCACCTGTGAGCCAAAAGAACCATGGGCGCCGCCGTATGACCCACATCCACAAGCGTGTGCTGGCGGTCGTCTTCCCTGACATGGACAGGCGCTTACGGGAAAAGCAGCAGCAGGAAGGGGGTAGGTACATGTGTGTTTGTTGTGTGTCACCAGCATTTGTGAGTGCACAGTTGCATGGATACACTGCCAGGGTTTAAATGTGCAGTGCAGTTCCTGGTCCTCAAAGTGTAGCGGTGCTGTCCTTCCTCCCTTCCCCTCCTTGTCATGTGTACCCTGGTCTGTGTGTAGTCACACTTGCACAAGGTTATCTAGGCTGCCAGTTTATCGATGTGCCCAATGCTTGCAGCTTCATGGGTGGGGGTGGTGTGTAACAGGTTTTGGGACCTTGCCTGTGCCCTGTCCAGTTCAGTACTTGTGGGGTCCATGTCAGTTGTCACTGCTGCTGAGTCCAGACATAGGAGTGTGTTCAGGACCATGGAGTAGTGTGGCCACTACTGTCCCCTGGGGCATCTTTTCCTAGGTATCATGTGTGTAATCCAAAAATGTCGACAATCTCTGTGTCTACAGCATAGGTTGTGCTCTGTGCCATTGTACCCTGGCACCATTTGTATTTACGTAAACTCTGCTACATGTGTCCACTGTACAGGCTGACCAAATGTCCCTTGTTCATACTCACGGGGGCCAGTGCCTGTGTGTCTTGGTAAAATGATCTGATGATGGCCATTTGTAGAGGATGTATTTGTACCGGCGCACCAGGGGTATTTTGTGTCCAATCAGGATTTCTTGCAGGCCATGTGTTTTTATTCCAGACTAAGAGATGTAAGTGCTTCCTGTGTCTCAAAAAATTGTCTCATGTAGGGGGTGGTTGGTGCGGGCAAGGCCTACATGTCTAAACCTGAAGTCTCCTTGCTAGGTCTGGCCAGTGTGTGATGTTTGTCTGGACATACACTCAAGGTGCAGTGACCCATTAATGTTGGGCATGTTTTTAAGTATTACCTTTGCAGCATGTGCCTACAGTTAATAGACATGGTTCCTGATCATCCCTTTTTACGCCAACGCTGTGTGCTGCAGATGCTGTGCTGGATTGTCCCCAGTGCCTGGCTCCTCTGTCCAAATCGATATCATGTTATTTGCTTTTGTGTCATGCTCTCCATAGTTGGTCAGTGGCATGGTGGGTCAACCAACTGTGTGTTGCAGGGCCTACATATGTACCTTGTATTGTAGATGTTACTCATGTTGCTTTTCAGGCTATGAACTGTGACCTATGTGGATTTGACTCATGTGACATATGTATACAGGTGTCTGATTATTTCCTGTCTCTTCACCTTGCCCACAGCATCGTCGGGGGACACCGAGGGAGACACTGGCACGGACCGTGAGGAGGGAGCGAGCACCAGTGCCAGCAGTGCAGAGTTGTCTGGCACATCGAGTGGCACGGAGGCCGACGGGAGTGCAGCGGAGGACCTGTCCAGTCAAACCACCACCGACTATGACGCAGACGGGTCCGAGGCTGAGCACTCCGAGGGGGCGGAGGCTGGTCCCACAGCTGACACCAGCACTCCATCACTACCCGCCCCCTCCATTCCGATCACCGGCCTCCCACTTGCTCGTGTCCCTTCCCGCCGTGCTCGGTCACCACGTGTCTCCTTCTTGCCAGGCACCGCACCCCCTGCCCCTGTCTCCACTGCTGCCACCAATGCCAAGTCTGTGGACATCCTGCGGCAGTTGCGGGTTGGTCAGACTGCGACGCTTAATGTCCTCCATGGCCACAGCCGAGTGCTCGACCAGATGGAGGCATACTTGGAGGGCATTTCAGCCGCGCAGTCTGACCAACGCAACTTGCTGAGGTCCATAGACTCGACACTGACTGCAGCAGTGGGTCTCCTGCAGCGCTACGTCCCACCCCCTACCCCTGCCCCATCCACACTTCCCACTCCCATGCCTGTCCCACGTACACCCAGACGTCAGCATGCACGCACCCCACCAGACACAGGCACCACACCAGCAGGGCAGGCCAAGCGCACACCTCCTGGCACGCACACACAGGGTGAGGTAGGCACACCCACTGGGTCGGGGGGCAAACGTAAGTCACGCAGCCAGAGTGGGAGTCCCCATTCCGCAAAATCCACTCCCTCCAAATCCACTCCCCTCAGCTCTCCTGGCCACGAATCCAGCAAAGATTCCTTCATGGCCGCTCTGTCCCTGAGCCCAAAAGTGACACCACCCCGCAAGCGGTCAAAGGAGTCCCCGGTCAGGGTAGTTGAGTGCCCCCCCTGTCCACACCTTCCCCCAGTGGCGCTGTGACCCATCCCTCCGACACCCCCCCTCCTTGGGGCCTGTGGTTCCTTCGGGTGCAGGGGAGACGCTGGGGGACCTTGCTGACATGTGCCGCGCCATCCTCAACCCCTCCTTTGGCGCTGCCCCACCCCCTGTGGTGGAGGCCTCCGTCCCTGCACCCACAACGCCTACCCTTGCCCCTCCTGTCCCTGCGGTGCCTGGTCCTTCCCCCCCACATGATGCCCCCCCCTGTGGAAGACAGGGTGGTCTGAACTGTGCAGGCAAGCTAGGGGACACGCGTCCCACTGTGTCCCCCATCCAGCTGTGACTTATGGACTGCCCTATGGGCTTTGTAAATATTGAAAATTATCCATACAAACATTTTTTGATCATGCTGAATAAAGCAATATTTTTTTCCTTAGATCACTACTGCTTTTCTGGTATTGCTGTTGGTGGGGCTGCTACATGATTTTGGGTGGTGATCATGTGTTGGGTGTGTGGGAAATGTAGTAGTGTGCTGGTCATAGGGGGGACCCTGGTATCTGTGTGCCATCACAAGGTGTTAGCTAAGTTTCTTTGTTCATGTAAGCAGTTACTGCATGGTGACATTGTCCCAAGGTGTGATCCTTCCTCTGTGTACCCTGACATCTTCCCTGCAGGGTGTTTCCAATATGTTGTGCTGAGCTGTGTCTACATTAGCTGGGTGTGTGACGGACCCCTTCAACTTTGGCCATGCATGCAGAGCGATGTCTCCACTTGCATCATCCGTGGCATCCTTGGTGATCACTGTACTTGTGTATGTAGTCTGTTGACATGACTTCATGTGGACATGTTCCCTTTTAGGCAGTATGCATGTGTGTACTCCCAGCCTCGCACACATGTGTTACATGTACTGCAGGGTCTTTGTGCACCTGACTGCCAATTGTGGCCATTGGATCTGTGGGTACTCCACCCTTTTTCTTTCCATGGGCACTGTTGGGAGGCCTCTGCACCCACCCCTCCTGTGTCTGGGCACTGCTGGGGGGACTCAGCACCCACCCCTCCTGTGTCTGGGCACTGCTGGGAGGACTCTGCACCCACCCCTCCTGTGTCTGGGCACTGCTGGGAGGACTCTGCACCCACCCCTCCTGTGTCTGGGCACTGCTGGGAGGACTCTGCACACACCACTCCTGCGTCTGGGCACTGCTGGGAGGACTCTGCACCCACCCCTCCTGTTTCTGGGCACTGCTGGGAGGACTCTGCACACACCCCTCCTGTGTCTGGGCACTGCTGGGGGGACTCTGCACCCACCCCTCCTATGTCTGGGCACTGCTGGGAGTGATAGGCACCCACCCCTCCTGTGTCTGGGCACTGCTGGGAGTGATAGGCACCCACCCCTCCTGTGTCTGGGCACTGCTGGGAGGACTCTGCACACACCCCTCCTGTGTCTGGGCACTGCTGGGAGTGATAGGCACCCACCCCTCCTATGTCTGGGCACTGCTGGGAGGACTCTGCACACACCCCTCCTGCGTCTGGGCACTGCTGGGAGGCCTCTGAACCCACCCCTCCTGTGTCTGGCCATGTACGCTCCATACATGGACGGGTGGGGGTACGGTCCGTACATACACTGTTGGGGTGGGGGTACGCTCCATACATACACTGTTGGGGTGGGGGTACGCTCCATACATACACTGTTGGGGTGGGGGTACGCTCCATACGTACGCGGGTGTGGGGGCGGTCCGTACATACACGGGTGGGGGTACGCTCCGAACATACGCGGGTCTGGGTACGCTCCATGCATACACGGGTGGGGGTACGGTCCGTACATACACTGTTGGGGTGGGGGTACGCTCCATACATACACTGTTGGGGTAGGGGTACGCTCCATATGTACGCGGGTGTGGGTACGGTCCGTACATCCACGGGTGGGGTGTGTGTACGGTCCGTACATACACGGGTGGGGGTACGCTCCGAACATATCCGGGTCTGGGTATGCTCCATTCATACACGGGTGGGGGTACGGTCCGTACATACACTGTTGGGGTGGGAGTACGCTCCATACGTACGCGGGTGTGGGTACGGTCCGTACATCCACGGGTGGGGTGTTGGTACGCGCCGTACATACACGGGTGGGGGTACGGCCCATACCCAGGCCTTTAGAACGTGGGTACGGGCCATACCGCCATTATTGGGGTGACGTAGGGGTGGGCGTGGTACGACTCGTACCCACGCTCTTAAGGCATGGGTACGGTACGTACCGGACTTGTTGTGTTGCCGGTTCGCGTCTACATCCACTTCCGTTGCTGGACACGCCCCCACCCCCTCGAAGTGACCAGGCCCTGCAGGTCAGGTATGTTCAGGGCATGTATGATGTGTGACTTGGGTGGGGGTTATGTGTCCTGCCCCTGCCCCCCCCTTTGCCCCTGGGTGTTGTTCTGACCTTCTGCGGCGTCTGCGTCGGTTCCTGTAGAGCAGGTGGACTGCTATGAGGGCTGGGATGACACGTAGGTTCGAGTCCATGGCTGTCCGTCGCGTACAGGTGCTCCTTGCGCATGTCGTCCTGATTTCCCGGCAGTTTTTGGCAGTTAGAAAATATAATCCGTGTGGGGTGACGTCGGTACGGATCGTACTTCCTGGTTCGTGTAACGCAGCCTGTATGCGTCCCAACGTCACGTCGGCGCTTTCCCGGATCACATTTGTATGTATATTTTC
This sequence comes from Triturus cristatus, assembly GCF_964204655.1. Lineage (NCBI taxonomy): Eukaryota > Metazoa > Chordata > Amphibia > Caudata > Salamandridae > Triturus > Triturus cristatus. The sequence continues at coordinate 85,905,412 of NC_140580.1, read as the reverse complement.
GTCGGTCGGTGTTTTGTACGATTTGTACGGAAATGGCGTTTCCATACGAATCGTACTTGCATTTTTGTAATGTTTTTTCACCGGGTACGAGTCGGACGGAGAAAATGCTCCGTCCGACGGTTCGTACCCGGTTTCTCCAGGATCGGAATCGACGCCTCTATATTTTATTTTCGATATTTTTGTACTTACCATGTTGTAGATAGGATGTCGATATTCTTGACATCGATATTTTTGCTCCGATATTTTTGTAGGTCAATTTTTTGACCTTCGATATTTTGTCAGTGATCCTATAAATGCGAGACCTATTGCATTGCAAATGCTTGTTTGTTGTTGACATTAAGCAAACGAGTTTGCACGAGACCGGAAGCACGACTTTAGCAATAATTATGGCCATCAGCCGCCATTTCACCTCGGTGAATGTCGGCGGGTTATAAACTATCAAAATTATAGAGAGCAAATGCCCGGTGCAGACAGGCGCATGCGGATTTTGGTGCGGAAAGGACCAAACCACACTTTGTTCCCCTTTTTGGTAGAAAAAAAATCACATATGCAGTTATTTATTTGCGCGAATAAATACGGATCATCTGGTATTGTTTTCATCTTTAAAAACCCCTCACCACCACTGAGCCACAGGGCCTCAGTAATTAGTTACTGGGTGCCATAACAAACACTTTGCACCACTTGTAACGGCCCTCCCTGCTGCTGGGGATGGATTGTAAAGTGCAGGGCACACGAAATCGATGTTTGAAATGTTCATAGTAGCACTAAGGTCACAGTGACAAATGTATACGCCTTTTAATACATGAATGTATGTGAGTGTATAATGCAATACGTGCCTCGTATCTATAGCACTTACAGATGACCTCTCACAGAGCAGATTGTGGTGCAAGTGTAGTGTTCCATGTAGACTGGCATTCTTCAACACTACGTGGTTACAGGCCATAACTACCTCAGGCCTTCTCAGTTCACACAACGGTACTTTGACAGCAGCTTTTTTAGTGCATTTTACTCGTTTTTTGAACGTGACGTGGACAAAGAAATCAGAAGTGGTCATTTTTGACATAAAAGTAACAAAGATGAATGTAGTTCTGGTTTCCCTATTTTGGGGGCATGCACCTCTTAGCAGTACATTGGTCTGTGGTGATGACCTGTAGAGAGGAGGGTTATCACATCCTGGTATGGTGAGGAGATGGTGTGATTTGTTCCTAATATACTCTAGTGTATACATTATGTATTGTATGTTCGTGACTCTACCTGGTTGTCGGAGGTCAAGAATCTTATCCATGTACTTAACCCCGCCACATGCAAAACCTCACACATCACCAACCAGGTACTGTACTCTGGCATTAATTCTCAAACCTTGGTGGCCACTGAGAGAGAGAGTGAACAAGTGAGGAATACATTCCAGTTACTCATCCCTCAATCTGGCCCATATAGTTTTCTCATAAACTCTGAAGCATCTTACTGATCTTACTCATTTTTGCCTAGGAGAACCGCCACCAGCTGTCATAGTCAGGGCCGGCATTAGTGCTGTTGGCACTCGGTGCGACAACCATTTTTGGCGCCTTGCATCCTATGACCGCCTCCTCAGATTCTGTCACTACAACCAGGAAAAACTGCCCCTCATCTCTCCAATCGTAAGTTATTGTTAAACACCGCACCCCTCTGACGTCAGCGCCCTCCTACACAGGTCAGCTCCCAGTGCGGCAGCAACAGTCGCACTGCCCTAAGGCCGGCCCTATTCATAGTAATACAGGAGTGCTACTGCTGGAGCAGAGTTTTCTGTTGAAAATTCATCGGGTTTTGAAGCTTCAGTTGTCTAAACGTGGTAAAAATAAAATTACTAATTTTTAATCATTAATTATGTGTTTTGTGTAAATGTTGTTTTTTTTTTTTTATTATTAATCAACATGTATGTATTAACAAGAGAAAAAAACGACACGAGGGACGCTTATGTGTTGCTATTGACAATGTGCATGTTTTATTAAATAAACGTTGCTGAGTGCTGTTTATTTTTAAGCACGAAATGCTCTTCGAATTAATGCTTTTCTATGTTGCAAGAGCTAGATAATTGCATACACATAAGGGTATTAGTGGGGTTAACACTGTTCAATCACTATGCTGTGGTAACGTTGTTTTTGTCTCTTTTAATTAAGATGGTCTATTGTGGCCTATTGTGGCCTAAATAAAGATGGCCGATACGAAAGGCCTGGCCTCGAGTAGAATTCGTGACGAGAGAGAGCCTTGCTGAATATGGTCCTGAAGTCAGCTGACCACAGTCCTTGCTTTGCCTGATTGAAAATTTCCGTGAGGACAGCAGCAGTTTTGGGCGATCTCCAAGTGAAATGAAGCGTCCTTGGCAGCTTTGGGAAAACAAAGGAGCTTTAAAGAAAGACTCTGAACTATGATCTAATTGCCGTGGAGACGTGGAGTTACACGATACAAATGTATTTTTTGGTTCCTGTTCCGTTATGTTTATTTTGTGATTTTTCCTGAGCGGAGATTTTTAAATGTAGCGATGCTACATCCTTTCCTTCTCGCTTTGCTCAGAGGTTTGACGGAAGAAGTTATTACAAATTATATTTTTCTTTGTTCAACTTGCTATAAGAATTGTTAGCCTAGAGAGGGCTTTGCCACTTGCCATTTGCCTTTTGCCGCGTTCCGAATCTGCGTTGGTGAGGATCGTTGCTGAGAGGACTTCGTCTTGAGAAACTTTACCGAGAGACTTGTCCTGACCTGTTCTGACATTTAGCTAGAATAGGTAACTATGAGAAAAATGATTTATTCTGATTGATTTTCTTTGACTAATTTTAGATAAAGCAATATAATTTTGAATATGGTGTTGGTTCTTATTTCTTGTCAATTATTGAGTATCTTATTTTGATTATTATTGTATAGATTGTTTAGATTATGTTTAAGGGCAGTCTCAATAACCAGATCTTATCGACCCTGATATAGATGCAGGGTGTTTAGGAGTTTTTCTTTCCACAGGTTATTGCTGGTAGAGTATTTGAGCGTATGTTAGTGAAATGGGCCCCAGTGTATGAAGAATGTATGTGCGTGTAACTGTGAGATTACTCTATCTGTGGAAGTAGGGATATTATATGCACCCTGATCTCTATCAATTTCCTGGTAGCAGAGGATGGTTATTGATGATTGTCTTGATCTGATTAGATTACATATTGATTATTGATTATTGATGTTGGTATATGTACTAATACTATATGTTGGAGTTGTCATGTTGAGTTATATGTAGTGCTTCTGGAATTTGGAAGCTGGTAGCAGTTCCGTAGTAGGGCAGAGGGAAGTATATGCTGCTCTCGGGAAAGACGGGATTGTTGGTCCTGTATGTATGCAGGAAAATTCACATTGTCTGGGTTCGGAATCAGTGACATTATTGTATGTTACTATTAGAATATATTTCTGGTATATAAGGAGTGTGTATGGTAGTGAAAGTTATCTGTGAAACTCTGGTCTTAAGTCCCAGGGATCCGTAAGGTTTGCCGTTAAAGCTTATCGCGGGAGGAGTAATAGGTATTCTCTGAGCTTGTTTGAGGAACTGGGCAAGGTAAACTGCTTGGTTAATGTGTGTTATAATTCTGTAGTGGAGCAGATTGTTTGCTGTTCTCGGGAAGCAGGATTCTGTGTGTATGTACTATATTTTCTTGCATGAATGTGCGTGAATGTATATACATTTAGTTGATTGTAAGACTCTTTGGATAAGTCCTAGAGGAAACAGTTAATGAATGTATGTTAGAAGGGCAGAGTAGAGGAAGTGCTACTGTGTCAACGAGAGGTTCTTGTGAAATAGATTTCTTTTACTATTCTGTGGTTAGCGAAGCAGACAATGGAGATGTTTATATGTTGTAACTAATAGATTTTGTAGAAATTTTGACACGAAGTCTACTGAAAAGGTTTTGTAAAGGAGGGGTAGACGAGTGACAGGAGACAGGAGACAAGCGACTGCAGCGACTGCTGACGTCAGGAAGACCGCGCTCTGATTGGATAGTAGATCAGAATAGTGTTCGCGCTGGGATTGGTGCGTTGGTGTGAGCCGCGCAAGGATTGGAAGAGCTATTCTAGTGACGTAGATGCTCCAGGATTGGTGTGTTAGTGTGAGTCGCGCTATTATTGGTTGAAAATCTGTATTGTATATTTATAATACGGAAAAGAGTAGAGAGTTTTGGTAAAAACTAAAATGTATTACCAAGAAGAGAAAAAGAAGAAAACATTCTTTGGAAAAATTAAAAAGTGGTTTAACAAGGATAAAGATGTTAAGACGAGAGAGGGTGAATTGTTACCTCCACCGAAAACACCTGCATCCTACATGGCTGCAAGATATGGGTATCATACCTGTATATGGTTGGAGAATTGGGTTAGTTATACTAAAGAAGATTGTGTTCTAGCATTTCCAGAACATGGTTCATTTAATTTGGCCGTGTTGAGAAATTTGCGGGAAAAGATGTTATGTCTTGACCCGAGACCAAGACCTACACAGTTTGAGGCTTTAGTGGAATGGGAAGAGGAAGTACATGAGCGAGAAAAACAGAGATCTGGAGGACAGTACAGGTACATGTTTGGGAGGAGACATGATCGTGAGACTCATCATGATCGAATGAAAAGGTGGCGAGATGCTAGTATGTCAGAGGGATTATATCCAATGAGAACAGTTGAAGAAGGAGCAGAGAGGGTTCCTGAGGCAGAAATGAGAAGATATGGAGTTAATGAATATGAAGATGAAGTCTTGAATGACATGATTTACAAAAGACCACCTCCATATAGACCAGAACCAGAAGAGAGTACACCAGTTGTTTCTCCAATAAGAGATACAGTTTGTATCATTGAGACAGAAAATGTGACACCTGAATCAAGAAGTGGTAATTCTTTCAGGGAGAAAGTGAATCGAAGTGGTGACGAAAATGCAAGAGAATTAGCTAGAACTACAACAGAGCTGACTGAAAAGATTAGGGAGTTAACGAAAAATCTAGAAGCTGTTACGGTGCCTGTAACAATAGGTCCGGTTATGCCTGTGTTTGACAAGCAGAGAATAGGTGAAAATGGTTTGGTGATTCCATATGTTGGGAATAATTTGATAAGTTCAGTTGGTCCTTCAGGAGATTCAGAAAAAAGGACAGAAAGTAGTGACCTGAGACAGTCCAGACGTGACACATGTAGTGAAATATTAGATGCTAGTGAAGCTAGTTGTTCAGGGATGCCAATTTTAGAACCGCAAAAGAGAGTGGTTCCAGTGAGGAAAACTACTGCAATAACAGCTGAAGATTTGAATGATTGGATGAAAGTTCTTCAGAAAAAGGATAAAGATTTGCAAACAATTGATGTGGCTAGGTTACGGGTAGAATTAGAAGAGCTTGTTACAGGGACAGTTCCAACAGAAATTCTTAAGAGTCATCATGATGGTGAACTAATGTTCATGTGCAAAAATATTACCTGGAGAGCGAGAAATACACATGACAGGTTAAAAGCAATAGCGAATGAGCAGGGAGTTGACATTGATAAGGTTAAAGCTTTGCAAAAAACCTACAGGATGGATTTTTCAGAAAAGGATATTGAGAATTTGAATGCGACTGGTAGAACAGGACAGATTAAAGAAATGGTTGCATTATTGAGAAGATGGGGAGATGTAGAAAAATGGAAGGATAGGTGGTATAAGAAAAGAGAGGAATCTGAAGATAGAACAACTTATTCAGCTTTTCCAGTGAGAGAAAAAGAGAAATCAGTGGATAATTATCCTATGAGAGAAATACCTGGAGGAGGATATGTACATGTTCCATGGACCAGACAGGATATTTTATCATTTACGAATGATTTTCCTCGATTGAGAGAAAAGCCTGTCGAGTGGTATAGGCAGGTAGATAGGTTTGTGAAATTATCAAAAATGCTGTGGATTGACCTGAATAGTCTGTTTGATATAATTGTTCCAGCAGATTTGTGGACTGAGTGTAAAATAGTTGTGAGTTGGCCTACTGAGGAATATCCAAGAGATCCAAGAACAGGAGCACCAGATCCAGAGGTAATGAGAAAGTATGATCAGGTGATGGTATACCTGAAGAGTAAAGTACCTGCAAAAGAGACAGATTGGGTAAAAATAGATAGAACACAACAGGAAGCAAAGGAATCAGTTCATGCTTCTTACGAGAGGCTGATACTGGCGTTTAAACAATTCAGTGGAGATGAACACCTGGGTGACAAAGATTTGAGTCATTTTGTATACAGATTTGTATATGGTCTTAGACCTGAAATTGGTGAGAGAATTCGTGAGCATACAGTGGATTGGCAGAGTAAGAAAATAGATGAGATTCTGAGACATGCTAAATATTTCAGTGATGAAATTGAAGCAAAACAAAGAAAGCTGAAGGAGAAAGCAATGTGGGCACAAGTGAAAGTTGCAGAAAGACAGGAAGCACAGTTGATGGAACAGGCCAATAATCCAGGAAATAATGCAGGGAATAGACCTAGATATGCAGGGAAAGGAAAGGGGAATTTTGAGGAAGCGAAAAAAAAGTTTCCTTGTCACAACTGTGGCCAATTGGGACATTGGAGGAATGATTGTACGAATCCACCATTAGTGAATAATGAGGGTAAAACCTTGAATCAACAGGTGCAGAACGAGGGGAATAATCAACAGCAGCAACAGCAGAAAGTTGTGAGACAGCAGAGTCAAGAGCCAAAACCGCCCTTGCCGCAGAATAGAGGAGCACAAAAGTATAATCAGGATTCGGGATTCTACAATGATGAGCAGGTAAACAAACCAAGGCGTTCTAATCAGGTACAACAGTACTTGTTAAAGAATGAAGGGAGTGAGTCTGAGGGTGATTATTTATTTATTTATTTTTTTAAACCGTTTATTGCAATCTCAAATATATACAAGTATGGGCCTACAACCTTCCGGCCGGCCGCTAAAGTGACAAAAGCACATGACATACATACTAATAAGGCACTTGGCTTTGCATAAACGATAAAGCAGGAGGTATCAACAACGTGGGCCACATAACTCTGAACCCACAATACGGTTTCGTTTTCTACAACACAACAACATAAAACCACACCCGCAAGGCAACCCACGATCAAAAATGACGACATGTGCTCCTCAAGTGGGGAGCCCCAACCATCTAAAGGAATCCAGAGGGGGGGAGGGAAACTGATCCAGGACTGGGAGAACAATGTGCCCAGGGCTGAGGGAGGGGGTCAACTATGGGGATGGAGCTGGTGACGCGGGAGGCAACAAAGGCGGCTCGCAAATACCCCCGCGGTAAGCGTTCCAGGGGCCCCACATCTTCACCCATGCCCCAGGCTTACCCCGCGCCACATATACCACCTTTTCTCGGAACATGCACCAATCCATATGTTCTTTCCAAGCCGACACCGCCGGGGGCCTCTGAGATCCCCACAGCTGAGCAATGTCACGTTTAGCTATCATATATCCCAGAGTCACCCATCGCGTCTGCGGAACCGAGTAATCAGTCGGTTCCCACACATTCAGCAGGCATCTCCTCGCTTCAGGCAACAGCGCGACATGTGTAACCGCTCGCAGGACCTCATGCACACCACGCCAGAATCGCTCCACCCTCGGACATTCCCACAAAATGTGTAAAAAAGTCGCCAAAGCACCACACCCACGCTTACACAATCCGTCCTCGGCATAGCCCATACGCTGAAGCCTTGGCCCCGTCATATACACCCGGTGGAGTATCTTAAGCTGGACGAAGCGAAGGCGAGCCGGGATGGCCACCTCCTTCGGAGAGGCCACCGCGGAAATCCAGTCCTCGTCGTCCAACTCCAGCCCATCGGCAACCCAAGCCTCGCGGAGGCCAGTCAGTAAGCCCGAGCGGTCATTTATCAATTTCTTATAAATGAGGGAGATCGTGCTGTCCGGAACGTGGCCATCTAGCACTCTATCCTCCAGGGGGGAGGACTCCGGGATGGAGGCCACGTCTGGGAAGACGGAACCCAGTGCGTGACGGACCTGCAGGTAGCGAAAGTATTCACTGCCCTGCAGCTGAAACTCCGCCTGCAGCGTCTCGAATGTCTTGAATCCTCCCCTCGTCCAGAGATCTCCCACTGTACTGATGCCTATCATGTCCCACCTCTCGAAGCCCTTCGAGGTCCACAAAGAGCCAAGCCTCTCCGACGCATACAACGGTGACGCCCGGGTCAAACGGTCCTTCCATCCCATAGCTGCATTAGCCGCGTGCCATACTCGCACCATGACACGCGTGGGTCCCGTCAAGCGGGAATCGGGCACGCTAGTGTAGAGCGCTCGATTGTAGTCGCCACCGGGCAGGAGCATTTTGTCCATTTCAAATGCCGGGTTTAGGGCGGGCCCATAGAAGCCGTGATTAATTGCAGCTAACTGGGAGGCCCAGTAATACCGCTTAATATCCGGGAGGGCAATCCCTCCGTCGTACCACGGGAGCGTCAATTTTGCCAGGGCTATACGCGGCCTCCCGTCCCAAAACAGACGGCGCTGTAAGCTTTCCACCTCACGGAAGTAGCGCGCCGGGACCAAGTCCATAGTGTTCTGGAGAGCGTACAAAAAGCGCGGCAATGACATCATCTTGAACAATGCCGCCCGGCCGAGCGGCGAAAGCGGCAAGCGCCGCCAGCGCGCGACGTCCTCCTTCAAGCGCTGGAGGGGGGGAAGCAAGTTTCGCTCGTAGCGGGCCACCGGGTCCAGCGTGATATAGACCCCCAGGTATCGAAATCCCTGCGAGGCAATCTGGATCGGACAGCCCCGAGGGAGGACAGGAGCCTCCCCGGAAAGCACATAGACACAGGATTTAGCCCAGTTGATGACAAGGCCAGAATTTCGGCCAAAGGAGCGCAGAACATCGACCAGGACAATCAGTGATTTGCGCGGGGAGGCTAGGTACAAAAGGATATCGTCAGCGTAGAGGGACACGCGGTCCTCATACTCGGGGGTCCAACGGAGACCTCGGATAGAAGGGTGCCACCGCAGCCACTCCGCCAGGGGTTCCAGGGCCAATGCAAAAAGGAGCGGCGACAGGGGACAACCCTGTCGTGTGCCCCGTCCCAGCACGAATGGGGCCGAGACTCGACCATTCACCACCACCTGTGCCAATGGGTCCGAGTACAACAATTTGACCCAACTGATGAATCCTGGGCCAAATCCGAATTTCGCCAACATCGCCCAGATGTAGGGCCACTCGAGCGTGTCGAACGCCATGGTGGCGGCCAGGGATGCCAAGATGGCCGGCTCCCGCACGAACGGAACACGCGCGAGCACCCCGTGCATGCGCCGCAGATTAAGGGCCGTATTGCGATGGGGAATGAAGCCGGACTGGTCTTGGTGGACCAGATCGCCCACCACGCCGACCAGCCGGTTAGCGAGCACCTTGGCGAGGATTTTAGGCTCTGCGTTTAAAAGCGAGATAGGCCGGTAGGATGTAACCCGGTCCCGCGGTCTGCCCTCCTTGTGGAGAACCACGATGGTAGCCAGATGCTGGTCCGGCGGGAGGGAGCCCCGCGAGTGAGCCGCAAGGAACATAGCGCGGAGGTGGGGTGCCAGTACGTCCGGTCGCAATTTATACAGCTCGATAGGAATGCCGTTCGGGCCCATGGCCTTGCCAGAAGCGACCGAGCGGATGGCGAGGGCAATTTCGTCCGAGGTTGGGGCGACATCCATCAATTCCCTGTCCTCCATTGAGAGGGAGGGCAGCGCGATGTCACGCAGCAGGGCATGGGAGTCCTCCTCCGGGCAGGGGGAAACCGGGGAATATACCTCGCGGAAATAATCCGCGAAGCAGGAGACAATGCCTTCCGGCTCAGTGACACGTACACCATCCATTCTTTCAATCAGCGGGACCACACGACTAGCTCTCTCCTTCTTATCCAACCACGCAATCAACTTACCAGCCTTATCACCCACATCATACAATCGCCCCTGTTGCTCTCTGCTGAGGCCCCTGGCCGCCTCCGTGACGAGGGACCTATATATATATGCTTAAGGTGTAAAACGTGCAGCGCAGCGTCAGTCACCCCACTCCCCAGACCACCCTCCAGTTCAGTGATTTCGGCCTCCACTCGGGTCACCTCCTCCTGTGCGCGCCTCCGGGCATGGGAAATAAGGGAGAGGGCCTCCCCTCTAAGCACAGTCTTGAAAGCCTCCCACAGGGAAATGGCAGACGGGACAGACCCCACATTCTCCTCAAAGTACCGTTGCAAGGATTTAATCAAATCAGCACGAATGGTGGGATCGCGCAGGTACCAGGCATTGATTGGAGCTACCCTGCCCTCCCCCCTCGGGAAGACATCAAAGTGCAACAGGAGTGGGGAATGATCTGAAATACCCCGCGCCAGGTGGCGCACCTCCCCCACTCTCCCGGCATAGGCCGCAGGAACAAGGACATAATCAAGCCGCGATAGGCTACCATGGGCCCCCGAATGGAAGGTGTACTGCAGCTGAGCGGGATGCTTTAGACGCCAGCAGTCCACCAATCCCAGCGTGTCCAAAAGGCCAGACAGCCACGCTTGTGCCCGGGGGAGGTCCCTAGGGGGATAACGATCCAGAGTCCCAGAAGCCACCGCATTGAGGTCCCCCCCAACCACCAGAAGCCCCCCCGGAAGGTCGAGCAGGAGGCGTCCCAGGTCCGCAAAGGTGGTGGACTGTAACCCCGGTGGGACGTACACTGAGACAAAGACGACTACCCTGCCCTCCATTCTCCCCACCAAGACAGTGTAGCGTCCCCTCTCATCATGGCGCACCTCGTCTATTTCTAGCGGGAGCGAGGTCTTGACCATAATGCCCACCCCTCGCGAGCCCGATGTGAAGCCCGAGTGAGCCACCAAACGATAACCACGTCTATTCATGGCACAATAGGAGTTACCAATGAGGTGTGTCTCCTGCAAAAAGACCACATCAGGCGAAATCCGTTTCAGATATTGCAGGACCACACCCCGCTTAATCCTATCACCCAGTCCGTTAACGTTCCAGGACAGCAAAGTCAGGTCCCTACCCCCCATCACGTACAGAAGCCATCATTAGTCCCCCCGAGAGCATCTCAAAAAACCCAATACAATAAAGGGTCTGCCTTGCGGTAGAAACGAACCACACCCCACCCCAACCCACCCATCCCAACAGAACTCCCCCCACCCTGCACCCCTGCATGAGCCCAAACAGCCCCCCCAAAGTGCAGTGTGCCTGTCGCCCCATGGAAAGAAAACTAACTAGTCCCCCAGAGGAGGAGGGAGATCCCCCGAGAGACTCCACACGACCTCCGCAGGAGGGGAACTTACCCTAACAGTCAATGGTGACAATAACACAGTCCAGAGCAAGGCCTACCATTAGTCCCTCAGTCCTGATCCGGCGGGCCCTCCCCACCAACCGCTCCCCCCCCACCTCCCCGGCCCCGATCTCCGGGCAGAGTGTCCAGCCAGTCCCCGGCCGCCTCGGGACGATCAAAAAAGTGCGTGCGGCCATCCACCTCCACCCTCAGCTTAGCCGGAAAAAGCATCGCATATTTGATATTCAGGTCCCGTAGGCGACGTTTGACACCGAGAAAACTCAGTCGCTGCTTTTGGACCGCCGGAGTAAAGTCAGGATAGAAATTGATATCCATATTGTCAAGTCTAACTGGCCCTTGTAGCCTGGAGGTCTGCAGGATAGCGTCCCTGTCCCGAAAATTGAAAATCCGGGCGATGAGAGGCCTCGGAGGGGCTCCGACCTTAAGCCTACCCCCGGGGACCCTGTGGGCACGTTCCACTGCAAAAAATTTACTCAGCCCCCGAGGCTGGAGATGGGTGAGGACCAATTCCTCCACGAACAGATCCGCTGCCTCTGCCTCGCGTCCCTCCGGCACCCCGATAATGCGGACATTATTCCTCCGGGCCCGACCCTCAGAATCCTCCAGTCTACGATGCATCATGGCGCTCGCCTGGCCAAGCCTGCGCACCTCCTGTTGGAGGGCCGCCACGTCGGACGTGAGGCCCGAAGTAGAGTGGGCCAAAGAATCGACCCGGTCATTTGTTTTGGAGAGATCGGCTCTCACGAGGCCCACGTCCACGAGGACCGAGTCGATCTTCTGCGCCAGAGTGTCAAAGCGCTGGTCCACCGAGGCCTTCATCTCGGCGATGGCGCCCATGACATCTCGGAGGGTCAGGTCCGTGGGCAGAGCAGGAGCGTCAGCCGGGCCCGTAGGGGATCTATGCAGCGCCTCAGGAGATCCCTTCTGGAGGGTGTAGCGGTCCATATTGTTGGATTGATGGGCCGCGCCACGACGGGTCGACTTCACCTTGGCCCGGTCGCCATCTTGTTTTGTGGCCATGGTCGCGGTCCCAAATCGAGCCAAGCTCCTCAAGAAGGGGGTAGACAATCCCGTTCAAGGGCTCCGGGGGGGGGCGACCACCGCTCCACAGGACGGACCGCAGCCGGCGGGCCGGCAGGGCACCCCAACCAGGCCACACCACCGCACACCGCCTCGCGACCCTACCTCGCCTGGCAGCAAGGAGGGCGCAAAAGCGAAAGTGAAAGTGCGGGGTGCGCGAGTCGCCCAGCCTTGCCCGCCGCTGTTATTCACTTTGTCGCTGGATCGCCCCACAACTCCAGTACGGGGGGCCGGCGTGGAGAAGGCCGCAAACCTTAATCGGTGCTCCCGTCGGTGTCCGAGGTCCGAATTGAAAACGGAAAACGGGCGTCACCTCAGCTCGAGTTCAGAAACACAGTCCCCTCATCTAGGACAGGATTCGGTCAGGATTTATGCAGGAGGTCGCGGAGGTCCTCGGGAGCCTCGCACCTACGCGGCCATCTTGGGTGCGCGCTAGGCTCCTCCTCTCCTGAGGGTGATTATTGACGGTGCCGAAGAGAGGAGGAAGAGTGCATACTTGGTGCAACTCTAGAAATAGACCAGGCAGGACCATTTGTGGATGGGAAAATAAATGAAGAGAGTGTTACTTTTTTAGTAGACACAGGTGCGACAAGATCAACTGTCAGGTCAACAGATATTAGAAATCTTCCTCTCTCGGATGAAGCAATCCAAGTAGTTGGTGTAGCCAATACACAAATCAGAACACGTCTTACGGAACCAGTAAGAGTACAGATAGGGAAATTTTCAGACATGCACAGATTTATTGTCTGTGACACGAGTCCAGTGAACCTGTTAGGAAGGGATCTGTTATGCAAGATGAATTGCATAATTTTCTGTACACCGGATGGAATAGCTTTTGAAACACCAGATGAGGATGTTTTGTACCGAGTGACTCTAGAAAACAGGGAAAGTGAGTTAATTGGTGCATTTGCTGTGTTTGATCCAGAGGATTTGCCTCGAGAGCTGAGGGACACAGTGAAAAGGACAGTTTGGGATTTTACTGGAGAGGATGTGGGATTGATGAATAATGTAGATCCAGTGAAAATTGCAGTGAAAGAGGGAATTACATATCCTAACATTCCTCAGTACAAAATGACACCAGAAATAATTGAGGGAATAACTCCTATAATTGAGAAAATGATTCAGCAGGGAGTCCTGAGAGAACTACTAAGTAGTCCGTGTAATTCACCGATAATGGGGCTAAAAAAGCCTAATGGGAAATTTAGGATCGTACAGGATCTGAGGAAAGTTAATCAAATTGTGGTGGCATGTTGTCCTATTGTGCCAAATCCATCAGTGATCCTGTATCAGATTCCACATGATGCTGAGTGGTATACAGTGATTGATTTGTGCCATGCGTTCTTTTCAATTCCATTGCATCATGACAGCCAGCCGATTTTTGCATTTAGGTTTGGCCAGCGTATTTTAGCATGGTGTCGAATCCCACAGGGGTATACAGAAAGTCCTTCGATATTTAATCAGTTGTTGAAAAAATCGTTGGAGAGTTTGATCATGCCTGAAAGTTCAGTACTAGTGCAATATATTGATGACCTACTTGTGGCATCAAAGACACGAGAAGCTTGTGAAGTAGATACCATAGCTTTACTGAATCATCTGGCAGATGGAGGGTTAAAAGTATCTCCAGCCAAATTGCAATTTTGCAAGAAAGAGGTGCATTATCTTGGACATAATATTGAAAAAGGTCTGAGAAAAGTGACTGATGACAGAATCAGAATCATCAGGGAAATGAAAGCTCCAAAGACCCAGAGAGAAGTGAGGATGTTTCTGGGGATGGTGGGTTATTGTCGTCAGTGGATAATTAATTTTTCGCTGATAGCAAAGCCGCTGATTAAACTGACAAAAAGCGAGATGACAGACCCATTGGAACTAGATGGGGAACAAATGGCAGCATTTGAAGAGCTTAAAAATAAAATGTGTGAGGCTCCAGCTTTGGGTATGCCTGATTACGAAAAGGAGTTTGAATTGTACTGCAGTGAGAGAAATGGATGTGCACTTTCAGTGTTAATTCAGAAGCATGGATTACTGAGAAGGCCTATTGCGTACTTCTCATCGACACTTGACCCTGTAGCTGTGGGTTTACCAGGTTGTCTAAAATCTGTGGCTGCAACATGCAGGAGTCTGGAACAGAGTGAGGGAATCATAATGGGATATCCTGTAAGGGTATTCGTACCTCATAATGTGGCAATTCTTTTGACAAGAAGCAGAACTCAGTACATGTCACATAGTCGGTTGACTAAATATGAGAAAGTGATTCTAGGAGCATCAAATGTGACTCTTGAGAGATGTGTAAATGTGAATCCAGCGACACTTTTGCCGGATATTGAAAATGTGGGTGTGAAAACAGAAGATTATCATAATTGTTTGGATGTGCTTGAGTACTGTACAAAACCGAGACCAGACATAAGGGATCTTCCCTTACATGAGAGTGATCATGTGTTGTTTGTGGATGGTTCATGTCTGAGAAATGATGATGGTGTGCTATGTGCAGCATATGCGGTGTGCAAAGTTTCAGAGGTTATGGAAGCATCACCATTGAAAGGAGTGAAATCTGCACAGGTTGCTGAATTGGTGGCATTGACAAGAGCTTGTGAAATTGGGAAAGATTTGAGGACGACTGTGATGACTGATAGTCAGTATGGATTTGGAGTGGTGCATGATTTTGGCCAGCTTTGGCTACAAAGAGGTTTCTTGACATCGAGTGGAACTCCAATAAAGAATGCTGAAGCAATTGGGAAATTACTTGAGGCGATACAGCTGCCTAAAGAGTTAGCAGTTGTAAAGTGTGCTGCCCATGGACAAGGGGATGATTTTATCACGGTTGGAAACCGGTACGCAAATGACATTGCTCAATACTGTGCAAAATCAAATCAGTCAATTAATAGGGAAAGAGAGGGGGAAATGTCTTTTTGCTCTGTGATGTTTACTAATGCCTTAGAGACATGGGATGAAGTGAAGCAATTGCAGGATGAGGCAGGAGAGGAAGAGAAAAAAGATTGGATTAAGGCAGGATGTGCCCCAAGAGAAAAAGACCATGTTTGGGTCTACAGGGATGGCAGACCAGTAATGCCCAACTCCATTTTGTCGTCAATGGCAAGGATGTATCATGGCCAGGGACATTTGGGGAGGGATGCGATGATAAGGTCGTTCAAACAGACCTGGTACAATGCAAAGTTCAGGACAATTGCAGAGAGCATCTGTCAAAGGTGTTTGATTTGTCAGCAATTTAACACTGGGAAAAAGACAGTGGTGAGTCTGGGAACAATAGGCAGAGAAGGAGGTCCTTTTACAAGAATGCAGATTGATTTCATTGAAATGCCCCAAGTGAACAGACTGAGATATGTACTAGTTATAGTCTGTTTATTTTCAAGATGGGTTGAGGCCTATCCGACTAGGAGAAATGATGGAGTGACAGTGGCAAAATTACTGTTAAGGGAGTTAATTCCTAGGTACGGGTTTCCAGTGACGATTGAGTCTGATAGAGGTGGACACTTCTATAATGAACTCATGAGTTTGATTTGTGAAGCATTAAGCATACAGCAGAAGCTACATTGTGCATACAGACCAGAGGCTTCTGGTGTGGTTGAGCAGATAAACGGCACAATCAAGAATAGGATTGGTAAGATGTGCTTAGCCACTGGCATGAAATGGCCGGATGTCTTGCCTCTAGTGCTAATGACTATTAGATCTACTCCAGATAGAACTACTGGTTTAAGTCCGCACGAGATAATTATGGGACGTGCAATGCACCATGCATTTGTACCTGTCAATAAGTTGATGACAATAACTGATGACATGATTTTGGATTACTGTAAAGGCCTGGCTGACGCAGTTCATTCTGTGTTTCACCAGGTTGGAGAAGAAGCTACCACACTTGAGAAGAAGCAAGCTCATGATCTGAGTCCAGGAGACTGGGTGAGGATTAAGGTGCACAGAAGAAGAAATTGCTTAGTTCCAAGGTGGGGAAGACCGAGACAAGTCATTCTAACAACAACAACTGCAGTGAAGTGTGCTGGTGTGAAAAACTGGGTGCATGCGAGTCATACTCTGAGAGTTCCAAACCCAAAAGAGGGAACTGGTAAAGAGTATTTTGAAGAATCAGATTCCAGTGATGATGAAGACCCAGAACCAGTGAGAAAAGAAGCAGAAAAAACTCCAAGAGAACCATTGGGAGTCTCAGAAAGGAAATCAGATTCTGTAAGAGAGCCTGAAATTTCAAAAAGCAGTGAGGAAAAAAGAAAAGAAAAGAGCAATTCCACAGAGATTACTCCTGAATCAGAAGAGGAGGAGACTGAAGAACAACTTGAGATTATACTTGAAGAAGCAGGGTCAGAAGAAGATAGAGAGGGACAGATTGCGGAAGACCCCCGAGGAGGTGTAGGGAACTCTTCTAATAAGCTAGGTGAAGGGACAAGTAGGCAGCAAGAACATTGCGTGTCGGAGATCCGAGGAGGGACAGGAGTAGGGAAGTCTCAAATAGTGGTGAAAGAAACTGTGGAGGAAAAGAAAACTGCTAGAAAACGAAAACAGAAGGCACTTGAAACAGAATTGGATGAGAGTGAGAATGAACAAACAGAGGGTCGAGTTCTGAGAAAGAGAACTTGGATTGGAGAAAGAAACAATAAAGAAATTAGGCCGAAGAAGGTGATAAAAGGAGATCGTTGGCCTAACAACAGAGTAAAGAGATTGAGATACAGAGTGATAAGAACGAATACATCAAATGCTGAACAAGTGAATGAAGTATCGAGTCAAAATGAAGTGAAAAGAAAGGAGCAAGAAGAATCAGGAGAACCTGAGGAAATAAAAAGAATAAGAAGACCCAACCAAAAGTACAGATCACCGGAATGGTCTTATGTGACACTGTCTGAAGAAGGAGAAGAAGAAACAGTGACTCGAGATAATCCGGAGGGGATCTTGAGAAAAGTGGTTGAGGAAAAAGAAGGAATCTTAAAAGTTATTCTGACTGACATTGGAGAAGAGTCAGATGCACAAGATGTTGTTGATGATCTGATACAATTTGATGTTACTGAAGAAGAAGGAGTGAAAACTGATGAATATCCAAATTGAGTGAACTGAAAAATCACTTGGAGGAAAAGTGAAAAGAGAAAGTCTGAAATTCAGTTGTCTGAAGTAATCCAAAGCATAACAGTAGTGGAGTAGTAGAGGCTAAGTCAAAAGACAAGGTCAAAGTAATAAAATGGCTAACATAGAGGATAATCAAAGTAGATGTGCCTTCTTTAAAAGATGGTGTAGAATGTGCTGCTGCTGTACTGGATTATTAATGCTATTATGGGGAGTTTTAGTTTTATTAGTTACTTTTAAAGTTACATTTGAGATGCATACAGAAAATATGACAGATTTAGAGAAGAATTCGCAAAAAGTAGTTTTGAATAGAATTAGTAATACTTACATACACAAAGATAGGTCAATTAATAATTTTTCTAGTAATGTTTTTTCGAAGTTGTTGTACGAATATGTGAAAACAATGGAAGTAAGGGATTGCTACGTTTGTATGCAATTACCTGCATCCGTTTCAGAGGGTGTTACTTATCATCATTTGCCAGCTACATATGGTATTTCATGTAGTATATTAAGTAGTGTTTTTTATTTGTTAGGGAAAGTAGATTATAAGATGTCTAACAGAGATAGTATTTTTGGGCATTTGCCAATGAACAAAGAGCTGAATCCAGCTAAAGAAGCTAACACTTTTGGTGAAATTTTTATTGAAGAAAAAGGATTAACATTAGATTACATTTTTAAGAATAATTTAACTTGCAGTCTGAAAGAAGAGGAAAAAACTTTCCTGGATATGGTAGAGGAAAGGAGATTGAACATGCATGAGAAAGCAGGGAAATATGAAGTGAGTGAAACAATTTGGGACATTGAGATGCGAAAAGAATTGAGAAATGGGGCTAGTCCAACTTTAGCTCTAGATGTACCACAAAAGGGTAAACTATGCATTACAAGAAGGAAATCCCAATATGATACATATTTTGTTGGGACTAGTGAGTGCCATGATACATACTTCATTGCAACAGGTTGGGGTTTCAGAGGTGGAGAAGATACAGTTTTCCCAGGAGTGTATTATGTTTGTGGGAATAAGGCTTATTACAAGTTGCCTGACCATTGGTATGGCACGTGTTATGTGGGTTTGGTCTTTCCAAAGATTTTTCATATAGATAAAATAACAGATGTAGAACATATTAATTTACTAATGCGTTTCAAGAGAGAAACTTGGTCTGAAATTGTGGGTGATATTTTTGGGGTTTTAATTCCAGCAGTGGGAATTTCTTTAAATGCTTATGGAATTCGGAAACTGTCAACAGTGGTGGATCGCTTATCGACAAATACCGCTGGGGGGTTTCTTTTAGTGAATACGGAATTAAGTGCCGTATGTGCCATGTCAATGCAAAATCGACTTGCCCTTGATATTTTATTGGCCAAGGAGGGTGGAGTTTGCGGAATGCTGAAAGTTCAACATTGTTGTACTTACATTCCAGATGAAAGCAAAG
Source organism: Triturus cristatus (assembly GCF_964204655.1). Classification (NCBI taxonomy): domain Eukaryota; kingdom Metazoa; phylum Chordata; class Amphibia; order Caudata; family Salamandridae; genus Triturus; species Triturus cristatus. Next base: position 85,886,541 of record NC_140580.1, on the reverse strand, counting down.
ACCTGAAGGTCTATATCAAAAATATTACTGATTTGCATGAAGAATTAGTACCACTTGAAGCTGAGAGTTTATGGACTAAAATAGCTAATAAAATGATAGCTGTTAAAGATTTTATTGCAAAAATAGGTAGTACTATTATAGGTAGAATATTGTTTCCTTTAACTTGCATAATTATTGCTTTATTGATACTGAGATTAGTGTGTGTGTGTTGTAAAAACAGGGGAGGGAAGAAGAAACTGAATAAAGAGAAGAAAAACAAAAGGTTGAAAAGAGAACCACAAGAAATTGAATTAGAAGAATTGAGGGAGAGTGTTTATTTGGAAACAAAGAGGGATGATGAAAGAGTGACTGGTGTGTAGTGTTGTGTAATGAGAAAAAGACATTTCCGATTTCTCCAAAAATGGGACTAAATTTTCACTAATTTTTTTTTGGGTTTATTTGGTGATAAAATCACCAAAGGGGGGATTGCTGGAGCAGAGTTTTCTGTTGAAAATTCATCGGGTTTTGAAGCTTCAGTTGTCTAAACGTGGTAAAAATAAAATTACTAATTTTTAATCATTAATTATGTGTTTTGTGTAAATGTTGTTTTTTTTTTTTTATTATTAATCAACATGTATGTATTAACAAGAGAAAAAACCGACACGAGGGACGCTTATGTGTTGCTATTGACAATGTGCATGTTTTATTAAATAAACGTTGCTGAGTGCTGTTTATTTTTAAGCACGAAATGCTTTTCGAATTAATGCTTTTCTATGTTGCAAGAGCTAGATAATTGCATACACATAAGGGTATTAGTGGGGTTAACACTGTTCAATCACTATGCTGTGGTAACGTTGTTTTTGTCTCTTTTAATTAAGATGGTCTATTGTGGCCTATTGTGGCCTAAATAAAGATGGCCGATACGAAAGGCCTGGCCTCGAGTAGAATTCGTGACGAGAGAGAGCCTTTCTGAATATGGTCCTGAAGTCAGCTGACCACAGTCCTTGCTTTGCCTGATTGAAAATTTCCGTGAGGACAGCAGCAGTTTTGGGCGATCTCCAAGTGAAATGAAGCGTCCTTGGCAGCTTTGGGAAAACAAAGGAGCTTTAAAGAAAGACTCTGAACTATGATCTAATTGCCGTGGAGACGTGGAGTTACACGATACAAATGTATTTTTTGGTTCCTGTTCCGTTATGTTTATTTTGTGATTTTTCCTGAGCGGAGATTTTTAAATGTAGCGATGCTACATCCTTTCCTTCTCGCTTTGCTCAGAGGTTTGACGGAAGAAGTTATTACAAATTATATTTTTCTTTGTTCAACTTGCTATAAGAATTGTTAGCCTAGAGAGGGCTTTGCCACTTGCCATTTGCCTTTTGCCGCGTTCCGAATCTGCGTTGGTGAGGATCGTTGCTGAGAGGACTTCGTCTTGAGAAACTTTACCGAGAGACTTGTCCTGACCTGTTCTGACATTTAGCTAGAATAGGTAACTATGAGAAAAATGATTTATTCTGATTGATTTTCTTTGACTAATTTTAGATAAAGCAATATAATTTTGAATATGGTGTTGGTTCTTATTTCTTGTCAATTATTGAGTATCCTATTTTGATTATTATTGTATAGATTGTTTAGATTATGTTTAAGGGCAGTCTCAATAACCAGATCTTATCGACCCTGATATAGATGCAGGGTGTTTAGGAGTTTTTCTTTCCACAGGTTATTGCTGGTAGAGTATTTGAGCGTATGTTAGTGAAATGGGCCCCAGTGTATGAAGAATGTATGTGCGTGTAACTGTGAGATTACTCTATCTGTGGAAGTAGGGATATTATATGCACCCTGATCTCTATCACTACCACCTTCTCCAGGAGTAAAGAACAGTAAGCAATGAAACAAAATGGTATCATGTGAGCTGGTTCTTCATTCCAAGCTGCAGTAGTGTCCACAAAAAAATTGAGCTAGCCTAGTGTCCGTGGCTGTGAAACATGGCTTTTGGATTAAAATGGACGCCACATCTCAAGCAGTGCACAGCAATGGAATGGTGCTCCAAGTTAATCGCTATTGTTGGTAGCCTTAACAAGTGGTGACCCACAGAGCATCTGCCCACTTACTGACCTCCCAGTAACTCCTTCTTTTCACTTGCATTTTGCTGCCAAGCAGAACAAGCATTGGCATAACCAATAGGTCTCGCTTTTGGGACCTTATAAGTATTTAGTTATGCAACTGTTGCATGGCTAAACACTTATAAGGTCCCAAAGGCGAGACCTATTGGCTATGCCAATGCTTGTTTAAACTTGAATTGTGTTTCCCAATCCTTTCCCACAACGTTGCTTCAGTCTATTAAATTAAATGAAATACTGTTTCGCAATGCGGTGTCAGGTGTTTGTTTTGGATGGGGCAGTTGAGTGGTAAGAATGTGCTGTGAAAGATCCAGCCCCCAAGGCAGTTGTGTTGCCAGTTACACCCCGCCATTGTTGTGCAGGCGGTCATAGACAGGTCATGTTGTCCTTGTGTGCGCCCATGACGCCCGGTTTACCAAAGGTATGTCTTTACTAATCATGTCACTACCTTAGTATTGTTTTAACAAGTTTTCAGCCCCAGTTCAGGATAATGGAGGGTGAGGGTGTGAGCACCAGGGCCAGGCCGCCTGTTGTAATCAAAGTACACCTCCACCAATAGTTTAAATCAGTAAGTTATAATTTATTGGAAGCGCCAGAGATAACGTTGGTGTTCCCAGGACAGCCAGCAAACAACTGACAGCCGGTGAACACAGCTATGTCATAGAGCATAGCAACAGTGGAATTATCATGGCAGAATATATTTAAAGCACCAGAACAACATATTATACATTGTACTACATTAAGAATACAACACCGCCCTATTAAATTGAATGAAAAGGCCAGCGTTGATGCCAGTACTGACTGCTTCCTTTGATTGTATGTTGGCAATATGCTCGGTTGCCTTTCCCCAGAAAAGATGACTCGTTCAAAAACCACGCAGAAAAAGCTAGTCCTTCTCTGCCCGCACTGGGAGAGGTGGCCAGTGATTGTGGACATAATCATCTCATATCTTCCGAGGTATAATATGTATGATTTTTATAAAACAAAAAACATCTTGACATTTGTTTTTGATTTTCGAACTGCATCTCTGAAACATTCGGTAATAATATTCGATTGGACTTTGAAGGATAGGCCGTCTCGTGGTTCTCCTTGATTTTAAGCAAACGATCACAGTTGGTATTAATGCCCACTTTTTACTCCTCAAAATCGAGCCTTTACAGCACTGTCCCTCAGGCCACAGCGCGGTCTCCTAGTGTCTTACATTTGTGTGTACAACCCCTTTTAACTTAAGATCATATGGCTTTGAGACCTTTTCATGATCTAATGATACTCAGGAGCATATTTACAAGGAGTTAACGCCACCAGAACGTCATTTTTTGCAACGTTTCAGTGGCTTTAAGTCCTTCGCCTTATTTACACAGCGATGTTAAGCCACTTAACGAGGCTTAACGCTCCCTTGTACAAAACGAAATATAGTATGGCTGTGGGGTCACGGGACCCACTGAAACTCTCAGATTGGAAGGTGGACATGGATTGGTGCTGATTGGCAGAAAAAGTGGTATACAAGACCAGAGGATGCCCAAAGAAGTGGGGGACAATCTGGAGCGCGTGGGAGATATACAGGTCCCAATAGGGGGAGGGTGAAGGACACTAACATGCATGAGCAGGAGAGCGGGAGGCTCAGTTGTAAGTTGTTTTATGTCTAATATTGTCAAACCTTCTTTCATGTATGTATACCAAATGCACTCCATATATCGAAAGCTGTACAGAATATCTCTGGCTGAACACTAGAACTTGTATGAATGAATCGAATCTTCAATAAAAAGAATTTTAAAAACATGCTGCCATGTGAATAATGCCCCTATTAACGCCGCACTTATCGTGAAAGGAGCGGGCAATGTGTGTTGTAGTGGGCGTTCCGCTGCAGGACCCATTGCTGCTCCGTATTTACAAGGTATATGTCAGCGCCAAAAGTAAGACCACGAACTACCTGGTCTTAAACAGGTGATACAAGGAGAAATGTTTTATTTCTCCTCGTATATTGCGCATTCTGCAGCACACATGGATAGTGCAAATCGCCTGTAAAGATTATGGGTAGGAAGGTTCTCCATCGTGCACATAAACAATAGCTCCTGGAGCACAGGCACCCTAGCAAAATGGCGCTAGGGTGCCTGTGCTGGCGCTAGGCAGTTTCTTTAGTGCCAGCAATAAGGGAAACACAGTGGCACACTGTATTTTTGTGTCCCTACGTTTTGAAATTGATTGAGCGGGCGTTACTAATTTTTGGCACAACACAGCGCTCTGTCAGTTTCTTGTACACATGCCCCTCAGTTTCTGCTGCATTTTGATCACGGCCCGACAAATTCCATTGATAGGTTTAATGAATGTCTCCTAGAAATCATATATTTGATGACTACAAACTTAAAGCTAAATAGAGTCAAAAGAAAGGTGCTGGGAGTTTACAAAGCCTGATCTTAGACATCTGGTCAGCACAATTAGGAGATTCCCTTTTGCCAGCCATCTCTGTAATGAATCTGTGGGTGATCTTTGAACAGAATTTAAAATGTCTCTCACAAATGCAAAAGGTTTGGACCACAGGATTTGGTATTTTCGAAACTCTTAAAAAGAGTTGACCTTTTCTTGCTGAAAAAAACTTTGGTGAGTGGGGGCTGCATGCATTGTCTCCTACATTGATTATCGTAAAGCTATCTATGTGGCACTTCCTATCTGAGCCCTGGGGAACACCAGCCATTACAAGATATGACAGTTAGAGTTGGGGGGGAGGGGGGGGGCTGAAAAAAATTGGATCAGGTATCAGTTGTGAGATCTAGTCTAGGATAGCTGACTGTGAAAACAAGCATTGGCATAGCCAATAGGTCCTGCCTCTGGGACCTTATAAGTGTTTAGCCAAAGCTATTGATTTTGCCAATGTCTTTACGTGTGGCTGCTGTGCAGCATGTTGAAAAGTTATAATAAAAAAGTGTTGTAAGCATTTTTGTTATTTTATATATAACTAAGAAGATATTGTTCAGAACTGAACAACTCTTTTAAAAAAAAGAATTAACATAAAAAATGTCTTCTAGTTCTTTTGTTCTTTCAGTGCTGGCAAATGCTTCCTGCCTGTTCAAACGCTTGTTAGTTATAATTTTTTTGTTATGGAGGTTGACCATAAACAGCGCGGTTAGTGAGGTGGTGCTGCACTGGTGCAGAGATGGTGCTGCGAGTGTGCGGAGGTGGTGATGTCCTTGTGTTGAGGTGGTGCTGAAATGGTGCTGAGCTGGTGCTGAGGTGATGCTGTGCTGCGCTGGGGCTGAGTGATGCTGAGGTGTTGTTGTGGTGGTGCTCAGGTGCTGCTGAATGATACAGTGGTGCTGCTGAGTGATATAGAAGTGGCGCTGAGTGACGCCGACTGGTGCTGCGCTGATGCTGAGGAGGTGTTCCTCTGATGCGACGCAGAGTGTAATTTAATAACCAACTGCTTGGCTAAAGTGAGCCTGCACTTCCCACCATCATTGAAAAGGGAGAATGGGAGGGCGGGGAGGGAGGACGGGCAATAGGAGTTCAACAAAAGGCATTTTCCAATCAAACATAAATCCTGCTTGGCTGGGAACACATCATGTAAAAGTTCCTAACTTAATCAGTTCAGTTGAGATGTACACATAACATAGACACACTCATGACAAACACTATATTTGTGCACAACACAAAACTTTCATTTGGCTACAGAAGTGGCACTTCACATGCATACATAAACATGGCATACTGCTCACACACACTAAACGTATACACATGCACACAATCCTGGCAACACACCGTGCCTTGGCCACAATCAACATACTTTATTACTCTTGGCTTGTCTTGCTGCCTGCCTGGTTATTTAGCCGCAGCGAGGTTAATGTCACCATCTCTCTGCTGATGTGTGCACATGGTGAACAGAGGGCCCCCTTTCTTCTCAAACCAGGAATTTCAGAAACAAAAGAGAGAGTCACATTTAAATAAACAATCATATACTTGAGCTATCTCTCAGGTTACTATGATGATACCACGGGTGATCAGAGGAGAGCTATGCTTCAGGATACCTTGAAGTGAATGGTTTGCAGCATGGCAATTAACCTGTTTAGTAGTGATTTATATAGAGCTTATCACTGAACCATGATCTGTAGATGCAGTAGATGCAACATGGTTAAAATGAAAAGCTGGCTGCGGGCTGTCATGCGACTGGAATTAGTTTTAGCCAAAGGTAAGAATCTGCTGTGCTGTGCCTACCAGTATTATACCAGTGTTGTTGGGATAAGCACCATGGATCAATGAACTTGGCACCAATTCCTACATTTTACAAAGAACATGGTCTAAACAGAATAGTTATGTTAAGGAAAAGCAGAAGTCCACCTATAAGTTACCGGCTCATGAAGGGGAGGTGGATGGCAGTGTGGGACGCCTGTACCACTATCGATAATTTAGTGCCTGCCCTCGAAAACTAAGCACTCTCACGTTTTGATAATGTAAGGTGACCAAGGTAGAGGAACATAAGGGGATCTGCCAAGGAGCAGACAGGTTGCTCTGAAGGAAAAGTGAGGATTTAAAGCCCCGGTGCACGGTGCCTGAAGCCTGGGGCTTAGGCCTCACTGCATAATATCATAAGATACTTCTTAAAAAGATATCCAGCATGCATGAATCCAGGCAGTGGTTCAGGAGTGTGGGAGAGGCTGGGCTCACTTAAATAAACACACGCTACATGCCAGAGAATCCGGTGGCTGGAAGGGGTCTGAGATCAGTGGTTGAAGTAGGGAAAAAAAGTAAGGGAACTGTGGGCAGAGAATCAGAGGATGGGGATTGGGTCAGTGGGCGGAGTCAGAGGTGTGGCAAGAAAGAGCAAAACATCAACATTTGTAGTGTCTGTTTGGCAGTTCACTGACCAGTTACAGCTTATTATGTTATTTACTTCAATCAATGGATACCCATGTCTATTTGAGGTTTATTATGAGTTATTGACTTTGAAATACATTCACAAAGTGGGATATGCTTTCAATCACAGCTTGTCTCAACTACACCTAAAAGTGGAATCACAAGCCATTTGTCTCTGGGTAATGCAGTTTCTATCATCAGCACTTCTCATTTTTTCCACAAGAGCACTTCAAGCATGAATAGCAAAATATCCTAGATTGCACGTTTTCCACAAAGTTATAGCTATGCCGTATATGCCATTTAATACATTATCTGCTGCATAATCTGACAATTTTTACTAAAATATTGTTTGTAGCTCAAACGGATTAAAACATACCAAAAAAGTAACTTCTGTTGCTGCGAAGTGGCACCTTTGCAAAGGTAGACTGGTGACCTTTCTCGGTGCTACATTTGTATGTATGAGGCAAAATCTTTGCAGAGACTGTTAGCACGTGTAAAAATGGCAAAATGATAAAGTATCCGAAAATATACCGCATTATTCTGCAGCCTTTTTTTTGCTGCACAATTGAGTCAACGCTGCAACATAATTGTGTCCTCTGTTGGTCACTGTGGCTCTAGGGTGTGCTGCTTCGTAGGCCTTTAAGGTTAACCCACACTTTCCACAGTGAGGGTCCACCTTCTGGTGCTACGATACCAGTGGTTCTAAGGTCTAGCAGGGTCTCCTAAGGTCTAGCATGGGAATGTGCTCCCTCAGGAGAGTGGTCTGTTGGATTGGCCATGAAGGCTGAACCTCGTTCCCCAGTTCCAAATGTGGCTTCTCTGGCCATAGTCCCACATCCTCTCCCCACTGAACACCATACTGCCCCACTGAGAAACTCTACTGCCTTTAGCTACAACCTAATTGTGCCCCACTATAAGCACCTGGATGCAACTCGATTCAAATTATGCACTAGACAAGAGTAATATGCTGCCTGAAAAAAAAGTAATATCCTGGAAAAAGCAAACACTCATAGGGAATGCAAGATTAAGTAAAGCATGTGAAATGTAGGCAGGAACAACATGGTTACCTTAACGATTCTACACTCATAATTTTTAAAATCAGTGAGTGTTTTTGCCTGAAAAGTCAAGAACATCATTACAGGGCCCAGAAGGGAACCGTTTCAATGTCCATTGCTTATATCATTACAAAACATAAACAGTATGGTTTAAAAAGGCCACATTCCCGAACACAGAGCCATGGTGCACATTTTATAAACTAAAAAAAGGAAAATAGCTGAAAAGGACCACATTAAATGTTTTCTACTCCATACATCAACCAGGTATTGCAGGACCGCCATGAATGGTGCATTTTCCCTCCCGAGAAAACAATGTTGTTCACAGAAAGACAAGAAATTGAAAGTAGAGCTTCACTGGCAAACTCTGTAAAGTGGTGTTATTGTGTTTGGGTGTGAATGAAAACCAATCTGGTCACTTTGCGACCACAAATGACAGAAAAAGACAACATTTCAAGAAAAAGTGTTTCTTTCTTTTTTGGATCCATTTCACAATGGAATGAATGAAGGAAAGGAGAAGAAAGAGAAGGTAAGAGCCCTTTCTTGAAGTCACAGTATTCAGCAAGTGAGGAGGAGCGAGACAAAGACAGAAAGAGAGGGAATAAGAGGAAGAAAGAGAGTATGAGGGACATCTGTTAGAGGCAGAGCAGGGGAAGTGGAAATGTTGTTTTTATGTAGCCCTCATGCATAATATAAAGTGGGAGGAGGAGGGAGGGAGCGGCTGCTGAAGCAAAGGTGTTTGAGGGTTAGCTGAGCCCTACTACTCTGCCACTTGCTGCGGCTCCTCCGCGGCGGCGCCAGTGAGAACATGACAACAACACAAGGGCTCATTGAAAAAACGTTGGTGTTCCACCACAGCGATGCCGCTGACTGTGGCCCCCACAGGGGGCCACTAGAGCGGTCGGCGCCCTAGTGTCGCCTGGGCACCGGTCACCCCTCCCCGCTCCCCCCCTCCTGGGGGCAGGGACTCCGGCCGGTGTCCCCCTCCTCTTCCTGCCCGGAAGTGACGCGAGGGGCGTCACTTCCGGGGCTTCTTTGTGCGGAGGCTATATAACCCTCCCCCACCATGCTGGCGACCTCTTGATCGCCTCGCACGCCGCAAAGAAGGTCCTGCCGCCCGTTCTCTTCAGAATCGCAACGGTGAGCCTGTTACGCCCCCCCCCCCCCCACCCCGGCCCAGGCCCTGGGCAGTACCAGGTCGAACGGGGCCCTGTGGCATCGACCGCCATGGTCGCGATTTGAGTGTAACGTAGCCTGAGTGCTACAAAGGGAGAAAGGATCCGTTGTCACTAGTTTGTCAGGGCTAAATGTGGGAGGAGACGCGCGGCCCTGCAGCCGGCCGCTGAGCATGGGTGCCGCCGAGCTGAGAGGGGCCTTGCGGTCTAAGTCACGGCGCAAATGCCGGCCAGGCCGCTACACGTGGGGCGTGCGAGCGGCAGGCGGGGTGCTCCGTCCTTGCCTACTGGATGATGCTTTTATACCGAGGTCATACTGCAAGGAGCGAGCTGCCGATTAGGAGCGGGTATGCCAGGGTGGCGTCCGCCCAACATCCTGTGAGCCTGGACAAACAACTCTTCACCAGTGCCTACATTGAGTATTTGTTCTCCAGGGGGGGGGCCACGAGTGGCGTTTCGGGTTGAAAGAGGGGCATAGGGTGGGGACAAGTGCTCCCTCCACCAGCTTAAAAGTAGGGGTGGGCGGAATTTGCGGAATTAACCTTCGCAAATTATCGCGAGAATGTTTAAAATTATCGCAAACAAGCAGAAATATCGCGAAGATGCGGAAGTTTTTTTCCGGCATGTTCGCGAGATTTTCTGCATGGTTGCGGGTCGCCAACTTACCCATGTGGTTGCTTGCGGGCGCGGCCATCTTGTTTTGAGTTGTTCTCGCGGTGCATGATCGCGAGAAGAAAGACGTGATCGCGCGACGCATGACGTCACTGCGGGCGCGAACTGTCGCGAGACAGCGCAAATGGCTAAAAACAATACAACATCTCATGGAGAACGCGACCGGATCAAGAAAACTTGTCGGCGAACGCAGGGATTCAGGTAAGGCGATCGCGCGCGCGCGAGAATGTATCATTTTACAGCGCGAGCAAGAAACAAATTATCGCCAAGCTGCGGAAACCGGAATTTTTGACATTTTCGCGCTCTACGCGGAACGCAAAAATGTCAAATTAGCGCAATTTGCGCGAACGGAACGAAATTTTTGCCCAGGCCTACTTAAAAGCTCATATGCGCGGTAAACCACGAGGTACGGTGCACAGCGATTGCCGGTGTCCAACAGGCTGACTTTCCGCATGGTATGAATTCTTCAAAATTATAGAATAGTCACTGTGGTCTTCAGCGGAAACCTGGGGTGGCGTGGCTTTGCTTGGGAATTGGCGCATCACAATTTTCTTTCGGCCTTTCCTGTTTGGGCTGCGAGTGTAATACAATTAATCACTGAAAGTCGTACAGTCTCTGTTTTGATACACTGCTATCTCATCCCTGCAGTCGGGCTCTGCTATGACAGATGGCGGTGGAGCGCAGTATTCTTTTGAAACAATATGACTCGTCCACAATTATTTGCGTTACACTTGTTTGCTTCCGCATTACATTATCATAGTCATGCACAGCTAGGAATGGGTTAGTCACGAGTACCTGCATGAACTGTTGGCGGAACGGAAGCTGCAGTCCGTGCTCAATTGTTTGATTGTCTCTGGTGACCCGAAACACCCGAGTCTTCTTACTCGCGGCAGCACTCGCCCTCTGACACCTTCTCCAGGGCACAAGTCCTGGGGAAAGAAGGGGGAGGACTCACCTGGTTGATCGGTATGCAAGTGGCATAGCAGCGCGTGACATCACGGCACGTGACATCACAGGAGCTGGCATCACGGGAAGTGATATCGGATCTTGAGTCCTCGCATAAATGTTTGGCAGGTGTATCATGAGTACATTTGAGCACATTTCTGGTATACTTGCAGACCCTCCAGATCCGGGCAGAAGATTTACACTTTTGTGCGCTGCATATGGAACAATGTTGCCTTTTGTCAGCGTCGGGCTCCCTGTGGCCATAGTGCTTTAGAATAAATATTGATATTTGGGTTGTTACGGCACCTCCTCAGGGGTAGTACGTGTAGATGGACACAGTTGTTTGTTCAAATGCTGGGAAGGATCAACACATCTGACGTCCTTACAGGCATGCATGTCTCCTAGACAGCCTGAATAGAGTGAAGGGCTGCCTCTCTTGGGTACGTGTGAAGTGCTGGCAAGGTGCGAGCCTTTGATTCCCCTCTGCTGCATTTGCATCGGGTGTGGGGCTCCTGGCTGCTGCCAGCCGGGAAACTACAACGGGGGAGGCCTGATGACCCCCTGAGACTCCGCCTTAGAGGGCCAGCAGGAGTCGGAAATAGGAGAGCACCGTTCCCGCCTGCGTCGTGTTGTGATCGAGGGCAGACAACAACGTGCGGGTGCTGCTGTATGTGTCCCGGTGTTTGGGGGCTGCACTGGGACGAACTCAGCATCCTTTTTGGGGGGGCCCAAGTTCTTGGAAGGGTGAACGGCGTCCACCCTGGGAGAGAAGTGGGGGGACGCCGTCCACCCGCGTGAACCCCTGACTGGTGCCCTGACCTTCTCCTCAAATCAGCCCTTTGGTCATCGCACGGTTTTGGGAGGGCAGCCTCGCGCCTTGGCAATAGGTGCATTGGCGCAGTGCCTATGTCGGCGGAACCGGGCAGACACACCTCGTGCATAAATTACTGTGCCTCTGCCAACCCCCAGCATGCAACCCCCATTGTTATACAAACGTTGATCAATGGGTTCCGGCCCAGCGGCTAGTCACGCTTGCGTGCCTGCAGGCAGCATCAGTGTTTTGCAGGGAGACCTCAGGGCCCGTCGGCGGTTGATTTACCCTCCTGGTGCTGCCGCTAGGGGATAAGGGCCCGCGGCCAAGTTGTCCACGGGCTTGGTAAGGGGGTGCAGTGCGGTGTTATTGCGATGGCGATGGGTAGCGCTTCTGCTCGCGGGGTATGAGCAGCAGCGCTGCCTACCAGCAACCCTTGCCCATGTAGAGTGCTCCAATATATGGGGTTGGTCTATATACCGGTCCCTCGCTGTCCGGCGAATGAGCAGCGTCGGTGTTTCCGCGGTGAGCCGGGGAGAATTTGCACATTGCAGGTATCCCCTAGTAACTGGTGAATAGGGCTGCTCATGTCATAAGGGTGTAACATGACCAGAAGCCAATATTTGTTGTTGAGAAGTTAATCACCTCTGCTTTGTGGTGCACTGTACCGGACACTCACCGCTTGTACTGCCGGCAAGATGTCTGTTATCGGGCGTATGGCGGCGTCCACAGCATCCATGAAGAGGGGTGTGCTCCGTGGAGCAAGAACACCTACAAGTGTGCGTCCTAGTCCTTGTGCAGGGTTGTATCCCCGCCGGGCCGCGCAGCCGCTCATCCTTCAGGTCGGAAAATGGGTACCTTGGAGATGGGTGACGATAACCATCCATAGGTGTATGTCGGTTACAAACAATGTGCCTGTGCTGACAGTAGTGCGAATTTTTAAGCTCCCGTTATGTCTAGGTCTGCACGCAGTCCGCGAATTTTAAAGACTTCTGTGCATTTTGGGGTGGCGATGTTATACGGAGGGATGGGTTCTTGTAAGACATCGTCCTGTTATACCTACCCCCCCTTGCCAGTTCCTCCGTGGCTTGCTTTACTTCCGACCACGCAGATGATTACCAGCAAAAGGGCAATAAGGGGCTTGAGTAGGTGCACCCTAGTGCCTGCATGAAGCCAAGTGCGGAGGAAGAATGTTTAAGTTGGTGGTACACACAGCAAGGGAAAGGGGGTTCATAGTCTTTGAATGTTACTCTGTAACACAAACCCATTTATCTTGACGCCCACCGTCATGGCCCAAGCAGCGCATGGGAAAGCTTTGCAGATAGGCACACCAGGGTCGTTAATCGGAGCGCTGAGGGTCGCTAGTGTGACCGTTGATATTAGTTTTGCTCCCACAGGTTGAGAAGAATAAAAGAAACTAGTTCTTGGTTGGTGCCAATTTGATAAGGGACTGTGTTCCTTGCACGGGCACAGAGTGGGCTAACTGACGGGTGGCTAACAGATAATCAAGGGACCATTCATAAATGTGGGCAATTCAAAAGGTGGTCAAAGCATCCTTATGCATCATAGGTTTTAAGCATTCAAGAAGGCTATTAAGGGATCATTTACAACATGCTCTGGTACTCCCAAAAGGTGTTGATTGTCTCAGGACGTCAGCTTTGCGGGTATAAACTCCTTGAGGAGACACAGGTTTAGGGTACGTGATTGAAGCTAACACTGTGTAATTTGACCAAGTGGGGCTGGTGCGCTGCATGTTACTTAATTGGACACTGGCGCTTGGGACAGTCTGCCACGAGTTGGCGATGTCTGTCTATTGTAGCGATGACCCTATAGACATGGATTAATGCAATTGGCTTTAAAACCACTGTTGCCAGCTGCCCAGGCCATCCTTTTAGTTTTGAGGGCTTGAAATAGGCGGGGTTTTCACGTTTGCACGAGTACTCAGGTTAGTAGTTGTGGTGTTACTATGATTGGCAGCACGGCAGGAGCACGGTGTGTTGCAAAGGAAGAAGCCACCTGACAGGAGTCCTGGCTTATAGTGGCACAATTGTCAGGTGTTCCTTAGAACTGCCTTGCATTACGTAGTGCGCGCGTATGCAGATTCTATTTTTGCGCAACACTCGGCATCACTATGTATGTGTCGCCGCGAACAGCCCAAGGTCAGAAAAGGTGTTTTACTCTGCCTTTTGTTGGCATTGCGGTACGTCTGCCTTGGGGTTACTGGACAGGGTGTCCGGGATGGGGCAAATCAATATATCAGTTGGGGGTTAATTATTGGTGCTCTAAACCAATTTGTACTACAAGGGTGCCATTAAGCGAGAAGACCACTGGGGGCAGCCGCTCACAATTTGGCTGTACATGAATGAATAATGCCTTCATTCACCAATTCCGATAACGGGCATCGCTCCACCCTTCCCAGCAAAGTAGACCTAAGCGGGTAGTTATGTCCTTTGATGTTGAGGAGCGATTCTTTCAATGCTTTTCTCCATAGAACTATTCTCGCCAACTTTGTTTCATTAGTTTGGATGGTGCCTTTGTTTCAAATCCATCAATATTTAACTGACTATCGGGTGACTCGCTGTCCACTGGTCCTTGTTCAAGACCGTCTCATGGCGCCCGAGTTAATCGTAGACCATGTAGGTATCAATTGTTTCAATATCAGTTTTTGTCTGGGCAATCGACCCAATCGGTGTAGCAAGTGTCCACCCAGCTGGTCATTGTTTCCCTGCCCTATACCAGCGCTTGTGCATGTCAGTGGGGACAAGGTGGGGTGCTCGAGTGAGGTCCACCTTCTCTTTAGTTCTGTTGGTTTTGAAGTAGGCAGGAACTGTACTTCTCTCCTCGGGGGGCTTTGCACCGCTGCGGGCTCTTCTTGGACGTGGCACGGCTGTGTCCGGCTGTCCATCTGTTGGTAATATATTAAGCCACTTATTCTGGAAATTACAACGCAACAAGAGGCGCTGAGAAATGCTGAGCTGCATTGGGCAATTGGGCACGAGGGCCTCCATGAGGAACATCTGATGGCACCATTTAGAGACAGGTACCATGTACTCTGGCCAGGCATCCCTCTGCAACCATGGGCAGGTTTCAGTTCTCCTCAGTAAGACATATTCACCCATGCTTTAGCCATGGCAGCAGGCTGGAGGTGGTAGTCATCATCTAACAAGGGTGCTACGGTGCATAAAAGGTTTTGGTAAACAAATGCGTTAGAGCCAAAAGGCGACGGGGTATTATTGACCGCGGGATTGCCTTTATTCAGGAAAAGGGCCTGTAGTTGCACAGAATGTTCCCCTCTGGCTCCCTCAGACTTGCCTGCCCCCTGGGTTATCCTTCGATGGGCTAGAACTTGAGATTGGAAGGGGCATCTTCTGCTACCAGTGTCCCAAATACGTTGATGGTCAACGCTGGGGTAGATGCAGTGGCGTCACTAGGGGGGTGCGGACCGCACCGGGTGACACCCTCACGGGGGGTGACACCAAAGGGCCGGTCCGGTCGGCTGCCAGTGTGGTTTGGCCCAGCCACAGCGCATAATTATAATAAATACCAGGGACCGGTAATAGTGGTCAGTGGCGTCACTAGGGGGGTGCGGACCGCACCGGGTGACACCCTCACAGGGGGTGACACCAAAGGGCCGGTCCGGTCGGCTGCCAGTGTGGTTTGGCCCAGCCACAGCGCATAATTATAATAAATACCGGGGACCGGTAATAGTGGTACCTGTCAGCCGGCATTGGGTCGTGGTTTGGCCCAGCTGCAGAGCAACATATTGAGGGAGTTAAAAGTGCCACCTATAAAACCCGGAATCATGGTTTGGTCCAAAGCGTACGGCTGCCATACGCGCGTACGTGCTTCACGTAGTTTAGGCGGGCCAGGCATACGACGCACATACATTGATGCCAAGCGTTGTTACTTTCCGGGTTCTGCCACAACTCTAGAGACCGTTTTTACATCGAGTAGGTAGGTTCATGTCCCAGGCACATCGTCACCATTAGAAATGCAAAATAAGTGACATGTAAATTAAAATGTGGGCTGCAACACTTGACTTTCCTGGCTTTGGCACTTGCTGGCCTCGCTGCACAACTGTGTTAGGGCCGAGCATCGGGGCTGGGCCTGTGCAGTGAGGCCAGCAAGTGCCAAAGCCAGGAAAGTCAAGTGTTGCAGCCCGCATTTTAATTTACATGTCAATGAGGAAGCGGGGTAGTGATTAGGGCCGGCTGCTCGGTTCTGACCGGTGACAGCTCTAAGAAGAAGGTTGGGGCCTACATTGTAGGACTCGCTTTCAGCAGATTATGTGTAGTTGTAGTCCTTACACTACACATAATCTGCTGAAAGCGTGTCCTCATTACCGTGATCGTGATGTATTAGAATTAGCAGCACATTAGGGCCCGGCAAGCGTGCTCACTTCCAGCCAGGCCCAGGAGAGATCGCAGCAGCCTTTACAGGCGGGCACTTCTGCGAACTCCTGGCTGCAATTTATGATAATGTTCTTTTATACTTTAATAAGTCTAATTGTTTACTTTGTGGTGCCTAAAATATTCCCCTGCCCTGGGCCCCCTTAAATTCCTAAACTGGCTGTGGTGACCGTCATTGGTTTGAAAACGAGCACCCGACCAGAGGTCCGATGAAAGCAACTTTACGAACTGATGAATTTGCACCATTTAAAACTTTTCCCTTCGGCTGCCATGTCAGTCTTTTATGTGAGTTTAACCACGATAAATGTTTGGTTAGCGTTAGCAGCATGTGCATGTGGTTACGTAGGGGTCATGATTAATTAATGGAAGTGATCCGAGAGGGCTTCATGTTTCATGTCTTCTGCGAAAGGCTCTCCCAGTCTTACTTTTACGTTTACCTGGTATTTGTAAATCTGGCTTTGTTTTGCTGTGCTAGCCTGTGTATAATAGGACACATTCAGCCCCTTATGGCTTTTTTACCCAACATAATGTTGTATTCTGGGACTTGTAGTTTCACATTTAACATGATATGAACTTTAAAATACCTAGCATGAAAGTGCTGTTGGTAGCAAAGGTGGAAATGCCTGAAGGTGCCACATATGAAAAGGAGATATGGCATCTTTGTTCTCTGATGGACATAGATTATGTTGTGCTTCCGAATTCAAACTATAATACCTTCATCAGCTTCATCACAATTAATGTCAGGGAGAAAAGTGGAAGTGCTCCCAATGTAGGGCTTACATCCCCGCACCTGTAAAAAAAAAAGTGATATGATGGGGAGCCGCGGCCAATGGGCAATTAGGTCAAGGGAGCCGCAGGTCAAAAAAGTTTGGGAACCACTGCCATACATGGTCGTATGTCGGAACCATGGAGGCATTTATCACGCATGTCTTAACAATGTGGTCTGAACCACATATGCGTCATTACAATGAATTCCCTTACTACGCAAGTCGTTACAACGACTTACCCAAGAGAAAGTCCTGGACTTTGGAATAGTATAATTTACTATTCCCACTCCAGTCTGTGCAACAGTAGGGAAAGTGTTAGACTTAAAGTCCAGCATCAGTCCATCAACGCTTTCCTTAAGGCAAGTCATTGTAACGGCTTGCGTGGTGAAGGAATGCATTATAAAGACACATTTGTGGTTCGAACCGCATTGTTCGAGCGGTGGTGTAAAGGCTGTGGAGATAAGAATACTAAATCTATACTTCCCTGTATGCACTAATCTTCTTGATATTTTGGTCCTTGTTTTTTTTACTCCAGTACTTTAGCCAGTGTTTTCCCTCTATGGGGTTAGCAGTAAAACACGGTTGAATTTCTTGAAGTATTTTGGTAATTTGAATGCACAGAGGTCTGCATATCAAATCTAATGGTACTGTTTTAAATTTGTAATGAACCCCTATAGAAGGGCTATGGAAATCCCAAAATGCATTGGGTATATATGACCAACTACTGAGGATGATTTATGTATGCTTGACGCCCCAGAAAAAGGCCTGGATTGGCATATCTGTTGCATTAGACACTTTGGAATACATAAGGATCTCACATGTGAAAGGATAAAAGTAACGAGTAACATGAAATTTTGGAGTGCATGGAATAAATCACATTGAACGTGGATAAATGGGTGGTATCTATGTTATGAATCACGGATTATGCTGTACGTCTGGTAATGGAGTGTTACCTCGCTCCAGTTCTGATGCGTTCACAAGCGCGTGGTACCAGGGCAGATCACGCTTCCAAATTATAGACAATATTCTATGGTGAAATATTCGGAAGAAAAAAACAGGTGTGCACTTGATCACTTTTTTCAGTTATTAGTCCTAGTTCTTCACCATCTCTTCCACTGTGAAAAGTTTTTGATCTTTATAACAGTCCTCTATAGACATTAGGCCTGCTTCATCCCAGTTTCGGAGATGATCCAACTGTGTCGAGGTCCAAGCCTGTTTCAGTCCACTGATGAGGATGGTGGGAGCATACATAGGAATAGTCTTGGTTCTGGATGCACATCTTTGCCAACATCTGATTGGCAATCTTACCAATGTCAGCCAAAGCGGGTGCTTTAAGTTGCATCTCAATAAGAAGGGTAGGAGATCTCAGGGATGATTATTGCTCGTCTTTGTGGTTATTTCTGGAAGATTACGCCCCTGCAACTATTAGTACAACCTCTAAAATTGAGAAGCCAAATAATAAGCTTCATGATCAGGTGCGCCTAACCAGCCCTCTGAACTGGGCGCCTTCAGGATAGCCAGATCTTTGTGTCTCCTACCCTACATATAAATGAATACAGGATTGTTTCCAGTTCTCTAAACAATTTGTGGGCAATCTAGATGGTAAATTAGTAAAATAATATAACAATCTGGGTAGCCTTATCATTTTTGACAAAACCATCCAGTCTATGACTGAGACCAGTAATATTTTTGAGAATTCAATATTACTGTTCAAGGAACATAGAGCTGCACCCAAAATATCATCCATCAAATCTATGTCTATGTGGTATACCATCACTGCTAGGTACCAGAAAGTATGCGTTCCACACGCTGTGCTCCGTCCCTTCTGTGCATTAGGGTCAGATGTTGGATCAGAGTCTACCAGAAATGGGCGTCTTCCCCCAGTTGGTGCAGATCAGAGAGCTACCTAACTTCTTCCAACAATGGCAGCATCCTCTCAAGATGCACATGGCAGTTCCTAAACATTTATCAGCATATTGTCAATGGTATAATCCATCTGTCAATGGTATACCCCTACTGACATGCTCCATCCAGCTCATCTACACAAATGGTTCCGCAACCAGTGCAAAAAGCATTGGGCACAGTGGACAACCCTGTATTGTCCCTCGGAATACTTCACAGGCTGCTGATATCAGTTTGCCAGTTCCCACTCGTGCGGCTGACTTTGTGTAAAACCGTTCAATCTACTGTGTCCAGCCGGGGCCCATATTCATGCGTTTAAGAACTGCCAGCTAAAACCTCCAACTGAGAGTGTTAAAAGCCTTCTCAAGGTTGATTTACAGGATTATTGCCCCTGATCGATCCTCAATTGATATGTCCTCAAGTATACAAATTAGCATCCTGATGGTTACTGAACTGCTCCTGAATCTGAGTTGGGTGTATCATATGGTCTTCAAGGGCAATAGATGGTTATCTAATACCTTACTCAACACCTTATATATTGAACTGAGCACCAATAGTGGCAAGAACATGATTTATCCAACAAATCTCCATGGGGCTTCGGCGGGGATACAATCAGTGCCTATCATTTTGTGGGTAGCAATGCTGATGTGTACAATTTAGCAAGGTGTGGTACAAGTAAATGCAAATAAGTGAGGTAAAACTCAATTGGAAGGCCACATGTGGCTGGCGTTTTCCCTACTTTCATTTCCTTTTTGGCTACTTTAATTTCCATCTCTGTGATTGGTACACCCAGTTGGTTGATCTCTTTTGACACCCTTTTCAGTTTGCACCTGCGTAGGTAGGTGTCCATTTCTGGTTCCGGGGCTTCTGAAAGCTGCACATATAAAATACTGTCATTGTCAAAGAACACCTTGTTTATCTGCACTCCACATGGAACCATGTACGTCTCTATCATGTGTTATGCTAATGACAATATTCTCTGATTTAATGAGCCAAGCTTAGAGTCTTCCCCTCATTTTGCTGTCTTGCGATGTAGTCTGTATAATTTAGATATTTCCTTCTGTCAACCAGGGAAGCATATTACTCCCTTTGTACTGTCAATGTATCTCTCAGGCTCAAGTTGGTAATTCCTGCCTTTTCAAGATCCCTCAGAGATTTGTCCAACCTCTCTAGTTCCTTCTCCAATGTTCTCCAGATCCCCGCTGTCTCCCGATGCAATGCCTCCATACAGCTGTTGTAAAGGCCTTCCACTCAACTAACAGAGATGTAGAAGAGCCTTTGGTATTCTTAAAATAATGGCTTCTTATCTTTCCCAGCTCATCTCAAAAACACCTATTTTTCCAACATCGTTCCCTGCAGCCTCCATGTGAGTATTGGTGGCCAAGCTGACCTCCATCGTATGTACATCAGTAATCAATTTTGATCAGATATAGTGCGTCCCAGATATGGGGGAAATATCTCAAGACGCCAAAAACCTGGTGTGGTAAACATGCAAATGATATGGCACTGAGTAAAAGAAATACAGGCTACCTCTATATGATCGTTCTACCATATATCAATTAGCTGCCAATACTGCAGTCATTGTGAGAATGTCTGAGCTACACCGGCTGCTAGAGTACTCACGAGTGGTGGATAGTATTGATCGAGTACTCACGAGTGGTGATAGTATTGATCGAGTACTCACGAGTGGTGGACTGTATTGATCGAGTACTCACGAGTGGTGGATAGTATTAATCGAGTACTCACGAGTGGTGATTGTATTGATCGAGTACTCACGAGTGGTGGACAGTATTGATCGAGTACTCACGAGTGGGGGATAGTATTGATCGAGTACTCATGAGTGGTGGATAATATTGATCCAGCGCAATGTGCAATACGCCGTTAGTGTCTCCTCACCCCCACAATACCAAATGCATATTTGCTTACAGGGGCACTTTTGACACAGGATAGCATCTGATCTACATTATGAGCATATATACAACCCCGTGAAATGGCCCTTCCATCTATTCTGTCCTAATCTGAGACATATCT
The DNA here is from genome assembly GCF_964204655.1 of Triturus cristatus. Lineage (NCBI taxonomy): Eukaryota > Metazoa > Chordata > Amphibia > Caudata > Salamandridae > Triturus > Triturus cristatus. Next base: position 85,865,839 of record NC_140580.1, on the reverse strand, counting down.
GGCTTCTCTGTCTATTTTTACACAGGCGGAAATAAATAAATAAGTTTCTTGCATAAATGCCATTTGTATGCCCTTTCTTCGAAGATATGCATGCACTTTAGAATATTTAACAGCAAAACCCATTCCTTCCACAGTCCATTTGAGAAGAGCATATTTTTTGGTGCCCATATCTAATTCCACAGCCTCATTGACCCTTCTTTTTGCTAAATGGAGAACACGTGTTCCTGTACTTCCAAGAGGGTTGGGTTTTGCCTTCCGTGTGAGGACTGGGTAAATATAATTACATGGAGCCAGTGACCAAAGCATATATAAATTGTAACTTTCTTCATCTCCCTGTCCCCAAGGTTAGGGTCAAACAGCCATTCATCCTTATAAACACCTCATTGCACTCTGCTTCTCTTCACTATTACAGTAGTAAGGGGGGCCTGACAGGATCTCCCACCCACCAGGCCCTAGTTAAATTCCTTCCTTGCTCTGTCAGTGGCAGAGGCCTACTCCAATCATGCACTGACCTTGCACTAACCATGTTCTCAAACTCCTATTCGTAATCCCTGTGCCCTTCTGCACGCGCTGTCCACCCACACTCCAGGCATTCTCAGAAATCCGCTCAGTTATGGTCCAATTGTGCAGGGCATACATTGCCCAAGTGCCAGATTCTATCAAACGTCTGCTGCTGCAGGAGTGATGACAGGAAGGGCAGCTCCCTCTTCCTCTTAAGAGTCCTCTGGCATTGTGTTTGCACCTTTCAATATTTTGTCCACCTCACACAAGTCCACAGCTGCAGGCATTGCAGCTGCTTTGCCTTTCCTTTCTTGTGATCTTGTAGGTTCTTCGGGCCACTGCAAAGGTTTTGTGAGACCCCCTTGCGTTTTGATGCGGTGGAACGTTTGTTGTCGGTGCTCCCCTATTCCCCGGGTCCTGCCTTTGTTATAACCTTCCAACCAGTCCCAAGCTTCAGGTCTTCGGAACAAACATCAGTCTGGCATCATTTTCAGTTTCACCTGCTATAGAAGCTTGTACTGAACCCCATTGTCGTTCAAGACCCTTTTCCCTTCAACAATGGTCACTCCATTTCACTCTACTACCAATATGTAACCCAGGAAGATAGCCTCCTTTTGTTTCCTAATCACAGTTACTGGATAGTCCGACTTTCTGGAGAATAATGTTGTGATCCTTATAAGAAAAGAGCCCCGCCGCCACAGATCTGAAGGTTGCCCATGGGGGGCATCGTTGCAGACATCCGGCGATCTCTATTTAGAGCAAAGAATTTAGTCAACGCCTGCAAAGCCACTTCTTCGCTCAACCAGGTCTCTAAATATACTAACATATTAGTAGCTTCACTTCTTTCCTTTCAGGTATCCCATTAATGCGAATAATATTCTTCGGGTTCTGCCTTTCAGCGTCTTCAGCTCCAATTGCTAATATGTGCTGGGACAGTGGCGTCACTAGGGGGGTGCGGGGGGTGCGGACTGCACCGGGTGACTCCCTCACGGGGGGTGACACCAAAGGGCCGGTCCGGTCGGTGTGTCTGTGGTGCACCGCACCGTGCGTGCAAAATTTTATTGAAAGTAAACAAACAACATCCAGATTCCGAAACCGAAACGCAAGGACCGTGGACGCAACGCACGCAACCTAACCTAAACGGTTACCTTCTATTCAGCAGGAGGAGGTGCCGCCTGTGCGCAGAGCGCACTGTCTCCTCCTCCGCCGCGTCTGCGCGCCTGACGTCACGTCGTCACTAGAGGGGCCCGGGTGCAGTCGGCGATGTTGTGAATCCCCCCGTGCCACGCATGCAGCGCATTGGGCCCCAAGTGCGCGTGACTCACGAGGGACGACTAGGAGGTGAGGACTCGGAGGTCTCAGGTCACTTGTATCTATTGTACGCGCATATTTGTGCACACCGGTGTCTGCGCTTTACAAATGCTGGTATTCAGACTTTTGGCCGCCTTTCAGTCGTGATATTAGGAATAAATGTTAGTGTCGGAGAGGGGACTTCAGGTTCGTTTGGGGCCAGGGCTGCTGCTTGGCAAACTCCTGGAAACCAGCAGGAGAGGAAAGCGTTTCTGTAACCATAGACCGTCGCCATAACTCTGATATTTCACTAGTCCTTGTGGAGAGAGGCGGCTGTTAGAAGCCTCTACTCGTGCAGCCAACGGGATCCTTCAGGGACGGCTGCAGCATCTTCCGAAGTGCTTGATAACTTATTTCTAGTTCTTTCTCGACATCGCACTTTTCCTTGAATCGAAATTCCGTTTCATGTTTCAAATGCGATTATACTTATTACTTCAGTCAGAGCCGTTTTAAGGCGTGGGCATAGTGGCCATTACCCCCTCCTTCAATGGGTGATACTGGTGTCAGAATGGACGATTCCAGGCGATGTCTCTCTTTCCCTCTAAGTCTGACCATTACAGCGCTCATGATTTGGAGGCCTCGGAATGGAAATACCATGCGGGGTCCAGAAAGACTGAATCCTTTACCGCACGTGTTTCCTGATTCCGGGGCTTTTTCCACAGAGCTCCGCTCAGATAGAAAGTGTACCGCACATGGTAAAAGCAGGCCAGGTTTTACCAGACCTGTTAATTCTAAGTACGGTGACACTACAGCGCTTAGAATCACTGAGTGGGAATACTGCTTTGACTAACTACTAACGCGGACCTATGTACCTACCCCATATCTCCCCCTCACCTTGCCTACCTCTCCTCTCTGTCAGTATGTTCCTCTATCCAACTTCTCTCTCAACCTCACAGACCTCTCTACCACTGTCTGTACTTGTCTCATCATCGCTACCTGTACCCTCCCTGGCTACCTCAACTCTCTATCCCGCACCTCCCTGTGCACTCCGTGGCTTTGTTTACATACCACCTATCTGCAACTGTCCTTCATCTACTTCACCTCTCAATCTCATCTCTCTATACCTCACCTCTCTCTACCTTTGCCTCGGGCTCTCTCCTCCGATTCACTACCTCACATCCCATTCCCTACCCCATCTTTCTACCCAACTTCTCTACTGCTACCTAACCTCTCAATTTACCTCACCACTCATTCACCACTACTCTTCACTCTACCTCTGTTCCCTCTACCTCACTTCTCTCCCTACCCTCCTCCTTTATTTCTACCCATCTTTCTCTGCCTCCTTTTCTCTATCCTTATCTCGCTCTGAACTCACTATGCACATTCTTCTCTATTTAATTTCACACTCTCTACCTCACCTTACTCTCTCTCTACTTATTTCTCTTTTTGCCTCTATTTATCTAACATCATCTGTCTCAACCTCTCTCCTATCCCACAACTCTCTCTAGCTCTAAATCAGCCTCACCTCACCTACATTTATTTTCTGTGCACACAACACCACATCTCTCTTTCTTTCATTCACACCTCTATCTACCTTCTCTCTGTCTCACTACTTTTTGTCTTACCTTCCTTACCTGTCTTTCTATCCCTCTTCTCATTTTTAAAAAAACCTCTTTTTATTGATTTTGTGCATAATACTTTATACATCCAGATTAAGGTTACAGTACATTTCCGTGTGCCTATCTTGTATTTTACAGTTTCTGTCATTATTGTTACGTCACAGGTCCACTCTAATGCCATTTGAAACACATAAAGCCCCCGATAGGTCTGTCAGGCCCCCCAAATTTTCCCTCCCTTCTTAAGGAACCCTATACTTTTATAAATCGTGAACTCCACCTGCCAGTATCAGTCCAAGTCGTTTTCCCATTCTTCAAGTGTCGGGACTGCAGCTGCCCCCCAACTCTTTGCCACATTCTGCTTTGCCACCACTGCTGCCAGTGTTAAACAGCACTGTGTATGTCTCGGACAGTCTTCGTTTCGTGCAGTTATCAGCAGGAACCATTTAGGTGCAAGCGGGACCTCTAGATCCACCACAGCAGATATTGTCACAGCCACTCTCCCAGTATCTCTGCAGGGCTGGGCATTCCCATATCAAATGGTAGAAGGAACCTTTCATCCCACAACCCCTGTGGTACTGCGGACTCTTGCATCTCCCAATCCGTTGTAGCACTGACCTGGGGTAGTATACCCTATGTAATACTTTCATCTGGATCAAGCGGAACTTTGCCCTAATAGCTACTTCACTCGGGCCTTGGAGTGCCTCTCCCATTCTTCATCTTCCATTGAACCAACATCGTGTTCCCATGTCATTCACAGATTGCCCATTGGGTCTGGGGCTTTGTTTGTTATTTTTTTTATACAGTAGGGAGATGGCTTTGGTATGCAGGTGGTCTGTCTGGATCCTATCCTCCAGTGGAGTGGCAGCCTCCAGTGTCTCCCCTCTCTCAAGTGCTGCTGGAGGGCATGTCCCAAATGGGTGTATCTAATCCATTCTCCTTCCCCTAGTTCGTATTCCAGTTGTAGCTCAGTGAACGGAATATAGGCCCGCCCTCTTCATATATCTCCCAGCAATTCCAGACCCAGCAGCTCCCACTTGGCGAAGCCCTCGAGTGTATTTATATCTTTTTAAGTGGTCGCGCCCAGAGGGTTATCTCCGAAAGCCTGCCCTCCCATCCCAGGTGCTTTGTCGCTGCCTTCCATGCTTTTACCACTGTTCTCGTGTGGCTCGGAAGGTCCGCATTCCCCTGTTTTGTGTATAGAATCGCTCTTGGGCCTTTCTTGCCCATGGCTAGCCTGTTTACTCTGTAGGCCGGGTCCGATCTATCGTCGAACATCCACCTGTTCACAGTCACCAACTGGGCGGCCCAGTAATAGCTGCAGATGTCGGGTACCACAAGGCCCCTGTCATATATACCTTTTTGAAGTTTATTTAGGGCTATGCGCGGGGCAGCCCGCTCCATAACAATGCCCGGAGCTCTGAGTTCACGCGTTGGAAAAACAAAGGGAGGACCTCATAGGGTGTATTTTGTAGAGCATATAATAACCCAGGGAGAGCCTTCATTTTGAACATGGCTCCCTGCCCCATCATGGTCAGAGCAGTACAAAAGGGGGTGGTGATGGACGGAGCATCAGAACCAAGCAAACACTCACACCCAGTCAACAGATCTGGGTTTGATCCATCACCGTTCTTTAATCTGTGTGTCTGTAGCTTCATGTGAGAGGAGTTTTTCAAAGCTAAAGTCTATAAAGAACTATTTGCGATCTACCATGGGACAGTCAAGGCTTTCTGATCTTGCAATAATATCAATTGAAAGTGATTTGGCGAAAGATTTTGATGAAGTAATTAACAAGTTTGCAGCTTTAAAGGCCAGGAAAGGAAAGTTCTGATTAGTCGAGATTTAATGTGACATTGTAATTTGTACTGTTGCATACTATTCTGGCAGTTGCTGATTGTGCAAACCCAATACAGAACGGTTACAACCTTATCTCCTGTAACAGTAAAATTTAAAGTTTAATGTTGAAAAAGTAACATATTTTCTGTGTAGTTCTTAGTTCTTAAATTATTACAGTATTTTACCTCCGACCTTGTTGAATTCAATTTTTCTTCTATGGCCTTTGTAAATATAGGACCTACATTTACAAACGTTACTAAGGATTTTGTATGGTCCCGTTATTTGCCAACTGTGTCCACTGGCGGACTCGGAGCGGAGGAGGTCCATGCGGTAAGTCGTGAGGGGGTGACACCATGAGTTACCCGCACCGGGTGACACCAACCCTAGTGACGCCACTGGGTAGATGTACTATGAAGGGCATGGTTAATACTTGGGTTTTCCCTAAGTTTTGGGGTCAAATTAGGGTGGAACATTAATTCTACAGTCCTCAGGAAGCATTCAGCTTCCCCTCAATCCAAGTAAGGGCAGTTGGCGATAGATAAGTAACAGCAAGTGGGTAACAGACAACGGCTGTTCAGCAACATTGTGCCCCGGGGGCACGTGCGCTTCACAAACAGAGCTGGAACCAGAAGGGTGGCAATTGGCAAAAACCAGTAGTCAGGTTTAAGATGTGTGTCTCTTGCCTTACAGCTGTGTGAAGCCAGTATCACTTCAAGGTACGCCCGTGTGAAAACTGTGTGCTTCTTAATGTTATCATGACCAAGGCAGTGTGTGGTATCTCCCAGCAGATCCACTGAAACGGTACTGCAGCTAACATGAAACTGGGAATCTGTGATTCCGACACTGTTACGAGTTTAGCCACCCATGGTCAGAGAAGGTTAGCAGGCATTGGCATCTGTGACCCAATGGCAGTTAAGCAAGCGAGGTGCACTGCAGAAGTTGTCATTACATGAAAGGTTGAGGTGTCGCCAATAGCGGGCATAATACATAAAGGGTCAAACCAGATTTTACAACAATAAGGCGTTCACCAGGTTTAGCTCCCAAAGGGGTCTATGCAATTATCTTGCCAACAGGGGGAGGTAAGTGCAACCCAGTGCCTCGCACGCTGCATCCCTCCCTACCGCTTACCCGGCATGATGATGGCAGGTGGGGGTGAGAATATTGTAATGTTTTCTTGTTTCATTGCAGGCAGAGTTACAGGGCGATCTGGAAGCAGGCCGGTACCAAGGGTATCTCTGCGCGGCACCATAGGAGGTGCCAGAGCCAAATTCGAGGAGCCTCTTCAGAGGGTCCTGGAAACAGTGTCGGCGCCCCGCTAGTGCTTCGGGCGGTTGTGGGCCTGAACAACCGGGGGTTTGCTATGCGACGCTCCGCCCCGGGAAGGGGCGTGAGTAGAAGTTACCAACGGTCACGTAATCCTGTAAGAGAATCACTTGGACACCAGCAAAGGCGGGGTTCGCCCCAGTGCTGCCCGGCTCATCAGGCGGGCAGGGGGCCCGGTTGGTTGCCTGCCCTTGGATCGCCCGTAAGATAACCCACCTATTACATAACGGTGTATGTAATAAACCTGCAGCATTTGTACCCAATCAAACAGTCTGTGTTGTTTGATTATTATTGGGTAATGTATTTTGGTTGGAGGGGGGACAGAGGGGTGCCAATGGCGATACTATGACATAATGGGCTAGAGAACATCAAGGATGAGGCAGCGGGGCATCCGCACTGCTGATGCTAGGATCGGAGGTTGGGAGCCACAGTGAGAGGCCTATGGGTGAATTGAGCTGGGGAGGGGGCATCAAGCAAACACCAGGACTCAGGAGGGACCCAGAACAAGTTCTGAGGCAATACTCCAGAGCCCACAAAGTACATGCAACAGACCTAAAAAGAGTCGACCTTGAATTTGGCAGCCTGGTTCATAGGGTGTATTAGAAGGCTGGACCCTCGTTCCTTACACATTTAGGGGCATATTACCAAGGAGTTGCGCTGTTATTTTTATCCCCGGCTATCGCTGGATTTAATCGCCGAGATAGCTTTGTATTATCAACGCTTATCTCAAAGGCGATAAGAAATCCAGCGATAGCGGGGTTCTCCATGGAACATCGCTGGTTTTCCAGCGATGTTCCATGGAAAACGGAGATAGGATTGATAATAAGGCCCTGTGGCCTTAGCCGCACAATCCACCCCCCATGTTAGGTATGCCTTAGTTAGGAATTTAACTGACGTTAAATTCCTGCTTTAAGGCAGAGTTAGCACGATTAAAATTATCGCTGCAACTCGTTGGTAATATCGCGAAGCTGCCTTTGCGATATTTACCCGTGTTGTTTCAACAGCCACGCCTACTTTGCATCTCATTAGCGATGCGATAGTAGGCGTGCTGGAAACGGGTGCTAAGTAAGGGAAACACGCGCTAGCGTGTCCTTGATGATATTGCGATATAATTATCGCCTCTTCTCGCCTGAAAACGGACGCTAAAGCGGCGATAATTATATCGCCAACCCTTGATAATATGCCCCTTAGCTTATACCCACTGCGCTGAATGCGCTCTTCATTGCAGTTATTCTGCCCTCCTAAAATTTTCCCAGAGCATGAAGACGCAATCTGGATGAAGGTCTTTTCAGGTTTTAGGATCCAAAATCTGAAAGGAAGCTGCCCTTTACTATATGCACCAAGAGATTCTTTTGTGTTTTTATGTCAATGTATAAACACACATACCACAATGAGCACTGCAGTACCTGCACTGAGTTTATTGATTAGTTACTAAATACAGAGAATATGCATTCAAAAATGTCACTGTGTGATAATTTAATTTAATACATTTAATGTGGTACATGAGTGAATTTAAAATTTGAAACAGCATGGTATAGGTACACTGAGGTACAATCTGCAGATGTTTATCTATGAATGAATCCCATCGTACAATTGTGCACATTATAGTTGAGTTACCCTAGCACAGTCAGGGTTTATAGGATGTTTGTCCATTTTTATACCTCCTCCACCGATGGCCTAGACCCTAATCATTTCTTGTGATATCTCCCATCTCCAAACTCTGGTCCCGTCCCTTCTCCCACCAGTTACAATACTCTCAATGTCCCCAAAATCAATTTACTCTTCCAGGTGGATGTGCAGATGAATCTCACTTAGTCTATAAGACTCCTCAACACCTTTATCATCACCAGTTTCTACAACATCACCACCCTACTCTTTTCCCTAGACCATTTCCATAATATTCCATCCAGCTCATAATTGCAAAGATCATGTGCCTACGTCAGCTTCCCATAGAAAGCAATTCCTGCCATTTTCCTGCCAGTCGTCACTAGCACCAAGCCCTTATCTATCTGCCCCTTTATGAAACTGAACACATGCATTTTTCTTTATTCCAGGCCCGCCCTCCTTTCTGCCTTCTTAATGGCCCTGACTGCAAAAATGCCATCTAGCCCTACCTGTACGTCCTCCTTGTCAAAACTGCCAATGAGTGTTCGTCTCACATTTCGATCTCTTTCAAATCCTTGCGAACTCTCTGGTCTCTCATATCCACTTCAGGGGCTAACCACACAACCTCATCCACTGCGAGATAATGTGCTAGCCACCCCGTTTTCCAATTCTACAATATGCTAGGCTCTGATCCACATGTTGCTCTCCAAACACAACAGAACTAGCTCTCTCAGCTGCCACAACACGCATGCATTCTTGCCCATCATCACATGCACCACAGCTTGGTTATCAATCACAAAGGTTACTTTCTTATTTTGCAACTCTTGATCCCACAATCGCACCCCAAGCACTACTGAGAGCAAATGTAGGAAGGCAATGCTATGATGTTTTTCCATTCACTCCCAGAGGCACCTCTCAGTACACAAATTCTCCTTCCGTTGCAATCCAAACCCACCAGTCCCTGATGCATCAGAAAAGATCTCAATCATCCATGTCAAAGAGTCGTCTTGGAACCACAATGTAACACACTATTGTAGTGGTCCAAAAACTGCATCCACATATTTAGATCCTATTTGATTTTCTCCATCATCCGTAACCTATGATGTTTCTTTGTCATCCCTCTTATAACAAATGCCAGTTGCCTACAAAACAGCATGCACAGGGCCTCCACACTGCAAGTGGAGTTTAAGTGTTCCAAAATCTGTTGTTGTTTTCTCGGCTCATGTTTTTCTGTCCCCGTCACATCCTCTAACAAGTGTCTCAAGGCAGAGAGGTTTCACCCTGGCAGCCTTTTTTTTATTTTTTTATTATACAGTTAATTAAAACCATAACATACAAACATCATATTGATACTTCATAAAATTTAAAAATGTAACATTTAATACACATTTATAAAATCTGGCAATTCGAAATAAAAGTCAGTTCCAAAAGCAGCATTTCAGGTTGATGGCAATATATCACAATTAGCCGTTTAGTCCAAAAGGGAAGTGTATAGTATGAAAGACAGTAACACAAAGTGTCACAATGCTTATTACTAATAGTTAACTTTCATCAACGATCATTTGTGCAATAAGAATAGAACTTGTCTGTTTCTTAGTGCTGGGCATTATGCAGTGCAGTTAAAATAATGTTAACAAATTTCCCAGCCCTTGCTAGAACTTGGGCTGAATTATTACTGAAGCACAAATCAGATGCTTCCCTGCAATGTCTCAGTAATTTTTCCCGATAGACTGGGACCAATAGACGTCGGCGATCGTTGGCAAGATGAGGGCAACAACATAGCAGATGTAGCCAGGAGTCATGTGGATAATTGCAGAGCCTACATGTTAGCTGACCATTCCCCCGAGCCCACAGCGGGTTAAAATCATGAATTGGAAGGGCTAACAGCCTCATATAAATAATTTTATTACGAGTCTGTGATTGGAGAGAGTAATTAAAATATGGTTGAGGTTTCCCCTTGATATATGAGGCATCCAGAGCTGTAAGGAGTGTTTCTTTCGGAAGCCGATCAATGTCTCTCTCGAATGACACTAGAGTAATTTGGCTTTTTATCATTTTTTTCCACGTTGACAGGGAATAATTGGATTAGAGAATTTTATGATTTTAATCTTCAATATGGAAATGGCCAAGTGCAGCAGTCTGTGCCAAGGAGAGAGTTCATCCGTGAACACTGATTGCAATTGTTCTTTCATGGATTGAGCTGGTGCACGCAGAGTGTAGATGTAGAATTTAATTAAGTGTCCTAAACAGTGAAGATCTGCACTTGCCAGTCCCAGCTCAAGTCTCAGCCTCGCACTCCTTGCATGCTGGGGAGCTGAAAGTATTTTGTTATAGGCCAATATTTGATAGTTCACTAAAAATTAATCCATTTTACCAGGAAAAGCCAGGTGACCATAAGACACTGGCGGGAGCAGTTTGGCACGTAGGACCCTTAAGATTGACTCGGCTGTGGGGCTGTGCAAATGCCGATTCAAGCGCCTCAGACTATGCATAACCCCTGCTCCCTTGGGCCGAAGATGTTTGAGATGGGCTACTTGATTAGCTTTTTCATTAAACCAAACTCCTAGGTAATTATAGCGAGTGCAGGTCACTATATGTAGACCACCTGCTCACCAAGACAGGATTTTCTTTTTTTGATATTTCCCAAAGATAATGACTTTAGTTTTTGACTCATTCATCAAAAGATTGTTTTTTATATTGTATGTATTAAGGGCAGTGAGCGCTCTTTGTAGACCTGTTTTTGTGTGGTCCATAATAATAATGTCATCAGCATATTGCATGAGCTGTAGTCGCATGCCGTCCAGTTTTGCGGCGACCAATGTTGCACCTGCCAATTCTTTAGGCAAGTCGGCGGTATAAAGATTAAAAAGTAGTGGGGCTAATACGCAGCCTTGCTTTAAACCATTTTTAGTTGCGATTTTTGCAGATACTGTTGTGGCACTTGTTTTAATCCTCACCCAGGTTTTCTGATGCAGTGACATTAGTTCAGAGAGAAGTGCGGACGGTATCCCCGAGGAGTTTAATTTGTTCCATAACGTCCCTCGATTGACTCTATCGAATGCTGCAATGAAGTCCACAAGACAGCAGAATAGAGGTAGATGATTGGCCAAAGTGGCTCTCCACGACAGGTAGGATAGCGCTATTATATTATCTGTCGTGGAGCAGCCTGATCTAAAGCCTGACTGAGTACTGGGGAGGATGCTATGTTCTGTAACCTAGTTTTCGAGTTCTGCCAGCAAGACACGAGCATAGGCCTTAGCTTCGATGTCCAATAAAGCTATTAGCCTATAATTGGCCTGATTTGAGCGGTTACCCTTTTTGTAAAGTGGATGTAATATTGAGCCCTGCCAGGTGGATGGAATTGTAGCTGTGAGAAAGGCTTGTTTAAAGAGCGGTGTAAGTAGCTCTTCCCAGAAGGATCGATTTGCTTTAAAAACTGTAGTGGGTAGTCCATTTGGCCCTGGCGCACCATCATTCCTCATGCGACTAATTATCTTGATCACTTCGGTTTCAGAGATGCCTGGACCCTGGATGTTTTCATGACTTGGTGCTTGAGGCGGGTAGAGGGCTGTCAGCTCCCCTGTCCCACTGCTGTAGAGCTGATTGATGTGATTCACCCAGAAATTCTCGGGTACCCCATTCTCCTTAGACTGGCCACTATTACTGACTTGATTAATATATTTCCAAAATGGAGCTGGATTTTTTTCCTTAAGCAGAGAGAACATTTTGAGCCAGGCATCCTCTATTCATTTAGCGCATTGCTCCCATGCGCGTTTCTTATAGACAGCTCGAAGTGACCCACTTACGGCGCCCTGCAACGCTTTTTCCCCTCTTTATCTTGCATTTGGGGGATTTTTATGCTTCCATTTGCTTTCCGACGTTTCCTTATTTGGGTGCTGGTTTAGATCGTTTGGCCCCTGTTTTTGTTGAGTGCCCAATGTTCCCCCCAGCGCCCAATGCAGGTCCATCAGGAGAATGGGCCAGTAGTCTAAGAGAGCTTGCGAACCAAAAGCAGTTTTTAATTGTTCATTTTTAGTTGTCCATGCGAACAATTTTGTGCTGAGATTGGTGGTCCAATTTATCCTGCGTGGGACTTTATCGCATTCTTCGCCCGTTAATTCGCCTACAGGTATGAATTTGCAAGACACAGCAGTGGAAAGACTGAACAATGCTCTAAGGGGCCTGTGGTCACTCTCTAGTCGATTGTCAATATCAAAGTCATTCAGATGTAAAGCTAGTGGACTGCCGATGAATAGATAATCGATTGTAGAGATATTCCTGTATTTTGGAAGCAGGGCCCATGTTTGATCCTTTGCTTTCTTGAGATTGTGAGCGGATGATATAGAACAGGTGTCAAATAAGGCTTGTAATACAGCGACCTCTTTGGGTTGTGTATTTTCCTTTCCTGTCTTGTCAAGCAATCTATTATTAAAGTCCCCGACTATAAGTGGATTATGATAGGGGTATTTAATGAGAAGATCTCCAATGATGGCTGCCTGATCATCGAGTGCTTAGTTTCTCTTATGCAAAACTGGATTGACATAGCAGTTGAATAATAGCAATCGAAACGGTTTATAATGATTTTTTATTCCATTGATAAGTAATACTTGGATTCCAGGTGAGGGAGGTGCAAGTGTGATTACTTCCAACCTTCGGGAATGCTTGATGTAAACAGAGAGGCTGCCCATTGGCCTCCCAAAAATGTTGCGTCTTGAACCGGAACATGGATTTCAAAGTACCCGGAAAGAGCTGTAGTAGATGTTGCCCATGTCTCCTGTAGACAGATTATATCGCTGCTTTGAAGGAAATCTAGGGCCAAGTCATTTTTAATCAGTGTCTGAAGGCCAGCTACATTCCAAGAAATGATTGTTAAGTAATTATTTTGCTCGTTCAATGTATGGTCTGTGTTGCCTCTAAGGAACTTAAAGGCGCCGTCGGGCCGAATGACGGCCACATTTGGCCTGATGTCCAAGTTGGTTGGTAGTGTCCTGTTTGCTAGTAAAGACTCTTCTCTGATTGGTAGAACAGGTGATCCTCAGAGGTTCATGTTGGGAGAGAGTGCTGGTAAGATTGTTACCAGGACGGGTATCATCGGCATATTTTAAGATGGAGTAAGTATTTAAAGATTTATTGACTAAAACATGAGGGTATCTGTCTTGAGGTAAGTGCCTAATCTCAATACCCCAGTCTGCCAATTGATTGGCTTCGCACAGCATTGCCGTCTGGTGTGACTGTTGGTATAGCCCGACCACTGTAGATTCGTCATGGGAGTCGCCTGACAGGCTTTGGAATTTAACCCAGGCAACATCTGCCGAGCCTTTGTGCTCCAATGATGGTATGTGAGTAAATAAGCGCAGGATGTTGCCTCTGTTCAAAACATCATAGTTGCCTTTGGCCTGGTATCTTGGTGTGAGTGCGATCTCCACCACTCCTGGTTTTGAGTGACTGCTGCTCGTTAAGGTTCCCAGTATGACTTGATTCTCAAGTGCAAGTGTTGGTTGATATATTGGGGGGGTTCTATATACCATTGGTCCAGGAGGAGATTTTACCACCTGTTGATGCTGCATGTTAGTACTGTATGCAGCACTGGACAATGGTTGCATACCAGCCTCCGCCTGTGACCCTGGAAATGTGGACAACAATGTCGGCCCAAGGATGAGGTTGATTCTCACACCAGGGCCTTCCATGGACTTAGACTGAGTTGATGTTGTATGAGCTTCCCCTTTCTCATTATCCGGAAAAGAAGTGGAGGGGCATTGGAGGAAATTGCCCCTCGGGCAGAATCATCGGCTAGACTCTTAATTGATGGTTGTTTGCTGAGTTGTAGGTGATTTGATGTCACTTCTCTGTCTTTCTTTCCTGAAACAATTGGCTAGAGCTTAACAGGGCCAGTGTCTGACTTAGATGTATATGTACGAGTTAGAAGGGACGCCGCTCAAGTATTGGCTTTTGCCCTTTTTTGGGCTTTCCTAAATTTTTTCTTTGCTTTCCTAGAGAGCGAACCTTCCTTCTGTTTGATCTCTGGAGCGCCGTCAAGTTCTTCTACTATTTGACAGCTGGTTGAAAGACGGGACACAGCAGTTATGGGCCTCATTGAAGATGTTAAATTTAAGAAAGTGGGTGATGGCAGATGTGATGTTTAATTGAGCTTGCAAGCGGGTCTTCAAGTAAGTTAGCTGGATTGTTGATAAGTTCTATATTTGATTTAGTTCAAGTCAATTGTGGGGATGGACCAGAGGGGGCTCTTGAGACCCGGACTGAGTCTGCTAAGGTGGTTAAAACCGCAGGAAGATTTGCCCACTGGTCCACAATGGCCACACATGAGCATGAGCAGGTTGTTTGTGAAGTAAGGTTCAAGTTTGTGATATGGTCCATTTTTCCTTTCAAATCAGCCAAACACAGAGCTATTGCCTGTAAAAGATCCATTTGCAAATCCATCTTGGAGGATTGCCAAAGTAAAGCTTTGGCCGTTATGTGTTGTGGATTAGTGAGTTTTGGTGATTCAGAGGCAGCCATGAAACTTGGGTTTTCTATGTTTTGCGAAGTACAGAGATAGTGATTTGTTCCTGTTCCACTAGATAGTCTATACAGCTGAGGAGTAGGCTCCAGGGTTTTCTCAATTTTAGTTTCAAGTTGCTGTAAAAATGATGCTGAAAGTTCTCCCAGATCTTGATTTTTCAAAGCAGCGGGAGAGCCTGATACAGCAATCAAAGAAGGATGCTGCTGAATGGGTGAATGAGATTGGTGTATTTGTGCCTCAGTTATTATAGATCTTCTTGGCACACGCAAGGCTGATTTAGAACTGTCAATAAGAGATGATGAGTGAAGGTCCATTGAAGCAGAGCTTGTGTTAGCATTAGGTACAGAGTCTGGCCCCAAGGGCAGTTGGGGGAGACTGTTGACAATGTCCATGTTTGGGCATGTTTGGGCATGAAAAAGAGCGGCGTTTTGTCTTCATAGGGCAGAGGCCCTGGGAATTGGTTGCAGAGGGGAAGAAGTCTTCCTTTACACTTGAGTTGTTTCTTAGGTGGCCTGCCCTGCCATTGGCTGAAACTCCATTTAAGGGCTCTGAGAGCAAGTATTTAGTTATCAAGCCAGTGTTGGCAATTTTTTTTAAATTCTGGGTCTTAGGGGCCCCCGAAAGTTGGCCTGGATTCTGAGCATTTATGCGTGTTATGCTGGGATCATTAGTCAATGGCCGTGCTTGGGCTGCACCCCCATTGGCGTCAACTGCTGACCTTGACCTGGTGACTGGAATCCTTTTTAACATCTTGGGGCAATATAAATGTGCAGCGTGATATGTTGGTTGATCCTGGGACGAAATCGGATGATGAGCTAGGAAGATCAAGTAATTACTGGGTAAGCGTAGATGGACGTAGATAGGCTGTGAGCAGGGCACTCTGGTGACCCGTTGGCCGCACCCAACCCAGTTGGGCCACTGCCATGGACTCACTGGGCACGCACTCAGTGGCTGACTCTAATGGCGGCCGTGCTCACCTTCCCCTGCAGTCCTTTGCACACAGTAGGAGGTTTGCGGGGCACTCAGAGACTGTTATATCAACGCAACCTTCCCAAAATGCCTCCGTCTTCCGTATCACGGGGGCCCCAGCTGTGTAGCTGCAGGACTCCTGCAGTGCTCCCGCTCCTCTGCTGCTGCTGTGCCGTGTCACCGTCAAAACCTGGGCCGGAATTCAAGCCAGATTCTCCATGCTTTACTCCATGCTTTACTCACAAGATTAGTTTATTTAATAGTCCATGTGCACCAAATGGTAGGGCTGTTTCCAGCCAAGTAGCGTGGAAGTGGGAGCAGGAAGCAGATGAAAGGGAGGTGAGCGGGGCTCACAGGGCACACAGAGTCACTGGCCAGCCACAGTCACTACTATTGATGATTGCAGTATGCCACTTGCCACATGCCGTTTGCCTTTCAAGGCTCACCTGTGCTCCTGTGCTCCCCCGTCGATGCTATTACTATTGCTATTGCTGGAGCGGCAGTTAAATGGCAGCAATAGATACAATGCGCCGGCGGCGACCGCAGCCACACTCACAATTGGCACCCGGCTGCACCCGACTGCCAGAGGCTGCTCGTGGGTTCCAAAAGTTGTACAGAGACCCCCACTGTATGGAGGGCAGAAAGCGCAGCGGACTGGGGCTACAAGCCGAAAGCCAGAAGTCGCGGGGCCGCGGTTCAGCCGGGAACTGTGGATCAGCTGAAAGCCGGGGTCCGCGGTTCAGCTGCGTTCGGCGTCTTCCTCCTCACTGCTGGCTGAGCGACTGACTGTGAAATGGGGGCGGAGTTTCAGCAGCTGTATATTACATCCATCAAATAGTACTTCACTATCAATCTGATCGGGCCACCCCGCCGAGGGCACACACTCACTGCGTCCCGCAGCTAATGGTGGTCGCGCTCTCCAGTTGCCGCAGTGCTGCACTGTGGTAGTGCCTTTCTGTGAGGCTCACCTGTTCTCCACGATGTGCGCAATGCACCACACAATACACCACGCTGCTCCCCGGCAGACAGCAGGAAGCGTGCTCTACGTTGCACTTGGCGCACTTAGCACTTGGAGACCTCCCGTCCGTGGCTCACCGGAATTGAATTGAGACCCCCGCTGTGTATGGATCAGCCGGGGATCAACCAGGTGTCGGCTCGGAGTTCAGACCGTAAGCTGGCGGTCACGGCGTCCTCCTCGCGCACCTCAGCGGCTCACGGTCGGGGTCGGCGCGAAGCTGCGGACTGGATCAGCAACTTTACTCTCTGGAATCAGACGTGAGTTTCCGGATCTTTGTACCCATCCAGACACAAAGTCTCTCGAAATTACAGAAAGCGCTTCCTGTCTGATCTACACTGCTCAGAGTTCTGTCACAACGCCACAAACAATAACAGGGCACCTTCTTAGAACCACAGCAACTATGAATAGGCCACGTCTTCGATCCTGGCAGTCATGGCACAATCTCAACAGAGTCCAGTTCTATGTCTAGGAATGGTAGTCTAGTGGCTGGCCCATCTGTGGTTTCTGCGGCTAATGGTATTCCAAATGTCTCCGCATCCATTCCCAACATCTTCATCAGTCTGTGGCACTGGCCTGCTACCCCTGCTCTGCCAGTCATCAAAACATTGTCAAGGTAGTGCTGCAGCTGCTCTGACCCACGACCTCATCTCACTATTCACTCAATGAGTTGCTGACCTTCTCAAATATTGCACAGATCACTGAGCACCCTATTGGCATGGCCTTGTTCACGTAATAGAAGCCTTGGAATTGAATCCCCAGGAACTAAAAGTGTCCAGGGTAGATTCACAATAGCTGAAAATCTGAATTGATGTCTGCTTTGCCCATCTCCTCCCCCATACCACATTATATCAACTAATCCATGGCTGTGCCAATGCTGCCATATGTCACTGTACATTGTGCATGGTTAATACCATATTCACTGATGCCCCTTTGAGCCCAGAAATGTGATGTATCAAACTAACTCACCTAACCTTTTCTTTGATACTACTCCCAGTGCAGAGACAATCAGGTTTTGCAATGGAAATTCTTCTAACAGACCTGATATTTTGTCACTCTCTACTTCTTTGTTCAGTTTATCAGCCAGCACTGCAGGGTTCTCTCTGCAAGATCTTAAATTCTTTGCAAATCTGACTGTGTGTGATCCCTTCTAGGGTATCTGAAAATGTTGTGAAAATCCTTCGCACAGCAACCTAGCCACTGTACCATCCAGGGTACATTACCCAAGTTAATCGGTGTAGTTGCCTTTCCACTCCACCCCTCTGTTATCCACCTGCCTCTTCCTGCTGCTAACTGGCCTGCACTGCCCATGCATTGCAGAACAGAGGGGCTTATTTATGAGAGGCTTGCGCCTTTGGAGTGTCACTTTTTCTGATGCTCCGGTACTGCAAACCTCTCAATTATATCAATGAGGCCACGCAAAGCCACTTTGCGTGGCTTTGAATGGTCTCATAGATATCGAGTAAGACAAAGCATTGCAAGTCACTGTGTTGACTTACTCTGCACCAGGGAGGCATTTAATGGGCGTTGTGGTGGTTTTCTAACGCAAACACCCATGGGTTTCGATGCTGCCCCAGATTTACTTAATCACGTAAACCTGAGGAAGCACCAAAACCGTACGCCTCCCCAGGCCAGGCGTAATGTGGAGAAAGTAATTTTATCTCTCCCTGTTTTTTTCACTTTCCATGTGTGCTGCAAATAGGAAACGCCACTCGGGATTGTTTTTGTGCAGGATGTGCCCCTTCCTGCACAAAAACAATCCTACAGATAATTGGCACTAAGCAGCCCATGCACCGTACTTTATAAATACTGCCCTTTCACATCGGCTTAGGGCAGTACAGCAAGAAGACTTGCGGGGCTGCCCTATGCCAATTTCCCATAAATGAGCCCTTGAATGTCCCCCTCTGCACTGGAAACATTTATGTCTGAATCTTCAGGGATACCTTTGACAGGATCACACGGAGACTTGCATGGTTGCATATCCCTCTCCCACTCAGGTAGGATGCCCCTGAAAGGGTCCATAAGACCATGGAAACCCACTCAAATATGTGTGCTGTTTGCAATGACCTGGTGGGGGGTCACATATTCTAACCATAATTTATCATTTATAATCCCTCAAGATTTGTTATTCGATACACTCTTCCTGGATCTAAATTCCTCATCATATCAGAGTCAGACAAAACCCCGAAACAGATCCTTGCTGCTCTGGTAACATCAATATACTTTGATAGCATTGCACTGAACTCTAAGGCTCTCTTTTTGCATTTGTCTCCATGATGGAGGGCAGGCCGGCTACAGGACTCAGAAGGTCCCGCTGGCAAAGTACCATGGACGGAGCAAGGGTTGATGATGAAGACACGATGCCAGGAGTCATCACGTCATTGTAGATCCTGTCGATGGAGGTGAAACGTCAGTGCCAATCTACGCAGTCGATAACAGACTTCATTAATGAACCCCTTTGTGGTTATGATGCTGCGTCAGTGTTGAGCCACCTGTCTGTTGTAGTTAGGTATGCAGTCTGTTGAGGGGATATCGTCAATCTGCTTCTGTATCGAAGGGCAATGCGTTGGTTCAGATTGACGCAAAGTCGTCATTGTGTTGATTTTGATGCAGAAACTTCTGCATAATCCACTTCCGAGGCCCAGGACTGGATTGGCACCTCAGGCAAGAGAGGACTCACAGATGTCAGACCCAGCAGCAGGGTTGCAGGAAGTCTTTGATGACCCAGAGACTTCAGAACAGGGGGCAAGACAGTAAGCCCTTGGAGTCATTCTGGGTTCAAGTGAGATGTGTCCAGTCCTTGTCCTCAGCAGGGCAGAGATCAGCAGACAGCAGGGAAACTCAGCAAAGCAGAGAAGCAGTTCCGTCAGAACAGCCTGTCAAGCAGAGCATAAATACTTGCAGCCCGCCAGGCTTTACTCCTGGCAAAGTTCTACACAGGTCCAGTGGTGCACTGCCTTGGGAGGGTCAGAGCCCCAATACTAACACCCAAATGTGCCTTTGAAGTCGGGGTGACTTCAGAGCAAGCCCTTGAAGTACACAGGTCCTATTTCATCCCAGCCCTGTCTGCCAGGCTATCTGTGGGCGGGTAATCAGCCCTTTGTGTGGGACACTGTCTATTGAGCAATAAGTGTCAGCTCCCTCTCCCTCTTCCTGCCCAGAAAGAGCTATCAGAATGTAGATGACTGCAGATAAGTTCTCTGTCACACCCACCCTTCCTGTGTTTGTGGCTGTCTAGAGGGAATGCACAAAGTGTAGCTGTCACCCATCCCAGACATGTATTTGAGACAGGCTGCAGGTATACAGAGCTCAGTTAAGAGCAGAGAAATGACCACTTTCTAAAAGGGCCATTTCTTTAATGGTAATGTTAAATCCAACTCTACCACTAAAGAGGATTTCTCATTGCTATTCCAAAGATATGAAACATGATATAACTACTCCTTTCTAATCAGGGATTACAGTTTAAAAGTGTTTGAAGGAATTTCCAATGCTAGCCTATGAGAGGAGTAGGCCTCACAGTAGTGAAAAACAAATTTCAATGTTTGTCATTATTATGTCAAACTTAAAATTACATGTCCTACCTTTCACTTACATAGCAACCTGCCCTTAGGGCTACCTAGTGCCTACCATAGGGGTGACTTATGTGTAATAAAAGAGAAATTTAAGGCTTGGCAAGTGGTTTAAAATGCCAATTCGAAGTGATAGTACACTGTACGCACAGGCCTTGCAACCGAAGGCATAAAGAGGTTTGAAAGGCTATTTGTGTGGGTAGTGCTGCAGGCCCACTAGTAGTTTTTAGATTACAGGCCCTGAGTATATGGGATACCACTTTACAAGTGGCTTATAGGTAAACTAAATATTCCATTTAGGTTTATATAGCAGTGTCACCATGTTTAGGGGATAAGCACCTGCACTACAAGACAGGTCAACAGTGATAAAGTGCTCAAAGTACTAAGGCCAACAAAAACATACAGCGAAAGGTGGAGCTAAGCAGGCAAAAAGTAGGGGGAAGACTACCCTAAGGACGACAGGTCTAACAATAGTATATATGAATTGAGAATAATTTAAAGTTTCAAAGACACGCTATATGAGATGGATGAGATGAAGCACACAGTAAAAAGCATTAAATATTAGGGAGAAAATAGCATGTGCTAAGGTGAGAGAAAAATACCAGAGCAGAACTAAAAAACTTGTGCAAAACCATGCAGATACTAGATGGGATGAGGAACAACAGAGGTGGAGGAAAGCTCTGGTCAAGAGGACTAGATTGTACCCAGCTGTTACTAATGAAAAACCTGAGAAGCAGAAAAAGAATAAAACACAGGAAAATGAAAAAATGAAAAATAATTCAGAGACTGATAGTGATTAGAGAGATAAAAAAATTGAACGCCTTGACAGTCTCACATCCACCACCTTATGTGTCCCCTACAAGGAATACTGATAGTGAGACAACTACTACTGCTACAGTTGAGCCGAGTATAATCCAGATTGAGAGACCATTCAGAAATTTCAGATTGCTCCTGCACCTGTTTGCATAGCACTAACTGTGATAACACCATGTGTTACTGCTTCGATTTTGACTGTTTCTGTACCAGTATCACAAGTTCTGACCGCACAAACTGTGGCAAAGCCAGTTGCGAATGCCCCAATAAATGTTTCCCTAAATCTAGAAGGTGAAGGAGTTGTATCAAAATACACAAACACAAAGACACACACTGATAAAAAGGTAAATGAGGGGTGGATGAGTGGGATTGGGGAGGATTACATAGATATTAAAGGGATACAAAATTCAAGGCCAGCACCATGCAGAGAACAGAAAGCAGGTAAAACAAAATGGCTGCACTCATGTAGATCACATGGTGCTGTTCACTCTGATTTTTCAGCATGGAATGCGCTACTGCCCTGGAAAAGTAGCTCAAATGAGCAGACAAGTATGTTTGCGCCCGTTCGAGTAGTTCCACATAATCTCGTGGAGATCTTTTGGAATTCTGTTGAATTCTGCAGAGCAAAACTCTGCAAGTTTCACCCAGGCCTAACGACAACGTCAGTTCAGGACACTGGATGTTGGTCAAGAAGCACACGCAGAAGTCTTGTTTGGAACCGAGATGGAAAGGCCTTTCCAGGAAATTCTCATCTCGACCACTGCTGTTAAGCGTGCCAGAGTACCATACTGGGTGCTTGCTTTGCAAACTCGGAGAGTAAAAAGCCCATACAAAGAAATAGTGTTCTTTGAGCCATAGTAAAAACAAATAAGGTTGACTTTCGTGTCACTCACTCTAATTATCTGTTATATGAGATCATTCTTTGTGGTCTCATTCGGGCTCAGTATATCTTTATTCCCATTTACCCACAATCTAAACACTGAACATGATTATATGTAAAAATGTCTCTTTATCAAAATTCTTTTCTACAAATATTTTCACTGTGATTAGTGTTATACAGCAAGTACATTAATCCATATTTATCACAAACAAAGTTTATACAACTAACATTTTTTTTATATACATCATCAATGTTAAAAACAAAGATCATGTATTCCTCTAATTTGTTACACAATAAAAACACAAAGTTGTTGACGCAACATTTCGGTGGATAAGACTTGATATACACCACCTTCTTCAGGACAAGTTTATGAAACAGGAATTTATCTAAAAATATAAAATACACACAATTACATTTCATAAGGGCTTATTTACATACAAAAGTTCAGTGTTAGAAAATTCACTAGTGCACCAACCCTTGAATATTCTTCTAATAACTGCTTTCCTTACATACCATCAATAGTCATATACTGTGGCATATAATTAATCATCAGGATGGGACTGTATCTGCTAGTTATCAGTAAAGCACTGATATATCCATTAACGCTTTCTTTTTTAACTTTCATCCATTATCCTTAACTAAGCCCTCCAGATGAGATGTATGTAAGGAAAGCGGTTATTAGCAGAATAACTGCAAGAAGGAACAAGCATTTGCAATGCAATAGGTCTTGCATTTGCGAGAGTTTAAGCTTGTAAATGGCAATTCCTTTCATTTATGTTTTAAAAACCAACACGTAAATAAAAGGCATTGTCGTTTACAATGCCAACAGCTCAAACTCTCACAAATGCGAGACCTATTGCATTGCAAATGCTTGTTTTAGAAGCTGGCAAGCGTCCAAGGGAACAACGCTTCTAAAAATGTTTATCGACAATCCCAAGGGGCCCCTTCTCTTTTGTAAATGGTTACCATCAATTTGGATTTGGTTGTAAAATATTAATGTTTTGCAGCCAGATGTAAGTTGCAAAACATTAATGCATAAGTTTAGGAATCGGTATTTGGAAGGTATGCTCTTTACACACCCTTTCCAAATACTGAATCTGTATTGAGCCTGGAACCCTAATTGCGATTCCGTAAAAATGCCATTTTGTAGTCGCAACGGCTCAACTTTGACCTCTGCAACTGCAAAATAGCTTTGTGCATCAGGCCCCATGTCACTGGCTGTTAAGAAATGCGCGGAGCTTGACGATCACAAGTTTAAACCTGGCAATGAGATTTAGTATTTCATCCTTGCAAGGTAGGTAAAATGAGTACCATTAAAATGCATTGATTGCAACAAATGCTGTTTGCGGTGAGAAGTGCTATGTAAAACAAGAAACAAAAAACCTGTCACTCACCCACAAGAAACCCATGTGTGACTGTGCGCTGTACAAATATAGGTTATGTATGAAAAAACACGTATTCCTACATGTTACAGCAATGCAGGTTGTGTTTAATACAAACGTCAAAGTGGAACAAAGTCCGAAAATAAAAGCAAATGTTTAATTTGGGAGACAGCTCCCGGGAATATCCCAAACATTACAAAAAACGCAAAACCAATCGGCCTTATTACAACACACCGCAGCTCGGTGAACAAGCAATCAATTGACCACCGAATAGGCACAGAACAGATGGTAGCACTGCAAGTGCCCCATACACATACAAGACACACTGCAACACATTCAAGCACCCCTAGAGAACATACACAGCATGGGAAACATTAGTGTGGGCTTCTCCCACACACTAAAACATATAGGTTGTATACCAGTAGCGGAAGCTTCCCATATACACACAGAGCAGGTAAAACAGTAACGAACATGCATTCATCCTTCCGCCTAGATAAAGAACTGGTGCTGCATGGGGCAAGTCGAGCAGCAGGACTGCGAGCCTCACTTACATATTCTGGGTATAGTACAGGCGGCAGTGGTGCAAGTGGCCTTCACACACATACCCACACATCTCACAGATATAGCACAGATTGTAGTGCTGCACCGTTTAGAACACAGACTACACCCCTTTACACACACAGATAAATGCAAACATGTACACACTCGCATGCATTCTCACGTTTACACAAGCACACACATGAAAAAAGGCATCAATAAAGCAAAATCCAACATTTTTCTTTTTGCACTACCAGACATTGTAGTCGTGGTGTTGTGCGCTTGCTGCCTGCTCCAGGGGGAACAGTGAAAACAAACCATCGCAGTACAGAGAGTCCATAGTGTTGTAGTTAAGGGCGCACAGATAACAGAGAAGTTCAGAAACACTACTTGGCTGCATATTGATGGCAGAACGTATGAAGAAGCAAGATGAAACCCTGGCTGGGGGAGGCGAAGCCGGACCCATGAGGGGCCCGGGTCAAACCCCGTCCGGGGGCGTGAAGCCCCTCTCTGGAAAAGAAATAGCCCGTAAATGTAAGCCCCAGGATCGGGGGCTGAATGGAGGAGGGGGGGATAAATAGGAGCTTCTAGGCCCATGGAGACACAAGGAGGCAGAAGAAGAGTAGGGAGAAACCCTACCGTGTGAGGAACAATGACGCTGGTAAGGAATTGGAATACGGCAGGGCTGGTTTTGCGCCCTTTGTGACCGGCGGATTAGACAGCCAGGACTAAAACGGCGGGCCAGACAGGGCTGCACTTGTCCCCTTCCTGCAGCGGTAACTGTCTTTGGGCCGGTGGGCGCAGTATAGGAAGAACCTCCACCCTCGCCATCTGCTCAAGCAGCGTTTTAGGGCAGGCTACGGGAGCAGTGTAAAGCGATCCTACACCCCCGCCGAAGCAGCATTGCGGGGGCAGCGTGTGCCGAGCCTGCACCCCCGCAAGACAACGGAAAACAACAGTGGAGCAGTGGGGCAAGCGGCAATCAACAGTCGGCCTTTGCGCTACACCAGGCTCCCGTGGAAAGTGAAAGAGGGCATCACTGCCGCATTGAGCCCGGGGAATTAAAGGGCCAGAACATAAACCAACTCGGCTGAGAAATAAATAGTGGCGCGTGTGAGTAAGCTGCTGCATGGCTTTGTTTACTCGACACGGTGCAGGGTAAAAGAGTAAGCGAAGCTTCTTAATCAAATAAAATAAATAAAAGAATGTGGCCAAGCAACACAAAGGGTATTGATTTTTGGGGGGGTATAATAGTGCGTGCGAGTAAGCAGCTGCTTTCTATAAACGATAAAAAGTGGCTCAGGCGAGACGTAACAACGGGCAGGCTCAACGAAGAAAAGAGCCTATCAAGCAGAAGGCAGGTGGAGGCATCCACTCAAAACAAGGGAGCCTAGGGGGTTAAAGGGTAGGTGGCCCCCCTCTCAAAGTCATGAAATACAACAAGACCTACCCCGTACACAAATTTATTTAAAAATTCTTAAGTAGTGCGCAGGTACTCAATGTCTGTAGTGCCTGCCTCGCTCTCACTCAATGGTGTTCTTACCACATATATATAAAAAGAGTTGTTGACCGCTGTAACCGGGTGCAGTCACTTGGCGGTGGCAAAAACAACGTGATACTTAGTGTTAAAAAGTTTCCCCATCCTGTAGTGCTGTAAAAACCTTCTAGTGATCAGATCAAAACCAAGGAAGGTTAAAGAGATAAAGAAGGTGTGATAGGACGTCAGCGCCTCACGGAAGCAGCCCCAACGAGGTATATGTAGACAGGTACTCGCCTACTACCTCCTGTTGTCATCATCGGTCGCTGCCGCCCAAACAGAAGCAGTAAAGGTGGAAAGGAAATTTATAATGTGCGTCACTCAAACCCTCGTGATAGTCCTAATGACTAGTGTCTACAGGGCAACCTATGTATTGAAATGGTGTATACTAATCTACAAAAAGCAGGAAGTGTCGACCCAAATTTGGTGATTTGAGCCTGATCAGGACTCAAATCACTCGAAAATAAAACCGAGCAGCACTACACTGGCTATACGGTACTTTATTCTCAGCTGTGTCGCTGCTCATTTAAAAACCGACATGTTTCGTTGCCTTATTTACTTTACCGGCAACTTCATCAGGGCTGGGGTCGACTGGTCTCTCTGCAACGCTGGTGTAAACCAGCAATAACTTTTGGTCAGCACCTGGGGGAAACATAATTAAAAACACATATACTCAGTATCTCACCCACCCGGTCACAACTGGTCTTACCGAGCAAATGCTCATCATCCATATCAATGGGTTCACGCTTAACAGGGATATTTACCCTCAAGATGCTGTTTGGCAGCATACCTGCACCTTCATTGTGTAAGTGTCTGAGGTATTTTGCACCAACCCTTTGGCTGTTTCATTCAGAGCTGCGGAACTTCGTTTCTGAAAAGTGCACACGTAAAACATACATATATCACACACAGTAGGCTTTAAAAGTTGGTATAAGAACTGTTGAGACACCTCAATTTAAGTGTCATGTCTCAGCTCTTTAGCTGTATCCAAGTGTTGGCCGAGCCCTACCGTAATGTCTCAATTAAGAGTTCTGAATTCACCATTGAATGCTTTGGTGCTATAATTGGTTTCCTAAGCGGTTACACATAGATACCAACTAGCGCTGTCTAGCATATTCAACATGGTTGCCTGCTATTTGAAAGTCCATGTTAACTTGCTACTACGCGGCTGAGTCAGCGTGTGCTTGTTAAGCCTTACCGAACACCCTGCCGTCCCCCCTCCTCGTGGAGAATGCGTCCTGCCCTCGTTATCTAACGTGAAGAAGAGAGCACCCCCTGCTTGGCCCGGAGTCCCGGGTCTTACCTCATCAGTCTGAGCGTCGGTACTGGACTCACCCTCGATCACTGGGAGGTGGCCCGCTTCCTATTTAAATGTGTAATTCGCGCGGTGGCCGCGCATGCGCATTCAGTTGTTAAGGGTGCCGCGCATGCGCAAAGAGTTCTTGAAGGGGTGGGCTGCCATCTTAGATAAACCGCTACTATCAACTGCACTGTGGTAGTTATCTACCTGATTATTTGGAATGTTAGTGTCAGCTCCTGACTCAAAGGAAGGGAGGTGGCCCGCTTCCTATTTAAATGTGTAATTCGTGCGGTGGCCGCGCATGCGCATTCAGTTGTTAAGGGTGCCGCGTATGCGCAAAGAGTTCTTGAAGGGGTGGGCTGCCATCTTAGATAAACCGCTACTTTCAAATGCACTGTGGTAGTTATCTACCTGATTATTTGGAATGTTAGTGTCAGCTCCTGACTCAAAGGAAGGGAAAGAAAAGGCAAAGTATGATGTGACAACCTCCTCCCTGCTTAAATAATGTGCAATGCGAGCAATAGGTGTATTTATGCGTCTAGCCCGGTGTGTTCATATCTACTCTTCAAAAGGCTATTTATAAGGGCGGTAATGGTTGTGGTGGAATCCTACATCTCAACCACGCCCCCGTCAGAGGGTTTGGGAGTGTATGCCTGACTCCGCTTGGTTCTGTGGAGGTAGTACTAGGTCGATGACCGCACATAGGAATGTGTAACCATGACGTAATGTTGTTTTTATATTTATGGTGGTAGACAGATGTTATAATACCACCTTACTCCATTCAATGAGGTCATTGAGTCCCTGTTGGTCTACCTTCTCCTGGTAAATCCAGCGGGCCTCTTTTGTCAAAAGCCTTGCTTCCATATTGTAGGAATCGCCCATAACACGTTCAAGGACTACCCATTTGACATCTCTGGGGTTATGTCCAATTGTCAAGAAGTGTTGTACCAACTTGGTGGTCAATTTGCCTGCCCTGATGGTGCTGAGGTGTTCCTGTATTCTAATTTTCACCTTGCGGGTGGTAAGACCAATATAGTGCATGCCACAAGGGCACGTTAGCCTGTAGATGACGTTCTGAGTGTTGCAGTTACTGAATGAATTCAGATGCCAGATCTTCCCATTACTCAAAGAGACATTCTTAGTAACGGTGGTGAGCTCACACACTGAGCATCCCCCACATTGGTAATGCCCTGGTGGAATGCTAGTGTCCGTGGACTTGGTCTGGGGTCGTGAGTGCACTAAACGGTCACGCAGATTAGTGGACCGCTTAAACGCAAATCGCGGGTGTGGCATCGTCATAGTTGGAGTATTAAGTAAAGGCCAATGTTTTCTGATGACTTGTCTGATTTTGGTAGACAAGGGGCCAAAGGTAGTGACAACCGGGATACAATCGCTCTTCGTTTTAGGTGTTCTTTCTAATAGAGCAGCTCTCGGGGTGTTCATGGCTCGTTTACGTGCTTGTTTGATGATCTTGGTGGGATATGATCTCTCCTCCAGCTTGTTGGATAGGACTTGGGCTTGTGTAATGAATTCCTCTGTAGACGAACAGTTCCTGCGGTATCGCAAGAACTGTCCCACAGGTAAGTTGTCTCTCAGTGCTCTGGGGTGATACGACCTGTAATGCAACAGGGAATTCTTGTCGGTTGGTTTTTGATGAACATTGGTGACAATCTTGCAATTTTCTGCCCTGATGTCTAAGTCCAAGTATGTGGCTGTGACGTCACTGATGGACCAGGTGAATTTCAGACAATCATCCAAGTTGTTCAACCACACGAGGAACTCTTCCAAGTCAGTCCTCGATCCCGTCCATATGCATAGAACGTCATCTATGTATCGCTTCCAGAGGACAATATTCCTCTGGAAGGGGTTGTCATGGTGTAGGACGTATCCAGCTTCAAATTGCCCCACATAGATGCACGCTAAACTGGGAGCAAATGTAGCTCCCATGGAAGTCCCGGACACTTGCAGATATAGCTGGTTTTTATAGGCAAAGAAGTTCCTTGTGAGGGCCAGTTCGACACACTGGAGCACGAATGATTGTGGGACATCATAGAACCATTCACACGATTCCAGGGCCCGTGCTGCTGCCACCAGCGTGGCTGCCTGGGGAATGCTCGTGTATAATGATTCGATGTCAATTGTCACCAGAAATTGATGCTGTGGGTCATACTCGATGTCTTGGAGGATCCTCAATACGTCGGTAGTGTCCTGGACGTAGGAGGGCTGCGTAATCACACACTCCCTGAGGAAAAAGTCGGCAAATTGGGACAATGGTTCCAGTGTAGATTGAATGCCCGAGACTATCGGCCGCCCGGGAGGGGGCCTTTGTGCTTTATGAATCTTCGGGACAATGTAGAAAGCCGGGACCCGTGGTTTATCGTTGATAAGGAAATCAGCCTCCTTGGCCGTCAGCCATTTCTTTTCTTTGGCCTCTGCGACCATAGTGTGGATAGTCGCCTGGAGGATCTTGGTGGGGTCCCTCATCAACGGTTGATAATTTTGGCGAGCACCCAAAAGCCTGGACACCTCGGCTTCGTAATCAACTGTGTTGAGCACAACCACTGCCCCGCCCTTATCTGCAGGTTTGATGGTAATAGTGTCGTTCTGCTGCAGAGATTGTACAGCTAGCCAGTCAGCATGAGTCATATTGCTGCGGTTGTAGCTGTATTGCTGTTCCTCGAGGACAGTGATGTCCTGTATCACTTTTTGTTCGAAAACCAAAACCTCAGGGCCAATAGAATGCATGGGGGGACAGAATCGGGAGGGGCGTCTGAGATTAGTAGAGAAGACCGATGGGGCTTCTGCTTCCTTTCCCTCAAAAAATTTTGTGAGTTTTATTTTCCTCATTAAGCCATGCAATTCACTCCTCAATTTGAAGCTGTCATGCTTTGGTGTCGGAACATATCCCAAGCCCTTGTTTAGAACCCTCTGTTCATCAATTGTTAATACATGTGATGATAGATTGACCACAATGTTGTTTTCCTTCTTTGTTATTAGAGCGGTGTTCTGCCCCTGCTGCGTGTGATCCTGGGTGAGGAATTCTGCCACTGTACGTTGTTGTTGTGGCGTCCTCTGCCTCTGCCTCTGCCCCTGTGGCTGGTCCCTCTCTGGTCCGGGGGGCGCTGTTCTAAAAAATTCCTCAGTAGGACCCCTAGATCTTCATTGGACCTATCCGTGGTGTTGAACCTTACTCTTTGATTGGTGCCTGGGATGGAGCCTGAGGTGGAAGGTTGCTCAGTGAGGTCGTCATCCTCACTGCTCGTGTTATCAAACGTCCAGTTATTGAACGTGCGTCTACCTTGGCGTCTGCCACCCCTAGTCCCTCGTGTGTAAGATGGTAATTCTTGAGGTTGCTGGTAATGGCTGTCCTCGACATAGAAATTCTAGATCTGGAAACAGCTCTTAAAGCTGATACCACCATAAAAGATCTGAAGGAGCAATTTACAATCATCCAGAATGATGTGGCGGAATATCAGATCTATATGGTGAACCAAAAGATCAAGGGACTCAAAAGGAACCTTGAAAGGTTCAGCCACGAATGGGCATTCCCGTATGTCGAGGACAGCCATTACCAGCAACCTCAAGAATTACCATCTTACACACGAGGGACTAGGGGTGGCAGACGCCAAGGTACCACGGATAGGTCCAATGAAGATCTAGGGGTCCTACTGAGGAATTTTTTAGAACAGCGCCCCCCGGACCAGAGAGGGACCAGCCACAGGGGCAGAGGCAGAGGCAGAGGACGCCACAACAACAACGTACAGTGGCAGAATTCCTCACCCAGGATCACACGCAGCAGGGGCAGAACACCGCTCTAATAACAAAGAAGGAAAACAACATTGTGGTCAATCTATCATCACATGTATTAACAATTGATGAACAGAGGGTTCTAAACAAGGGCTTGGGATATGTTCCGACACCAAAGCATGACAGCTTCAAATTGAGGAGTGAATTGCATGGCTTAATGAGGAAAATAAAACTCACAAAATTTTTTGAGGGAAAGGAAGCAGAAGCCCCATCGGTCTTCTCTACTAATCTCAGACGCCCCTCCCGATTCTGTCCCCCCATGCATTCTATTGGCCCTGAGGTTTTGGTTTTCGAACAAAAAGTGATACAGGACATCACTGTCCTCGAGGAACAGCAATACAGCTACAACCGCAGCAATATGACTCATGCTGACTGGCTAGCT
Organism: Triturus cristatus; assembly: GCF_964204655.1. Classification (NCBI taxonomy): domain Eukaryota; kingdom Metazoa; phylum Chordata; class Amphibia; order Caudata; family Salamandridae; genus Triturus; species Triturus cristatus. Next base: position 85,834,957 of record NC_140580.1, on the reverse strand, counting down.
GTACAATCTCTGCAGCAGAACGACACTATTACCATCAAACCTGCAGATAAGGGCGGGGCAGTGGTTGTGCTCAACACAGTTGATTACGAAGCCGAGGTGTCCAGGCTTTTGGGTGCTCGCCAAAATTATCAACCGTTGATGAGGGACCCCACCAAGATCCTCCAGGCGACTATCCACACTATGGTCGCAGAGGCCAAAGAAAAGAAATGGCTGACGGCCAAGGAGGCTGATTTCCTTATCAACGATAAACCACGGGTCCCGGCTTTCTACATTGTCCCGAAGATTCATAAAGCACAAAGGCCCCCTCCCGGGCGGCCGATAGTCTCGGGCATTCAATCTACACTGGAACCATTGTCCCAATTTGCCGACTTTTTCCTCAGGGAGTGTGTGATTACGCAGCCCTCCTACGTCCAGGACACTACCGACGTATTGAGGATCCTCCAAGACATCGAGTATGACCCACAGCATCAATTTCTGGTGACAATTGACATCGAATCATTATACACGAGCATTCCCCAGGCAGCCACGCTGGTGGCAGCAGCACGGGCCCTGGAATCGTGTGAATGGTTCTATGATGTCCCACAATCATTCGTGCTCCAGTGTGTCGAACTGGCCCTCACAAGGAACTTCTTTGCCTATAAAAACCAGCTATATCTGCAAGTGTCCGGGACTTCCATGGGAGCTACATTTGCTCCCAGTTTAGCGTGCATCTATGTGGGGCAATTTGAAGCTGGATACGTCCTACACCATGACAACCCCTTCCAGAGGAATATTGTCCTCTGGAAGCGATACATAGATGACGTTCTATGCATATGGACGGGATCGAGGACTGACTTGGAAGAGTTCCTCGTGTGGTTGAACAACTTGGATGATTGTCTGAAATTCACCTGGTCCATCAGTGACGTCACAGCCACATACTTGGACTTAGACATCAGGGCAGAAAATTGCAAGATTGTCACCAATGTTCATCAAAAACCAACCGACAAGAATTCCCTGTTGCATTACAGGTCGTATCACCCCAGAGCACTGAGAGACAACTTACCTGTGGGACAGTTCTTGCGATACCGCAGGAACTGTTCGTCTACAGAGGAATTCATTACACAAGCCCAAGTCCTATCCAACAAGCTGGAGGAGAGATCATATCCCACCAAGATCATCAAACAAGCACGTAAACGAGCCATGAACACCCCGAGAGCTGCTCTATTAGAAAGAACACCTAAAACGAAGAGCGATTGTATCCCGGTTGTCACTACCTTTGGCCCCTTGTCTACCAAAATCAGACAAGTCATCAGAAAACATTGGCCTTTACTTAATACTCCAACTATGACGATGCCACACCCGCGATTTGCGTTTAAGCGGTCCACTAATCTGCGTGACCGTTTAGTGCACTCACGACCCCAGACCAAGTCCACGGACACTAGCATTCCACCAGGGCATTACCAATGTGGGGGATGCTCAGTGTGTGAGCTCACCACCGTTACTAAGAATGTCTCTTTGAGTAATGGGAAGATCTGGCATCTGAATTCATTCAGTAACTGCAACACTCAGAACGTCATCTACAGGCTAACGTGCCCTTGTGGCATGCACTATATTGGTCTTACCACCCGCAAGGTGAAAATTAGAATACAGGAACACCTCAGCACCATCAGGGCAGGCAAATTGACCACCAAGTTGGTACAACACTTCTTGACAATTGGACATAACCCCAGAGATGTCAAATGGGTAGTCCTTGAACGTGTTATGGGCGATTCCTACAATATGGAAGCAAGGCTTTTGACAAAAGAGGCCCGCTGGATTTACCAGGAGAAGGTAGACCAACAGGGACTCAATGACCTCATTGAATGGAGTAAGGTGGTATTATAACATCTGTCTACCACCATAAATATAAAAACAACATTACGTCATGGTTACACATTCCTATGTGCGGTCATCGACCTAGTACTACCTCCACAGAACCAAGCGGAGTCAGGCATACACTCCCAAACCCTCTGACGGGGGCGTGGTTGAGATGTAGGATTCCACCACAACCATTACCGCCCTTATAAATAGCCTTTTGAAGAGTAGATATGAACACACCGGGCTAGACGCATAAATACACCTATTGCTCGCATTGCACATTATTTAAGCAGGGAGGAGGTTGTCACATCATACTTTGCCTTTTCTTTCCCTTCCTTTGAGTCAGGAGCTGACACTAACATTCCAAATAATCAGGTAGATAACTACCACAGTGCATTTGAAAGTAGCGGTTTATCTAAGATGGCAGCCCACCCCTTCAAGAACTCTTTGCGCATACGCGGCACCCTTAACAACTGAATGCGCATGCGCGGCCACCGCACGAATTACACATTTAAATAGGAAGCGGGCCACCTCCCTTCCTTTGAGTCAGGAGCTGACACTAACATTCCAAATAATCAGGTAGATAACTACCACAGTGCAGTTGATAGTAGCGGTTTATCTAAGATGGCAGCCCACCCCTTCAAGAACTCTTTGCGCATGCGCGGCACCCTTAACAACTGAATGCGCATGCGCGGCCACCGCGCGAATTACACATTTAAATAGGAAGCGGGCCACCTCCCAGTGATCGAGGGTGAGTCCAGTACCGACGCTCAGACTGATGAGGTAAGACCCGGGACTCCGGGCCAAGCAGGGGGTGCTCTCTTCTTCACGTTAGATAACGAGGGCAGGACGCATTCTCCACGAGGAGGGGGGACGGCAGGGTGTTCGGTAAGGCTTAACAAGCACACGCTGACTCAGCCGCGTAGTAGCAAGTTAACATGGACTTTCAAATAGCAGGCAACCATGTTGAATATGCTAGACAGCGCTAGTTGGTATCTATGTGTAACCGCTTAGGAAACCAATTATAGCACCAAAGCATTCAATGGTGAATTCAGAACTCTTAATTGAGACATTACGGTAGGGCTCGGCCAACACTTGGATACAGCTAAAGAGCTGAGACATGACACTTAAATTGAGGTGTCTCAACAGTTCTTATACCAACTTTTAAAGCCTACTGTGTGTGATATATGTATGTTTTACGTGTGCACTTTTCAGAAACGAAGTTCCGCAGCTCTGAATGAAACAGCCAAAGGGTTGGTGCAAAATACCTCAGACACTTACACAATGAAGGTGCAGGTATGCTGCCAAACAGCATCTTGAGGGTAAATATCCCTGTTAAGCGTGAACCCATTGATATGGATGATGAGCATTTGCTCGGTAAGACCAGTTGTGACCGGGTGGGTGAGATACTGAGTATATGTGTTTTTAATTATGTTTCCCCCAGGTGCTGACCAAAAGTTATTGCTGGTTTACACCAGCGTTGCAGAGAGACCAGTCGACCCCAGCCCTGATGAAGTTGCCGGTAAAGTAAATAAGGCAACGAAACATGTCGGTTTTTAAATGAGCAGCGACACAGCTGAGAATAAAGTACCGTATAGCCAGTGTAGTGCTGCTCGGTTTTATTTTCGAGTGATTTGAGTCCTGATCAGGCTCAAATCACCAAATTTGGGTCGACACTTCCTGCTTTTTGTAGATTAGTATACACCATTTCAATACATAGGTTGCCCTGTAGACACTAGTCATTAGGACTATCACGAGGGTTTGAGTGACGCACATTATAAATTTCCTTTCCACCTTTACTGCTTCTGTTTGGGCGGCAGCGACCGATGATGACAACAGGAGGTAGTAGGCGAGTACCTGTCTACATATACCTCGTTGGGGCTGCTTCCGTGAGGCGCTGACGTCCTATCACACCTTCTTTATCTCTTTAACCTTCCTTGGTTTTGATCTGATCACTAGAAGGTTTTTACAGCACTACAGGATGGGGAAACTTTTTAACACTAAGTATCACGTTGTTTTTGCCACCGCCAAGTGACTGCACCCGGTTACAGCGGTCAACAACTCTTTTTATATATATGTGGTAAGAACACCATTGAGTGAGAGCGAGGCAGGCACTACAGACATTGAGTACCTGCGCACTACTTAAGAATTTTTAAATAAATTTGTGTACGGGGTAGGTCTTGTTGTATTTCAGGTGGAGGCATCCAGCCTGCTCGAAAGTCTCCAATTACAAAGGAAGACTACAGCTTGCAAAACAGATGCCACTGAAACAGATGGCACTGAAAGAAGTGCAAGCAGAGTGAAATAACACAGTAGTTAGGAGCCGCTGTATCGGGACTACACGGAAGTTAGGAAATCACCAACAGCCAACAGAAAAGGAGATACCAACAACACTAGCACAGCTAAGCCAATAGCAATCGAAAAGACAAATAACATGAAATTTAACCCAACATACAGATTACTATAGGGCTCGCTGAGACAGCGCTTGCAGCGCATGCGCTGCCAAGTTGAGACAAAAAGGGGGTGAAGAACTGCAAAAGTCCCACCAATAAAGGGTTCCTGTGATTTTATAAAGTGGCATTGAAGTCTCTGAAGGAGCAAAAGAAGAAGCAGAGACCAGATCTCAACTTGAGAAAACAGTTGAAACAACATCAAAACAAAAAGATGATCCTAGTAAAGGAACGTGTGCTGGATCAAGAAGAGTGGCCAAAATGCTGAATGGCCACAACATTATGGCCAAAATGAATTGAATTAAGTGTGTCAGTTGATCACATACCACCGACTATCGCTGAAGAGACAGAGTCAAGTGATGTAAGTGACACAAAAGATAAACAGAAGAGACTGAGATAATCAAAAAGAGTGAGAGTGCCTAGTTGAAGGTATTCTGCTCCTGAATGGACATATTATGCAAATCAAGTACTGAATATGTCAGTGGATAAATTGTGTGACCTGCAATTTACACTGTTTGAACCCCCATGACATCATTCTAAAACAACATTTGATTAAAGCAGTTTAAAAAACGATTTCTGAAAAGAAACAAAAGTTTAAGAGACATTCTAAATGACATTATTAAATGAGAAAGTGCAAAAGACTGAAATAAAAAAGACATTTGTATAAAAAAGATTTTCCTACGGCCAAGGCTGCAGTAGAAGAATAGGAATAACACTTAGAAGAAGACAAAGTCAGGTTAAGGCTGACTATATGAAAATCATTGTACATAAAGCTGAAATAACTTACTGCAAAAAGACAATCAAAATAAATTGCTTTAAGAGAATCTGAACTGATCTGTTGATTTGTTACTGCTGTTCACTTTTCTTGATAATCTGACTACTGACATACATGTGTTGCCTAACTAGGAATAGATGCAAGATTATTATGGGTATTGCATTTTTAGTGGCAGTATTAGTGATCATAACAAAATTGATTGAGTTTCATTTCACACCAGAGTTAGGGAAGCCTATGCTAACACATGAAACTACAGCACATGTACACACAATAGATGAGGCAAACTGAAGGCATCATTGGTGAAATGCAAGATGGAAGATTACTCAACTAACATTTATTTTAGATTAGTTCAAAAATTCACAAAGGCTTTAGACCCAAAGAACTTTTTATCTAGGGCTATTTACTTAGTCGGCAGCAGAGCCAGTGACTTACCATCACATACCTTTGTCAAACACAATTACATGTAGTATTTTTCTTGGCTTAGTTTATAGGCAAGAACACTTAGGATATTATTACTCGTATTATGACATGATTCTTTCAAAAGTTCCATTGCAAAGGAGCATGAACTTACATTCACAAGCAAAACAAATGGACACAGCTTCATATTATTTTAGACCATCCTTACCCATAGACACTGTTAAGGCATATGAAAACAATTTAGCCTGTTTGAAGAGACCTTTAGTTAAAGTATTCATTATGACACTAGAGGGAAAGATCATAAACATTTCACATAGTAAAAATAAATAGGAAGACAGTTTGAAAAGAGCTTGGAGGAAAGAAGATTAATATAAAAAGAAAATAGTTTACTTATGACTGAAACTAGACAGGAGACAAAAGGTAAAAATATGTGTTTAAAGTAGAATAAACTAAATAGAAATAGACACATGGAAATTAGTAGTTAGGAACGCACTTTTGAAATTATGGGAGGTACCTGGCAAATATTTGAAGGAGAAGAAACAGTAATTCCAGGAGGTTATTTTGTTTGTGGACAAGATGCTTATTTTCAATTACCTGCTAATTGGGAGGGTTTTTGCTATTTGGCTTTATTGTTTCCTAAGATGTACAATGTATAGGTAACAGATGCTTTAACAATGACACCATCACACAGACATATACGTAGCATAGATGATGGATCACAATTGGTTGGGGATTTTTTTGGAGCAATTATTCCACCAGTGGGGGTTATATTGAATGACAAAAAGATTTGAAAGCTTGCAAAAGTTGTGGATAAGCTGGCAACCAGCACTTCTGGAGCTTTATTAATTGTAAATACAGAATTAGTGGCTGAAGTCAGGAAAAACATTTCTGATTTGAAACCTGCATAAGATCCATTAGAAAAACCTGGGATTTTAGAAGATTTTGGCAAAGGAATTTCTACAATTGACAACAAGTTTGCTACTGCTGGAGGAGGAATTGTGAGAGCTATGTTTTTGTCAGTATTAAAAATAGGGCTTTGATTATTGACTTTAGTTGGGTTTTTTTTAAATGATATAGATATTATCTTAACAAGAGAAAGAGCAGGAAAACATGCAAAAGAATAGAGAGGGAATTGGCATTATGTGATCACAGCAATCAAAAATTCTCAACTCAACTGAGGATGAGAGTGTCTTTAAAGAATCCTTTGTGAAAGTGTCATGGTGAGTTAGAGAGGGGATTGCAGACGTTTTTTATTATTAATACGGAATAATGTTAATTAATCTGCAAAGCTAATGAAACTTATAACATAAATTGAATGCTAGTATTGCACTAGGCAATGATATTTAAAGGTACTAGGCCTAAGGCACTGAAAGGCTGCCATATTAGAGTTACAGAGCTAAGAGTCCATAAATTCAGCATTTAAACTCAATCTTGACCTTTCCATTAACATGCTTTCCATAATGAATAATAGTTGCATAAATGTATTCATATAAATTCTGCAAAATGTTTTTACTTACACAAAGATTAGTGTGAACACGATTAGATAATAGTAATTTAGTGGAGTGATGAAGACGTTTTCCTAGGGATTCAGCATTTAAACTGAACTTGACCTCTTCTAACATACTTTTTTCCCAATGATTACTTGCTGTACAAAATGTTTTTCTTTTCTTTATACAGATATTTCTACTTCTACATAGACCATTGCTAGAAATAAATAATTGTGATATATTAGAAGGCTAGAGATGTAGTTTATACGTGGGAAAGTAGACTTGAATGGGAAAATGTCTCCTGTGTATTTTATAAATGATAGAACTTAGTAGCATTCTTAGAAGTTGCTGTCTGTGGACAACTGTAATCCTGTGAGAAGATGGGAAGTGAAGACATTCCCATGAAAGCTTTGAAAGCTGATTGGTTGTGAGAAAGAGCAACATTCATACTACAACATAATTTCAGACTGTTTATAATAGATTAGGTTACCAATTGCAATTCCATTATTGCCACAACACTTTTTCCAGACCACTTACTAATTGCCTTTTGGACATTCTGATCCATATCCTTTTATCCTTATTCCATGCTGCTTTAAGACTCTACTGAGTTTCCTGAACCTCTCTTGATGGGAAGTTCTGCTTTGATTGATTTTTGATTTATTGAACTGACTTCATATGCTGAAGCTTTAAGCTTGAGCTCTCACTCTCTCTCTACAAGTAGAACCCTTTATGGCCTCCGAATGACACCTATTTCTCCCCATTCCTAGAATAGGGATTCTTTCCTTAATGGGATGTGTTAAATGCATTTTACTATGATTTAATGATTGACTAATATTTATGATCAATTTCTGTTCAGATTTGATTATTAAGATTAATACAAGTTAAACTTGTGACCTAAGAAAGATGACTTACTAAAATCCAGAAAAATAAAACCCTTTAACTCATACCAAATCCTCATTATTGACTGAAATTAGCTTAGAGATTGTGATTATAATTTATGAGATGTACAGCTCATGCTCTTCTCTAAAACAACGTCAAAGGTCCACCGAACCAGTTACAGCTGGAATTAGCCCGGATGATGGTAAACTGAGTTTTTAATTTAAACTGATTCCCGCTCCAACACTTCACTCTTTACTTGGCTGCTGGCCTAATAGCTGACATTCAGTACAATTTACCCAGCGACCATGCCGATAGCAAATAAGCTTTACTATTTACTGGTCACTGGCTAAATAGCAGAAATTGGGAACTGTTTAGCTGGTGGCCTTGCTTATAGTAAAGAAGTTACGTTATTTAACCAGCTGCTGGGTAAATAGCAGATATTCTGTACTATTTGGATCCCAGCCTTGTAAATAGCAATAGAAATTCATTAGTTACCTTTTCTCTGACTAAATAGCATAAATGATGTACTTTCTGGCCAGCAGTCATGCAAATAGCAGAGAAACGCTATTAGATGGTTAAATAGCAGAGTCTTTGCTATTTGCATGGATACTTCCCAAATTGCGCATGTTATGTTATGTTATGTTATGTTATATTAAATTTGTATAGCGCACGTACACCGGATTGGTTTCTTGGCGCTTCTTGGGTAGGTGAGGGAGGTAATATGAGTCAATGGTTTAATCGAAAGCTTGTTTGAAAAGCCATGTTTTTTGCAATCTACGGAAGATCGTGAGATCTGTACAGCTTTTGATCTCTAGGGGCAGAGAATTCCAGTATCTCGGGCCAAGAAGGGCGAACCTAGAGCCGCCGAACCGTTTCTGTTTAAAAGAGGGTATTGTCAGAAGATGCAAGCGAGTAGATCACAAGTTTCGATTTGGGATGTATCTGGTAATTAAGCTGTCGATGAATTTAGGGGTTTTGCCATTCAGAGATTTGAATATGATGCAGCCCATCTTAAAGGCGCACCTTTGTGATATAGGAAGCCAATGTAGTCTTCTGAGAAGGGGAGAGACGTGTTGGCGTTTGTTTTCCAGCAGGATCAATCTAGCTGCTTGGTTCTGTATTAGTTGTAAACGGTAGGTGAGATAAGCTGGGATGCCGAAGTATAAGGAGTTGGCATAATCTATGTGCGAGATCACCATGGCGAGGATAGCTTGTAATTTTGCTTCTTGTGTTAGGAACCGGCTAATTTTCTTTATTTTCCTTAGTTGGAAGAAGCATGTCGAGGACACTGATCCTATTTGGGTTTTCATGGAAAGATCGTTACAGATTGTAACTCCTAGAGTTTTGGCATGATTGGAGGGAATTGGTGGTTGTCCCAATTCATTAGGCCAGAATTGGGGGCTCCAATGGTTTAATGAACCACCCGTGAGGATCAGCTCATTTTTATCTGGGTTTAGTTTCAATTGGTTGCTGTTCATCCAGTCGCGTATGAACCGCATAGTGGTTTGGAATTCGAGGATGGATGCTGGAGAGTCTTTTATAGGAAATATCAATTGAAAATCGTCTGGATAATTAAAGGTTTGGATATTTCTTTCTTTTAGTGCATGGATCAAGGGGAGAAGATATAGGTTAAAGAGATGAGGAGATAGAGAGGATCCCTGGGGGACTCCGCATGTATTTTTAATCATAGGAGTTGAGAAGCCGCCAAGGTGTACAGCCTGTGATCGGTTTGTTAGGAAGGATCTAGTCCACTCTAGGGCCGTTCCTTCAATGCCCGCATCTCTGACACGATCGATCAGGATGTTATAGTCGACCGTGTCGAAGGCAGCAGAGAGATCCAGCAACACCAATGCTTTGGGGAAGCCCTTGTCAGCCTTTTCTCTCAGGGTGTCCAACACAGCTAATACTACTGACTCTGTGGAGTGGGCTGGGCGGAAACCTGCTTGATGGGCGTCCAGGTAATCAGAGTGCTCCAGGAAGGCGGACAGATTTTTGGCTACGTGTGCTTCGAGCACTTTGGCCAGGTAGGGAAGCAGCGAGATCGGGCGATAATTAGTCAGCGTTTAAGGGTCTTCTCCTGGTTTTTTTAGGAGAGGGATGACAACCCTCACCTTTTACCCTCTGCTGTCTAAACAGCTGAAATTATGTATTATTATGCCTAGTGCAAATTTCCATATGCACTTACCACCAGGCCAAACTGCATACAAGGAGTAAACACAATTTGCACCCATCTCCATATGCAAGTTAGTGCTAAAACGGCCATAAAGACAATATGCTCCCAAACTGCGCTAATTCATAGGTCTAAAGCTCTCAGTAGCCATTGAAGAGAATATTTGAATGTTTCCAAGTTAAAATGGAAACCATTTCGCAGAATACCACTCCATTATACTAAGGGCCAAGACACAACAACTTGGGAAGCCCATTTATGGAGTTGTCGTATACTCCACAAACGCTTGTGCTCCTTTAAGTTTACCTGAGGCGGTGGCAAATGGTAAAGAATAGATGATTAGATGATTTGCAAGACTAGGCAAAGCTGTTCAGTCTTCTACATCTATATATTCACACTGAAATCAGTAATTCTGGTTCGGTTCAATTAAACGAATTAGGTTAAACTACCTGTAAAAAATAATTTGTAAATGCAAAGGCTACAAATTGAAAAGGTGGTATCCGAGTAACAGTAATATTTAGGATGAGATTTTTTAAATAGAAACAATTGCATAAAGCCCTTTTTTGAACTCACCAACAGAGTTTATTTGAGAGGCTAAATACTATAGGCCCGATTTACATATGTAAAGTGAGACAAAGCCCTTTGTGTATACTGAAAGTCATAAAGTTTGACTTTCGGTATTCACAAAGGGCTTTTACGAGTAGCAAATGCCCTTTGTGAATACCGAAAGTCGTAAAGTGAGACTTTCGTCTCACTTTACCTTTGTGAATAAGGCCCTTTATTTTTTTTTTAAATAGATTCTATTTACTTAGACAGTTGTCACTTAATGTTTTTGTAAGATACCTTTGTAGCTATACCTGGAAAGGTAATAATAAATATGACTAAATTATTGTGTTGTTGGTAGTCTAATTCCTTTTAAAAAGTATAAAAGGACAGTGGATCATGTATATATTCTGTGCAATTCGATTTCAAAATATGTGACTTTTAAAAGACAGCTTCTATATATTGCTTTATTGACTCATTGACACAGTTGATGTTCCAAAATATTGGGTACTGATTGTCCTCTTATTAAATGGCTTATAGTGTTTTTTTAAACAAATAGAGTAGTACTGATTTCATACAGCCAGACTACTAAGTCACCAAGTATAGCGCTCAGGGTGTGCTGCAGTTGAGTCTCAGCAGTTCTTATATTTTTCCTTGCAAATAATTTACATGTGATCTTTCAACATGCCACTGTCTGTGTCTCATAGACTGACAATGAAATGATTCTTCCAGCTCTATGCCAGGGTAATGGTACTTGTGATATTAACAAAGAATGCACTGGGAAAACCTATAGAAACATTTTAAATGTTCACACAATAATCACCATGACAGACCAAGGCTGAGGGAGTAAAGCAGGGTGTTTATTTAACTGATTATTGCATTGCACTCCCAAGATCAGAAACGTTTAACTAAATTAAAGGGAGAAAAGCCCTCTGCATAGCTTGGAAATGCTATACAATCTTTCCCTGTTAGTTATTCTGCTTTCCCTGTGCCCCTCCTTGGTGAACTGAACAGTCATGTATGTCCACTATAAGTACTCAATCCTTTTGTTTTTCTGTTGGGAGGTTTCGGATGACTGGAGACACTCAAACTGTATTCATTATGAGTGATATTGGCTACTGGCACATCAACTCAGTCTATAGGGTGACAGGTATTAGTAGCAGTAGATTAATATTGCACGGGCAAAGTCTTTTAAGCTGTGTTGCTTAGGAAAGATTGACTAATGAGTGTATAGATCACCAAACTCTGGTCTCTTGTTTTTATCATGTATAGAGGCTCAGTATATGTGCTTTACAGATACTGGATGAATGGTTGGGTACATTTGAGCCCGGCTGTGTGCTGCTCTAGTTAGTGTCCAGCTCACCTTAAGATTTTGTTAGTTCATGGTAGGCATGATAGCCTGCATATAATTCTTCCCAAGCCCAGCTCTCTGAAACTAGTAATAGTTGGTGGATGAGGAAAAAGCTGTCATTGTATTCGCTTTGTCAAATTCAGTTTCCTTCTACTCTGGTGAAACCCATATGTTCCAACAATGACATTATGGGTGTCATGACAGCAGCACAGAAGGTCAAGACCTTCTTAGGCACACTATATTCTTCTGACCATCTCCACCCCTCAACGTCAACTGCCACCTCGATATCTCCGTTGAACTAATTTTCCCGGTTTTCTGGATACAAAATGAACTGGTCCAAATGTGAGACACTTCACATGAAGCCTGTCACCACGAGTGCGTCTATGGGTGCCCTACCATTTAAAACGTCACATAAACGAAAAAAATATCTAAGGATATATATAAACCAGCGCCTAAAGTATATGATTCTCGATATTGTTCAACCAGTAATAGATACCATGGGGTGGACTCTAGAAGGTGGTCTGCTCTGAATCTGCCCCTGTAGGGGAAAGTTCAGATCATTAAGATGAATAGTTACCCTTGAATTCAATTATGCATTACACAATCAATTTCTCATTTTATGTGGGGTTCAGACAAACCATGGTTTAAGGGTACAAAACTGCATGCCACTGTCACGAGCTGAGGCCTCCTCCTGCCACATTTGGAATGCCATTGACTGGCACATCAGTTGGCCCGTTCAGAGTATCTTTTGCCCTTCTTCCGAATGGCACCCACCGGGGTCAGGCTGGAACGCCAAATCTTGCAGACCTCCAGCTACCTCGCCATATATTATACCTCATCGCCTCCTCACACCACCTTCCAACCCCATAATTCTCACTTTGCAATATGCCTAGCATAGGGCCCAAAGCATGATGAAGATTTTGGGATCTATTCACTCCAAAGCAGCACTTTGGTGCAATGCTGCTATCACTATTGGGGAGAAAGAAATAATCTGCTCTCTATGGATTATGTGAGGCATTCGCTGTGCAGATGACCTAATTTCCAATGGTTTCCTCAGATCATTCAATGATCAGCGGAGGGAGTATGACCTCTCTAGTTCCTAGAATTCACGGTGCACATCACTCTACTTAGGCCCTCGGTCACTTAGTATGTCCACACTTGAAAGAATTTCACTAGGGTAATTGCGAGACTGTACACTACAGTAATAGACCATTATTTTTCTGATGCTATCTTGAATCGCTGAGTACATGGTGGGGGACACGAACAAATTCACAATTCTCTTGGCCAACAATTGGGAAATACTTCTGGTTCACTATAATAAGGGCTTGAGAGAGACAAGGCTTAAATACAGTTATTTCCAAATGAATAACCGTTGGCACAGGTCCATGGGAGCTTTGTGCAGCTCATCACAGTATTGACTCTTGTTCCTGGGGATGTGGTGAAATGGAAGGTGACATGGTTCATGTGTTGTTGGAGTGTACCATGCTTCACAATTTCTTGTCAAATATCTGGAATAAACTAAAAGGGGAGTTACGGGTGTCTAGACAGTTTACCACCTGTTTGGTCCTTCTACACGATACCTCAGATTTCCCCTCTCTAATCTAACATGTTAACAGATGGCTCTCATCTGCTCTGAGTGTGGCCAAGACGGATATCCTGGTTCTTTGAAAGACCTTAAGGGTACCCTCTTTTCAAACTTGGCTGGAAAATATGTACGATATAGCACAATACAACATGTTTATTTATAAAGTTGAATGACAAGTTGCAGACGTTTGATGAGATTTGGGGCTCCTTTCACAGGAGATGAGGATGTCCCTTCACTTACCCTTACAGGCACATCTCTTACATTCTACACTGCATTGACTGCCTAGAGTACTGGGTAAATGTTATGGGCCCCCTCAAAGCCTATCCTTCTTCTTGGTATGCAGTATCGTTCACCCCATGAGCATCAGAATTATTTTTCTTCTAGGTTCCGTTTTGTCATGTCTTAGCTGGCCAGTTTGTAGAACATCTGGGGGTCATTGGAGATAGCAGAAATCTGATCTTTGCAGTTGCTGGATGGAGCAGAACCTGGTGTGGTTCAGAGCCTTCAACAGCAGAAAAGGGTGCTCTCTGACTAACAACATTTCTGACAGTAAATGTGTTTCATTTTTACATACTTTTAACATTAAAGTGTATGTCTTTATATGTTTAACTCTTTTAAATCTAATTTACCATTCTTTTATATGGAGTTTTAATGTAAATCCCTACCTTCATTATTTACTATGGGAGGGTTTTGCAGTACCAATGGTTGGACATGGGTCTGCTGAACGTACTTCAGCTCAGAGCTGAAGTAATTCACCACTGTTATAAGTCACTTTTTGGCTGTAGTAATTTTGGAAGTGCAGTTTGTGAATAGCAATGGGCTTACTCGTTTGTGGGTGGATGTACATCCCTAAACCACTCCCTCATGGTCCCTCCCTAATCTCCTCCTACACTCTCCCCAAACACCTCCTTACTCCTCCCTAACCCCCCTCCTACTTCTCCCTAGACCATCCCCTTTAGTCGTAAGTATTCCCCATTTTGCAGCCACTCACAACTGTTCCTCTCACATTTACTACTACAATTTATATTTATGTGTTTGGAAACCTTGCATTTAGAATGGAGATCTCTGCACAGAAAAAGATAGAGGAGGCAGAGGCACAACATCGAACATAAGTTTGTGTATAGAATGTTGTAGTATGTTTGTAGTTCTATTGTAGTACTACAAAATGCAGTTTGTGAATAGGCGCCTCACAGAACAAAAGCTCAGAACTCAACAGTCAATCAACAGATTTAATAACAAATTTCCCCGCCTCATGCTAATCATAATAAAAAGAAACTACTTTAATGTCACAGCAAAATGAAGTACTGCACAATTGAAATAGGAATGCAGCTACCAGAGTGCATGTGATTATGCAAGCCCTCAGAGACAGAGTCACTGTCACATGGGCTGAAGGCTCAGATTTTTAATCCTCTGGTGCAAGGATTTACATCAATACCCCTAACTAGGAATACAGTTGGACTGGGACTCGTACATTCCCCACTGAGCAATACTGTGCAGGAAGTGTTCTCCGGTCACAATCAGTTCCACTAGATGAGTTCAGAAACACAGTGGAACTCCAAACCCACTTTTGCTAATTAATATCACACTGAAAATAACACTATAAGAAACAGTGGCTAAACTTCAAATTGTTTATTTCTGTAGCTTAAGTCAGGTGCATATAATATAAATGGTAATCACACACAATGAGAAAATAAATGCAGCAATGCATGATATGGCCTGCAAAAACAATATGAATATTCCTAACATGGTTAGCAAGTTCCTTGAATCCTAACACCCTACAGCTACCTTTAAGGCTATGCTACATTTTTAGCAGAAGCATTAAATAGCAGTCTTAGGATGGCTCTTACAGCATACCTACTCTAGGTATAATCATCTCTCGGTATACAATAGCTGTTTAGCTATTCTCTATTGCAGCTTTTTCCAGAGAATGATAAGCAGTGTAAGAATGAAGGGTGCTTCTCTGCACTGCTCCTGGAGCTGCTGCTGACAGAGGCTGGTTGTCTCTGCAGAGCGTTACCTCCACCGTGATAGTCCTAGCACTAAGCCCCTCTAACTGATAGACAGTTGTCAAGGTTTTTATTGTATCTGATAGACAGCACTTGCATACTCTAAAGCATCTCCATATTTTATATTAACCTATCATCCTTAAATCGGCTACATTCAAATCATTCAGAATTAAATGTTACAATAAAAATATTAAAACACAAGAATGAACGATTATTGATTCTGGCCATCATTCACATTTATTTTGTATAATTGTCAAAATATTGCCTTGATGATACAGTTCCCTAGGATGTTAGTTTTTTTACCCATACATGATCTTCCAATTTAATGGGTTTCAAAGGAATTGCTTTGATGTCATTCTTTATGATGTTATTTACACTGGTCAGTATACAGCTAACATGTCTTTCACCCCAGTGTAGTTTACAAGCCTGGGGCTTTTTCAAAGCTGAAATGATACGACATATAAGAATGGATTTCTAATTCCCAATATCATTTTGTGTGAGGTGTCACACAAAAAGTGGATACATTACACTCTTGTCAAAACAAAACACAAGTGCTTCTCATCATAACCTTCATTCAGGTGAGAGAGATTGAGAGTGAGTTGTGAGGGTAAGGGTATCAAGTAACTCTGTTGTTAGCTTGGTGTTTTCACTACTTGGACTATTAATGCTCATCATGAGGTTTAGGTGCACTGTCATAAGGAAAAATAATAATATTGTGTCTCAGTTAAACTTAAGTTTTGGTCTTGAGTTTAACTTAAGTAAAACTTAAGTTTAACTGAGACAAAATCTTAACTTTTCTACTCCTAAATGCCCTTTGTGAATACCGAAAGTCGTAAAGTTTGGATTTTGTCCCAGATTACTTTTGTGAATTGGCCCACAGTATTTACCTAAGATCAGTTATTTCAAGAGCTATGGAAGGAGTTTGTGTTTAAATTTAGACACCTTAAGTTATCTTAGTATTAATAGGTCTTCATACTGAATGTAATTAGAGAATAAGATCTAATCAGATACTAAAGTCCTCACTCATTAGAAAAGTGATGTATTAAGCTAAATATTCTGGTCACAATTATTCTCTATTTGTGTCAGATTGTAATATTTAGACAAGACATTTAGGAGGTACAGGGCAATATTTCATTGCTGCTTGAAATCTGGGTTTCATTTATTAATCTCAATGAAGTGAATAGAGACCATGTCATCAGTGGTTAGAGTCTTACCTGTTAGGATCCATTCCACTGCAGACAGAAGAGAACTAGCAAAACAGTTTTAATGAAACATGAATTATATTTATTTCTTAAGCTTCCCAGCGCAGCCCGCCATGAGTAGGCAACATCTAACTGACTGATCCCATTCATTTCATAACAAAATAGAGCAGATGACATGGTGACATTCTGATGTAGAGGAGTGCAGCATTCTATGCAATGAATAAGAACAATATATAACAGGTATCTGGTGTAATGCACAGTACTTGTGTATTTCATTCTTTTCATGTCCCTGCAGCACATTGGATACTGCCGGTCTAGTAACAGCATTCTGAATGGATGCCATTTTAAAGAAGTCGAAGAATTTTGTCCCATGTTTTTATTTAGGGCTGTTGCTTATTAACGAACGCACTCCACCTGAAACTAGCTAGAAAGAATATATCTATCACTTATCGTCTGTGGATTGCCCAGTTGGAAGTCTTAATTTTTTGTTGGGGATTAATTTTAGTCTTATTTGTATTAATTGCCATAGTGGGTTGCCGTAGGATGGCGATGTTAATTCCCTATTGCAGACATACTTCATCTACACTATTTCAGTGAGAGAAAAAATTGCCACCATCTTGGAAAAGGTTAATTTGGGATCATGAATTTACAATTAGGGAATTCCAATTTTTTTTGCTGGCCAAGTAGTGATAGGATGGCAGCCATCCTAGTTTGGGAAAAGTGGTGTAAGCTCGCCATGTAGTTCTGTTAACCCCTTAAAGGTGCTCATCGTTGACAAAAAGAAAATTTACATTTGAAAGCATTCAGCTAGATAACAAATCTAGTGCATTGTGTTTGATCAATACTATCTTTAGGTAATAGTTCAAAAATACATATGCTGACATTGGGTAGTTCTCTTATTGCAATAAGGATGAGTTTTTTGTACTGCTTGGGTGTATTATCTAACTTTTCAAATATGTCCATATTCTTTCTGCGTACCAACAAGTCCAGGATTTTGCACATGGTGTTATAGATGTTAATATTTCTCCCAATTGCCTCTAGTCTGTTTCTGATACATGCAGTATCCTTACTCTTGTTCACATAGTTTACTGGTAAGCAATACTTGCACAATCTCGGTGGTTGTCATAGAAATAGGTTAGCATAAATGAATATTTATCTTTTCTGATGATCATATGTATTTGTGAAAAATTAGCTTCAAATCTTACACAAAGATAAATCAATGTATGAACATTGCTTAATGGTTGACCTTTACCTGTATCACAAACAAACAATATCAAAAGTCCTGCTCCATTTATTTACCAGCAAGTACCAGGTGTTTTGCATGATATTATTGGTAAAAGAATTTCCATCAATTATCTTTGTATCATTCTAATTTTAGATCACAAACTTACTAATAGACAATACTTGTACCATCTCCACGGTTGATAGCATCAGGGCCATATTATAAGTTTGGCGTTGTGGGAACAGGACTTCCCCGCTCCCACACCACCAACTGCGTCTGAACCGCCCACCAGATTATGAGTTGTCTCCTGTCTGGCTGGCGGTTCTTTGGTATTTTACGAGGTGCCTAAGAAATAAGCACCTCAATGGGAACATCAAATACAGTACCTGCAAGGCATGGACTGCTGCAGTCCATACCGTGCAGGTACTGGGGTGCATGCACACAAAGGGGCACATAATGTGCTCCCCTGCATACACCCTATGGTGCAAAGGCACAAGACGGCCCTGTAGGCTCCCTTTGGTTTCTCACTGCCATACTTTTCATGGCGGTCACACTGCCATGAAAAGTGTGGCAATGAGGAAACTCGTAATATGCTTGGCAGGGGAGCAGCCGCCCCTCCAATCATCTTGTGGCGTCAAGACCACCGCGTCACTGCCAGGAATATCTGATCCCTTGCAGTTTGGTGGTTTCAGGGCAGCCCCCATGAGTCAGGCGGTCTTTGGTCTGCCAGACTCGTAATAAACACCTTAGTGTATGTCTCAATTAGGTATGTCTGTGAGAGACAATGATCCAGGTCTTACACAAAAATAAATAGATGAATGGTCATTGTCCAATAGTTGAGCACTATCTGTACCACATGTAGGCAATGAGTCTTAATCACACAGGCCACTGAAAGACAATGCTCATAGATTCATAAATGATCCTTTTTTGACTTATGGTAGTATCAAATGTGTTTGAGCACAAAACAAAATAGTACATTGGTCATAGGAGTGTTTGGTATCATTATAATATTTATTGTTATGCATTTTGTAGTTGTTATAAGCTATATGTAAATTATTTATTTGTTAAGCCCCACACTTCTTAAATAAATGCTAGTAAGGATTGGTGAATTTCAGAGAATCTCACCTAGTGTTTTCTTTTATGTCCACTTTTCTCAATGTGAGGAGTCAATTAAGATGTATTAGTATGGAATCACCCATTGTGAGGACCACAATATGTGGGCTTCCTAATAACCAGCTATGTGATTAATTCTTGTGTTTTAATATTTTCATTGTAAAGTTAACATAAAGAGTGTGAACACTGTGGAAGGAAACACTCTTCTAGGAACAGTTTAATAGGTATATGGAATAGCTCCCCCAATCCTTATCTGGGTGTATATTTTCCAACGCAACTCATTACATAAAGAAAAAGGGTATTATTGAATGGAACTGGTTGCGTCAGGCCTACTAAAGAAATATTACCTAATTCAAACCGAGGCTACACAACGCACTACAGAGAGTATCGCAGTACTCTGCAAGTAAATGTCCCTACCTGGAGCCTTTTGCCAGCTACAGTGGAACCACAGGACAGAAGAAGAATGCACCCGGTATTCATGGGTGCAGGATTTTGAGCAGCTTTTGTGGCCGATCACCCAATCAGAATCCTGCGGTTGTTAAGGCAATTACCTCTAGCTGGAACTCCACCATCAGAAAATCATAAGTGTTGGATCCTCCCTGATTCACTTTGAATTCCACCCTATATAAAGAAAAGGGAGTGAAAGAGATGGCAGATTGAGGAACATTTAGGCAATGCATTAGAGATTAACACTTCTTCTTTCTCTCAGGACAGGAAAAAAACTTCCTGAGTAAGGTTAAGGAGGGAAGGGTGTGGGGGTGTCAACTAATTTCAGCCATATGGTCAAGTCATGGATAATGTCTTTTTTGCTAGCGAACTCAAATAATGGATAATGCCTTACTTATTAGTAAAGGAATGGAGCTACAACTAATTGAACTGAATGCCATTGAAATATGGAGATCAGAAAAAAAAAATATAGGATTCAAAGACACTGAACTCCCATGGTATTAGGGCCCCATTTTTTGTTGTTGGTTGCCTTACTATATGCACATACTATATGGTGTTCTGAAATTAAACCTATACGCAGAGGCTTGCAACAGATCTCTCCATTATCCCCCTTGATATTCACACTAGCAATCAAACCACTTGTGTGTTTTCCCTGCAAGATTCACAAAATGGTCTCTCCATACATTTCCCAAAAATGTGTGGCTAGTAGGTAATGGTATTGTTTGTAGAACCCACATGTCAACCTTTCACTTCCAGGTGCCTTGCTGGCTTTCAAGTCCGTGATTGCTCTTTTAATGTTGTCTTCCTTGAGGGGGTCCCATAATGTTTATCTTTCAGCCATCTCCAATCAGGATAGTATCACCACATCTAGGCATTGCCTGATATCATCTGTCTGCGTTCTGTGTGAGAACCTATATAGTATTGTGTAGTATTCGGCAAATGTCAAAAGGATGTCTGATGTGCAGTGAGCGGTGTCCCAATCCCCTGTTTCGATCATAACAATGTGATCAGCAACCCACTTAGGTTTCAGAATGCTGGTCGACATGTTCCCGGGGTATTCTCCCTCCCCATATGTCCTCACCACCGCATATTTTCCCAGGTAGTGCACTTTCCTCTCAGCCTCCTCCCTGAATTCCATAAGAGTGCTCCACATAGTCACCTGCACTGTAGAGTCTGGATATATACCGTACTTTCTTTCTAAATCCTGCTGCTCTCGCTGTAGAGTGACTACTGTACCCCAGATGGATTTTAAAATGCTGTGGCCTTTGGCAATTTATTGTCCTCTGATCACAGCTTTGAAAGCCTCCAAGACTGTCCCCTGGTTGTCTGCAGAGTCTTTGTTAAGTTGTAAGTAATCAACTATGCTGTGTTTGAGCTCCTCTCTAAATGGGCTGTCCAGCAGCATGGATGTTTGAAATCTCCAGCTCACAGTCATCAGTGGGCAGTAGGGGGTTGTTAGAACCACTGGGGAGTAGCCCAGATAGGGGTGTGAGAGGTGTTCTGTCTTCTCAGTCAATCCCGCTACATTCCTTGGCCCAATCCAGAAGTCTAACCGGGAGTCAGACCTGTGCATGCCTCAGTGAAATTTATATACGCGTTGATCATGATATACTGCTCTCCAGAGGTTGAGGAGTTGTGGTGTTGCATGGCCCTCACTACTGCTTTTCTCATCCTCACCTGCTGCCTGTCTCTTATGTTTGTGCTGTCAAGTATGATTTTGTGGTCTCCTCCCCATATAATTGTTTGGGATCAGTTTGCCCCACTGCACCTCCAGCTCAGTGAAGAAGAAGGGGTCATGATGGTTTAGGCCATTGACGTTTACGATTGTGATGTAAATATGATTGAGCACCCCTTGAATGATGAGGTATCTTCCCTCTGGGTCCACTATAGTGGCATGTGCTGATACAAAATGCTCCTATGGAATAACATCGCAACTACTCTTGAGTAAGTGGAGTACCACGCAAAGTAGCGATGTGGAACCCAGATCCACGCCACTCAGATGGACCTTCCAGAGGCAAGGGGGATCTCTTATACTAATAACATGTCTATGTGGTGTCTCCTGGAGTATGCCAAAAAATTAAATGCTCCACTCTACATTCACATTTGTTTCTACTAACGAACACCTCTCGTTACCCACTAACACATCTGTACTCAAAGTGAATTGACCACACTTCATGAATAAAACTCTCTCTGAAAGACTCATATCTACCTACTGGAAAATGTTTCATGCAAGATGTGAACTGAAATGTTGAAATTGGGAATGCCATTACCCTGTGTATCAACCATACTGCTGACAGTGTCTCGGCTACTGTGAAAGGCAACTGTTTGGCATTGTATAAGTAGCATCTTTCTTAGCCATTAATTGTTGCCTACATGTCAAATTAAAAGGCACAAACAATTATTTTGAGTTCAGGTATTTCCAGGGAACACTGTGAGTTTTTAAAACTTTTAGTGTCCATTTCAACTGCATAATTATTTAAGCTGACTCTGCCCAATATATAAAGACATGTCATTTTGTATAATGTCAATAGCAGATGATACAATGTTATTCAATTTACAAATATGAGTTGACAACGTATTCATGCTAGCATCAACAAAAGCAAGTGCGTTTCAAATTAACTTGATCAATTTGCCTTAAACACACAGCAACTTCCATTTGTGACACATTCCATATTTCACTATAGATAGCATTAATAAATCTTTTAGAACCCGGAGACTTAGGAACTAACAAGAAATCTTGCAATCTATGTCCTCTGAAATGAGAGAAAGATGTTCTTTTGCTGCACATAAAGTGAAATGTTGCAACCATTGGTGGCACAATTTCCCAATTGTATAGGCAGTAACAATCCCTGAGTGTTAGGACTGGTTATGCCAAGGGTCGGGTCTGCTATCTTTAAAACCCTGTGTAGAGTTGAAAAAACATGCAAGACAACCAATTATGTCCACTTGCCACAATAACCACCTGTTAGGACCTGAAAGTGTTGAGTTAAATGTACTACCGCATGCCATACTATTAGCTGTTCTTCAGTGTAATTTATTACGTGTTGTCAATTATCAAAGCGAGCAATTTAAGGAATACTGGGAACGTTTAATTCCTTCATTTTGGCAAGACCCAAACAAGTGATCATTTAGAATCAACCAAGCTCTAAATAAAGTGTCTGTTCCCTGCACCTGCCAGTCTTTTCTTCCCCAAACTGATTTTAAATCAATAGTGTCTTTCCAATAGTTATAGCCTTTCAGGACCAGCTAGGAAAAAAACAAATCTGAAAAAATCTATTTTATTTGGGTGAGCATATTTCTCTTTGCCTGTGAAGGGGTAAGTTTAAAATAAAGGGACACTGGATCTAAAGGATTAGGCCCAGGAAAACATACAAATGTATCCTTGAATGTCTTGGAGCTACCCACCAGGGGAGTCGGGCAATGTTCCTATTGTGTAAAAGTACAAAAATACCGATCTTAAAAATAGAGTTTTACAAAATATCAATATATATATATATATATATATATAGATATATTAAATATTAAATAAGACAATTAATATGAAAAACACAGTAGAATTGATATAAATTAAAAAATTATAATACATAAAATTTATTTTAAAAAGTTAAACACACATACATAGGGGCCGATTCCACTCCTGGAAAAAGGCTGTACAAATCGTTGTATGGAGCGTTTTTCCCGTACAACTCGTACCCGGTAAACTTTTGTTACAACCTAGGAAGTACGATTCGTACAGAAAGCCTCTTTCCATACAAATCGTACAAAAGACCATACAGCTAAAATAAACCAACGATTCTGATCCGGATCAGCTTGCACACGACGTCTGTATGTATTTAAGCAGCGGTTTCCAGCCCAGCAATTACGATTTGTCTCTACGGCACTCCGTACGGCTCTTTTCTTACGGGAGCCAAAAACAGCTGTAAAAGCAGAGTCCCCAGGGGTACGAGTCGTACATACATACACCCCATGCGTTGTGTATGTACGGTGCGTACCCCAAGATCGCGTATGTACTGTGCATACCCCAACAGCGCGTACCCCAACATCGCGTACCCCAACATCATGTACCCCAACATCGCATACCCCATCATCGCGTATTTACGCACCGTACATACACGATGTTGGGGTACGCGATGTTGGGGTATGCGATGTAGGGGTACGCACAGTACATACGCGAAGTTGGGGTATGCACCGTACATACACAATGCACGGGGGGGTGTGTATTTGTATCAGTGATTCTATTAGAGAGTAATTATGTGTTAGTATCTGTATGAATAAGTGAGGTGGTGTCTGTGTAACTGGATAGGTGAGTAAATGGAAGTATGATTGATTCTTTGCATGACTGACTAAGTGTGTGAGTAACTCTGGATATGTGGCAGTGTGTGAGTGTCTGTATAGGTGTATGAGTGCATATGATAGTGTTGTATTGATGAGTGACTGTATGTATGAGTGAGTGTATGGGTGAATGAGTGGATGTGTGTGCAGACCTAGGAATCAGTCAGTGCGTATTTAGTAACTGGTATTGATGTGTCTATTTTTTCGAAAATGGTAGTCTGTATTTTAGAGTGGGTGTATCAAAGGTTATATTCAGGTGTGATGAGGTGCATCTGATTTTCACGTGAATGATGTCATCAGTGATGTCATTTGAAATGTCATCAGTGATGTCATCAGTGATGTCACTGACCATGTCATGAATGATGTAATATGTGACGTCATCAGCAGTGCATTGCGAGGGGGCGAGTTATAGTTAGCTGAACTAACTATAACGCCGGAATTTCAATGGTTTTGTACGAGTGAAATGTCCAACTAACTATAACGTTCCTGAAACCTATGGTTTTTTCAGTTAACTTCTATGATTTTTTAAATGGTAATTTCTAACTATAACGTGCCTGAAACCTATGGTTTTGTCAGTGAACAACTTTTCCCGGGATACGAGTTGTACAAAGTTCGCTTCATAGCGGGTAATGGCATTCCCCGTGTACGGGACGTTTTCCGTACAAATCGTAAATCGGAAAGACGGTACGGTTGGACTGCATTTTTACAATTTGTACGGAAAAGTGTCCGGGTCTGTCTGGTACAACTTTTCCCGATCCGATTTGTAAGGATCGGGCCGATCCATACAAATCGGATCGGGAAAAGTTGTATATATGTAAATGTTTATATAATTTTAAAGTTATAAATAAATTACAATTAATAGTTTATTAATTGTTTCAAAGGAAATATGTATACATTATGGGGCCGATTCCGATCCTGTATTTTTTTTTCCCGTCCAAGTCGTATCGATAAATTTTTCCATACAAATCGTACAAGTCCCGTCCGACCCATGAAGTACGATTCGTACGGGAAAAATACACACTCACCCATGCAGCCACGCTCACAATTACTGACTCTCACATATAGTTATTTATATACACCATCACTCACATATACTGCCTTTTACATATGTAGTTACTTGCACATGTACCACTAAGACATCCATTCACTCACCAACACACCCATACACACACTCACCCACCCATACAGCTGTTTCCACATGCACTCTTGAACCCATACACCCAGCGAATCAACCACTCACACATCTATGCACAGATGTCACACACCTCCCACCCACCCTCACACACACTCAGGCAGCCATACAAATACTCAGGCAAGCAATCAATAACCCATATAGACACTCATGCGGCTACTCACCAACCCATGCAGCAGCTTATACAACAACAGACAGACTGATACAGACTTTCACAGTTTAGTCACTAACCCATGCATTCAGTAAGACACATTTAATCACTCACTTATACAGTCAGACACGTACCTACTAAAGCCTCCATACAGACACTTATACACCCACTCATTCCTTAATACAGCTTGGCATATATATAAAAGAAATTTAAACTTTACAGAAACACACAGTCACTGGATGATGTCATCAGTGATGTCACTGACCATGTCATGAATGATGTAATATGTGACGTCATCAGCAGTGCATTGTGGGGGCGTGAGTTATAGTTAGCTGAACTAACTATAACACCGGAATTTCTATGGTTTCGTACGAGTGAAATGTCCAACTAACTATAACGTTCCTGAAACCTATGGTTTTGTCAGTTAATTTCTATTGTTTTTAAATGCTAATTTCTAACTATAATGTGCCTGAAACCTATGGTTCTTTCAGTGAAAATATATATATATATTTTTTTTTTTCACTGGAAAAACCATAGGTTTCAGGGACGTTATAGTTAGTTGGACATTTGACTCATATATATAACCAGAGAAATTCGCCCATTATAGTTAGTTGAGCTAACTATATCTCGCGCGCCCGCAATGCACTGGTGATGATGTCACATATTACATCACTCATGACATGGTCAGTGACATCACTGATGACATCTCAAATGACATCACTGATGACATCATCCAGTGAATGTGTGTTTCTGTAAAGTTTAAGTATTGTTCATATATATCTATGTCAAGGTGTATTGAAGAAAGAGTGAATTTACAAGTCCCTGAATGAATTATTTAGTAGGTGCGTGACTGACTGTATAAGTGAGTGATTGAACATGTGTATGGGTTAGTGACTAAACTGTGTGAAAGTCTGTATTAGTGTCTCAGTTGGTGTATAAGCGGCTGCATGGGTTGGTGAGTAGCTACATGAGTGTTTACATGGGTTATTGATTTGTTGTCTGAGTATCTGTATAAGTGCCTGAGTGTCTGTGTGGGTGGGTGGGGGGGTGTGTGACTCTGTGCAGACATGTCTGAGTGGGTGATTCACTGGTTGTATGGATTCAAAAGTACATCTGGGAAGGGCTGTATGGGTGAGTTAGTGTGTTGCTGAGTGAATGAATATCTCACTGGTATATGTGTGAGTAACTACATATGTTTTAAGGCAGTATATGAGTGTTGGAGTATATGAATGACTATACGTGAGAGTAAGTTATTTGAAGGAGTGGGTGTATACAAGAGTGTCTGCTTGTATCAGTGATTGTATAAGACAGTAAGTATGTGTTAGTATCTGCATAAATAAGTGATGTGGTATGTGTCTAAATAACACAGTTGGTGTGTATAACTGTATACATGAATAAATGAGTATGTGATTGATTCTTTGCATGACTGAATAGGAGTGTGAGTAACTCTATGAATGAGTGGCGGACTGTGACTGTATGTATAGGTGTATGAGTGCATATTATAGTACTGTATTGATGAGTAACTGCATGTATACGTGAGTGGATGTGAGTGTAGACCTAGGAAATAGTGGGTGGTATGTAGTATCTGGCATTGTTGTGTGTATGGTTTCAAAAATAGTAATCTGTATTTTAGAGTGTGTGTATCAAAGTTTATATTAGGCCATCAGTATGTGCATCAGATTAGCAGGTGGATGATGTCATCAGTGATGTAATTTGAGATGTCATCAGTGATGTCATTAGTGATGTCGCTGACCATGTCATGAGTGATGTAATATGTGACATCATCACCAGTGCATTGCGGGCACGTGATTTATAGTTAGCTCAACTAACTATAACGGACAAATTTCTCTGGTTTGATATGAGTCAATTGTCCAACTAACTATAACGTCCCTGAAACCTATGGTTTTTTCAGTGAATTTCTAAGGTTTTTTAAATGCTAATTCCTAACTATAACGTCTGTAAAACCTATGGTTTTTTCAGTGAATTTCAAAGGTTTTTTAAATGTTAATTTCATATTTTAATATTTATAAAACCTATATTTTTTCTATTTTTTTTGTAATATTTTGGAACTCTATTATCCTTTTTTTTTTATTTGAAAAATATGTAATGTTTTATATCTTCCCAAAAGTATGTATATCGTTTTTTTTTTTGTTGAGAAAACTGAAGTCCAGTACCGGTAGTGTACCAAGCTCCATCAGCATGCAAATCCTATCCGCCATATTGCTAAACTGGTAAAGGATGCGCATTTCATATCCAACGGGTTCGTGGCACCGCGTCCCACGTAACATCATATACGTATGTGGTCGCGCCAGCTGCTACTTTGGTATGCGACGGGTACGCAGTACCAAGCCGCGCCTTACGTCTTGTACATATAGGGTCACGCCCGCTGCACGTTGCGTATGCGAAGAGTGCACGCTGCCAGGCCCTGTGTTAGGCGTTAGACATATGGTGTTGCGCCGGGAACACCATTTCCTCATTTTTTTTTTCCGTCTCAAAACTATATCTAAATAAGTTTCAAGTGTATATGAGAACAAGCGATAATCTAAAATATTTTAAACATTTATATATTTCTAACTGTAATAAACTTATATTATGGTAATATTTTCTCAAAATCGCATCGGGTGCAGCCTCCTTACGCGCTCTGTGCGTGAATGCCATATGACCTTAAAGAAAAGCATTTGATTGGTTCATAACATTTCCCATTGTAACAGTTGAAGGACCCCACCCATTTTAGCCATTCTCTCTACAGCGTTTGATGAGAGACTCCTCTTCTGCTTACAGAGCTTTTTTGAAAACGTTTTGCTATATACACATATCTGACACTACACACAACATGCAACCATCATCTTCATCAATATTCATGCTCTGTAAAGTAGCCTTCCACCTGTGATAGCCATGCATCTAAAAGCTACATAACAGAACTTTTCCCCACTGCCAGAGGTAACATGGTTGCATACGCTGTCCACAGCACAATGTAATGTGGTACGGCCCAGGGGCAGTATCATGCATAGATAATGAACACACAGACACAGCTAGATAGTGGAAGTGGGTACGGGCATGTGCGCTCAACTCCTTTTTATTACCAGGGTCACATATCCAGTGACGCCTGTGCTGGATGCGTGTGGGGTGAGTGTAAACCAGCCCTCAGGGAATGGTTGCTGCTAGCATCAACTACAACAGTAATCTTTGGATCACACACAGAGATTCAATAATAAAAGGGTCAATAGTTTGTGCTGCAGTAAGGTAGGGACACTAGATGTGAAATAATACAGAAAAGATTCTATCGTAAAAGAACCATAACTTGTGATATACTAAGATACAGGCAGTAGATCTGAAATAATACACAAAAAGATTGTATCATAAAGGGTCCATCAGGTCTAGTGCACTTAGATAGCCACATCAAAAGCATTCAGAATGTGCACAGCCAGTGATGATGCATGCTGCGGGCGGGCCTTATTAGGAGCAATGTCTGTTGCCTACAACACTACATCACCTGCAATAGCGACTCGATCTGAATTGTAAACACTGCTGTCTGCAGTGTAGGCCAGAGAGCGGTCAGCAAGGGCCCACAGCCACGTGGCGTTGACTTGAGCTGTCCTGTTTGCCGTTAGCGAGGCAACAAAAACCGTGGGCGGACCCTGTGATGATGCATATGCGTGGGGCGGACAGAGCACACTGGAGCAATGTCGGTTGCCTACAACACTACATCATCTGCAATAGCGACTCAATCAGAATTGTAAACACTGCTGTCTGCAGTGTAGGCCAGAGAGCGGTCAGCAAGGGCCCACAGCCACGTGGCGTTGACTTGAGCTGCCCAGTTTGCCGTACACGAAGCAACAAAAACCATGTGCGGACCCTGTGATGATGTGTATGCATGGTGCGGACAGAGCGCACTGGAGCAATGTCTTTTGCCTAGAGGACCGCGTCATCTACAATAGAGACTCAATCTGAATTGTGAACACTGCTGTCTGCAGTGTAAATTGAAGGCAGTAGTGAGCACAGTCTTCCAGGAATATGTTTTCTCACTTCCTCTTCACAAAATACAACAACTTAAATTACACAAAACTCTGCAATAAATAAATCAAAACAATTCGAATTGCGATCTCTGCTGTCCACTGTGTACACTGTAATTCAGTGTTCTTTACCACTACCAAGAAGAATTTGGTCATTGTACTAGACCTATAAGTCATCTTAAAAAACTTCTTCAAACAAGTATACTAAAAGGCTATTGTGTATATTTCAATAGACGTTGTAGTTAGTTGCCTACTGGATTCTGTAATTAAACAATCACCACTCGATCTGACTTGTGAGCCCTGCTGACCGCTGTGTAGGCCAGAGGCAGTGGTCATTAACGCCTCACAGCCACGTGCCGTTGGATTCAGAAGCACGCAGTTGGTTGCACCTGATCGGAGGGGGTACACACAAATCATCACAAACTTTAACTTCTGACACCCTCAATCACAGAATCAAGACCCCGTTTCACTGTATCGACCTGCTGTACCACGGTGTACTCCACCGACTGCAGTCAGCAAAGCCCAATAATCATGTGCAGCAGTTAGCTACGGAAGCACAGAGTCTGATGCACCTCAACGGAGGGAGTTCTGTCAAAACTACGCAGCAAGTAATATCGGACATCGTCCATTCTGGGATCAAGACACCGTTCCACTGTTGGGACGTAGAGTTGGTTGCACCTGTTCGAAGGGAGTACCTTCATCTCCACTCTCAGATGCAGTTCTATTATCATACATTGTAGGATCAAGACCCTGTTTTACTCTTTGGACCTGCTGTACCGCGGTGTACTCCAGTGACTGCAGACAGCCAAGCCCAATGATCATGTGCAGCAATTAGCTAAGGAAGCACAGAGTCTGATGCACGTCAACGGAGGGACTTCTGTGAAAACACACAAGCAGCAGGTAATATCGGACATCGTTCATTCTGGGATCAAGACACTGTTCCACTGTTGGGACCTAGAGTTGGTTACACCTGGTCGAAGGGAGTACCTTCATCTGCACTCTCAGATGCAGTTCTAACATCGTCCATTCTGGGATCAGGACCCCATTCCACTGTTTGGACCTGCTGTACCGCGGTGTACTCCAGCGACTGCAGTCAGCCAAGCCCAATGATCATGTGCAGCAATTAGCTACGGAAGCACAGAGTCTGATGCACCTCAACGGAGGGAGTTCTGTGAAAACCAAGCAGCAGGTAATCTCGGATATTGTCCATCCTGGGATCAAGACACCGTTCCACTGTTGGGACCTAGAGTTGCTTGCACCTGGTCGAAGGGAGTACCTTCATCTCCACTCTCAGATGTAGTTCTAACATCGTCCATTGTGGGATCAAGACACCGTTCCACTGTTGGGACATAGAGTTGGTTACAGCTGGTCGAAAGGAGTACCTTCATCTGCACTCTCAGATGCAGTTCTAACATCGTCCATTGTGGGATCAAGACACTGTTCCACTGTGTACCTGTTGGACTACAGTGTTAGTAGTATACAGAGCACTCCACAGTGCTGTGCCTCGGGCTGGGCGCTGTCTGCCTGTGTCGCAGTAAGCAGCGTTGATCTCAGGAGCCTTACCAGCTCACAGGCCTCGGGCCAGGAGCTTCCGCCGGCACGTGATGGGCCCTCTTTCACGTTCGACGGAGTCGAAAGGTGAACTGTGGGGCATATGTGTGTTGCAACGGCCATGACGGTTTCTGGGTAGCAGCATGAGCGCATTATTCCCACAGCCACCTTCGCTCACAGTGTCAGCCTCGTGGCGGTGTAAGCTGCGCAGACCTGACAGACATGTTCGCCATTCCGGAAGAGAACCACACCCAGAGAAACGTGCCTTTTATTACTACCCCTACGCTAGTCTTGCGTATGCCGAGCCAGCCCACTACGCTAAAGATATGGGGTGGCACGTACATGCTAGGTTTTCGTAATCTTCCCTACAGACTGTACTATCATGGTTGCGTCCACTGTCGACTTCACTCAATAGACCATCAGTGTATGTTGACATGTACATGTCTGTGCTCTGCACACGGCTCCGAGAGGCCTTATCGTCACCAACGAACCAAGATTGATCCTTAAGAATAAGGAGTTCAGAATTAATTGGTCGAGCATTGCCTGGAAATGTACAAAAGACTGGCTCATTCTTATTATTAACACCGCCAGACAACTGGCAGATGCCCTCCTTATCGAGATACAACAGAGTGAGGGTAGACTTAAGGCAACGGTCCAGCTTTCAGCCTTTAAGAAGAAACTTGAGGAAATCAACAAAGACCACTCTGATTACAAAGAGTATCTTACACAGTCGAAACTTACGAAACTCCGGAAGGATGTACAAAAATTCAGTAAAGAAACGGTTTACCCATATGTCACGGACGAACACTATGACAAACCAGCCCCCCAACACCAAGGGAGAAAACAACGGTTCAGACCCACCCCCCAGAACTGGACATTCAGCTCTGGAGAGGAAAGAAGTGACAGTAGCAGTGATGAGAGCCCAGGATCACAATTCCGAAAACCTATGGGCTACCACCATCCGATGATGCAAGTTCCACAACCCCAACCCCCACCCTTCGGTTTTTGGCCACAACCATATTACCAACCAGGGTTTGGTTTTCCACAAGACCAACCGCCTTTTTTATTCCAGGGCCGTGGCAGAGGGAGAGGCCGCCAAAAACGAAGAAACACGAGGGTCCAATGGGAAGATCAACCACAACCACCCCATGTAGTAGTAACCAGGAGCAGAGGGAGAGTGGAGATGCCCTCGACGAGCAGGGAGCAACCAACATAGTGAATATCAGTAAACACACACTCTCGCATGATGAAACAACCGTCCTTTCTAAAGGTCTGGGATTTGTTCCCACACCCCAAAACGACCCCTTTGTCTTACATATGGAATTGGCTCAATTTTTCCGTAAAATCAAACTCCGCGACTACTTCGGAGACACGGAAGAGGGCACGGAAAAAGAAGAAAAAAAGTCAACGGGGTTGCGGAAAAAATCCACCTTCCAAACACCTAATCAAAATATTTCTTGCCACATACTTGCATTCGAACAGGCCGTGCTTAAAGACATTGAAGATATTGACTTCCGGAACACTCGTGGGTTTGATAACCTAACTGGTAAAGAACGCACGGCCCTTAGGAATCTAAGTAGTAATAAAGACTTAACCATAAAACCAGCTGACAAAGGGGGAGCCATAGTCATTATGGACAGCGATATGTACCGAGAGGAATGCCTGAGACTTCTCTCTGACTCCAACAGCTACACCGTACACAGAACTGACCCTACAGGCCCATTGATGTCCAGGATCAGAAGCATGGTCACAGAAGCGCTCGGCAACGACTGGATCACTAAACAAGAGGCTGACTTCCTCGTAAATGAGGAACCTAGAATGCCCAAATTCTACACACTCCCGAAGATCCACAAAAACCGGACGCCCCCTCCAGGGAGACCAATAGTGTCCGGGATAGGATCAGCGTTAGAGCCACTGTCACAGTTCTGTGACTGGTTCCTTCGCCCTATTGTTAAGGAATCTTCGTCCTACCTCAGGGACACGAAGGATGTCCTTTGTCTCCTCAGAGACCTCACGGTGGACGCGACCAACGATTGGTTGATAACCATGGATATAGAAGCTCTATATACGAGCATACCACAGAGGCGCACATTGGAAGTGGTGGAAAACATCATCCTTAATAGAGAATGGGATTTTTTAACCCCACAACATTTCGTGATGGAATGTGCGGAACTTGCGCTCACGGAGAACTTCTTTGAATTCGAGAAAGTCATCTACCACCAGATCTCTGGTACTTCCATGGGGAGCACCTTTGCTCCCAGTATGGCTTGCCTGTACGTTCAACAATTTGAGGACGACTTCATCCACAACCCACAGAATCTATTCGTATAAAATCTCAGACTTTGGAAGCGTTACATAGATGATGTGCTGATAATATGGAATGGATCAGAGGAAGAAGCAATAAGATTTGTCCAGTGGGTTAACACCAAAGATGTACACCTTAGGTTCACCCACACAATCAATAAGAACCACGCTATCTTCCTCGACCTGGACATCACTATGAATAACGAAGGGATTACCACAAAAGTGCACAACAAGCCCACCGACAGGAATAGTCTTCTACTCTATGAGAGTTACCAGTACACCCCAAGGCCCTGAGACAGAACCTCCCGGTTGGACAATTCCTTCGAATTAGGAGGAACTGCTCTGATATCTCCACATACGAAGAACAAGCATCCCATCTTGAGAAAAAACGTGTTGCTCGCCACTACCCCAAAAAAATGGTACGTAAGGCTAAGAAACGAGCAAGGAACAACCCTAGGGAAGCACTTCTGGAGGATATAGTAAAGGAGAACACCGAAAGAACAGTATGTGTTACAACATTCACCCCTGTTTCAAACACAGTACAAAAGATAATCAAGAAGAGATGGAACATCCTGAACAGCGCAGGAAAGCAGTGGGATCCCCCACTTTTTGCTTTTAAACGGAACAAAAACCTGCGAGACCAACTTGTTCACGCCACCATGCCAACCACCGAGGGCACCGAACAACAGAGGCTTTGGGATCAACCACGAGTGATGGGACATTTCACGTGCGGTGGGTGCACTTCCTGCAAGCTTACTACCAACACCAAAGAAGTCAACATAGGCACAGGTAAACCGTGGCAACTCCGCAAATTTAGCAATTGCAATACTGAAAATGTTGTTTACCTCCTGACATGCCCCTGTGATCTCCAGTACGTTGGCATGACAACCAGAAAAATCAGGGTACGCATCAATGAACATTGCAGCACCATAAGATGCAAAAAAACGAATACAAAACTCACACGCCACTTCTTGGAAATACACCATAAAGACACTGACCTCCGATGGACCATCCTCGAAGTCATGAACAAAAGCAGATTTGACCTCTCTAAAGCCCTTCACATAAAAGAACAACGTTGGGTGTTCCGTCTGCGATCCCACGAGAAGGGCCTCAACGATGACATCCCATGGCTCCAACTGAATAGATAATCTATCTACCCATGTACATACACCGTTTTTGACCGGAACCTGGCCATCTTTCCCCTCCGTGCCATTGTCTACTGTTCCATACCCTTGTTAATATCTTCGATGGCCACGATAATCGACCCCCCTTTCATTTACCTCCCTTTGTGCCTCTAGGGCTTGGTAAAATCGCCCAAAGCCCCCCCTTGCCTTCCAGCACAAAAATCCGAGGGACAGGAGCTGTTCGGTAACACACTAACTCGACGGGCGTTTCTTTGGCACTTTGGTTCCTCTCCCCCATCTTTGAGTCGCTTTTTCAAATTCTACCTAGTTGTAGGCGACTTTAGCTCTCAGTGTTGAAGGGGGCATGTTGCGGATCACTACCGTTGCTTCACGCAATCCTCACATCACCTTGGCAACCCCCTACGCTCTCCCCGTCTCAACAAGCACTACGGGCTTTGCATGTGGGCCCACGCCCACTTCCACACCCTCTACTGGGCTTCGTAGTACGTATCATTATTTACCTTCACTACGTCACCTTCGCGTTTCCCAGAGATCTCAGGACGCGCATGCTCACACATGACGACTACCTTGGGCGGGTCCGCTGACTCGCCTCCCTTATTTGGGCTCACGCTGCAGCCGGGACGATATGATTGGCCGATCCCAACGGCCATTACACAACCAGGCACCGCGCTGCATGTATCTCCTTCACGCTCACTCCGGACTCCGGAAATAACGCACCAGGAACTTCTTCACAGCCGCTATTACCACAGGCTGTTTCTAATCTAACCATGAAGCACACTATTTAAACTCGATCCCGCGGCCTCACTCCCACATTCGGGAGGACGAGGAGTAACACCATAGGCTGAACACGGGACACTTTGCCTGAGACAGTAAGAGTATGAATGCTAGTTTTTCGTAACCTAACCCCTCTGGTGGGTTACAGTATGAATGATCGTGGTCTTTTCTTGCGTGCAAACTTGCAAGGGTCCATACTCCGGGTACTTATAGTCTGTTGACTACTTCATTTTCCTTCTCTCCCTTTAGATTGAACAGGAGTGTCTCCTCCCTTCCCCCCATGTGGCAAGTAGTTGTTTCAACTAGGGTAAGCCTTACGAGAGCACTTTTGACTCTCGATATGTTTGTGTACTCACATAGAGTGGCACATGTCACGTGATTAGTCACTCACTTTAAGGAATTTATGCATGCGTGTATCTTTCCATTTATGTTCTTTAATGTTTTCGTGTCTTGACCCTTTTTCTACAGTTTTTATACATTTGATTGTTCACTCCTCCCTATAGGCTTGACAGCTGGAAGCCAATTAGGAAGTAGAGTGTGGCCCCCGCCACACCCGCGCAGTGGTACTTTCTTGCTACCTGTTGGTAAGAACGGAGCCCCAGTTTGTAACTCTAGGTCCTGATGAATGCCCTGGACCAGCTCGGGTCAACTAGGCAGAAACATGTCAACCTTGCACAAGACGGCTAGGGGACACTAAATACCCCACCCACCGTCCTTTTGTTTTCAGCATCATATAGTTATTGGTCACATTAAAAAACAATTCTGGTAACTATAATGATTTTTAACCTCACGTTCCACCCCACGGGCCCCCACTCTTTAGTTTAGAAGTGCATCCCTGTCTCCAGGTGTATGCCCGCCCTCCATCAAACGAAGGTTTTGGAGGGCGAGGACTGGCCGATGATGAAGCATGACACCAGGTGGTGTGTGAGGCCAGTCTGTCATTTTTTGTGAGATGTCCCAACTCACAACAGTTGTACAACTGTAGTAGGGTCACACTACTCTAGGAGCAGCTTTCTGTGGTTAATATTCAGTAATGGAGGCTGCTAGCTCCTAGAACCCCGCGCCTCCCGTTCCCCCTCCACACTCTGTGGAGTTCCTCTTGTGATTGCATGCTCTGCATACTCCAGTCTGTCCGGCACATCCACTCAACACTTCTGCATTGTATACTTTTATAATCGAGAATCACTTGCCATCTTCGCACATACTTTGCTCCCATCTCTCCCCGCATTCTGCATTGTGTGGCAGAGGTGCCATGCCATGATTGGATTGTGCACATGGCTAGCCACGGTTCCCGCAGTACGTAGCGTCGTTGTGTCTGCTAGGTGTACATGTTGTTTGTCATGTTTTATGTAATTATATAAGGTAGCACGTTTATTCACAGGCAGTGGTTTCTCCCATTTACATATCGCTGTCTTAAAGAGGATACCAGAGGTTTTTTCACAGGTGAAAAGTGGGACCACAATGGCAATCATTCATTACTATGCAAGAATGTCCAACTGCACGACGCTTCTAAGCTTACAGCCCCCAATCTTGCGTGCTTTCTTAAAAGCACGCCAACTCCCACAATCAAACCAACATTCACACAGCTTTCTAACGGCAGTTATCTGGTTCTTACTAACATGGACTGCTACGCAATGTGAGCTGGCATACCGTATGTCCTTACTGTTTCAAACCGGATAACTTCCTCTGGCAATCTCTATTCCCACCCACACAAAGTAACTCCCAAAGTTCAACTTGGCCTTCAATACCTACTTTGTAAACAGATTTTATTAAACGGAGCAAACTGAAAGCGCTTTTGTTTCAAACAGAAGTGTCCCTCACTTCTCCAAAAGTAATTTATCGGCTGCAGATAACACAAACTTCAAGTAAAATACACTCCCTTTTAAATACGAACCTCCCATTACACTTTGTGAATTGTTACACAATTTTCAACACATCTGACATTTAAGATCTGGCACACTTTGTTAACATTGTCTCCTCCGGCATTCTAACAGCCTTTCAAACTGTTTTTAGTCTAATATCAGACTTCATTCATTCGATCATCTCTGGAATAACAGCAACAGTGCCCATTATTCTCGCTCTGTTTGCGGCCATCCTACTACTATTTTAGCTTGTTACGCCACAGAATACGCCACTACGCGAAGCTACATCAATACCGTGAAAAAATTGAACAACTTTTCAGCTGCCTGCCTCTATCTATTATCGGAGCCAGCTACAACATGACATTTATTTACACATATACAATCTGCGTGCAACCATCTTTTTATTGCAAAACTTGCCCAATCGACTGGCGAATGGATCAATGCCTTGCCAACATCCCAGCAAACGCTCCCGATATCCAGCAGGTAATGGAGTATCTTGAAAACCATGAACTTGATTGTTCGGACAGTGGAGCAATGGCGGATGCAACGCAAAAAGGTATCCTGGCGGAATGGGATTTCTGCGCAGCCGCGAGAGATCTCCTTCAACGTGTGACCTTTGACAACATCGCAGATTGCCTGCCAATTCAAATTGCCGCTCCAACATTCGAGGAACATTATTGTTCCCTCGAGGATATGAATTGGATCACTTTGCTTTTCTCACACGATGGCAACAATCGCCTCTTGGAACATTACGCATCTCAAGCCGCTGAAGAACTTCTGGACTGCAATCTCCAAGACTTGTAAGAAATTCACTTTATTCTTGGATTGATTTTTTTCAACTTTTTCCTATTAAATTTTTTAACCCCTTCGACGCTCATGACGGAACGGTTCCGTCATGAGCGTCGGTTGAGCTGTGCTCATGACGGAACCGTTCCGTCATGACCACGCCCGCGCAGGTAACGGTCAGCACAGCGGGGGAATCCGCCCCGCATGGAAGGGGTTAATACACTTCAATTGAACTATTTTCATATAATAACTTTCTAAGTATGCTTAGGCATTTGAACTCTGTTTTCATTATTGGCCCTTACCTCTCCACACTAACCAGGGATGGATAATGTATGGCCTATGCAAATACACTATTTACTTGCTAAATTCGCCTAAACCCGTCATCCATTTTGAAACCATATCTATTCTTTGTACACACGTCTCTCTGCCTGCCTCTTATCCACAAAGCCCTTTCACACAAATTAGCTCATCCTCAGCCTCTGCTCACGAACTGGCGATCAAGATAAAAAAACACGGCATTGTTTAGGAACTAGTTGGCACAGTGTGGTAATCGTATCCTACCTTTATTTTCATTCTACAATTTACAGTCATTCATGTCTAATAGGTATTGTTTAGGTCACATGGAACTGTAACATGTAATGTGGAATTGACTGATGCAAAAGCTTAGCTTTGAATACAGCAGAAGCGGTTGGAGTTTGCCTCAGCTGGATGCCTTAGCTCTTCCACCAGTGGTTCCATTTATGGCACTTACATAAAGACCCTTTTTATATAACTTGCAGACTCCATCGCTTTATCCCACACAGCCACATTCTTAAACACACCTGATTTAACCATTTGTCCTCTGTGGCATTGCAACATTCTGCATCATATTCTTTACGATTATTTCTTTATTCCTGCTTGCTAAAACACTCCATTAGAGTCTTCAGACCGGTAGGGGTGAGTAGTTTGCTTCCCACTCCCGCTATAGTCTAAACCCATACTAACACCACTTGCACAGCTATGCTACAGCGGCCAGTATGCTACAGCGCCCAGAGCACATCAGGTTACAGCAATCAGCTCACGGTTTCATCCCCAAATGTACTGGCACCTCACCTCAGCACCATCTCACTCTGGGCAAAACATCACTTTCACACTGGTAGGGGTGAATACATCGCTTCACACTCCCTGTGTAGCACACCCTAACCACCCCACAGACCTCACAGCGGTCCTACCCTCCTCTTTTCTACTCTTTTCACCCTTTTTTCCCCTTACTCGCTTCAACTGAAATTTCACGGTGATTCGTCAAGCGGGGGCCGAGAAAAAAGGGGATCCCAAAACACGTTTTCCCCATGCATTTTCCCATAGGACCTGTTGACGCAGCTACAGCCCGAACTGCTGAACAGAATTACACCAAATTTGGCAAAGAGGTAGTCCTCAGCTCAGACTCGTGCCTTTTGCTTAAATGGTGTAAATCCGTTCAGTAGTTCCTGAGAAAATTAGAGTTAAAAAGATAGATATATCTGGGCGGAGCCTAACCACACATCTCATCGTGATATCTGATTGGCTGTCAGTACTTCATTCAAGAAGTGTTATCAGCCATCTTGGGACCAATATACATGATAGCACCTCATTAAAAAGCATTGCAGTTAATAGAAGGTTTTAAGACTTTAGTTACATTATATATCATTTGTTGATGGTACCATAATCATTTTAGGAATTGTGGTGTGTTGTAAGGTGATTTTACCATCTGAAAATGCCTTCTGCTGTGATATCATGAATCATGTTTGAGAGAAAACTATTTTCTCATGCTTTTCCCACAGAGGTTTGGAAGGTGATCTATAAGCTAAACTGAGAGCATATTTTCTGTAAATTCACATTATCTTTCTCAGTCATGTGAGAATGAAGTCTGACATTCTCAGTAAAACATGTACATTCAACAAGGGCAGAGACTGTCAGTTGATTCCTTTGTGTTCTACTGCAGCTTCCCAGAGTGCTCTAAAGAACAACTAGAGCGCTAACAGTCCTACTTATGACAAACGTATTGCACACCTGAAGCCATCTTGATTGGAATAAAGTGGTAACTCTTAAAACATTTAATTTAAAAAGGAACAAAATGAGGGGTTCATTTTGCCATAGAAAGTATGATTAGTGCTGCAGAAAGAAAAATTAGGACATATTTTCAGTGACTTCTCAAATCCTCTTCTATTTCATTAAAAAATTCTGACATGCAGACTGAAACATGCACTTTCAATACCAGCAGCAGACTTCCCTGGTGAGCAGTAGCTTTACTACAGTGATCTAATAAGCAACTAGAGTGCTAACATTCTAAATTTATGGCAAATGTGTGACACATCTGAATGCCTTCTTGATGGAATCAAAGTAAAAAACTGAAAGTATTTCCTACTGAGGAGACTGTACTAAATGAGGAAACTAGGAAACTTCATAACAAATAAGTCTCCCAAAATGGCCACCTGAGACAAAAGAGCCCAAATGTAGCCCAAATATCACCCAGATGTATCCCAAGTATAGCCCAATGACAGAATGTCCCAGAGTGTTCCTAAGAACAACTAGAGCGCTTACTGTCTTACTTATGACAAAAGTATGGCACACCTGAAGCCATCTTGATTGGAATAAACTGGTAACACTTAAAACATTTAATTTAAAAAGGAACACAATGAGGGGGTTAATTTTGCCATAGAAATTATGATAAGTGCTGAGGAAAGAAAAATTAGGGCACATTTTGAGTGACTTCTCAAATCCTCTTCTATTTCATAAAATAATTCTGATATGCAGACTGAAACATGCACTTTTAATATCAGCAGCAGACTTCCGTGGTGAGCAGTAGCTTTACTACAGTGATCTAATGAGCAACTAGAGTGCTAACATTCAGAATGTATGGCAAATGTGTGACATATCTGAATACCTTCTTGATGGAATCAAAGTAAAAAACTGAAAGCATGTCCTACTGAGGAGACTGCAGTAAATGAGGAAATTAGGAAACTTCATAACAAATAAATCTCCCAAGATGGCCACCAGAGACAAAAGAGCCCAAATGCAGCACAAATATCACCCAGATGTAGCCCACATGTAGCCCAATGACAGACGTGTGCAAAACACTTATTTTTTGTGTATTTGCAGTTTTATATAGTGCAGACTTGTCAGGTATTGGAGTGCTTTACATGAGCATTGGTTACATCACACAAGATCAAATTAATTTTGGTTGTAGACATGGGGAGATTAAGTGATTTGACCAGAATCACAGAATGTTGAGCTGAAGCAGAAACTCCAACCTGGTTCCCCAGTTGAAAAGTCTGCAGCTCTGGAAGTAACACCACATCCTCTCCCCTAGGTGCAACATTTAATCAAGTGGTCAACTAGATAAAAAAACATAAAGATTACAAATAATTTAAAAGTTCTTTGACACTTTTTGAAAACTCAGAAAATATGTCCTCATTTTAGTTTTTTAGAGCACTAACCATAATTTTGATGCAAATAAGACCCTCTCATATATGTAATTTCTAAAGGAAATGCTCTAGGTATTACAGTTTTGATTACATTAAGATGACGTCAGGCGTTCCACACTTTTGTAATAAATATAGAATGTTAGCAATCAGGTTGTTCATTGGGATACTGTTGAGAGGCAGAGGCCAGGGGCACGGACTCTGAAAATTGAAGGCAGGTAGGAGAGTGCAGAGGCAACAATTTGACCACACTGGGCAGGCAGGAAGGGCAGTGGCAGCACAACAGACTATGGAGGGCAGTAGAAAGGGGGACAGGGGCAACAAACCAACAATACAGGACTGGCAAGAGAGGCTGTGGCAATATAATAGACTATTGTGGGCAGAAGGAAGAGGCAGTGGTAGTACAACCATACATGCCAACAGACCCGTTTCAGCCAGGAAACGTCCAATGTTTTTAAGCTCAAATGGACTTTATTTGATCTGTCTTCTGTCTACAATCTCCTCTTTTTCAATGTAACTCAAAGGGGAAAATCAATACCCCATTTTTTTTCAAAATCTCCCTCTTATCAAGTTCAAAATGTTCGCAAGTATGGTACATTGGATCATGGTAGGCAGGAGGAATTGGGGTAGGGACATGGACTCGGATAACAGAGAACAGAAGGGACATGGAGAGGTGCACCAAACTGACCCTACAGGGCAGGCATCAGGGTTTGCAGCAGCACAATACACAACACAGGGCATGCGGGATGGGAGTTCAGCACAAAAATCCATAGAAAGCAATAGGGAGGGGACAGGACCATACACATGGACAACAGAGAACAAAGGGGAAAGAGGCAATGGTAGCTAGCTGACCATAATGGACAGACAGGAGAGAAAGCTGCAGCGTAACAGACCATAAAGGGCAGGAGGGACGGATCAGGGGCATTACAATGGAACAGACAAGCAAGGAGGGAGGGAATAGGGGTCTGCACATGGAAACAGAGGGCAGGGGGCAAGGGGGCAGGGCAGGAGCAGCTAGATGACCATGGAGGTCAGGCAGGATGGGCACTAGAAACAAGACACACCATGGAGAGCAACAATGAGACTATGATGGCATACACACAGACCATGGAGGGAAGGTGGGAGGGGGTTTAGGGCAGCTAGCTGACCACACAGGGAAGGTGGAAGGGGCCATGGCAGCACAGAAGACCATGCATGGCAAGCGGGAGGGTTAGTGGCAGCACAATGGCTATGATGGGCAAGAAGGAGGGTGCAGGAGCATGCACAAAGGACCATGGAGGATAGAAGGGAGGGTCAGGACCTGTGCACAGAAAAGAGAGTTCAGGGGAAGGGGCCTCACAACCGACCGCGCAGGGCAGGCAGGAGGAGCAGTTGCAGCACAACAGACCAGGGAGGGCAGAAGGGTGTGGCAGTAAAACGGACCATGGAGGACAGGAGGAAGGGGATAGGGGCATGGCATGTGGACAGGCAGAGTGGAGGTGGCAGGGACAGGTTACAGTCATCTGACAATGCTAGGCAGGTGGAAGGGGAGTGGCAGCTCAACAGAACACTCAGATTAGATAGGAGTGGCAGGTCCATGGAACATGGTGGGCAAAAAGGATGGAGCAGGGGCATGCACAAAGACATCGGAAGGCAGGGGGAAGTAGAATAGGGGCAGCAAGCTAAACACAGAGGCTAAGCAGGAGGTCAATGATGGGCCATAGAATTGGGCAATGGAGGGCAGGAGGAGTGGACTGGTACATCATGCTAAATGGAGGGCAGTGGCAGCACATCAGACCATGCATGGCAGGAGGGAGGAGGCTAGTCCATGGATTCAGACAACAGAGGATAGGGAGGAGGTGGATGGGGCAGCAAGCTAACTGTTCAGAGAAGGTGGGTATTAGGAACTTTATTGTTTTTAAAATGCGTGTCTGTGCGTACTACTTAAAATATGAACAAGTATACAGCATAATCTCACTTTTATTCAGGAAGAAGAGGACGTTTGTGACTGTGACTCCGGGCTCACTTGGCAGAAACACCCCCTGACCCTCCACCCCCCATCGCAAAATGTAATGCCCGTGAAAAGGATAGGTGGACGTAGTGTTATATAGAACATAGTTCTGAGAGAACGATTGAAAATGAAAACTAGATATAGTATATGGTATAAACTATGCACGAAAAAGTGTGATATAAGATGAACCGGGAGTGAAATATAATATGCAATACATTGTGCGCAATGACAGATTCATTGGAGAGTGCGAGATAGCACAGGCACTAGCGCGTGCAATGCGATATGCGCCTTGGAGTGTAATATGCACAGGGCAGTGTTGTGTAACCTAACTAGTCTCTAAAGTTGTAATATAAAATATGTACTGGGGAGTGTAATGTTGCATATGCACTGTGACAAAGATATGGATTCCAGATTGTAATATGTATGGCGTAGCGCTGTGCGTTATAACATAGGCATCGAGGAAGGCACGTTAGATGGGGCAAAATAACCCGTGCGAAGTCAAGTGTGGCATGACATATTCACGGGGTGGTGTTACAGTGCACATGGGCTAGAGAGTGTCATAGCATATGCACTAGCTAGTGGAATACAACACAGAGGTGTGTGGCACTCGGCGGGCACTGGTTGGTGTAACACCGCATTGGGCTCAGTCAGGAGCATGCTGTGACTCTCAAGTGAGGTTTGTCTCCTTTCCAGAGAGCAAAATAAAAAGTATTACACATCCGGCGGTGGATGTGTGTTTTATTAACCGTGAGGGGGGTTTCTTGCATAG
Organism: Triturus cristatus; assembly: GCF_964204655.1. Classification (NCBI taxonomy): domain Eukaryota; kingdom Metazoa; phylum Chordata; class Amphibia; order Caudata; family Salamandridae; genus Triturus; species Triturus cristatus. The sequence goes on along the minus strand of NC_140580.1, from coordinate 85,791,168 downwards.
TTTGGTCGAATTTTTGTCGAATCCCCTTTGAATAGCTTGGTGTGCGTGTGTATTAAATGTGCCCGTCAATAGCTACCCATGTTTGTATAAATAAACGACAAGGGTGTCTACTTGGAGAGTACCCACCGGCGGGGGCGCCGGGATTAGGCATGGTAGGGCATCAGACACGTCAGAGCTTCACTAGCGGTGTAAATACATTCCACGTGGATTGATTGTATGCATAGTCGCCTTTTAATGAATATCACATAAATCATCATGGTGATAGGTACATACGGTTTGTCCAGCATGTCCTAGGTGTTTCTATAAATATATGTTAAAAAAACATAATAAAAAACAAAGGCCGGCCGCGGGGGATGGGGTCCCCGGGGCCATATAGGCCTTGGAAGGGCCAAATTTATTTTTTCAACAAAAACAATTAGGGTGCAGGCCTTGGGGGATGGGGTCCCCAGGGCCAATAAATTAGAAAAAGAAGGGGGCCACACAGCCCTCCTTCTTAAAAAAATAAAATAAATGAAAGACCGGCATAGCGCCGGAGGCCACGCCCCCTCCTTGCAGCACTCTGCAAACGTGCCCCCTGGCCAGTTGTAAGTTGGGGAATTAATTCCCCTTCAATACTGAGGGTCCCTGAGGGCCAACTAGCCCAACAGGTATCTCCAGTATGCGCCAGGGAGCTGCGTTGCAGACAGGTGTTCTGAGGCCATGCCCCTTTTTACACCTCTATGCAACGCAGCTCTGTGGTGCTTACTGGAGGTACCTAGTGGGCTAGTTTGACCCTAGGGACCCTTAGGATTCAAGGGGACTTAATCTCTCAACTTAGAACGGCCACAGGGCGCGTTTACACAGTGGGGAAGGGAGGGGACGGGGCCTGAGTTAACATGTGCAAACAAGCCCTGTGGCGCATTTTAAGTTGGGGAAATAATTACCCTTCAATCCTGAGGGACCCTGGGGGCCAACTAGCCCACCAGGTGCTTCCAGTAAGCGCCACTGTGCTGCGTTGCAGAGAGGAGGTCTAGGCAATGCCCCTTTTTACATTTCTCTGCAACGCAGCTTTTTGGCGCTTACTGGCAGTAGCTAGTGGTCTAGTTGGACCCTAGGGACCCTCAGGATTCAAGGGGACTTAATATCTCCCAACTTAAAACGGCCACAGGGCGTGTTTACACAGTGGGGAACGGAGGAGACGGGGCCTGAGGTGACGTGTGCAAACACGCCCTGTGGCACGTTTTAAGAGGTAGTTTTTCTTCTTTCTTCACATGTCCTATCTCTGTAGGCATAGTTAGAAATTAGCATTTAAAAAACCTTTGAAATTCACTGAAAAAACCATAGGTTTCAGGCACGTTATAGTTAGGAATTAGCATTTAAAAAACCTTAGAAATTCACTGAAAAAACCATAGGTTTCAGGGGCGTTATAGTTAGCTGGACTTTTCACTTGTACAAAACCATTGAAATTCCCTCGTTATAGTTAGTTCAGCTAACTATAACTCGCGCGCCCGCAATGCATTGCTGATGACGTCACATATTACATCACTCATGACATGGTCAGTGACATCACTCATGACATCTCAAATGACATCACTGATGACATCACTGATGACATCATCCTTGTGATAGAGTGGCAGACCTCCTCTCCCCCTAATATAACATTTGATACACACATTCAAAAATAGAAACTAAAATTTTCAAAACAATGGACATGCCAATACCAGTTACAACAACCTATTCAGTAATTCTAAGATCCACATACACATCCACTCATTCACCAACAGTCCTATACAGTCACTCATACATGTACTCACTCATCATATGTACTCATACACCTATACATCCTGTTATACAACGCCACTCATCCATAGAGTTACTCACACACATAGTCACTCATGCTAATAAAGAATCAAACATCCATTTACTTGCATATATAGTTATACTCGCACCACCACACTTACTTCTACAGAAACTTACACATACTTAGTCTTTTAAACAATTACTTATAGAAACACATACTTATTCATACAGGAACTCTTTCAATCTCTCACTCTCACATATACTCACTTATATACACCAATAGTCACATATACTAATTTAAAACATATGTAGTTACTTATAAAGACACTATTGAGACAGTCATTCACTCACTAACACACCCATGCACACATTCATCCACCCATACAATCCTGCACACATGCTGTCTTCAACACATACAAACAGTGAGTCACTCATTCATGTACCTATGCACTACGTAATACCCCCCACCGAACCCTACAGACACTCAGACACTCATACTGATACTCAAAAACCAACTAATAACCTATATAGACACTCATGTAGCTACTCACCAACCCAGGCAGCCACTTATACACAAAGTGAGAGACTGATACAGATATATACATATTTAAACATTACTCACTAAGCCATGTATTCACTAAGATACACTTAATCAGTCAGTTATACAATCAATTTTTCAAAAACAAATCATCCATTTAGACACTTATATACCCATTTATTCTTCCATCGACCTTGAGATATACATATATAAAACATATGTCATTTTCAGAAAAACACACATTCACTGGATGATGTCATCAGTGATGTCATCAGTGATGTCATTTGTGATGTCATCAGTGATATCATTAGTGATGTCACTGACCATGTCATGAGAGATGTAATATGTCATCAGCAGTGCATTGCGGGCGCGCGAGTTATAGTTAGCTGAGCTAACTATAACGGGGGAATTTCAATGGTTTTGTACGAGTGAAAAGTCCAGCTAACTATAACGCCCCTGAAACCTATGGTTTTTTCAGTAAATTTCTAAGGTTTTTTAAGTGCTAATTCCTAACTATAACGTGCCTGAAACCTATGGTTTTTTCAGTGAATAAATATATATATATATATATATATATATATATATATATATTACCTACTGGCGGTCGCCAGTAGGTAGTTATAGTTAGGACCACGTTTCCATAGGAAATCCGCAACATTCTATTTTGAATAACTTTGGCGCCGGTCGACGAATCCTCGCGAATTTTTCAAAATAGGTGGGGCGCTCCGCTCCGCTCCTACCCTGAAAGTCTCGGGGGGATTCGTCAAGCTGGGGCTGAGATAAAAGGGGGGTCCCAAAACGCGTTTTTCCCATGCATTTTTCCATAGGACCTTTAGACAGGGCTACAGCCCGAACGGCTGAACAGAATTACTAGAAATTTGGCAGAGAGGTAGTCCTCAGGTCAAGGAAGTGCCTTTTGTAGGTTTGGTGTAAATCTGTTCAGTAGATTCTGAGAAAATAGCCTTTAAATCAATATATATATCTGAGCCAGCTTACGGTGCGCTTACGGTACGCTTACCGTACGCGTACGGTGGCGTGCGCGAGCGCGAGCGCGATTCTGATTGGCTCTTAGATCTTAGTAAACATTCGAATCGGCCGAAACCAGGAAGCGGCGGCCGCCATTTTCTCTCTCGCACTGAGAGTGATGTTTAAAATATAAAGCACAAAAACATGTAAAGGGGCTGTTTAGACAGCTCCCACACACATAGCAATGTTGAGGGAGTCCCCAAAGATCCCCCAAGGCCAAAAACTGAATTTTTATTTTTTCGCTAATTTCGCCGATTACGCTTACCGTACGCGTACGGTAAAAAATTATAAAAAAAAAAAAATTATCCACACTCTCTCCACCCCGTGTGCAAATGGTGCCCGAAGGGCACCATTTGTGCATGGCTTATGACATATACGAAAAATTAAAATATTACCTTTCAAAACGAAGTGCATCATATGTCCTCCATGTGCGCATGGTGCGCGAAGCGCATCGTGCATACATGGCCCATCTAGCGTAACGTGGGCACGCGGTGCGCGTAGCGCACCGCGTGCCCACCGTGCGTGCACGGCACTAACTGCGTAAAGTGGGCGCGCGGTGCGCAAGCGCACCGCGTGCACACTGTGCGCGCACGGTGCGCGAAGCGCACCGTGCGCGCACGGAACGAACTGCGTTAAGTGGGCGCGCACGCCACAAATGGCGTAAAGTAACTTAGCATTTAAAAAAACGTACAAATTCACTAAAAAAACCATAGGTTTCACACACGTTATAGTTAGGAATTAGCATTTAAAAAACCTTGCAAATTCACTGAAAAAAACATAGGTTTCACACATGTTATAGTTAGCGGAAATTTTACTGATAAAAAACCAATGAAATTCCCCCGTTATAGTTAGTGCAGGCAACTATAACTCACGCGACCGCAATCTTCTGCTGATGACATATGTGTCTTTATGAAAAAAAAATATTTGTAATATATGTATAGCTAAAAATGTATGGAAGAAGACATGGGCAAATAACTGTCTAAATACAGTACTAGCATCAGCAGAGGATTGCGGTCGCGTGAGTTATAGTTGCCTGCACTAACTATAACGGGGGAATTTCATTGGTTTTTTATCAGTAAAATTTCCGCTAACTATAACATGTGTGAAACCTATGGTTTTTTCAGTGAATATATATATATATATTACCTACTGGCGGTCGCCAGTAGGTAGTTATAGTTAGGACCCTGTTTCCATAGGAAAACCGCAACATTCTATTTGGAATAACTTTGGCGCCGGTCGACGAATCCTCGCGAAATTTTCAAAACTAATGGGGCGCTACGCTTCGCTCCTACCCTGAAAGTCTCGGGGGATTCGTCAAGCGGGGGCTGAGAAAAAAGGGGGGTCCCAAAACGCGTTTTTCCCATGCATTTTTCCATAGGACCTTTAGACACAGCTACAGCCCGAACGGCTGAACAGAGTTACTTGAAATTTGGCAGAGAGGTAGTCTACAGGTCAAGGAAGTGCCTTTTGTAGGTTTGGTGTAAATCTGTTCAGTAGATCCTGAGAAAATAGCATTTAAATCAATATATATATATCTGTGGAAGCTTACGGTGCGCTTACCGTGCGCTTACGGTGCGCTTACCGTACGCGTACGGTGCCGTGCGCGAGCGCGATTCTGATTGGCTGTTAGATCTTAGTAAACATTCGAATCGGTCGAAACCAGGAAGCGGCGGCCGCCATTTTCTCTCTCGCACTCTGAGGGGGGGAGGAAAAACAAAGGCAAAAAACATGTAAAGGGGCTGTTTAGACAGCTCCTAACCACCTAGCCTTGATGAAGGTGTCCCCAAAGAACTCCCAAGGCCAAAAATTCAATTTTTTTTTTTAAATCGCCGATTACGCTTACCGTACGCGTACGGTAAAAATTATTTAAAAAAAAAAAAATATCCACACTATCCCCACCCCGTGTGCATGGCATGTCAAATAAATGAGAAAATTAAAAGAATCCCTTTCACAACGAAGCGCATAATATGTCCTCCATGTGCGCACGGTGCGCGAAGCGCATTGTGCGTACATGGCCCATCCAGCGTAACGTGGGCACACGGTGCGCATAGCGCACCGCGCGCCCACCGTGCGTGCACGGCACTAACTGCGTAAAGTGGGCGCGCGGTGCGCGAAGCGCTCCGTGCGCGCACGGAACGAACTGCGTTAAGTGGGCGCGCACGCCACGAATGGCGTAAAGTAACTTAGCATTTAAAAAACCGTACAAATTCACTGAAAAAACCATAGGTTTCACACACGTTATAGTTAGGAATTAGCATTTAAAAAACCTTGCAAATTCACTGAAAAAACCATAGGTTTCACACATGTTATAGTTAGCTGGACATTTTACTGAATTTCATTGGTTTTTTATCAGTAAAACTATAACATGTGTGAAACCTATGGTTTTTTCCGTGAATATATATATATATATATATATATATATATATTCACTGAAAAAACCATAGGTTTCGGGGCTGTTATAGTTAGCGGGACATTTCACTCGTACAAAACTATTGAAATTCCTCTGTTATAGTTAGTTCTGCTAACTATAACTCGCGCGCCCGCAATCCACTGCTGATGATATCACATATTACATCATTTATGACATGGTCAGTGACATCACTGATGACTGCTCAAATGACATCCCTGATGACATCATCCAGTGAATGTGGTTTGGTTCGTTATTTAAATATGTATTATATATATAGCAATCTGTATTGCAGAATGAGTGGCTATATAAATATAAATATCTGGATGGAGGATTTAGTAGCAGTGTGATTGACTGTTTACTTGACTAATTTATAGTGCCTCACTAAATATATTGGATAGTGACTAAACTGTGTGAATATCTGTATCACTTTGTCAGTTGTTGTGTAAACTGCTGCACCAGTTGGTTACTAGCTATGTGAAAGTCTATATTAGTTATTGATTAGTTAACTGAGTATTTGTATGGGAGAGTGAATGTGTTTGTGGTTCGGTGAGGGGTGTGTGACTGCCCAAAGATGTGTGAATAGTTGATTCAGTAGGTATATGAGGTTAAGAATACATGCTATAACAGTTGTTTGGGTGAGTGAATATCTTTATGGGTGTGGTGATGAGCAAATATATCTCTCAATGGTACATGTCCAACAAACTAGAAAAATAAAAGTCAGTGTATGTGACAGTTGTTGTATATAAATAAGTATACATAAGACTCAGTGATTGTATGAGTGACTGTATGGATAACTGTATACTTGTAATAGTGATTTTATAATACACTAAGTATGAGTTACTATCTATATGAATAAATGAAGTGGTGTTTGTATAAGTGTGTAGCTGAGTAAATGTAAGTATGATCCATTGTTTGCAGAAGTGAGTAGGATGACTGCATAAGTGAATAGGATGTGTGCGGGAGTGTAATGTCGATATAGATGTATAAGTATATTTGATAGTGTTCTATTGATCATTGATAGCATGTATGAGTGAATCTATAGGTAAGTGATTAGATGTGTGTGTAGATCTAGGAATCACTGAGTGGGTTTTTAGAAACTTGTATTGGTGTGTCAATGGATTCAAATATGGTACTCTGTATTGTACAGTGAGTGATGAAAGGTTATACTTCTGTATGATGAGGTGTATCTGATTGTCACGTGGATTATGTCATCAGTGATGTCATTTGAGATGTCATCAGTGATGTCATCAGTGATGTCACTGACCATGTCATGAATGATGTAATATGTGACATCATCAGCAGTGGATTGCGGGCGTGCGAGTTATAACGGAGGAATTTCAATGGTTTTGTACAAGTGAAATGTCCAGCTAACTATAACAGCCCTGAAACCTATGGTTTTTTCAGTGAAAATACATATACATATATATATATATATATATATATATATATATACATATATATATACATATATATATATATATATATATATATATATATATATATATATATATATGTGTACCAATTAAATAAAATCTAATAAAAAACATTCTATTATAAATTAAAACATTAGACTATTTAAAAAATCGTCAAACTTAAATTTCCCACTCCAGTGAGTGCAACAGTAGGGAAAGTGTTGGATAGCGGAGGGGTAAAAATGACTATTCCCACTCCAGTGAGTGCAACAGTAGGGAAAGTGTTGTATAGCGGAGGGGTAAAAATTACTATTCCTATTCCAGTAAGTGCAACAGTAGGGAAAGTGTTGGATAGCGGAGGAGTAAAAACTGCTATTCCCACTCCAGTGAGTGCAACAGTAGGGAAAGTGTTGGATAGCGGAGGGGTAGAAATTACTATTCCCACTCCAGTGAGTGCAACAGTAGGGAAAGTGTTGTATAGCGGAGGAGTAACAATTACTATTCCCACTCCAGTCAGTGCAACAGTAGGGAAAGTGATGGATAGTGGAGGGGTAAAAATTACTATTCCCACTCCAGAGAGTGCAACAGTAGAAAAAGAGTTGGATAGTGGCGGGATAAAATTCACTATTCCCACACCAATAATTGTAAAAGTAGGGAAAGTGTTGGATTTCAGAGGAGTAGCAGTTAATATTCTCACTCCAGTCAGTTCAAAATTAAAAACAAACTACATTTTAACATTAAATATTAAAATAAATATATATATATATTATAATGTTAAATACATATAACAAATACCTACAAATATTATATTACATAAAATAAAAAACAATTTCCAAACAAATACATATTTTTAATAAAAAATGATTTGGAAACAAAAACATTAATTGTTGCATACATTTAGTTTTTTATTTCCTACCCCATAACACCACACAATTAACAACACACATCGAAATTTGAAAAAAATGTTCTTCCTCAACTAACATAATTAATTACCAATTAAAGAAATATTAATAATAAAAAAAATTAAAAACTCATAAAAATTATTTCACTTTCCACACTTTACCCCTAAAATCCCCACAACCCACAGTTAAACTTAAGATATAAAAAAACTTAATTACACAATTAAAACTTATTTTCAATTAAAAAGCTAATAGTATTTAAAAAATAGTTATAAAGTAAGTAAAATTAATTTACTCTCCACACTGTACCCCTATAACAATAAAACACACACACAAAAAATATAAACAAATACCCTAATTAAATATTAATTATTAATTATTATTAATGGTGAACTAATTCTTAATTAATTAAACAAAAATAACTTCCCACCCTTTACCCCTATAAACACCACAACCCACACCTAAAATGTATTACAAAATTCCATATTTAATTATCAATCAATTAATTATTAACTAATTATTAATAATTAAACATAAATTACTTTCCACCCTTTACCCCATAAACCCCACAACCCACACCAAACAAATAACACAATTACCATAATTATTTATCAATTAATTAGTTAATATAAATTAACAACTAATTATTATTTAATTAAACATACATTACTTCCCACCCTTTACCCCATAAACCTCATAACCTACACCTGAAATTAATTCCACAATGTCTGTAATTAATTTTCTGTCAATTACTTATTATTAACCTAAACAAAATAACACAATTGCCATAATTAATTATCAATTAATTAGTTATTATAAATTAACAACCAATTATTAATTAATAAAAAATAAATTACTTCCCACCCTTCACCCCTATATACCCCACAATTACACAATTACCATAATTATCAATTAATTCATTAATATTAATTAACAACCAATTAATAATTAATTACAAATCAATTACTTCCTACAATTAATGCAATATCTAAATGAAATAAATAAAAAATAATCATTAATTTATTATAATTTAATTACTTCCCACCCTATTGATCTATAAACCCACAACCAGCTACATAACTAAAAAATACTAAATTTATTTAAAATAAAATTAATAACTATAAAAAGTTTAACACATAGACAAAAAACATAAACAATACTTATACAAAAAAACATACATCACATACATTTAAAATGTAAACTAAAATACATAACACTACTTAAAAAATCGATATTTTAAACATCTATATTTTTGCTAACAATATTAATGACTGACATTTTTTAAAATTATATTTCATACCTTAAATTCGATATTCTTGACCACGATGATCTTGCTGTCGATATTTTTGACTCACGATATTTCCAACTCAGTGTATGTGTAACTCCACATTTCCAACTCGATATTCCGTATCAGCACCAGGTACAAATCCTCACTTTCAAACACAATATTATATGCGAAGCTCCGAGAACAATGAGGTAACTGTTTCACATCCCAATCATCAGAGATAAATCTAGAGGTAATCAAGTTACCCATCACAACAGTAAACATGTAAGGAATCTGCAGTGTCTCTGTCGGACCAAAAATATCATATTGGATCTTATCACAAACAATTTCATCATGTACTGGAAAAGCTGAAATGTTCACAAGGGACAGGTCTCTTTGCACTTCATGTGAAGGTGAATGAGGTTTCAGCTCCTTCACTAACAGTTCTGCAGTAGAGCATTCTGGCAAATAACGTCCATTAATTAGTAAGAAGAACGCAGTCACAGTCCAATCCAAAGTAGCAGGAATAGTAGTGAGATGGCTATACAAATGTAACGCAGAGGACTCAGATAAGTGTGTTTCAATCAAACCATGTAGTGTAGAGTCAGTAGAAAGGTCATCACCATCGACAAAGTAACCAGAAGCAGTCTATTGAGAAACAGGCGCCATAGTAGGCAGAAGAGAACTGGTCGACACCTCCAAAGGTGGTTCATCATAAACAACCATGGGGCCGATTCCGATCCTGGAAAAAACGGGTACGGTTCGTCGGACGGAGCGTTTTCTTCTTCCGGCTCGTACCCGGGAAAAATAGCTTACAAACATGCAAGTACGATTCGTACGGAAACACCATTTCCGTACGAATCACAAAAACCACCGACCGACAAAACACACACCCACAATTCCGATCCGGGACGCTGCGGACGTGACATCCGGATGGAGTCAGGCAGCGTTTCACGAACCAGCAAGTACGATCCGTGCCCACGTCACTCCGCACGGTTAAAATTTTACGGCAGCCAAAAACTGCCGGGAAATCAGGACGACGCGCAGAAGGAGCCCCTGTACACGACGGACAGCTATGGACCCCAACCTACGTGTCATCCCGGCCCTCATAGCAGTCCACCTGGTGTACAGGAACCGACGCAGATGCCGCAGAAGGTCAGAACAACACCCAGGGGCAAAGGGGGGGGCAGGGGCAGGAAACATAACCCCCACCCAAGTTAAAAATCATACATGCCCTGTACATACCTGACACCCAGGGCCTGGTCACTTCGGGGGGCGGGGGCGTCTCCACCAAGGCCTGCGTCCACCACAACGGAAGTCGACATGGACACGAACTGGCAACACAACAATTGTGGTACGCACCGTACCCACGCCTTAAGAGCGTGGGCAAGGGTCGTACCACGCCCACCCCTACGTCACCCCAACAATGGCAGTACGGCCCATACCCATGCCTTTGGGACGTGGGTACGGGCCGTACTGCCATTGTTGGGGTGACGTAGGGGTGGGCGTGGTACGACCCGTACCCATGCCTTTGGGACGTGGGTACGGGACGTACCGCCATTGTTGGGGTGCCGTAGGGGTACGCACCGTACCCACGCCTTAAGAGCGTGGGTACGGGTCGTACCACGCCCACCCCTTCGTCACCCCAACAATGGCGGTACGGCCCATACCCACGTCCCAAAGGCATGAGTACGGGCCATACCGCCATTGTTGGGGTGACGTAGGGGTGGGCGTGGTACGACCCGTACCCATGCCTTTGGGACGTGGGTACGGGCCAAACCGCCATTGTTGGGGTGCCGTAGGGGTACGCACTGGACCCAAGCCTTAAGAGCGTGGGTATGGGTCGTACCACGCCCACCCCTACGTCACCCCAACAATGGCGGTACGGCCCGTATCCACGTCCCAAAGGCATGGGTACGGGCCGTACCGCCATTGTTAGGGTGACGTAGGGGTGGGGGTGGTACGGCCCGTACCCATGCCTTTGGGACGTGGGTACGGGCTGTACCACCATTGTTGGGGGTGCCGTAGGGGTACGCACCGTACCCACGCCTTAAGAGCGTGGGTACAGGTCGTACCACGCCCACCCCTACGTCACCCCAACAATGGCGGTACGGCCCGTACCCACGTCCCAAAGGCATGGGTACGGGTCGAACCACGCCCACCCCTACGTCACCCCAACAATGGCGGTACGGCCCGTACCCATGCCTTTGGGACATGGGTACGGGCCGTACCGACATTGTTGGGGTGACGTAGGGGTGGGCGTGGTACGACCCGTACCCATGCCTTTGGGACGTGGGTACGGGCCGCACCGCCATTGTTGGGGTGCCGTAGGGGTACGCACCGGACCCACGCCTTAAGAGCGTGGGTACGGGTCGTACCACGCCCACCCCTACATCACCCCAACAATGGCGGTACGGCCCGTACCCACGTCCCAAAGGCATTGGTACGGGCCATACCGCCATTGTTGGGGTGACGTAGGGGTGGGCGTGGTACGACCCGTACCCATGCCTTTGGGATGTGGGTACGGGCCATACCGCCATTGTTGGGGTGCCGTAGGGGTACGCACCGGACCCACGCCTTAAGAGCGTGGGTACGGGTCGTACCATGCCCACCCCTACGTCACCCCAACAATGGCGGTACGGCCCGTACCCACATCCCAAAGGCATGGGTACGGGCCGTACCGCCATTGTTGGGGTGACGTATGGGTGGGCGTGGTACGACCCATACCCATGCCTTTGGGACGTGGGTACGGGCCGTACCGCCATTGTTGGGGTGCCGTAGGGGTATGCACCGGACCCACGCCTTAAGAGCGTGGGTACGGGTCGTACCACGCCCACCCCTATGTCCCCCCAACAATGGCGGTACGGCCCGTACCCACGTCCCAAAGGCATGGGTACGGGCCGTACCGCCATTGTTGGGGTGACGTAGGGGTGGGGGTGGTACGACCCGTACCCATGGCTTTGGGACGTGGGAACGGGCTGTACCGCCATTGTTGGGGGTGCCGTAGGGGTACGCACCGTACCCACGCCTTAAGAGCGTGGGTACGGGCTGTACTACGGCCACCCCTACGTCACCCCAACAATGGCGGTACGGCCCGTACCCATGCCTTTGGGATGTGGGTACGGGCCGTACCGCCATTGTTGGGGTGACGTAGGGGTGGGCGTGGTACGACCCGTACCCATGCCTTTGGGACGTGGGTACGGGTCGTACCACGCCAGTGGACAGACACATAGGGGTGTGTGGCCATCAGCCCCAGCAGTGCCCAGCCATATGAGGGGTGGGTGCCTATCATTCCCAGCAGTGCCCAGACATATGAGGGGTGGGTGCCTATCACTCCCAGCAGTGCCCAGACACAGGAGGGGTGGGTGCAGAGTCCTCCCAGCGAGTGCCCAGACATAGGAGGGGTGGGTGCAGAGTCCTCCCAGCAGTGCCCAGACATAGGAGGGGTGGGTGCCTATCACTCCCAGCAGTGCCCAATCATATGAGGGGTGGGTGCCTATCACTCCCAGCAGTGCCCAGACACAGGAGGGGTGGGTGCAGAGTCCTCCCAGCAGTGCCCAGACATAGGAGGGGTGGGTGCAGAGTCCTCCCAGCAGTGGCCAGACATATGAGGGGTGGATGCATATCACTCCCAGCAGTGCCCAGACATATGAGGGGTGGGTGCAGAGGACTCCCAGCAGTGCCCAGACATGTGAGGGGTGGGTGCCTATCACTCCCAGCAGTGCCCAGACATATGAGGGGTGGGTGCCTATCACTCCCAGCAGTGCCCAGACACAGGAGGGGTGGGTGCAGAGTCCTCCCAGCAGTGCCCAGACATAGGTGGGGTGGGTGCAGAGCCCTCCCAAGCAGTGCCCAGACATATGAGGGGTGGGTGCAGATTCCTCCCAGCAGTGCCCAGACACAGGAGGGGTGGGTGCCTATCACTCCCAGCAGTGCCCAGACATATGGGGGGTGGATGCCTATCACTCCCCGCAGTGCCCAGACATATGAGGGGTGGGTGCAGAGGACTCCCAGCAGTGCCCAGACATATGAGGGGTGGGTGCCTTTCACTCCCAGCAGTGCCCAGACATAGGAGGGGTGGGTGCCTATCACTCCCAGCAGTGCCCAGACATAGGAGGGGTGGGTGCCTATCACTCCCAGCAGTGCCCAGACATAGGAGGGGTGGGTGCCTATCACTCCCAGCAGTGCCCAGACATATGAGGGGTGGATGCCTATCACTCCCAGCAGTGCCCAGACACAGGAGGGGTGGGTGCAGAGTCCTCCCAGCAGTGCCCAGACATAGGAGGGGTGGGTGCAGAGTCCTCCCAGCAGTGCCCAGACATATGAGGGGTGGGTGCACAGTCCTCCCAGCAGTGCCCAGACACAGGAGGGGTGGGTGCCTATCACTCCCAGCAGTGCCCAGACATAGGAGGGGTGGGTGCAGAGTCCTCCCAGCAGTTCCCAGACATAGGAGGGGTGGGTGCAGAGTCCTCCCAGCAGTGCCCAGACACAGGAGGGGTGGGTGCAGAGTCCTCCCAGCAGTGGACAGAGACATGGTGGTGTGTACACCATCCTGCAATTAGCAAAACTCCATGGGTGCATGAAGGCATACACAAAGTGTGACTATATTGCATGCCAACACATCACTGACAGCAGTGTCCTACTCCCATGAGGGTGGATGTCCATCCCCCACTGCATGACACACCACATGTGGGTGTGATGACAAATGACACATGCTTACCCACCCCTGGCGCTGGCAGCACAATACACACACTGAGAGCATGCAACAAGACTGTATATTCATGTGCGACCCTACTAAACTAAGAGACCCAAAGGGAACACACACTGTCACGCACAATCCAGGAATGATAGGAATGTACAGGTGCTGGGGCAGCCAACAAGTTGTTGCCTCCCATGGAAGGAAAAGGGTGGAGTACCCACAGATACCATGCCCACAATTGTCAGACAGGTGCCCAAAGACCCTGCAGAACACGTAACACATGTGTGCGAGGCTGGGAGTACACACATGCATAGTGCGTAAAAGGGAACATGTCCACATGAAGTCATGTCAATATACTCCATACACAAGTACAGTGACCACCAAGGATGCCACAAATGATGCAGGTGGAGACATTGCTGAGCATGCATGGCCAAAGTTGAAGGGATCCGTCACACACCCAGGAAATGTAGACAGAGCTCAGCACAACAATTGGGAAACACCCTGCAGGGAAGATGTCAGGGTCCACAGAGGAAGGAACACACCTTGGGACAATGTCACCATACAGTAAGAGCTTACATGACCAAAGATTATTTGCAGATACCTTGTGATGGCACACAGATACCAGGGTCCACCCCATGAGCAGCACACTACAACATTTCCCAGACACCTAACACATTATCACCACCCAAAATCATGGAGCAGCACCACCAACAGCAAGACCAGAAAAGCATTCGTGTGCAAATGAAAACAAAAATGCTTTATTCAGCATAAAAAATTATAGCAAAAGAAATGTCCACTATATACAGGGCCCATAGGCCAGGCCATGTGCGAAGTCCTGGTGGGGGACACTTTGGGACGCGTCTCCCCTAGCTTGCCTGCACAGTTCACTCTTCCATATCATCCACAGAAGGGGGGGCATCATGTGGGGGGGAAGGACCAGGCACCGCAGGGACAGGAGGAGCAAGGGTAGGTGTTGTTGGTGCAGGGACGGACGACTCCACCACAGGGGGTGGGGCAGCGCCAAAGGTGGTGGTTAGCAGGGCGCTGCACACGGTTGCAAGCTCTTCCAGCGTCTCCCCTGCACCCGAATGAACCACAGGCCCCAAGGAGGGGGGGGGGTCGGAGGGATGGGTTGCAGCGCTACTGGGGGAGGGTGTGGACAGGGGGGGACTCAACTACCCTGGCCGGGAACTGCCTCCACCGCTTGCGGGGTGGTGCCACACTGGGGCTGAGGGACACACTGGCCACGAAGGACTCTTTATCTGACAGTTGGCCAGGAGAGCTAAGGGGAGTGGTTTTGGAGGAAGTGGGTTGTGAGGACTGCGCACTCCCACTGTGGCTGCATGGCTGCTGTTTGCCCCCCGACCCAGTGGCTGTCCCTACTTCCCCCTGTGTGTGCGTGACAGGATGTGTGCGCTTGGCCTTCCCTGGTGGTGTGCTGCCTGTGTCTGGTGGGGTGCGTGCATGGGGACGTCTGGGTGTGCGTGGGACAGGCATGGGAGTGGGAAGTGTGGATGGTGCAGGGGTAGGGGGGGACGGAGCGCTGCTGGAGATCCACTGCTGCAGTCAGTGACGAGTCTATGGACCTCAGCAACATCCGTTGGTCAGACATCGCTGCTGACATGCCCTCCATGTACGACACCATCTGTGTCAGCAGTCTGGTGTGGCCATGGAGGACATTAAGCAGCGATGTCTGACCAACCTGCAACTGCCGCAGAATGTCCACAGACTTGGCATTGACGGCAGCAGGGGGGACAGGGGCAGGGGGTGCGGTGCCTGGCACGAAGGAGACATGTTGTCGCCTTGCACGGAGGGAAGGGACCCGAGCAAGTGGGAGGCCGGTGATGGGAATGGAGGGGGTGGCGAGAGATGGAGTGCTGCTTTCAGCTCTGGGAGCAGCCTCCGCCCCCTCTGGGAGCTCAGCCTCGGACCCGTCAGTGTCATAGTCGGTGGTGGGACTGGACAGGTCCTCCGCCTCACTACCCTCGGCCTCCGTGCCACTCGCTGTGCAAGACTCGCCAGCAGTGGTGGCACCGGTGCTGGATCCCTCCTCAAGGTCCGTGCCAGTGTCTCCCTCGGTTTCCCCTGGCGATGCTGTGGGCAAGGTAAAGAGACAGGAAATAATCAGACACCTGTATACATATGACACATGAGTCAAAACTACATAGGTCACAGTGCATAGCATGAAAAGCAACATGAGTAACATCTACAATACTACGCACATGTGTAGGCCCTGCACCACACAGTGGGTTGACCCACCATGCCACTGAGAAACAATGGAGAGCATGACACAACAGCAAATAACTTGATATCAAATGAGACAGAGGAGCTAGTGTCTGGGGACAGTCGAGCACAGCATCTGGACCACACACCGTTGCCAAAAAAGGGATGAGCAGGAACCATGTCTGTTAACTTTTGGCACATGCATGCTTAGCAAATACATTAAACCATGCCCAACATGACTGGGTCACTGCATGTTGAGTGTATGTCCAGACAATCATCACACACAGGCCAGACCTGGCAAGGAGACATACAGTTTGGACATGTAGGCCTTGCCCGCACAAACACCCCCCTACCTGAGACAATGTGATTGAGACAGAGGAAGTACTTACACCTCGTACTCGGGGATTAAAAAAAGGCCCTACAATAAATCCTGATTGTACACGAACTACTCCTCGTGCGCCTGACCACACACAAAATTGACAAACGACCATCATCAGTTAGTTGCACCAAGACACACAGGCACTGGCCACTGTAAGTATGCACAAGCCAAATTGGGTCACCCTGTCAAGTGGACACATGTAGCACACTTAACATAAATACAAATGAGACCAGGGTACAATGCCACAGAGCCCAACCTATGCTGAAGACACAGAGAATGTCCACATTGTTGGCTGACACACATGATACCTAGGAAAAGGTGCCCCAGGGGACTGTAGTGGCCACACTCCTCCATGGTCCTGTATGGATATGACTGCAACAGAAGAGACCGTCCCTGCACTATGCATATCTCACACTCATGCACATCATGTCTGAGGGCACAACATTGGTCATGCATGCTGTAAGGCAGTACACTTTTAAGACACACTCCTATGTCGGGACTCAGCAGCAGTGCCAACTAACATGGACCCCACAATGACTGAACTGGCCAGGGCACAGGCAAGCTCACAACACATGTAACACACCACCCCCACACATGATGTTGCAAGCATTGGGCACTTGGATTAACTGCCAGCCTAGATAACCTTGTGCAAGAGTGACTACCCACAGACCCGGGAACACATGTCAAGGAGGGGAAGGGAGGAAGAACAGCACGGGTTGACTTTGTGGAACAGGATATGCACTGCACATATAAACCCTGGCAGTGTATCCATGCGCCTGCGCACTTCCAAAAGCTGGTGACACACAACAAACACACATGTACCTACCCCCTTCCTGCTACTGCTTCTCCAGTAAGCGCCTATCCAAGTCAGGGAAGACCACCGCCAGCACACGCTTCATGATGTGGGTCAGGCACTGGCGCCCACGGTTCTTCTTCCCTTCTGGTGAGTCCCCCAGCAGGACCCGGACGATCCTCCTGGTCCAGCACCGGATATCCTGCCAGCGTTTCCTCACCTGGGCCAGGCGCCGACTGCGGCCCTCCACTGACCTCACGGCCCTGACGGCCCGCTTCCATATCTCCCCTTGGCATAGGCGCCTACCTGTGAGGATGACAAAGTGAGACTACTTAAATATACATGCTACATGTCACAGAGACACACATTAGAACAATTTAGCTGGTTTGAGCAGGGCATAGTATGCAGCAGACTCATTGCACCTTTGTCATAGGGACATTATCCTCTGGGGAAGGCAAAATGCACTATGTGGCATTGAAAGTACACAGGTGGAATGAGGGGTGCGACACAATCAATGATCATGGCTCACACTGTGCATCACAAGCTACACCAGGATTATGTACAGCACCTCACAGCAGTCACATGCCCCAGGCCACTGACGAAACCTCGGCAGAGTACAGAGACACACACAGGCACAGGACAATCACCTGCCATTGGCAACTGCGGGTACAAACCTCACTCTGCACATGTGCCACTTGACTGGGGGGTGTCACAGGTGTTGGGCTAGCCCAGCACGTCAGATACACAGCACTGCTCCCTGCTCACATCAGATGGGTAGGGTATATGCATCCCTCATGCATCTGGGCTGCAACACTCCACATAGACACTCACCCACATGATAGGGGACTTACACACACACCAATGTCCAGGGGACGAACACATCATTTGGACACTCTCACCACAGGTACACTCAACTCACACACATCTGTGGGTACAGTCACCTGTCACACTGGGGGGAACACAGAATCACATCAGGGCTGTAGAAACAACATTCCCAAGAGGATTAGCCAGGTTGAATGTGGCATGCACCATGCAGTGATTGTCACAGTAAGCACTATGCAAGTGAGGAGTGCAGACATGCACTACAGCATGCTCAGCATGGGAGACATGAGGCATTCCCCCCCCGGGACCCACTCTAAACAACATTGCATGTCTGTCACACCTGGACACAATGCCAGAAGTGACAGTCACAAAAAAGGGGCACAGTCTAAGCTAGTGGAGTCAGCACTCACCTGCTCCCCTGGTCTCCCATACAGGCTGGGGTACTGTGGGAGGATGACATCCAGCAATGCCACATTCTCCTCCAGGGTGAATGGCTGGGCCCTCTCCACAGACCTGGACATGGTGCCAGAGGAATCACAAGCAGCAGCAGTGGTGTGGAATGAAAGGTTGTGCAGGCAAGTGCTCTCTCATGGCACCTGGCTGCCTTATATTTGCCTTGCTGGCCTGTTTCATTTACAGGAGTACAGAGTGATTGGTCAATCTCATTTGCATCCTACGTTTCCTCCAATCCCTTTAAACCTACCCCAGTGAGGGGCTTTGCATGGTTTAAAAATTGAGCATGATGTCAAGTCAACAACCACTTTGCAACACAGTATATTGTCTCCAACCGACTTCTGCTGGCCACCTGATGAAAATATTTGAACTTGAAACTCGGTCTCCATGACAACCAGCATGCATTTAGGCTCTTATACTTGTCCCTCATGTGTCCCCTATGTAATTTCACTATACACACACAGGTACGGTGCGTTCCACGCCCCTAGGGCACCACTACTCCAGTGATATGGTCCGTACACGCGTGTGTAGGGTCCGTATCACTATGGTTGTGTTGCCGTAGGCGTACGCCATAGGGATACGGTCCGTACACGCATGTGTAGGGTCCGTATCACTATGGTTGTGTAGCCGTAGGCATACGCCATAGGGATACGGTCCGTACACGCGTGTGTAGGGTCCGTATCACTATGGTTGTGTTGCCGTAGGCGTACGCCATAGGGATACGGTCCGTACATGCGTGTGTAGGGTCCGTATCACTATGGTTGTGTTGCCGTAGGCGTACGCCATAGGGATACGGTCCGTACACGTGTGTGTAGGGTCCGTACCACTATGGTTGTGTTTCCGTAGGTGTACGCCATAGGGATACGGTCCATACACGCATGTGTAGGGTCCGTACCACTATGGTTGTGTTTCCGTAGGCGTACGCCATAGGGATACGGTCCGTACACGCGTGTGTACGGTCCGTATCACTATGGTAGTATTGCCGTAGGCGTACGCCATAGGGATACGGTCCGTACACGCGTGTGTAGTGTCCGTACCACTATGGTTGTGTTGCCGTAGGCGTACGCCATGGGGATACGGTCCGTACACGCGTGTGTACGGTCCGTATCACTATGGTAGTATTGCCGTAGGTGTACGCCATAGGGATACGGGCTGTACACGCGTGTGTAGGGTCCGTACCACTATGGTTGTGTTGCCATAGGCGTACACCATAGGGATACGGTCAGTACACGCGTGTGTATGGTCTGTATCACTATGGTAGTATTGCCGTAGGCGTACGCCATAGGGATACGGACCCTACACATGCGTGTACGGACCATATCCCCATGGCGTACGCCTATGGCAACACAACCATAGTGATACGGACCCTACACACGCGTGTACGGACCGTATCCCTATGGCGTACGCCTACGGCAACACAACCATAGTGATACGGACCCTACACACGCCCTCAGAGCGTGTGTACGGTGCGTTTCACACCTTACACTGGTGACAGGCGGCACACAGAAAGGAATTGAGCTGTCATACTTGGCCAAGGCTGGACATCAAGTCATTGTCAGTGCAGTCCTATATGTCTCGGGCCTAGGTGTGTCAGGCTGTGATGTGGCACATATCTCCTCATGTTTGAACCCAATAGATGTGTGATGAGCTGTGTACACATGTCATGTGTGATGGTGCACTATGTGCCACACGTCCCCTTCACACCTTTGACATGTGTGCATGTAGTACAGACTTGTTGAGCAATGCGTCACTGGCATGGCACAGTCGCCAACACCCGCAACTGTCCCCTGATGCCAGGTACACGGATAATTACACCTGACATGTGACTACCGGCGTTGCACGATGTGAGTATGTCATGTGTGTGTCATGTATTCCCATAAGCTTGCTGTTGGTGTTCCGTCAAATGCATCTGCAGTTGCTGCATCCAACATGTGCCTGTGTGTAGATGGGCATGGCACACTATTGTGCACACCAGGACACATGTGGAATCAGACGTAACGTGTGTATGTATGCATCGAACATGGACTTGCGAGACAAGGACATATCTGCGTAGTATCAATGTATGTGTGATCAGTCTTGACATGTACCCCTTCATGGCAAGGTGTGTGGTCTGTCCTTTTTTCAGGGACATGTGACCTGTGCCTCTAGTGTTCCGCAACCTGTCTGTATGATAAACATCCTTCTTCTGCACATATGTGGATGTCTGTCACTCCTGTAATGCATCTGCCTGTTCACTTACACTGGCCCACAGCTAGTTTCATGCCATGTCATGTTGAGCTTGAGAATCCACGTTTGTAGCTGGCTTTTGGTAGGAGTGTCACCTGCCTGGCATACGTGTCCAGGATATATTGCACAGACCTGACTCTGTATCTAGCATATGTGTATTGGCTGTTTAACATGTGCTCAGTACATTGACATTGTTGTTGTACTGTACTCACTCTTCGTTGTCCCTTCCAAATTACTGCAGGGCTCTGCCTCTCCCTCGACCAATGCCAGACTTGGCTGCCCTGAGGGAACGTGACTGTATACGCCGCTACCGCTTCACCCAACTGTTGATTGTGAACTTGACCGCAAGGCTGGCACCACACCTCCAACCGCTACACAGGTATCCTACTGCACTGACACCCATGATAAAGGTGATGGCAGCCCTACATTTCTTTGCCATGGGTACGTTTCAATATACCATAGCTCATGTTGGTGACATGTCCCAGACCATGTTCAGCCGTGTCCTGCATGATTTTTTAGAGGCCATGT
Organism: Triturus cristatus; assembly: GCF_964204655.1. Classification (NCBI taxonomy): domain Eukaryota; kingdom Metazoa; phylum Chordata; class Amphibia; order Caudata; family Salamandridae; genus Triturus; species Triturus cristatus. The sequence continues at coordinate 85,769,717 of NC_140580.1, read as the reverse complement.
TGGTTCACCTGGATGAGTTTATTCATTTCCCAACTCCTGAGCAGTTGACAGGTGTCAAGGGTGACTTCTATGCCCTGGGAGGGATGCCCAAGGTCATTGGGTCTATTGATGGGGCACATGTGGCTTTGGTACCACCACAGGCACAGGAGGTAGCCTTTCTCGTAATCGCAAACATTGCCACTCCATTAATGCCCTTGTGGTGTGTCTTGCTAACATGGTGATTTCCCATGTCTGTGCTCGTTTTCCAGGATCAGCACACGATGCCTACATCATGAGGCGTAGCAGGGTGCCTGAAATGATGCTGCAGCTGCGCAACGAACGAGCATGTCTTGTTGGTGGGTATACTCTGTTACTCCTGTATTTAGCGTCATCTTTCTGTCTTACTGCTTCTCCTGACCCACTTCTGTCCATGCTGTTTCCATGTAGGGGACTCTGGCTATACCAACATGCCATGGCTGATCACGCCTCTCCGCAACCCCAGAACGGCTGGCGATCACCGGTACAACAACGCCCATGGGCAGACCAGGCGAGTGATAGAGAGGACCTTTGGCCTCCTGTAGAGCCAATTCCGGTGCCTCCACAAGACCGGCCGCGCACTCCCATATGCACCGGTGAAGGTCTGCAAAATCTTCCTCGTGTGCTGCATGCTGCACAACATGGCAGTGGAGAAAGCTGTGCCACTCATCCTGGATCCGGATGAGCAGGAACATCCACCCGTGGAGGATGAGGGGCTTGGTGATGAGGCAAGTGATGTTGAGGAGGAGGAGGAAGAGGACATCCGGAGTCGGCTCATATGCAACTTCTTTGCTTAGTGGTGAGTTGCAGTGTCTGAGTGTGCACGCATTGAGCCTTTTGTGGCATGTGTTGCAATGTGTGGGTCCATCTGCATGTATGGCAAGTGAGTCAGAGGTGTGTTTGGATGTGTCACTCGAGTGATGGTGTAATAAAAGAATGTCTTTCCTGAGACACTATTTTCACCTAGCATGTTGACAACCTTATACGTGTCGAGTACATTCCCATGCATGCGGATGTGCTTCTTTTGGCTCACTTCTTGTGTGTCTCTCATTCCCAGGTATTTGCGCATGCTGTCTGCTGGTGGCATTGTTGTGCTCCTTCTATTCCTCATGAATACAGCAACGTGTGCTGAATCAGCGTAACATGCACGGACATGCCGAAAATTCTCCTTAGGGTAAGGGATGCAGCACGGATTTTTGGGTGTGCTATTTGTTTGGAATGTGTGTGCACTGCTCCTGTTCATGTTTGGTTACTTTGCATACATGTAGAATCACCATGGGGCACATGACATGGAGCTGGATTCACCTGAATTGATAGTCACACTTGGTGACAGTCATCTGTAATGTGATTGTGGATTGTGATGAAGGCATCAATGTGTGTAACACTTCCCTCGGAAATATACGGGATGCACCCGGTTGACATAGTGTGGGACATCCCCATTAGAGGCTCAATGGTGAATAGCAGCCTCTCCGTGAGCAGCACGGGGTGTTTGCCTCAACCCGTCACTTGTGTGCCAGTTCTATGGATTTCCTGCATCTGTGGTGCAAAGGGGGATGCCAGTGTAGGTCCCACATGTTCATCCACATGACCTGTGCATCTGTTAATATAGATGCATTTGCCTTCCGGCAAACATGACTAATAAAGGTGTCCCTCAGCCTCCAAGGTGCCTCATCTCTGTCAATGCAGGTCTCTTGCCACTGTGCATGCGGCATGTCTGGCATAGTTATCACAGATTGTGCCTATGAGTCTATGTGTAGAGTAGCAAGATGCAAGCTGTTTGTCAGGGATTATGATATGTATTGTGCATGATGTACATGGCTGTGTAGGTATTTTGGCATCTCAGTCCCCACAACGGCCACTTTGCTGCATGTGCATCCATTGTCTGTGTGTGTGCCATGTTGAACCAGACACTCCTTCCTTATCATACACCTTTTGCAGTAGTCCTTTCTGACATGCTTGTGTTTGTGTGGAACTTGTGGCATGGTTTTCAAGACATGGCGCCTGCTGCTGCAGGCCCTGCAGCAAGGGCACACAGAGTTTCTATATTTGGCCTCACACACACGCCTCTAAGACGCCCCCCCCTTCCTCCCTCCACCCATTCATTTTGGTGTAATCTGCTTGTGTGTGACACAGTTGCGGTGGCAAAGGCTGGACCGTCTGCACATGCTACGTGCACATTGCACGTGCCTCATGTGCTTGCATGTACCACATCACGCTACACCATGATGTTGAGGCCACCCACCAAGCAATGTCCATCCAATACATCTGTTGCATGCACTCAGGCATGCACTCATTGCCCACACAACACCTTTGCATAATGAGTGTGCAACTCCAACTGCCTACACAGCGCTGGCACGCCTTCCAGGCCCTGTCACACCAACCAGGTCATGTCCCTCCTACTCCCCACCAGCTCTGTACCCCAACAAGGCCATGGGAGTGGTACTCCAGGCCTCTGCATGTAGTATGGTGTCGTTGTGGGACACATGGCACAGGTATCATGTCTCAGCGTGTCAGTCTACAATGTGTCCAGGATCCCCCTCTACACCATGACATGCGCACTGCATCTCATCATCATCTGGTGTCCCATTGACAGCCAGGTGCTCCTCACCCTCCCCAAAGACGCAGTCCTTGCCAGTTCTCATATTGAATAATGCATGGTATCCATTGGCAGATGGCTGACCGTCGGCCACCTGATGCTGGACTTGTACACGACTGAGGTGTTCATCTGCGGATTGTCCCCTTACAGCTGGGTCAACTGCTTGTGTCCCACCCGCAAGGGCCCTGCACAGGCACACAGTGTCCACGCACACGAGCTGGTGTGCATCATGGATTGCTTGCTCACATGTGCTATGCTGATCACCAGCATCTGTACCTCAGGCTTCAGCACACTCTGCATTATGCACAAGATCCACAGTTCGATCCACCTCAAGGCAAGACAGACCATCCCCCAGGTCAACTACAACATCCGTGTCTAATCCTACCCTGCACTCTACGGAGAAGTACGTTACAACTCCCATGATACTTGTCCACATCCAGGGTGCATCTACACAGCTCTGCTTCAACATCCAGCGACCCAGCCACATCACCGTCCAACAGAGATAGCTGCAATGGATCACTGTCAGCTGCAGGATGACGTTCACAATCCACGGCCACACTCAGGATGCAGCCCACGACCACGACCCCAACACAACCTTGTGGCACTGTCATCCAAGACCCCATTGTGCCATCTCCATGCATCCAACCTTGGCCTGGCCACCATTCTCCACATCCACCTGACTCCAGCATGCAGGACATAGTTCTCCCACCTGGCTACACATACCTGGGACTACCACCCCAGGACACTCCACATGATCCCTGACCTCTGCGCATGACTGTTGCTCTTCGAAATAGGTCTGTCCGCACAGTTGTGCAGGCACCCCCTCAGCTGGTTGGGCCCATCACGGGTGAGTATGGTGCTCCATGTCTGTATTGGATGATACATTGTGACCCATGTGTGTCCTGTGCCAGACTCAGACCCCAGGGTATGCGTGGTTGGAGTTACTTCAAAACTCAGGCATGGTTTGACTTTCCAACACACACATGTTATGGAATAATGCAAAATGACGGCATCATCTCGTGATTTTTATTAGTGGTGGGGTACGTGTTTGGGGGGATGTAAAGAGGTGCTCGCCGGGTGTCTGTAATCCAAAGTTCACAGGGGGAGTTGGGATCCTTGCCATTGGAAGTCATCAGAGTCCATGCCACAGTCTTTGTCAACATTGGTCAGACAGTGACCAGCAAGTCCATGTGGCAGAGAATGTCATTGGATGAGGTGCTGCTGTTGCGCCAGAGGGCCAGGTACCAGGCCAGTTGACCTGGGAGATGGTGATGGTCCGCTGACTCACACGGTCTTTTGCGTGGACGACCCACCTTCCTCCGGGGACCCTCAGAAGCAGGCCGTGACGATGTCTGTGATGCTCCGTCGGACGAATCCTCCTCCTCCTGATCCCTCTCTGTGGCTGGTGGTGATCTTCGCCTGGTGGCACAGGGAGGGTTGCCCATGTTTTCGGCAATCCGATGGAGTGAACGGCTCATGTCCGTTTGCACCGCCACGAGCTCAGCCAGTCTTGCCTCCATCCGTCCTTGGTGTTGCTGTTGACTGGCATATTGCTCGGCCTGCAGGATCTCAATCTCATTGAGGGTCTCCACTGCCTGGCTGATGCCCCTGGTGTCACGCCGGTATGTGTCCAGGATGTTGCGGACGTGTGACATAACGGGTTCCTCAGCTGTCTAGTCAGGTTCGCGCCTCCGCCGTCCTCCACTCCCACCACCCCTGCCCACTTGAGCCTGGCCTGCCGTTGTGGGCACATCGGGTCTCCGGGACCCCTGAGGGATGGCATTTGCGGGGTCGCCTGCCTCCTCCTGGGTGCCCGGTGTACCTTGTCCCTCCTGGTCAGACTGGCTGCGTTGTTGTGTGCGAGCAGGGCTCCTGTGTGTATCCTGGGATGTGGCAGGAATGGGGGTGGTGGTTGGCACAGTTGTACCTGACGCAGGTGCTGCAGGTGCTTGGGCACCAGAGGGGTCAGGTTGGTCGGGGTCATCCACGGTGTGGTGAGAGTCGTCGCTGCCGGTGGGATCATCGTCACGCCGAGCCTGGTCCTGTGATTCTCCCCCCCCAGTGTTGGGGGGAGATCGACGACGTTGCCCTGTGTGTGAGAGAGAGACAATGTTAATGGTGTTTCATGCGACATCCATGTTTCATACATACTCAAGTTGGCACAGTTCCTCTGGGTAGTTGGATATGTCTAGCATTCCTCTCACAGTGCACTTATGGATGGGTATGTTGCGGGGGACAGATTGATATGTACTCCTGGTTATTTGGCCTGTCTAATGAGTGTTGGGATGCCTATTTGGCTATGGATTGGTCTTGTTGTGTCACATATCCATTGTGGGAGTGCCAATTTGCGTTGGCTGCCCCGGGGGTGTGTGCTTGTGTAAGGGGGGGGTGTGTGACCGGGAATGCTGTTGGGTGTGGTGTGATTTGTCATTGGGTCTACCAGGTGATGTGTCTATCCCCTCATGGTGCATGGTGGCATGACAGTGAATGTGAGTTCCTGTGGTAGGTAGGTGGCATGCGGAGTTGGTGTTTGAGTGTACAGTGGTCACAGGATTGCCTTGTGCTGTCTACAGCAGGGCCAAGTGTCATCTACCTTGTCTGTACTCGGCAAGTCCCTGTGCATTGTGCATGGTGCATGGTGCATGGGTATGTCCCTTGGCCACAGCTTTCAACACTTTTCCTATGTGTGACACACTCTTTGTTGTTGCATCATTTTTTAATGCAGTGAGCAGTGTAGCGAGCGTGCGTAGCGAGTGATGCAGAACCGGCTTACGTGTTGCACTGTACGTGGGCAAATGGTGCTTTTTCATATCTATTGGAGAATGCAGGTAGGTAACCTATGCATTTGTGACTGGGTTCTGACAAACACAGTGAGTGGGTATACTGGGTGTGAGGTTAGGTTTGTGCCTGCAGCAAGGATCTACTCGTGCACAGTTTGATACATGGCCCAGTGATTTCCAAACAAAAAAGGGGTGTTTCACGCACTGCCAGACCTTGTCAACATGCACACAGTCCACCTGCTGACGAGCGGACATGCCCACACCACCCAAGGGTGATTTTGTCTCCCTCTGTCTCCCTCTCTCCCTCCCTCTGTCACCCTCCTCCCTCTGTCTGTCTCCCTCTGTCGCCCTCTGTCGCCCTCTGTCTCCCTCCCTCTCTCTCCCTCTCCCTCCGTCTGTCTGTCACCCTCTGTCACCTCAGCCCAGCTTCCTGGGCACACACACTTTGCAGGTCTTTCAAAGGCCATTGGCTTGTTCATGTGGCTTTGTTTAGAATCTCCCGGCCCCCATTGGGCAGAGTGTCTCTGAGTCTGCGCTGCTGCGGCGGTGTGTGGTGACACTCTTTCACAGTGATGCCCTTCATTAGCTGCTGTTATGTGCAAATTGGGCCTTCATACCCATGTCATCCTGCGACGTGGCCACCATTTGCAGGCGACACAGTACAGTGTCGGGACACTCTGTTTGTATAGCTCTGCCCTTGGCCATATGGGCTGAGGGCATTGGTGTCTGCTTCTGAGTTGCACAATGTTTTTTTGGAGGCCCACCCTCCCGGCATCACGGACATGGTGGGGGGTGTGGGTGTGGATGGTTGTGGGTGGGTGTGTGTGGTTGTGAAGGTGTGTGTGTGAATGTGATGAGGGGGTGTTTGTGAAGGTGGTTGTGTGAAGGTGTGCAAGTGTAAGGTGTAGTCAATGTTCAAGTATGGTTCTGTGGGTTGTCTTTGGGGTCTGGCAGCAGTGGGTCTGTTGCAAAGGCTCATGGTTTGTGTGTGTGGGCCCTTTTTATTGGTCCATTTGTGGGTGTGGCTGTGTTTGAACTTTGGGTGGGTGTGTTATAAGGAGTGGTTGTGTTTTGGGCCTCTGTTTACCTGTTTGGCTGTTGCAGGTCAGTGTATTGGATGTATTTGGGCTTGTTGGACGTGTTTTGTGGTGTTGTGCGATTCGAATTGACTCTCCTTGTGGTGTTTTGCAGTGTCCTGGTTCAGTACGTGTGTTTTTCGCGTCTGTACGGTGCGTACATCGGCCATGTTGTTGTACAGTGCTCACATTTGCTATGGCTTGGTACGACTCGTACATGCGCAATGCTGGGTGAGGGTGCTGGTGTAGGGGCCTGGGGTAGGCTGCGTACAGGCACGGGCAGGGTGTAGGGGCCGTATATACGGGAACTGAGGGTACGGCACGTACATAGGGGGGCCGGGGTTACGGCACGTACATACGGGGTGCTGGGGGTACGGTGTGTACCCCCACCCCCGTATGGACGGTGCGTACCCCCTCCTCCGTATGGACGGTGCGTACCCCCAGCCCCCGTATGTAAGCACCGTCCCCCAGCACATACCCCCAGCCCCGTATGTACGTGCAGTACCCCCAGCCCCCATATGTACGTGCCATACCCCCAGCCCCCCGTATGTATGCGCCGTACCAACAGCCCCCCGTATGGATGGTGCGTACCCCCACCCCGTAGGTATGGAGCGTACCCCCACCCCCGTAGGTACGGTGCGGACCCCCAGCGCTACGCGCTGGGGGTCCGCACGTACATACGGGGGTGGGGGTGGGGGTACGCTCCGTACCTACGGGTGGGGTGGAGGTACGCTCCGTACCTATGGGGGTGGGGGTACGCTCCGTACCTACGGGGTGGGGTGGGGGTATGCTCCGTACCTACGGGGGTGGGGGTACGCTCCGTACCTCCACGGGGTGGGGGTACGCTCCGTACCTACGGGGTGGGGGTACGCTCAGTGCCTACGGGGTGGGGTGGGGGTTCGCTCCGTACCTACACAGGGTGGGGTTATGCTCTGTACCTACGGGGTGGGGGTCCGCTCCGTGCCTACGGGGTGGGGTGGGTGTACGCTCCATACCTACGGGGGTGGGGGTACGGTTCGTACCTACAAAGTGTGGGGGTATGCTCCGTACCTACGCGGTGGGGGTACACTCCATGCCTACGGGGGTGGGGTGGGGGTACGGCATGTACAATGGGGGGCTGGGGGTACGGCGTGTACTTGGGGGGGGTGAGCTGGGGGGGTGTTCGGCGCGTATGCGGGCACATGTTTGGACGTCTCCATGGTTGCTATGGGAGTTCGCTCCGTACGGTGTTTTTTCCATACGGTTGTGCATTCGGATGGACGGGACGGATCGTAATTGCCCGCTCGGACTTCAGTTTCCCGATTCGCACGTAAAACTGTCCGGGGACGTGTCGGACACTTTTCCCACCCGAGGACGTGTCGGGGAATTTTCCCAATGCAATTCGTATGGATTTTTTAACATACGAATCGTACTTGCCAGTTTGTACGGGACTTGTACGATTCGTACGTAAAAAAATCCGGATACGATTCGTACGGGGAATATTTTTAACGGATCGGAATCGGCACCCATGTTGTTAGAAATAGTAGAATCAAGCTGTATACTCAAGTCCAATGTATGACTTGTATTTGTAGTGGTAACTGGAATCAACAATAGCTCATTCTCCGCCCTTGGTGTTGCTTAAATCTTGTAGAGGAAGTTCCTGCAGGGTAGTGAGAGGGGGTCTGGGAACTACCCTGGGGTCCTCGTAGCCAACTGTGTAGTACCTGCCACATGATACAATTTAACTTGATCGATGGAGACAAGTCGTTTAATAGTGAAATTGTGGCCACGCAACACCCTCATTAGCAGCTATAATTAATTCTAGTCTGCAGTCTTAGTTGGAAATCACACGATCACCCACCCCAGGGACAGTAGGAAAAGGAACATTTTGAGCACTTAGGTGATAGGAATATTTTGCAGGATTTTGTTTAGGTAAAGGGGTGCCGTTGCATAAAGTATTGATGGCAGCCCTGATATCTTCATCTACCCTCGTGTGAGAATGAGCTATCGCAGCTATAGTTGCAGTCTTAACTGCAGATTTGGCAGCTTCATCTGCCAATGGATTCCCTACAATGCGTATTCCAATACGCTGATGACTCAATGTGCATATCACATGAGCTTGTGGCAAACTGTCTTTGAGTTGTGCCACTTTTCCCCAAAGCATCTTGTGCTTGACAGTATTTCCCTTTGAGCCTCTAATTCCACTCAGGTGCCAATAATGTAAGTTTTCATATAAAGACTGGACATAATAATACGAATCACACACTATAAGGGGCCGATTCCAATCCTGGAAAAAGGCCGTACAAATCGTCGTACGGAGCGTTTTCTCCATACGACTCGTACCCGGTAAACTGTCCGTACAACCTAGGAAGTACGATTCGTACAGAAAGCCTATTTCCCTACGAATCATACAAAAGACCGTATGGGTAAAAAAAAACTACGATTCTGATCCGGAACAGCCTGTACGCGACGTCTGTACGTATTTAAGCAGCGTTTTACGGCCCAGCAAGTACGATTCGTCCCTACGTCACTCCGTACGGCTCTTTTTTTACGGGAGCCAATAACAGCCGTAAAAGCTGAGTCCCCAGGGGTACGAGTCGTACAGGCATACACCCCCGTGCGTTGTGTATGTACAGTGCATACGCCCAGCGCGTATGCACGGTGCGTACCCCCGGCACGTACGCGCTGGGGGTACGGTGCGTACATACACGCTGGGGGTACGGTGCGTACATACGCGCTGGGGGTACGGTGCGTACATACGCGCTGGGGGTACACACCGTACATACGCGCTGGGGGTATGCACCATACATATGCATGGGGGGCCTGTACGACTCGTACCCTGGGAACAACTGTTCCTGGGATACAAGTCGTACAAACTTCGCTTCGTAGCGGGTAAAGTCATTCCCCGTGTACGGGACGTTTTCCGTACAAATCGTAAATCGGAAAGCCGGTCCGGATCGTACTTGTACGCTCGGACTGTATTTTTACGATTCGTACGGAAATTGTCCGGGTCCGTCTCGTACAAATTTTCCCGATACGATTCGTACGGATCGGGCCGATCCGTATGTATTTTTCCCGTACGAATCGTACTTCGCGGGTCGGACATGACTTGTACGATTCGTACGGAAAAAAATACGGATACGAGTCGTACGGAAAAAAAAAATACAGGATCGGAATCGTCCCCTAAGTGTGGAGAATTCAGGATCCTTTTTTTCTAGTGTCATAGTTAATGCTTTTAGCTAAGTCAATTGTGAAGTGCAATCCTCTAAGGACTGTGTCAGTCAAAAAGTTTTGATGATGGAACTTTCCATCCATCATGACACCTTATGCTGCATGCCAAGCCACTGAGTAATGCTGTTTTGTAGCTATAGTAGGCTGGGCTGAACCATGACGTGTTTATACTGATCAAGAGGCAATATGTTCCTGGGCATGGGGTATTGTGTTCATATTGGAGAAACTCTTGAGTTTGTAAGGTAAGGTCAAAACATATGGGTAGATTAGGATAGCGGGCGGACTGAAGTCCACCTGCCATCCTTGCGGTTCTGGGACCGGCTGCCAGATGTGTGGCGGTCCCGTACCGCTGATTAGGATGCGACCGCCACCCTGGCAGTCGTATCCTGTATATTTCTCATTGTGGCGAGTGCTGCTTGTAGCAGCACCCGCCGCAATGCCAAATTTGCATGTTGTGCCTTGCCATGCATAACGTGGCAGGCACCGCGCGGTACCTGCCACCTTGTGCATAGCAATGCAGTGGGATACCATAGGTACCCCCCAAGTGCAGCCCCCCATCCCCGGGGACCCGCAACGAGCCCCTTACTACAACTCTGCATGCCTTTCCAGGTATCCTAATCTGGTGGACGGTGCCTGCTAGGCACCGCCACCATTTTAGGCACCCTGCACCGTCTGCCAGGCAATCAGAACGATTGGCCAAAGAGGTGTGGCGCCGCGGCCAGGGTGACTGACTCCGGAATCTGGGGATCACGGTTCGATCCCCGGCGCCGGTGGCAGATTAGCCCAGCATCATGTGACTCTGGGCAATAGCTTGCTTAATCTTCCCAACAGCCCCCAGCACCTAGAGACCCTTACGGGTGATTGTTCGCGCTTTACAAAATGTGGATTATTATTGCTGGCAGCGGACGGTCAATGTGACCGCTGCGGATGAAGTCAAGTTTCAACCGCCATCCTAATCTGGCGGTGGGAATAATCCGTTGGATGGCGGAAGGACCGCCACTGCAGGGCTGGCGGTTGCCACCGCCAGCCCTGCGGTGGCGGTCCTTCCGCCATCCTAATCACCCCCATAGTCTGGGAAGTGACCCAGTAATACTGAAAGATGTCATAATTACTTATACACCCTGTAAACGTAAGTACACAAGAAACAATATACTAGTCACTTATAAGTGAATTAAATATGGGGTATGCTAATTTCATCATGTTGAAAAGGGGAGTACAGGCACCTTACCACTGGTTAGCAGTACACAGAGTTCTTAGGCCAATAAAAACAGGTAGTTAAACATCTGGATGTACACCACCAAAAGACCATAATTCCCAAAACTGCTGCTCCATAGACTTTGTTCTGCCTTTTAAGAGGTTACTAGAGATCTTCCCTAGATGGCTATGTTTTGGATGAGAAACAGAGCACCTGCTATTGCATTAAGGATTTGTGATATGGTGTACTGCAGTCACCTAATACACATTTATGCTGCAGAGGTACATCCCAAGGCTCGGCCATATGACTTTTGACAACAATTGCGAACTTTTATGCGACAACAGGCCGCTGAGGATGACACATAGACTTCTATGATATTTGAAGCACTCTTGGATGTAAGCTGTTTCGAACGATTGACTTGTTTATTATCCTTCTAAGTGAAATAGCCATAACTAGATATTGTACCTGGCTTGTACTTGTTATCTAACAATATATAGTTCAGAATATGGCTGCTGATGTCACCACTGTAAGTTGTTTTATGTTGATAAAATGTAAACAAAATTAAAAAAGACACTGAACTAAATAAATGAGAGAGATTTTATTTATTGGCTTTTGAATATACAGAGAGCTGTCGTTCTTTTCATTCTTGTGTTCTGGCCAGAGAAGGTGGATCTGCTGTCTAAGGTTTCAGAACTGGTTTGCGGTTGTTTTCTTTTAAATGTAATTTTCAAGCAATAGCTCAGACACAGCATTTGTGCAATGTGATAGCTCTCATATCAGGTAACAATGGAGCTGGCTCCTAGCAGAAGTACCCAAAACAAGAACACAATGAAGTGTAAGATCTCTGCATGTGGCTGTCATCAGTCTTGCTGAAACAATCATCAGGCACAGAAACAAGATAGGCCATGCTTATAAACGTCCTCACCTTTATCAACAGAAACAGCTGACCTAGCCCCTCTACTAACATCTACTGAATGCCATTGCTCAGGAAGAACTAGCAGCAGCACTGTGCTAACAAGGTCCTAAGTGATTTTCCAAGGGTACTCATTTCTCTATCCTCCCTCATGTCAGTATCTGGGCATTCACCATTCAGCCACAGGAAGATACTCAATTCACTTCCTCTGACTGGCACCAGTACTCAGATGTTCCCCACATGTGGAATTTTACTATTGCACATTTGCTACGCATTATACCTGGGCGAAATTTAAACTACACTAGCGTAATTGACAGAATTTCTTGTTCTGCTTGTTACACAAAATCCCTGACATTTCACCATTATGCCACTTTGCACAGTTACGTGTCATTTTCTGTAAGAATGTACTGCGAGTGGCAGAATTCACAGTAACATTTTCCACAATTGCACGCGGACAGCAGGATAAATACGCAATGTTACATCGCATGCTATACATCAAATGCCATTACAACGGCGTTGTTGCAATGACCGCATTGTTACATTGCATACCCTTACAACCCAAGTCGTTACAATGACTTGCTGTAGGGGGCGCTGAATGTTGGAATAATATAATTTGCTTTTCCAACTCCAGTCTGTGCAACAGTAGAGAAGGTGTTGGATTTTAAATCCAACACCTTCTGCCCACTACAGCAAGTCGTTGTAACGACTTGCGTTGTAATGGCATGCGATGTAACAACGCAGTCGTTGTAATAACCTCGTTATAATGGCATGCGATGTATCGCATGCGATGTAAAGGATGTCTCCCCAGCAAGATATGATTGGCTGGTGAGAGGAAGTGTTTTGTCCTAAAACACAGCATGACGAGACTGATTTGCTTTTTGTGTAATTACTTTAAATTTTGCGGAATTTTGCCATAATTTCATGTAATTATTTGAAAGCACATTCTGCAAATGTTGCACACCGCTCTACACAACCTCCACACATGCACACACTCAACATGCCCATTGAATGTCAGCCAAACATCTGGAAGTCACACTAAAGCTGAACATTATGCAAGTGAGGTCAGAAGACCACATTTTTCTTTGACACAGAACAAATGTCTGATCAAGACTAATAATTCACAAAACACGGTAAGCTGCCACCACCACTTCATCTGATAAACCCAGTACATAGAAAGTAGTCACAATTTGGTTATGAGGCACGCTTGTACTACATGTTCTGGCCGCTATGTTGCAGAGCAGATTGTGAACCTTGCATATCCTGGGATTGTCCTAGACCTCTCCTCACATGCTAGATTAGTGTGGTTGCAGGACCAATAAAAAAAGTCAGGATACCAGTTTGAAGCTGAGGGTAGGTGTACACTACCATAATACATTGTCAAATTTATTTTATTGAGCAGTCCACTTCAGTGTCTCAGCGCTAAAGATAGTCCTCCTGTTATTCCAGGTACTGCCTCCCACAAGTCTTCCTTGCTGTTTCTGGCTCCTGGTCCTACTGGCCATAGTCCTGATGCATCCGAACTTCCTAGTCATTCTGGATATGGTCCTAATTCTTCTGCTCTGTGTCCTCCAACAAATGGCCATGGTTCTCCTTGTTCTGGCCCTTCTTGGACTAGCCATCCTGTTTCTCATCTTCCTGACCATCCCATTCCTCATCCTCCAGCCTGGTCCTCCTTGCTGTGGTCATCCACTTTACCAGTGTCATAACCACCCTATCTGAGTAGTCAGTATGCTATAAATAGATTGTGACTGCAACTGCAGTCACAACATATTTATGCAGTTCATTGTGATTTTTATGGAGGTTTGACACCCCTTTCATGCCCCTCCCCCTTCCAAGTTGCAAATAAATTAAGGGGCTTATTTACAAGCCTCTTGAGCCACTTTTACGTCATTTTTAACATGGGAAAAGTGACGTGCAGGTGGCGTAAGGGGCTTGTAAATAAGCCCCTAATTGTTTACAATGTGAGTCCCAAAGACATCTGTGTCAGGTATTGTACTTATTGTACATTGGCCTCAGTTTTGTGCAGTTGCAAAGCTTGTGATTTCTGCATGTAAATTTCAGACTTTATGACCAGAAAAAAGCCTTGAATATCTTAGGCCCTCAGGTAGGGAAAACAGTAACACTGGGTGAGATACCAATGTGTCCAATTACAACTGTTCCAATGTTCCCACACCAAACCTGATTTTCCCGCTTAGAGAATTGAACCTGTAAAATCAAATGAGGATTGGGCTGTAAATGTGCCTTGGCTCCATGCCTACCCCCTCCAATGGCACAGGGAAGCATAGAACAGTCTTTTTGCCTGCAACAAACCTTATCTGCCCCTTAAGTCGCTCCCTACCCATGGTTCCCCCAAACAGTCTCTCCCACCTCATTTACCACTTGCTCAAAGCAGCGGTAAATAGAACCGGAGTTGTCTCTGGATTGGGGACTCTGCATGTGGATTTTGAACCGTTAATTCCAGTCCCGATGTTACTCCCCATTCCAGGGACAAAAGTACAAAATAGCCAGATTTAGGTGCAGCTATACCAGTCAGAATTTTATTTCCAGCCATACAATATCCCCGCATGTGAATCCTGCCCACTTATAGCTGGTCCATTCTATCTTAATCTGGCTGTTATGGATTTTATGTCTTGTCCTGGTGGTTTTCTAGTTTCTTATGTTTTGTTATGTGGTAGGTTTGTTAATGAGTGTGAAGTGTAGTGTCTTGTCTAATGCAACCATACTGCTTTCTCCAAGCTCTTTGATGGAGCAGGGTTTTTGTGAAATGAAACCTGCATGGATTGAACCCCCATGATGAAAATTACTAATCGTGTGGAGTGTAAACTAAATGTGAAATGGGGCTCACATAAGCGAAAATTAAACTACGCAAGCACAAACTAAGATGCTGGAGTAGGCCGCAAATGCTTATGATTAATGACAAATAAAAGAACTAATGCTGCTTGTTTATCTTATACTAATATACAATGGAAATAACATTAATTCAGGGTGCACATGGGTAAATACATCACACAGGGTGGGTGCATTATGATATAGCATTATAAGTGGTTAATAATGATTGTGTTTGTTTTTCGTAGAAGTATGATTTTCTGCCATGCAGAAAAAGGCCTGAAAGACATTTTAGAAAATAAATGCGAGTTTAAACTGAGAGGAGAGGGAAGGCAAAAACTGTTCGTCCTTCATGGGTCCTGTGTGCCTGCCAAAGTGCGTGGAGAAACAAAATAATCTTCGGAAGAAGAATACTTCCTTAGAGAGCGGCGCAAATGAACAATCGAGGCACAAAAGTTGTTGTTACATGACCAGGATGGAGGAAATGTGTACTATGAAAGTAGCCTGAATTTGTATTTCCTGGGTTGGAAGTTGATAAGGTGAATAAAAGAACAATGAGGTGCCTTACAGAAGGGACATGACGAGAGTGGTGTGATAGTAGACACCCTTACTTAACCAATAGAATGAAGAGAAATTGCCTGTTCCAACAAAAATGTGGGTTGGTCTTTTTCGGTTTTAGGGTGTAATTGAGGTTCCTGGTGGGAGGGGTTAGGAGTAGCGTGATTTCTACCTGATGAGAGGAGAGGCCGTGTTGCTGTCTCCTTTTCCTTTGGGCTGGCTGTTCTTGTCTACTGATTCCTGACTTAGGAGCTCATTACGCGAGTCCGCCCACCACTGTAGTGGTGATTGGGTCCGACCGCCATGCGTGCAGTGGTCCCGCATATGCAATTATGATGGGTCCGCCACCACTGCGGTCAGATTCTGCACCTTTAACATTGCAACGGTGGCTGCTGACAGCAGCACCACATCAATGTTAAAAAGAACATGTTGTGCATTTCACTGCACCACGCGGCAGGCACTACACTGTGGCTGCCACTTGTTGCAATGAAATGTAGGGGGGTACCATTATGGGGGTACCATGGGTACCCACCCGGTGCACCCACTCCTCCCCCAACACAAGGGGACACACAACAGGCCCCTGAAAGCATTCTCTGCCAGCCTTTCAATGGCGGTTTAACAGCCACGGAAAGGCTGGCTTCCGCTGGTATTATAATTGTGCAGGCAGGCCTGCTAGGCGGAGCCACCATTTTGAGCATGCTGACTGCTCTGCCAGGCAATCGTAATGATTGCTACCGGCGGAAAAGGAGAAGACGGACTTTCCGTCCTCCGTGATACCCACCGCCATCATAATGTGGCGGGGGTAAATCTCATGACGATGGCGGAACGATCGCCACCACCGGCCCGGCGGTGTCTATTGTTCCGCCATCGTAATAAGCCCCTTAGTCTTTGCCTCTTCAAATCTACTTGAGGGGCCTTGCTGCTCTCATGGCCAGAGAGTAGTTCCCTATTTCTCTACTGGGTTAGTATAGCCGAAAATCTGAATTTGCATAATCAAGTTGCAAGTGTTTATTTGACTCTGAACTTTTGTCTCTACGCCTATCCACTCACTCATGCATTTGATTTGAGATGTTCTTTGTCATTTCTTGTTATTTGTCTCTCATATGAAGATCTATGATTCATACTGTATTGTATTGATGAGCATTTCACATTATTAGATAAAGTATTATAAGTATACAAATGAGTTTGTCTTTCTTAGCGGTGTTGAATTTGGTTTATGAGAGTTTTCCTAGATCTAGGTGTTAGTTTGCCAAACCCTGATTCCACAAATAAAGATCGCGTCGCCACAAATTTCATGCGAGGATGACATGGAGATTGGGAAGTTTTGGTAATCACACTCACCCAGCGTGAAGGGGCTTGTTGGATGATGAATTGGGCCCTGGAAATGAAATTATGTTAGTCCCAGATTGCTGGATCACAACCTACCTACTCTCTCTAAGCTCTTTGAGTTACTGCTCTGTCTTGTAATGCAAATGAAATCATATGCCTAGGAATGATGTAATCACTTTTGATATGAGAAGGTTATCAATTCAGTGGGATCTGAGCCACCATATACTTATGTTTAATTGTACTGAGACCTGCAGAGTAAAGTATCCATCACATTATCTGGAAGAGTTGTTCATTCCTAACTACCTGGGAACGTTTCAGAATATTACACCTGTTTGTTCCCACGAAGGGCTTGATTGTCTGACTCTTTCATGGCGACCATTCCCACACTAAGGAAGAATTGTGAGACAGTAGAATTTACAAAGGTTGTTCCTGCGTCTTTTGTCTATTGCACTAATCACTTCTTTGTTCATCATTTAGAGCTCATGTGTAACCTTGCTGTGCCGGTACGTAGTCTGGGTAAACCAATATCAGCACAAAGTTGTAAGACATGCCTCAAAAGAAGAGGTACAATGAACGTAAAGAACAAAGAACAGTTTCCGGTTTCTGCGCTTACAAAAGAAATCGAAGCAAACAAGAGTGAAAATGGAAATTGACAAGGAGCCTTAACCCAGCCAACGTCATCACCTAAAGTGAAAGTATTCGGCAGAGATAACCGGAGAACACTTATGTTATTGGTAGAGCATTTATAAAGATTATGACAATATTGACAATATTTAGATAAACTGATGTATAGGTCTGAGAAACAAACACAGCATACATTCTAAAAGGACTCTTGGGGTCCTTTAGAATTTTGTGGAGAAAGAAAAGTACTGTACATCTGCAGTTGCCCTACCTTACCAAAGAAATGGGAGAGGCTTTGGGTTTGTGATAGTGGATTCTAGGCTTGCTTCGTTGTCAGATGCCGGTGACCTGCAATCTATCCTCCAGAGGGTTCTCCGATCATAGTGACCATCATACCACCATTTTAGGGTGGGGCCATCAGCACTGGAATACCCTTCCTGGTACCTCCAGGGTAGAAAAAATCACTCAGTGCCCCCCCACCCATGCAGGGAGAAACCACCTGCACTTTGGGGTCATAGTTTGTTTGTTTTTCAAGAATGAACTGATTTGACAGTTTATTCTTGAAAAATAAAAAAGCTTTGACGTGTGAGTGTAGTAAAACATGGCGCCTGCTAGGCAAGGCGTCACTGCTTTGTTGGAGCTGCCAGTGAGGAGCAGGCAATCACCTCTGATAACGTTTTGGGCTACTAGCTCACCTGGCAAACTATATAGGACTCTGTTTGTTCCCCTGGAATTTGTCATTTTACAATTGATTGCTGACAGGGAGAGAGAATGAGTACATTTAAGTTCATCCCCAAAACAACTACACCAGCGTAGTCTGCTGTTGCCCGGCCATGGTTCACCTTTGTAATGTAAGAACAGTGACGAGGAAGCGTAGGGTGCAGTGTGATGACGTTTATGTCAGTAATCTGACTCTTCTGATATGTTAAAGTAATTGAGGTCAATGTTGATGTCCACTATGAAAAATCAAATTGCCTCTGGGAGTGCATTCTTTGATGTATCGTACCTACAAGGGAAGAGGCACTTAGTTTATCTACTGCTGGTATATGGTCACCTTGAGCACAGGGTAATGCTTAATTGTAGTTTTGATAACAAAGTTAAACAACATTTAAGGGACAAATCTGTCACTAAACAACCTTCACTGTTGATGTTGTGCTGTCAAGTTTGCATTAATAGAACACATATTAATGTATGCTACTACTTGGAGTACAGCACTGATTGAGCAACCCACTTAAGTGGCCCTTTAAACATGTCTCTGGCCTGCCATTGCAGCCTGTGTGTCCAGTTTTAAAATTGCTATTTCGCCCTGGAAAAATAAATATTTTGCTGGGACTACACCTCCCTTTTTAAAACATAGAAGTCACCCTTGGGGTAGCCTCTAAACATCCCATAGGGAAGGGTGCGCTGAATTAAAATGGTTTTCAATGTCATGGTAGTGGAAATACTCCTAAATTTGTTTTTCACTACTGTGAGGCCTATGTCTCCTATAGGATAACCTTGGGTTACCTTATTACATTTAATAAGTTATAACTTTTAATTAGGAGCAGATAGGAAAGCTGAGTTGGTCTCCAAAGAATTGTAATTAAAACCCTCTTTAATGGTAAAGTTGGATGGATTTTAAGTCACAATTCTGAAAATGCCACTTTTCGAAAGTTGCACATCACAGACTCTGCCTCAGGACACTCACAAAGGGTTTCACACCAGTCTATTGTGCCCCTAGACAAGCTGGGGCCAGGACAGGGAAACAGAAAATTACAAAAGTTCAAACACCTCTGGGGGTGAAAACCTCTAGTGACGCCTCCTACTACATAGCTGGCACCAATTATAAACATTAGACCCTCAGACCCTACTCTTCAGTTCACATCCGGACCAGTAGAAGACTCATAAGAATGTCTACTGTGCTAATTTACTGCAAAAAAGACTGCTACCGCCTGAAGGAGAAGGGCGTGACCTGAATCTTGAACCCAGGACCATCAGAGTGGCTTAAAGGGCTAGTTGACTGGCCTCCTGATCAGAGCCTCAGGGACAGAAAAGGCACCAATCACCATGCACTCAGCACCTGGACTCTGCCTACTGTGAGTCTTGGCCTCCCAAGTGGTGCCTGCACAGGCCTGGACCCTTCGAAGAGGGCCTGAAAGTGGTCGTTCAGCCAAGCTGTTGTCTCTTGGGCAACATCGGCACAGAGCAGTGCATCTCCTCACTGCTCCACATCAGAACTGCTGATGCTTGACGCATTTCTGACGTAGAACCTGGCAGTGCAGCTCCTCGGAACCGCTGCTGCGCAACACATCCCAGATGTAGGACTTCGCTTTGCATACCTTCTTCGACAGCATCCTCGAAGACAATGCAGGACCTCGCATTGCAAGCTTCATCGACAGCTTCATCGGAACCGCCACTGCTCGACCCATCCTCGACAGGGGATCTCGCAGCACTCCACAACCAGGATTAAGGTACTTTGTGCAGTGGGCTTACCCTGGTCCCTGTTCCCTGCCAGTGCTCCGTAGCAGTCGGACTGAACTTGTGACTTCATCCTGGTTTGGCACAGCAAGATAACCACAGTTATTGCTTTGTACTTCTAAGCACTGTTTTCACTTTAAAATTCAAAACTGCATATTTCTGGGTCTACTGATTGGGTTTTCGTTGTTTTGGCCTAAAATAATCTATTAAAGTTTACTTTCTCTAACATGGTGTGGGATTGTCCTTGTGTTGTGTTTTCACATTAGTATTTTTTGTGTGCTGCATACATACTTTACACCATGCCTCTAAGTTAAGCCTGACTGCGTTTTGGCAAGCTACCACAGGGTTAAGCAGAGGTTAAACTGAAGTTTGCTTGTGTTTCACCCTGATAAGAATTGTGGTTGCTGCTTGAGTAGGGTTTCATCCCCCCTCAACCAGTAACCCAATTTCCTTAGAGACTTTTTTATGCAAAAGCAATTCAACATGTGATTGAGCTTTTGCACTTTTAATGAAAGGAAAGCGCATTGAAGTACTAGATGCAGTACTGCATTTTTTGTAATGTTGTTAGAAGAATCTATTACTATAACAAGATTCCTTCTGTTGGTATTACTTAACCCATTGATGGAGTGTGTTGTGTTGGCTTGAATTGTGGGTGATCTGCATTTCATGGGGGTTGGTGTGCCGTTGTGTTTCATTGTTGATGCTGCCTGCAGTGCTATTTTGTTTTATGTGTCCTTTTCGCTTATCATTTTACGTGTCTAATTTGTAAAAAGTATTCTGGGACTAGTTTGTTAAGCAGTGGATGTTTTTGCCTAGTTACTGGTTTGCGACCTGAGCATATCTTTGCACTGTGATGGATGGATGGATGATCCATTCCAGTGCAAAAATAACCATTCCATGGGATTCGCCGAGTCCTGAACCATTACTATTAATGAGGCAGGATTATGTTTACAAAATCTAATCAGAATTAATGCTGGCATGGAAAAGATTTGTTTCGTGGAGAGTAGCCTATTAAATCAACAGGTGCCATGGCACTTACCCTTTTCAGGCACATGCATGCACATGCGTGCAAATTGGCCAAAACAATTGAACTATATCCACAGATACGTAACTTGATTGTCTAGGACGCCTTAGTATGAAGTGAACAACATTTTTTTATTAAGTGCCTAGGGATGTGCAAAACAAGAAGTCCTTTCATTCACAAATGTATAGTAAAAAAAACACAAGACAGTGGCTTTTCTAAGAGATTTTCAAGTGCGCCAGGCAGTTGTGGAAACCTCACCTGCCAGGTGAATCTTGCTACAACAGTGGCGACCTCGACCACTCTCAGGAAAACTCTGATTGATCGAGCGAACACAATTTTTCAGAATATGCTAGATTGCTTAGGATTAGCCATGCTCTTCACTAACTCTGGAAGTTCATAAACACTAAACGGACTGTACATAATAGCAAGAGACCAAAATCAACTAGAGATTTCTATAATTACAGGACCACATTTTCTAAGTTTTAATAAAATGGTTTGCACTAGTGCGTCTGAAACTTTAATTTGCTTAAAATTGCAAGGTTCAAGACAAGAACGCTCAGTGAGGTGAAAAAATATTTATTACGGGTCAGAAAATCTGTAAAACTTAGCCTATAAAGACAAATACAAATCTATTTTTATTAATGAAACATATTAAAGTAAATACAATCAATACACTGTATGCATTTAAAAAAAATCAACATAAATCACAGCAAATAATTAAAATCAGAAAAAGACAGCTACTTACAGATGAATTGCGAATCTCATCATAAGGTTTCCAAGATGGAAGTGGCAAAGTGCGATATGAAGGTGCAGTTTGCAGAATGTCCAGCAATCGGTGATGTGCCATACTAAAATCTAATCACTAGGTCATTTTCAAAAGTTTTTGCCTTTATGACCATACATGAAATCGAAATCCTGACATATTGTCTGTTTTCAGTAGACGGACACTTGTTTGAAAACTCAGAAACCCACATTATACCTCCTAATACCCGTGGGCTCAATAACAGAACAATGCTTCTCTTTCGTTCTGAGCAACAAAGGGGACAAAAGAGGAGGAAGTGAAATTTGGATTCCTCAGTAATTGTACATCTGGAACAACGATTAGAATTTTCTTTTAATTTAATGGCTAAAAGGGCCAAAGGGAGGATTGGTAACCTAAATTTCATGAACAGGAGCTTACATAAAGGTAGTTTCATGCCATCCAAGCACCCATCGAACTCAAGGGCACTCTAATCACGCAGGCACATACAAATGAGCCCTTGGACCTGAGCTGATATGCGTTTCTTGAGGGTAGCGATCAACTTTCTAGGCACTTGCCTCGGCCCTACCCATAAGTACAATCCGACGTTTAAGCAACAGGAGAAAATGCTCAAACTAAGGGAATTTCCTTGCTCCCTTAATATGTCTCACTTCTTCCAAAACAGCCAGGAACATTTACAGCTCGTCCATGTCCCATGTGCATGCCAATGAAAGACAGGTTTAAAAGACCTCTGGCCGATATGTTCTCAAGTCATAATTCCAGCATCTGCTATGCAATAGGTCTCGCATTTACGAGCGTTTGAGCTATTGGCATTGTAAATGACAATGCCTTTTATTTATATGTTGTTTTTAAAACAGATAAATAAAAGGCATTGTCATTTACAATGCCAATAGCTTTAGCTCTCGCAAATGCATGACCTATTGCACTGCAAATTGTTTTTTTGTAAAAGCTGCCCATGCCGTGCTTTTACTTTAATGGCGGTCGAACCCCTTTTCTTCAACGCGGCTCGTCTAAAGAAAGGGGCGCTACCGCCATTAAAGTGAAAGTGCGGTATGGGGCGCTTTTACAAAAAAAAGCATCTGTTTGTCAAACCACACTGAGTGCCCTGTGTGGGACCAGGGCTCCCAGGGACACATGGCCAGACCAAGGGGCATGGTGTCCCCGTGGCCAAAATCGGCTCGGAGGGGGGATACGCACGGCCCCCCTCCCCTGTTGAAGTATGACTAGGCCACGGGGAATGGGGTCCCCGGGAACGAAATTGGCCTGGTAGAGGGCTGCGTGGTCCACCTTCCCCATTCAATTTCTGCCAGTCATCAGCCTATAATATCTTGGCCGCAAAATACTTATCTACAAGTGTGTGGAATGGGCAATTTGTCTAGAACAACTCATCCTCCCACATTGTATCTTGTAACTACTTTTCACATGCCCTTTAACTTAGGCCCACCTCCTTCCAACAGCAAAAAGTAAGGAACTTGGAAATCCTTCCCGACTCCGAGAACGCTTTAATTCCCAAAATTAAAGCTGTGGCTGGCCATGTGCATCAATTTTCACCTTTTCCTGTTGCATAAACCTCTCTTTATCCTCCAAACAAATCGCCAAACTGAGGTGACAAGAGACATGGTAATGCAACACCTTAATTTGCAGCATAATTTACACCAGACTCCTGACAAGTTGATTAACAGGCTGCAAAGGATCCATAATGTGCTTCATCCTACCGCATTAGATGCTTCCTGGAAGTGCTTTGTGGGCTCCTGGTGGAAGCAAGAATCAAATGTAAGTTTCTTTGTACTATGAACAATGTACTGGAGTCAGGATCAGAATCTCTTACCCCTCTTATGATCTATATAGGTCCTTAAAGTATAAAAGTGTCAGAACCCCAAACCTCAAGAAAAGCCCATCTTTTGGCAGCACCAGCTCAAAGCATTTATGCAACAGAGAATCAGTGTGGAAAGATTAGGGGAATTGTGTTTAGGAGGGCACTGCAGAGACGATCAGGAACACAGAACAATGCGAGTAACTTTGTTACGTAATTACTATCAATAACATGCAACAACTTCAAACCTTGGGCCATATCATCAAGCACGGCGTTAAAATTATCGCTGCTTTAGCGGCAGAAAACTGCCACTAAAGCGGCGATAATGGGTTTGATAATTTGCCGCAGAGAATTCCCATAGAAGCCCATGTTGACACCAGAACACGGGCTTCTACGGGAATTCTCAAGGGCATATTATCAAGCCCATTATCGCTGCTTTAGCTGCAGTTTTCTGCCAATAAAGCGGCGATAATTTTAACACTGTTTCTTGATAATATGCCCCTAAGTCACCCAAATTAAGTAGGCTGGCTTTTTCTCGCAAGCAAGAAGCCTCTTAACCTCAAAAAGAAATTGCTTTCCCAGACAATCACCTGCTATTATTTTTTTAATAATCTTGAACCTTGAAGTGCTCATACTAAAAGTCTGGTATGTTTTTCTTTAATAATGGAAACGGAAGTTCTGCTGAGTTCGAATCCTGGAACATTTAGATGTTTTGCTTAAAACTTTCAGATTTGTTAATAAACTTAGCACTCTGCACCAAATTTAAATACATATCAAGAATAGTTTTTAATGATTTGCCCTTGCAATAATGTGCCTATCTTTCTTTTAGAAAAAAAGTGGGTGGTAAGACAGAAGTTTCAAAGGTCCGGTTGTTTCCAAATCATTTCCAAATCATCTAACAACCGGACCTTTGAAACTTCTGTCTTTCAAAAACCAACAGACCGCAACAGTACATTAGCTTTCACCAGTTTTCACCCCAGAAGTTTATTAAGGAACCTTCCTTACTCACAACTCCTTAGGGTCAGACGCATCTGTTCAAACCCAGACAACAGCCAAACCAAAGAGCAGGAATTCATCCAACGATTTAAAGAACGAGGCTATCCTGGCAACATACTGCAAGACTGTTTGACACGTGCACAACAAATTGACAGAACCAACCTACTACAACCTATAACCAAACCGACACAAGTCCGTGCCGTTTTTGTATCTAAATTTTCCACAGCATCCAAATCCATACGAGACATCATCAACACCAGATGGGAAATGCTATCCACAGAGGAAGACTTTAATAACATTTTTGCCACCAAACCCCTGTTTGCTTATACGAGAGGTAAGAACCTGAAGTCACTATTGTCCACACCGTTTCCCACAGTTCCCATTCATGAATTCAAAGGTACCATTAAATGCAACAATTGCATCCATTGCAACAATGTCATCTGTGATAATATACTAACACATCCTACCTCCGGTAAATCAATGAAACTCAAACATTCAAGCGACTGCAACACGACTAATGTCATTTATTGCATTAAATGCCCCTGCGGAAAAGCCTATGTCGGAAAAACTGAAAGAAAGATTAAAGTGAGAATCACCGAACACAAAAGTAAAATCAGGAACCACAGTACCACCTCACCACTATCTACTCACTGGCATGAAACTAATCATACCATCTCACAGCTTAGATTTCAGATTATTGAAACCATGACACCCAAAGCAGGAGTAGACATTACTCAAAAACTTCTCCAAAGAGAAATCGACTGGATCAAATTCTTAAATACCTTGATTCCAAATGGTCTCAATGACCGTATTGATATGAGTTGCTACCTTTAAAAAGTCTGGTTACCTCTTGAGACATACAATGTAACTACCATCACCGGGTTCTTTTATTGGCCATGTTATACTGATTTTACATTTGTACTTAGTAATGTTTACTGTTTAACTTTTCACTGTTTTTCAGTATCCTTGTTCAACCAGGGTATACATTAAGCATCATTACTCTTCATGTATAGTTCCATATGTGTATTTTCTCATTTTGACTCTATTATTGCTTTTTGTAATTTTGTCTGCTTGTACATACAGTACATACAAACACCGGTGCACATCTCCCGCATTAGGCATACACCTGATTCAATTCACGTATACACTATACACAATCCTTCAGATCCCCTTATATTCAGGTACCTTATGGTTCTCTTGGTTTGATTTCATTTAACATCTTTTTTCTTTTTACTAAACTTTATTTACTTTCACATTCGATATCTTGACACTATGTTCACCGCGTCACGCTCTATTTGTTCTAACTCATTCTCAGTCCCATTTCGATTCCCTTGCATGCACGTCCATTAAACGTGCCGTCACCCATTCTCGCTACTCTGCGTCTCCTCGCGATGAGTTCCGGTGCTTACTGTCATCGACACTACGCTCCGTATACTCTGTCGACCTTTTGGCTTTCAGGTATTTCATTATTGACCACTTCTCTCTCCCTAAAGGCCTTTTCTTGACATTTCAGTGTCCAGCAAATTAATTCTTGCAATGTTTATAGATACCACGATTACCTGCCCAGGCATTTCCTCGCCAACTATTGTTGCCGCGCAACAGCCTTGCTATCGAGCTCATTACGGACACCCAGTCTTTTCAGTCTCGTCGAGACTTCAGGTACCTATTTTTCCTTCTCTCACTCGGGACAGCACGGTATATATCCATTGCCAGCACACCACGATGTCATTCCATTTCATTTCATTCCCTAAATCATAGAGCCTGAAGAATTTTCCTTCAACCCATTATTGATTGAACAATCTTTGGTCTTCATCTTCATCGTTTCGCATTCCCGCCATAAGAGGTTAGCCATCGACAGATCTTTTTTTCCTTTATTTCCTTTCACACTGTTTCGTCTTGTGGTTACACTGAGGCACACGCGTTTTCTGCTTTATTTCTCTTGCAGCACTGGTGATATTTTATATACGGGACTCCTCTATGGTTTTTTCTATTCACATCAGTTTTCTCCCCACAGCACCATGTTGATTTTTCTACACCAGGGTTCTTATCATACAAGTCACTTTCATAACTACATTTGGCTTACTCATTTCACTTGCCTACTATATGTATACACGGATGGTTTACATTGGCAACCAAACCCAAGGTTCTATACTCTTGTGTCCCCACCATTGTGCTATCAGACTGAATTGTAATTGTACATTCACCATACATTGTCCAGAGACATGTTTCTGTTTTCTGTTTATGTTCTAGACTTCCCCTGACGAAGGGATTCCACAAATCCCGAAATGCATTGGGCTCCAACACCAATGAAGACAAAAACAACTTGATTGATTCTCCTCTTTCTCCCTTATTGGACACTCTTGTAATTCAAACAAAATGCATTTACTGTTCAACATATTGTGAAAACAACAATATAAATGTGATGATTAAATTCCTTTTGCTTTTCACTTGTTGTTAAAACTAATTGAAAGTTATTAATATATTTTTTGGTCTACAACTAAGAATTATTTGTTTAAAAATTGTACTTTGATAATGCATATCTAGGGTTTATTTCCCGCCCAGTGAACAGTGCGAGGCACTAAGTGGGTTTTCCCACTTTATCTTTCTTTTAGGACATCCTATTCACTTTTTGTCTTATTTTCTCTAAATTTCTCTACACATCATCTGATATGGTTTACTTGTACTCCACTGCATTGTTTTATCTGACTAATGTTACTGGAGACATTACCTCTTGGTGCATTACGCAGATGTAGTGTAGAATATGCACTAATCATTTACTGAGCGAGATTGCACTTGCTAATTAACCTGTAGAAAGTACAAGCTGGATACCATTTTTGGCAAAACTGTGGCCTCTTCTTGGAAAAAACGAAGTTTCATTCTGACCCTAATGCTCATTTCACAGAAATTACACATCAACAGGAAGAACTGACCATGTCAAGAGTAATGTAATATGTGCGGTCATAAGCAGTGCATTGCAGGCCATAAATTACATGTAGCCCAGCTAACTTTAATAGCTGAATTTCACTGTTTTCTGTATGAGTGAAATCTGACACTAATGTTATTTCTAAATGTAACCATTAACCTTTGACGGTGAGTGTTTGAGCTAGTGCATAAGTGTCTCAGTAAGTCTGTTGATTGTGTGTTACAATGTTTGAGTGGGTCTATCTGTGGGTGTGTGAATGTCTGAGTAGGTCTGTGAGTGAGTACATGAGTCTCTGAGGGGGTCTATGAGTGAGTCTATGAGTCTCTGAGTGGGTCTATGGCTGAATGTGTGAGTGTCTGAGTGGGTTTGTGAGTCGGTGCATGAGTGTTCTGAGTGGGTCTATGAGTTGATGTGTGAGTCTCTGACTGAATCAGTGAGTGGGTGCATGCGTGTCTTTGAAGTTCTGTGAGTGGCTGGATGAGTCTCTGAGTGAGTCAGTCAGTGGGCGGGTGTCTGAGTAGGTCTGTGAGTGGTTGTGTGAGTCTCTAAATGGGTTTGTGAATGGGAAGATGATTGTCTGATTGGGACTGTGAGTGGCTGGATGAGTGTCTGATTGAGTCTCTGAGAGCATGCAAGAGTCTGTGAGTGGGTGTGTTAATGTCTGAGTGGATCTGTGCATAGGTGCATTAGTCTCTAAGTGGGTCTGTGAATGGGAACACAAGTGTCTGAGTGGGTCTGTGAGTGGGTGGATGAGTGTCTTAGTGGATCTGTGAGAGCATGCAAGAGTGGGTCTGTAAGTAGGTGAGTGAATGTCTGAGTGACTCTGTGAGTAGGTGAATGAGTGTCTCAGTGGATTTGTAAGTGGGTGTGTTAGTCTTTGAGTGGTTCCGTGAATGGATGTATGAGTGTGTGAATGGTGTGTGAGTGAGTCTGAGTGGGTCTGTGAGTGTGTGTGAGTGTGTCTGTCAGTCAGTGCATGATAAAAAGAGCAGATGGGCACACAGGAGCAGGTCTTCATGCCAGCGCCCCATGGCGGTCCTCCTGTCCAGCTTGCCTGCAGTCCGCTACCCTCTACTGCTTTCAGCTTGGTGCCTTCTCTGCATGTTTTCTGCAAATTTTTCTACCTCTTCTCTCCTCACTCCTGCCCTCTATTTAGCTTCTTTCTGCTTGTTATTTTGTCTCTTTCTGGTTTTCTGTGAGTCAAATCTGAGACTAACTATAACATCCCTGTAACCTTTGGTTTTTTTAACTGAATTTCTAAGGTTTTTTAAAATTCTATTTCCTAACTATAACATCACCGTTTGTTTCAGTGAATTTAGATTTTCTTTAGATTTTGTTTTCTAACTGTAACCTGTAAACTTTGAGAATGGGTGTGTGAGTAGCTGTATAAGCCAGTGAGTTGCTGCAGGAGTGGTTGTATGAGTCTTTGAGTGGGTGTCTGAGTGGCTATATGGGTCTGTGTGTAGATGTGTGAGCAGATGTATGGGTCTGTGAGTAGGAGTGTGAGTGCCGGTGCAGATCTTTGAGTGGGTATGTGAGTGCCTTTTTGGGTTGGTAACTGGGTTTGTGAGTGGTACTATGGGTCTGTGAGTGGGCATGTGACTGGCTGTGTAGGCCTGTGAGTGGGTGTATCAGTGCCTATGTGTGTCTGAGATTGGGGGTGTGAGTGGTGCTATAGTCTGTGAGGGGTTGTGGGAGTGCCAGTGTGGGTCTGTGACTGGGTCTGGGAGGGGTGCTATGGGTCTATGAGTGGGTGTGAGTTTCTCGGTGGGTCTGTGAGTGGGTGTCTGAGTGCCTGTGAGTCTGTGAGTCGGTGTGTAAGTGGTGCTAATGGTCTGTTAGTGGGTGTGTGAGTGTCTGTGTGGGTCTGTGAGTGGATGTGTGAGTGCCTGTGTGGGTCTGTGAGAGGGTGTGTGAGTGGCTATGTGGGTCTGTGAGTGAGTGTCTGAGTGCCTGTGTGCATCTGAGTGGATGTGTGAGTGGTGCTACGGGTTTTGGGCATTTGCATACTTAGGGTACTCAAAAGGGAGAACCATGGACTCTGCTCTCACCAGGAGACAATAAGAAAGAAACCATTGGTCCCAGTATACCCCATATCAAATTGTATCAAATTGCGCTCCTTTGGATCTATGATGCATTCACCTCCAGTAAGGTTCCAGATTGGTTTTTAATGAGGAATGGGAGAGGAAACACATATGTTTTGCCTTCACCAAGCCCAAGAAGGTATGAACGTCTGTGCTTTACTGAAATGGAGCTTCAACCGGGGCCCCTACTATGCTTATATTGTAAGTACTTCCCGTTGAGGTTTAAGTTCTGTGATAGCCAACCAGGGCCAGATTGGAACCTATTTTTTTCCCAGAAGAGTCCCCATCTTTGCTGAAAATGTCTCCCCAATTAGAGTACTTTCATCTGGTTAATTAGTAAGTCCTGCCTTGTTGAGTAAATGTTTCGTACCTATTCTGCACTACAGGTGCTGATAGGACAACAAGGTAATGTTTCCAGTGAACTTGTATGCATGTAACTTTGGCAGTGTGATTGTTCCTCGAGCGTCTTCATCCACAAATAAGTGATAACGTGAATCCTGATCAAGAGAAGACAACAAGACTACAAAGAGGTGAAACTCCACTAAATAAAGGTGCTTCCTCTTAACTAAATGAAATAAGTGCTTCTTTGTTTGGGGGAGATGTTCTCGTATTCCTCTGTATCAATAACGCGTCACTAAAATGGCTTTAAATCTGCTTGAGGGGCTTTTCTTAAGCTGTCCATCAATGTGGGGAAATGAGGAAGACCTTTTCATACTAATAAGGAAAATGGGGAGGGGGCTGATTTCGGCCCCGGGGACCTCATACACTGGGGCCTGGCCACAATAGAATGAAGGGGGGACTGTGCAGCCTCCTTCCCCGAGCCTATCTCATCCCCTGGGACCCGATCCCCCAAGGCCTGGGCACAATTAAAAGGGGGAGGGGACTGCGTCGCCTGCTCCTGGGGCCAATTTTGGCCTCGGGGACCCCATCACCCGGGCCTGCCTGAAATTGAATGGAGGAGGGAGGCTGCATGGCCCTCTCCCTAGGACAATTTTGGCCCAGGCGATCACCTCCCCCAGGGCCCAGCAATGTCTCCCTGGGTGCCCTGGTTCCACCCAGGGAACCCAGTGTGCTATGGGACTGCAAGGGACACCTCAAGGCCCCCAAGGTCCCAGCTGGCTCCCCACCTCCTGTGGGAGCAGGCATTGCACTTCCACACAGGAAGCTGCTAAACATGCAGCTCTCTGTGTGTGAGAGCAATAGTTTCATCTTTCCCTCCCCACATGTCTGTGGGTAGGGAAAGAGATGAAACCTTTGCTGCCAGCAAGCGGACCACTTTGACAGCTCCTGCTTGCAGGAAGCAGTGTGTTTGCTTTTGCTTCTCCCACCAAGCAAAGGCAAACAGCTATGGGGACCCTATGACATTCCTGTATGTCCCAGCGGTCCACAGGACCATATATGGCTCCAGGAGGGGGGCCACGCGGTCTCCCCTTTCTTGTGCATGCGGCGGCCTCTTGGGTGTGGTGCTTCCAGGGGCCATATATGGCCCAGGAGGGGGGCACCGTGGCCCCCTCCATTTTTAAAAAGTATATGGCCCCAGGGGGGTGGTGGTCTCCAGGGTCGGGGGAGGGGGTCTGCTTGGCACCCCATCAATATATCAGTTTAAATCCCCGGGGAGGTGGTGGTCCTGGAGCCCAGAGGTTCAACTCAGACCTCCCATCTATTTTGACATTTAAGCCCCGGCAAGGTGGTGGAACCCAGGGCCTGGGGGGCTCTGTGCAGCTCCCCCGCATTCATATAAACATAAGCCTGGTCCCCGGGGTATAAAAGTGCCCTTGAAGGGGAGCCTTGTGTGCCTCCTCCTTTAATTTTTCAAACTCTGCATGCCGCCGGGACCTGGCCCACCTGGGGGCAATATTGAAAGCAAGCGTGGAAGACCGTGTTTTTCTTTTTTTAATTCACAGTGAAATCCTCTAATAATTAACGAAAATCTCAGATTTTTTTAAAATGCTTTTTTACCCTGGCAGAGTCTCTCTGGGACCCCAGGAACAAGGATAAAGGTTCGGGTATTCCTACCATGCCCCGTTTTCTTTTTTTCCAGTTTTTGTTGGGAATCATGCTGAAGCCGAGTCCCAAGATTGCTGCCAACACTTCCTGGTTGACGTATTGGAAGCCAATCAGAGATCTGCAGACCTCTGCACGAGATTGTAATTATTCACAAATTATTCAAGGCCGTAGTTATACAAATTGTCCTATAATATCTTGCAAACTACTGAACAGATTTACACCAAATAAAAAAAAAGCATGATCTGTGCACCAAAAGCTAGCTTTCTGCCAAATTTGGTGTAATTCCATTCAGTGTTTTGGGTTGCAGGCATGTCCAAAGAGTCTAGGGGAATTATCATGGAAAACACACTTTTATTTGATATTTGATAATATATACATACACTTACCTGGCATATATATACTTAAATTTTCGCTGTAAAGCATGCATGGTAAAGGCATATGAGTGGTAAAGATTTGCTTGTTAAAGGCATGCGTCGTAAAGGCATTTGCATCGTAATGGATGCTCTGTAAATGTATTGCGTGATTTTGGCCGCGTTGTTAAGGATGTTTCTTGAAACAAATGCGCCTGCAAGTGCTATTCAACATCCCATGGAGCGGGTGAGATTTTTTTACTGCATATGTTGTAAAACAAATATCTGTGAGAGTTTTTTTAACCAAAAATAAACATGTATTTTTTGCTGTTCCCAAAGAAATGTATGTCTGAGATAGCAAAGAGATAGCAAAGCTGGCTGGGAACCAACATAGGGCAACTACAGAGACTATAACTTGACAACCAATTGCGCAGTGTCAGGTGCCAGTAGTTCTGTGTATCATTTTATTTCGCAATTGAATTCTGGAACAGTTTAATGTGTACATTATAAACACAAAAAACATGTTCCTGAATGGAAACACAAAATTGGACTGACAATCTCAGAGCTGTACTAATGTTTTTCATGTCATAAAGTATTACTTAAGGTAATGCACACATGCCTGTGAAACGTCACCCTTAGGCATAATGCACACAGAAATGCCACAAATATATCTAAGGAAGAAATTGCATCTAAAATGTCATTGTTTGTTCTCACTTATTGCGTTTGAAA
Source organism: Triturus cristatus (assembly GCF_964204655.1). NCBI lineage: Eukaryota > Metazoa > Chordata > Amphibia > Caudata > Salamandridae > Triturus > Triturus cristatus. The sequence continues at coordinate 85,737,455 of NC_140580.1, read as the reverse complement.
CCTTCTGATTCGAACTAAATGTAGACTGAAACAAATGATTCAATAAAGTCACTGTTTACCTCCTGAAGCCCCCAGAGCAAAACCCTTCCATTAGACCAGGTATTTTCTTTCTTCTTTGTATGACCTGTGCAGTGCCACAGTGAAGTAAAGTCACAGAAAGGGTGTGCTAGGACCACAGCCCAAGACTGGCAGGTCCTGCATGGAGGTCCGGATTGATCATTCAAGTGAATGAACCCACAAAACACACAATATACTCGAGGGGATTGAAGCCAAAACTTAGAGGAAAGTTCCTGTTTCAAAGAACCAAGCCTTGCCTGCCCGCCAAAGGCTTCATGTCGAATGGGAATTAATGGGCGCACCAGAGTATCAATGCTGCCCAGCATAGAAGATCAAACTTTTGGATATGTTGCAATATGAAATTTCAACTTTAGTCACAAGCAATTAGAACTATTATCTGGCTTTTTAGGTTTGCATACGTCTAAAAGAAAGATGAGAAAACACTGTATTACAATTGCCTATTCAAATATACTCCAAAACAGAGCAACATTCATATAGGCTCTTAGTGAATCTTTGGCAGATTGACATTCTCTGCTATTTGAATTATATACTTATCTCCATATCTCATTAAGGTATTACAAAACAATATATGCTCAATTAGTGTATCCATTGAGGCACATTGTTTACACATTGTTTGGCCATAGAAATTCCCTTCCTTTTGTCACTGTTAACTAGAGAAGAGAGGCTTCCCAAGCTAAGCAACATAAATAATGTTTTAGTCAGGAGGGAATTCATCAAAACAATATAAATGAGTGACAAGCTACAATTTTAGCACAATGAACAATGGCATGGGTATGACCTCGTCTGTCCATACCCATGCCACTTAGGGCTGTAAATGAAACAGACAAAAGGCTCCTCGTGGGAATCCTCCCATCACCTTTTGTATGTTTCATGTACAGACCTAAGTGGCATGGGTATGCCTAGACATGGGTCCCATGCTTACTGTGTCGCTGGAACCAAGCTGTACCCGGCTGATGAGCCCATAACTAGAGTGAAACCGGCCCTGGGTGGCTTGTTTTCCAGTTCAGGGAGGACCTGGCTTGGCAGTTTGGGTTGAACTGTTCCCATTGTAGTAAGGCTAAGACTGATTTGCAATTGCTAGGTCCAAAGTGAGGTGGCATGGTGAGCAAAAGAACAATGAGTTTGAGTACTACCTGAGTGATTGCCAGTGGTTAGATGTATTGCAAGCAGCCTCTCATCAGTTTTTGTGTGTTTCATGTACCACCTTAAGTGGCATCGGAATACCCAGACGTGTGTACCATGCTCACTGTGTCACTGAAACCAAGCTGTAGCCGGTTGATGAGCCCATAACTAGGGTCAAACCAGTCCTGGGTTCAGTGTGCTCTGGTTCAGGGAGAACCTAGCTTGGCACTTCGAGCTGGTCTGTTCACACTGGAACTGGCTCAAGACTGATTTGCATATAGCTGGATCCAAACTAAGGTGGCATGGTGAGCAAAAGAACGATGGGTTGGAGTGCTACCGCGAGCTATTGCCAGTGGTTAGACTTATTGCAAGCAGTCTCCCATCACCTTTTGTGTGTTTCATTCATAAAGAATTCACAGTGCTGAGATCTAGTCTAAAGGATTTAGGATTCAATAATGGTCTTTTTGATCTTTCGACTATGAAAATCCGAAAAGGTTAGATTTCAAGCATATCTCCATTCTTAAGATCTCAGAGCATATCTTGATAATCACTATCTCTCTCAATGGATGCCCATGAAACTGAGGAATAATCTAACTATCGATTGTTACCAACATGTAGGCCTTCTTTTTACAAATACTAGTTGCGAGTTCAAATGTTGACCAATATTGGGCTTTCGTGCAAGTGATTAAAAGATTATTTTCTATGTTGTGCTATGTTTATTGTTTGTTGCATATCTTGTTTGTTTTGCCTGTCCTATTTTCAAGGGAAACCTTGATGTTTTATGTTGGTCAAATTTTATTGTTCATTCTTTTCTCAGTTACTTCTTGAATAATTCATATAATCTCAATGTTACCCCTAAATGTGAAAGGTCAAAGACATGCAGTGAAATACAAGAACACATTAGACACATTGCTGATATTTGTTTCCTTCAAGAGATATATTAATGATGAGATCCTAACAGATATGAATAAAAACTGAGTTGGGAGTATTGCATCCTCTTCATCCATTGGTAAGAAAAATATAGTTAGATGGACTGCAACTAACAAATTACAATTGAACATTTTATTTTAATGCAAATAGATTTATGAAATTATAAGCTAATTATCTCTGTACCAAAAAAGATAGAATTCTAATTCATGCTATTTATGGGAAAAATGGCATGATAGATTTATCTATTACAGATATTATCAAACTATTTCAATAATGTTAGTCCTCTTTATACAGTACCAGAAGCAATTGGTACTAACTTTATAGATTCTTTTTGAACTTTTGAAACCTTTCTGTTATTTCACAATCCAGTCAATGTAACCTAGACTCATCTATAACTGTTGATGAAGTCAGTACTGCTATTAATTCTCCTTCAATGAATTTTTCAAAACCCTTTCTACTCAGCTTGCATCATATTTATTTCAATTCTTTACTGAATTTCATAAAACTAGTTATACATAAGAATCAGTGATAATTGTTTACCTAAACCTGACACTTTAGTATCCACTTATCATTCTATTTCACTAATAAATCAAGAATGTAAAAACATCCACTTATACTGCTGATGTCCTTTTATTTATTAGTAACCCAGACACCACTATTCCAACGACTAGTTCTACAATTAATACATGATCATGCTATAGCTTCTGGGTACACTCTAAATTTTAGCAAGATAGTGTTGCCCCTCTAAATATTCATTGTGCTTTTGATATGTTAAACAATACAAACAATATATGGCAAAAGGAGAAAATTAAATATCTCGGCATTTTTCATCAAGAAGAAGTAAAGACTTTATTGCATGATTAATTAAAACCTTTGCAACATGAGTACAATGGCATTGAGTCCAAATTTACATATTTCATAAAAGGTTGCCTTTTTGTAAAATACATACATAAAACAAATGGAGATTAAAAATCCTTGGAACTTGAAAAGGTGGCTTTGTATCCAAATTTGCATATTTCGAAAGCGATGGTGCTACTTTATAAAATACATGCATAAATACAATAAATGAAACTGAGCAGTTAGAAAAGTTGCACAAGTATAGGCCTAGTTAAGTGATAGGGTGATAGGTTTGGGTAAAGAAGTTTGTGCTCTGTCTAGACACCTGGGCTCCCTAACCTGATGGTGTCAGCTTGGTCATGTTTAATAATCTCAAGAACGGGGGGGTGGTGCCTTCAAGCGAGTACGCTCAAACAGCAGGAGATTAAGGGGCCCAGTGTTGAATTAATCACTTCTCGGCCCTTCACCTACGTGACCCAGGGCCTCTATCTTTCTTGAGAAACTGTAAATAAATTTGACCGAAGCATAGTTTAACATTATATTGGATGAGTCAAAACAGGCCGCCACTGCTTCCCTACAGGATCTTGTTCCCTTAGCGATCCACCCCCTTCGTAACAGAGCTCTCTTACCCTCTAGGAGGGTGGGGCACAGGCACAGTACATGTATTAGGTAGTCTTTTTGCTGTTGGCAGAGCCAGCACGTTATTCACCCCTTTTCCAAGCTGGAAGATGACTTGGGATAGGGATTACCCCCATTCTCAGCTTCATGAACTGTGCCTTTGTCCTTTCATTGTGAGGATTGTTTAAGTAGTACTGTGGTTTCAAGTATTTATTGGTGCACAATTTCATCCAGCCGTGTTTCCGTGCAGACCTTATCTTCTGTTAGTGAAAGCCGTTTTGTGCTGATTTTTGCCACCCTTTTGAATTCCTGATGGCTGATAGTTAGGTCCCAAGTAGTTATTTAGCCAAGCGTGCTCAGGGTTTGAGTCAGATAGCACTTTCTTGCCAACCTTTGTTTGTAGCCAGTTAAGTCCATGAGTGGCGGCCCAGAGTGCCTTCCTTTGTGGCCCTTAGCTTGTGACATCTTATTGCAAAGGCCGCCTTATGTGCTAGTGCTGGAGCAGAGTTTTCTGTTGAAAATCTATTGGGTTTTTAAGCTCCGGTTTGTCTATATGTCGAAATTAAAATTATTAATTCATAATTACTAATTATTTGTTTTGTGTAAATGTTCTGATTAACCAATACGTATTAACAAGAGAAAACTACACGTGGGGATGCATTTGTGTTGTTTACTAATAATGTGCATGTTTTATTAATAAATGTTGCTGAGTGCTGTTTATTTTAAGCACAAAAATGCTTTTTAAATGTCGTGTACTAATGCTTTTCTGTGTTTGCAAAGGCTAGATAATTACATACACATAAGGGTATTAGTGGGGTTAACACTGTTTAATCACTATGCTGTGGTAACGTTGTTTTTGTCTCTTTTAATTAAGATGATACGTTTTGGCCTAGTAAAAAATGGCTACCGTTTAAAGCCTGCGTTTGGGTAGTCGAACTCTGATGAGAAGGCCTTGCTGAACATGGTCGAGAGTCATCTGACCACAGTCTTCGCCTTGTTAAAAAAGTTTTCCGTGAGGACAGCAGCTCTGGGCGGACATCCAAATGTCCTTGGAAGACAAAGGAGCCTCAATGAACATTGTGATCACCATGCTGGTTCCGAGGAAATATGAATATGAAAAAGAAACATTTCAAGATTTAGTTCCGTCTTCCGTCTTTTTATTTTTGTGATTTTTCTGAGCGGAGATTTTCCAAATGTAGCGATGCTACATCCTTTCCTGCTCGCTTTGCTCAGCGGTTCAGCGGATATCGAAAACATTTTATGTTGCCTTCTATTGTTTAATTCATTATAAATATTGTTAGCTTAGAGAGGGTTCGTTCGTTGCATTTTGGATTCTGAGGCCACTTCTTTCCGAACTTGCGTTGTTGAGGATCGATGCTGTGAGGACGGTGACCTAAGAGACTTCTATTGAGAGACCTGTCCTGATGACCCATTTATGACATTTAGCTAGAATAGGTAACTATGAGAATAATGATTTTATTTTGATTGCCTTTCCATTTGAACTAATTTAGATAAAGAATCATAATTTTAAAATACAGTGTTGGTTATTATTTCTTGTCAATTATTGAGTACTCTATTTTGATTATTGTTGATTATTATTGGTTAAATCATGACTCGAGACAGTGTCAATTAGGTCTTATCGACCATAGTGTGGATGTAGGGTGTTTAGAAGGTTTTCTTTCCACAGGTTCAGTGCTAATAGAGTAATCTGAGTGTATGTTAGTGAAATGGGCCCAGGCGTATGATGAGTGTATGTGCGTGTATCTGTGAATTTACTCTATCCGTGGAAGTAGGGAGAATTTGTACACCCCAATCTGCACCAATTTCCTGGTAGCAGAATTTGATGGTTATTTATGATTGTCTCGATCTGATTAGATTGCTTGTACATTGGCTTTTGATGTATTGATTATTGATTGATGTTGGTATATGTACTAATACTATATGTTGAAATCGTCATGTTGAGTTTTATGTAGTGCTTCTGGAATTTGGGAGCTGGTAGCAGTTCCGTAGTAGGGCAGAGGGAAGTATATGCTGCTCTCGGGAAAGACGGGATTGTTGGTCCTGTACGTATGCAGGGAAAAAAAACGTGTGACAATTGAAGTTGTGCGTCACATTGTCCGTGTTCGGAATTAGTGACATCGTTGTGTGTTACTATTAGAAATATTTCTGGTATAAAAGGAGTGTGTATGGTAGCGAAGGTTATCTGTGAAACTCTGGTCTTAAGTCCCAGGGATCCGTAAGGTTCACCGTTAAAGCTTATCGCGGGAGGAGTAATAGGTATTCTCTGAGCTTGTCTGAAGGACTGGGCAGAAGAAAACACTGCTTGGTTAATGTATGTTATAATTCTGTAGTGGAGCAGATTGTTCGCTGTTCTCGGGAAAAGCAGGATTCTGTGTGTATGTACTACATTTTCTTGTATGAATGTGCGTGAATGCTCATATGTTTAGTTGATTGTAATACTCTTTGGAGCAGTCCTAGAGGAAACAGTTAATGAATGCATGTTAGAAGGGCAGAGTAGAGGGATGTGCTACTGTGTCAACGGTATTCTTGTGAAATAGATTTTCTTTACTATTCTTTGGTTAGCGAAGCAGACAATGGAGATGTTTATATGTTGTAACTAATAGATTTTGTAGAATCTGACACGAAGTCTACTGAGAAGTTTTGTAAAGGAGGGGTAGACGACTGACAGGAGACAGGAGCAGGAGAGACTGCAGCGACTGCTGACGTCAAACAGACCACGCTCTAATTGGATATTAGATCAGAACAGTGCTCGTGCTGAGATTGGTGCGTTGGTGTGAGCCGCGCAAGGATTGGAAAGAGTCACCTTATACTCTTGTGACGTAGACGCTCCAGGATTGGTGCGTTAGTGTGAGTCGCGCTGTTATTGGATAAAAACATCGTACTATTGAGTTGTATTACGGAAGGGATTAGAAAAGTTTGGTAAAAGCTAAAATGTATTACCAAGAAGAGAAAAAGAAAAAATCTTTGTTCAGAAAGATTAAAAATTGGTTCGACAAGGATAAAGATGTTAAAACGAGAGAAGGTGAATTGTTACCTCCATCGAAAACGCCTGCATCCTTCATGGCTGCGAGATATGGGTATCATACCTGTATATGGTTGGAGAATTGGGTTAGGTATACTAAAGAAGATGGTGTTCTAGCATTTCCAGAACATGGTTCATTTAATTTGGCCGTGTTGAAAAATTTGCGGGAAAAGATGTTGTGTCTTGACCCAAGACCAAGTCCGACACAGTTTGAGGCTTTAGTGGAATGGGAAGAGGAAGTACATGAGCGAGAAAAACAGAGGTCTGGAGGAAATTACAGATACATGTTTGGGAGGAGACATGATCGTGAAACTCATCAAGATAGAATGAAGAGATGGCGAAATGCTAGTATGTCAGAGGGATTATACCCTATGAGAACAATTGAAGAGAAGGGTACAGAAAGGGTTCCTGAGGCAGAAGTGAGAAGATATGGAGTTAATGAGTATGAGGATGAAGTCTTGAATGACATGATTTACAAAAGACCACCTCCATATAGACCAGAACCAGAAGAGAGCACACCAGTTGTTTCTCCGATAAGAGATACATTGTGTATCATTGAGACAGAAAATGTGACACCTGAGTTAAGAAGTGGTAATCCTTTCAGGGAAAGAGAGAATAGAAGCGGTGGCGAAAACTCGAGAGAATTGGCCAGAACTACATCGGAGTTGACTGAAAAGATTAGAGAGCTGACAAAGAATCCAGAAGCTGTTACGGTGCCTGTAACCATAGGTCCGGTTATGCCTGTTTTTGATAAGCAGAGGACGGGTGAAAATAATTTGGTGATTCCATATGTTGGGAATAGATTGACAAGTTTGGCTGGTCCTTCAGGAGATTCAGGAAAAAGGACAGAAAATGATGATTTGAGACAATCCAGACATGAGTCATGTAGTGAAGGATTAGAGATACAGTCTAATTCAAGATTGGATGCTAATGAAGCTAGTTGTTCAGGGATGCCGATTTTAGAACCGCAGAAGAAAGTGGTTCCAGTGAGAAAATCTACTGAAATAACAGCTGAAGATGTGAATGAATGGATGAAAGTTCTTCAAAAGAGGGATAAAGATTCACAGGCAATTGATGTGGCTAGGTTACGTGTAGAATTAGAAGAGCTTGTTGCAGGGACAGTTCCTACAGAAATTCTAAAAAATCATCATGATGGTGAATTGTTATTTATGTGTAAAAATATCACTTGGAGAGCTAAAAATACACATGACAGATTAAGAGCAATAGCGAATGAGCACGGAGTTGACATGGATAAAGTGAAAGCTTTGCAGAAGTCTTACAGGATGGATTTCACAGATAAAGAAATTGAAAATCTGAATGGTGTTGATAGAACAGGACAGATTAAAGAGATGATCGCTTTATTGCGAAAATGGGGTGATGTTGAGAAGTGGAAGGATAGGTGGTACAAGAAAAGAGAAGAATCAGGGGATAGGACTTATTCAGCATTTCCTGTGAGAGAAAAAGAGAAAACAGTGGATGCTTATCCTATGAGAGAAATACCTGGAGGAGGATATGTACATGTTCCTTGGACCAGACAGGATATTTTATCATTTACGAATGATTTCCCTCGACTGAGAGAAAAGCCCGTCGAGTGGTATAGGCAGGTAGACAGGTTTGTGAAATTGTCAAAAGTGCTGTGGATTGACCTGAATAGTCTGTTTGATATAATTGTTCCAGCATATTTGTGGGCTGAGTGTAAAATAGTTGTAAGTTGGCCTACTGAGGAATATCCAAGAGATCAAAGAACAGGAGCACCAGATCCAGAGGTAATGAGAAATTATGAGCAGGTGATCGTATACCTGAAAAATAAAGTACCTCCAAAAGAGACAGACTGGGTTAAAATAGATCGAACACATCAGGAAGCAAAAGAATCGGTTCATGCTTTTTATGAGAGGCTGATACTGGCTTTTAAACAATTCAGTGGGGATGAACACCTGGGTGACAAGGATTTGAGTCATTTTGTATACAGATTTGTATATGGCCTGAGACCTGAGATTAGTGAGAGAATTCGTGAGCATACAGTGGATTGGCAGAGTAAGAAAATAGATGAGATTTTGAGACATGCAAAATACTTCAGTGATGAAATTGAAGCAAAACAGAGAAAGCTGAAGGAGAAAGCAATGTGGGCACAAGTGAAAGTTGCGGAAAGACAGGAAGCACAGTTAGTGGAACAGGCGAATAATGCAGGAAATAATCCAGGGAATAGACCTAGATATGCAGGGAAAGGAAAGGGGAATCTTGAGGAAGCCAAGAAAAAGTTCCCGTGTCACAACTGTGGCCAGCTGGGACATTGGAGATCTGAATGTACCAATCCACCATTAGCGAATAATGAGAGTAAATCCTTAAATCAACAGGTGCAGAACGAAGGGAATAATCGACAGCAGCAACAATCTTCTGTTGTGAAACAGCAGAGTCAAGAGCCAAAACCGCCCTTGCCGCAGAATAGAGGATCACAAAAGTATAATAAGGATTCGGGATTCTACAATGATGAGCAGGTAAACAAACCAAGGCGTTCTAACCAGGTACAGCAGTACTTGTTAAAGAATGAAGGGAGTGAGTCTGAAGGTGATTATTGACGGTGCCGAAGAGAGGAGGAAGAGTGCATACTTGGTGCAACTCTAGAAATAGACCAGGCAGGACCATTTGTGGATGGAAAAATAAATGAAGAAGGTGTTACTTTTTTAGTAGACACAGGTGCGACAAGATCAACTGTCAGGTCAACAGATATTAGAAATCTTCCTCTCTCGGATGAAGCAATCCAAGTAGTTGGTGTAGCCAATACACAAATCAAGACACGTCTTACTGAACCAGTAAGAGTACAAATAGGGAAATTTTCAGACATGCACAGATTTATTGTCTGTGACACTAGTCCAGTGAACCTGTTAGGTAGGGATTTGTTATGTAAGATGAATTGTACAATTTTTTGTACACCGGATGGAATAGCTTTTGAAACACCAGATGAGGATGTTTGGTACCGAGTGACTCTAGAAAATAGAGAGAGTGAGTTAATTGGTGCATATGCTGTGTTTGATCCGGAGGATTTGCCTCGAGAGCTGAGAGACACAGTGAAAAAGACAGTTTGGGATTTTACTGGAGAGGATGTGGGATTGATGAATAATGTAGATCCTGTGAAAATTGCAGTGAAAGAGGGAATTACTTATCCTAACATTCCTCAGTACAAAATGACACCAGAAATAATTGAGGGAATAACTCCTATAATTGAGAAAATGATTCAGCAAGGAGTTTTGAGAGAATTATTGAGTAGCCCGTGTAACTCACCGATAATGGGGCTAAAGAAACCTAATGGGAAATTCAGGATTGTACAGGATTTGAGAAAAGTTAATCAAATTGTGGTGGCATGTTGTCCTATTGTGCCAAATCCGTCAGTGATTTTGTATCAGATTCCACATGATGCTGAGTGGTACACAGTGATTGATTTGTGTCATGCTTTCTTTTCAATTCCATTGCATCATGACAGCCAGCCGATTTTTGCATTTAGGTTTGGCCAGCGTATTTTAGCATGGTGTCGTATCCCACAGGGGTATACGGAGAGTCCTTCGATATTCAATCAGTTATTGAAAAAATCATTGGAGAGTTTGATCATGCCTGAAAATTCAGTACTAGTGCAATATATTGATGACCTACTTGTGGCATCAAAGACACGTGAAGCTTGTGAAGTAGATACCATAGCTTTACTGAATCATCTGGCAGATGGAGGGTTAAAGGTATCTCCAGCTAAATTGCAATTTTGCAAGAAAGAGGTGCATTATCTTGGACACAATATTGAAAAAGGTCTGAGAAAGGTGACTGATGACAGGATTAGAATTATCAGAGAAATGAAAGCCCCAAAGACCCAGAGGGAAGTGAGAATGTTCCTGGGAATGGTGGGTTATTGTCGTCAGTGGATAATTAATTTCTCGCTGATAGCAAAGCCACTAATTAAGCTGACAAAAAGTGAGATGACAGATCCATTGGAACTAGATGGAGAACAAATGGCAGCATTTGAGGAGCTGAAGAGCAGAATGTGTGAAGCCCCTGCTTTGGGTATGCCAGACTATGAGAAAGAGTTTGAATTGTACTTTAGTGAGAGAAATGGATGTGCACTTTCAGTGTTAATCCAGAAGCATGGATTACTGAGAAGGCCTATTGCGTACTTCTCATCGACACTTGACCCTGTAGCTGTGGGTTTACCAGGTTTTCTGAAATCTGTGGCTGCAACACGCAGAAGTCTGGAACAAAGTGAGGGAATTATAATGGGATATCCTGTAAGGGTATTTGTACCTCATAATGTGGCAATTCTTTTGACAAGAAGCAGAACTCAGTACATGTCACATAGTCGGCTGACTAAATATGAGAAAGTCATTCTGGGAGCATCAAATGTGACTCTGGAGAGATGTGTGAATGTGAATCCAGCGACATTGTTGCCGGATATTGAAAATGTGGGTGTGAAGACAGAAGATGATCACAATTGTTTGGATGTGTTGGATTACTGTACAAAACCGAGACCAGACATAAGGGATCTTCCCTTACTTGAGAGTGATCATGTGCTGTTTGTAGATGGATCATGCCTGAGGAATGATGAGGGTGTGCTGAGTGCAGCATATGCAGTGTGCAAGGTTTCAGAAGTGATGGAAGCGTCATCATTAAAGGGAGTGAAATCCGCACAAGTTGCAGAATTGGTGGCATTGACGAAAGCTTGTGAAATTGGGAAAGATCTGAGAGTGACTGTGATGACTGATAGTCAGTATGGATTTGGAGTTGTGCATGATTTTGGCCAACTTTGGCTACAGAGAGGTTTCTTGACGTCGAGTGGGACTCCAATAAAGAATGCTGAAGTGATTGGGAAATTGCTTGAGGCGATACAGCTGCCTAAAGAATTAGCAGTTGTGAAATGTGCTGCTCATGGACAAGGAGATGATTTTGTAACTGTTGGCAATAGATTTGCTAACGACATTGCACAATATTGTGCTAAGAACAATCACTCGATTAATAGGGAACGAGAAGGGGAAATGTCTTTTTGTTCTGTGATGTTTACTAATGTCCTAGAAACGTGGGATGAAGTGAAACAGTTGCAGAATGAGGCAGGAAAGGAAGAAAAGAAAGACTGGATCAAGGCAGGTTGTGCCCCAAGAGAAACAGACCATGTTTGGGTCTATAGAGATTGCAGACCAGTCATGCCTAATTCCATGTTGTCGACAATGGCAAGGATGTATCATGTATCTCACTAAAAGTGATGAAATGCTGCTGTCCTAAAAAGCAAAATCAGTGTGTGTAAAAAGAAGGGAGGCAAAAGAAATCTTTTCTTTTAAAGACGAGAACCCTCACTCACCCGAGGGTGACATGCTTCATCACTGTAACCGCAAGGTATGCAGTGTGGGCTACAACTCTCAAAAAGAGATAAGAGAGGAGCGTGAGGTGTTTTAATGGGGATACCAAAGTTGGCAGGGGGAGTAAGGGGCAGAGTGTGAATTTAAACAAAATGTGAGTAAGTAAAACTAGCTACAGGGTAACAAAGTCAAATTTAATAGTAGTTCCCATCAGCTAGAGTTAAAATGAGGTTATCTAGGATTGACAAAATATCCTAGTTATTGGTGGTCGACATGTTTCTGCCAGATGACTATTTGTTCGCGGCATTCATCAGGACCTCTCAATATTATCACTCTGCTCGTATAACCAAAATAAATAAATTACAGACCATACTCATTGGTAAGGTGTAAATGACAAAAGGACCAGCTGCAGTCCGGTCCAGTGTCTCTGGAAAAAGATAGTTGATAAATTCAGTATCATTTCCAAAACATTAAGGTCAACCTCCACACACCAAAATAAACACCACACACGTGATATGTGTTGCACACGTGATTAAAAAAAGGGGGGAAAAACAAACATCATTCAGGTAAGTCGATGTATTGTGTGAACTCACCTAGGGGTAATGTTAGTTTACCTCTACCTTGCGAAGAATGATGCTACAGAGCACAGATTACTAGAAAGATAAAAGACCGGTTCAGTATGGTTCTCCCATGTTACACAAAATGGACATATAAACTGATAGACTAGTTTTGCTGTCATTAGATGTCGTTATGACAAGCACAATCTATTATTTACACAGTACACAGTATTCAGGACAATAATAAAAAAGTAAAGACTTTATTAACCACATGTCCCAAAAACGAGTAACTCACAGTCACTACATAGTCACGTGTAGCTGTTGGGGTGTAGAACATGTATTAAATGCTATCAGCAATGTAGAGAGATTTAGTATGTTCTGCACATAGCCAGATCAGTTTATTCTGGTCTAGTGCTAATAAAAATGAATTATACAACAAGCAAAATCAATTAAAATCGTCAGTATGCAATATTACACCTGATAACCCAAGCATCCCAAAGAAGCGAGTAGGTCAATAGCGCTACACGCGGACATCCAGCTCTAAAGATTATAAGGCATGCGTTCACTGGTATTGGCTTAGTCAGTCAAAAAATGCACAAATAGGGTCAATAATCACTCTATCTAGACAGCGCACAAGCCATCAGCAGATTGCCCACACTCGCTCACTCCAGTACCTTCAGTTAATCTGTGTCGTCCTTATTCAGAGCACCAACCGAAGGGGGAGAGACCGCGCGTCTCACAATGTTTTTAAATCAACCCATGCACCTTCATTAATGCGTCTACCCGGAAGTGGAACAATTAACGTCCGGGTTGGAAGGGATCATGGGAAATGTAGTATTAGTCGTAGAGCTAGAAGTGGATTACGCTATACATGATCGGAATACAACAGTGTACGCCGTTTTTTGAACTTGGAAAATACAGAAGCCAATCCAGGCACACTGAAAGTAAATAATGTGTCCACAATGCAGTATAATGATTGATTTGTCATAAACGGAACTCGACATCAAAAAGCGGGGCCATGCCATGAAGAGTTGCAAGGGAACACGGGAAATGTAGTCTTGGTCATACGAAAAACAGTGGATTACACTATAAAAGATCGGGGGACAACAGTCGGGAGACAACAGTATCAAGCAGTCTCGTAAGCTCAAAAAACACACACACACAGACATCAGCCGCTCTCAGGATGGGTAGTATGCCCACGGTGTACTGAGATGGTAAATCAGTGATTGAGAGCTCTGCACCAGAACGGGGCCGTGCCACCACAATGTTACACATCTAAATTAGGTGGCTTAACAGATGGAAATACTACATACATATAGTTCCATGTGTAGAGTAAGATGCCAAATCAAAATTACACATTGTTTGTGATTGGGTACATGATGCACATTAAAGACTGTGTATCCCATAAGATAGAAAATGGGACCAGCATGTGTAGAGAATGTGGAGGTAAATCCGAATGTATATGGTATACATCAAGACTAAAGACAAGACTCATACCATTATGCTGGCATTGATTCAATGAGGATCAGTCATAATGTTATCCACCCTCTATGATTAACATCATTACTCCCATATATATGTGTTGTTAGACATCTAAAAATGTATTGAAACGCTGTGGGGGACCTGGAAAAGTTAAACAGAGCCCCAGGGAATATCCTCATTAAGACCTCTCAGATGGCATATAAGACGGAACACCCAACGTTGTTCCCGGCGGAATAAAACATGTTCCAAAGGTCCCATATTAACATCATAATGAGGTTTGTCAATGATGACCCATTGAAGGTCATTTTCCGTGTGACCCTTCTCAAGGTAATGTCTTGTCATACGTGTATTCGATTTTTTGCATCGAAAGGTACTGCGATGCTCAGTGATTCTTTGACGTACTTTGCGACAAGTCATGCCAATATAGATTAGTGAGCAAGGGCACTTGATCATATATATCACCCCACTGGTGTTACAGTTTGTGTGATTATTCAATTTCCATGGTCTTCCCGGTAGAATATCCAGCTCCGTTACATGACTTGTAAAGGGACAGCAAGAACAGGATCCACATGGAAAGTGACCGATCACAGGATTAGTATTCCACAGTGTTGACTGGCTGTTGTGATGTACAACAGTTCTTGGTCGTGTATGTACCATGAGATCCTGTAAATTACTGCTCCGTTTCAATGCAAATAGGGGCGAATCCAGTGTCAGCTTGCCTGTGTTAAGTATGTGCCAATTCTTATTGATGGCCCTTTTAACATTTGTAGTTAGGTTACTGAAAGTTGTCACACACACCAATCTATCTGATTTCGGTTTGGTATACGTTTCCAGGAGTGCCCCCCTGTCGTTGTTACGGGCTCTTTTGGCCGCTCTTTTTATCAGTTGTGTTGGATAATGTCTGGCAGCTAGCTCCTCAGTCAACTTCTTGGCATGTTTATGATACTGAACCAGTTCTGAACAATTTCTCCTTAGTCTAAGAAATTGACCGACTGGAAGATTGGTTAGTAATGCCCTTGGATGAAAGCTATGAAAACTCAACAAGGAATTACGGGCCATCGGTTTCTGATATAGCTCAGTATGGATCCTCCCATCTTTAGGGTACAATCTGAGGTCCAGGAAAGGAATGGAGAAGTTGTTATTCTCACCAGTAAACCTCAGATTAGTATCCCGTGTGTTAAGCCATATAGAGAAGTCTTCGAGAGACTCCTGGTCACCTTCCCAGATGACCAAGATATCATCTATATAGCGTTTCCACAGTTTGAGTTGATAATGGAAAGGATTATGTAGAGGATGTATCATGGCCAGGGACATTTGGGAAGGGATGCGATGATCAGGTCTTTTAAACAAACTTGGTACAATGCAAAATTCAGGACAATTGCAGAGAGCATCTGTCAAAGATGTTTGATTTGCCAGCAATTTAACACTGGGAAAAAGACAGTGGTGAGTCTGGGAACGATAGGTAGAGAAGGTGGTCCTTTCACGAGAATGCAGGTAGATTTCATTGAAATGCCCCAAGTGAACAGACTGAGGTATGTTCTAGTGGTAGTCTGTTTGTTCTCAAGATGGGTGGAGGCCTATCCGACTAGGAGAAATGATGGAATAACAGTGGCAAAGTTACTGTTAAGAGAGTTGATTCCTAGGTACGGGTTTCCAGTAACGATTGAGTCTGATAGAGGTGGACACTTCTATAATGAGCTCATGAGTTTGATTTGTGAAGCATTGGGCATACAGCAAAAGCTACATTGTGCATACAGGCCAGAGGCTTCTGGTGTGGTTGGGCAAATAAATGGCACAATCAAGAACAGGATTGGTAAAATGTGTTTAGCCACTGGAATGAAATGGCCTGATGTCTTGCCTCTAGTGCTAATGACTATTAGATCTACTCCAGATAGAACTACTGGGTTGAGTCCGCACGAAATTTTGATGGGACGTGCAATGCGTCATGCATTTGTACCTGTCAATAAGTTGATGACAATAACTGATGACATGATTTTGGATTACTGTAAAGGCCTGGCTGACGCAGTTCATTCTGTGTTTCACCAGGTTGGAGAAGAAGCTACCACACTTGAGAAGAAGCAAGCTGATGATCTGAGTCCAGGTACTGGGTGAGGATTAAAGTACACAGAAGAAGAAATTGCTTGGTTCCAAGGTGGGGAAGACCAAGACAAGTTATTTTGACTACGACAACTGCAGTGAAGTGTGCTGGTGTGAAAAACTGGGTACATGCGAGTCATACTCTGAGAGTTCCAAACCCAAAGGATGGGACTGGCAAGGAGTATTTTGAAGAATCAGATTCCAGTGATGATGAAGACCCAGAACCAGTGAGAAAAAATCAAAGTTCAGGAAAAGAAGCAGAAAAGACTTCAAGAGAACCATTGAGAGTCTCAGAAGGGAGATCAGATTCTGTAAGAGAGCCTGAAGTTCCAAAAAGCAGTGGAGGAAAAAGAAGAGAAAAGAGTAATTCTACAGAGACTACTCCTGAATCAGAAGAGGAGATTGAAGAACCACTTGAGATTATACTTGAAGAAGTAGGGTCAGAAGAAGATAGAGAGGGACAGATTGCGGAAGACCCCCGAGGAGGTGTAGGGAACATTCCTGATAAGCTAGGTGAAGGGACAAGTAGACAGCAAGAAGATTGCGTGTCGGAGACCCGAGGAGGGACAGAAATAGGGAGGTCTCAAACAGTGGTGAAAAAGACTGTGGAGCGAAAGAAAACTGCTGAAGAACAAGAGGCATTTGAAACAGAATCGGATGAAAGTGAAAATGAAAAATCAGAAGGTCGAGTTCTGAGAAAGAGAACTTGGATTGGAGAAAGAAATAATACAGAAACAAGACCGAAAAAGGTTGTAAGAGGAGATTTTTGGCCTAACAACAGAGTAAAGAGGCTGAGATACAGACTGATAAGAGCAAATACATCGAAAGCTGAACAAGTAAATGAGGTGTCGAGTCAAAACGAAGTAAAAAGAAAGGAGCAAAAGGAGTCAAAAGAACCCGAGGAGATAAAGAGAATTAGAAGACCCAACCAAAAGTACAGATCACCGGAATGGTCTTATGTGGCACTGTCTGAAGGAGGAGAAGAAGAAGAAACAGTGAATCGAGACAATCCGGAGGGGATCTTGAGAAAAGTGGTTGAGGAAAAGGAAAAATCAGTTGGAATCTTAAAAGTTATCCTGACTGACATTGGAGAAGAGTCGGATGCACAGGATGTTGTTGATGATCTGATACAATTTGATGTTGCTGAAGAAGAAGGAGTGAAAAGTGATGAATATCCAAATTGAGTGAACTGAAGAAATCACCTGGAGAAATCACTTGGAGAAAAGTGAAAAGGAGAAAGTCTGAAATTCAGCTGTTTGAAGTAATCCAGAAATAAAGAGTAATACAGTAGTGGAGTAGTAGGGGCTAAGTCAAAAGACACGGTCAAAGTAGTAAAATGGCTAACATAGAGAATAATCAAAGTAGATGTGCCTTCTTGAAAAGATGGTGTAGAATGTGCTGTTGCTGTACTGGATTATTAATGCTACTATGGGGTGTTTTAGCTTTATTAGTTACATTTAGAATTACAATAGGTACATTTGAAATACATACTGAGAATGAGACTAATGTAGGGAAAAGTTCACAAAAAGTAGTTCCAACTAGAATTAGTAATACTTACATGCATAAAGATAGGTCAATTAATGATTTTTCTAGTAATGTTTTTTCAAAATTGTTGTATGAATACGTAAAGACAATGGAAGTGAGGGATTGCTATGTTTGTATGCAATTACCTGCATCCGTTTCAGAGGGTGTTACTTATCACCATTTACCAGCTACGTATGGAATTTCTTGTAGTGTGTTGAGTAGTGTTTTTTATTTGTTAGGGAAAATAGATTATAAGATGTCTAACAAAGATAGTATTTTTGGGCAATTGCCTATGAATGAAAAGCTGAATCCAGCTAAAGAAGCTAACATTTTTGGTGAGATTTTTATTGAGAAAGAAGAATTAACATTAGATTACATTTTTAAGAATAATTTAACTTGCAGTTTGAAAGAAGAGGAGAAAGCTTTCCTAAACATGGTGGAGGAAAGGAGATTGAGCATGCATGAAAAGGCAGGGAAATACAAAGTGAGTGAAACAATTTGGGACATTGAGATGGGAAAAGAATTGAGAAATGGAGCTAGTCCAACTTTAGCTTTAGATGCACCACAGAAGGGTAAGCTGTGCATTACAAGAAGGAAATCCCAATATGATACATACTTTGTTGGGACTAGTGAGTGTCATGATACATACTTCATTGCGACAGGATGGGGTTTTAGAGGAGGAGAGGATCCAGTTTTCCCAGGAGTGTATTATGTTTGTGGGAACAAGGCTTATTACAAGTTGCCTGACCACTGGTATGGCACGTGTTATGTGGGCCTGGTCTTTCCAAAGATTTTTCATATAGATAGAATAGAAGATGTAGAGCATATTAATTTACTAACACGTTTTAAGAGAGAAACTTGGTCAGAAATAGTGGGTGACATTTTTGGAGCTTTAATTCCAGCAGTGGGAATTTCTTTGAATGCATATGGAATTCGGAAACTGTCAACAGTGGTGGATCGCTTATCGACAAATACCGCTGGAGGGTTTGTTTTGGTGAATACGGAATTGATTGCTGTACGTGCCATGTCTATGCAAAATCGACTTGCCCTTGATATTCTATTAGCTAAGGAGGGTGGGGTTTGTGGAATATTGAAAATTCAACATTGTTGCACTTACATTCCAGACGAAAGCAAAGACCTGAAGGTCTATATCAAAAATATTACTGATTTGCATGAAGAATTGGTACCACTGGAAGCTGAGAGTATTTGGACTAAAATAGCTAATAAAATAGTTGCTGTTAAGAGTTTTATTGCAAAAATAGGTAGTACTATTATAGGTAAGATATTGTTTCCTTTGACTTGTATAATTATTGCTTTATTGATACTAAGATTGGTGTGTTTGTGTTGTAAAAACAGGGGAGGGAAAAATAAATTAATTAAAAGAGATATTGAAAGGAGAAATAAAAGAAAAAGAGATCCACAAGAAATAGAATTAGAAGAATTGAGGGAGAGTGTTTATTTGGAGACAAAGAGGGATGATGAAAGGGAGTCTGGTGTCTAGTGTTGTGTAAAAGAAAAAGACATTTCCGGTTTCTCCTAAAAAATTGGGATTAAATTTTACTAATTTTTTTTTTTTGGGTTGTTTATTTGGTGATAATATCACCAAAGGGGGGATTGCTGGAGCAGAGTTTTCTGTTGAAAATCTATTGGGTTTTTAAGCTCCGGTTTGTCTATATGTCGAAATTAAAATTATTAATTCATAATTACTAATTATTTGTTTTGTGTAAATGTTCTGATTAACCAATACGTATTAACAAGAGAAAACTACACGTGGGGATGCATTTGTGTTGTTTACTAATAATGTGCATGTTTTATTAATAAATGTTGCTGAGTGCTGTTTATTTTAAGCACAAAAATGCTTTTTAAATGTCGTGTACTAATGCTTTTCTGTGTTTGCAAAGGCTAGATAATTACATACACATAAGGGTATTAGTGGGGTTAACACTGTTTAATCACTATGCTGTGGTAACGTTGTTTTTGTCTCTTTTAATTAAGATGATACGTTTTGGCCTAGTAAAAAATGGCTACCGTTTAAAGCCTGCGTTTGGGTAGTCGAACTCTGATGAGAAGGCCTTGCTGAACATGGTCGAGAGTCATCTGACCACAGTCTTCGCCTGGTTAAAAAAGTTTTCCGTGAGGACAGCAGCTCTGGGCGGACATCCAAATGTCCTTGGAAGACAAAGGAGCCTCAATGAACATTGTGATCACCATGCTGGTTCCGAGGAAATATGAATATGAAAAAGAAACATTTCAAGATTTAGTTCCGTCTTCCGTCTTTTTATTTTTGTGATTTTTCTGAGCGGAGATTTTCCAAATGTAGCGATGCTACATCCTTTCCTGCTCGCTTTGCTCAGCGGTTCAGCGGATATCGAAAACATTTTATGTTGCCTTCTATTGTTTAATTCATTATAAATATTGTTAGCTTAGAGAGGGTTCGTTCGTTGCATTTTGGATTCTGAGGCCACTTCTTTCCGAACTTGCGTTGTTGAGGATCGATGCTGTGAGGACGGTGACCTAAGAGACTTCTATTGAGAGACCTGTCCTGATGACCCATTTATGACATTTAGCTAGAATAGGTAACTATGAGAATAATGATTTTATTTTGATTGCCTTTCCATTTGAACTAATTTAGATAAAGAATCATAATTTTAAAATACAGTGTTGGTTATTATTTCTTGTCAATTATTGAGTACTCTATTTTGATTATTGTTGATTATTATTGGTTAAATCATGACTCGAGACAGTGTCAATTAGGTCTTATCGACCATAGTGTGGATGTAGGGTGTTTAGAAGGTTTTCTTTCCACAGGTTCAGTGCTAATAGAGTAATCTGAGTGTATGTTAGTGAAATGGGCCCAAGCGTATGATGAGTGTATGTGCGTGTATCTGTGAATTTACTCTATCCGTGGAAGTAGGGAGAATTTGTACACCCCAATCTGCACCACTAGCGCCTGTCTGCATATGTCAAATTCCAGTCTTATTTGAGCTGGTAATGTGTGAGAGGGAAGCTGGAATATTTTTTGTAGATCTTCGTGAGCGTTTCATCAAGTATCGCCCTCTCCTGTCCTTTAAGTGCCTCACTCCCATATGCTAAGGTCAGGATAACCTTTGCCTCGTCCACTTGGAGGATAGGAGTGAGTGTTGGCCCTTTTATCTTTGTGTGCAGTGCCTTTCTGTTTTTTTTCCGTTCATCTGGCTCCTGTATCTACCGTTGTCATTAAAGTGGATGCCTAGGTACTTATGGCATTGGTTGCATCTAGTTTCTCCTGCTCCAGACACCACATCAGCTTTGTGTTCTGGCACCTCGAACAGCAAAGATCTTAGTTTTGTACTGGTTGATCAACAGACCACCTAGTTCAAAATGTGGCGGTTGCGACCAGGAGGCGTTGCAAGCCAATGTTTGTTTCGCTGATAAGAACCAAGTATTCCGCATACAGTAGCTTTGAAAAGCGAAAGCTGCCCAGTTTGGGTGGGTGAGAGTTGACTGTGTTCAGGGCCGAGGTCAAGTCAGATAGAAACAAGTTGGATAGGGTAAGTGCTAGAACGCAACCTTGCTTGAGGCCTTGCATAGTGGTTACAGGCCGTGACAGGCGCGATCCGTTTTCAATTTTTATTCTGACCCATGTGTCATGATGCAGCAGCTGCAGGGCCCTGAGCAGGATGTCCGGCATGTTAAGGTGAGCACGTTTCTTCCAAAGCTTCCCCCTATCAATCCTGTTGAAGGCAAATTTTTTGCCAATGAAGCCCATATAGACGGGATGGTTGTTGAGTTCCACCTGGTTAATCAGTAGGGAGAGTGCAATGAGGTTCACAGTTGTCCCTGTGCGATTTATTAACTCAGTTTGGTTAGAGGGTATGATTTTATTTGTCTCTGCCCATATTTGTAGTGAGTCCAGCAGCACACCAGCAAAGTAATTTTCTTCATTGTTGATTAAAGCTATCAGGCGATAGTTCACGGGCATCTTTTTGTCACCTCCTTGAAGATGGTAGCAAGTATCGAACCATGCCTTGAGGGAGGGGATGCTGTTCTTCTTCAGTATGGTTGAGTAGAGCGGGACTAGTTGGGTAGCTCAGGATGTTGAGCCTTCCTTATAGAGAGTCGGTGGAACGCCGCCTGGTCCTGGTGCCCCCTCTATGCATCGTTTGGCAATTTGTTTGTGGATTAGGGTGTTAGTGATGGGGCACCCAGAAATAGCCTGATCGCAGCTCACTGTAGGATGTTCTGACTGACCAGGCTGTGCTAGCCTATTCAAGTGTTTGTATAGAAAATGATACCATGCTGACTATGAGATGTTGGAAGAGGCCGCTTTTGGGAAAGTGCCACCCAGTCAGTTTAAAGTGCGCCAGACGTTTGCAGAATTATTTGACCTTGTGTCATACAGTAGGTTTGTCCAGAACGAGTTCCATATCTTCCTTTGGTATTCCTTTTTCACCTCCTTCAGATGTATTCACGCTTCCCTTAGGTTGCCTATTATTTTTGGGTCTATTGGCGAGCTTTTAAGGTTTCTCCATAGCTGGTTGATCCTTTTTTTGGCAGTCCTTATTAAGGGGCTGTTTCCTCCTCCTTGTGTGGAATACAACCTTTGGGTTTTGAGGGTCGTTGCTTTTCCCGGTACAGGCTTTGCGTGCTGGTCTGCCAGTTTTTCAGTGAACGTTGCCTAGCTAGTAACTAGGTCTACCTCTAAATTGTGGGGGTTTGCTAGTAATAGTTCAGCCTCTGTGATCGGGATTGGGAGGGAGTTGATGGAGCACTTGATATGTTTGAGGTTGATTGTGTAGCTTTCAAAGCCTTGATCAGCTGCAGCATAGTACTTATCTAACCTGATGTTAAGGGTGAGCTCTTGGGGGTGGTGGTCACTGCCCTTTTTTTCGCCAAAACTAAATGTGATTTTGTTCAATAAGGGAAGGCTGCCAAGTGTCTAGTCGATTAGGGATGCCCCAGTGTTCATTAGATATGAGAGGCCAGGTGGCTTGTCAGGGAGAAATCGTCCATTAAGGGCTCTCAGACCAAGGTGGTCCAGGTTTCCTTGGCGAGCCTGTCCTCTCGAGTCCTCTTTGTGCCACACGGGGCGATCTTGAGATGGTATTGCCCAATCGCCATCTTGTGCCTGCGTTATCTCGTTTGCGGGTAGTTTGGTCATTAGCCACATGTTAAAATCTCCTGATATTATAATGTCCATACTGGCATTCTCTGATCTGAGGTTTAAAATCATGCTGATCATTTTCTCGGAGAGGGCTGTCCATGAACCTGGGTTGGGGCAGATGAAAATATTTATCAGAGTTAGTCTGTTTGACTGGCCATTGGCAATTTTGAGTGAGATGCCTACTACTTGCATCCCTGTAGTGTCGCTATCTTGTTCCCTGGAATGGATAGCACTGTTAGTGGATACATAAATTGCAAGGCCTCCACTGCTACAGCCATAATTCCATTGTTTGGTTGCAGGAATGTAGTGATTTGTGTAGCCTTCCAGTTGGTGTGCCATCTGTAGCCAAGTCTCTTGTAGTAAAACGATTTTGAAGGAGCGTAGGTAAGAAATGATGTCCCGGTTGCCAAGTTTGTTAGCCAATCCGTTTATGTTCCAGGAGCATATCTTGAGGGGCCGATTAGAGAGTCTGGTTTAGAGGCTGGTTTGTCAACGTAGCAGTCAGGTGGAGTTCAGGGTACCTGACAGCCATGCCCAATATCCGCTCTTTCAGGGCCAGTGGTTGGGTTTTTGTGGTCACCCTTTATTTGCTCTATTAGGGGTGCCAGTGTTTTGCCTAATGCGCCTCTGAGGACCAAGTCGACCAGTCTGGGCTGAGCTGTTAAACTGACCGCATCTGTTGGACTTTCGAGGATGTGTGGATATCCTGGCTCCTCTGGGGGGGGGGGGGGGGTTTGGTGAGCCCCCACTGTTTGAAGGTGTCCATGTGTCCCAGGATTTTCATGGCTAACTCTGTGGTTCACCAGGTTACCTTAGTTGTTTTGTTATTCTGGCCGTGCCCATGCGCGATGAACTCAATGGATACAATCTCATGCAATGTAACTTCTCCCAGCGTGCCTGTGGCCCGGATTATCTTGAGGATGTTGCCATGGTTTAGAATATCAAATTGACCTTTAGACTTGTATTCTGAATGAAGTAATGTGCAGACAGTTAAAGTTTTTGGTTGCATTGTGTCTAAGCAACGGGCTTGTGCTCTGACAGGAGTTTTGGCGTCACGAGTTGAAGGGGTGAGGGATGTTAAGTTGAGTTCCGTTGATGCTAGAGGAGTAAGCCGATCTGTGGCTGCTCCCACAGGACCGAGGAAGATGCCTGTTGTCCCCTTTTTTTTTTGCTGGACTGGTTGCTGAAGACTAGAAATGGGCCCCCTTCATGGGGGTTAGAGTCCAGGCTTAAGCTTGCAGTTCTAGGGGGCAGCATGAGAGATATTCAGGACTCCTTTTGACTCATTGTGACTGAGCCAATGATGTTTTGCATGACACTTGCTTGGTCGGATTCCTTGATGTGTGTATTTACGTGATTCATGGGCCTATTTCAGTTGACTAACAAGGAGATCAGCCAGATGCTTGGGCCCCCCAAGGGGATCTAGACTGAGGTAGCCCTGTGTTGCTTAAGTATTTTTGCATGGTTTGCAGGGGGAGACCTATCTGCTGTCATAGCTGGGTCTGCAGTGTCTGAGGTGATGCTTGCTTCGGTGGGTTCTGTGGTATTAGTATTTTGTTTGGAAGTGGGTTCAGGGATTTGACCCATCCCTTCAGGCACTCCTTCCGATATGCTCAACTGGGTTTGATCCTTGTGCCGGGTGGTATGGCTGCGCATTTCCTAGATTGAAACAGAGGGTAGTGCACCAGGTTGTGGTTCGTAATTTGGTTTTTGTTATGTCCCTTCCTGGTTTTTGATCATTTGCTTTTGGAATCTCCTTCGTCTGCATGGTGTACACTGTCAGGTTTGGGTGGGGTTATCCCCAAGACTGTTGGCCACCAAAGAGGCAAGCAAGCAGTTGATGTCAGGATTGCTATCTATTGCAACCAGTCACTGCGGTTGCCCAGCCTCAGCTACCCTTTCAGCTTTTGTCATGCCTGTTTGACCATTTGGGTGTCCTTTTTCAGTCTTCCCCCTACTTCTAAGGCCCCACCTCTAGAGATTTGGGGCTTTGTGTTGGTTATTTCTTTCAGCTCGCCCACTAGATTTGTCATCACCTCCGGAAGTGAGCTTAGTTTATCTAGGACTGGAGTGCAGTTAAAAGTTTGGCAGGGATTGTCAGCGTCCCCTGAGCCCATTTTATCAGACTGTTTAGGTTTGTGATCTTTTCATCGATGCGGTCTATGTAGAGAGTGGACGCTGCATGTGCAGTTGACTTTGCTCCCCACTCTGCTCACCCTGTTCACCTTGCTCTGGTTGTGGAGTGCTCCACCTGGTTCCTGGCTCTGCCTTGCTCCTTGTTCCGCAGACCACAGCCAAACTCCTGTGCCAGCACGGACCACAGTCTTAAGGGTGTGTAGCACCAGACTCCACCAGGCCAGTCTGGGAGGGGCTAAGAGGGGGCTCCAAGCTCTGAGAGTGGGATGGCTGCTGTCTGGATGGCAGCAGATGTTGCAGACACTGGTGCACTCTGCCACTTTTGTCTCAGATGCTGCTCCCTTGGCTCGGGCAGCGGCATCACCAGGCTCAAACAGCTTGAACTTGTGCAGCAGCACACCCGCCTTCAATCCGGGACGCCGCAACTCGCGACCCGTGACTTCATCGGCTGCAGCTCACAGCATGCCACAGACTTTCCCCTTCGGCATCAGCTTCCACGACCCGCATCTCCAGTGGCTTCAGTGCACACCACGCCACAGACTTTCCGCTCACCTCCGGAAATGAGTCAAAGGCAGCACGACAAAACCAAGCATTTTTCATCAAATTCCATTAAAAAACTGTCGCCTCAAATGGTGTCCACATAATTTCAAAAGTCAATGAGAAAATTAAAATATTTTCAACATTACATTTGACATGAAGGAGAGTTGAATATATCAAAATGGTTATTGTTTTTCAAATATTGCATATTAGATTAGTGCTTGCTTTACAATAACTTCTTACATTCTACAAAAACGTGGAAGGAATTAAACTACCCAATCTCTTTACCAGCCATCTATACCATTTTCTGTAGATGACTAGCTATTGTAGGTATTGGGTTTTGTTATGCTAACATTGTCAATCTGTTGCAAGATTAATGAAGAAAGGCAACCCTGAACACTTCACTTTGTCCAAAGAGGCAGGAAAAGCATGTGTACCATTGAAACAAGCATTATGTTCTGCTCTTGCATTAACATTACCTGATTATTCCAAACCTTTTACATTGTATTGTCATGAGAGAGGTGGTTTTGCTCTGGGTGTCTGGTCCACGATCATGGGTACATAAAGAACCCAACAGCCTAATATTCCTTTGCTTGGCTGTTGCAGCAGAATGACTGCCTCCATTCCCACAAGTGATGGCCGCAGCTGCCCATCTTTAAGTGTCTGAGAATATTGTACTGGGATCTCTTATATGCTAATTATGTGATTTGGTGAGCCAAACACAGATCGAATTGCAGAGACTGATATACAAAATGTCAAAGTATTCGTTACTTAATAGAATGATAATAAATGAAAGGAAAACAAAGGTGATGGAAATAAGTAATACAAATTCATAAAAAATATAACTGGTTTCTACAAACTCGGCAACTAGAACAAGTTAAAACATATAAATATCTTGGAGTAATATTTGATGAAAAATGCTCTTTCAAGCAAAATAAAACGGAGTAACAAAGAAAAGGAAATTCCATACTCTCGGCTTTTCATTCCCTATAGAGGTCACTAGGAGGTTTTAATCACCAACCACTACTTAAGATAATACACGCAAAACTTTTACCAACTATCTCGTATGGGAGTGAGGCGATGCAGGGTAAAGATGCAGCAATATTAAATAAAATTGTCGGCAAAATATTTAGATCCCTGTTTAAAATATCATGCAACGCAATGCAACCCCAGATACGATTAGAACTTGGTCTACTAAACCAAATCATTGCGCAAAAGGGATCGTACGTTGAAACCTGGAAAATAATAAAATCAAATATGTCAAACAAGTTGGATCAAGCCCTGTGGAATGAAGTTCAAACAAATCGTAATTTACCAATATGGAAATACTTAACTGAGGCAATAGAAGATCTGTCCATCGATTCTCAATGGGACAATTCTCTGACTCCAGCATTTTTTAAAAAAAGTATTAATGGTTGAATGATAAAAACATCAATGTTAATGGACAACGAACTATTTGTCTCTAGGTCACATGCCTGGATGGTTATAAATGAATATATCAAATCCTTAAACCGCAGTTTTATTTAGTCTCGATGGTCTCCGTGACAAAAAAGAAGCATCATAAGTGCAAGATTTTGAATACTTCCAGAACTTGTGCACACAATGCCGTGGTTGAGACAAACAACATTAACTTCATGTAGACTGTGTAAACTTGGCAAAGAGAACATCATTCATTTAATTTGCATATGCCCGGCCTAATTAGATCTAAGGCGCAGATGGTTAAGGATACCATTTAATCAGCGGGACATCTGCTCATGCAGACAAGCGGTGATAACTTGTTTTAAATCATCAGGACACAGGATAGAATTGTAAATTTGTAAAAATTTATGAGAGCAGTGGAAACGAAAATGGCAAAAAGTATGTGACCTTACTTTTAGCCTTATGTGATGAAAGCTTTTTTATTCAGTATATTGGGGAAACATATAAGAATATCTTTTCTTTGTCGGTTCCCTATAAATGTAAATATGTAAAAAATATTTTCTAACAATATTAGTGATTTTTACAATAATGATTAAATTAATCTCTGTCATGATGTTTTATTTTTTCTAACATTGTAAGATTTGAATTAGTCAACAATAAACAAAACTTTACTGGGATCTCATATTACTGTTGCTGTACTCCATGCTATAGCTGTGTTGTGATGGACCACCAAAACTCAGCACCTTTCTATGTCAAAATTATCAAAATACAATATGTTGTTAGTTGCTGCAGCTTATGTAACTTTTACAGTGCCCTATGTTGAACCCTACTTCTCTTTTGTTCACAACTCTTTTCAGAGAACATCAAGACTGTGTCCTGGTAACCACCCACCCAATTAAACGGTGGATTGATCTTACTGACGCACCTTGATCTTGTAAATCATGTTGACAGTTTGACTCAGAAATGATAAGGAACAATAGTTGCAGGTTATACTGTTTAAACTTTATATGACATTGTTGAAAGCCAATGTTTGTCTAATGTACATTATGCCCAATTAACTTAACTACTTAATCTTACTTGTGCATGCATTCTAGCTGCTCAGAAAACCGTAATAAAAATCACTGATTTGAAGTATCCTGGGTCGCACATGACTTCTCTGGGTGCAGTTGGAATTCCTCACCTTTGCTGGAAACCCTATCAAAAATGGATCTTATCTAAAGGTTTGCCTGATGCTTTTCATTTTACATCTAATTTTGCTGTTATTAAATGTGCTGCTCACCAGTCTGCACAAGATGATGTGTTCAGAGGCAAAGTAATTGCTAAATAGACTGCTAAAAGGAGTGTTTTATCACCTAATTCTGAAATCACTTAGTGATGTCTCAGGCATCCGAGCCCTGCAAAGGATCTTGCTGAATTATAGGAATGCAAGAAGAACAATTGATGGACAGAATGCAGAACAATGGCATACATTCACCCCAGTACAGAGATCTGGGCCTAAATCCATCGTTTTTTTTGCTCACCATGCCATTCCAGTTTGAACCCAGCGATATGCAAATCAGTCTTGACCCTGTGCCTCAGGGGAACAGTCCAGCCCAAACTGCCAGGCCAGGTCCTCCCTGGACTGGAAATAAGCATCCTGGGACTGGTTTTCATCCCTCATCAGCCAGGATAGCTTGACTCAAGTGGAATGGAGAGCACAGGAATTATAGGAATGTGGCGCCAATATTGAAATGGGGGTTTGGCACAAGCAGGACTATAAAAGGGACACAAATGGAGTGGGGAACTCAAGCGCGGGAGAGCGATGACCTCAAAAGTGTTACTCCAGAGTGTTGCCTGTCTATACCATGGTGTTTCCCAGGTAAGCAGAAATGGCATGATCTGTGCTGCAGGTACTCACTGGTTTGCCCCCATTTTATCTTCCATTGCATAACAGTATTGTCATTTCTGTGCCTCTTGCCAAGCCCAAGATTTTGGTAAGGGTTTCAAAATCATCCCGCCGCCCACCCGTTTCCAAATTGACTTTATTCAAATGTCTCGAATCTGATTTTATGTACGTTTTCTGTTCCTAGGGGGTCATTATGATTGGGGACGGACCGCCGGGCCGGCGGTGGCGGTTCTTCCGCCATCACATAGCGATTTACTCACCGCCAAATTAGGATGGCGGTGGGTACCATGGCAGGTGCAAAGTACATCCGCCGCATCACCACCAAAGGCAATCGCACCGATTGCCTGGCGGACGGAGCAGGGCCACTAATATGGTGGCGGTGCCTAGCAGGCACTGAATTGGCATTCACCAGCAGGCAAAAAAACAAACTCTTCCGGCACTCCTTAGGATTGGATTATACTATACAAATCTTTCAACAATACTGTAGTTTCAGTCATATTTATTTAATCCATTTTCAAGTTTAATTCATTCACTTAATTTCTTCTTTTAGTTATAATGTTCGGTTCACATTATTTATTAGCATAGAATGTTCACAATGTTAACAGAGTTTCCCAATGCATTTCAGGCGTTCGCCCTTCATCAGGGGGTTGTTCCTAAAATAAAGAAATGGTAATTTATAATTAAATTCAAGGCCTAGGTGCCACCATCCACCAAATTAGGATGTGGGTTAAAAAAGGCCTTTCCATGGCGGCGATGCTGCCATGGAAAGGCTGGCAGGGATTGGGTTTGGGGGCCCGCTGCTGGCCCCCCTTGTTTGGGGGGTGTTGCTGCACTGAGGGGTACCAATGGTACCCCCCTGCATTTCCATGCACCAAGTGGCAGGCACCACGTGGTGCCTGCCACATAGTGCAGGGAAATGCAGTGCAAGCACTTTTAACATTGCGGACAATGCTGCAGCCAGCAGCACAGCCCGCAATGTTTAAATCCGTGGATGCGCCCGCCAGTATGGCGGGCGCATCCTAATCACTGTGGTGGGACCGCCGCATGTCTGGCTGGCGGTCCCAAACACCGCTGCGTTGGCGGGCGAACCTAGTCCGCCCGCCATCGTAATCAGCCCCCTAGTGTGCATGTTTTCCAGGTCGACTTAATCATATCCATGTTTGAGCTGATACAATCACTGTGCCCAAAAACTGTTCAAAGACTTCAAAATTCCCTTTTGGATAGGGAGCGACAAGTTTCCTCAGTTTGTGTCATCTGTGGTGCAGGAGCCATATAACGCTTTAGGAATCAAACAGCACTATCCATTTCTCACCCTGAATCCTCTGGGAATGCAGAGCCGTTCTGTGACACTCTGAAAAACAAGAACAAAATAACTAAGATTTGTAGTGAAAAGGGTTTAAGTGACCCATGCTTTACCGTTGGCACTGTGGATAGTTTGATCCATTCGTAATCTAAAGATAAGGCTGGAGGCCTTTGAGATTGTAATGGGAGAACTTATGATTCCCCCTTCTACATCTCCAATGTCTCCAGCTTTGCTTGACTCTGAATGATGTTGTGACATTGCAGTATTGAAAACAACTGATTTGCTATTTCAACAGGTTCCGTTCCCAGGTACAAGCTTCACTGCCCACCTGTCAGCTGGGTGCATATGAATGTATATCTGTGAAGGTCAGTACTCCAACCCCCTTAGTGAGGTCCCTACCTGATCCTGCTCACCACGCTGTTGAGTGCCAAGGACTGACTGCCTGGATTCTCGTATCACATTGCATGTGGACAACGTAATCAAGAGACTTTGGACCTGTCAGCCAAGCTACATCTGCATCTCTTCCTGTCAACCTAGAAGGTTCTGCTTCTGCTGTGCAGACTGCTACTGCCTCAGTGGCTTGCTGTGCTCCTGCTCCAGTTCTTAGAAGTGCTCCCTTAGCTGCTTCTCAGATGTTCAAAGCCCATCATAATGCAGCCCCTCCTGCTGCCTATGGCTATGGCCATTGACCCCAGTAGTGGGAATCTTCCCTGCTACCGCAACCCTTGATGGATTTGGCTGGTCCTCTCTGCTAGAAGCATTACTGAATCACTCACTGTGTGACTATGCTTAGAAGGACCAGTAAGCAAATGTGAAGAAATCAACAGCACTAACACTGCTACTGAAACAGATGATCATTCTATCATGAAAATACCTATATACATTTACTGAAGCAGTGCAGGCAGAACCACAGCCCCTCTTCATGTCAGTTCTGTGCCCACTTACTCACTGTCTGCAAGAGGGGAGAGTCCATGGTTCCCATTCCTTTCAATGAAGTCCAAAGCCTTCAAATGTACCTGTGTGGGTGCTGCCCCTCTAAATTTGATAATTAATTAGTTCACATTCCCCTAAAATAGAGGTTTCTGTTTTCCTGACCAGCTAATGGCACCTTCTGCTTTTCATCTTGCAGGAACTGCTTATGGATTGGGCAGCAAAGTGAATGTAACTTTTCCTATCCTGCCAGACTGATTCAGAACTTTCCCCTTGGTTCATCAAACTTCCATCCTGAGTGATTTCTACACATAGCTACACCTGTAATCTGCCTGGAGATGTTCTCATTTCTGTCTATGCATTGTTACCAAAGTCCTGGTCCAGATCCTGTTGTGCTTATATTGTACCTCTTGTAAGACACATTCCAGTCAAACACCACCCTCTCTGTAAGCGACAGGCAGACAAATATCAGAGACTGCCCAATTCTTTGCTATTCTGTAATTCTAACTAATACTTAGGACTGTTTATCTATGCAATCTGACATCCGGGTAAAGAATTGGAGGACGTGGCAAAATCTACTGCATTATCCTTTGGCTTGATCTCTGATCAAAATGAAGCACAAAGTATTGTAATTTTGTAGAATAGGATAGCGCTCAATTTTGTCTTGGGTGGAGTGTGGCCAGCCACCATCTAAGAGGGCAGCATTGTAATGGTGCTCTCCTTTCCCTACTCTGCAACTCCTCACATCAGCTGCCAAACACTGACAGCATGGGCCCCTTGATGGAGTAGTGGCCCATTGATGGAGTAGTGGGACTGCAGGGCCCACAGTGCCACCGAAAGATTGGATGCAGACGTTCTACAAGACCCAGCTGTGCAAAGCCACAAGGAGGTTGCAGCAGCCACACTAGGCCGTGTGGGTTTACAGAAATGCTGTATTGGAGACAAATTGGTGGTGTAACCTGAAGCACATCTCTAAGTAAGCGGCCACTGAAGGTCTGAGTCCCCTTACTGGAAAGTGGGACCGCACATGCCCAAACGAAGGGAACTTGACGAGTTGAGCAGGCAGTGGCGGCTCTTCTGCTAAGGCGGAGGAGCGTCACCCTACTGCTTTTCAGCATTATACAAAAAGTAAAATGATAATAAATCAATGTAATTATCATTTTATTTTATCCTGTTGCGGGAGCAGCAGCTTTGCCAGGCGGGGTGGGGCAGGCTGCTCTGCTGACAGAGCAAGGGAAGGGAGGAGTGGTTTTCACTCCCTAAGTGCGCATGAATGTTTGGCCAGCTGTCTCGGGCTGGCCAAACATATCGCGCACTTGGCATGTTCTCCACCCAGGTTGCTTTACACCCTGGGTGGAGAACATGACCAGGCCCCCATTCCCTGGCTGAGCGCCAAACCATGGCGCTTAGACCAATCACAATGCTGCATTTCAGCATTGTGATTGGCTCTGGGAAGCATGGGTGCTTCCTGTTCCGTGTTCCGGCTGGATGGACGAAGAGGAGAGACACGAGGACCACGGTGAGGAGGACGTGGCGAGGAGGCACGTTTCATTTTATTTTTTATTTATCCCATTCCCTCCCACCCGCCTCCAAGCCGCCACCCCAGATCAGTACCTGCCACCACTGTGAGCAAGCACTGCGAACTAAAATGGTGGTTGCAGCGTGTGGGCTATGAGAGGCCTAGAGATAACTGCAGGCGATGCACGCAACTTGATGCTTGTGCCACACTTCTCACTACATCTACACTTCCTAGGCCCCTTACCCCCACTGCACCAAACGGCAAGGAACAAAAGATCTCCACCAAAGAGCCCCTTTATGGGTGCCCGTCGGGTATTGCAGCGCCGACCTGACGAGGAGCAGGCCCATATGATTAAGCATGACACCTAGCTGGCTGGGTATGTGAGGGCCCTAGTTCTGACAGGAGGAATTTCCCTCCTTCCGACTTACCTAGGACAACCACTGCTCTGTGTGACATCCTGACATATCTCCTTTGACCCACCTGAGGAACTGCATACCCTCTTTTCTTATCATATGCCTGGGCATGTATGCTGGACCTCCATAAAAAATCATTAAAAAAGCCCTACAGTCCCCTTCTGTTGATTGATTGTATGCATGGGTAACCCCCGTGGGACAGTTTCTTTTAGGTTACCAGCAGCGCAACCTGCACTTACTGGCCCATTTGATTCCACCTCTCCTAACAATGATTGAGAGGAGGATACCTGTGACCCCTACCATTATGGAGGACATCCAGGGACTCATTTTCAATGATAAAACAGTAGCCAATATCTTGAAGACGCCTTCCATCCAAGGGGCGGAAGGCAGTGCGGCCTCAGGGACACAGTCAGAAGACTGGACATCTCTAACAACTATGAAAAGGGAATGGCTCAAAATTACCCTCCATGGAGCAATGATGACGGAGTACCTGCGAGCGAACATCGCTCCAAGTGGTCTCATAGTTAACATTTTCCCCAGATTGCTTCTGGAGGATGCTGTATTTAAAAAAGAATGGTTCTTAGTTGCATGGAAATGCACTAGGGCCCTGTTCGTGTTAATCATCAACACTGCTAAGAGGATAAGAGGATAGCAGACGCTCTGCTAATCAGAATACAGATTGCGGAAGGGGCACTTAAAACCACCATCCAGACGACCGCCTTTAAATCCAAACTGGCAGAAATAAACAGTGAAATCGCAGACAATAAAGAATATCTATTCAAACAAAAAAGAGCTAAACTACAAAAGGATAAACAGACATTTGATAAGGAAAAGGTATATCCTTATCTGAAGGCTGACAACACAGTATCAAAAAGTAGCTACTCTTCTGATGAGGGCTCAGATACCAATAGGACTGGTTCTTCTAACAGTGATTCTAGCACTGGCAGATGGGGTAGCAATAACTAGAGAAGGGTCACTCACCCAACATACCGCAACTACAATGCACCCACGTACCCCGGTCCCCCTCCCCTTTCTGGCAATTCCCCATGTATCCTCAAGGCCAACCTCAAGTCTTCCCGATGGGTAACCCCCCTTTTTTAGACAGAGGTTGGGGCAGAGGAAGAGGGCGAAAAAGAGGGATGCAGAAACAAGTTCAGTGGCAAGAACAACCACCACACACAGTAGAGACAAGGAGCAGGACCAGGGGTAAAAGGAATTAGTGGTTAACCTGTCACATAGGTTACTCACAGAGACGGAAAAGGCAGTACTAGAAAAAGGACTAGGTTATGTCCCCACTAAAAGGGTTGAAAAAGTTCGAGACAACTGTGAGATACAAGATTTCTTCAGAAAAATCTATCTGAAAGCTTTCTTTCAAGACAAACCCCAGATTATATCAGAAGACACTGGGCTACGGAATCCATCTACCTTCACTCCCAATACCAGCATGATCCCTCCTGAAATCTTGACATTCGAACAAGACCCGTCTGTTGCCTCTAATAAAGTTCTATTCCATAATCTCTCCAAAGCTGAATTAGCTGCAGCAAGATCTCTAGCAGATGATACAAGCATTACCATTAGGCAGGCTGACAAGGGAGGGGCTACAGTGATTTTGTCTACCATTGACTAAGACCGTGAGTGCCAACGCCAACTCAACAATGCTAGATTTTATACTCCCAATACTGAAAATCCCACTTCGCGGCTTGCTTCTAAGATTGCCATTTTGGTGTTTGAAGCAGAGACCAATGGATGGATCAATAAAAAGGAGGCTGACTTTCTGATCACAAAAGACCCTCAAAATACCTTACTTGTATACCCTACCCAAAATTCATAAGGGTACAACACCAGTCCCTGGACGGCCCATAGTCTCGGGTATAGGCTCACTTCATGGGCCTTTATCTAAATTCTGCGACCACTTTTTGCAACCACTAGTGAGAAAAACTCCCTCTTTTGCATGCAACAGGACCCACATCCTGTGCATCATAGAGGAGACACAGGGCACAGATGAGATTAACCTTCTCGTCACATTGGACGTAGAAGCGTTATATACCAATATTCCTCAGTGTGTTACCTTGACTGTCATTGAAACATCCCTTCACAAAGAAGAGTGGGCATCACCGACTCCTGTCTCTTTCATCATGGAGTATGCTACCTGGCACTGACTGACAACTTCTTTGAATACAAAAACCAACACTTTCACCAATTCCAAGTTACTTCCATGGGAAGTACCTTTACCCCAAGCGTAGCATGTCTATATTTGGCTGCTTTTGAGGAGAATGTCATCTTGCACCCAAGCAACCCATACATCAGTAAGTTGAGGTTGTGGAAAAGGTTCATCGACAGCATTCTCATCTTCTGGGTGACCTTTCCACCTGTGAGGAATTTTGCCAGTGGATTAATGTGCTAAATGAATACCTGAAATTCATGCACACCATATCAAACACTAATATATCATTCTTGGACCTGAATATCAGATTCAATGATGCACAGCTGAGTACTGCCCTCTACAAAAAACAAACAGACAGAAACAGTATGTTGCTGCATAGCAGCTACCACCGTTAAAGACAATCTGAAATTTGGCCAGTTTTTGCACATTAGGAGAAATTGTAGTTCTCTAACAGATTACAAGACTGTGGCCCAGTCCCAAGCGACTAATCTAAGACAAAGGGACTACCCACAACGCCATATCATGTACTCCATGAAGAGAGCCAGAAATAATCCCCGTGAGGCACTGTTGGAAGTGACCCCTAACATGCGTCACCTCCTTTACACCAGATTCGACCCACATCAAGGGTATCATTAAAAAACATTGGGAAATTCTGGCCACTGGGAATCTACTAATGCCGGCACCGAGAATCGCTTTCAAAAGAACAAAAAACCTTAAAGACATCCTTGTGCACACAAGGCCCGAGACTGAGAGTAATAAAGATCAAAGAACTCTCTGGGATCTTCCTCCAGTCCCGGGCCACTACCCATGTGCCACATGCGCAGTGTGTCATCAGACTACACCCACGAAGGAGGTAACCCTCTCGGACACCTTCACTTGGAAAATGACGAGACACACTAATTGCAACACCACCCACTGCATATACATGGTCATCTGACCCTGAAACATGAAGTACATAGGTATGACCCTGAGGATGGTGAAAACACACATTACAGAACATAAGAGTAACATACGGTGTCAAAGAGTAACTACAAAGATGTACACACATTCAGGGGCGGCTGGTGACATTTGAAATTAGTGGGGCGTAAAGGTTTGGGATGAGTGGCTGTTGGTGTGCTTGCACAGCGAGCAAGCCCGACCGTCATAAGGTAGAACACCCCCAATTTTGGGGGGTAAAAATAGTGTGCAAATGGTGCATTGTCGAGGATATTTGAGATACCAAGAAGGCTAATAAAGCTATTGTGAAAGTGCGGTTATGGCAACAATAAAGAGATTTCATATAATGACGCAGGTAGCTACTTATTCAGTATAACCACAGAACTTCATATCAGACTTTGAGATAACAAGCCTGAGTACCTCACATATTTCTTTATTTGTTGATCTACATGCGCAAATTATATCTACTGATGGTTGGTCTTTGCTTGGAACAGCACAGGCAAGCTAAAAACTCAATGCAAAGTTTCCAGAATAATGGCGAGTCATAAGAAGTCAGACAATTGTTACTATTTATTGGCACCAGCTCACAAAACTCTTTTTCACGTCAGATAGGTGAGGTCTGATAACTATCTCCTAAATATAAAATGGACCAATAATGTTCGGTATTGCTGTTTGTTTTCCTCTTCATCATCTATTGATTCTTTAACCAAAACCATCACATGCACAATCTAATTAGTCAACAAGTAACCTGTTCCTTCCGAAAAATATTATAATTGCACCATTGGCATTTTAATTTAAAAGCGCCACCACAGGGAGTACACAAATTCAAGGGTCAAGCACAGTTGCGGCTCGCGGGAGGGGGGGGGAAGGTATGTGTCGCGCGGGGGGGTATCGCCCGGGGGGGTGTTAAAATTATTTTTGTTTTAAATCCTTATCCTACCTGAGGTCCTGAGCACGTCCGCGCCGCCTCGGGTCCGTCCGTTGGCGCCCACAGCCCCTCTCAGGCTCTCAGCCAATCCTGGCACTGCCAGCAGCGCCAGGATTGGCTTAGAGCACGGTTACTGCTCGCCCGCCTGCCCATTAGGAGATCGAGGTTTGAGCCTTTGCTCAACCCTCGGTCTCCTAATGGGCATGCGCCAGCCAGAGCAGACACAAGTGCGCATGACTGGACACGGAGCGAAAATTCGCTCACCTTCCCCAATCATGCGCACTTGTGATGCTGCCTGTTGCCCCTGCCTGGTCTTTCTGACAATCATGTCAGTCAACATGACTTCGGACCGCCCACCCCCGGGTGGGCGGTCCGACGTCATGCTGACTGACATGATTGTCAGTTCTCCTCTTTGAACTTAAGTAAACTGATTCAGTTTACTTAAGTTCAAAGACGCCGACGCTCCGGGCGACGCTGCGGGCGGGGGGGGGCTATGCCCCAACGCCCTAATGGACGCACCGCTACTGCACACATTGTAAAGAGCTCAAAGACTCTCCAGACACCCTCCGATGGTTGGTTCTTGAAGTCCACCCCAGAATCACACAAAAAGCATTGTTCAAAATAGAACCAAGATGTGTGCATCGACTCTCGACTGACCGACAGGGCTTGAATGACGATATTCCCTGGGGAGCACTATCAATTAGGTGAATAGATCATGCCTTTCTTTTACACACCAGCCCTCTTGAGGCCACTTCTGGAATACAACCCTCAGCTAGAAATGGGCTCCACATTACTGGCCATTGTCCAACAACCTTTTGACCATGATGTCACGTTTCCCTTTTATTGCGGGCCCTGGGCACCAGAGACATTACTGGGCTCTAGGCTACACACCTCGCGCTTTTCATGTCACTTGAAACTCCTATTGATATGTCCCTTGGCCCTACCATTTTTGGCCGATTCACCATGAGGGAGAGTCCATAGTCATTACTCTGCATACTGACCCCAGCCCGCATTACTATACA
Organism: Triturus cristatus; assembly: GCF_964204655.1. Taxonomy (NCBI): domain Eukaryota; kingdom Metazoa; phylum Chordata; class Amphibia; order Caudata; family Salamandridae; genus Triturus; species Triturus cristatus. Next base: position 85,699,505 of record NC_140580.1, on the reverse strand, counting down.
CTACAAGATGGCCGTTGGTTACACGCTCGTAGCCCCTCTAGGCCATTGATGTGCAGGCTACCCGCTATAACTAAGGGCACTGGGTACTCTCCCCCTTCTTTGGCCTTCATTGACTCGTACACCCCAGGGTACTCCTCGCAATGAACATATTTAAAACACGAGTCCACTTAACCATCCGTGTTGTCCACACTCCAATATGGCCGCCGGTTATACTAATGAACCTTCGCTGGCCTTGAAGCGTCAGCCACATGTCACAGCTGACGTAAGCCGGAAGCCAGCCCCTCCCCTAACCGGATGCCAGCGAGTATTTCTGTGACACAGCAGTCTACTACCCAGTGCCGGCAGTGAGGGGTAGGTTTCCTGGCTCATTTCTTGCAGCTTTGTTAGATTTGGGGGTTCTCTAGTTGGTAGAGGTAGGTACCTTTGACCAAATAGGGACCCTTGCGTCTAGTCAGGGTAAGGGGGTACACTCCTAAAATAACCCCTGCTGACCCCCTTGGTAGCTTAGCACGAGCAGACAGGCTTATCTCAGAGGCAATGTGTAAAGCATTTGTGAACACATACAGTAATCAAGTGATAACACTACAGATGGACACCACACACGTTTTATATAAAAAATAAGTATTCTTTATATAGACTTATCACAAGACCACAAGCGACAAAAATCCACAATACTGTGCTTAAAATGGTAGAATTAGCTTAGTTCTCTTAAGATGGTAAATGCGACACTCTGAGTTCAATGTACCTTAAGATGCGTAATGCAAGACAACGAAAGTGTTGCAAGGACGGTGATGCGTTGAAGATCTGGTGCAAAGAAACAAAGATTGCGCTTTCTTCTTGATGCAACACGCTTCCCGGGGATGCGGCGGCGTCTGCAGCTACGTCGATCTTCTTCTCCGGCGATGCGAGAGGTTTCCACATGATGTGAGCTGCGACAGGTCCTGTGACACACTTCCCAGTGATGCTGCGGCGTCTGCTGTGACGTCGATCCTCTCTCCTGGCGATGCGAGTTGCTTCCACAATGATGCGAGCCGCGACAGGCCCTGCGACACTCTTCCCGGTGATGCGACGGCGTCTGCTGCGACGTCGATCGTCTTCTCCGGTGATGAGCCGCGACAGGCCCTTGGACACACTTCCCAGTGATGCGGCGGCATCTGCTGCGACGTCTATCCTCTCCCCTGGCGATGCGAGGCACTTCGGTGGCCCTGCGATGACTCAAATTCTTCTGCGTCACGCTTCCCGGGGTTGAGGTGGCATCTGCTGTGACGTCGATCCTCTTCTCTGGTGATGCGAGGCGCTTTCGTGTTGTGAAGCGGCAGCAGCAGTTCGGCGACACACTTCCTGTTCTTGAGTCGCGCTTCTAACGCCTTGCGACACAGAGTTCCTCAGAAAGTCCAGCACAGTTGCAGACACTTCCACAGAACTCTTGGGGAGCTGGTGGTTGAAGTCTGTTGTCCCTGAGACTTCAGCAGGAGGCAAGCTCTCTTCCAAGCCCTTGGAGATCCTTCACAAGTTGAAATAAAGGGCACACAAAGTCCTTTCTCCTTTCTTTGGCAGTCAGACAACAGCTGCAGGCCAATCCCCCAAGCAGCACATCAGCTTAGGGATAGTCTCTACTCAGTTTCTTATGGTTCCTCTCCTCAGCAAAGGTTTCTTCTTGTTTCCCAAAGTGATCTAAAGTTCTGGGGTCTGGGTCCCCCTTTTATACACAGTTTCGCTTTGTTCTCTGAAGGCAGGGAGGCCTTCGCCTAGTCCAAAACCAGTTCTGGTCAGTCCTGGAGCACTTTGTTGATAAGACCCCTTCTTTCCTTTCACAGTAAAGGGCAGAGACATCAGATGCACCACAGGAGGTGGAGCCAGCATTGTGGATGGAAAGCACAGCCCTATTTAGGTCCCAGGTGCAACTCCTCCCACCCATCTACACGGAGATCTCTCTATTCAGCCCTGTGCTGACTCACCCTGTCTCCCGGAATTTCCCCAGCCCCTGTCACTCAAACTCCAGACAAGGAATACACAACCTAGCAGAGGCAGGTTTGGATGGTTAGACAAGAAAATAACTACTTTCTAAAAGTGGTATTTTCAAACACAGAATGTTAAAACCAACTTCACTAAAAGATGTATTTTATCGTTCTGAGTTCAGGCATACTAAACTCGAATTTCTACCATGTTCCCTGAGTCACTTAGGATTATAAGATGTAATAATCAAACTGCCCATTCTGGCCTATGGGGAACAGGTAGCCTTGCAATAGTGAAAAACAAAAATGGCTGTGATTCACTATTAGGACATGCTACAAACACCAGGGCATGTCCTACCTTATACTTACAATGCACCTTGCCCTTGGGCCTACCATAGGGGTGTCAGATATGAAGAAAAGGGAAGGTTTAGGGACTGGCAAGTGGGTGCACCTGCCCAGTCAGCATGGCAGTACCAGACTGCACACAGGCTCTGCAATAGCAAGCCTTAGACACACTTTAACAGGCTGCTTATGTGGGTGGCACAACCAGTGCTGCAAGCCCACTAGCAGCATTTGGATTACCAGCCCTGGGCACCCCTGGTGCACTGTACTAGGGTCTGACAAGTAAACCAAATCAGCCAATCATGGAGTCTCTAATCCATACATCAATTTACAATAGGGAGAGCATATGCACTGTTAGCACTGATCAGCAGTGGTAAAGTGCCCAGAGTCATAAAACAGCCAACAACAGGTCAGAAAAAATACAGGAGGAAGGCAAAAAGTTCAGGGATGACCTTGCAAAGAGGGCCAAGTCCAACACAACCCCTTTCCAGCCAAAACGCAGAGTAGACCAATCTCTACCTTGATGGGCTTCGCTGCTTTGGGCGATAGAACCTGGACCTGGCCCGCAACTGCAGGGGCATATTCCAGTTCTACGCCAATCTGAACCCATTTGGATCCCTCTGTCCATACTCTCAGGGCCCACCAAGCTAATCCATGGGGGACCCTTCTCCTCACCTGTGGACACCACCTGTGCAGCACCTAACCTTAGCTTGCTCACAGGTGTGTCCCAACAGACAGACAGAAAGCCACAGTGGCCACTGACAATAGTCAGTGATGAGACCCAGGCCTCATGCCTCTCAGGGCTCTCGAACCTCTGTGGCGTCAGAGAGCGGGGGGCAGTAGCCCCAGGTGCTTAGCACCCTTTGTCCATTCTCCGTCCTATCAGGTCAGGTATGACATCCTGGCACTGACCCACCAGAAAAAGTTCAGGGATGACCCTGCAAAAAGGGCCAAGTCCAACAGGCTTCATGGTGAGTATACCATTATGTGGATATAGCCTTGACTCAGCCTTCGGCGACTTGAAAGGTAAGCGGTTTGGGAGTGGAGCTACTGCTCGCGGTAGCAATCATGCATATTCAGTTCCGGAGTTGTTGAGCCGTTGCGCCCCATGACGAGCATAGGAGCGCGGTCGAGCCCCGCCCGCAGGGGAGTACCTTTATATTCTTGGGTACTGTCCCAGCGTAGGTTGGTTGCTTGGACCTGCAGAAGCTCGGACTGATGGCGGGCCCGGACACCCACTCGTTTACTCTGCGATAAAAGACGTGCTCTGTGCCAGACACACCACTCTCCCTATAGCCGACCTGCAGTTTTGGTATGGGTTCTGGGGATGCATGAGTCTCCGTTTGTTTAGTTACCTCACCAGTTATCCATTTTATTGTTTTCCCAGGACACAATACTTTACGTGTCTGATTATCCCGCCGGACACTGTTGAGGCAATATTTTTATTACCTTTAGGTGAGTTGAGACCCCCACATAAGCCAAACTTGCAACAACTGTTATTTTAAAAAATAAAAATGGGTTACTGCTCCGTCTTCTGAGTTTTATATTTCTATTAATAAGTGACCTATACATTGAGTTGGTTCTTTCACCATAAGCCTGCTGGTGTCACTTACCACTTGTTACATGACAGTGTCATCCACTTTTTGCACACTAATTAATGGTCACTATTGTGAATTGATTTGAAGAGAGAGATATGTCATCACCATGATTATGCTGCCATTTGACTTTGTTGTGGTTTTTACTCTTTATTCTTCCCCTAGGTCGTCCTTTGATGCTGTGGGTACCTTAATCGCAGCACTGATACGTGGTAGGTAGGTTACCCACCTTCCACGGTGTGTAGATAGTTTATCCACTAGGTCCTGATGAATTGCCACTGATTCTCCTGACCATTTGGCATGAAACATGTTGACCCAACAAGAGTAGAGCGCAGTTACCCTGAACCATTACTTCAGATAGTCGCCACTCTTACCCCCGTTTTAAGCAGGAGGAGTACCAATTTGAATAAAAGTGTTTTTGGACTGCCCAACCTGTTTTAATCCCTTCTCACTACATCTACACTTCCTAGGCCCCTTACCCTCACTGCACCAAATGGCAAGGATCAAAAGATCTCCGCCAAAGATCCCCTTTATGGGTGCCCGTCGGGTATTGCAGCGCCGACCCGACGAGGAGCAGGCCCACATGATGAAGCATGACACCTAGCTGGCTGGGTGTGTGAGGGCCCTAGTTCTGACAGGAGGAATTCCCCTCCTTTCAACTTATCTAGGACAACCACTCCACTTTGTGACATCCTGACATATCTGCTTCTCCCTCCTTTGACCCACCTCAGGAACTGCATACCCTCTTTTCTTAACAAAACCTCTGCAGACATTTCACAAGGTGTTTTGATACTAAATTGATGAATATTCACACTACGAGCACGTGTGTGTGAGAAATGAATACAGCTAACCTAAACTGCGGTTTTAATGTGTCAACTCCTAGTGCTGCACTAAAGCATTCAAGTATCTGCTGCCCCTGGATGAGCTGAGTTAGTACCAATTTCATCTATTTGAACGCTGGGGAACCGATCCTGCATTTGACCAGTGGCCTGAGTGGTTCTCTTGGGTGAGCTGGAGGTCAATACAGACACACTGCCTTGAGAATTCTCTATTAGAACACCATTATGGGAAGACCGACACCAAGCAGGGCACACTCACCATTGACCAAACAAGGCGCCCAGAGGACTCAGCCGAGAGCCCAACATGTTGATGCTGTGACTGACCAGCCAGATACTGATATCAGGACAAATCTATTGAATATGAAATTCAGATTGAGGGTGATCAATACCAAAATTGACCACTTGAGAGCTAGAATGGACCTTATGGAGGACTGATTAGACAAACATTATGATCGTCTTGACGAAGCGAACATCTTCCTAATTGGCAGATGGCACCCCCAATGTGTTAATCTCACTTCAGCATATATAGAGAGAAATAAAGATTGCAGCAAAAAATGAAGATCTTGAATCTAGTGCCCCAAAAAATAATATATGAATTGTAGGTCACTCAAATTATCAACTTTGGTAGTCCTGAAAAATATATTGAAACACCGCTCGCTGACCTGCTTGGCTGCATAACTTCTAGGATGAGCTGGTAGTCAAACAAGCACTCTGGTTCCTAGACCCTGCACTCTTTTCATTGGTTCCGCCAAGACCTATAATTGCCAGACTTTTGAATTACTAAAACCGTGACACTGTGCTTTGCTTGCCCAGAGAATAAGGTCCTCTGCAACATCAGGGATCTGAAACATCCAGACTTAATAGTGGCAGTACAGGAGGCTAGGAGGGCATATGTAGAGACAAAACAATTGCTAACGGCAAACACATTAAATATGCCATGCTGTACACAGCCAGACCACAAGTGCAGCATAAAAAACAAACACTAATGTTTGATAACTCCAAAGAAGCGCTGAAGTCTGCAAAAGCTGTTGGCAGAGACTCAAAGAAACAACCATCCCACATGAGCACGGATGAAGAACTGGATTCAGTGGCTGATTGACACTGATGGACCTCTTTGATCGTTAAGAGATGTGTTCTACTATAGCAGAAAGTCTGTTTCTCGGTTTTATAATGTTACAGGTTAAACTGTTTGTAATTGCCAGCTGTTGGTATATTACCTTTGTAGAAAATGGATAGTGATTACACTGTCCTGTGCAAGAAATCCGTGTTTGATGTTTCTGGGGTTTTGTGTTATTATTGGGTGTTTCACTGAGAGTTGGAGTGTTCAGTTTGGTTGGGGGATGGAGGATATAGTTTGATAGTTGTACAGACATGGTGCAGATGGGAGTTCTTGTCATAGTTGCCTGAAATAGAATATGAACAGCAATACGCACAAGATGATGGACGTAATGTTGCACATTGGCAAAACATTCACCCCCAGTTACAGATCTGGGTTTTATCCATCGTTATTTTGCTCACCACGCCACCCCAGTTCAGACATGGCCATATGCAAATCAGTCTTGACCCTGTGCCTCATGGGAACTGTCCAGCCCGAACTGCCAAGCCATGTCTTCCCTGGACCGGAATCAAGCATCCTAGGACCGGTTTCGGGGTTTCACCCCTCTTCAGCCAGGATAGCTTGACTCCAGTGGCGTAGTGAGCACGGGACCCACGTCTGGGCATACCCTTCCCACACAGGGCGAACAACAACACACACAAGATGATGGACGGAATGTTGCACATTGGCAAAACATTCACCCCCAGTCACAGATCTGGGTTTAATCCATTGTTATTTTGCTCACCACGCCACCCAAGTTCAGACATGGCCATATGCAAATCAGTCTTGACCCTGTGCCTCATGGGAACAGTCCAGCCCGAACTGCCAAGCCATGTCTTCCCTGGACCGGAATCAAGCATCCTAGGACCGGTTTCAGGGCTCCACCCATCTTCAGCCAGGATAGCTTGACTGCAGTGGCGTAGTGAGCACGGGACCCACGTCTGGGTATACCCTTCCCACATAGGGCGAACAGCAAAACACACAAGATGATGGACGGAATGTTGCACATTGGCAAAACATTCACCCCCAGTCACAGATCTGGGTTTAATCCATCGTTATTTTGCTCACCACACCACCCCAGTTCAGACATGGCCATATGCAAATCAGTCTTGACCCTGTGCCTCATGGGAACAGTCCAGCCCGAACTGCCAAGCCATGTCTTCCCTGGACCGGAATCAAGCATCCTAGGACCGGTTTTGGGGTTTCACCCCTCTTCAACCAGGATAGCTTGACTCCAGTGGCGTAGTGAGCACGGGACCCACGTCTGGGCATACTCTTCCCACAGAGGGCGAACAGCAAAACACACAAGATGATGGACGGAATGTTGCACATTGGCAAAACATTCACCCCCAGTCAAGGACCAGGACCTGGCTTAGCAGTTCGGGCTGGACTGTTCCCATGAGGCACAGGGTCAAGACTGATTTGCAAATGGCTGGGATCAAACTGGAATAGCATGGTGAGCCAAAAAGCAAAAAAACGATGGATTTAGGCCCAGATCTCTGTACTGGGGTGAATGTATGACATTGTTCTGCATTCTGTTATTTTTTTTAATAGAATAGGAGCAGAAATGTGGGAACACTCAAAATAATGATGTGGAATATGAGAGTCCTAGGCAACCCTAAAAAACAACGCCTCGTAATAGCATATCTTGTCAAACATGGGATTTAAGTGGCAAGGCTACAGGAGACTCTCCGGCTGTGGGCCTGTAAATCCTTTTACATGCAGATGGGGGCATTCTCGATTCTTCACCTCGTGTGGCACATAGACTAGAGGGGTTGCTATTATCATCAAGAAAGCATTATGATTAAAGCTCCTGCACTCACACACATAATCTTTGGGCAGATTTCTAATGGCGACCGGTACTTTGCACAAGTCTCCTGTGGCCTATGTTAATATTTATGCACCTAATATTTACTCTCTGGAGCTTTTGAGGAAATGTTGGCGCAAGTGGCACAAAACACCATTTAAGGTGGTGATTTTAACTCTATATCCCACCCTGGACAGTAGCAACCCTCACAGAGTTGACCATACACAAGTAGCGGAAGTGTTAATTGTGCACTACAGATGGACAGTCTGAGTGATTTATGTTGGGCAAAAAAGGGCAATAACAGGATGTATTCCTATTACTCCTCTGTACATAATTGTCAATCCCACATAGATGATTGGTTCACCTCAGCTGAGATCCTACTATGGGTCACTGATGTTACCCATCTTGTGTGAATACTTTCCGATCATTTCCTACTGCTGCTCGGCTGGGGTTCTCAGATACACCACAACGGCAACAGATGTGGTTTTTATCTAATGCTCTCAGTGATATTGTTTTTGTTTAGAAACTGCTATGGTTGAGGTTTATGACATTAACATGGTAAACCAGGGACACATTTTCTGCAGTGTGGGAGACCTGTAAGGCATATTTTCTAGGGTACATGATGGGTAGACAGACAGGTGTACTTCTCTTGGTACGTACAAACCTGAATAACGCTGAGAGGAAATATGAGAGGTAAGGTGTCCCGGGGATATAGGCAGATATAAATACCATCCTGTTGGGTTAAAAGAAATTGTCGGATAGGGAAAGTCAATACCTGGCTAAAGACCCTAGTCTCCGCAGATATGGGGAAGGACAGAGACCTAGCAGGACTCGCTCATGGCTACTAAGGAAGGCTTGCCCAAAAGGATAACTGGTGAATTGGTGGGAGGGAGTGCAACTGTCCTCCTAGAGTTCTGGTCCTAGTATGAGGAATATTTATAAAGCAAGAGAAACAACTAGTACTGCAAGATAACTATGGGCCAACCGTAAATTAACTGGGAAAACTTGAACTGCGGATTATGATACCTCTGTATAAGGCTGGTAAAACCGCTTTGGTTTAAATGCTGGTGCTTCCCAGATGTCCCCATTTGTTTAATATTTCCATACCACGCTGCAAACCTTTCATGCAAATCTACAAGCGTTACTCATTAGATTGGTCTGGTGACAGAACCCTAGTCTCATATAGGAAATACTCACTCTGCCCCTATAATAAATGATGGTTTGACATTTTGGATCAGGAGCGCTAGCATCCCGCTGCCCAATCCTATTATGTGGTGTACTAGTTCCAACCAGGAGGTAGGGCACCCGATGGCGGTCGAGGAGTTCCATTTAGAAACTGGAAAATATCAAACCTTGCAGAGGAGTTTCACTACCAATGCCCTCACTGCTCATGCAGACAGTCTGATGGATGCACCAATTAGTCTTTTTGGACTAAGGGTAGGGCAAGCGGCTTCCCGTAGGTATATTCCCCAAAACTGTCCCCGTTCATTGATAATCCCGCTCTGCCAGCCAAGCAGGATAGAGCGATGAAAATAAGGTTAGAAAAAGCTGGATAAATCTATACAGCCAATGCATTTCTATTGCTTGAGCAGTTTTATGTTCTATGATCTCAGATTGAGACATGCCGTCTCTGCTACATAGCCGGTGTTTCCTGATGAATCTTTGGAGTTAATCATCCTACTTACACAGAGGCTTAAAAATCCAGAGGAGAGGGGCTGGATAGCAAGAATATATGCATTATATCCAGATTGCTATACTGCTGTCACAAACAAGACTTTAGAAAAGTGGGAATGTGATTTTGGAGAAAACATTGATCCAGCAGTGTGGCGAGATTGCTGCGCAAACCAAGCAAGTGTCTGTAAACTACAGACATCAATTTTCACACTTTACATTTTTTAACAGGATTAACTGTTCCCCCTCTTTTTTACATGGAATACATCCAGAAAGTCCTGCCTAGTGCCCCAGATGTAAATTTGATCCTGCGTTTTTCTTTCCCATTTGGGTGGGAGTGCCCTTCCATTGCCCAGTACAGGTAGGACATAGTCCGAACTATCGGAGACATAGTGGAGAATACGATGGGAGTGTTGTACTCCCATAATTATGCTCAGTGGCTGTTTAAAAACCTACCTCAATGAACAAGGAGACTGGAGGTGGTGATGATTTTGTTGGCTAAACATATGCTGCTGAGATCATGGATGAGGGCTCCAGTGCCTGGACAGGCTAAAAGACTCTGCAACCACTTGAGGTGATGGTGACAGACTTTGCACAACCCCAGGCCCCACAAGCCAGATCTAGAGACATATGGGGCCCGCTTCAACGATATTAACTCTCAATAAGGCCGGAAGAACCAGAATAGTGGATCTCCCCTCAGAGCCTGTTGTGGATAGTACAGATGTGGTTTGTGGGAAATGTCCCTTAATATAACGGGAAGTGGGAGGGGAAGGGGTAAATGTAAATCTTTAACTGGAGGGGCCCATAAATGTTTTATTGCACATGACTAATGATAATACAACTGACAAGAGGGTCAAATACCAAGCAACTGCTTAGTTGTTATTGAGGAGATCTGCTACACCTACTTGATGGGCTATGGACCTGGCCCAAAACCTGTTAAGCATACCTGCCTATTTTTCTTTATATTTCTTTTGTTGTGTTTATTTCTACAAATATAAGATGTATCAAATACATAAAGTTGACAATCTGGTTCTGAAAGGTGGAGCATTCAGGCCTAGTTGGCAAGTATTTTGAAGGCAGAGGAATGAAGATTGTTGAAAATGTGTTGGTCCTTTTTGTCACCCTCATCTTACCTTACATTATGGTCCTGGTCTGCATTGCTCCCATCAATAGTCTCAGCAGAAGCATCGGCACCTCTCCGTTTTACCCACTGAATATTTTGAATAATGATGATCTAGATTACAAATCAGATTATGGTTCTTTGGAAAGATCACTGATGTGCCTTAAATTGCACTAGTAATCTGTGCAAAGGGGAGGAGTTGATAACGCAAACCATTGTGTTAGCATAGCTGTAACTGCTACTGCCATGTTTTCTTGCTCATGCTAACTGTGCATAAGGAACTATCCATCTATGGAATTTCAACCCTCTTTCACATCTCAGTTTCTGAGAATAAAGAGCGTTTATTAGCTTGATCAGCTGTAAACATTTGCATTCTTGTTACAACTGAAGGTTGTCTTCTTTTCTCATGATCTCAGACGCCGGCATCTATGTGCTCCCTTTGTGATGTCATCTCAATTGGAAGCCTATGTGTAAAATGCCATATGTGCTTTGCCATTGCTTACTCCAATAGGATTTGCCAAGGTTCTCTCTGGCTGACAAAATCTGTAATTCCCCGAAAAAAACAATTTTCCTTTTGTTAATGAACATTTTCAGATTTTGATTTGTGTCTTCACAGATTTTCTTTCACAATAGTCACAGCTTCTTAGCATCAAATATAAATGGATAATTCAGCTATTTTTTCATAGGAACGTGTGCAGTACTTGAACCTTAAGTGGTACACTGCTCTCTGAGGGGATCAGCACGCCAGAAGCTATGCTATTCGGTTGTTTGATGTAATACACATTTCATTTTGTTTGAGGAGAACTTTTGTTTCACTGGTTTCTTTCAAAAAAATTTGAATTTCGTTCAGCCCCTTCAAATCATTGTTCCTTACAAAAAGGATGAATAAAACGTATTTTGTTGCATCCCTGATGGAGAAAGGAGTCACTGTCATTATAAAATGCATTTGGTTCTTTTAAGATGTTTCCCTCCTGATCTTTTTTTTAGTTCTCTCATGCAGACAGACAGCTGTTTGCTGACCAGACCAATTATCTCTGATGTACAAACAGGGGGTTTTGGATCAGCCCCTTGCTCGTTACTGGAGGATTTTGTCATCGACTGGATGAGTTGTCTTCTCTTGATTTGATGGTTTTCCTCCTTTTTATTTTTTTTGTCCCACCCAGGAGCATTTTGGTCTCACAGTGTTCTCTTTGGATGAGTTGCATCAATCCACTGAATACTCCAGAGGACTCCTTATTTGTTGCTATTCAGCCTTACTTGCCTACCTTTTTCCTCTCTACTTACGCCTATCTGCCACCACACTACCTTTTCTCCAATGAAGCTTCCCATTCGGTTCCCTATCCCACTAGCCATGTGTAATTAATTTTTTCTATCTTTATTTATTTAATTTATTTTTTCTATCTTTATTTATTTATTCAGGGCCCGGCAGCTGCAAAATGCTACCAGACTGCATGCTTTGTTTTCTAAGCTTCGCGTGGTCTTTTTTCTTTTGTTTTGCGCTATCATTTACACTTCTAACAAGGCCATCCACCATATCTTAATAGTATATTAAAAATGGCTACCATTCGTCATGATGCATGCAGAAACATTGCACGTGTGCATGAATCACACCGCATTTGTGTGCATCGGCTTCCATCTTAGAATAGAAGACCCAATCGAAGATTGACGGTCATGCCAGCGAATGCCTCCTGCGGTCCCATGCCACTATCAACAAGCATTGTCAAAGTCAAAGGCTCAGAATGTAAAAGCCAAGACCTAAAGGGTCTTTGCCAGGGCTTGTCTACTTTTGGAGCCTCTGCTGTTAGATTAGTTGTACATAAATATATATCAATGGTCACAATGTAGGACAAGGTACACTTGCCCAACTTCAATCAGTAACTCTAAAATATTCCAGACGTCCTTTTTCACACTATAAACCACACGAAGAAAGCATAGGTTCAGGGAAAGTTGACCAAATAATTATGGTATGTGCATCTTGGCAAACATATATCCAGCTCTTAAGTAAACATAAATACGGTTCTTAAAAGTGTTTCTTCCGTGTCCTGCCTGATGCTTCTGTTGTGTGAGAACCAAGCTCTCCATGGCAGCCGGTGCATTGATTTCTCCTGTGTACAAAAGGGTTTCAGGTTTGGAGCCGCTGCCCTACCTTCTCTTCAATAAAGACTGGTTTGTTCGCGCATGTTTGCTGTAGCCACAATCGAGGGTTTATTGTTTTACAAACATGTTAATGGTTTACTATTCTTTTGTTGCGCTCAGAGAAGTTACCGGTCCTCGCTTGCTTATGCTAACTAAACACTTGTTTGTTTTCTAACACTGTTTTCAAAAGACACTGGCTAAAAACGTAGAATTTATAGCCATGGCGATGAAACTCATCACGGACTGCTTTTTGTCACAGCCTCCTACCTTTTTACAAAATTATTAAAGTGCCGCCCCCCTACATCCTCCCCCCCATGGGAGACATATTGTATAGGTCCAAACAGAAGGGGGGCTATGGCGATTGAAGAGATTTTACAAGTTTCATCACAGGCATGTCCTTTAGATGACATCATTCTCACAGAGAGGAAAGTTGTGAAGATTTTCAATTATCCGTGAAAGATAGAAGCTTGACTCCTTGAGCATTTTCCTGTCAGGAGCTGGACGCCCAGAGGTTCGGTTGCGACTGCTCCCAGTAGCCATGGTGCCATCCTATACTTTATAGAACATATGAAATATGTCAAGTGTCTCCTTATAAGGGTCCCAAAAAGGGGGAAATAACACAAAGCGTAAAAGAAACATTTTTTGCAATCAGTCAGTCAAGAATACTTTATTTCGACTCTAAAGAGCCATAAAAGATCATACACACATATTTTCATTTAGCAAAAAGCAGTAAATACACCAATTACACATTTTTAAAGTAATCAATATTTGCTTTGAATCTTCAAAACAGTAAAAAGATCTCAACTGTACCTAGAGAAAGTAGAAACTCTATTTCCATGTTATAATTTGTAACCCCTGCAGCAAGTAATAATGGACAAATACACTGCTTCCTCTGAGGGAAATAAAATCTGCAGAAAAGAATAAAGTGCATAGTGCTTTGCAGTGAATGACTATCACATGGACAGACTGGGAGTGAAGCAAACCACGAGCCTTGGATAGGGAAGGCAACTAAGAAGTGTATTGTTTTTAACCGCAACCTTGTCAACAGAAATGTCCTTCTTTCATTTAGGTCAATTTGGAGATACAGGGCAGGTTCTCTTTTTAGTTGAGTAAGGTGCTCTGACTGATTTGTCTCACTGCGTATAGGGCCAACCTGAACATAACTTTGAAAAAGAGTGACTTTATAGTAGCAGACGATACATATTGTAATGTGTCAGGTTTTTATAACATTCTATAACACCCATTTTAGAGAAACACGTTTTGACATACCTAAGCAAAGGTATGTTTAAGCTATTATCCAGCTTCATGCAGTCTGCCAGTATGGTTCTACAGAGGGCAGCCTCTGGATTCTTACAGGTTTTTAGCAAAAGCAGCAGCAGTTGAATCGCAATATGGTCTTTCAAGTGACTCAGACCAACTTCCTCATGACAAAAGGAAACAGAAGAACTCTGGGGTACTGAGAGAAGTCTTCTTAGAAACGTGTTCTCTACTATTTGGAGTGATTTGCAGTTTACGTAACCACAGACCTCAGCCCCGTAAGTTACCACAGAAAGGCTTTTGCTCTTATAAAAGCATAAAATCTCCTTAGTTGGTTTACATCCCAGTCTTTTAGCAAATCTAAAGATAGCATCAATCGATTTCTGAAATTGCATGATTCTAATATCTAAAGCATGTTTCCAGTTAAAATTAGAATCAAATGGTACCCCCAGATATGTCAAATATTGAACTTTCTCAATTTCTTCACCCCCCAATTAAATTTTTCCTGTTTTGGCTTTTTTTGGCCCACATTTCATAATGAATGATTTCGTAAAGTTCACTTTTAGGCCGAAGTAGTTCATAAAATGTTAAAATAATCTGGGAGAGTTTTTAGTGTATTTGCTGTCCTGGCTATCAGGACAGTGTCATCAGCATATAGGAGGATGGGGATTTGGCATGCATTACAACTAGGGATATCCTTTCCCACCTTGCATAGTTGATCTCCCAGCCCATTAATATATAATAAAAACAGGAATGGTGCCAAAACACAACCCTGTCTTACCTCTATATCAGAGGGAAATCCTTCTGTCAAAACTCCCTCACTGCTGTAACGATCTGTGGCCGACGTATATTCATGAAGCCTACTGAGCAAGGTAATGATTGCTCTATCAATCCCCATTTCTGACAATATGGACAATAACAGACTACGATTTACTGTGTCAAAGGCACAGGTTAGGTCTATGAAAGCTAATTGAACACATCCATTTTGTGCCTTGGTGTACTTTTGGACAAATAATGCCTGATTTAGAGATTGTTCCACAGTTCCAAGTCCTGGTTGGAATCTGAATTGGTAAATTGAAAGCATCTGATGTCCAGTGCCCAAAGTTCTAGTTTCTCCAAAATTACCCTGCCCAATATTTTAACTGAACTATCGAGCGGTGAGATTGGGTGATAGCAACAGGGTTGGGTTTTGTCCCCCTTTTTAAAAATCGGGACTATAATAGCTTCTTGCCAGGTCTTAACTAGTGAGCCCACTATTGCTGCTTTTAAAACATTTGCAATTAAGTGTGCCCAGAAATCTGGTAGGTACTTATAGAGGTCCACAGGAATTCTGTCCAGGCCTGGAGCCTTCTCTGGGCGGCTTTGTTCTATAGCTAAAAGTACCTCACTCAGTTCTATTGAATTGCTTAAGGCCTGGGCTGATCCTATATCAAAGGGGGTTTCTATGGGCAAAGATCTATTTACTGTCCTTGGCTCCGGGGAGAAAATTTCCGAAAAATGGTTAACCCAGGCTTAACTGGAACTATGGTATCTATTTTAGGCGGGTCATCACCAGACATAGAGACTGAGTTGACCACCTCCCAGAAAGCACGAGAGTCTTTTACGGCCGACGCAGTTTTCAGATCTTCCCAGGCCTTTTCCTTAAGGGAACTTTTTCTTCCCCAATTGCCTTTCTATAATCTTTTCTTGCTTTTATTATTTCGCCCTTATTCCTCGGGATCTTTTTTAAAGCCACCCATCACGCCTTATGAGTTTCAGAGCAGATCTTATTGAACCACCTTGGGTGTTCGGGGACTTTCCTACTACATTTAGTTAATTTACCAGCCATAAGGCCGTTTAAATTTGAGAAGTCCACTATGATATCCTCTGGGGGGGGGGGGCGGTATCTGAGAGTACTGTCTCTAAGTCTGCCTTATTATTTGTCATAAGTTCTTCAAGGAAGGCCGACTTATCGATGTTTTCCCATTTGATGTTGATACCCTTATTTCTATTATATCCTACGCTATGCTTTAATTTCTTATCCCGTTCTCTCGCCACAAACAGATTTAAAGTTAAAACAATGGGGTTATGATCACTCACACAACTTGCCCCAACTACACAGCTCTTAAAAAATTGCACTAAGTCTTTAATAATTAAAATATGATCTATAGTGGAAGATGAAAAAGGGCCAACGTATGTTGGGATCGAGGGGGAAGTAACCGCATCCATGTCTTGTGAAAATTTCAAATCCTTAGCTGTAATGATTCTATTCAATGAATCCCCATACGGTGTGTGCTTAAGATGGTTCACAGACCTATCCCTCTCATCACAGATGCCACATGATTCCTGGACCCCAGGGTCACATGTTTCTATATTAAAATCCCCCACCCAAATTATTTGCAATTCCATTCTATGCTCTTTCTGAGCATCAGTTATAACATCCTCTAGGTCCTCTACAATATTTGTTATAGTTGTATCAAAAATATTATAGTAATAGTTAATTAAAAGCAAATCAAATGACTTTGATGTAATATCTAAAAGCAACTGATAATATTGAGATTTACATAATTCTCTTATTAAAATATCTGTCAATGCCTTTGATAGAGGGGTAACTAATCCCCCTTTTACTTGGCCCGCTCTAGACTGGACAGCAGGGATATAATAAGAGGTAAAGCCATCAATATACTTAGGGTCCATTGCCCAAGTCTCTAGGCAACAAACAATATGATGTTGATCAAGCAGGGTTCTCAAATCCGGATTATCGATCTTAGACCGGAGGCACGCAATGTTCCATGAGACAATACTATGACCCTCTGGTCAAGTATTAATCGCAGAATGGGATAACGCCATTGGGAAAACAGAATCCTCTTTTGAAGTTTCTTTACCCTCTAACTCCAGAAGCTGTCAGTCTTGTTCATCCAATTCTGAAAGCACTTCAAATCTATTGGAGAGTGGGAGGCAGTTTGCAGGTCTCTGGACGGCGGTCTTATCACTTTTAGGATGAAGTTGCCATGAGCTGTCTACATGACCTGTCGGTGTGCGACATTCTGAAAGGACTTCAAAACTATTGGAGAGTGGGAGGCAGTTTGCAGGTCTCTGGACGGCGGTCTTATCACTTTTAGGATAAAGTTGTCATGAGCTGTCTACATGACCTGTCGGTGTGCGACATTCTGAAAGGACTTCAAAACTATTGGAGAGTGGGATGCAGTTTGCAGGTCTCTGGACGGCGGTCCTATCACTTTTAGGATGAAGTTGCCATGAGCTGTCTACATGACCTGTTGGTGTGCGACATTCTGAAAGGACTTCAAATCTATTGGAGATTGGGAGGCAGTTTGCAGGTCTCTGGACGGCGGTCTTATCACTTTTAGGATGAAGTTGCCATGAGCTGTCTACATGACCAGTCGATGTGCGGGCTTTTGGTTGATAAAAGAAGCCCAGGGTCTGTGCTCTGACACCTTCACCGTGGGTAAAAGATTTTGCAAGTTTTTGGAAGAGATTTTTAACCAAGCATGGAATCCTGAAATTAACAATTATACAATCCCCTGATGACGACTTTGGTGCTGGTCCCATCCAGTTCACTCTTCTTGTAGTGATTATTTCCCTGGATAGATCATAGGACCAGTTTGAGTTTCTTTTCAACCAGAAAGAGACCTTGTTTACCAGGGATTCATGCGATTCATATTGTGCCTGCTGGAGCGGGGTAACCTTTTCCAGCACTATTATATATGGAGTACATTCTGGTGGGATTTGAGGGTGTATATTGTTTTGATTACTTTGATTGGTACCACTAGGTCCTTTAAGCACTTTAGGTGACCTGTGAATTGTATTCTGTAAGTCCGGTGCCAGTTGTTTATCCTGCAGTAGCCCAGAAGCTGATAAGTTAAAAGGCCTTAGTGATGAATTGTGTTTTAACTTTTGGCTCTGTGAGTTTGTGTGTGCTATACTTTCATGGCCAAGATTTGCCCCTTGGGCCTCCTTAAAAGTCCCTTGTTCTTCCAGAGTACCTACTCTTCTTTATGAAGGTTCACATGGGCGCCTCCTGGCGCGTTGGGTTTTGGGGATGCAGTCCCCTGTACAGGCGAGGAAAAGTGCTGGTGCAAGACTGGCGTTTCCGAGCTCCCACGTCGCGGGTGCCCAAGGCTGCTCTTATGCGCCTCTGACGCAATGAGGATCACATGGGTGCCTCCTGGCACGTTGGGTTTTGGGGGATGCAGTCCCCTATTCAGGCGAGGAAAAGTGCTGGTACAAGACTGGCGTTTTCGAGCTCCTGCGCCGCCGGAGCCCAACACTGCTCTTATGCGCCTCTGGCGCAGCGAGGATCATGTGGGCGCCTCCTGGCACGTTGGGTTTTGGGGGATGCAGTCCCATGTGCAGGGGAGGAAAAGTGCTGGTGCAAGACTGGCGTTTCTAAGCTCCTGTGCCGCGGGAGCCCAAGGCTGCTCTTATGAGCGTCCGGCACAATGAGGATCACGTGGGCGCCTCCTGTCGTGTTGGGTTTTGGGGGATGCAGTCCCCTGTGCAGACGAGGAAAAGTGCCGGTGCAAGACTGGTGTTTCCGAGCTCCCACGTCGCGGGTGCCCACGGCTGCTCTTATGCGCCTCTGACGCAATGAGGATCACATGGGTGCCTCCTGGCACGTTGGGTTTTGGGGGATGCAGTCCCCTGTGCAGACGAGGAAAAGTGCTGGTGCAAGACTGGCGTTTCCGAGCTCCCACGTCGCGGGTGCCCAAGGCTGCTCTTATGCGCCTCTGACGCAATGAGGATCACATGGGTGCCTCCTGGCACGTTGGGTTTTGGGGGATGCAGTCCCCTATTCAGGCGAGGAAAAGTGCTGGTACAAGACTGGCGTTTCCGAGCTCCTGCGCCGCCGGAGCCCAACACTGCTCTTATGCTCCTCTGGCGCAGCGAGGATCATGTGGGCGCCTCCTGGCACGTTGGGTTTTGGGGGATGCAGTCCCATGTGCAGGGGAGGAAAAGTGCTGGTGCAAGACTGGCGTTTCTAAGCTCCTGTGCCGCGGGAGCCCAAGGCTGCTCTTATGAGCGTCCGGCACAATGAGGATCACGTGGGTGCCTCCTGTCGTGTTGGGTTTTGGGGGATGCAGTCCCCTGTGCAGACGAGGAAAAGTGCCGGTGCAAGACTGGTGTTTCCGAGATTTTTTGCAATCATTTAGCACTTAATTGTGAATGAAGGCTGTTAGAAATGGGGGTCTCTAGTTGGCAGAGGTAGGTACCTTTGTCTAAATGGGGACCCCTGCTTGTAGTCAGGGTAAGGGCGATACACTTCTAAAATAACCCCTGCTCACCCCCTTGGTATCTTGGCATGAGCAGACAGGCTTATCTCAGAGGCAGTGTGTAAAGCATTTGTGAACACATACAGTAATACAGTGAAAACACTACAAATGGACACCACACCAGTTTAGAAAAATAAGTAATCCTTATCTAAACCAAAACAAGACCAAACAACAAAAATCGACAACACAGTAATAAAAATATGACTTTCAGATGGTAGAAATAGTTCAGTTCAAAGCAAATTGCAGATGCAACACCTTTTACACAAAGTACCTGGGATGCGTCACGTAAACAAACAAAACGGGCCGCAGGGATGGTGATGCGTCGGTTTCTTACACTCAGGATAGGTGATGCGTCGGTTCCTTGCTCCGAGGGAGGTGATGTGTCAGTTCCTTACTGCTGCGCAGGGGAGGTGATGCATCGGTTTCTTACCAGAGAGGAGGTGATGCGCCGATTTCTTACTACGTGGGTAGGTGATGCGTCGGTTTCTTACTGCGTCCCCCAATGATGCGACAAACTTGGCGCGTCGATGCAATGCAACGATCCGGGACGATGCATGGATTGTTCCAGCTGCCAGAGAAAAACAGTCTCTAGAGGTTCAAAACAACAGCAGGCACCTCTTTGCAGGTCAGACCTCCCAGCAAGGACATTCAGGGGAGCTGGTGGTGAAGTCTTTGTGTCCCTGAGACTTCAGAACAGGAGGCAAGCTCAGTTTCAAGCCCTTCCTCAAGCGGGGGGCACAGCAAACAGCAAAGTCCTTTTCTCCTTTCATTGGCAGCAAGTAGCCACTGCAGGCAACCCCAGACAACAAACAGCACAGGGGCAGTATTCCTCCTCAGCTTCTCCAGCTCTTCTCCTTGGCATAAGTTCCTCTCGATTTCCCAGAAGTGATCTCAAAGTCTGAGCCCCTCTTTTTATACCCCAAAATCCTTTGTTCTCTGAAGGCAGAGAGTGTCTGTACACAGCCAAAACCAGTTCTGTGGGGCACTTTGCAAGTGCACAACAACCTCCATTGTCAGTGTGAGCCCTGGCTCCAGACACACCACAGGGGGGCAGAGCCATCACTGTGGAAGGCAGGCACAGCCCTATTCTGGTGCAGGTGCTACTCCTCCCGCCACTCCAAATGCAGACCAGACCTATTTTCGAGTTAGAGCCGGAAGTCGCTCTTTCACAGCATTGGCATCCAGACTCCAGAATTCTCTTCCGGTGTCTATCAGAGGCATTCAGAACTGTTTAGCTTTTAGAAAGGCTATGCAAACCTGGTTGTTCCCCATTTAATCACACTTCCTTGCTGTCCCTCTACCATACAATGTGTTACCTGGGGAGTGCTGGGACGCCCCGTCGCTGGGGCAGCCATGTGCTGTACAAATCTCTTAACATTTCATAACATTCAGCCCAGTCCTGACTCATCAGGCTCTCTGGAGCCACTGCTCCTCCCCAGCCCCTGACTCTCCAAAGCCAGACATGCAATATACAAACCTAGAAGAGGCACAATGGATGGTTAGGCAAGAAAATACCTACTTTCTAAAAGTGGTTTTTCAAAAACAGAATGTAAAAATCACCCTCACTAAAAGATGCACTTTGACATTCTGAGTTCAGGCATACTAAACTTTATTTTCCTACCTTGTTCCCAGGGCCAGTTATGTTTATGAGATGTTATAAACAAACTCCCCATTCTGTCCTATGAGAACAGGTAGCCTTGCAATAGTGAAAAACTAAGTTGTCAGTAATTCACTATCAGGACATGCCACACACATCAGGGTATATCCTACCTTTCACACATATTGCACCCTGTCCACAGGGGTACCTAGGGCCTACCTTAGGGGTGTCTGTCATGTAGGAAAAGGAAAGGTTAGGGCCTGGCAAGTGGGTGCACTTGTCAAGTCGACATGGCAGTACCAAACTGCACACAGGCTCTGCAATGGCATGCCAGAGTTACATTTACAGGCTGCTTCAGTGGATGGCACAATCAGTGCTGCAAGCCCACCAGCATCAGTTGATTTACAGGCCCCAGGCACACAAGGTGCACTGTACTAGGGACTGACTAGTAAATCATGGAAACACCAATCCATAACAGTAATTTACAAAGGGAGCACTTGCACTTTGGCACTGAATAGCAGTGGCAAAGTACCCAAAGCATCTAGACCAGCAAAACGGAGTCCAACATACAGCAAAAACTCAGGAGGCAAGGCAAAAAATTCAGGGGAGACCCACGCACATAGTGCCAGGTCTAACAAAGGCATATGAGAATAGTTTTTTTTAAACTTCCTGCAAGAAACTGGATTATTGGTTCAGGGGGCGTGAACCACTACTCAAGCAACAACCACAATTCTTCAGGGTGAACTACAAAAGTCCCTAAATTAACCTATGCTTAACCCTCTGCTAGTCAGGCTTACCTTAGAGGCACTTAGGTAAGTCTTTATGCAGCACAAAAGGAGTAATAAAGTGAAAACACATCACAGGGAAAACCTCAAACCAATTCCGAAAAATATATTTTAATAAACAAAATAATGCTAGACCTACAAAATTATTCAGTAGAACCAGAGATATTGAATTTCGAAAATTTAGGTAAGTATAGCACCTGAAAGCACAAAGCATCAATTATGGATGTCTGGTAGAGCTGGATCGAAAAAAGTCACAAGTTCAGGCTGACCACGATGGAGTGCAGGCCGTGCACAGGATCAAATTTGGACCATTGAGGGTTGTACCTTATGTCCTTGGTGCAAGGTCTTCGCAGTGTTGCTTTCTAAGGCTCTGTGTCACTTGGCATGGCTCAGATGAGCTTTCAGCTGATGGCTGCGGCTTTGCAGGACAGGGCTTTGCGTCACTCAGCGTGGGTTCCGTTGAAGCTTGTAGTATATGTGTCACTCAGCATCCGTTCTGATGAAATTTTCAGCTGAGCGATGAGGCTTTCGGCGGTCTTCACAGCACTTTGTGTCAAATTTGATGGAACCTTCAGTTAGGCAAGGAGGAGTTTTCTCTGATGCCAGCCACGGGACCATGACTTGGGGAACAGGAATACACTCCAGCAGAGGTCATCAGAGCTTAGGTAGGTCCCGGCAGGTCCAGTTACAGCACGTCTGTTGGGCAGCTGTAGGAGGCCTCCGGAGCCTCTTATGTCCCCGTAGCTCAGAACAGGAGATCAGTAAACTGACCCTTGGAGTCACTCAGCTAGCTGGGAACAAGAAGATGGTCCACTTCATGAGCAAAACAGGCCGCAACCAGCAATACAGTACTCTGGGGATCCAGGCAAACCTCTCGCAGCATGACAGTCCTCTGGAAAACAAAGCAGTCCTTCATGAGTCTTCCACAGGTCTAGGAATGTACTGGTGAGTGGCTCTGAGGGTACATTATATTTTAACCTGGTGCCATCCTTTGAAGTGGGGGAATTTCCTATGCTACCCCCACATCTGTTCCTGGAAAGTTTTTACCATCCACTGAAAAGGCTCAAAGAAGCTTAGGGCTACAAACGGCTAGTGCTAAGTTTGTTTGTATGTGCTGAAGGCACAACCTTTGAAGTGCAAGTGGACAGGGAACATCACCACCCACACCCCACCCATCCAGCCAGGATGGCCCATCCTGCCAAGACCAAAACCCTTTGCCTCACTGTCTGGGATGAATACACAAAGGCCAACAGATACGCTAGTCACATTCATGGGACCCAGAACACTGGAAGCACGCACAAAATGGTTAGGACAAGAAAACACCAACTTTCTGAAAGTTGGATTTTCAGATTTGTGACTTATAATCTGACTTTACCCTTAAATGGGATTTTAAATTACAATTCAAATGAGTCCAAACTTGATATTTCTATCTGTCCCAATCAAAAGTTACCACCTAATAAAATGTAATTTTAACTCAATGTTGTCCAGTGGGAAATATAGACCCATACAGTAGTTTAAAATGAATTATAGGAGTTTTTTCCTATCAGGGTAAAACGTAAAAATACCTATACTGCTTTTTAAATACAATGCATCCTGCCCTGTGGGATGTTTAAGGCCTACATTGGGGGTGACATATGAATTAAAAAGAAAGGTTTAGGCCTGGCAAGGGCTTATTTTGGAAGGTTGTATTGACAGTTTTAAAACGGTACTACAGGCTGTAATGGCTGATCTGAGACATGTTTTAAAGTGCTACTTAAGCAGGTGAAACAATGAGTGCTTCCGGACCACTTGTAGCATTTCATTTACAGGCCCTGGCTACATATAGTACTATACTAGGGACTTATAAGTAAATTAAATATGCCAGTCAGGTGCAAGCCAATTGTACCATGTTTTAGGGAGAGAGCACAAGCTCTTTAGAACTGGTTAGCAGTAGTACACAGAGTCCTAGTTCCAACAAAAACAAAATACGAAAACAGGAGGGGTGAAGGTAAAAGGTTTTGGGGTGACCATGCAGAAAGGGCCAAGTCCATCAAGACAAAACATTCTTCCATATTGGACTAAGAAACTCAGATAGGATTCCCTGGATAGACCACCATCCTAGGAAGGGCAGATTATAAAGCATGGCCAAGCCTTTTTCCTAAAACTCATGGTCTCGGTTAGGCATGTGAAGAAGAACTCCAAATTAAACATCTTTACAACAGTGTTGTACTCTGTTGCCGCTCTGTCTGCCTATTAAATTATACTCTTTGTGGAATTGGAACACTCTGCTGAGTGACTGTCAGCACTGAAACTCCAGTTCCCTCTATGTATCTAGAGGGCCCAAGAGAGCAAAGTGGTCAGCAACATGCTGCCCGTATGAATGCTTGTAACTTCTGGTAAGCTCTTAACACTGTCTTCATTCTTAGTATGGGTGTAGCACTCCCATATAAACAGGACATTTTTCGAGCTGTTTACAGAAATTTGGTGCCACAACCTAGGTGGTGGCCTCATTATGGAAGAATCAGCCATGTTTAGTGACACAAGCCTCAGACACACAAGTTCCAGTAATAACACAATGATAAAGGGGTTTTAATCTTATCCGGATCTGCGGAAATACTGATCGTTTTGGCACTCTGATCCTCCCTGAAAATTGAGACTGGAAGAAATTAAGTGGTCAATAGTATACAGATACATGACTTTGTACTGCACACAAACGCATATACCAGTTAGCTTTACTTGACTTTTCATGCAGAGATCTTGCAAATTAGTTAAACTGCGTTTGATTAAGCTAATGCCTTACAGCCTTCATAGGGCCTAAGGCTCCTGATTTGTTCTTTGGAGAATTGAGCTTTTGAGCTACTAGCAGGAGGCCATCTTTACATTTATAGCATGCCCACCATTTACTGGTGCATTGCATCTGAATAGTTCGTCTGAATGGCTGTGGGTCCCAGAGCGCCAGATCTTCAGTTAAAGCAGGCGACTACTCCTCTCATCTTCCATGTGTAATATTATAGCCTGACTCATCCTTAACTGAATCTTCATGTGAAATTGATTTGTCAGGTAAGACAGCTTTGTCCAAGGATTGCTAACACAATGGATTTGGAATTCTAATTAATGATAGCTAGGGATTTAGGTAGGTTCTAAGGTCAGACTTCTCATGAAGGAATCTAGAGGATCCAGGGTATTGACAAACCTTGATTTGGATGTGTAGAGACCAAAACTACAAACATGAATGCAGTCTGAGGTAACAGAAGAGATTCATTAGTTAGACTGTCAACATCAGGGTGTTGCAGGAAACATTGCATTCCAGTGTGGTTGGGGTGCACTTAACATAACCTAACCAATGGTTGATCACAGTTCTTATATTTCCAAGAAAATAAAGAAAACTCATCAACAAACAATCTAATTAGAAAGTTAGTGCACGACACTAAGATAAAGAACTTAAAAAATAGTGGTTTAATGCTAAACAAGAGCTAAGCATAGATTTAGAAGAAAAGCAAATTCTTGTATTTATTGTGTTCTTATTGTATGCAGGTTGTTTGAGTGATTAAGAAGTGGAATAGTTCCTACTAGATTCAGTCCATTCCCTGATTACCCTCTCCTCATTGGGCAGAATATGTCAAGTGGCGCTTTAGAGGGTGGTTCTAACTAGCTCGGACTCCAGAAAAACTAACAATGCATCACTTGCAGAAACAGTACTGCTTCTATAGAGAACCCTAAGAGATTTATCTAGTTTCTGACAGTTTGCAATTGTTTTTACAAAGGCCAAGTACTGTTCCTTCATTTCCACTATGTTTGTGTTACACCGGCATACATTGCATGAGTAGGAAAGAGTGTATGAACTAAAAAGTTATGCAAAACCTAATGGCTTCTGCAAAAGTCCTTTCAGGTGCGTCGACGTACATTATTAACCATCACCTACTCAGTCTCCCAGGAATACCCTTAACTAATACCTTTCTCCTCAGACAGAGCATAGATGCATGAACTAGTTACTAATATCACTCTTATTACCTGTTAATTCCTCATTATATTATGGTATCACAACTGAGCCTATCCACTCTTGTACAGAACTACCCTTAAAGATTACAGCCCTGTTATCCAAATTTCCACAGAGAAGTCCAAAACAAACCTAACCTAAAATCTAAGAATTTTGAAAATATTTTAAAAAATGGCATTCAAACCGCAGATATAGTTTGTCTTAAAAAATTCCAACTTCCAACTATTAATCGTCATGAAAATCTGCCCCTCCTTTCCTCACACCTTATTGAATTAACAAGAGCTTTAATCGTATCGAGCTTGGACTAGTAGTATCTATGGAGGTATACAAAAATTCCAAATCCAGACATTGCAGAAAATACAAAATCAAGTGGTGAGATTATTTCTCAACCTCAGGAGAGTCAAACCCTCTCACCGACTATGAAGACCCAATACTGACTCCATTTGTAACATAGGATCAAAGTCAAGGTGTTATTAATCATGAATAAGGCACTTCATGGTATAGCACAGGCTTGCTTGCAGGCTGAGGCCTTACTAGGCCAACCTACAGGATACCTTAGATCAGCCAATACAACACAACTCATACAGCAGATACCCAAAAGACTGAACTGCAGAGGAAGAGACTTAAATTTTATGGAAACTCGTTTTTGAATGACCTGGGTCCCCACCATAAGAAAACAAATAAACTATGTTCAATTCAGGAAGAAACTTAAAAACCTTTTTGTTTGGAGATTCCTTCAATTTGGGCTGAATGTGGAACAGCATAGGCAAATACAGAACCTTGATTTCACCCACCACTAGGCATCTGAATCCCTGGGAATATTATTTGTTTAAGGCTGATCCACAAAGCTCTATCTGCCTGTATGTTCAGCTTATGAGCAAAAAGGGCCATTTTTATGAGCTTAAACAACGTTTGGAATTTACAAAAGTAGTGGGTAGGTCTTCAACGGTATATATTTACAAACTCCTCTCTAACATATTCCCACTTTGGCGAATGTCAGAAATTTACCACTGACAAGGGCAGGATTAAATCCCTTTCTATAGTGGAAAGGGAGCACCACATGGTGGGGTATAAAGGAAAAGATTTGTGCAAGTGGAAATAAAAAAAACACATTACAGAAATGCAATGCTATTTTCTCGTTTTCTCGTTTGCCATTGTATGCTACTGCCAATTTGTGCTGAGAGTCCTCAGTGTAGCTGCAATTGAAAATTGAAAAAACTGTTCAAGTTCACCAATAAACAAGCAACAGTTTCAGGTTTCCAGCCATAATCTTGGAAGCTTTCATGATTTCCAAAAATGAATAAGTCTTTACTCAAAGTAGGTAGTAAATCTGGTGTAGCATTACTCACTTTTTTGAGAACTAGGACCTTTTAAATTCTAACCTAGAAACAGCTTACGTTTCTTGCCAACAAATGATATATACACATATAGATTCAGCAAAACTTTGGGTTAGCCTTCTTTATCTATTGGTGTCCTCAACTGTCATTCACATTTTGCTTCTGTCCACTACGACAGGGGCAATAGGTCAGCCCCGTAAGCCATTGGATCTAATGTACTATGATTGATTATATTTGCCTGATCACTTATGCACATCTGCCTAAATAGAGTTGTCGATGAGTGCCAGGGCTGGTGGGACAATACTTTATTTTACTAATGCTTTTTTTTACCCATTATTTATCCTTTTGTAAAAAATTATTTTAGTCATCCTAATGTGTTTATATTATGTCTTCAGGTTAGAATACCTCAAAGTCAACAGTACAATTTCGTTGAGCCTATTAGAATCATATTTTTTCTCTAAAGTGCATTATCGAAAAAGGGTTTCTCTGTGTAGGTACACCTGTCTGCTAGGAAGCACATGTACTGGTCTATCCAAATAACATGCAATGATTATTTTATTTATATATTTGTTATTATTTAAAATTCTATTGCAAGCATATGACATTTATTTCTCATATTTATTTTTTGGCATATAGTTGTTGTAAGAATACAAAAATAATCAAAGCACCAGCTTATCAGCTTCAGATCCATTGGCTTTGTCAATGTTTTTTTATATTGTATTGTTGTTTGGAGTGTTGCTACACTTCATAACTCTCTGAACTGGAGACTTCGGCACAGGCCTGGAATAACATTAATGGAAAGATGGTTTACCCATATCGATCCTTTGTCTGAGGAAGGGTGGTAGCTCGCCTCAGGACTGGGACTTCTTTTCCCCAAATGCTCTGGGTTAGAATTCCTGTGGCCATAAACCACAAGAAATCTCTCTGGCCATTATTGCTCTCTCTTGAAACATGAGAGGATCAATTTCAGATTTGTGACTACCACAATAGATTCCATTTTGTGACAGCCATAAAATCCATTGATGTAAGAAAATGTTGAACACTGTAAGAAATCTGAGTCAGGGGGCCTTAGGGAATTTCGAGATAACAAGGTCCCAATTGTGTCAACTGTGGTCTTTCACTTGTGCAGACCAGCATACCTTTTAACACTTGACTAGCCGGGTAGCAGGCCAAACCTAATTCTGATGCTGTGGACTAGAAACTCAGATCTCAGTAACACAGCAACTACTACTCAATAAATCATTCTCCAGGCAGTGCTTTTGCTTTTCTGAAGTAAGGAAGGTCCTTTAATGCACACACAACTGCATACTATTCACAAAATTACAAACATTTACAAAAATGGCAGGTAGAACAACCGTTCCTAAAAGGGCCCTGCAAGGTATTTGGGGTGCAAAACACATACTATTGGTTTCCAGTTGTCAACTGACCCTCTCAACCCAGACTACACCCCATGGATATGAGGTACCTTTGACCCCCTTAAACCACCATGCCTTCTATATGTGCCCTTAGCCACCTATACAGAGGTATGCAATTATAATAAATTATAAAAAGTCAGACCTACTTGCATTGGTAAGAATATCCACATTATTCAAATCAGGCCACCAAGCTTTGCCAATATATGCTAACATCAGCATGTGTTTTTCTAAGCACACAAAACCTTTTCCATTTGTTAGAAAAAGCAGATCTATTGCTTTTGGTACAGTTTCAACAGCAATGAATAATTGATATTTCAACATGAATGAGTTCAGTCCAATTTCTTATGTCTATGAGTTACCATAATTACATTTGTCTTTCAATACCCAAAAATCCGACCTATTAGCTTTGATAATCCTTCATCAGCACTGACAGTTTCAGTAAAAATCAAAAATGTATTCTTTCATGTGAGGTTGCCAAGCAACATTTCAGAATCCAAAACACAATAGTTCCAATAATCCCAGGGCATCACTCTACCTCAGCTCTGCGAGTACCTTGTTGAAAGCTACTGTGTTCCCTGGGGGTCACAATCTCTCCTCCCAGGACAGTGAGAAATATGCCTTTCCCCTGACTTAATTTTATTAGCAAGGCCACTCTAAGGCGTGAAACCTAGCTTTAGCGTCAGGATTCCTAACGCCCAGCTTTGCATCTCTAATGAGATGCAAAGTGGGCGTTTCTGACCTAACATGACAGGAGAAATGTCGCTAAGCGACATTTCTCCTATCATCAAGCCCCACGCTATGAAGCATAGCGTCAGGAATAGTAGCGATAACCCCTGTTATCGCTACTTTCCTTACACCTGCTTCAGGACTGACTTAGCCATGATATCCTATGGAAGGTGGATATCATGGCTAAGTTTGTGAGTCCCTATCAGCAAGCTAACGCCACACTACGTGAGATTATCGCTGGGTTTCCAGCGATAATCTCACGTTAGGCAGTTAGCGTGAGGATTTTTATCGCTGAGGAGATAAGCGTTGCTAATAGCACGCTACCTCAGCGATAAAAATCCACATTACCCGGCGATAATTATCCTCACGCTAAGAGCGCTGAGCGATAATTATCGCCGGTTGTTGCTGATATGCCCCATAGTCCTATTTCATTTTTATAAGGAACTCATTTAAACATTACACACACCATGGAAATGGTCTTTGAAAAATCAATTATTATTATTTTTTTACACATAAAAAAACTACAAATACATATATATAAAGACATATTACATCACAAACATTTATACAGTAAACCAAAACTTAGTTGCCAATACCCATTCATATCTATCTGAGTAATACACTGTGAGGTAGTCCTCTTTGCACACGGGGTTACAACACCTCCCTAAATAAACATCAAGTGTGCTTCTCAGAGATACAAAAATAATTCTTGTATTCAAACGGACTCCTCCCGTCAAAGAATGTCGACGCAGACGCGTTTCGGCCCCCAATTTCTTCTGGGCCTCATCAGGACAAGGGTAAGCAAACCAACCTAAGTTAAGTCAAAAGTATATACGTTTTTACACAAACCAACAACTGTCCTCTCATGTACACAGGGCATGCTGGATCTAACTCATGCAGGGGATAAACGATTATTAAAAAAGGAATAGAGATTTGCGTGGGGGCTCCGAAAAATCACTAAAAACTGTAGTGCCCTACTACTACATAAATATAAAGTCATACCTTAACTGAAGTGCAAGTCTACCAAGTGTACCCATAAAAAACAAACTAATAAAATACCATGAATAAGTGCAGTGCAGGCCCACAAAGGAGATATACAAAAACAGAATACTTCACGTCACGCACAAGACACTCACGTGACATAAACCAAAAACTCGATTTCCGCGTGCTTCAGGCAGCAGTACCTCTCATTATGGGAAATTGAATGAACAAAAACCCCAGCTTCAATCACCTGAAAAAGCGGCGATTAATATATCATTGAGCATTTACCATGACAATTCCACTAGTTGTAGAATTTACTACTACTGGCGCTGTAAATTGAGGATTTCACCCCATTTACCTTTCAAGACTGCAATTAACTTATTTATTCAATGAACCGGTCCTGGCTTTTACGAGCATCTCTCTCGTTACCACAGTTCTTCACTGTAAAATAAAACAACAGTTTCTAAGACTCAGCTGTTCAATAAAAAACTATTCTGCCACACAAGATAAATGCCCCTGAACGTGCTATCATTCTTACCTCCGGATTTAAAAAAACTCAGTAATTCTACATGCATGACTGCTCCTACGTGTAACTCACTCCGGGTCCCCGCATAGTTATAAGAAGAACCCGGAACTAATTTTCCGCAACGTGGACGCGAACGGACCATGTACTGAAACTGAAGAAAGACTTTCAGTATTGTTTACACCAGTTGCCAAGGGGACCTCAGCCCACATTGCACTCGAAAGCGAAGACCTACACACTACAACAACCAAATTTATCAAATGCAAACACTACGTGAATCAACATTTTTTAAACCAAAATCATAAATGCCTGCAACAATAAAGGAATTAAATCCACACCCGCTAAAACCATTCATTTCAAAGCTCATGGTGTGAATCCTCCAATTTCCGGTCACATTATCAATGGGGGGACCCCTCTTTCCTGCATCTACAGCTTGTCCTGTGTACCTGGACTTACACGCTATTCATTTTTATTGTGCACAAATCCATCATTAAAAAGTGTACACGTATTATATACCAATTTTTTTAAATATATATACAGACAACCTATGTATCTACAAAACAATCAAAATATATCACAAATTATACTGGTTATATACCTACATACAGTTCACCCCAATTTTTCCCTTTCAGAGATATTACAAATACCTGAATGATCTTGAATCCAACAACCTCATATGTACAGAAGAGCTCTCTACTTAGATCAGCTCCCAGATCTCGTCACGGTCATTAAGACCATCTGTTGCTGCCTGATATTTTTCAATCATTCGTGCTTCAAGGCGATTCAAATTTAGTTGTAGACTTGCTTTGTTATGTGCCTTCACCACCGGAAGTACCGACCAACTTATCTCATTTTCATTATGGTCACTTTGTACAAAATGTTTGACCAATGGTGCCCCCTGTGTCCTACAACGTATTCTTGACTTGTGTTGTAGTATCCGCTGTTTCACTGCCTGTATGGTCTGTCCAATATAGGACTTACAACAAGGACATGAGAGGGAATACACAACGTTTTTTGTGTTGCAATTAGAAACGCAATATTGAATATGCTTTCTATTGTTAATTATAATGAATTTGGAATCAATGGTCTGGGGGCATGCAGTCCAATTATTGCATCTGAAATGCCCCACAAGGGGCGGGAGGCCTAGCATACTTCTCAAATCCTTCTTCGGTTGTTGTGTTTGTGACGCCTTCACTAGATATTGCCTTAAATTATTTCCTTTACGGAACATTAGTTGCTGATTTAGTAAACCTTAAGTCTTGTGTACGGGAATTAAACCACAAGTGAAATTGTTCCAAGGACTTCTGATCTCCAGTCCACACCATAAAAATATCATCTATGAATCGCACCCATTTTGCAATGTGCGATTTAAAAGGAGTGGCATCATAAAAAATATACCATGTCTCAAAACAATCCATAACCAAATTGGCTATTTCTGGGGCAAAGCAGCACCCCATAGCCATGCCTTTTACTTGTAAATATAGATCTTCTTTGAAGGCAAAAAAATGATTCTTAGGACATATCCTGGCTAAGGATCCTAAAAATTCGGTGGGCACCTGATGTGGTCTCACTCTTCTATTTAAAATCATGCTAAGTACTGCAAGGGCTTCCTCCTGAGGGATATTAGTGTATAAACTTTCAATGTCGAATGTGACCAACAATTGTTGGTCTCTATTAAACATTAAATTCTCAATTTTGGAGATGAAATCCATTGTATCCCTTATGTAGGCCTTAGTCTGAACCACAAAAGGTTTTAAAAACAGATCAATATATTTCGCCAAGGGTTCCAAGAGTGAACCACACGCTGAAATAATCGGTCTGCCTGGAGGGTGTTGTACATTTTTATGTACTTTGGGGAGTACATATATTTTTGGTATTTTTTGTGTAGTGATATTAAAATACTCATTCTTTTTTACAAACATATCCCATTTTGAACGCCTCTGTTGTAAGATGTAAATTTTCGGCTTTTAAGCGGGGCGTAGGGTTATCTGTCATAGGACGATAATGTTCTTGATTGTCCAATTGATTCATTATTTCTTTATCATAATCTTCACTATCCCACAAAACGATACACCCGCCTTTATCAGCAGGTTTAATTACTGTTGAAGGGTTCTCTGCTAGATTTTTGAGTGCAGTTTGTTCTTCTTTGGCAAAGTTATGTTGGAAAAAAATAAATTTTTCATTTAGTTTGTCAATTTCTTTTAGTATTTGATCTTCAAATACTAAGACTTCATCTGGTAGAGTGGCACTTTCTGAGCAAAAAGATGACTTGTTCTTCAGGCCACTGATGTTCTTTTCAGTAACTTCACTATAGTCTGGAAAAAAAGACTTTCAATCTAACCTTACGTAGAAATTGGAGGACCTATGTTTTGGTGTCCACTGGGTCCTGTACATTAAGTGGAACAAAGGATAAGCCTTTTTGTAATTCCTGTAATTCCACATTCGTCAAAGGGTGTTTAGAGAGATTGTAGATCGGCATTAGATCATTATTAGATCTAATACTCTGACCCAAATCTTGTACTATCTTCGGTAAACTCTCCTTCTGGTTCTGAAGTAACCTGGTTCCTGATTCTGAACTGGGGCTCTCCATTCTCCTCTGAATCCCCTTCCCCTGCTTTCACCTCTGTCTAAAAAAGGAGGGGCTGGGGGTATTGATGGTATGGTTGATAGAGTTGATAGTAACTCCCAGCACCCTGGTCTGGAGGCATGGACCAGATTTCCTGTCCTGCCTTTTTGGTCTCTTGATATGGGGTCTTCCTGCATCAGCACTCAGTGGTTCTCATAGTAGACCACTCGATAACTTCACTTCCAAAGCACCCACACCTTCAGCCACACCTAAGATACCCACCAACAGGACCAGTTCACGGAACTCCAAAGGGAACCCCTTCAGTATGGGCCCCCTAGCTCTGGAAATAGTGACAACAAAAGTCCAGGAGTACAAGACCACAGTAGGGTCCTCCAGACTCCTGACAGGTTAATCAGCCCCTCTGGTCTTCTTCTTGCTACTGTTGTTCCTATTTTTGTCAACTGTTCTTTTCCATTGTGGGTGTTTAATAATTGAGGTGCAGAGTTCTAGATCATGGGCCTCAGCTAGCCAATCCAGTGAATCCACATCTTCCCTCATCCTTTCAGTGGAGCTTTGTGGGATAAGCCCAATGGATGATTGCACAAAATAACTTAAAATTATAGCCTGGAGTGGTTTCTTTTGTCCAAGTCCTCGAAGAAAGTCCCTCTAGTGTCTGTACTCCATTTGAACCATGTGTCAATCGTATGGTACCTGAAAATCAGCTCCAAAATATTGTTGCTACAAAATTTTGTGGAGTATAATATCGAAGGGAAGTATATTGTCTTTTTTTATTTGCTGCACATAATATTTATCTTTAAAAAAACAGTACCTTAAAATAGTGTGGCATTTAATACGTTTTTATTGATGTCACGATATGTATTTTTTTGGTAATATTTTAGATTGAAAAGTGTTTTTTTAGATGTTCATAATATTTTAAAAATATTTCATTATAATAATTCTTTGTGGGTAATGAGTTTTTGGGGGATTTGGGTGGGTAGAGTTTTTTAATTAATTATAATTAAATACATTTTGGTTTACATAGATTTGTTTAAATATTTATGTGTTTAATTGTTTTTATTTATTTTGTGATTTCTAGAATTGAGAATTTAATTTTATTCAATGGGTTGTGGGATTTATTTGGAAATTGGGTGGGTGGTGTTTTAATTAACAAAAAGTTAATAATTATATGTTTCAATTAATGCATTTCTTTTAAAATGTTTCATAAAATAAACATGCTGTAGTTTGTATTGGAAGATTTGGTAGGTAGGATTAGTGGGCAATAATTAATAATTTTTAAATAATTTAAATTTAAAAAGCATGTTTTTTATTTAGATACATTTTTAAGTTACTTATACATTAACTTATATTATTTTGTAATTAAAATATGGATTGGTGTTTTGTGTATAGTATTGCATACGTGAGTATGGATCTATTTTATGTTTCATATTTTGTTTATTCAAAAATTATATTTGAATGCAAGTAATAGTAAACATAAAACAACGTTTTTATTTTAAATAATATATTTGTAAACAAAAATATAGAGACCAATTTTAAAATATCATTAAGAAGTGTTTTTATGTAAAAATTCAATCTGTTTAAAGAAAATGTTTCAAGTATTAAGTTAGAATAGGAAATCTGCCACGTTCCCTGTATATATGCACTTACTCAAACGTTTGCTGTATAGAATTTAGAATAGTAAATCTTGCCTCCAATTTATGCACCTTCCCAAATGTTTTTGGACTGGATACAGATTAGTAAATCTTACCCTCTAATCCTTAATATATGCACTTTCCCCAGTGTTTATTGGAATAGTATATCAGCCCCTCACCCAATATGTGCACATTCCCAAATGATTGTTGGATAGTAGTTAGAATAGTAAATCTTCCCCCAATATATACGCTTGTCTCAAAGTTTGTGGGATCGGAGTTAGAATAGTAAATCTGATTTCCTGAAATATATGCATTTTCTTTTATAGGTGGGGATCGGCGTTAAAATAGTAAATCTGACAGTTCTCTCAACAAATGCAATTTTCCTATTGCTTGCAAGTTCAGAGATAGAGTATTTAATCTAGCTCACCCGTTCGAAATATGCACTTTCCCCAATATTTGTTGGATTGTGGGTTTATTGATGTATTGATTTATTTATTTGTTCATGCAGGTTTATATAGCGTGAACTTAGCCCAAGGGCATCAGAGTGCTGTAAGGAGCTGGATTTACAGTTTACAAAACATATTATAATACATTGAGGGAATCTATATGGGTGTGAGGGAACAGGTACTTGAAAGAATAAGGAGACAGGAGCTTGTTGTGGTGGCGGACCAGGGTATAATAGTTTAATACAATTGAATAAGAGAAGGGACCATAAGAGGAGGCAAAAGTGAAAAAGAAAGGGGGAACATAGCTTTAGGCAATTATTAAGAGCAGATTGGAAGTAGATTCAGGTCCTTTGCGGAGGTGAATACAAGGAAGTGGTGCATAGACGTGGAGCGAGAGACTTAAAGACTCTGTTCGCCATTGTACAATCCATCTTGAAGGCAAGGGGTTCTAAGCATTCTGGTGCTAGGAATCTATCTGACCCCACCTAATATTTTTACTTTGGAGGCAAGATATTGAAGGAGGAGTTGGGTAGGATCTGTTGCATTATGCAGGCAGTCTTGTATAGAGCTGTGGCTTCCACTGGAAGTCACTGAAGCATTGAAAGTACTGGTATGATGAGATCACTTTTTTGTCCCTGAAACCAGCAAACGGCTGCATGTAGGACCATTTTTACATGTATGAGTTGAGATGAGTTTTAGGGAGACCTGCTAGAAGAGAGTTTGCAATGTTGATCCATTAGCATACCAGATATTGAACAAGAGTTTTAGGTGTATCTCCCACAGAAGTCCAAGTTGAACGCATGAACTTTTGACCATCGTATTGAGGTGATTTTGTAGATTTAAGGCCTGATTCTAACTTTGGCGGTGCTGCACCGGCTACTACATGTGTCCAGTGGGCTTTACTGTAGCCGTTCCCACAGCGGTGCCCTGAAAACGGGCACCTAAAAAGAAGTTCCAGCACAGAATGGTCTGTGAAGTCCATGCCGTGCTGAAACTTGGGGTGCATGCAAATAGGGGGAGGCACATATTGTGCCCTTCTGGATGCATCCCCATGGCAGGGGGCCTTGGGGTCCTGTAGAGCCCCCTCTGTTTCCCAACCACCAGCCTTTTCATGGCAGGCTAACCGCCATAAAAACGCTGGCAGATAGGGAAACTCAAAATATGCTCGGCGGACCGCCACAGTCATGCCTTGCATATTGGATACCCCTGTCTGTTGCGCCACCGCCAGGCAACGACGGTGCCCTAGTGCAGCTGTAGTGGCGTTCCAAATAGCCTCCTCGGAATAGGTTGGCCGCAGAACCAGCACAGCTGCACCATCCAGAATCTGGCAGTCAAAGACTGTCAGATTCTAAACAGCCCCTAAGTCTGCTATCCAAGATACATCCTCGAGATTTGTAGTGGTCTACTATAGTAGGTTTACAATCCAACACGCTGCAAGAGTCAAGCCAGGATTGTACTGTTAGTCTCTCGTGAGTGGTCAAGATAAGAAGAAATTCTGTTTTTGTGGGATTGACTAATAGCCGTTATAAGGTCATTCACTCTTGCACCTATAGTGGTTAGAAGTAAAATATCTTCAAGTTAAGGGATTTTGAAATAAACTTGAGTGTCATTAGTGGACTGATGTAATGGGGTAACAGAACATTTGAGTAGGACTCCAACAGGTTTGATATAGAGGTTGAAAAGTGTAGAGGCCAGTATGGACTTTTTTGGGACTCCTTGTGTCAATGAAACAGGGCTAGAGGAAGATGTTTTCACATTTGATCTGTTGAGCATAGTTGGTTAAATAAGAGGTGAACCAGTTGAAGAAGAGAGACCTCAGCTAGAGTTTGGTGGACAAGAGTACTGTGCCCACTCGATTTAGAGCCAACAGGGCCATCTTGTTTCTGCGAGTAGTGCCACCACTAGAACCCCCCCATGGGAAACCTTATACAAATGATCCAGTGGACTTGGGGCTAATGGAGTAAGTACCTCAGATCATCTTTCCTATTTAAGGTGGACGTTTGGCTATACTTTTTTAATGTTCAGAACCTCCATGAAAAGCCTGCTCACACAATATGTTCAATCCTCTTACACAGGCAGCAAAGCAGCTGACCGTATTCTAAAAGGTGGCCCCCGGAGGTTACAGCCCAAGTTCTTCATACAATAGAGTTGGCAGTGGGTGAGACTCCTTTAGACAGTCCGGCGCCAGAGCAAAGCCCAAAAACTAGAGGTCCAAAAGTTAAAATAATGGGGTTTTCACAAGTAAACTCACTGTTTACAAGGACCCTGGTTGTGTCTCACCTACCTGCATTATCCTTGGTCCGTCTAAGCACATCAGAGCTATTCTCAAGCTTTTATACCATCTATTAAAGACGTTCCACTCTAACCTAACCAGCTAGGTCATAGCTTAGGTGGGAGGACTGTATTCTATTATTATATTGTATTCGATTATAATTTATCTTCTACCCTGATTTAACTCTTGAAGCAAAGTAAATGTATTTCAATACGTATAACACGGAAGATACATTTCAATGTGAGTGTCCAAACTGAGGTTAGCAGTGCTGAGTGCCAGTGACCTCACAAACCATACACCCATCATTGAGCAGGGTACAGTACAACCATCTCTGTAGAGCACCAAACTCCCTCTTCTTTGCTGCTCTAGCAGAGATAAGTATTGCACACTTGTCTTTTGACCACTATTTATGCTTATGCTTGATATTCTGCTATAATACAGTTGCTTTTTCGCTGCTTGGAGCCCTTCTGCAACGTTATTGTACTGTTTGTATTTCAGTTTCCTTTTATTAGGGTTCCTCTCGGGTAGCGTGGCAACGCACCTTCCTTTGTTTTTGTCGACTTTGGGAAATCCCCTCACTTACAGGCAGATTTATTACTGTGTGAGTTGCTCAGAAAGGTTTCAACAGCTTTCCTCTCATTGGAGTGTGTGTCTTTCAATTAAAGACTCTTTGGTGAATAAGACACATTGTTTTCTTTTGGCTGCCCTCAGACAGTTCACTGTTACACAAAACTGTTAGGAGAGATGGATTGTTAGTTTCAGTCAGGATAGTCGGTGCTTTCCTATTCAGAATACTGTTTCCTTATTTAACTCCTTATATTAAACTGAGACATAGTATATATACATTTGCTCATATCTGATAAAAAGAAGGGATGCAGAAGAAAATTAAGTTTTATATATATGGTGGTCACAGAGAAATGTGGCCTTCAGAGGCTTTCCATGACAAATGTATATATTTATTGATTGATTAACAAAATTATCCTTGACTTCAGAGCTTAATTACTCTGATTCCTTTGCAGAGTAGGACGACTGGGAAAGGGATAATGAGCAGGAGTTTGCCAGTGAAGCATTATCCAATCTGCAGTAACAGCGTCTATGCAGCTACTGCAAGACATCATAAGCCACTCAGTTGCTACTCATTTGCGACCTCTTTCACAAATACATTTCTTACGTATCTCCTCATCCAAGGGAGGAGTCATAGACATCTAAGGGGTGCAGTTCCTACTCTCCATACACCAACCTTCTACCTGCTAGGAAATTAAATGCAAAGGCACTGGTGGCACAAGTTTCATCCACGTCTATCTCCATCCCATCCCTTCATATTCAGAATTTCAAGATCCCCCCCCCAAAAAAAAAACAAAGAAAACTTCCTTTTTTTGTAGACACAATGGCAAATATTCTTCTTATCTTGATTCCCACTCAGACTCATTCTCCTTCCATACTACCCACCCTCAACACACTGATGAGGATGACAAGAGAGATCCACAGACTCCTCCAGACCCTCAAACACTCAATCGTAAGTCTCCCAAACTACTCCTTGATTCTTTGGGCACACCTTATTTTGATCCAGCAGTCATTTCACATCCAACATCTGGAGAATGAGCCCCTTTAAGTGCCCTATGATTGTGTCAAGATTAGGCCTTACTGTAGTTCGTGGGGTTCCACTACGCAGAGCTCTGCGAAGTGACCAAAAAACTATGCTAAGCTACGCGGAGTTTCACAAGCGGCGGAGTGCGTTAGATCGCGCCTTTCGTGCTGATTTTATTGCCGGTTGTTTGTCCCGCGCTAGACTCCACCATGCGCAGCGCAAGAGAGCACTGCTTCTTTCTGCTGCTCGAGTAGATTTTCTACTGGACCGGCACCTTCCTCAACACAAACTAATGGTTTCTCAATGCGAGCGGTCGCGACCATCCGTGAATGCCCACATTGAGAAATCTTGCTGGGAGGTGGTCTATGGCTGGATTTTACTCTCTAAGGCTCACCAACGTCAAGGAAAAACTCTGCTTTGATGAGCGGAGTTTTTCTGAACTCTGTGTGCTCTGCGTCACGGAGAGTGCGGAAAACTTCACAAACACCACGAATGGAGCAGAGTTCACCGTCCTGGCCTAGTCAGGATATATTATTGGATGCTCAAATAACGGAAATTAATGAAGATGCAGCACTTACAGGTGCTCCAGTATATCTATCTATTCTCCTAGTCAGGGGCGGCTGGTGACATTTGAAGGTGGCGGGGCGTAAAATGATTGCAAAGGAAGCAAACAAACGTGTGAGCAGTCGCGAGGGGGGGTCACGTGCGGGTGGGGTGGGGGGGTCGCACGGGAGAATAAGCAAACGAACATGTGAGCAGTCGCGAGGGGGGGGGGTCAGGCGCGGGGGGGTCGCACGGGAGAATACTATGAAAATTAAAAGGAAAACTTACCTGACCGCCTCTGCTCCTGGTCCGCGTTGGCGCCTCTGCCCTCTTCAAACTGGCTGGAACAGCACGTCACGTCAGCACTGCAGTGGCAACCCCTCAGCCAATCCTGGCGCTGCTGCAGCGCCAGGATTGGCTGAGGGCACAGCCTACTCCTCGCCCGCCGCCTGCCCATTAGGAGACCGAGGGGCTCCTAATGGGCATGCGCAAATCCGTGAAAACACAAGTGCGCATGACTGGGCACGGGCTAAAAACTAGCTCACCATAC
Organism: Triturus cristatus; assembly: GCF_964204655.1. Taxonomy (NCBI): domain Eukaryota; kingdom Metazoa; phylum Chordata; class Amphibia; order Caudata; family Salamandridae; genus Triturus; species Triturus cristatus. The sequence goes on along the minus strand of NC_140580.1, from coordinate 85,659,463 downwards.
CCACTCATGCGCACTTGTGCTGCAGTGCTGCCTGGTCTGACAATGCATGTCAGTCAACATGACGCCGGACCGCCCACGGTCCGACGTCATGCTGACTGACATGCATTGTCAGTTCTCCCCACCCTCGGCGTCTCTGAACTTAAGTAATCTAAGTTCAGAGACACCGAGGGAGCTGCGGGTGGGTGCGCGGGGGCGGGGGAACAACGCCCCCACGCCCCAATGGACGCACCGCGCCTGCTCCTAGTTGGATTCAGGGGGCCAATTGCCTTTAAGCAATGTGAATGCGGCCATTTCGGCTGAAAGACGTAAAACCATCCTAATGAGGATTGATCCTAAATGATCTAAAATGGCAGAAAAAGAGTTGGGTCCAAAAGGCAATGACCACCTGTTCGGGGATCACTGGTAAAGATATTCACCTCACTTGAAAAGGCACAGCAAAAGCTGGAAAAGGTTTTTCACCTCATGTTTTTCAAAGAGCCGGTAAAGGGAGAGCTCACTCTTCATGCTTACCTCAGCAGAATTCATTTCACTCTTCATTCCATGCCCCAAAATGCGGCCATACTGTCAGTTTCAGTGACAGGGCAGGATATGGTCCTTTCTTTCCTCAAAGTGGCAGCCAATACAGAGGAAGATTTCAACTGGGGAGAGCAAGAGCCTGTATCAATCCAGGTAGGTCATATCAATTTAAATATTTTTTTTCCCTGAGAAAGTTGGATGACATACTCTCCCTCTTTCTCCACAATTGGAAGCTCATCACATCAGACTAAAGGGTTCTACACACAATACATGGGTAGAAAATAGATTGTTTCTCTCCCCCATTACATTTAATTCCTCCTCATTATATGGTCTTCATTGTACTAGAAAAATAAATAATTTTGCAAGAGATTTCCGATTTGCATGCAAAAGACACAATTCAGGAAGTACCCTTCCACTCCTAAGATTTCTCAGCAATCTCGTCTTGGTCTTAAAGGTTGACGAAAGTTATCGGCCAGTCATAAATGTAAGACTTTTATACAAATTTGTGTTTTATAGACACTTCAAAATGGAGGTGATACATTGTTTAAACGATTCGTTCCAAACAGGGGACTTGTTGGTGAAGATAGATATCAAAGATGCTTAGCTGTAAATTGCAATTCATACTTCATATATACATTATCTGCAGTTTAGAATACAATACAATAAAATACAATACAAAAACAATTTCTAAAACTTGCTTCAGATGTGGCAAGCCTAAGGCACGTAGGAAGGGCATTCCAAAGACCAGCAGTAACGAAGGTGAATGATCTTCTTCCTCTCCTTGCTTTGAGAACCCAGGGAATTTTAATTTGACTTTGGCTGCTGGACCTCAGGGAATAGGATTGGGAGTAGGCTATCATTATTTTTTTTTAGATATACAGGTCCTCTAAGCTGCAGGCCTCTAAAAGCTGAGCGCTTTAAATTTGGCTTGCTTCACCACAGGCAAGCATTGAAGGTGTCAGAGATGGAGTTTTATAGATTGAGAGATAGGAATTATCAGAAACAATCTGGCTGCCGCATTTCATACAATCTTCAGGTGATGCAAAAAGTGAACAAGCAAACCCAGGTAAAGTCTATTTGCATAGTCTAATTTAGACATCGCTAAGGCATTAACAGTGGTCTTTTGTGTGACCTTTCGGACAAGGAGAATCATTCTGCAAAAAGATTTAATGGTGGCAAAGCAGCTGAATGAGACACTTTACTTAGGGAGCAAAGGAAAGGTCTAAGTGAAAAATGACTCCAAGATTCCTAGCAGTTGGTGCCGGGGAAGAGGGAGTGCCCAGTTCTGAAGCTACCCATTGCTTGCATCTGGATAGGCCATAGAACTGAAAAAGAGGACCTCGGTTTTATCAGAGTTAAGTTTTTGGAAATTGTTTTTCATCCAATCGTCAACAGACTTTAGGCGAGCTTTGAAAGAATTAAGGATCAATGTATCTTTCTCCCAAAAGGATAAGAGTAATAGGGTGTCGTCAGCATAAGAAATCACTCTGAGACCACATGTTTCAGCTAGGCTAACTAGCGGCTCCAGATAAATGTTAAAAAGGGTGGGGCTTAGGGCAAAACCCTGCGGTACACTATATTCAAGTGGTTTTGCCGCAGAGGAGAAAGGTGATATCAGGACAGCTTGAGTCCTATCCTCCAGAAAAGATTTAAACAATAGGAAGGCCTGGCCTTGAACCCCTATGCTCCTGAGTCTGACCAGTAGAGTCTCCTGCGAGACTGTATCGAAGGCTGAAGAAAGGTCTAGGAGCTCTAACATGGCCACCGAGTTATGATCAAGGCTCTCGTTTTTAAGAATGTCAGGTTAGCATTGGTCCACAAGAGATCCAGACTTGCATTTAGCCCGTTCTAATAGAAAGTCCTCCAAAGATAAAGGACTACAATTTGCAAGGATTGGTCTAGAGGGACAGTTGCCACCATGCTAGACATGGATCCAGAGTACTTGGGGAATGGGTCACTGATAGATCTAATCAAGTTGTGAAAGAGTTCTGAAAGCTCGTTACAAAAATTAGTGGACGCAGTAGGACAATTCTGAAGGACGGTCAGAGAGAAGTAGGAGTTCACCATTTTCAAGAGCTCCTGAGGTTTATTAGAAGCCTTGGCAACTGATGAGGAGATGTACTCCTTATGGGCATTGATAATGGCTCGACAGTCAGATTTCAGTGCTGTCTTATATGTGCATTCGGCCTCAGCACCATAGGATTTACTCCAAATCCATTCTAGCCTTTTACACAGAGCTTTCTCTCCTTTTAGGCCTGCAGAGAACAAAGGAGCAGTGGGGGCAAATCTGTAACTAGCCGAGGTTCTTGTAGGGGCGATAGAATAACAAATGTCTGTAAGCCAGACATTCAAATTTCAATATCTTGATCCAGGGTGCCTGACAACTCCAAAGGTGTATGTGAGAGTATCTCTGTTACAAAAGATTCAGAAATGTCATGCCAAACTCTCGAGGTTTTAAGGACCCTATTAGTTTGGTTACATGTTCTGGGGGATAATAACAAAAGGAATCAAAGGATGATCTGTCCATGTTAGTTGTAAGGCAGGCTAAACTGAAAGAATTAGAGGGTCTGCAAAAATGGGATCAAGGGTATGCTCCGCTTTATGCGTTGGTTCGTTTACAAGCTGTTCCAGATTGAAACCCTCTAAAGTGGTTACAAATTGAGCTGCATTAGGACAGTTAGTTTTATTCATGGGTAACTTAAAATTACCAAGTATTACGAAATTAGAACGGTCAAGCGATAGTTGACCCAATAGTTCAGAAAGACAAGCTACCAATTCAATTGGGCCAACAGGGGGTCTATAGATGAAGACGCCAGCGAGCGAAAATACCACACTTAGCATGATTGATTAAAAAAAGCCCTTCTATAAGTCCTCACTGACGCAGTGCCTGGATACCTCCCGGAGTGATTAGCGATCCTTACAAATACAGATTGGTTGATATATCCTCCAGCTTATGGGCAAGGCAATAAACATTTGAGCAAAAAATAACCACAATACCACCTCCCGTTCTGTCGCACCAATTAATGTGTTGTATTAGAAAGCCTGGGGGAATGGCTAAGGCCAAATAAGGGCCAGATGTGTCCTTCATACATGTTTCAGTTAGTAACATTAGGTCCCATTTTTGCTCCAATGGAAGATTGTCCAGAGCGTGCCTAGGAAGGGAAGGGAAGGGATCGACAGTTAATCAAGCAAGCAGATAGGGTGGAGCCCTTCACAACATTCAGCCGCCTCCCCCTCTCCTGCAAAGGTATTATATCAGCGTTTGTGTCTGAAGTTGAGGGGTAGGTCAAAAAAAGTTCCATCAGAGAATCAGTGGTTGACAATGAGCATGTACATCCAGGGCAACTACATACACCTACGGGGCCATTAACCAGATCTAACGTGTAACTACATGGAGGTGAGAAAAGGTTAAGTAAGTCCACCCTTGAGTATGTGAGTAGTATAGTGTGCTGAGAGGACTCACCAGTAGCACAGACTTGACTTTGGCATGCTGTGGGTGCCCCAGCAACATGCCCACTTTCCATGACTGCGGCATGTCTTAGTTTAAAATGCCCCCGAAAGGAAGTGAGGTGTGTCTCCAGCCACTAGAGTGCCGATCGCAAAATGGCATCTAGTGCTAGGACCACATCGGTAAACATATTTAAATGCTTTAACCCCTTCGATGCTCATGACGGAGCGGTTCCGTCATGAGCATCGGTTGAGCTGTGCTCATGACGGAACCGCTCCGTCATGAGCACAGCCTCTGGGGGAAGCGCTGGCGCTCCCCCCTGGGGCATCGATCGTGCCCCCACAGAGGGGGATGGCAGCGGAAGAGTTTCCGCTGCCACCCCCGAGCCCCCCCACGCTTCCTGATGACGTCAGCGCACACAGCGCGCGCCGGCGTCATCAGGCAGCGTTGGAAGCGCTGGAATTCATTTCTTCCAGCGCGTCCAACGGGGAGGGTGAGTGTTTTCTTGCGGTGTGGCGGGGCGAATTCCAAGGCCTTGAGGTATCGGGGGAGAGGAAAGAGTATTTCCTCTCCCCTGATGTCTCAATGCTGGGCATTCCTGTCCCACGATCGCGCACAGCGTCACGATCGTGGAGCAGGGATGCCCCACTAGACCCCAGGGATGTGTATTTCGGCATTTGGGAAGCGACCCCTTGGGCAAGGGTCGCTTCCCTGGGGGATATTTTTGGCACAGACTTTTCTGCCCCCCCTGGGGGCAGATCGGTCCACTTTCGGTCCGTTTCTGCCCCCAGGGGGGGCAGAAAAGCCCACTAGCCACCAGGGATTTCTTTATTGTGATATGGGAAGTGACCCCTTGGGCAAGGGTCGCTTCCCTGGGGGATATTTTTGGCACAGACTTTTCTGCCCCCCCTGGGGGCAGATCGGTCCACTTTCGGTCCGTTTCTGCCCCCAGGAGGGGCAGAAAAGCCCACTAGCCACCAGGGATTTCTTTATTGTGATATGGGAAGCGACCCTTTGGGCAAGGGTCGCTTCCCTGGGCGATATTTTTGGCACTGACTTTTCTGCCCCCCCCTGGGGGCAGATCGGTCCACTTTCGGTCCGTTTCTGCTCCCAGGGTGGGCAGAAAAGCCCACTAGCCACCAGGGATTTCTTGATTGTGATATGGGAAGCGGCCCCTTGGGCAAGGGTCGCTTCCCTGGGGGATATTTTTGGCACAGACTTTTCTGCCCCCCCTGGGGGCAGATCGGTCCACTTTCGGTCCGTTTCTGCCCCCAGGGGGGGGGCAGAAAAGCCCACTAGACACCAGGGATGTCGTGTTTTTGATATGGGAAGCGACCCCTTGGGCAAGGGTCGCTTCCCTGGGGGAATCATTTATGCTCAGACTTTTCTGCCCCCCCTGGGGGCAGATCGGTCCACTTTCGGTCCCTTTCTGCCCCCCAGGGGGGGCAGAAAAGCCCACTAGACACCAGGGATGTCGTTTTGTTAATTTGGGAAGCGACCACTTGGGCAAGGGTCGCTTCCTTGGGGCCATAATTTTCTGGAAGACTTTTCTGCTCCCCCTGGTGGCAGATCGGTCAACTTTCGGTCCGTTTCTGGCCCCGGGGGGGGGGGGGGGCAGAAATGCCCACTAGACACCAGGGAATTAGTAAATAAAAATGGAAGTGACCCCTTTTGCAAGTGTCGCTTCCAGGGGGCAATTTTTATAATATGTATTTGGCCCACCCGCCCCAGGACAGAGTAGCCTTTTTTTTCCTGCTGTTTTCTGCCCCACCTGGCACATAACCCGATTGACCATTTGGGTAGTAACATAGCATGTTGTAATGTTTATTGTTATATTTTTTGTGAATTGCAATAGTAATGTTTTTTTTTACTTTTTTGTTCTAGGTGAAGGCTTTTGCTCTTTTCAGTTTGCCGTGTTGTTACTGGTAGTTCTGCTGTTTGTGTAGTTTGGTAAGAGACTCTTTTTTGTACAATGTAAATGTGTTTGATTTCTCTGCATGAATTTTTTTTGCAAATGGTGTAATAATAGCAGTATGTTTGTTTTTTGAGTGTCAAAAACTTTTTGCATTGGTGCTCGATGTGTATTTTGTTGTCTTGTGAGTAATTTGTTTTTTTTTCTTCTTTCTAGTTTGATATCGTTGGTTTTTGCTGTGTCACTGCAGAGTTGATTTCTGGTGAGTGCAGCTGTCTCTTGTAATTGGATTGTATAGTTTTTGAGTACATTGATCTTTGTGATAAAGGTACACATTTCTTTACTTACTTGGTTTGCACATTGTTGGTTGTTGTTGACTTGTTTGTGCAGTCTTCTATCTTAGTAAGTATAATGGCTAGCCGCAGGATTACTGCTCAGCAGGTTGTTGGTTTGCTGTTTGAGTCTTCCTCTGACCATGGTTCAGAGACTGACTCTGCATCTGAGGGAGAGGAGGCAGGGGACGATTCTGGCAGTGAGTTGTCTCTCCGTATGGAGTCATCGGATGATGAAGATACTCTTAGTGCGGATGAAGTGCCTGTGTTAGAGGAGGAGACTTATGTGCCAATAGTGCGGCAAGAGGCATCTGGGCTGCAGGCTGGGGCTGCAAGGCTTCCAGTTGAAAGTGATGACCTCTGGGTTGCCCCTGGCATGGTGCAGCCGGCATTGCCAGAGTTTACTGGTGTTCCAGGGTCTAGAGTGAATACTGAAAACTTTTTGCCGGTAAATTTTTTTCAGTTGTTTATGGACGATGTGTTTTTGGCAGAGATTGTTGAGCAGACTAATTTGTATGCCGAACAGTTTTTGAGGGACAACAGTGCCAGTCTTAAGCCACACTCTAGAGCTACCCGGTGGACTCCCACAAATGTTGAAGAGATGAAGAAGTTCTTGGGTTTAACTTTTTTGATGGGCTTGGTAAGGAAGCCATCAATGTCTTCATATTGGTCTAGCAGTCCCTTGATGGCAACGTCTATTTTTCCGGCAGTCATGAGTCGTGACAGGTATTTGCTTCTGCTTCGGATGATGCATTTTGTTGATAATGGTTTAGCGTTGCCACGAGATCACCCTGACTGTGACCGTCTTTTTAAGATTAGGCCTGTCCTTGATCACTTTGTTGATCGATTTTCTGAGATTTTTGCCCCTGGGAAAGAAATTGCAGTGGATGAGTCTTTGGTGTTGTTCAAGGGCCGCTTGGTTTTTAGGCAATACATTCCTAGTAAGAGGGCACGCTATGGAATAAAGCTGTATATGCTGTGTGACAGTAGGACTGGATATGTCTCTAATTTCAGGGTGTACACCGGTAAGGAATCTAGGTTTAACCTCCCTGGTTGTCCGTCCACTTTTGGAGTGACTGAGAAAATTGTTTGGGAACTTGGAAGAGGATTTTTTAACAAAGGCCACCATTTATATGTAGATAACTTCTACACTGGTGTGCGGTTGTTCAGGGAATTGGCCAAAGTGGACACTCTTGCTTGTGGCACAATCCGCTCTAACCGTAAAGGTTTCCCGAAAGAACTTGTTTGTCAAAAGCTTGTGCGGGGACAGTGCAGTGCGTTGCGTTGCCAGGAGCTTCTTGCTGTTTACAGACAGGAGAGATGTCTACATGCTGACTACCATCCATGATGAAAGCACTGCACCTGTGACTGTTTGGGGTCAGGTCGCTGAAGCGCGCAAACCTGTGTGCATTTTAGACTATAATAGGCACATGGGTGGTGTTGACAGAGTAGTTCAGAGGTTGGAACCTTACACTGCTCTTCGTAAGGCTTACATTTGGTACAAGAAGTTGGCTATCCATCTTTTCCACTTGGCAATGTTTAATGCTTTTGTTGTGTTCCAGGATTCTTGCCCTGAGTCAAAGATGACTTTTGCTAAGTTTCAGGAGTCTGTAATAGGCAGCCTTGTTGTAGTGGAACAGGCAAGTGTTCCTAGAGTTGGAGTGGTGGAGGATGTTGCTAGATTGAAAGAACTCCACTTTCCAGATCACATTCCTCCCACACCCGCAAAAGATTTTCCCAGTAGGAGATGTAGAGTCTGTTGGCGAAGAGGTTCGCGGAAGGAGAGTCGTATGTACTGCCCCGACTGTCCTTCTCATCCTGCACTGTGTCTCCCTGCTTGTTTCAGAGCGTACCACACGCGAAATAATTTTTGGGAGCATTCATGAGTGGTAAAGTGAACTGCCTGGTCTGTATTCTTTGGATAATTTGATTCTGTTTCAAGGTTGGTGTTAGTGCAATGTATTTAGTTGCTGATTTTCTGTTAGAAGATTTGTATCTATTTGCAATTTGTTTGTGTTTTTATTTTTTTCTAAAAAAATCCTAAATGTGATGGTGGTGTGTGTAGGCTTGCGCTTGGCTGTTGGTGTGTGTGGACTGGCACTTGGTTGGTGGTGTGCGTGGAATGGTGCTTGGCTGGCGGTGTGCGTGGACTGGCGGTGTGCATGGACTGGCGGTGTGCGTGGACTGGAGCTTGGCTGGTGGTGTGCGTGGACTGGAGCTTGGCTGGCGGTGTGCGTGGAATGGTGCTTGGCTGGCGGTGTGCGTGGACTGGTACTTGGCTGGCGGTGTGCGTGGACTGGAGGTGTGTGCGGACTGGTGCTTGGCTGGTGGTGTCCGTGGACTGGAGCTTGGCTGGCGGTGTGGGTGGATTGGCGATTGGCTGCCGGTGTGCCTGGACTGGCGATTGGCTGGCGGTGTGCCTGGACTGGCGATTGGCTGGCGGTGTGCCTGGACTGGCGCTTGGCTAGCGGTGTGCGTGGACTGGCGCTTGGCTAGCGGTGTGTGTGGACTGGTGCTCGGCTGGCTGTGTGTGAGTAGTGACTTTCTGCTGGTCACTACACACACTGCTAGCTGAGTGCCACTCCACGCAATCCATCAGCCTGTGTAGTTGCTGTGTCTGGATTGTGGGTGTGTGAAAGTGATGGGCCCTTGAATGGCGCTGTGTGCTGGTGTGAGTTTTGTTATGTGATGGGCCCGCGGCTGGCGGTGTGAATGGTTTTATATGTCTCACACGTATGAAAGGTCTATGAATGGCCTGTAAAGAGGTTGGTGCCTTGTCGTGGCTTTACAGCTCACGAGCTGTGAGTCAATGGTTCAGTTTCTCGCCCTTTCAATTATTGCCAGTGCATTTCATTTCTGTGAAATCACTTGCTAATACAATTGTATCTACTGAACCATCACTCACACTTGTGCCAAATCCAACCAGTATGTGCTTGCGGATTAGATGGCTGTGCAGTAATATTTGTCTTTCTGAAGCAGGGTGTACCTTGTCCCTTTTTGGTGAATTATGAAATGTGTTGCTTTTGTGCCTGGTGGTGCGAATGGTCTTGTTTGTATCACGTATGAAAGGTGTGTGAATGGCCTGTAAAGTGGTTGGTGCCTTGACGTGGCTTTACAGCTCACGAGCTGCGAGTTATTGGTTTGGTTTTTTGTGAATTTAATTATTGACAGTGCATTTCATTTTTGTGAAATCTCTTGTTAATAAAATTTAATACACTGAACCATGACTCGCCCTCGTGCCAAATCCAACCAGTATGTGTGTGTGTTTGAGGAATAGATGGTTGTGCAGGAATCTTTGTCTTTAGTTTCTCTGCCAAGGTACACTTTCCATGCAAGAATAACCCACCAACTGTAGATATTGTCGAAAACCCATGGGAGTTCATGGTGATGTCTCTCTTGTGAATTCAAAAAGTTTTTTTATCCCCAATGTCCTGTAAACCTCAAAATGTCTGCCACATTTTCTTTGCAATATTATTCCAAAATTCTCACGCTGTAGGAACAATAGTTAATCTGGTTTTGCAAGGGGGGTCACTTTGGTTTTTGGCCCGGTGCTCGGCGGCCATCTAGGGAAACCTACCAAACCCACACATTTCTGAAAACTAGACACCCGGCGGCTTCCAGGGAGGTATGGCTTGCGTGGATCCCCCGACGTTTCCTTACCCAGAATCCCCTGCAAACCTCAATTTTTGCTGAAAAAATCACTTTTTTCACACATTTTGGGGTGGGAAAGTTGTGGCATCACCGGGCTCACACAAATTTACCACCACCCAGCGTTCCCCCAGGTCTCCCGGTAAAAATGGTGCCTCACTTGTGTGGGAAATGTATAGGTTTGCTAGGTTTCCCTAGGTGCCGGCAGGGCTAGGGTTCAAAAACTACAGCTAGTCACTTTGCCAAAAAGGGGTCATTTTTCACTGCAAAATTGAGGTGTGACCACGTTGCGTTTTGCGCCGTTTCCTGTCGCGGGCACTAGGCCGACCCGCACAAGTGAGGTACCATTTTTCTCGTAGGACTTTGGGGAACGCGGGGTGGGTGGAAATTTGTGGATCCACGCAGATTCCAGAACTTTCCATCCCAGAAATGTGGGGAAAATGTATTTGTTTTGTCATTTTTTTACGTTTGCAAGGGATTCTGGGTAACAGACCATGGTGGGAGGCAGTCAAGTCACCCCATCCTGGATTCCCCTGGGTGTCTAGTTTTCAAAAATGTATAGGTTTGCAAGGTTTCCCTAGGTGCCGGCAGGGCTAGGGTTCAAAAACTACAGCTAGTCACTTTGCCAAAAAAGGGTCATTTTTCACTGCAAAATTGAGGTGGGACCACGTTGCGTTTTGCGCCGTTTCCTGTCGCGGGCACTAGGCTGACCCGCACAAGTGAGGTACCATTTTTCTTGTAGGACTTTGGGGAACGCGGGGTGGGTGGAAATTTGTGGATCCACGCAGATTCCAGAACTTTCCATCCCAGAAATGTGTGGAAAATGTGGTTTTTTTGTCATTTTTTTACGTTTGCAAGGGATTCTGGGTAACAGACCATGGTGGAAGGCAGTCAAGTCACCCCATCCTGGATTCCCCTGGGTGTCTAGTTTTCAAAAATGTATAGGTTTGCTAGGTTTCCCTAGGTGCCGGCAGGGCTAGGGTTAAAAAACTACAGCTAGTCACTTTGCCAAAAAAGGGTCATTTTTTACTGCAAAATTGAGGTGTGACCACGTTGCGTTTTGCGCCGTTTTCTGTTGCGGGCACTAGGCCGACCCGCACAAGTGAGGTACCATTTTTCTTGTAGGACTTTGGGGAACGCGGGGTGGGTGGATATTTGTGGATGCACGCAGATTCCAGAACTTTCCATCCCAGAAATGTGGGGAAAATGTGTTTTTTTTGTCATTTTTTTATGTTTGCAAGGGATTCTGGGTAACAGACCATGGTGGGAGGCAGTCAAGTCACCCCATCCTGGATTCCCCTGGGTGTCTAGTTTACAAAAATGTATAGGTTTGCTAGGTTTCCTTAGGTGCCGGCAGGGCTAGGGTTCAAAAACTACAGCTAGACTCTTCGCAAAAAAAGTGTAAATTTTCAGTGTGAAAATGTGGTGCATTCACCTTAGGTTTTGAGCCACTTCCTGTCGTGGGCACTATGCCTACCCACACAAGTGAGGTACCATTTTTATCGGGAGACTTAGGGTAGTTCAGATTTGTAAAGCAACTGTTATTACCTATTGATTTTTGATGCATTTCTCCCTTCCAAATGAAAGCCATTGTGTAAAAAAAAAGTCATTTTGAAAAATGACCAATAATTGTCATGCAAGTATGAGTATTCCCAATTTCGAAAATGTGCAAATATGCACTGTTTCTAAACTCTGTAATTTGTTCCCATTTCAGAAATACATAGGTGTCTTTCATACCAATTTTTTCATGTATACATTTTCCCACAACAATTGCTATATACCCGGAACAAAAAAAAAAACATTACAAAATGCTGCTCAGTTTTTTACTCTGGGTTCGTTGGGCTCTTGGTGAACCTACAAGTCCTATATATCCGCACAACCAGGAAGGTCCACCGGATGTAACGGTACATTTCTTTCAAAGAGATGTCATAATTCGAAGAAGTTACAGGTGAAAACGTTGACTCAAAAGGCTGCTTTTTTCAACAAATTTTTAATTTTTCCTATATTTACCTGTTAGTTTCTATAAAGAAACCTTGATGGATCTACACAAATGACCCCTTGCTGAATTCAGAATTTTGTCTACTTTTTAAAAATGTATAGCTTTCCAGGATCCATTATTGCTTTTCTACCCATTTTTACCATTATCTGGAAGGAGGTTCAAAGCACAAAAAATAGCAAAAATAGGGTATGTCCCAGAAAAATTTCAAAACTGTGTAAAAAATGTTGTATTTCTGACAAAAAACTGTCATTCCCTAAAAGCTGGAGAAATTGTGATTTCAGCCCCACAAACCCTTTTTTGATATCATTTGCAGAGAAAACCCAGACGCTTTCATTTGCAGCCACTTTTCCCCATTTTTCACAAAAAAAACAAAATTTTGCTGTATTTTGACTAATTTCTGGGAACCCTCTAGGAGAATCCACAAACCCTGGGTACCTTTAGAATCCCCATGATGTTGGAAGAAAAGGACGCAAATTTGGCGTGGATACCTAATGTGGTCAAAAAGTTACAGGGGCCTAAGCGCGCACTACCCCAAATAGCCCAAAAAAGGCTTAGCACAGGAGGGGAAAAGGCCTAGCAGCGAAGGGGTTAAAAGGTCCATGCACTTAAGATTAGGAGCCCTCCACACACTCCACTGAACAAAACACAATATTATATTCTTTACAAATTGCAGCAATATTTCACAGCACATTAAAATTGGAGCGTAAAAGCCAATACCCGTCCTGGCATGTTTGAATTTTAAATGCTGCTGAAAGGAAGTGACATGTGTCTCCAACCTCTAGAGCCCGCCGACTGCAAAATGCCGTCTAGTGCTAGCACCACATCTGTAAAAAGATATAAGTGCATTAAAATGCCCATACAATTAATATTAGTAGCCCTTCACACCCTTAACTGAACGAAACACAATATTTTTTCTAAACTAGCAGCAAGATTTCACAGCACATTAAAATATGAACCTTAAAAGCCGCTGTTTCTGTGGAAAGGAAGGAGATTCCAGTTCAAATCACTTCCTTTCAGGCTATTCTCAGCCCCTTGGTGTTTCAACAAGACCCTCAAAATAGTGGTTGCGCTTCTGAGTCTTCATGTGGTGAGACTAATAATTGACTTGGACGACATTTTACACTTGTCCAGTTCCAAAATTATATTGTTCTCTCATACTCATTGGGTACTATCACTTCGCCAGAGCTTGAGCTTTGTGATAAATCACAAAAAAATCAATATTGGTTCCTTATCACATGATTCAATTTCTTGACATTATAGACTCTAAGAAATTGGCACTTTTTCTCCCACAAAAAAGAAAAAAAAGTTAATAAAAAAAATTCAGATGATTCTCAAACTAGACAAATTTCCCCTAGAAGGACTGGCAAGGATAGTAGGTTTGTTATTGGCATCCATATAAGCAATATCCCCTGCTCCCCTTCATTAGTGGTCACTTCAACATCTAAAGGTCCTTCATCTGCGCAAGGGCCTCCCTTTAAGGACTAGGTATTAATTTACCTTTCCCTAGAGGCAAAGCAGGAGTTGTAATGGGGGCACTTGCATATGGAAGCCTGGAATGGAAAATCAATTTTTGGCCAGGCCCCAGATATCATTTTAGAGTTAGACGCCAGCAGAATAGGTTGGGGTGCACAATGCAAAGACATAGTAACAAGGTAAAAAGCGTCTCAAGAGGAATCACTATATCATATAAGTTGCTTAGACCTGCTTGCAGGTTCCTTGCTGTCTAAAGCTTAGCTCCAGAAAAAACAAACAATTCTTGTATTCTACTCTGCATGATCAATATTTCTGCTACAGTATATCAACAAATTAGGGGGGTAATAGCCAAAAGACTGGCAGATTTAGCAAAGGGCCTTTGACATTATTGCCTTCACAAAGGGCTAATGCTTCAGGTGGAATATCTTCCAGGCCTTTCTAATTCAGGGGCAAATTGGGAGCCTAGGGTTCTCTACGATAGTAGCGATTCGTCTCTTCATTCCAAAGTATTCCACAAAATCCTCTATCAATAAGGGGCCTCTTCAAGTAGATATTTTTTGCATCACGTCTCAATCACAAGCTTCCATGTTTCTTCAGCTGGAGATCAGATCCGGAGGTGGAAGTAGTAGACACTTTCCTGCAACCATGGCAATCAATTCTAGCATACACATTCCCATCATTTAATTTGATTCTAAGGCCCCTACTTCATGTATGAAAGGACTTAGCCTCCATAATACAAATCACACCATTTTGGTAATCCCAAATATGGTTCCCTCAACTGCTTGAACTATCTGGAGACTTTCCAAGATTGCACCCTCTGTTTCCTCGCAGTCTAATAGATCCCCAGGGTCAATCTCATGAGTTATTTCTCTAGGGCCATTTTTCCCCATGGTTTAGAAGATTTTAGGTCAGCTTGGCATGTCCAGTGACTTTTGTTTCAGGCATTGTCAGTTGTCAACAAGGCCTGTGCTCCTTCCATTCAATCAGGATATAAAGGCACCTGGCAAGCCTTGGTTAGCTGGTGTGTGGAAAGCAACATTAATCCCATATCTGCTCCTGCGGCAGAGGAAGTCCATTTCTACTTTCTCTTTTTGTTTCAGGAAATGCTTACATGACAATTTATTCTTACAAATCAGCTATTCCCAAGAGTCATATCCTGCTAAAAGGAGAACAAGGGACACATGTTTTACTTTGTAGAACTTTAAAATCAATTTAACTTAAAGTTCCACCAAAGCTGTAATATTCAGCTATCAAGGATAGAAAGGTGATGTCAGATCTAATGTTTTCCTGGTCAAAAAATGAACAATGAAAAACAGTTTTTAGCTACGTTAACTATGTTTTTGAGTCTCTTATCAATTGGAAGAGTTTCTGAAGTGAAGGCTTTAGATGTAGATAATAAATCATTTTCTCCTCAAGGTGTTACATTATATGTCACAAGGCACACCAAAACTAAGTTCTCTTCCATTTTTATCATACTTTTCAAGAATGTCAAAAATTATGTGTTGTTTTTTGTCTTTGCTGTTATGAAACCCAAACTGTTGCATTTTGGCCCCCTCTTACTTTCCATTTATTGATCTCTTACCAAAACCCTTTCAAACCAGTTTTTTTGTCTACCCTGTCCAGGTATGAAAGATAGAAAATGGCAAAGGCTGGTACAGATATTTCTCTTTTTGGTGTCCATTCAGTCACATGGGCTATGGCCTCTAAGGCTTATATTTCAGCAGAACATTCAGAGGATATTCTTAAAGCAGCAGATTTCACAATAGGATCTGTTTTTAAAACTTTTCACTATAAACTAATCAACTAAGTCTCTTGCAATGTTAAAGCAAAACTTTGAAGTTGTCATAGTTGAGGTGTGTAGTTTATGAGGTCACTGTCACTTTGCACTTGTAACCTCAGTTGGGACACTCATGGTAAAATGTATATTGTATGCTATGTGTAGTGAAATAGATTTACTTAGCTGGTAGGGCACCACAATTAAATCATGCAGTTTAGACAATAGATGTTAGTCATACTGGTGTAGAGAGCGTGGCTAGAGAAGTGCTGGAACAATTGCACGTTTCAGTTCTGAGAGAGTACAACTACGTAAAAGAGAGGAAGTAATCAAACATCTTTACTGCGCAGGAGAGAATCCAACTTTTTAAGTATACAAGTTTTATAAAAGGTCCCTTAGTGAGCCAGCTCATGTAATATGTGGAATGGAAAAGGCAATAAGATCTTTGGGTAACAGCTGGTATTCATCAGTGGGCTGCATTTTCATGCTAACCTCATTTTTTAGGAGTGATGATAGTTTAGCATACTTAAAGTGGAATTATTTAATTTTATGGTATATGTTATCCAATTTGAAAAGTATCATTCTAAAGTGGTTGAGATGAAGTTATAGTAGATTAAGTGGGAGACAGATCAGGCAATTGATTCCAAATTTTGTTAAGGTGTTTTTGAGATGATAGCATTGAAAGATATGCATTTTTGTCATGCTCTATTTTCTTCTTATCTCTATACATTTCCAGTAACTGGCCAGTGGACGATTCGGCCACGTTATTTAGCTTTTTATCAAGCTGCATTGTCACACATCTATCTGGTGCCTTTGTGAGCCATAGTAATACCGAGCCCATTGAAAATCCAAGGGCAGAGGTCACATGCTTCTTAGTTGTTGTGGTTCGAAGATCCTCCAACCCTAAACTCAATATTCATGTCCAGTGGATGCAATGATGGCATCCATTGGTTCTATGAGCCTCTTAACTATTTTTAAATGTGGGTGTCCAGCTCGCTTAAAAAAATCTAACATTGGATCTAACAGCCTCCTACCTATGCTCGATGACCATGTCTAGCTGCCACAGTAACAAGGAATATTGGTTCTATGAGAACCATTCGCCCGTCACTGTTTTCTTTTCTTCTTTTTATATTTTACTCCTAATGCCTATTGTGTACTTTATTGAACTTATTGTGCCTCTTTCAAACCTACGCAAACAAGCAAACTTTAATCTCAGTGCTGTACATTTTGCAATGATTTTTTTATTAATCTGCAATAAATATTTACTTACTGGTTCTATGAGATTCCTAACCTTCATTCAATGTACACGTCCAGCTGGTGCTCCAAACCTAATCTCAATGGCAACACCAAGCAAGCAAATTAATTACCAGTTTTGGATCTACAAGCCTTTCAACTTCTCTTTGGTGTTTATGTACTTTGGATATAGAAACCTTCCTCTCATATTTCCCTATTCCTTTTCATCAGTAGAAGTGCCATTTACTCTCTGCATCACTGTGGACAGAGGCTTTCTCTATGTTTCTAGGCTCAATCATTTAAGGGAGGGATTTCTCATATCGCATTCTTGGTAGTCTTGGCCAGACCCCCAGTAAAATTGTTGGCAGCTTGTGCTCTCCCATCTGAAACACAGTTTGTGAAAGTGTCAAACCCTCAGAGAATAACACAACTCCTCTGACATCAATGGTGCCCTTTGCACTGATATAGCAGATTAACATTGTCTATTTATTTAAGCAACAAGCCCAGTAAGAAAGATAATGTTGTGAAACAAAGGCAGGTTTATGCAATACAAAAGGTCAGGCATCTGTAAAATGCTTTCTCGTGGATCCGTGCCCAACTTCCCTTTTTAACGTTCCAGAAACTCAAGTCGCGGCCAAGAGAAATGTAATCGAGAGCTCCTTACGGTATGGCTAGAGGGATTCTTAAGAAATGTATTGTGCATTAAGCAGCACGTGTCAGGTCTGACCACTTCTGCACCTTTACCCACATCATTTCATCAGTTGTTTTATAAACAGTGACGTTTCCTGAAGGATCAGGCATTCTGACACACTACAGTATATTCTCACCTTATTTGATGTCACAGAAAGGTCAAACTGACCTGGGCAGTTATCTTGGCTTGGCCCTGTTCCTGCCAGGCTGAGAGAATGGAGATCACCGAGACATGGTTCCAAAGTCCTGCACTCAGTGTTCTCATTCAGGCTGAAGGTCATGTGGAAAGTGATGGGCCTAAGGTGGCTGCTATAATCACCATTGGTAGTATCAGAACCTACTTTGCCTCCCAATAAAGGCAGGCCCATTCAAGGGTGAGGCTAGCTAAGTTCCAGCACTTCAGGGAGACCTGGAGTCTGCCATCCACATGTGTAACTCAGGGAGCAAAGGGGTCATGAGTGACTAGTGCAGTGATTCAAGGCTTCTCCTTGCAATTAAGTACACATGGCCTGATTGTGTAGGCAGGGCACTGTGTCACAAACATGGCAAAGTGTTCTGTCTGCTAAACAGATGGCTCACATGCTCTATTTAGATGCAGGCAGACCATTATTTTTCTGTTAGTGAATGCCCCTGCAGGTTCAGCCCTAAGAAACTTTACACTGATCATCCAACAGACTTGGGCACTCAGTGTGTGTACACTTCAGACCATTCTCCCTATTTAAAGCAGATAGTTCACTGCCCTTTTTTTCTCCCGGGACTGCCATGAAAAACCGTACACCCTTTTTAATCCTTTTTATAGGAATGGGTGATATTATGTAATGTTATGTTATTAAGATTTGTAGGTAGTATAGGAAGACAGAAAGCAGCAGGGGCCATTTAGGGTAGAGCAAAAAGCCAGGTTTTGAGTCTTTTCTTGAAGGAATTCTAGCAAGAAGAATTATTTTTGATGTCGGAAAGAAGTGAGTTTCACTATGTGGTTGTTAGGAAGGAAAATGTGTGACTGCCAAGTCGGCACCACTGTACACGAGAGACAGCCAAAAGATGTCTGGATCAAAGAACTTAACACTTAGAATTTGACCTTAAAGTATGCAGGTTCTTGGTTGTTGATGGCTGCATAAACAAATCCCAAGGACTTGTAAAGAGAGGTTTGGCTGTAGGAAGCCAATCCAGTTTTTTTATTTGAGGAGATACAGAAGAATGAGGAAGAAGTTTGAAAGTGACATGGTTGTGGCATTTTGCAGAATTTGCATTCTCTGAACAAATAAGCGGGGCAATTAAAATACAGAGTGCTGTTATAATCTAAACCAGAGGTAACCAGAGTGTGGATAAATCAGCGGCAATTATCAAGGGAAAGAAATGTGAGGATCTTCTTGAGCATTCTGAATAAAGAAAAGCAATGGGTGGCAGCCTGATTGATTTGGTGAGAGAAAGAGAGTGAATGGTAGAATGAAAACAAATCCCAGGCTTTTGGCAACAGGGGTGACGGGCACCCTAAATCAGGCGGCAACCAGGTGGAAGCCCAAGGAGAGGTTTGTTTTTCCAAAGGCAATGTCCTCAGTTTGATCCATGTTAACCCGTAAACAGTTGCTCTTTATCCACTGCAAGATCAAAGCACTTCTTAAATAGAAACAGAGTCGGCTGGGATTGAGAAAGACAAAAAGAATGGAGCTAGGGTGGACATTAAGACATTGACTAGGATTGGACTGAGGGAGCAGCCTGGGGGACCACCACAAGTGATGGGTAATGAGGATCAGCAGAAGGTGGGAAGTAATACTGATAGGGACCCAGCAAATGGGAAAAGAGAAGCCTCTTAAGACTTGCCCACAGATACTGGCTTGAAATAGCCTTGTGATGGGTGTGGTATTACAGCCTGTGTTGAATGCTGTGGACAAATCCGGTACGACCAGTGCTGCTTGGCCACCCTGGGCGAGGATTTACTGACTATTGTGTTATGATGCATGTTAAGATGAGATTAGTTAAAAAAAAAATAAGACAGATTAGCACTAAACCTTTTGCACAGACAAGTCTAACAATGAACCAATATATTTGAATTAAATGTGTTTGGTGACTGGTGATGAAGATATCTCTGTCGGGAAACCCTTTTGGTTTGAAGCTACGTTTCATAAAGGAAGTGGCTATTTTTCTGGCCACTGGCTACATAGTACATAAACTCTGCTGTTCACCCAGCGGTTGGCAAAATAGTACATAATTCTTGCTGTTTAGCCAGTCACAGACTAAACAGTGGAGATAATGTACAAGTTGACTGGCTGTAGGATACATAGTGTGAAGGAGGCCTATTTTTAGCTGGCCATTAATAAAAAAGGAACAGCAAGCAATGGTCCGGTGGTGGCCATCTTGTAACGGAGATGCAAAATGTGTGAGGCATTTGAAATGAAAAAGCATATCCAAATGTGCAATAGTTTGTACAAAGGTAAGTACTAGAATTTATTACAGATGAAAAAAACAGTTATTCCAAATTTGAATCAAATTGTTTATAGAATTTTAATATTCAGATAAGAAATGTAGAAGTTGGGCCTCAAATGGGAGGCAGATATCGAGGACAAAATATCATTATACACTGATGATATCCTGATTTATCTGGCCTCCCCCTACGTCTTGATCCACAGCCTATTAAACATCTTCACAAACTTTGGCAAGTACTCCGGCTACGCCATTAATTGGGCGAAATCGGTGCTTTTCGTTCTCCATGGCCCTACTCCTAGGCTACCCAGAGGGTGCAATATCAAGGTGACAAGGGAGGGTTTCCACTATCTTGGGATATTCATCACTCCGGACCCCAAAAAATGTTATGACAAAAATCTTGTAGTCCCCCTACATAGATTCGAAGAGGATGTTAAACACTGGAGGTCACTGCCACTATCATTACTAGGTCGGGCAGCCCTATTTAAAATGTTAGCACTACCACGGTTCCTCTACCTACTCCAAAACTACCCATATTTGGTCTCTGACTCATAGTTTAACAGCGTGGATGCGGAGATTTGTACACTGCTGTGGGATGGTGGGTCACTGAGAATTGCCCTAGCCAAATTAATGAAGGGGTGGTATTACGGGGGCATTGCACTTCCTGATCTATGCCTCTATTATTGAGCATCACAGTTGGTGGCGATCAATCACTGGCTGTACAGTCCTCCAACAAACCCGGCATACCAACTAGAGCGGTATCAGACTGGACGGGAGGGATATCTGGGAGCCCTATACACTAGACCCCGCAAGGTGAGATACCTAGGTCCAATGGCCCACACAACCTCCATTTGGCATTCAGCTACCAAACGCTTGGGCTGGAAGGGAAAATTGACAAAAGCAATGTCTTTATGGTCCTCTCAGCAGCTCGGTCTACTATGCTACCAAGCGGGGTTTGACAGGTGGGACACAATAGGAATCTCCACTATTGGAGATCTCATACAAAAGGGGAAGATACTTGCCCTTAAAGATTTACAGGTTAAGAATGC
This sequence comes from Triturus cristatus, assembly GCF_964204655.1. Taxonomy (NCBI): domain Eukaryota; kingdom Metazoa; phylum Chordata; class Amphibia; order Caudata; family Salamandridae; genus Triturus; species Triturus cristatus. The sequence goes on along the minus strand of NC_140580.1, from coordinate 85,638,968 downwards.
ACCTAAGGAGGTTCTTCGATATTTACAAATTCGCCACGCGCTTACTACAGCCCCCACAGATTTAACAACCATACCGGACACGTCCCCCCTGGAGGACCGACTCTTGTCAGAACCCCTCCTGACCAAGGCCATTTCCCTTACATACCGTAAGCTATGCAATAATCTGCCAGACCCCTTCCTCACTCTTCGGGATAAATGGCAGGAAGACTTGGGAAACATCGAGGATGAGGACTGGCAAACCGCTCTGATGTTCCCGAGAGAGGCAACTATAAACCACCGCTTTCGACTTATCCAACTGAAGGTTCTACATCGGACATACCTCACAGGGGTAACCCTGGCTAAGATAAGGACGAGACAGAATGCACTTTGCCTGCGCGGCTGTAACCAGATAGCCACATTCTATCATATATTATGGGACTGCCCCTTGATTCGTCACATATGGGACAGGGCTCCAGCCAAACTGCAAGACGTGCTGGGGAAACAACTCGCTTTGGCACCCTCATTAGGAATTCTGAACATCTGGGAGGCCACCGATCTCACGGACACAGAACAGCAGTTCACTACAATGGGGTACACGTTGGTTAAAAGAGCCATTGCAATGAAATGGGGGGCTGCGGATCGGCCTTTACTTATAGGATGGGTGGCGGAAATGGACAGATGCATGGTAGCCGAAAAGTAGGTCTACAAATCTAGAGGCTGTCCCAAAGAATGGGACAAAAAATGGGGTGCCTGGAATGCTTATCGGGAGGAACTGTGCATCTCGCCGACAGTGCAACTAGAAATGTCGAAGGGACAACCCACTGAACTGTAATGTCTGACTCTATTATTGTACATAATAATGCTAAATTCCAACTATGTAAAAGAAGGTATATTGCTGTGAATGTGCAAGTGACAACTGTTACATTATCAATAAAATCATTCATTAAAAAAAAAAAAAAAAAAAATGTAGGAGTCAAACTTCTATTTCAGGAGCTTAAGAATATGCCACACAGATGTTTCACACTGCAGCCAGGGAGTATTTGGCTGTCTGCAAAGAATATCGAGTATGGTTTTAAAGTATGTCACATAAATGTTTTATTCACTCACAGAGGTGGGCAAAAGGCAAGCCCGTCTGCGTCCGTCCGGGACCAAGGGCCAAACATCATGGCAAAATCTTAGCATATTCCCCAAATGTTCTCAAAATGCGGTCACCTAATAATCATCATTTAGAGGCCCCTCACTGGCAAAAACACGACAAGGTGGGGATACTAAAGGTTGGTCAGCTAGATAATTCACAAATAGACAGTCTGCAGCCACCTAAAGCCACCATAGGAAAAGGTGCGTAGGCAAAGCCATCATCTATAGAAAAATACATAACCCTTATCCATCTCAATACAAGATCGCAGGTCAAACACCAGCTGGATATGTTTTATCTCCTACGCACTGAATTCCCAGATATACTGTTTCTTACAGACTCTTGGTTAACAGAGGACTCTACGTCGCATATTTTAGCAGAGCACTACTACATACTTAATGTCAATAGACTTCCCAGGAAAAAAAGGTAAAGGGGTGGCTGCAGTCATCAGAAAGCACCTATCTTTTACCAAACCTACTCCCTACCATTCCTGATGGTAGAGAACATAATATTCAAATTAGATTGACCCATCTCTCCCCTAATTTGCGTTCTCTTGTAAAGATCTTTGGGGCATATGCCTCAATTCCCTCAACTTCTAGCAGAACAGTTATCTGCCCTAGCTATTGATTATGCTAAAATAAAACTCCTTGGAGATTTTACCCTTTGGCTGAATGAGGATAATGGATGCTCTAGCTCCCTAAACTGCTCCCATTTCCTACACAGTACGAATTTTGACGAACAGGTACTTACAGCTAGACACATTAAAGGCCATGCCATAGATCAGGGCTTGTCACTGTCAGTCAGTCAAATTTCCTTTATTGCATAATTAATTAAAATCATTACAATGTATGTACAAAAGGTTGAATATAAATCAATCAATCAATCAGTGACACTTGTAAAGCGCGCTACATACCCGTAGGGTCTCAAGGCGCTGGGGGGGGGGAGGGGGGGGGGTGCCGCTACTGCTCGAACAGCCAGGTCTTCAGCTTCTTCCTGAAGGAGAGGTGGTCTTGGGTCAGGCGCAGGTCGGTCGGAAGGGAGTTCCAGGTCTTGGCGGCCAGGTAGGAGAAGGACCTTCCTCCTGTAGTCGCTCTTCGGATGCGGGGGACGGCGGCGAGGGCGTGGTTGGCTGATCGGAGGTGGCGTTTGGGAGCGTGGAAGTTGACTCGGCTGTTGAGGTAGCTCGGGCCTTGGTCGTGTAGGGCTTTGTGTGCGTGGGTGAGGAGGCGGAAGGTGATTCTTTTGTTGACGGGGAGCCAGTGAAGGTCTCTCAGATGTCCGGAGATGTGGCTGGTTCGTGGGATGTCGAGGATGAGTCAGGCTGAGGCGTTCTGGATCCGCTGGAGTCTCTTCTGGAGCTTGGCGGTGGTACCGGCGTAGAGGGCGTTGCCGTAGTCCAGTCGGCTGGTGACGAGGGCCTGGGTGACGGTCTTCCTGGTCTCGGTGGGGATCCACCAGAAGATCTTCCGTAGCATGCGTAGGATGTTGAAGCACGCCGAGGAGACGTTGTTGACTTGCCTGGTCATGGAGAGGGAGGAGTCCAGGAGGAAGCCCAGGTTGCGTGCATGGTCTGTCGGTTTGGGTGCGGTGCCCAGGGCGGGAGGCCACCAGGAGTCGTCCCAGGCGGAGGGTGAGGAGCCCAGGATGAGGACCTCCGTCTTGTCCGAGTTCAGTTTCAGGCGGCTGGTCGTCATCCACTCGGCTACCTCTTTCATCCCTTCGTGCAGGTTGGATCTGGCGGCGGCGGGGTCGTTGGTCAGGGAGAGGATCAGTTGGGTGTCGTCGGCGTAGGAGATTATGCTGAGGTTGTGTTTGCGTACGATGGCCGCGAGGGGGCTCATGTAGACGTTGAAGAGGGTGGGGCTCAGAGATGATCCTTGAGGGACGCCGCAGGTGACTTCGGAGGCCTCTGACTTGTACGGTGGTAGGCGGACTCTCTGTGTTCTTCCGTCGAGGAAGGAGATGATCCAGTCCAGCGCCTTGTCCTGGATTCCGATGTTGCTGAGGCGCCGAACTAGGGTGCGGTGGCAGACCGTGTCGAATGCCGCAGAGAGGTCTAGGAGGATGAGGGCCGCTGTTTCTCCATTGTCCATCAGGGCTCGGATGTCATCGGTGGCGGCGATGAGGGCGGTCTCGGTACTGTGATTGGCTCGGAAGCCGGACTGTGAGGGGTCGAGGGATCCGTTTGTCTCGAGCAAGGCGGCCATCTGCTTGTTGACGGTCTTCTCGATGACTTTGGCTGGAAACGGGAGGAGCGAGATGGGGCGGTAATTCTTGAGGTCGGTGGGGTCCGCTGTAGGTTTCTTTAGTAGGGCGCTGAGTTTGGCGTGCTTCCAGCTCTCAGGGAAGATGGTGGTGTCGAAGGAAGTGTTGATGATGTCTCGCAGGTGGGGTGCGATGACAGCGTCGGCCTTGTTGAAGACGTGGTGAGGGCAGGGGTCGGTCGGTGATCCGGAGTGGATGGAGTTCATCGTGCGGATGGTGTCTTCGGTGCTGATCGGGGTCCAGGCGTGGAGGGTGGTGGTGGGGGGTGGTTGTTCGGTCATGGTGTGCGTTGGTTGGTTGTTGAAGCTGTTATGTATGTCCGCGATCTTGTTGTGGAAGTATGAAGCGAGGGAGTTGCAGAGGTCTTGCGATGGGGTGATGTCGTTGTTTCCTGCGCTGGGGTTGGAAAGCTCTTTCACGATGTTGAAGAGTTCCTTGCAGTTGTGTGCGTTGTTGTCCAACCGGTCTTTGAATGCTGTTTTCTTGGCGGCGCGGATCAGCTGGTGGTGTTTCCGGGTGGCAAGTTTGAAGGAGGTCCTGTTGTCTGGTGTCGGTTCCCTTCTCCAGACTTTCTCGAGGGCTCGGCAGTTCTTCTTGGAGCTCTTGAGTTCGTCGGTGAACCATGGGGCCTTCTTGCTGCCGGGTCTGCTAGGCGGGGTCCTCAGTGGGGCGAGTTCGTCCGCGCAGTTGCTGATCCACTTTGTGAGGTTGTCGGCGGCTTGGCTGGGGTTCGCTGAGCTGGCAGGAGGGTGCTGGTTCAGGGAGGTGGCGAGCTGGTCTGCTGTGATCTTGTTCCAGCTTCTGCGGGCTGCCTGTTGCTGGTGTTGGTGGGTCGTCGTTCTCTTGAAGGTGAAGTGGACGCAGCTGTGGTCCGTCCATTGAAGCTCTGTGGCGTGGCTGAAGTCTATGTCTGTGCTGGATGAGAAGACTGCGTCGAGTGTGTGTCCGGCGAGGTGGGTGGGGGTGGACACCAATTGCTTGAGTCCCAGGTTGGCGAGGTTGTCGAGCAGGGTGCTGGTGTTGCGGTCGTTGTTGTTCTCCAGATGGAAGTTGAGGTCTCCCAGGAGGATGTAGTCGGCGGAGGGGAGGGCATGCGGGCTGACGAAGTCGGCGATGTCCTCGCTGAATTGTGTGCGTGGTCCAGGGGGTCGGTAGATCAGGGTGCCTCTGAGGGTGGTGTTCGGGTTGGTGTGGATCTGGAAATGCAGGTGTTCGGCGCTGGTCAGGGTGTTGTCGGTGCTGGTCGTGAGACGGATGGTGTTCCTGTGGATGATGGCGATGCCTCCTCCCATCTGGTTGGCGTTTCGGTCCCTCCGGACGACCTTGTAGCCCTCTGGGATAGCGATGGCGATGTCGGGAGCTGAAGAGGCGTTCATCCAGGTCTCCGTGAGGAAGGCGACGTCAGGTTCCAGAGTTCGATGGCGTGTCTGTGGATGGAGCGGGTGTTGAGCAGGATGCACTTGAGGTGGGTGCTGCTGGTGTTCGACTTGGTGGGTGCTGGTGCGAGGCTGGTCCGGATGCAGGTGAACTTGCAGGCGTGGCAGCTGAAAGGTCCGTGGGTACGTCGTGGAGTGGCTTGATGGCCAGATTTTATCAGGAAAGACAGAAGACTGTAAACGTTGTTGTCCCGGGCAAAAGTAGGTTCAAGGATATAGCACATGCTAGACCACATTTAAATAGATGCCAGAAAAATTGCAAGTTTGTGGACAGTGCCAAGGCTAAACCAGATCATTGGTGTGCAAAAGTAGCATGGCTGTGCAAATAGTACATGTACTGCATATTGTCTTAGACGCAAGTGTAGATAAAATCAATTTTAAATAAGTGCCATGAAGGTTTGGGAGTCATGGATAATACCTGAGGGTAGATATCCTCTCAGTTCTTGCAAAGTAGTTTAAGTGTGTAAAATAGTGCTTAAAGTGCATGCAATCTGGAAGCAATAACAGATCTATCCAAACGGATATTTAAAACCTATCATACAAAACTTTAAAATTCAGTTGTTTTGGGGGATCTTAGTTAGAGCTGTGATCAGTTTTGTTAATGTCTTTAAATAATACTTGTAACAGGCTGATCTATTTGCCGAATGTTGCCAAGTGACCCAGCTCCACTATGTCTAAAACCAAATTTGTAGCCTCTTTGTAGGTTTGTGTCCCTTGTGCGAGGAACAAGGGTTTTAGCAAGGTGCGGTGGGCATTCAACAGTGCAGAGCAGCAGCACAAAATGTGGTTAAGCGTTTCCCTTTCATATCCGCAGTGTCGACATTTGACTATCATGGAAAGGTAGTGACATTTTGGGTTAATCTCTTTAGTCTGTAGGCACATCTACCTTGCCGCCATAATTTCTTTTAAACATGTTTTTCCAATCGAGTGCTGGAGATCTCAGATAAGGCTGTTCGTGGGTTTCGTTTGATGTGGTCGCTGCTTCCAATACCGGAGTGCACTTTGACTGTAATTTGGCCAAATCAATAGCATTGACTGGTTATAATTTGTTTAAATGCTTGGAGTTGAAGTTTGTCAAGTGTTTTGGTGAGATTGTCAGAAAAGGCTTCATGGCCGTAGTTAAGTTCTGGTAAAAGGGAGGCCTGAAGAACCTGATGAATTGGTATTGTTGATGGGCTTCCTAAAATTGTATTATGTTGGCTTAATCTTGTGGTGATCAGTGCAGACTTGATTTTCAGGAGGCCCAAATGAGTGTTGGTTCCTCCCTTTGCTGACAGCCTTACACCCAGATAATTATAGGCAGTTGTCCTTTGGACTTTTAGGGGGGCCAGACTGCAGACAGTGTTTGCTTTCTTGTTTGCTCGTCCGAAACTACAACCTTTGTCTTTGTCTCGTTGTCAGTCATTTTGTTTGCTTCATTATATTTATGAATGCCCTTCAGGGCTTTTCTAAACCCATTTGCGAGTGGTCTAATAAAACTATATGGTCAACATATTGTAGTAATGTGATCTTAGATGCCCCGATGTTTGGTTTGGTGGAATCAAATTTGTGTGTTTTAAGGCCTAAAACCAGGGGCCAGGACGCACTGTTGCTTTAATCCACTGTCTGTCTGTATTTTCCCTGTAGTGACTATTTCAGATAGCTTAATCTTCACCCAAGTCAAGGTGTATAATGACATTATTGCACTCAGCAGGTTATTTGGAATGCCTCAGTTCTTTTTCAGCCACAACCTATTCTTGTACACTGAGTCAAAGGCAGAGGAGAAATCAATAAAACATGCATATAAAGGATGAAAATTGTGGCTTAGGTTTTGTTGAATTAGAACGGATATGACCACGATGTTGTCAGTAGTGGATGATTTTGCCCTAAAGCAAGCTTGACACAACAGGATCAGTTTGTTTTCTTCCACTCAGGATTCCAGATCTTTTAGGAGGAGGGAGGCATCGATATCAAGAAGCACGATAAGGTGGTAATTACCTGGATCCAATCTGTCACCCTTCTTAAATATTGGTTGTAGTATAGAGCCTCTCCAACTTTCTGGTATGGGCCTGAAGCTCCCGTTGTTCAGATTTTTGTTAAAGTGTTTGAGATTAGATTTGCTGTAAAGATTGAATCTTTGTTGCAAGCTTCAGGGTCCGTACTAAGATTGTAGTTACGCTGAGTGTTTTTGCTACATACAGTTTGTTTATATGCTGTGCCCACTGCACCTCTTCTATTGTGTTGGCACGTGGGCTTTCTTGAGACATTTTTTTTTTGGATGTAGCTCCACAACTCGGAGTGGCTGCATTTGCCTAGTAGAGAGTATATGTGTAGTCAATCTTTCTCCATTTTTTCTCGCTGAATGGACCAGACCAGTCCATTGTGTGATTTTAATAGTTCCTTCAATTTTTGTTGCAAGTCAATTTTAAGTTGTTGATGATGTGTCTTGTTAAGCAATTTCCGCGTCCTGGCGATGTTCTGCTTACTTGCTATTGCAGGACACTTTTTAAGAAGATGACTTGCCCCCGGCCTGTGGAGGAGAATTTTATGATGGTATCCCAATATTTTTGTAGGGTTTTTCCATTTTGCGCCTGTAGCAACGAGCCACTGGCAGATTTCCAAGTTTTGAATTTCTCCAGGGGTACTGAGCCCAATTTGATTTGTCAAATTATTTGTGTTTATTCGTCTCCTTTTGAGGTGTCAATTGTCTTCTGGTGGTCACTATTCACTGTTTTTAATTATAGCTCCATGCAGAGTAGGAGATGGCCACTCCCTTGAAGCAGGAGAATGTTTAAACTCACCAAGTGCTCCATGATATTGACTGTGGTGAACATGTAGTCTAGTGTGCTTAATCCTCGAAACGTTTTAGGAAATTGTATATCTTTGCTGTACTGTGTTCTAGTGTAGATTGGATAGATTTGAGAGTGTATCTGTTGAACAGGCTCCGTAACTGGTTTTCGGAGTACTCACTCGAGTGTGTTAAGGTATTGGGGCCACAGATGATGGAAGTTAAAGTCACCACAGAATTATCTCGTGGTTGGTGTGGTCACAGAGAGCACCATCTGGTAAATTGCATATCTGTGTCATATGTTTTGCCCGTTATAGGTTTATCAATAGGAGTCTTATCTTGCGATCTGTAATTTTTGTACCTTTCAATGTGATGGCTTGTATCATGACGTGCTCGGCTGGGATTTTGTTTTTTACTTTTATCTCTAGGTCAATGTTAAGGTATATAGAAAGGCCACTGGAGTGTCTTAAATTTTTTATTTTTGTGTGCAGAATGATGAATTTCATGGAAGTATGGTATGATTGTTGGCCTTAATGACCAGGTTTACTGTAGACAGAGTAAGTCGTAAGTTGCAGTCTAAGATCTTGTGAGGGGCAATCTAAGTATTCTAGGCAATCCGTCTTCGTTCCATGAAAGTAAATTTAGGTTCATATTACAGTCAGCAGGTTGTTTACTAATGCTAGGAGCAGTTTTGTGGGTAGCTAGATAGGGTGGGAGCTAACCAGCTCCTGTCCTGTTTGCTGTTTCCCTCAGCGTATCCCATGGTGACTTTTCTAATTGGGCCCCCTGTATCTACATTCTGTTGTGCTTTTGAATTGGCTATACCAACAGTCTTCAGATACGAAGTAATGAATACAACTCCCTTTTCATCTAAATTTCTTTTATCATATTCTAACTGAGGGACACTTTATTTATATATTTTGTTCATATCCACAGGCATCCCAACCCATTTTTCGTGGCTTTTCCAGATGAAGGCACTGCTGTGCCGAAACGAGTGTAGAACCAGACACTATCTGGGTTGTAGCCACTGACTGATGTTGGAATGATCTACAAATTATTTATCAGATCGAATAAGTTATGAGAATCAGTCTTTCCGCCACTTATGACGACATCAAATGTCATAGAGATCTTACAGATCGAACATCGTCAAAAATGAGAATTGGCTTTACATATGTGCATATAACCTGTTTTTCTGGATTGTTCACTGTGATGCCAGAGTGAATGTAGATATGGCTGTGGTGTGTCTGTGGACTTTTGTATTGTTCGTTTTATTCATATTTATTGTTCTGTCTCAATAAAAGTTAATTGTGTACCTGTTAAATAATTTTTGTTCCTTGTCCCTCTATATGATGGTAATGAATCGCTGATACGTTTATAATTAGGGTTGAGTAGCCCTAGGAATTTGCATTTTCATTTTCGTTAAGTGGTTGCAATTCTGAGCATTTGCTGAATTTGGCGAATTCAGTGGTAACTGGCCGTATAGGAGCGAATTGAGCATACAGCATAAAAGGTGATGTTGATGAACTTTGCGCACTGGGGGAACCTGTTCCATGATCAACTGTAGGGAGTCCAAGAGCCAAAATAGCTGGAAGTTGGGTTGTTTCCTAGGGTTTTTCATTCCTGTTCATCTTGCCTTAAAAGGCACATTATTAGCCTCACTAACTTTAAGGCCTTGTTTCTTAGAGTGGTGGTTGTTCATTTGATCTTTGGTAAGCCTGAGTGGAATTTGCGGAGTTCCGCTAGGGCTACAAGACTACAGGGGCAAGTGGGGCACATTCACCCACCACCCGCTAGGCGGAACTCCGCGAAGTGACAAAAAAACTCTGCCGCACTACGCGGAGTTCCGCAAGCAGCAGAGTGCGTTAGGGTCATGCCATTCGTGGTGAGTTTGAGTGTGGGGTGTTTTTCTCATGCTGTAAAATCATCGGGAACTGCACCATGCGCAGTGCAAGTGGGCACAGCTTCCTTTCTGCTGCTTGTGTAGATTTTCTACTCGAGCTGCAGCTTTCTCAATGCAAATGGAAGGTTTCTCAAAGTGCATGGTCGCGACCACTCACATTGAGAAATCCGACCACTCGCATTGAGAAATCTCGCCGGGAGGTTGATTTTCCTTGCTTGCGCACGCCAGCTAGACGTTGGTGAGCATGAGCAAGAAAATGTTTCGCCAGGAGGTGGATTTTCCTTGTTCGCGCTCACCAACTTGACTTGAGCACCACATATATTTCCTTCTGAGTTTGATGTAAAGTTGAATTCAGAAAGGATACTGATAGACTTTCAGAGGAAAATTCAATTATGAAAGTAGCTGCTTTTAGAACCTTCAGGTTGTATGAGGTCACATTGTTTTTTGATTAGTCTTAGCATGATGCTTGGGTGATGTATCTATCTCTTCAGTCTTTTTTAGTGGATCTCCTGTAAAAATGGGGATTTGTGCTGGGATACATTAGACGGATAGGATGGTGGTATTTTTTTACTTTCTTGCCAGTTGTGGCTTACCTGCAGCTTTGTCTGTAGCTTGGGCCAGGTGTGTATATTGCCTTTGAGCCGCTGAGGGGGCTTAATGGTAATGTCTCCTGGTTGATTATGGGCCTTGCTTCCATTTTGACTGGATGCACTTGCGGTGCTTGCAAAATAGGAATCATCGCAAGCTAGGCTGGACATTGGTCCAGCAAGATTTGAGTGTAGGAGCTGTGAGGGCCCGGGGATCAATTTTGCAGATGTAGTGCCGAGTTGAGTGTATGACGTGGGGGTGAATATGTTTCCTGTTGATTATTGCTTTCGCAAGAGGCTGATGAAATATTCTGTGGGACAATTTCCACCCCAAAAGGAATGAAGTTTGTAGTCTGTTTGAGCTTTTAATTGGGCTCCTTCTATGCCTCTGCGCACACCAGTGCTCAAAACTGGGGCTGAGTACTGTTGGTGACATCCAAGAGGGGTTCAGTAGGGTCACATTGGTCGAAAGATGTGGCTATATTAGACCCTGTGGCCTCAGCAAAAAGGGCTCCTTAATAATAATTCCTTTGGTTAAATTGGTGATGAGGCTTGCTGTGCTGGTTGGGCCGGAACTTTCTTGTTTTGAGCTATGGTAGAGTGATGGCAGGTGATTTTTAATGGCCCTTAAGCTGCTGAGTTTGTAGATTTGTGTCCGGGCTTCAGGTTAATGGGTCTCAAGACTACAGGACTACAAGACTACAGGGGAGAGTGGAGCACACTGACCCACCAGCCGCAAGGCGCACCCAGCTCTAGTGTGGCTGCTTCTGCTTGGGCGGGGCAAACACTTTGCAGCAACCTACTATGACTGCCACACTAGTCCCCTGGTGCAAGGCTTGGCTCGACGGAGAAAGCCTGCAGGAGAGCCGCAGAGGTTGTTATGGCTGTTTTTAGGCTGTTTCAGGTGGCGGAGCAGCACCATCTGTATAGAGATGTTGGGGCAGTGAGTCAGGTGTGGGGATCGCCACAGAGAAGCATATGAGAGAGACTTTAGGTTAGGTGTGTGAATCTGCCCCTGCCCTCGGCATTCCGCCACACTCCTCTGCTCAGCCATGGCCTCTCCTCTTCCGCACCTTACCCACCGCTGCCCACCACTCCAGGCCACCGCCGCCTTGTCACCTCCTTGCAGCTCCGTGCCTCCACACTGCTGTGCCGAGTCATCCAAAACAGCCTGGTCACGGAAGGTAACCATTATTAACTGCAAGGTTTCCCCATGCACCTGGTTGGACTATGATCTGATAAGATTCAATATGGCTGACATTACTGCCAGGAACCCCCCTGCTGGAGTTGGCACATGCTCTAGGAATTGGACCCCTGTTAACTTAGACAATTTGTGTGACTTTAGCAGCAAGACCAAAACGAAAAATCCTACATTTAGCGAAAACACAGATAATCAGGAAAAGCCTATAACCTTTTGGCTCAGGGAAGCTAATAACATACATGCCTGAGAAAGAAAACAAAACCTTTCGTTGCCATGAAGCATCAAAATGCTACACAGGGGAACTAAAAAACAGTCAAACTTGATCTACGCCAGTCTGAGCGAAAATGGCAGAAAACATTCACTCCAGAGAATAAGGACATTTTCATTGTACAACCTAAGAGCTTACAAGAAATTCATTTGGGGGGCTAAGTCTACCTATTTCTCAAATAAAATCATGGATTCTGTTAATAAAACTAAAGAAATATTTTATACTGTAAGAGAACTTTCTAGTCCTGATCGCTCATCTATTGTGCGACGACCTGAGTTCTTTTATCATTGACAAAATACGGTTGATTAAAGACAGTATTCCTCACAGTCCCTTAACCAGCATTACTTTCTTGGAAGATGTGAATCCTCTAAAATGTTCTGCTTCTCCAGCCATCACTGAAGATGACCTGTTGAAACTGATGACTAAGGTCAAATCCAGTTCTCCAGAAGTCCTCTGCACCGCATGGATCCTAAAATAAATGTTTTCACTCTTCCCCAAGCTTGTGATCTCTCTGCTTAACTTACCTCTATGTCAGGAAATTGTCCCCCATACCTTCAAGGAGGCTGTAGTTATTCCACTACAAAAAAATGCTGGGAAGATCCCACAATTCTGAGAAACTACCAACCCATCTCACTCCTCCCTTAATTAGGCAAATTACTGGAGGCACACATTGCCTAACTTCCAAGCACGTTCTTAGAGGACTCCTCCTTTCTTGATTCCCACCAGGCGGGGGTTTCGCCCTGTCTATTCACCAGTAACAGTTATTCTCTCCGTAATTGACAATATCAAAGAAAAAGGAGGGACCTAGGCATTGGTCTTGTTAGACCTATTGGCGGCCTTTGACACAGTAGATCATGACATCTTAATCGAATGTGTCAGGGGCACAGGGGTGCAGGGATCTGCAATAGACTGGATAAAGTCCTTCTTTCCTGACCGTTCACAATCAGTACATCTCACTACTTTTTCCTCGTCAAGGGTCCTCTTTGTCTCCCTATCTTTTCAACATCTACATCCATCCACCGGTCCACACCTTACAGGGACAAGGGGTGAAGATATGTAATTATGTTGATGATATGGAGCTGCTTTAAAACATCCATGACCCAACAGAATCTGGAAAATTCTTCTGAAGCACCATGTTGTACATCCATGATTGGATGAACCTTCATCAGATAAAGTTAAATTCAGATAAGACGGAAATTATGATGGCTAAAAACAAATTGCATAGCTGGAACCCTTCCATTTGGGAAGTGGAGATGGATGCTCCTCCCTCCCCCCAAAAAGCGATGAAAAGCCTTGAGGTCATCACAGATGAAGATCTATCTATGAAGCCTCAGATAAGTGCAGTAATTTCATCTCATTTTTTTTTAGCTCCAGAAGATAAAAAAAATCCAGAAATATTTCACTCTTGAGGCTATTGCTCAGGTCATAATCACCTTGGACATGTCCCGCATCGGCTATGTAAACTTTTTCTATCTAGGACTTCCTAAGAGTCAGAGTCATAAGCAGCAGCTGGTTCAAAACCAGGCTGCCAGGCTGGCCTGGTGGCAGTCTAAATACTGTCGTACCAAACCTCTGATGGCAAAATTACACTGGCCAGAATCTGAAAATATAGGCCCAAAATTAACCTTAGATCAGGTCATCAAAATCTACTTGTGGTCCTCAAGTACGACAAAATGAGACTGGGAGGCACAAGGTTTGCCATGACTACCCCAAATATATGGAATTCTCTTCCCCCATACATTAGAGCCATAACTCCCTCTACAAGCTTTAGGACCTTGCTAAAAACATTGCTTTTTAGACAGGCCCATAGATAACCTCTGAGTCCCTTGCCTCTTCTGCCCAACACCATGAAACCTTTTTGGTGTATGCACGCTCTAGAAATCCATAGTAACATAACATAACTCATGATAATACATTGGTTTTTTTTATATCCTCCTTTGATGAATTTTGAGGAATGGGCTCTTTTAGGCTTCCTATGGAAGGCCTTATGTTAACTTTAGGCTTCTTTTTAAGGGAGCTTATGCTTGCTCATTATTTCAAACCTGACAACACAGTAGCAGTCGATAAGCAGCAGCAAATTGGGAATGCAGTCAGATAGATGGTATCTGGGCCCCAGAGAGAGCGACACCTACAGTAGGCAGTTGGTTCTTGGCGGCACAATGCTTTGGGACACTTGCTGGAGGCAAACTATGGGAGACAGCGACCTCGGACGGGGGCCACAATGTCAGGCACTGTCGTCCTCAGGAGGGCTCAGACAATCTCAGCTCCCAGCTTAGTTTTCCCACCACCCCTTTGACACCACATGCTCTGGAGTGCGCAACCTAGCACAGGTCCCCTGGTTGCAAGCACAGGTCCCGCAGACCCTGAAAGCTTTCCTCACATTCCTCACATCTTGGCTCCTTTGGTGGCTGCTGATCTTTACAAGCACACCCCTCTTCACAGTGCGATGATGGTGTATGTCAGGCAATCATTGACCCAACTGACAATCACTTCCACCCATTTCCGCCACACCCGGTGCAGTCCATATGATCTTGCGTAAACGCGGAGATCCTTTGTGTCCCTGGGGTTTCGTGGACAGAAGGCCAGTTAACTAGCTCTTGAAAGTACTTAGGGAACCGGGCGACAACAGTTGGCACTTAGCTGTCGGCCAGCATCGTCCTGGCAAAATCCACCAACTGATAGAGAGTGACCTTCAAGCTGCTAACTCACGCCTACAAATCCCTCCACTGGATCCCAATTCCTCAATGATAGACTCTCCTTACACACACCCAAGAGAAAACCTCCACTCCCTGACCTTGCCCTAGCCCAAATCCCACACATCCGCAGAGCCAAAACGGGACAAAGAGCCTTCTCCTACATTGTGGCCAAGATCTGGAACAAACTCCCCACTCAGCACCAGACAAACCCCCACACTGCAAACATTAAGGAACAACCTCAGGACCAGGCTCTTTGGATGCGATGGAGCTGCTCAAACACCCCTCCCCCCAGAGCCTTGAGACCCTCATGGGTGAGTAGTGCGCTTCACAAATCCCTGATTGATTGATTGATAGTCCCCTTCCTGGAGCACGACCAGCGCCACGCCACCACAAGTCTGTGGATAATCCAGTTGCAGTCCCTCCTGCCCTAATGATTCCTCATGTCAATATCCCAGCATCAAACCAGAGTAGTATGGTACCAAATCCAAAAGTGTCTCTACTTTTGGTGTAGTTATACTCACATTGGTCTTTGAAGATCTGATCAGTTCAAAAGACCACCTTTGAAATGCACAGGCCCTCTGTAAATTTTGCCCAGTCTGCCATCCTACCCCAGGAGGTTTGATCACTATCTGTGCTTGAGCCTAGACCCCGCCCCTTGGAGTGCAGGTGCCAATTCCACCCCCACGTAACCGTCCCAAAAAGGCCGCTCAGAATTGGAGGTCTGCAGTTTCCCTTGAGCCCCTAGTTTATGACCTTCTATCAGGAAAACACATATGTAGCTGTCCCCCTAGCACCCAGATGTGAATTGGAGACAGGCTGACAGGCATACATAGTTGTTGGACTTGGCCCTTTTTGGCTAAAGTTCCCTAAACTTTTTGCTTTCTCCCTAGACCTTTTTCCTGACATGGTGTTGCCAACTTAGATGCTTTGGGAACTTTGCCACTGCTGATCAGTGTCAAAGTGCAAGTGCTCCCTGTGTAAAGTATAATGGTAATTGGTTGTCTATGTTTGGTATGTTTGCCTTACTAGTAAAGTCCCTAGTAAAGTGCACTATGTGTGCCAGGGCTGGTAATGCAAATGCTACTAGTGGGCCTGCAGCACTAATTGTGCCACCCACACAAGTAGCCTTAAAGAGAGAACTCAGGCCTGCCACTGCAGTGCCAGCACGCAGTTTGTTAAACTGCCATGTTATCCTGACAACTGCACCCACTTGCCAGGCATTACCCTTCCCTTTCTATTCACATCAGACACCCCTATGGTAGGTCCAGGGTACCCCCTGGGCAGGGCGCAGTGTATGTAAAAGGTAGGACATGTAATGAGGTGTGTACCATGTCCTGACAGTGAAATACTCTCCATTTCGTTTTTCACTGTTGAAAGGGCATGTTGACCATAGGACAGAATGGGGAGGCTGTGTAATATGTTTCCAGCCTATCTTCCCAAAGGCTTAAGATGGAGAGGTGAAGTTTAGTGTGCCTGAACTCACAATTCAATAACACATCTTTTTGTGAAGGTGGTTTCTGCATTGTGTGTTTAGAAACCACTCTTTTTGAAGTGGTTGGGTTTTTGTGCTCTAACATTTCTGTGTGTCTCTGCCTGGTTGTGGATTGACTCTCTGGATCTGAAAGTGATAGGATCTGAGGAATGTCTTGACCCAGGGGAGAAGGTGAGGCAGCAACATGCTGACCTGCATCTGGAGTGTAGGGGGCTGGAGTAGCCCCTGGAGGTGAAGAGCCCTGGGTTGCTGCCATAAAACAATGGCTCCATCTCCTGCTGAGTGATTAAGGATCCAGACCCCCACTATCAAAGGAAGAAGGAGCCACTGGCAGGGAGACACCCAGAACTGGTTTGAACACAAATACTTCAAAGACATTTAGGGGTATAACTATGAGAGCTGAACCCCCTGAACTTTGGAATTGAACTGTTCAAGACTGTAAAGGATTGAAACTACTTCATGGTCAAGAGG